>NC_059161.1:4794734-5994734 GCF_019923935.1 Bubalus bubalis
ACAAGAGCCACATGTGCTCACTGATTTGCAACAAGCACTACTTCCTGGAGGATGACGTTTGAATTGTTTATGAGCTGACTTCTTCAGTCCAGTTCAATCGCTCAGTCATGTCTGACTGTTTGCTCCATGGACTGTAGCATGCCAGGCTTCCCTGTCCATCACCAACTCCTGGAGCTTGCTCAAGCTCATGTCCATCGAGTCGGTGATGCCATCCAGCCATCTCATCCTCTGTCGTCCCCTTCCCCTCCCACCTTCAATCTTTCCCAGCATCAGGGTCTTTTCCAGTGAGTCAGTTCTTCATATCAGGTGGTCAAAGTATTGGAACTTCAGCTTTAGCATCAGTCCTTCCAATGAATATTCAGGACTGATTTCCTTTAGGATGGACTGGTTGGATCTCCTTGCAGTCCAAGCGACTCTCAAGAGTCTTCTCCCAACACCACAGTTCAAAAGCATCAATTCTTTGGTGCTCAGCTTTCTTTATGGTCCCTCTCACATCCAAACATGACTACTGGAAAAACCATAGCTTTGAGTAGAAGGACCTTTGTTGGCAAAGTAAAGTCTCTGCTTTTTAATATTCTGTCTAGGTTGGTCATAGCTTTTCTTCCAAGGAGCAAGTGTCTAATTTCATGGCTGCAGTCACCATCTGCAGTGATTTTGGAGCTTTTGACAGATGTTCCCATCTTTCTGTCTGGCCAGCAGCTGCTCAGTGAGATTATAACTAATATGACCTGTGGGTTCCAAGGGCACATGCCCTCCCCTGCCCCACAGAAAGAAGCTATGTGGCCAACACTTGGCAAGTGAATGTCCTCACAGGTGTTTCAGTGCTTTCCACCACTGCTATCAGTTCAGGCTTCCAGGAGCCACTTTAGTAGTTAAATAGGCCTTGACGAATGTGAGCCCAAGTTGTTAGGATCACAAGTAGCTTTCATCCTTGTCCCCATGGTTTCTCCACTTTTGAAACCATTTTGCTAACGTAACAGGCTGACTGATGACAGCTGGGTGAGGCATTCTGTCTGTTTAGCGTTTCTGCAATAGTGGATACTTTCAGACAGTCTTTTACAAATATGTGGTTCTTTATTGTTGCATAACAAAGTCCTCCAACACTGGCACATTTGTCTGCATCAGCTCACACACAGGAGTCCAGAAACAGCTGCTTCTGGTTCCGGTCCTGAAGAGGCTGCAGTCAATTTGCCATCCAGGGTTGCAGTCTGGGGACTAACAGAACCACTTCCAGGCTTGCTCACCTGCTGTTGGTGGGAGGCCTCTGTTCTCCATCTCAGGGGGCTCTCCGGTCCCCTGTTCCTCACGATGTGGTGCCTGGCTTCCTTCAGAAGAAGGGATACAAGGGAGGAGCAGGAAGCTATGGTGCCTTCTGCCAACTAGTCTCCAAAGCTGCTCATCATTACTTTCCCTTTATTCTATTCATTAGAAAGAAGCTTATCCCAAAGTCAAGAAGAGGAAAACTAGAATCTAACTCTTGAAGAAGAGTATCAGAGAATTTGGAGACACTTAAAACCATTACCACAAGTGGTACAAAGATCTTTAGACAGTGTGTCCACTCCCACAGGCCATCCACATGTCTATACCCCATCCCACTTCTTTGTGAAAGTCATTCAGGTTCTCTAAGAAGCAGACACAGAGATGGAGTTAGGAGAAATACTTATTTGTTGGAGGAGGCAGGTAACACAAGGTAAAGACAAATGGAGGAACAGAATTTGGCAGGGGATTGATCAAATCATGATGCAGGATGGATAAGTTGTCTGTGAGCTTAAGGGGAGTTCTGCAACAAAGAGATCATTAGAAGAGTCCATAAGAGAGATCTCACACTGGGCAGAAAGGCTAGGCCCACGTATCCCCATCTTACTCACTGGCTTCCTTGAGAGGACCATGAACTTGGTGCAAAAGTTAGGCAGGTATTGAATAAGAAAACAGGTTGTCAGCCAACCATATGCTACTAACATCAGGAGAAATTTGGCTCCCAGCTTCATGCATTCTTGACCCATAGAATGCATGAATTCTTCATCCATTCTTGACCATTATACTTGACAAATAGTCAAGTATAATGGCTATTCCCCAAGAAAGGCCTGGTGAGCTAAGGGCTCAGACTTCTCACAGACTGGGATTTAGATCATATCACTAATGAGTCATATCACCTCTTCACATCAGGTGGCCAAAGTATTGGAGCTTCAGCGTCACCATCAGTCTTTACAATGAATATTTAGGATTGATTTCCTTTATGATTGACTGATTTGATATCCTTGCTGTCCAAGGGACTCTCAAAAGTCTTCTCCAACACCACAGTTCAAAAGCATCAATTTTTCAGCTCTCAGCCTTCTTTATGGTCCAACTCTTAAATAGATACATGACTACTGGAAAAACCATAGCTTTGACTATACAGACCTTTGTCAGAGAAGTTAGTGTGTCTCTGCTTTTTAATAAGTTGTCTAGGTTTGTCATAGCTTTTCTTCCAAGGAGCTGTCTTTTAACTTCATGGCTGAGCACTGAAGAACTGATGCTTTTGAACCGTGGTGCTGAAGAACACTCTTGAGAGTCTCTTGGACTCTTAAGAGATCAAATTAGTCAATCCTAAAGGAAATCAATCCTGAATATTCATTGGAAGGACTGATGCTGAAGCTGAAGCTCAGCTGATACGAAGAACTGACTCACTGGAAAAGACCCTGATGCTGGGAAAGATTGAAGGCAAGAGGAAAAGGGGATGACAGAGGATGAGATGGTTGGATAACATCACTGACTCAACAGACATGAGTTTGAGCAAACTCTGGGAGATAGTAAATGACAGGGAAGCCTGGTGTGCTGCAGGGCATGGGGGTCACAAAGAGTCAGATACAACTTAGCGACTAACCCTTAGCAACAACAGGGTCTATTGTGGTAGCATTAGATAAATCATTACCATATATACATTTTGAGAATCCTTCCCATTGGAAACCTGACCTCTTCTTGGCTCAATGGGTTTGAAAAGTGGTTCAAATACAAAAACTGGAAAAGGAATCATGAGTATTTTTTGAAGTATCTGGCTTCAGCCTCCTGGTCATCCATCCTTGATTTCTCCTTATTATGTAGACTTAGTGGTGTCCATGTGGGCTGCCCATTTCTCTTGCTTCTTTGGGGCCCCACGTATCGGGAGCCACAGCCTCTTCGTGGGTCAGTTCTGACTGCCACTCAAACCTTGCTCCTCTTTACCATAACTGCACCCACCTGATTCCTAACTGCTAAGCATGGCCATTTGGTCTCCACTGTTTTAGGGGGTTATCCCCATTAGTCCAGTTCTTTAAAAGTGAAGTCTTTTCCTATTGCTATTATAACAGTACCAAAAACAGTGGCTAAAAGCTACACAAATTTATTCTCTTGCAGATCTGAAGGTCAAAATCCAAAACGAGTCTCACTGGGCTAAAATCAGGGTTCGCTTAGCTGCATTCCTTCAGAAGGCTCTAGGGCACAATCATTTACTTGCCTTCTCCAGCTGCCACAGGCTACCTGCATCCTTGGCTCATGACCACTTCATTCCAACCTCTGATCCCAAGTCATACCTCATTCCCCGACCCTCTCTCTCTCATAAAGACCCCTGTGACTAGAGTAGGCCCACCCGATTAATACAGGATCAGCTCCTCATATCAAAATCCTTAATCAAATCTACAAGGTCCCTTTTGCCATGAAGGTCACATCTTCACAGGTTCTGGGAACTAGGTCCTGAACATCTTTGGGAGGCCATTATCATGCTTACCTGGGTTTCCCAGGTGGAGACGTGGTAAAGAATCTGCCTAACAATGCAGGAGACACAGGAGCTGCAGGTTCGATCCTTGGGTTGGGAAGAGCCCCTGGAGAAGGGAATGGCAATGCACCCCCATATTCTTGCCTGGAGAATGCCATGGACAGAGGAGCCTGGCGGGCTGCAGTCCATGGGTTCGCAAAGGGGTGGGACATGACTGAGCGTGCACGCATGCATGCTATCCTGCATACCACACACAGCCTCTTACTCTGGCCTGTGGAGGAGAACTACTCCTGAGATTCTTTCCACAGTTGGTGCCCCTCTCACCAACTCATTCCCCACTGTGGACCAAGAATCTTTCAGGCCCCCCATGGAGCCAGCCCCTAGTGGGCTTCCCTAGAGGTGTATCCAGTCTAGCAGGCCCACTTTGCCTAGCCGTTTGCCATCTGCGATGTCAGTTCTGGCATTTCCACCTTGCTTGTCAGGCTGCTTGCCTTCTCCCTGGTACTAATGCCGACCTTTCGGTATGGACGCACTGTTTCCCAGGGTCCTTGCTCAGCTGTGATACCCTGTATCCTCAGAGAGTGTTTCCATATTGTACTTGATCCACTTTACGATACACCTCTCTTTGGTTCCACCACCCTCAGAATCTGGTTCCAGGCTTATTCTCCTGAATAGGCAATTAAAAACCATATGGGGCACACATGTATACCTGTGGCGGATTCATTTTGATATTTGGCAAAACTAATGCAATTATGTAAAGTTTAAAAATAAAATAAAATTAAAAAAAAAAAAGAAAAAAACAAACAAACCGTATGAGACAAGTCCGGCAGCAGACAAGGTGGAGGACACTCTTCAAATTTTAAATGCAAATTGTGAAAGCATTGGTAATTAGATGGGGAGGAGACAGTCCTGTCCTACTTGCATTGGGCAAAGGTGTTTTTTCCTTCACATAAAGCCCTCAAGGGCATTCCGCCCTGTCTCATGAGTACAGATTTAGAGGTAACACAGACAACTCAGTGAATCTGCTCTCAGCCTTAGGATCCTGTCACTATAGGACTGAGTGTCTTAAATTTTACTCTAATTATTGAGGGTTTGTTAAATCCTACCCACCTGTGCTATCATTCAGGTAAGACTGCAGATCGAGTACATGAAGCAAACCTTGTGTCTTATGTAATACTTTATGTTTGTATGTGTAAACTTTATTAAATGTTCTAAAGAACCCTAACCGACAGTTCTCCTGAATCCGAGGTGTCTTTAATCATCATACAATGTTCTACTTTCCCTATGAAACGCTCCATCCATTCCCCTCCTCACCTTTAGTCTTAGCTCTTCTCTGAAAATTATCTTATCAAATTCATCTCATTTTAGATATTGATATACTGAAACCTAGTGTCTTGTTGCTCTAATTTATTTAAGTCCTGGATTTTAGGTGACATGGACTCACCATCAGATACAAGTTGCTGAGGAACAAGAAGGAAAGGGCAAATGCTGAGGAGGATACAAGTCATCCTTCCTACCTTTATTTCACTCAAACATTTTTTCACTCCCAGTATGTCTTTACCTAAGTGTTTTCAATACTTTTGTGCTCTCCCAGAACATACTTTTAAGCCATTCTGAAAGGAGTTAATCTGAGAAGGTGGGAGAGAAAGCAGAAGAGCCAACTGGAGGGTTTTCCTTTTGTTCTTCCCTCACAGAAGCAAGACTGCGAATGAGCTGGACTCTGACTGTAAGAGGTGAAGTGAGGGAGGGCATTAGAAACAGAAACCCAGGCTCTGAGCTCACCTTCCCTTTGATGTGAGGCTGGCTGCCCTGGCCCGGAAGAACTGGAAATCAGTCCTTAATATTCACTGAAAGGATTGACGCTGAATCTGACTCATTGGAAAAGACCCTGATGCTGGGAAAGATTGAGGGCAGGGGGAGAAGGGGACAACACAGGTGAGATGGTTGGATGGCATTACCGACACAATGGACATGAGTTTGAGCAAGCTCTGGGAGTTGGTGGTAGACAGGGAAGCCTGGCATCGCTCAACCTCAGTCAGGGATGCCATCCAACCATCTTATCCTCTGTCATCCCCTTCTTCTGCTGCCTTCAATCTTTCCCAGCATCAGGGTCTTTTCCAATGAGTCAGTTCTTTGCATCAGGTGGTCAAAGTATTGGAGCTTCAGCTTCAGCTTCAGCATCAGTCCTTCCAATGAATATTCAGGACTGATTTCCTTTAGGATTGACTGGTTTGATCTCCTTGCAGTCCAAGGGACTCTCAAGAGTCTTCTCCAACACCACAGTTCAAAAGCATCAATTCATTGGCACTCAGCTTTCTTTAGAGTCCAGCTCTCACATCCATACATGACTACTGGAAAAACTATAGCCTTGACTAGACAGACATTTGTTGGTAGAATCTTAAAACCTCATGATATTCTACCTCCCACAGACCTTTGGTCATCTTCTCACCTAGGAACTTTCATGTAATTTTTCCCAAACATTGATTAAACCTCAAGGAAAGGGCCTTAAAGCAAACTTCATTTATTCTTTTCCTTAAAATAAGAGGCTGGTGGCAAGTTTAAAGAGAAGTTGGCAAAATCAAGGCTTGTGTCTGAGCAAAAAGGAAATGCTGGGAATCCGGGAAGTTAGTGAATTTCTTTACACAAAATGACTGTGTCATACTTATTCTTTACTGCCAAATCATGTTGCTAATCTTATAAAAATACTTTTAACTTCTTTGATCTCAAGTAGAGTACACCATAGTACTCTTCCTGGCTACAGAAAGGGAAGTAACACTTGGCATGAATTAAAATATTTTAAATTGACAATGGTAAAAAGCAAGTTGCAAATTATTACCCTGAGTAGAACAAGCTTTGCAATTAATTTAAACTATGGGAAGAAGCAATCTTTAAAGAAATGATGGTGTAGAATTAAGCAAATGTATATCACTAGCCCAATAACATATTCAAAATCAATATAGTCTGAAAGGAAGTTTGATGGCCTCATGGTAGGGTCACATCTATTGAGAAAGGCTGTGGTTGGGTATTGACTGAGGATTGACAATATGGGTTTTTAAATCTTGCAAAAATCCATAATTGTTAATATGATTAAAGATAGCGGCCTGTAGCAGAAAACTTCAAAATAGAGGCTTACAGGAGCTAGAAGTTCCTTGCCTCTCTTGCTCTTCATCCCAGCATCTTGCCTGAAGGTCTACAATGGCTGCTTAATCTCTTGCTGCTCTTCATGCAGGCACTGGAGGCAGTAGGAGAGAGTAAGCAGGAGTAAGTGTTGCAGACCACAGATCTTATATCTTAAGAAGTCCCCCTGGAAGTCCTACCCAACAGTTACACTTAACATTTCCTTGCCCACCTGTTGACAAGTGATGAATCTCTGAGGCTGCATGAGCTGAGATGATGTGGTCTTTTCCTCTGAGTGGCAATCTTAGTGTTCTGCTACGGGCAGGGGAGGAGAGAAGAGCTGCTGGGATAGGCAATTAAGAGTCTGAGTCACCATTTCTCTAGGTCATGATTAAGGGAATTCTATCAGTTTTGGCCAAGGAAAAACCATAATAGTTGATGGACATATTTGAGACATTAGCTGCAATGCAACGTGCCTGCCTTCAAGTGTCTAAAATAAAAATCAAGACATTGCTATTTGGGTAACAGGAGTTGGCAAAGCTAAGTCTAACATAGCTATTAAACAATGATCACGTCTGGGCCATGGAGTCAGGCCACCCAGCTTGAACTGTGGTAAGTATAAACTTGGGTAAGTCACAAGACAACTCAGAGTCCTCTTCTCTGAAGTGAGGAAAAATGGTACCTATTTGTTGAGGTTGCTGTGAGAACTAAATAACTTTCTGTCATTTCTGTTAAAAACAGAAAGTTAATCAGTACAAAATTCTGCTGAGACACAACTGATTGGTAATCAATAAATATGGCTGTTATTAAAAATCTATATTTTATTAATGTTATATCTAAAGTGAAATGAAGTAGCTCAGTTGTGTCCGACTGTGCGACCCCGTGGACTGTAGCCCACCAGGCTCCTCCATCCATGGGATTCTCTAGGCAATAATACTGGAGTGGGTTACCATTTCCTTCTCCAGGGGATCTTCCCGACCCAGGGATTGAACCCAGGTCTCCCACATTGCAGGCAGATGCTTTAACCTCTGACCCACCAGGGAAGCCCAATGTTATATCTAAGGCACACATTAAAAGCCTTCATACTACATGAAGGCATATAATGAAAACAAAAAATTCAACTAAATGAACATATTAGTTTTATGCTTATTAAATAAGCATTTAATTTTAGAGCACACATTATTACTGCTGCTGCAGCTAAGTCGCTTCAGTCATGTCCGACTCTGTGCGACCCCATAGACGGCAGCCCACCAGGCTTCCCCGTCCCTGGGATTCTCCAGGCAAGAACACTGGAGTGGGTTGCCATTTCCTTTTCCAATGCATGACAGTGAAAAGTGAAAGTGAAGTCGCTCAGTCGTGTCCGACTCTTAGCGACCCCATGGACTGCAGCCTACCAGGCTCCTCTGTCCATAGGATTTTCTAGCAAAAGTACTGGAGTGGGGTGCCATTGCCTTCTCCACATTATTACTGCACATAGTCTAATAATCTGTATTTCATAGAGAATTTTAAATGAATACAAACTGCTAAAGAAAACCACTGCAAAAACTTCACAATAAGTAGGGCTGTATTTCTCTTTATTATGAATTGTTAGCATACATTTTTGCAGTATTAAAAACCAAGAAAGTCATAGGCAGTATCCAAAAAAGAGAATAAAAAAATACACTTAGCTTAAAAATCACTTGATCCTAATTAAATCAAAAGTATATTATAGAATAAACCCAGATTCCTATTAGTGAAATTTCATTTAAAGTTTCATAAAATCTACTCTGCATTCCACATGGAAATAATCATTTCTCTAATATTTTTTATAAAGTATACTCATTAAAGGAACTGTGGAAATACTGATACACTGATGAATTGCACCCTCCAGTGGGAAAAAAAATGTTTATCCATAAAAATTTAGTGTGCTTCTGCAGTGCAGGTTTAATATATTCAAAAGAATTTTCACTTAAAAAATTTAATGTAACTGTGTTTTATGACCTTCACTAATGTATATCAGCATCTATTCATTTCCTCTGGGTTCCAAGGAAGTTGCTCCGAGTTTCAGAATCTATTACGTAAATAGGCCATTAAATTCTGGGAAAGTAAAACACTTTCAAAGCAAAAATTTAAAAAGAAAAGTAAAAGATAAAATTGGACACACACACTCATATATTGGTTGTTTTCTAGAAGAATATCCTTTACTCTGTGGCTGCTGCAGCTGCGACCCTTCAGTTGTGTCTGACCCTGTGCGACCCCATAGACGGCAGCCCACCAGGCTCCCCCGTCCCTGGGATTCTCCAGGCAACAACTTACTCTGTGTTTAATGTAGAAATAATTTAAATATACTATACCATATCACCAGACAAATGTTTCATTCTTCTTCAAAACATGTATGATTTTTTCAATGGGAAAAAATGTGAATCACTGATTGTAGAATTATTATTTTTCAGAAAGAACTGAAAGGCTGAGCACTCTCTATGATTTTCACTATAGTCTGAAAAGCATACAAGCTGACACCAACAGGCTGTAAGAGGTATGCTTTGACTCCAAAACTGAACTCCTCCCACAGTATTCTATGCCGCTCCCACGGTTACCGACCCCTTGCTTCTCGTGAATGAACAGCACACTATCAACACCTGGAGCAGGGATCACCTAAAACTGAGGTCTGTTTCTTAACCGTCATCTCTCCTTGAAATGCCTCCCTCCTTTGCTTTCTTCTCTCTGCTTCAACGTGACCTCTAAAAATCTCCTTTATTTTCCCAATCCTTCTCTAGCCTTGCCTTACACATCGTACACAGTAGGCAAAATGAAAGCCTGATAACCCAACTTGACCACCTTCCATCCCAGCACACTCTAGAGGATTTACAAGTCTCGTCCTTGCAGATGGCCATGCTAAGCAATAAAATTTTCACTCCACGTTACCACTTTGCCAAACAAACATCTGATGTCCTTGACAAATCAACTTAAAGCTTTCTGGCAGAAGAAAGCAAACCCGATCTCTGTTACCCGAGGCTCTTACAGCACAGGGCCTAATTCTGACACCCTCCATCTCCCCCCTGCTTCTTTCATCTTGTCTCATATCAGAAACCCTTCTGGAACCAGTGTAGTCACTGAGCTGTCAAGTATGATTTGTTCTCATCCCTCTTGAATACCTTCCTCAACCTAATTCAGTGTGTGGCAGGTTCCAGGTTTAATTTCTACTTCTTCAAAGTGTTTTGTTTAATCCACTTGTTTTACTTATTACAAATATTTCTACTTTATTTTACTCAGTTCTTACTTTTTTTTCATCCTTTAAAAACATAACCCCCATTCCCTCAACTTTTTTTTAACTTAAATGTAGTTGATTTACAACACTGTGCTAGTTTCAGGTGTAAAGAACAGTGATTCAGTATTTTTACATATTATATTCCTTTATAGGTCACTAGAAGATAATGGGTAGAATTCTCTGTGCTATACAGTATATCCTTGTTGCTTACCTACTTTATATAGAGTATCTTGTATCTGTTAATTCCATACCATTAATTTGTCCCTTCAGGGGTGAAGAATCTGCCTTCCTGTGTAGGAAATGCAGGTTGGATCCCTGGCTGGTGAACTAAGATCTCATATGCCTCAGGGCAACTAGAGAAGCTCTCACACCACAGCGAAGATCCCTCTGTTGCAACCAAGACCCCATTCAGCCAAATAAATAAACTTTTAGGGGAAAAACGGGATGCTTTCCTGGTGGCTCAGATTGTAAGAATCTTCCTGCAGTGCAGAAGACCCTGGTTCATCCCTGCATTGGGGAGATCCCCTGGAGAAGGGCATTGTGACCCACTCCAGTACTCTTGTCTGGAAAATCCCATGGATGGAGGAGCCTGGTAGGCTGCAGTCCATGGGGTCGCTAAGAGTCGGACACGACTGAGCGACTTCACTTTCACTTTTCACTTTCATGCATTGGAGAAGGAAATGGCAATCCACTCCAGTGTTCTTGCCTGGACAATCCCAGGGACGGGGGAGCCTGATGGGCTGCCGTCTATGGGGATGCACAGAGTCGGACACAACTGAAGCAACTTAGCAGCAGCAGCAGCAGAGCCATTAACACTCTTCTCCTTCCTTTTACCCTTTACCCTTTAGTAAGCACAGATTTGTTTTCTATATCTGCGAGGCTGCTTCTGTTTTGAACATACATTCATTTGTATGAGTTTTCAGATTCCATATATAACTGGTATCATACAATAGTTGTCTTTTTTGACATTTTACCAAGTATAATATTCTCCAGGTCCATTCATGTTGCTGCAAATGGCAGTATTTCATCCTTTTACAGATGAATAATATTCCATTCTGTATGTGTACTACCTCTCCTGAATCCAGTCATCTGTTGATGAGCATCTGGGTTGCTTCCGTGTTTTGCTTATTATAAACAGTGCTGCAATGAACACTGGGATTCATGAATCTTATTCAATTATTCATTTTTTTCTGGATATATATATATATATCCATCACTGGATAATACAGTAGTTCTATTTTTAGTTTATTAGGGTACCTCCATACTATTTCACATAGTAGCTGTACCATTTCCATAACCACTCCAGTATTCTTGCCTAGAGAATTCCATGGACAGAGGAGCCTGGTGGGCTACAGTCCATGGGGTCGCAAAGAACTGGATACAACTGAGTAACTATCACACAACAATTTACAAACATTTCATTTCCTCCGTATCCTATCCAACATTTGTTATTTGCAGATTTTTTGATGACAGCCATCTGATAGGTGTGAGATGATACCTCATTATGGTTTTGATTTTCATTTCTCTAATAATTAGTGAAGCTGAGCATTTTACATGTGCCTGTGAACCAGCCGTATGTCTTCTGTGGAAAAATGTCTATTCAAGTCTTCTGTCCATTTCACAATTGGATCATTTGTTTTTTGATTCTGAGTTGTATGAGTTGTTTGTATATGTGGAAATTAACCCCAGTTAGTTGAATCATTTGCAAATATTTTTTCCTGTTCCTTGTTAATGGTTTTCTTCCTTTGCTGTGCAAAAGCTGTGGAGTCAATCATTATAGGTCCCACTTGTTTATTTTTTATTTCTTTTGCCTCAGGAGACTGATGAAGAAGAAAATACTGCCGTGATTTATGTCAGAGTGTTTCCCCTATGTTTTCTTCTGAGAGTTTCATGGCTTCATGTTTTACATTTAGGTCTTTAAACTATTTTGAGTTTATGTTTGTATATTATGTGAGGGAATGTCCAAAGAGATCCATATTTTTTACTTCCCTCCCCCACATTTTGTGTTTTTGATGTCATTTTGTATCTTCAAGCTTATCACTTTACTGTTCATTGTACTTATAGTTGCTTTCACAACTTTGTTTTCTTTTTTTAAATCTACATACTGGCTTATTTAAGTGATCTTCAATCCTTCTATGTATTTGCCTTTCTGTTGGGATTTTCCTTTTCCTATAGATTTTTGCTTCTTTTCCATTTAAAGGAAACCTAAAGCAATCTTGAAAAAGAACAAAGCTGGAGGCATCATACTTCCTGATTTCAAAGCAACATAGTATTGGCACGACACTGATCAATGGAATAGAATCAAGTGCCCAAAATAATCCTGTGCATATACAGTCAATTAACTGACAAATGAGCAAGATATACAATGGGGGAAAGACAGTCTTTTCAGTAAACGTGTTGGGAAAGCTGGACAGTGCCATGCCAAAGAATGAGACTGGACCCCTTTTCTTACACCATGCACAAAAATCAATCCAAAAATAGATTAAAAACTTAAATGTAAGACCTGAGACCATAAAACATTCAGAAGAAAACAGTTGGCAAACTCCTTGGCATTGCTATCAGCAATGATTTTTTGGATTTAATAAAAGCAAAAATTAACATGTGGAACTACATCAAATTAAAAGCTTCTACATAGCAAAATAAACCATCGGGAAACTGAATAGTCAACCTTCAGGATGGGAGAAAATATTTGCAAACCACTTACCTAATAAGGGGTTAATATCCAAAATATACAAGTAACTTATACGATTCAACAACAAATAACCCAATGGAAAAAACGGGCAAAGGACCTATACAGACAGTTTTTCAAAGACATACAAATGGCCAACAAGTACATGGAAGGTTGCTCAACATCACTAATCCTCAGGGAAATGCAAATCAAAACCACAACGAGATGTCACTTCTCATCCACTAGGATGCTCATCATCAAAAAGCCAAAAGGCAACAAATGTTGGTGCGGGTGTGGAGGAGAGGGAATCTTTGTGCACTGTTCGCGGAAATATAAACTGATACAACCACTGTCAGAAACAGCTTGGAGGTCCCTCGAGAAATTAAAAACAGAAGTGCCATATGATACAACAACCCCACTTCTGAGAATATATCCATAGAAAGTGAAACCATTATCTCAAAGCGATATACACACTCCTGTGTTCACTGTGATATTCAAAATAGCCAAATTATGGAAACAACCTCAGTGTCTGTAAACAGATGAATGCGTAAAGAAAATTTTATATTTCTTTATATATACTATTCAGCCTTAAGTAAAAGAAGGAAATTCTGCCTTTTGCAACCTGAAGGCATCATGCTAAGTGAAATAAGCCAGACACATATACAAAGACAAATACGAATGCTATCAATATATATTACCATTTACGTGTGGAATCAAAAAAAAAAAAAGGTCAAACTCATAGAAACGGAGAGTACAAAAGCAGTTGCCAGGGCCTGGGAGGTAGGGGAAGTAGGGAGAGACTGACAAAGGGCACAGACTTTCATTTATCAGGTTAATAAGGTCTGAGGCTCTAATACACAGCATGGTGATGATAACAACATAGATGATTGAAATTTGCTCAAAGAGTAGAACTTAAATGTTTTCACTAAAAAATGTAATGTGAGGTGATGGATGTGTTAATTAACTTGATGGTGTATTAACTTATAATGTGTATGTATGTCAAGTCATCTCATTGTGCACTTTAAATATATTACAATCTTATTGTCAATTATACCTTAATAAAGTTGAAAAAAAGTTCTTCTAGGTAGCAGAGAAGTCCCCGAGACTGTGTTAAGTTTTTATAGTCCTTGTGTTTTCATAAGGTGACAATGACAAAGCTTTCTTATTCCTTGCTCAGCATATGTGGCACTCGTCGACTTTGGAGTCTGAAGTCTAAGAGCCTGTAAGCACTACGACATTATCTGACACATTTTCTTTATGGTACTTTTTTAAAAACTTATTTTCCTCATTAAAAAATGTTGTTGTTGTTCAGTTGCTCAGTCATGTCCAACTCTTTGTGACCCCATGGATGGCAGTACACCAGGCTTCCCTGTCCTCCACTGTCTCCCAGAGTTTGCTCCAACTCATGTCCATTGAGTCAATGATGCCAAAAATACATGTTTATAATAGAAGAATTGAATTTTTTTTAATTGAAGAAAAAAAAATCTTACATCACCCCACAACCTGGAAAAAATTTCTATTAATGTTTTGATGCAATGCTTTCCAAACTTCACTCAGTATAACTTTTTTACACGTGACCATACCATGTGAACAAAAAGCACTCTTTTACATATAAAAATTCTGTAAGCATTTTCTATGCTGTTACAATTACAAAATGAATATACCATTTTTATTGAATGTAATTCATATAAAATAAAATTTAACCTTTTAAACCATACAATTCAGTGGTTTTTCAATTCCTGGGTTGGGAAGATCCACTGGAGAAGGAATAGTTACCCACTCCAGTATTCTTGGGCTTCCCTTGTGGCTCAGCTGGTAAAGAATCTGCCTGCAATGCGGGAGACCTGGGTTTGATCCCTGGGTTGGGAAGATCCCCCGGAGAAGGGAAAGGCTACCCACTCAGTATTCTGGCCTGGAGAATTCCAAGGGGTTGCAAAGAGTCGGACACAACTGAATGACTTTCACTTTCACTTAGCGTATCACAAAGTTGCACAAGTAAAATTACAATCTAATATTAGAACAGTTTCATTACCCCAAAGGAAATCTGTACCCATCAGCAGTCATTCCTCCCCTGCCCTTTTCCCTAGACCCTTACAACTACTAATCTACTTTGTTTTTGTGAATTTCACTATTCATTTTATATAAATGGAATCATACACTACGTGGTCATTTACATTTCACATTTTTTCAGTTAGCAGAAATTTTTCAAGACTCATCTATGTTGTAGCATGTATCAGTACTTTAATACCTTTCCTGATAGAACATTAAATTCTATGAATAAGCCAAATTTTAATATCTATTTATCAGCATGGACATCTGGGTTGCTTCCACCTTTTGGCGATTATGAATAATACTGCCATAAACATTTGTGTACAAGTTTTTGCGTGAAAATGGGTTTTTAGTTTTCTTAGGTATGGTTAGATAGCATCACCGACTCAATGGACATGAATCTGAGCAAACTCCAGGAGACAGTGAAGGAAGGACAGGGAAGCCTGGCATGTTGCTGTCCAAGGGGTTGCAAAGAGTCAGACACAACTTTGAGAATGAACAACGGGAATAAACCTAGGAGTGAAATTGCTAGGTCACATGGTAACTCTTGCAGAAGGCGATGGCACCCCACTCCAGTACTCTTGCCTGGAAAATCCCATGGATGGAAGAGCCTGGTAGGCTGCAGTCCATAGGGTCGCTAGGAGTCGGACACAACTGAGCGGCTTCACTTTCACTTTTCACTTTCATGCATTGGAGAATAAAATGGCAACCCACTCCAGTGTTCTTGCCTGGAGAATCCCAGGGACAGGGGAGCCTTGTGGGCTGCCCTCTATGGGGTCGCACAGAGTCGGACACGACCGAAGCGACTTAGCAGCAGCATGGTAACTCTTGTATTGTAACTCTTGTTTCTCTTTTTGAGAAACTGACAAGACATTTTCCAAAGCAGGTGCATTTCATGTTCCCACCAGCAGTGTATGAGGGTTTCAACTTCTCCACAGCCTTGCCAATGTTTGTTATCTATCTTTTTAATAATGACCATCCTAGTTGGTGTGAAGTGGTAGGTATGTAACTGTGGTTTCAATTTACATTTCTATACAGACTGTGACATTGAACAACTTTTCATGTGTTTATTGACCTTTATATATCTTCTTTGGAAAAATGTCTGTTCAAATCCAATGTCCATTTTAAAAACTGGATTATTTTTTGATTCATAAAATTTTTAAATAGAATCTAGATACTAGATCACCAGATTTATCATGTGCAAGTATTTTCTCCCATCCTTAGGCTGTCTTTTCACTTTCCTGATAGTGTCCTTTCTTTCTGGTACTTTTACAAGATAGAGAGCTTGTCACTTTCCAACCATGGTTTTCTTACTTTTAAAAAAAATCTTTATTTTTCCCTTCAGAAACTAACAGGGAGCCAGCCTGCAAATCTGAGTGCCAGCCCAGCATCACATGCAGAATTTTGAAGGGGAGACTTGAAGTTAATACACAATAACTTAACAAATGGCACACAGGAAGGTAAGAGTTCCTTATCAACTATATACTGCTTTTTTTTTTTAACAACAAAAAAAATAACTTTAGGGTTAAAAAAAAAATAAGTGGTATGGTCCAGGGGTTAAGAATCTATCTTCCAATGCAAGGGACATGGGTTCAATCCCTGGTTGGGAAACTAAGATCCCACATGCCACCAGGCAACTAGGCCCCAACTACTGAGCCCAGGCGCTCTAAAGCCTGTGTGCCCCAACTAGAGGGAAGGCTCTGTGCCATGATGATGAGCCCACATGCCATGAGGAAAGCTCCCACACACCACAACTAAGACCCAACGCAGTCAACTACATAAATAAGTAAATATTAAAAAAAATAACTTTCCATTTTACTGATATCTGGTTTTGGTTGTTTCCAGTCTTATAATCTCTGGAAATTTTTTTGAGGTGGGGGGCAGGTGCTAATACTTGGAATTAATGAGTAGATCAAGAATTTTCAGTTTTTCTTCTAGTGTGAGCATTTAAAGTTGCCTTCTAAATATGATTTTAGCTATATCACATTTGTTTTGATATATTTTTATTATTATCCAGTTTGAAATAAGTTGTAAATTATATTGTGATTGTTTCATCTTTAGGCTGTTTCAGTTCAGTTCAGTCGCTCAGTCATGTCTGACTCTTTGCAAGCCCATGGACTGCAGCACGCCAGGCCTCCCTGTCCATCACCAACTCCAAGAACTTGCTCAAACTCATGTCCATAGAGTTGGTGATGTTATCCAACCATCTCATCCTCTGTCATTCCCTTCTCCTACCTTCAATCTTTCCCAGCATCAGGGTCTTTTCCAATGAGCTGGCTCTTCACATCAGGTGGCCAAAGTAATGGAGCTTCAGCTTCAGCATCAGTCCTTCCAATGAATATTCAGGACTCATTTCCTTTAGGATTAACTGGTTTGATCTCCTGGCAGTCCAAGAGACTCTCAAGAGTCTTCTCCAACACCACAGTTCAAAAGCATCAATTCTTGGGCGCTCAGCTTTCTTTAGGCTATTTACTATATGCTTGTTGTTGTTGTTGTGTAGGTGCTAAGTTGTGTTGGATTCTTTTGTGACCCCATGGACTGCAGCCAGTCACAGTCTTCTGTCCATGGGATTTCCCAGGCAAGAACACTGGAGTGGGTTGCCATTTCCTTCTCCAGGGGGATCTTCCCAACCCAGGGATGGAACCCGCATCTCCAGCATTGGCAGGTGGATTCTTTACCACTGAGCCATCCATGTATTAATGAATTTCCAAACATTTTGGGTTTTCAAGTTATCATTTTTGTACTAATATGATAATGTTATATACATAATTAGTATATAAAATATTATATACTAGTTACTATATACTAGTATATAAAATATTATATAATAGTACATACTTTTCTTATATATGTATATAAAGTAGTACATATGTATCTACATATGGATAGGTAGAAATTTATCAGTATACAAAATATATACATAATTGAGTACAGGCATACATATTTGAAATTGCTATATCTTCTTCATGGATTGAAGACTGTATTATTATTACATGGCCTTCTATCTCAAATGAATCATTTATGTCTAAGTCTACTTTGCCTGATATTAATATAGGTACAGCAATCTATCTTTGGTTAGCATTTGCATAGTGTATCATTTTCCAACTATGTACTTTTAACTTTTCTTTAAATTTAAGACTTACTTGTCTGCAGTAATCAAGTTTTTGTAGTAATGAAGTCTGTAATAGCAAGTTTTTATCTTTTTTCATTCAGTCTGTTAATCAGTGTCTTTTTAATTGAATAATTTGGTCAATTTCCAGTTAAGTCATTAACTGGAAATTATTACATTTGACTTTAGATCTTCCATCTTACTACATTTTTCTATTTGTTTCAAATGCTGTTGCTCTTTCTTTCCTTTTCTTCTTCTTGATTTTTCTTTCAGTGTTCAACTTCCTTACCTCTGTTAGCCTACTTATTAAACATTTATTTAATTTTGAATTTAGTAGTTACCCCAGAGGCTAAACACCCTTGAGTTATTATATATAAATTAGAACTTTTAACACATGCTGAGCCTGGAGCTAGTGAATCCTCTCAAGATTGGCTTATTTCAACTAGTTTTTATCTTGCTTCTCATTTGAAGGATTTTTTCTAGCTCAGCAGTTGTCTTCTATGAGCATCATGAAGGTGTCTTTGGGCTTCAAAAACTTACACTGGGAAGTCAGCTCTTGGTCTAATTTTGCTCCTCTCATGCCAATCTTTTTTCTCCTGCATGCATGCCTGCTAAGTCGATTCAGTCATGTCTGACTCTGTGCGCCCTTATGTACTGTAGCCTGCCAGGCTTCTCTGTCCATGTGATTGTCCAGGCAAGAATACTGGAGTGGGTTGCCATGCCCTTGGCCAGGGGATCTTCCCAACCCAGGGATCGAACCTGCATCTCTTTTGTCTCCTGCACTGGCAGGGGGTTATTTACCACTAGTGCCACCTGTGAAGTCCCTTTTTTCTCCTACGGATGCTTTAAAATTTTTTTCCTTACTTCCAATTTCCAGCAGTTTTATATGCCTAATTTTACTTTTCTATGAACTTATCTTGCTTGGAATTCCTACTTTTTCTTGAATCTCTGGCTTGATGTTTTTCATCAATGGGAAATTCTCAGCTATTCTTTTTAAAATGCTATATCTTCCTCATTCTCATTTTCCTCTTCTGCTGCTGTGGTTCTATTAAGATTTATGTTTGGTGTTTTATGTGTTCTAAATATTTCTTTTCCTCTTTCCTGTATTACCTATTCTTGGTTTGTGTTTTATTCTGGATATGTCTTCTGATTTATCTTTTACTTCAACAGTTTCTCTTCAGTTCTTTCTAATCGTAGGTTAAACATACCCACTCTTCTTAGATTTACCTATTATGTTTTCCTGTTCTAGAATTTGTATTTTATTTCTTTTTGTTTAAAATTTCAATATTCTCTGTCAATTCCTTGAACATATCACTCATAGTTTATATGCTCTTGCTGTATTGGTCTAATAATTTCATTTTCTTCATCTTCTGTGGATCTGTTTCATCTGTTTTGTGTCTTACATTTTTGGAAATAGCCTTTGTGTGTATAGGTGTGTGTTTGATACTGGATATTATATATTAAAACTTAACAAATTAGGAATTCCTTGGTGGTATACGTTATGACACCACACTTTCACTGCTGAGGGCCAGGATCGATCCCTAGTCAGGGAACCAAGATCCCGCAAGTCATGTTGAATGACCAAGTTAAAAAAATAATGAGTCTGGATGATGTCATCATAATCAAGATAGGATGGGTTTTGCCTCTGGCAGGCAGGTAGGCTAAAAGAAGGAGAAATTCCTCATTGTCTTTCTCAAATAAGGAATAAAAATGTTACGAGCTTCAGTGTATGAATACTGGTCTATTTCTGGTACATTCTTACTCACAGAGTTCCAGCTGAAAACATGGGGTGTTTATTAGGGTCCTTTTTTGTGGAAGGGGTCCTTTAATTTCAACGTTTATCTCCCTGCTTCATGGCTCTGTCAAGGATCTGCTCATGTTATCAGCCTCTCAGTTGTTTTTTTCCAGTCAGTAACTGCTTTTAGGGAGAAGCTCCCCACCAAGGCCAGATCACCTCTTTGAGCCTCTTTTTCTTGCAGTCCAGGCCCTCACAATTCCTCATATACAACCTTGTTAGCTATGCCATGCATTCAAAACAGTAGCTTTTGTCTAAAAAAAAAAAAAAAAAAAAAAACTTGAACTAGCTGTTTACAGCAAGACAATTGGTTCCAGCTACTTAATACACCATTGCTGATACTGGAATTCCTCCATGTAAAATATTTTTAAGTTTATATAGTTGATTTAACAATTTTCTTCCCTTGAGGTGAACTGAAGTCGCTCAGTTGTGTCCGACTCTTTGCAACCCCATGGACTATAGCCTATCAGGCTCCTCCATCCATGGGATTTTCCAGGCAAGAGTACTGCAGAGGGTTGCCATTTCCTTCTCCAGGGGATCTTCCCTACCCAGGGATCGAACCCAGGTCTCCCGCATTGTGGGCAGATGCTTTATCCTCTAAGCCACCAGGGAAGTTTTCTTCCTTTAATTGCTTCTAAATTCTGACTCATGGTGAGAGAGACCTTCACATTTTACTGTTATTTTGTTATACTCCTTTTATGGTTTCAATTTTTAAATTTATATTTTTTTATTCATCTGGAATTTATCTTAATTAGCTGAGGTTATATACAACTTACTTTTATTTCTGATGCCCACCTATTTATCTATTTTCTTTTTTTTTTTTTTTTTTTTTTTTTTTTTAGAATTTGGTATACCCTACGTTTAAAAATTTTTATTTATTTTATTATTTTTTTTTTATTTTATTTTTAAACTTTACATAACTGTATTAGATTTGCCAAATATCAAAATGAATCCGCCACAGGTTTACATGTGTCATTTATTGGACAGTCTTATATTTTTGTCACAGACTTGAAACTTTACCTTTTTAAATAGTAAATTGACCTGTGAATTTTGACCTGTGGACTTTCAACTTTCCCATTGTTTAATTGCATGTCTGTTTGTCTGTGACATATTTTAATGACTTTAAGATTATCATGCAATACTCTGTATATATTTAAGGTATATAATTTGATCAGGTATATATTTGATCAGCTATATATATGTATACACTAGTGAAATTATCGCTACAATCAAAATTTTCTTGTGTGCTTTTTTAATCTATACAAATTCTGATGCCACCTGCTGTGACTAAGCAACAAACTGTCATTTTAATCTGTAGTTTGTAGTTTTTTGATAAATCGAATCACATAGAATATACTCATTTTGTCTTTTATTCACAGTTATTTTGAGATATCTATTTTGTTGCCTTTGGCATTAGTTTGTTCCTTCTTACTGCTAAGTAATGAAAGCGTTAGTCACTTAGTCATGTCTCCTCTTTGCAACCCCATGGACTATAGCCTGCCAGGATCCTCTGCCCATGGAGTTTTCCCAGGCAATGAACCTAGTCTCCTGCATTGCAGGTGAATTCTTTACCATTTGCGTAGTTTGAGACTCATCTAGGTTGTTGCCTTTGGCATTACTTTGTTCCTTATTGCAATAATAGTATTCTACATATTTATCCACTTGCCTCTTATTGGACATTCAGGTTGATCCTAATTTGGGGCTATCATTAGTAAAGCTGCTATAAAATTTTGTAAGATTCTGTGTGGATATAATGCTTTGATTTCTCTTGAATAAAGATGGACTACCTAGCCTATATGATGTGTGATTTTCCAAAATTGTTCAACTGTTTTCTAAACTGCTTATACCATTTTACATTTCAGGAAGAAGTGAACGAAGGACTTCCCTCGTGGTTCAGTGGTTATGAATCCACCTTGCAACCTAGGGGATGTGGGTTCAATCCCTGATCTGGGAACTACGATCCCACATGCTGCAGAGCAACTAAGCCTGCATGCCTCAACTACTGAGCTCTCCCACAACTAGGGAGTCCACGCACCGAAAATGAGAAAATCTTGCCTGACGAAGCAAAGATCCCAAGAGCTGCAACTAAGACCGGATGCAGCCAAATAAATACATATATTTTTTAATTAATGAGATTTCCAGTTGATCTATCTTCATCAGTTGATACATCTATCTTCCAGCTGAAACATCTTTTTCAACACTTGATATTATCAGTCAAATGTAGTTATTCTTATGGATGTACCTTACTGTGGTTTTAATTAGAATCTCCTTTAAGATGCAATTTAAAGATAATACCTTTCACATATTTATCTCTTTTCAAGCAATGTCTGATCAAGTACTTTACTCATTTTAAATATTTTTTTTTTCCTTCTCATTAGCTATAATAGTTCTTTTTACTTGGGGGACATTATGTTTTTCAAATATATTCTCATCTGCCTTTTGATTTTCTTAAACATGTGTTTAGCTACGCTGGGTCTCAGTTGCAACATGTGGGATCTAGTTCCCTGACCAGAGTTCAAACTCCAGCCCCCTACATTGGGGGCATAGAGTCTTAGCCAATGGACCAACAAAGAAGTCCCTTGATTGACATCTTTACAATATGCACTCTTCTAGTCTATGAATATGACATATTTCAATTATTTAGGTCTTCTTTAATGTCTCTGAATTGTGTTTTAGGGGGAGTGCTCAGGTATTTCATATTCCCAGGTATTTTGTATTTCTGATGCTGTCAAATAACACCTTTTAAGTTTATTTAAAATGTTACATGCAGGGTACAGAATAGTTGTTCAATGGATATTCAATGAGTAAATGAAGAAACATATTTTCATTTTCAGAAATAAATTTGTGAAACAGCCTTTTAAAGAATGTTGAATTAAGACCATGACAGATCAGCAAAAGGAAGCTATAGGGAAGAGGTTCTAAAGAGTGTAGATTTCCTTTCTGTCTTGGCTTTCTGGCTCTGTGCTTTCCTTCGCGGCACCCACCCCACTGCTACTTCCTTTGACAAAGACTTCTGACACCTTAGGGACATGGATGTTGGTGCCACATGATTAAGGAAAATACAAAGGCATTATTTTTCATTTTCCTATTGTTCCTTGCCAGTGTACTAGTGACGGTTCTCCAGAAAAATAGAACTGACAGGATAGATAGAGGATACACTGATATTCTAAGGAATTGACTTGCATGGTTGATTCCGGGGGCTAGTAAGTCTGAAATCCATGGGACAGGCCTATGAATAGAAATTTCCGTAGGAAACTCAGGTAAGAGTTGATGTTCCAATCTTCAGTCCAGACACTTCACAGCATCAGGCTGAAAACCCAGGCAGAGTTTTCAGGTTGAAGTCCTGAGGAGAACAGCTTCTGCTGGAAAGCTCAGTCTTTGCTCTAAGACGTTCCACTGATTGGATGAGGTCTAACAAAGATTCTCCTTGACCAAATTTTAACCAGGCTCCTCTAAACTCCCTTCTCAGTTAGGTTCTGACTTTTGAGCTTCCGTATTTGTCTCTGCATTCCTCAGTTTAGCCGGAATACCCCACCCTCTGTATCTGATACCTGGTCCCTTAACCTCTTCCCCAACCCCATCCCACCAGGTGATGTCTGACCAATCCCACCTGCCTCCAACCAGAATCCTGTTGGGTCAGTTTAGCCAAAATCCCCAGACACCCCACGTTATCTCTTGGCAGTTCTCCATCCACTGACATGCCCGCCACCCCCAGGCAGCTCCTGGGCTGCAAATTCCCACTATTCCTTGTCTGGAGTTGAGCCCATTCTCTCCCCCACCGGACAGAACCCTTCTGAACGAAGTTTGCCTTACCGTTAACAAGTGTCAGGAATAACTTTTCTGTACCAGGTCCATTCACAGGGGAACAGGGAATGGGTTCCCCGAGCTGCTCACCCATCCTGTTCGGCGTCAGCCTCTGCCTCATTTCCCCGGTGTCTGGAAAACCACACGACTAGGACCGCCTAGTAAACGTGTAGTCTTCGGGGAAGCAATCCCGGCACCAGCCGGGACTGAGCTACAAACGCACAATCCTGGGCACTGGCCCCAAAAGTTAGCCTGTGGCCCTTTTCTCCTTGGTTCAGCTTTCTTTCCTGTCCTACCAGCTGTATGCTTATGTGTACAATTTTCAATGTTTTCTGTGGACGGTAAGAAGTCAAACACTAATTTTAGGAGCAACTGCGTTAGCTGCGTCCGGCTGGGTTCTTCCGATGCGGGGCGGCGTAGGCGGACACGCTGTAGCCTGCCGCTGAGGGGCCGCTGCGAACCGCCCCAGGCCGGGAGAACGCTGTCCGTTCGCGCCGCGGTGCCCCCGCCCAGGCCTCCGCAACTTCGCCTCGTCTTCTCCTCCGCCGGTCCCCGCAAGGCTGTCCCCCAGGGCCAGACTGGCTCGGTCACAGCGGCCCCTGAACCGCCGCGAAAACCCGGACTAACGGACTCGGAGTGTAGTCGCTGGGGTCGCCCGGGAGCCGGGGGGCATCACGGAGCATGCGCGGGGAGGGTGAGCGCGCGCACATGCGCAGGGCCGCGCGCTGGGGGCTGGAGGGGTGTCGGGCGGCAGCGAGGCTGCGCGCGGCTGACGTGTTCGGTGGCCGCGGCGGCGGCGGCGGCGGGGCGACGGCAGGGGAAAGGCGGGCGGGGCCGGGGGCTGAACCCGGAAGTGTCTCGGCGCCGGAGCGAGCGCGCCCGGAGTGGAGCTTGGCGGCCGGGAGCCAGCGGGGAGCCCTGCGTTCCCGGGTAAATGGACGCGCGGGGCGTCCGCGCGGGGAGCGGGTGGGCGGGCGACGGGGGGTCGCCGTCGGTGGCGCGGTCTCTGCCCGGCAGCGGCCCGGGGAGGCTCTGCTCTGGCGGTCGTCCCCCGGGTGACCCCGACCTCCTCTCCGCGCCGCTCCCAGGGCAGTCCCGCCGGGCGCCTCCGGCCTTTGGACGCTCGCCGGCCGGGATGAGGTGCGCCTCACCGCCCCGGGGAAGCGTGTTAATGGGGGAGGGGGAGGGATCGTGGGTTCCGTGGCCGCGACGGCCTGAGTGTCAGCGCCCCGGCGCCCTTGCATCGCGAAGGTGGGCGCCTCGACCTGGCCCGCGGCGGGCTCGCGGGAGCCTCCCCTTCTGCCCGCTTTCCCGCTACTCCGTTCGGGAATAGGGCCTGCAAGGTGTGCCCTGCCTCCTTCAAAATTATTCTTTTGTTGGCTGTCTGTTTCTAACCCTGCCCTCCTCGTTCTTCGCCCTAAAATCTCAGCCACGAATGCGTGGAAGCGGTGACTTGGTCATAATTTACTTCTCATTTAGGAAGGTTTTGTTGACAGTACCGCGAGTGACTTAGGATGGCTGGGCCGTGGAGTTGTTTTACATGGTTCTACTCTCTTCTTCACAGACCATGCAACCCTTGGGCACGCCCCTCCAGAAGCTGTGATCCCAGACAATCCTGTTTTTCCTTCATAAATCTCTCAAGACACTTATGAAGTTTCTTGTTCTGAAACCGTTGTACTGCAATGAAGAAGAGGAGAAAGGTTACTTCACATCTTGACGAGAAGATCCATCTAGGCTACCATAAAGATTCCCAGGAAGGAAATGTTGTAGAGGAGTGTGACCAAGTAACCTACACTCATTCCACAGAAAGACCAGCTCCTGAAGCCTTACGCTGTTATCAGGAACTTCCTCCCTCCCCGGATCAGAGGAAACTTCTGAGTTCTTTGCAGTACAATAAGAACTTGCTGAAGTATTTGAATGATGACAGGCAGAAGCAACCGTCTTTCTGTGACTTACTTATCATAGTAGAAGGAAAAGAATTTAGCGCCCATAAAGTTGTCGTTGCTGTTGGCAGTAGTTATTTCCACGCATGTTTGAGCAAAAATCCGAGCACGGATGTTGTCACCCTGGATCACGTAACGCACTCCGTTTTTCAGCATTTGCTTGAATTTCTTTACACATCAGAATTTTTTGTGTACAAATATGAAATCCCTCTTGTTTTAGAGGCTGCAAAGTTTCTGGATATTATAGATGCAGTTAAGCTGCTAAATAACGAAAATGTTGCCACTTTTCAGTCTGAGCTAACTGAAAAGTCATCACCAGAAGAAACACTAAGTGAATTAACTGGAAGACTATCAAGTAATCATCAGTGTAAATTCTGTAGTAGACATTTTTGTTATAAGAAGTCTTTAGAGAATCATTTGTCGAAAACCCATAGGTCCCTTTTATTAGGGAAAAAACATGGGTTAAAAATGCTGGAGAGAAGTTTTTCCACAAGAAGATCAAAACGGAATCGAAAGTGCCCTGTTAAGTTTGAGGACACCAGTGATGATGAGCAAGAAAGTGGTGATGGGTCAGACAATTTGAATCAAGACAGTTTTGATAAGGAAAAATCAGATAGAAATGATTCTGAGGATCCCGGAAGTGAATATAATGCTGAAGAAGATGAGCTAGAGGAGGAAATGTCAGATGAATATTCTGACATTGAAGAACAGAGTGAAAAAGATCAGAATGATGCAGAAGAGGAGCCAGAGGCTGGTGATTCTGTCGGAAGCATTCATGAGGGGTTAACCCCTGTAATCATTCAGAACAGTAACAAAAAAATATTGCAGTGTCCCAAATGCGATAAGACATTTGACCGCATAGGTAAGAAAGAAAAGCATGTTTCTTGTCTCTAATAGTTTACTTTTCATGAATACTTTAAAGGTGATCATTAAAAACTAAACTTTGAAAATAACTTTTGAAAAATATGGAGGGTATTTGATTTTTGATCTGTATTTTATCCTGTTATTATAAATTTGTTGTGATTCAGGAATTAAGTATTTATATTACCTTTTATTTTCTCTTCCTCGTGTCCTGGCAGTAGATGACAGATCATTAGTTCCTGTGTTTAGTATGAAAAATTCCAGAGTGTCAATAATTATGAATATAGCATTTTGATTTATATGTTAATTTAATTTAAGTGCTATTTTTGAATCATCATAGAAAATTGAAATAGGCCATATTGTATGTAATTTAATAATTCCTGTACTGTTTCCCCTTGAGCATGGTAATATGTGAGTCATAAATATAGTCACTTTTCCAGTATCCAGTACTGTTTAGAACTGGGATGTTTCAGATCAAGAATAGTTACAGATAAAACTAAATTACTAAATGTAATAAATGCCTTCATTCTGTAGGCAGAGACTTTAGGAAGTGTCCTAATAGTATTCTTGGGTTATTATAATAATGAAGAAATCAATTTTTTCTTTATTAGAAAAGCATATGAAAAGTGATATGAAAGTGAAAAGCATATGAAAGTGAAAGTATTAGTTGCTCATGTGTGTCTGACTCTTTGCGACCGCATGGACTGTAGTCCACCAGGCTCCTCTGTCCACGGAATTCTCCAGGCAGGCATACCTGGAGTGGGTTGCCATTCCGTTCTCTGGGGATCTTCCCAGCCCAGGGATCGAACCTGGGTCTCCTGCATTGCAGGTAGTCAGTGAATATTTAATTTCAGGAGAGCTTACTTGCTAGTAAAATAATTTTTGGAGGTGTCTTATATGGACTTTATAATGTGAACTTTAAAATTGCAGCAGTTCACCTATTTACATATAAATGAGAGTTATGAAATTGGGGACTGTATTTTACCACATAGAATGATAAAAGAAGCTGCTGCTGCTGCGTCGCTTTAGTCGTGTCCAACTCTGTGCAACCCCATAGACGGCAGCCCACTAGGCTTCCCGTCCCTGGGATTCTCCTGGCAAGAACACTGGAGTGGGTTGCCATTTCCTTCTCCAATGCAGGAAAGTGAAAAGTGAAAGTGAAGTCGCTTAGTCGTGTCTGACTCTAGCGACCCCATGGACTGCAGCCGGATTTTCTAGGCAAAAGTACTGGAGTGGGGTGCCATTGCCTTCTGCATAAAAGAAGCAGATAAGTATTATTTGACCTTGTAAAATTACTTATATACATTTAATATATCCCCCTGTGTCCCTAGTGGGTCAGATGGTAGAGTCTGCCTGCAGTGCTGAAGACTCAGGTTTGATACCTGGTCAGGAAGATCCCTGGAGAAGGAAAGGCAACCCCCTCCAGTATTCTTGCCTGGAAAATCCCATGGACAAGGAGCCTGGCAGGCTTCAGTCCATGGGGTGGCAAAGAGTCAGACATGACTGAGCAACTTCACTTCACTCACTGATGTTATTGAGTCAGGAGGAAATTGGTTAAATAAGGTATTGGTAATCATTTGCTCTCAAAATACTCAACAGTGTAAACTATGACATAGCAGTAGGTGCCTTTTTTTTGCTTTTTTATGCCTTTGAATATTTTTCTCTAAATTAGAATGCTTTTGACAATCCAACTTAATAATTGTTCATTGCTATTTTTACTATGTTTAAAGTTCTGTGCAAATGAATAGAGTAACTTTTTTTGAGCAACTAGTCAGTTGGAAGAGTGTGTGGATACAAGTAGCTTGTTAAACTAAGGCTGGTAAATGTTCTTGTGGAGCTGTGAACACATACTGTGAGCATTACAGGGAACAGAAGAACGTTCTTGAATTGAGATACCTGACAGCATTTCATCTTTCCAGTTGATTCTGCCTTTTTAGACTTTGTATTCTTAGCACACGCTTCCTGTGTTATGCCTTGTTCTCAGTCGGGCTCAGTTGCTCAGTCGTGTCCGGCTTCTTGCCACCCCAGAACTATAGCCCGCCAGGCTCCTCTGGTCATGGGATTTTTCCCGGCAAGGATACTGGAATGGGTTGCCATTTCCTTAATTTGGCCTAATTTGATTTGAGATGTGTGAGAGCAGGGTCAGTCTGCCAGTGGCCTTGTGGGCCCAACAGATAGATATCAGGCTCTTGTATCCAACACTGGGCCTGTGGGATGCATTGTGAGCAAGGGATTCTGTGTTCAGGTAAGACAAGGAAGACGATACTCAATTTCTATTAACACTCTCAAATTCTCTAGCAAACAAACCTGTTAATTTTACTTAACCTGGCATTTTCTCAGATAACTTAATCACGGGACATTCGGAAATTCCCGAGAAACTAGAGTTCTGTGCACACTATTTGGGGAAATACTGCATAAGTTCAGGTCTTGATGTACTAAGAAGAAGGCATTTTGCAGCTTTTTGAACTAAGGTTAGTTCAGATAATCAGATAAATGTGGGTATCAATAGATCACATTGTCAGCTTATTTCCATCCTCCTTTCTGAATGTGTTTTATATTATCCCCCTCTTATTGAACCCCTCTTTTGCTTAGCCTCACTGGGGCTGCTGACTTCTCCCCTGTGCAGAGAAAGAAGAGATTGAGATTATGATTTTATCATACTGGTTACAAAGCATTGATATGAGCTGTGGTGATGTCAGACTGCCTGCATTTTTGAATCCAGGTCTTATGTGAGTTACTTCACCTGTGTGTACTTTTGTCTCCTCACAGATAGAATGGATGATGCTAATAGTACCTTCTCATGGGGGTTACTATGAGGATTAAATAACATAGTCTTTGTGAAATTTGTGTGAATATAGTATGAAATTACAATACTGTGAAATTTAGGTGTGCAGTGAATGCAAGCTGCTCTTATTCATCATTAATATAGTTTCTAAGTGTCTGTACTATGCCAGACACTAAACAAATATGAAGTGATATGTTCTTTGTCATCAAGAATCTTGGAGATTAATGAGTACATGCAAAAACACAATTATAATAAAGATAATCTTATCAGGACAGGGACAGAGGCTTAGGGAAATCTGGAAAGATTTCATGGAGCAGGTAGCATTTGAGCTGAGAACCTAAGAAAGGGAGGAGCTTGCAAGGCAGAAGGACCAACAAGTACAAAGACTTTAAGGTAGTTAGGTTCTAGAAATTGCTAAAACTAGGGTGATTTCAGGGTGGGCTGCTGCTGCTAACTCGCTTCAGTTGTGTCCAACTCTGTGCGACTCCATAGACAGCAGCTCACCAGGCTCCGCCGTCCCTGGGATTCTCCAAGTAAGAACACTGGAGTGGGTTGCCATTTCCTTCTCCAGTGCATGAAAGTGAAAAGTGAAAGTGAAGTCGCTTAGTCGTGTCTTGACTCTTCGCGACTCCATGGACTGCAGCCTACCAGGCTTCTCCGTCTATGGGATTTTCCAGGCAAGAGTGCTGGAGTGGGGTGCCATTGCCTTCCTCATCAGGGTGGGCAAGTAATGGGCATAATGAAAATGATGATAGATGAGGATTGGCAAGTGAGCAGAGGTCACGTTTTGAATGGTTTGTATGCAGTGCAGAGGAGTTTTTAATCCAGTAAGTGATAAAAAGTTGAGAAAAGAGAGGAAATGACCGCCATAGGAGTTTTAGAAAGGTAAGCTGGCTTCAGGGAAGAGAAGGAAGTTGGAAAGAGCAGAGGGTTATTCAGGCTTGGGCTAGGAGGATGAGCAGCATTGGGAATGGGATGCGGGACAGGGTGGATCAGAGCTGCAGGCTTCAGTGGACTGGTGATGGGTAGAATGAAAAGAACAGGCAGATGGAGAAGACCTGTGATTCTTCAGTGTCCTCCTGTATCATCTCTATCAGAAGTCCTCTTTATTCTTGAAACATTTCCAGGGCTACTTTCCAATAATCCTTGTATCACCCACATTTCTTTAGGAGGTTTTTAAAATGTCCACCTAGGATTTTGGTTGTTATTTCCCTGCCTCATCAGATTGTGAGCTGGAAAGTGTTGTCTGTTACTTTTGGTTAGTATCCTTCATGATACCCCAGGTCATTTCAAATGAAATAGTAAGTTTTCAGTAAGCTCCTGTTTAATTGAACTAAGGTGAAAGATTGACCTCTAACTTGTAAGAAACCTTTAGCTTGCTGTTTCAGAGTGGGTTTATGAGAGGCAGCTAATGAGCTCTGGAACCATATGTAGTTTACTAATTTGATTCTCTCACTTTGGATCTTTTACCTTTTTTGGTGTGTTTCATAGATGCTCAGAGTCAGACTCCTGATGCAGTTGTGTTATTCCTGAGGCTCCAGCTGTCCTCCTCTCTGCCCATTCTCATGCAGATAAGAGTCCTTTGACCTTTCCCCCTTAAACTGAAAACCTCGGGGTGAAAAGGCTAAGATCAAATTGGGAAAAGATGACAGATGGGGGTGAGAGAAAAAAATTTTGGATGATTTGTCTTTTCTGTCCTTTCCTTAGATTAAACTTGATCTCTTCTAGAAGCAAAAAATATTTTGTAGCTTTAAAAAAAATGTGACTTGTTTAAGACTATCCTGACAGATTCCAGTTGGTTCTGAATAGGGAAGAGTTTTGACTTATGGCATACTTCTCTACTTTAAAGTCAAGTATTTTAGTGAAGTGTTCTTCAATGCCAAATGATTTGAGGTATAATTTAAGATTTGGCGTATGAGATATATAATGAGCTAATTTGATGATGTTTCTCTTTGAAAAAGCTCCACATGAAATCTGGTAATAATTTAGCATGACCCATTTGGAATGAAACCCAAGGTCAAGTTTTGTTATGTGTAAATATGTGTATTATATCTCCTAATTTGGGACATAATTCATATTGGGATTCAGTCAGAAAAATGCTGTGGATGAAATTTCTTAATATTATGTATTTTCTATTGGTGATCAAGAATGGTTGGGCATAACTTAGTATTCTGTGAAAGAACACTCAGGGTTTTTTTGATGGAAACTTTATTTGGTAACCTTGAAGTAAACGCTTGATTTATACATTATTATTGAATTCCCCCCACCTGATAAGAAAAGAAAGAGAGATTTGTTGTCTGTGTTCATGCGAGGAGAACCCCACCCTCAACAGCCTTACCAGTTGATTTAAACCTGGGATTTCATTGTACATTTACCTGACTTTGTGGTTCAGCGTTCCCTCAGAAGCTGTGTCTTCTGTTGTTCAGAAATTCAAAGCCATGCAGATAACATATCCTGCAGTGCCTCTGTGCATAAATTTGAGTTGACATAATAGAAATGTGTTTTTTATTTTAGAGATTCTGATTGTTAAAGTGAATTATTCAAATTTATCTATTTTCATAGGTGTCTTTGGATTTTACTGAATTTATTTTAAAACAATTTTCTTTTTGGGGGGTTAAATCCTGTTAAGTCTTCTGGTCTGTAGGCAAATGGAAGTTCGACAATCAGAAGTAGTTTTGATCTTTAACTGCCACTTAATGGCTTTATTATTCAACTACATATAACTTAATTTGCAAGCAAGACTTTCTTGACTCTAAATAAAGGAAAATTCTACTAATTGTTAATTTAACATCTTCCCAACAGAGGTATTTTCATAGAAAATAAAAGGTTTGGGAAAGATTTTTCTTATAATTTAAGATTTTCATTAAGTTGCTCTTCACATTCACTTGGGTAAAAATCAGGAGACTTGAGTAGTAGGAGGTTAAGTTAGCTTTCAGTTCTGAGACTCTGTGCTAAGTATGCAGTCAATCCCCTGGTAAGAATAGTCCCATTCCAAAAATCACTTGTAACTTAGTCATTTAAAAATCATACTGTATACTCTTGATTCATTATTTATATAATTTAAAAAGCAAGCTTATGAAAAATGTGAAACGTGAAAACTTTTACAATCATGGAAAACTTTTTTGTTTTAATTCCATAAAATGACCCCTATCTTTGCCAAATTAAAATTGTGGGTTATTAGTACATATTAATAATGTTTGGATTCTGTACCTGTTCTGGTATCCAATAAATGTGTAAAAAGTATTTTGGAATCCAGTACAAGCATGCTATATTTTTTTAATTCATTAATTTAATTGGAGGATAATTCAAGCATGTCGTATTATAAGAGAGAAATATTAAAATCAACTCAGAAAACAATTCCCCCAAGAAATTTTTATAGCAGTATTATTCTGGTTATATCCTGCAAAAAATAATAAAAATACATGCTTTTCCAACTTTTTTGGGGAAGTTCAAGGTTAGAAACATGGAACATGGAACAACAGACTGGTTCCAAATAGGAAAAGGAGTACGTCAAGGCTGTATATTGTCACCCTGCTTATTTAACTTATATGCAGAGTACATCATGAGAAACGCTGGGCTGGAAGAAACACAAGCTGGAATCAAGATTGCCGGGAGAAATATCAATAACCTCAGATAGGCAGATGACACCACCCTTATGGCAGAAAGTGAAGAGGAACTAAAAAGCTTCTTGATGAAAGTGAAAGAGGAGAGTGAAAAAGTTGGCTTAAAGCTCAACATTCAGAAAACGAAGATCATGGCATCTGGTCCCATCACTTCATGGGAAATAGATGGGGAAACAGTGTCAGACTTTATTTTTTGGGGCTCCAAAATCACTGCAGATGGTGACTGCAGCCATGAAATTAAAAGACACTTAATCCTTGGAAGGAAAGTTATGACCAACCTAGATAGCATATTCAAAAGCAGAGACATTACTTTGCCAACAAAGGTCTGTCTAGTCAAGGCTGTGGTTTTTCCAGTGGTCAAGTATGAATGTGAGAGTTGGACTGTGAAGAAAGCTGAGCACAGAAGAATTGATGCTTTTTTTTTTTTTTTTTTAAACTTTACATAACTGTATTAGTTTTGCCAAATATCAAAATGAATCCGCCACAGGTATACATGTGTTCCCCATCCTGAACCCTCCTCCCTCCTCCCTCCCCATACCATCCCTCTGGGTCGTCCCAGTGCACCAGCCCCAAGCATCCAGTATTGTGCATCGAACCTGGACTGGCAACTCGTTTCATACATGATATTTTACATGTTTCAAAGCCATTCTCCCAAATCTTCCCACCCTCTCCCTCTCCCACAGAGTCCATAAGACTGTTCTATACATCAGTGTCTCTTTTGCTGTCTCGTACCCAGGGTTATTGTTATCATCTTTCTAAATTCCATATATATGCGTTAGTATACTGTATTGGTGTTTTTCTTTCTGGCTTACTTCACTCTGTATAAGCTCCAGTTTCATCCACCCCATTAGAACTGATTCAAATGTATTCTTTTTAATGGCTGAATAATACTCCATTGTGTATATGTACCACAGCTTTCTTATCCATTCATCTGCTGATGGACATCTGGGTTGCTTCCATGACCTGGCTATTATAAACAGTGCTGCGATGAACATTGGGGTACACATGTCTCTTTCCCTTCTGGTTTCCTCAGTGTGTATGCCCAGCAGTGGGATTGCTGGATCATAAGGCAGGTCTATTTCCAGTTTTTTAAGGAATCTCCACACTGTTCTCCATAGTGGCTGTACTAGTCTGCATTCCCACCAACAGTGTAAGAGGGTACCCTTTTCTCCACACCCTCTCCAGCATTTATTACTTGTAGACTTTTGGATCGCAGCCATTCTGACTGGTGTGAAATGGTACCTCATAGTGGTTTTGATTTGCATTTCTCTGATAATGAGTGATGTTGAGCATCTTTTCATGTGTTTGTTAGCCATCTGTATGTCTTCTTTGGAGAAATGTCTATTTAGTTCTTTGGCCCATTTTTTGATTGGGTCATTTATTTTTCTGGAGTTGAGCTGTAGGAGTTGCTTGTATATTCTGGAGATTAGTTGTTTGTCAGTTGCTTCATTTGCTATTATCTTCTCCCATTCTGAAGGCTGTCTTTTCACCTTGCTAATAGTTTCCTTTGATGTGCAGAAGCTTTTAAGGTTAATTAGGTCCCATTTGTTTATTTTTGCTTTTATTTCCAATATTCTGGGAGGTGGGTCATAGAGGATCCTGCTGTGATGTATGTCAGAGAGTGTTTTGCCTATGTTCTCCTCTAGGAGTTTTATAGTTTCTGGCCTTACGTTTAGATCTTTAATCCATTTTGAGTTTATTTTTGTGTATGGTGTTAGAAAGTGTTCTAGTTTCATTCTTTTACAAGTGGTTGACCAGATTTCCCAGCACCATTTGTTAAAGAGATTGTCTTTAATCCATTGTATATTCTTGCCTCCTTTGTCAAAGATAAGGTGTCCATATGTGCATGGATTTATCTCTGGGCTTTCTATTTTGTTCCATTGATCTATATTTCTGTCTTTGTGCCAGTACCATACTGTCTTGATAACTGTGGCTTTGTAGTAGAGCCTGAAGTCAGGTAGGTTGATTCCTCCAGTTCCATTCTTCTTTCTCAAGATCGCTTTGGCTATTCGAGGTTTTTTTGTATTTCCATACAAATTGTGAAATTATTTGTTCTAGCTCTGTGAAGAATGCTGTTGGTAGCTTGATAGGGATTGCATTGAATCTATAGATTGCTTTGGGTAGTATACTCATTTTCACTATATTGATTCTTCCAATCCATGAACATGGTATATTTCTCCATCTGTTAGTGTCCTCTTTGATTTCTTTCACCAGTGTTTTATAGTTTTCTATATATAGGTCTTTAGTTTCTTTAGGTAGATATATTCCTAAGTATTTTATTCTTTCCATTGCAATGGTGAATGGAACTGTTTCCTTAATTTCTCTTTCTGTTTTCTCATTATTAGTGTATAGGAATGCAAGGGATTTCTGTGTGTTGATTTTATATCCTGCAACTTTACTATAGTCATTGATCTAGTAATTTTCTGGTGGAGTCTTTAGGGTTTTCTATGTAGAGGATCATGTCATCTGCAAACAGTGAGAGCTTTACTTCTCCTTTTCCAATTTGGATTCCTTTTATTTCTTTTTCTGTTCTGATTGCTGTGGCCAAAACTTCCAAAACTATGTTGAATAGTAATGGTGAAAGTGGGCACCCTTGTCTTGTTCCTGACTTTAGAGGAAATGCTTTCAATTTTTCACCATTGAGGATAATGTTTGCTGTGGGTTTGTCATATATAGCTTTGATTATGTTGAGGTATGTTCCTTCTATTCCTGCTTTCTGGAGAGTTTTTATCATAAATGGATGTTGAATTTTGTCAAAGGCTTTCTCTGCATCTATTGAGATAATCATATGGTTTTTGTTTTTCCATTTGTTAATGTGGTGTATTACATTGATTGATTTGCGGATATTGAAGAATCCTTGCATCCCTGGGATAAAGCCCACTTGGTCATGGTGTATGATCTTTTTAATGTGTTGTTGGATTCTGATTGCTAGAATTTTGTTAAGGATTTTTGCATCTATGTTCATCAGTGATATTGGCCTGTAGTTTTCTTTTTTTGTGGGATCTTTGTCAGGTTTTGGTATTAGGGTGATGGTGGCCTCATAGAATGAGTTTGGAAGTTTACCATCCTCTGCAATTTTCTGGAAGAGTTTGAGAAGGATAGGTGTTAGCTCTTCTCTAAATTTTTGGTAGAATTCAGCTGCAAAGCCGTCTGGACCTGGGCTTTTGTTTGCTGGAAGATGTTTGATTACAGTTTCAATTTCCATGCTTGTGATGGATCTGTTAAGATTTTCTATTTCTTCCTGGTCGAGTTTTGGAAAGTTGTACTTTTCTAAGAATTTGTCCATTTCTTCCTCGTTGTCCATTTTATTGGCATATAATTGTTGATAGTAGTCTCTTATGATCCTTTGTATTTCTGTGTTGTCTGTTGTGATCTCTCCATTTTCATTTCTAATTTTATTGATTTGATTTTTCTCCCTTTGTTTCTTGATGAGTCTGGCTAATGGTTTGTCAATTTTATTTATCCTTTCAAAGAACCAGCTTTTGGTTTTGTTGATTTTTGCTATGGTCTCTTTTGTTTCTTTTGCATTTATTTCTGCTCTAATTTTTAAGATTTCTTTCCTTCTACTAACCCTGCTTTTAAACTGTTGTGTTGGAGAAGACTCTTGAGAGTCCCTTGGACTGCAAGGAGATCCAACCAGTCCATCCTAAAGGAGATCAGCCCTGGGTGTTCTTTGGAAGGAATGATGCTAAAGCTGAAACTCCAGTACTTTGGCCACCTCATGTGAAGAAGAGCTGACTCATTGGAAGAGACTGATGCTGGGAGGGATTGGGGGCAGGAGGAAAAGGGGACAACAGAGGATGAGATGGCTGGATGGCATCATCAACTCGATGGACGTGAGTTTGAGTGAACTCCAGGAGTTGGTGATGGACAGGAAGGCCTGGCGTGCTGCGATTCATGGGGTCGCAAAGAGTCGGATACTGAGCAACTGAACTGAAGTCCCATTTATTTTTGTTTTTTTTCTCATTACTCTAGGAGATGGGTCAAAAAGGATCTTGCTGTGATTTATGTCAAAGAGTGTTGTTCTGCCTATGTTTTCCTCAAAGAGTTCTGCAGTGTCTGGCCTTGCATTAGGTCTTTAATCCATTTTGAGTTTATTTTTGTGTATGGTGTTAGGAAGTGTTCTAATTTCTCTCTGTTACATGTCCACTTTTCCCAGCACCACTTATTGAAGAGGCTGCCTTCTCTACATTGTATATTCTTGCCACCTTTGTCAAAAATTAGGGGACCATAGGCACTTGGCTTTGTTGCTGGACTTCCTATCATGTTCCACTCATCTATATTTCTGTTTTTGTGCCAGTACGATACTGTTTTGATTACTTTAGCTTTGTAATGTAGTTTGAAGTCAGGGAGCCTGATTGCTCCAAGCTCTGGTTTTCTTTCTCAAGATTGCTTTGGCTATTTGGGGTGTTTTGTGTTTCTATACTAAGTAAAATTTTTTGATCTAGTTCTGTGAAAAATGCCATTGATAGTTTGATAGGGATTGTGTTGAATCTGTAGATTGCTTTGGGTAGTATGGTCATTTTTACAATATTGATTCTTCTAGTCCAAGAACATGGTGTGTCTAAATGTCCATCAACAGATGAATAGATAAAGAAGATGTGGTATATATGTACAGTGGAATATTAGCCATAAACAGGTGCGAAATTGGGTCATTTGGAGTGATGTGGATGGACCTAGAGTCTGTCATACAGACTGAAGTAAGTCAGAGAAAAATAACATATATTAAGGCATGTGTGTGGGATCTAGAAAAATGGTACAGATGAACCTATTTGCAGGGCAGGAATAGAGACAGACATAGAGAAAAGACTTGTGGACCCTGGGGTGGCTGGGAAAGGGAGGGTGGATCTGGAAGGTAAGATTGACATATATACACTACCATGTGTAAAATAGATAGCCAGTGGAGACCTGTGGTGTAGCACAGAGAGTTCAGCGTGGTGCTCGTTGATGACCTAGAGGGATGGGATGGCGGGAGAGAGGTCCAAGAGCGCGGGGACAGGTGTCTACATACAGCTGATTCACGCTGCTGTACAGCAGAAACTGAGACAACCTTGTAAGCAGTTGTTCTCCAAAAACCGTATTAGATGCATGTAATAAATTGGTGAATGTAGACAAATAATTATGATTATCTTTTTTCCTCCTGGCCTTAGAATATTTTGTTTTTTATCTAATCTCCATGATACATATAAGACTTACATATTTTTAAAAAGTGTGTGGGTGAAATGTTATACTTGCCTATTAGCTTTCGCCTGAAGAAAAATTTATGTATATATTTTTTTCAGGACAAGGCAAAGCTAAGCTTATCATAGAAAATTACTCTTCATATTGATAGTGTTTTTTCTTATTTCTATTGCCTTTCACTCAAAAGTATCCTTAATTAAAGTTTCTATTTTATGCTACTAGATGTGCATATTCACAACTTGGATTACAGAATAATAATAACAGCCAGCGTTAACTGATAGCTTATAATGGGTTAGAAAACAGTAGTGTCTTATGTGTATTAATGGATTTATTATTACAATAATCCTCTGAAGTAAATACTATTATTCCATTTTTATTTTTGCATATTTTCATTATGCCACTATTATTTTTTCAAATAAGAAAGATTTGAGAAAAGTTACTTGTCCAAGGTCACATAGCCTGCAATTTAAAGTGTTGTGATTCATGTCCAGGTGCCTGGATCCAGGGTCTCTGCCCCTACCATTAATACTGGTGTGCCTCTATAATGTGAAATTGTATATTTGGAATAATGATGTAAAAGGCTTTTAGTATAAGGTGGCTCAGTGGTAAAGAATCTGCCTGCTAGTGCACAAGACATAGGAGATGCAGATTCCATCCCTGGATCTGGAAGATCCCCTGGAGAAGAAAATGGCAACCCACTCCAGTATTCTTGCCTGGAGAATGCCATGGACAGAGGAGCCTGGGGGCTACAGTCCACGGGGTTGCAAAGAGTCAAACATAACTTAGCAACTAAACACACCACCACCACCATAAGTAGGAATATAAATAAAAATTAAGCCAAAATGTATCCTTTTATTTCATTTTTTAGTTGTCACTTTTCTTTTTGGACAAGCTGTGTTAAAATTTCTTTTTTTCAATTTTTTTTATTGAACTATATTTGATTTACAATATTGTGTTAGTTTCAGGTGTACAACAAAGTTACTCAGTTTTATATATATATAAATTCTTTCCCATGATAGGTTGTTATGTGTGTGACTCTGTTTCTGTTTGTAAATAACTTTATTTGTATTATTTTTTATATTCACCTGTCATATGATAGGTGATTTTGTCATATTTGACTTACTTTGACTTACTTAGTATGATAATCTCAGGGCCCATCCATGTTTCTGCAAATGGCAGTATTTCACCATTCTTTATGGGTGGGCAGTATTCCATTATGTGTGTGTGTGTGTGTGTATACACGTATATATACATACAACATCTTTTTTATCCATTCATCTGTTAATGGACATTTAGGTTGTTAGGGCCTATAATTTAGGACATTATACTCAGAATATAATACAGATCTCACATTAATATGCCTCCAGGTGTCTGCATTATACCTGTTCATTTTGTCATTTTCTTACTTTTCTTTCTTACCTAAGTATGTGGGCCTTAGTAACTTCATGTTAAGCATGCAGTCAAGCCCAGGTGATGTACTTGTGTCCTAATGTTTTAATAAGTTGGAGAAGTCTTGTATGAATGGGCTGTAGTATAAATTTTGTTGAGTAATGCTAGATTTGTAGTACCCTTTCCAGATTTCCTTCTGTGGGAAGAGAGATGAAAATATATGAGCTATATAATATATTATGTTGCCTTTTGTGATATTTTTTAAAAGTCTGCTAATCTGTAAGTTTCTTTCAATTTGTGTCTATTAAGTATACTGTTTATCATGAGATTTTATTCCACCGTCTAATTTCAGTCACTGTGTAGTAAATGTACTGAATTTAATTTTAATTTCTGTCTCTTCATAGGGAAGTATGAGAGCCACACACGTGTTCACACAGGTGAGAAGCCTTTTGAGTGTGATATTTGTCACCAGCGCTATTCGACAAAGTCTAACCTAACTGTTCACAGAAAGAAGCACAGTAATGAAACAGAATTTCATAAGAAGGAGCACAAGTGCCCTTACTGTAATAAACTTCATGCAAGCAAGAAGACTTTAGCCAAGCATGTTAAGAGGCAAGTATGATCTTGCTTCCATAGTAGACGTTAATATGCCTTCTCATTTAAATATGTAGTGAGCCAAACACATCTATGGAGTGCTTGTCTCCAGTCCTTTGATTGCTTAAAATTTTCTAGATGACAAATTTTTTAAGAAAAGAACAGCAAATATTAGTTCATACTTGTGAGATTAAGTTTTTTGAGATTGAAACAAAAACAACAATCTATACCCTAGAAATTTAAGAAACAGCATTTTTATTATCCTTGATTTTGTGTCTTGGGTTTTGACAAGTATATTTTCAACGTATATGATTATACAACTCCAGAAAACTTATTCCTCATGCTCAGCTTTGTCTTTAGTATATAAAAATTTATGAGAGAATATTTATATTTAACTGAGAAATTAAATTTACTGAACTATGGACTAAAGTCAAGTGAGTTGCCTTGAAGATTCTCTGTGAATAGATAGGTTCCTGAATATACTTAAAATGATTATGTTTTAGTTTGACTATTTCTACATAAATTCAGGCACACACATTCATATATTAAAATGATAGCGATTCTTTAAATACTCAGATGTGCCTGTCTCTAATAAAGGAATCACTGCTTGATTCTTATAATTACTGTTAACATGTCAAATAGAGTACTGACTTAACTAATATCATCTTTTCCTAACAGTCTTTTAATTTTTTTTTCTTGTAGATTTCATCCTGAAAATGCACAGGAATTTATATCCATTAAGAAGACTAAGAGTGAAAGTTGGAAATGTGATGTAAGAGATTTTAATTTGTAATAGAAAACCCCAAATTAAATGTAGTGTGAACTTTTGTGAAAGTAATTAAATTTTAGAGTAATATAAACTTAAACTTAGCTTATATCACTTTTAGAATCTTTTATACAGTGTTATTCTAATATTTTTACAAATTAAGCCTGGTATGAGTTACTTTTTGGATGATGGACCTGAAAAATAGTCATCCTAGATTTTATTTTTATTGTAACCACTATAACATGTTTCTGTAGTTGTCTGTATAAACTGTGACATTACTGTTGCATAAAATATAAAATGTTAGAATTTTCCCTCCACTTCTGATTATCAGTTGCTATATGTCAAACCACCGAAAACTTGAAAGTGAAAGTGAAGTTGCTCAGTTGTGTCCGACTCTTTGCAACCCCATGGACTGTAGCCTATTGGGCTCCTCCATCCATGGGATTTTCCAGGCAAGAGTGCTGGAGTGGATTGCCATTTCCTTCTCCAGGGGATCTTCCCGACCCACAAATCGAACCCAGGTCTCCTGCCTTGCAGGCAGATACTTTACCATCTGAGCCACCAGGGAAGCCCCTGAAAACTTAGTGGCCTTAAATTACTGTTTCACTTTCATTTTATCATTTTGTGGGTCAGTAATAGCAATGGGGCAGGAGTTCGCTAGGTAATTCTTCTGTCCCACGTGGCGCCAGCTGAAGTCACTCAGTTGTTTTCAGCTGGTGGGTGGTCTGTCTGGTCCTATCCGGTCTGGTCTGGTTTGGAGCTGCTCCCAAAGTGCCTCACTCGCCTGGCTGGAAGCTGTTGTTGGTCTGCAGCTGGGAGCTCTGCCAGGCCATTGGCCGGAGCCGCTTCCTGGAGCTGCTTGAGCTTCCTTCCAGCATGGCACCTGGGCCCCCAGGAGGGAAAGAGTGTTCCAGGAAGCCGAGGTGAGCAGTATCAGACTTTTTACAGCCTCACCTTGGAAGTCTCACAGCACCACTTCTAGCATGTTCTGTAGGTCACACAAGCCACTCCAGCCAGGGAAGATTTAAGGGGAGTGGAATCAGTCTCTATTTTACAATGATAGGAGAAGCAGTGAATTTGTAGGTATTTTTTATTCTTCTATACCCTCTAAAGTCAGTCAGTTCAGTTCAGTCACTCAGTCGTGTCCGACTTTTTGCGACCCCATGAACCGTAGCACGCCAGGCCTCCCTGTCCATCACCAACTCCCGGAGCTCACTCAGACTCACGTCCATCGAGTCAGTGATGCCATCCAGCCATCTCATCCTCTGTCGTCCACTTCTGCCCCCAATCCCTCCCAGCATCAGAGTCTTTTCCAATGAGTCAACTCTTCACGTGAGGTGGCCAAAGTACTGGAGTTTCAGCTTCAGCATCAGTCCTTCCAATGAACACCTAGGACTGATCTTCAGAATGGACTGGTTGGATCTCCTTGCAGTCCAAGGGACTCTCAAGAATCTTCTCCAACACCACAGTTCAAAAGCATCAATTCTTCTGCGCTTAGCTTTCTTCACAGTCCAACTCTCACATCCATACATGACCACAGGAAAAACCATAGCCTTGACTAGACGGACCTTTGTTGGCAAAGTAATGTCTCTGCTTTTGAATATGCTGTCTAGGTTGGTCATAACTTTCCTTCCAAGGAGTAAGCATCTTTTAATTTCATGGCTGCAATCACTCCAAAATCTGCAGTGATTCTGGAGCCCAGAAAAATAAAGTCTGACACTGTTTCCACTGTTTCCCCATCTATTTGCCATGAAGTGATGGGACCGGATGCCATGATCTTCGTTTTCTGAATGTTGAGCTTTAAGCCAACTTTTTCACTCTGCTCTTTCGCTTTCACTTTTCACCCCCCAACGTAGTTTTTCATTATTTAGGTAAATACTGTTTAAATGAGTCACCAGCTGTCATTTTGTCCTTTACTCCAAAGCCTCAGTTTATGACCGCATTCTCACCATTTCTCTGATCTCAGCTTCTAGGAATTGAAGTTAATTATTTGGATCTTATTATAAGATGGTTTCCTTACCTTACTAAGTTTTATCATTCTCACGTGTAAAATGATAATAATTTTATCTACCTCCTAGTTTTGTTGTGAGAATTAAGTAAAATAATCCATGAGTCACTTAGCTTTGTGCCTGGTATATAGTACATGCCATGTTGTTACACCTGGTGGATAGTACATGTCTTGTTATTACAGCAGCCTGTCCCCCCACCCCCCTACCCTGCTTTCTAAATTTTATGTCTACCGGATTTTTTTAAAAGTTGTGTCTATTCTTCTTTCTGACCACTTTTAAGAGATAAACTTTCAAGTAATTTTTCTGAGGTTTTTTTATTCCAATTCCTAATCAAATATATGGCTAGTATGACATATAATTAATTTTCAAATATACATTTAATGGATTTAGAAATGTTGACCAGGATTAAGATTACTGTATAATCTGAGGAATTAGCCTATTAGAAATGTAAAATGTTGAAATAATTTCTTACTATAATTCCTCCGGGGCTTCCCTGGTGGCTCAGTAGGTAAATGATTTGCTTGCAATGTGGAGACATGGGTTCATTCAAACCCTGGATTGGGACGATCCCCTGGAGAAGGGCACAGCAACCCACTCCAGTATTCTTGCCTGGAGAACCCCATGGACAGAGGAGCCTGGCAGGCTGCAGTCCATGGGCTGCAGAGTCGTGACAGGACTGAGTGACTGAGCATAGTGCACATAATTTCTCAAGGCATTCTTTTTTTTCTGTACAATCAGTTGATTATACTTTTGGTAAGTTTTTTCTTTTGGGAGAAATTCCTGACTACTTGAATTTATATGTTTATTTCTCATCAAAGCTTTATATTTTTATTTTAGATTCATGTTCCCTCACATTGTATGTGTGTTTTCCTTTAGATTTGTAAGAAATCTTTTACTCGAAGACCACACTTGGAGGAACATATGATTCTCCATTCTCAAGACAAACCTTTTAAGTGCACCTATTGTGAAGAACATTTCAAATCACGATTTGCACGGTTGAAACATCAAGAAAAGTTCCATCTGGGTAAGCAGATTACTTTTCTAGGAGCATCACAGCCACTGTTGGTGAGCACGTCATGCTGGGGAGACTGCCGCTGTGGGACCACTTAGGAGAGGAGCTCGTGTGAGGGGGGCAGGGTTCTTGGAGATGAGTAAACACTGGGTTTGTTTTGTTTTTTGCTGGCACTTGTGTTCGTAGTCAGAACTGCATTTATTTACAGTTGATTGTCGGATAGGTTTGCGAGTGCCTGAGGTAGGCATTTTTGTTTGCTTGTTTTAGAAAAACCTCATTTTTCAGAAAGCGCAGTAAACTCCGTATGCTTGGAACGCAGTGCTGTGTTTGCTGAGTTCTCTGCCTCCTGCTTGTGGGCACAGTGGAGACTTGTGTTCCGGATAGGTACATTTATGACAGTTTAATCCAGTAATGAATTACCATCATCCAAGTAGCCTTTTCCCTGTCCTATTCACTGTTTTTATTGACAACTTGGATAAAAGGTAATATACTTCATGTTTTATCAATATGCAGCATGACATAAAGCTCGCAGCAGGAGTGGTAGCAGGAAATAAAAATGTAAAAAAAAAAATCCGCTGTCAAAAAAGTTAAAACAAATTAACTTAAAATTAATTATGAATAAATACAAAGTTGTACATATGGGAATGATCTGACTTCCAGTCATTAGGAGTTGCAGAGCTATAAAATGGTACAGAATCCAAAGGCCTCCGTTTTCAGATGAGCTTATTAATAGCAGAGGCCTGTTAGATACTGTCTGAATCAGTAATGTCATATGACTGACAAAAGCAACTGTAGTTTTAAACTACATTAACGTAAACGTATTGTTCAGAATTAGGAAGGTCGTCATCTCACTGATTTTAAATTGATCTGGAACATTGCATTCATTTATGGATACCACATTCAGGATGCATATTGACATATATTCCAGAGGTGGGTAATTATGGCAACATAGGGCCTTAAGATCATGTGGTCTGAAAAAGTTTTGAAGGACCTTGAAATATTCTGTTTGGGAAAGGGAGACAGAACAGCTGTCTTCAGATATTCTCAAGGCTCTGTGTACACAGTGAGGAGTACAGTTGCCCCTCAGCATCCGTGGGGGTTAGTTCCAAGACCTCCCCAGATCCCAAATCTGAGGATGCCCAAGTCTCTCCTATAAAATGGGGTAATGTTTGCATATAATGTGCAAATCCCTCTGCATACTTTAAATCATCTTTTGATTAGTTAAACAACACCTAGTACAATGTAAATGCTATTCAAATAGTTGTAAATACAATGTGGGTTTCCCTGGTAGCTCAGTGGTAAAGAATCTGCCTGCCAAGCAGGATACCCAGGTTTGATCCCTGGGTCAGGAATATACCTTGGAGAAAGAAATGGCAACCCACGCTGGTATTCTTGCCTGGGGAATTCCCATGGTTAGAGGAGCCTGGCAGGCTACAGTTCTTGGGGTCATGAAAGAGTCAGACATGACTTAGCACGTAAACAACAACAAAATACAACGTAGATGCTATGTAAATGGTTGCCAGGGCCTGGCAAACTCAAGTTTTGCTCTTTGGAACTTTATGGAATTGTCTTCAAATATTTTCTATCACTTCATGGGAAATAGATGGGGAAACAGTGTCAGACTTTATTTTTCTGGGCTCCAGAATCACTGCAGATGGTGACTGCAGCCATGAAATTAAAAGACACTCCTTGGAAGGAAAGTTATGACCAACCTAGATAGCATATTCAAAAGCAGAGACATTACTTTGCCAACAAAGGTCCGTCTAGTCAAGGCTATGGTTTTTCCTGTGGTCATGTATGGATGTGAGAGTTGAACTGTGAAGAAGGCTGAGCACTGAAGAATTGATGCTTTTGAACTGTGGTGTTGGAAAAGACTCTTGAGAGTCCCTTGGACTGCAAGGAGATCCAACCAGTCCATTCTGAAGGAGATCAGCCCTGGGATTTCTTTGGAAGGAATGATGCTAAAGCTGAAACTCCAGTACTTTGGCCACATCACCAGAAGAGTTGACTCATTGGAAAAGACTCTGATGCTGGGAGGGATTGGGGGAAAGAGGAGAAGGGGACAACAGAGGATGAGATGGCTGGATGGCATCACTGACTCGATGGGTATGGGTGGACTCTGGGAGTTGTTGATGGACAGGGAGGCCTGGCGTGCTGCGATTCATGGGGTCGCAAAGAGTTGAACACGACTGAGCGACTGATCTGATCTGATCTGATCTGATTTTCTATCTGGAGTTGGTTGAAACTGCAGATTCTTCAGGGTGGTGTTCAGTGGGCAGGGCATAGCAAGCACACCATACTTCTTTTTCACACATCCTTGGTCTACCTTTTGGTTTGCCCTTCAGTAGAATTCTGTCTTCTCTCCAGTCATTTATTTGGTAAAATCATGGTGACATTTTGAATGCAGTTAAAGGTCAATATTACTGTAAGAAATTTGTGTTTAGTTTTTGTAAGACTAAACAGAAATGTGCCACAGTATTTTCAGTCTAGACAATATCATTACATTTTTTTGGTTATAAGGAGCAACAGTATATTTCCAAACCATGAGCTCTCTTAAGTCCTCTGTTTATCCTTTGAAAGTTTCTTATTACCTCTTTTCCCCCTGAACTTTGGTAGGTAGCATTTTTTACTTTGATCCAGTCTGATTTCAAGCTAGGAGTTGGCCATTTCAGTTTGTAAACCCATTGGTTTATTCAGCATTTATTATACCAGATGCCTGGTGCCATACTCAGCTCTGGAGATCTGGAGATGTACCCTGTCTGCTGGGACTAAACAGTCCCAGAAGGAAAGAGATAACTATAAATAAATAATTGGTTGTGTTACGAGATGTGCACTAGTAGTGGGAGGTATGAATTTATAACATGTATTAAATTTAACTTAGTATCTGTTCATAAACTTTACATGCACACTAATCTTCCTTTGTAGGTCCTTTCCCATGTGATATATGCGGTCGCCAGTTTAATGACACTGGAAATTTGAAACGCCATATAGAGTGTACGCATGGTGGAAAGAGAAAATGGACTTGCTTTATCTGTGGAAAATCAGTACGAGAAAGGTGAGGAATTATCTAAATACCCAGAAAAATCCTGGTACTGTTATGTAGAAATAATCAATGAATATATTTTATAAGATTTAAGGTAAAATAAGATCCTTGAATCATGCTTTAATTTGAAACTTAAGTATAAAAGAAATTACATAAATGTTATAGAAGGTGATATGAAGTCAGGATTTTCAAATTTAGATGGTGAACTTAACAGAGACATCATTTTGTCTCTTTCTGAAACCCCACTAAATATTCATTAAAGGTTGTTTGTTCATTCATTCATTTTGAAGACATAAGCTGCAAAGACAGCAAGACAGGAAAGCCACAAGAGCAGCCCAGGTTTGGAAGCTCAAAAGCAGTATCGGTGGGAACTGACCGAGCAGGTCTGAGGGGGACAGATCCCAGAGCGGTAATGGAGAAATCGAGAGCCTTGTCTCCTTGCAGAGTCCACAGAAGGTGCGGGAACTGGCGGGCCCAGATGCCTCTGGAACCAGGGTGAAGGGCAGGCGGAGTAAGGACTGCTCTGCAAATGAAGTTAGAGTGTTGGGTTCTCCTCTGTCGCCTGCCAGGCCTGCTGCTGGACAGCCACCCCCCGCAGTGGCAGATAGCAGCATGGAGTCATACAGTCGGACACACAGCAGTGAGCCCCAGTTACGGTACATCACAGTGCACTGCCTAGTGATGTGTGCTACCCGGGCAGTAAGACAAAGAAAGGGAGCACTTCCCTAAATGGTGGTTTCTGAGAGAGGGACGAGCGGAGGAGACCCAGGATAACACGGGAAAGTGTTGTCAGTGACGGGAGTGTTCTCTGTCTCATCCTGCACATAGCACTCTTCTTTAAACAGTATGTGCATATTAGTACACACATACTAATTAGTACACACATACTTCTTATATATAGAAATATGTAGTTCTGTGCTTAGTATGTAGAAGTTCATTATTTTAAAACAATTGAAGTGACACTTTCCTAAAAGAACAAATGGGTACAACGGCAGAAAAATCAGTATGCTATATTTATATGAAAACTTGTATTTACCCGATTAGTAAAATATAAATTATATCTTATACATTATAAATTATTGTTTCCCTTAAAGGTCTTTCTGTAAAAATAAAAATCAAACAAACTGAAAAGGAAAACAGCCTTTCCGTCTTTTTACTTGTTAGCGTCTGGGAATAGTTTTCCTGGTGGCGGTGGGCCTAAAAGAGGAGATCCCCTACTGGTGGAGACCTGCCTGTAGTTCACATTCACCTTCATGCCTGCTGGATGTGGGGCCGAAATAAAACCAGGCGGTAGTGACAGTCAGAAGCCCGCCATGGTCAGACATACTGTGCTTTCCTTTCTTTCCCCTCAAAATAACTTTGTCTGCCCTTCCTCAGCCTTTATTTTATGTATGTGGGAAATCTCCAAATATTAGAACTGTAGGAGATGCCACAGTGGTTAGTGATCCATCCACGGTCGGTAGGGCTGGAGGATTTAGGACTAGCAACAATTAATATCCTTTACATGGTTTCCCTGTTTACCATTGCCATCTGGAAATTGCAAGTACTGTGAAGTTTTCTTTGGCTTAAAACATTATTTTAATAAGTTGTGAGCACATATTGGAAAGAAATGGTACTGATAAACTGGATTTCTAATATATTATTAAACTCTATCCACTAAAATTTACATCAGTTTTACTGATTTGTCACTAAAATTCAGTAGTGACAATTGAGTATTTTTCATTTGTATGTCTTGGAAGTTTCAGTTCAGTTCAGTTCAGTCGCTCAGTTGTGTCCAACTCTTTGTGACCCCATGAACCGCAGCACGCCAGGCCTCCCTGTCCATCACCAACTCCCAGAGTCCACCCATACCCATCGAGTCAGTGATGCCATCCAACCATCTCATGCTCTGTCATCCCCTTCTCCTCCTGCCCTCAATCTTTCCCAGCATCAGGGTCTTTTCAAATGAGTCAGCTCTTCGCATCAGGTGGCCAAAGTATTGGAGTTTCAACTTCAACATCAGTCCTTCCAAAGAACACCCAGGACTGATTTCCTTTAGAATGGACTGGTTGGATCTCCTTGCAGTCCAAGGGACTCTCAAGAGTCTTCTCCAACACCACAGTTCAAAAGCATCAATTCTTTGTTCAGTGCTCAGCTTTCTTTATAGTCCAACTCTCCATCCATATGTGACCACTGGAAAAACCATAGCTTTGACTAGACGGACCTTTGTTGTTAAAGTAATGTCTCTGCTTTTGAATATGCTGTCTAGGTTGGTCATAACTTTCCTTCCAAGGAGTAAGCGTCTTTTAATTTCATGGCTGCAATCACCATTACAGTGATTTTGGAGCCCAGAAAAATAAAGTCAGCCACTGTTTCCCCATCTATTTGCCATGAAGTGATGGGACCAGATGCCTTGATCTTAGTTTTCTGAATGTTGAGCTTTAAGCCAACTTTTTCACTCTCCTCTTGCACTTTCATCAAGAGGCTTTTTAGTTCTTCTTCACTTTCTGCCATAAGGGTGGTGTCATCTGCATATCTGAGGTTATTGATATTTCTCCTGGCAATCTTGATTCCAGTTTGTGCTTCCTCCAGCCCAGCGTTTCTCATGATGTACTCTGCATATAAGTTAAATAAGCAGGGTGACAATATACAGCCTTGACGTACTCCTTTTTCTATTTGGAACCAGTCTCTTTTTCCATGCCCAGTTCTAACTGTTGCTTCCTGACCTGCATATAGGTTTCTCAAGAGGCAAGTTAGGTGGTCTGGTATTCCTATCTCTTTCAGAATTTTCCACAGTTTATTGCGCTGCACACAGTCAAAGGCTTTGGCATAGTCAATAGAGCAGAAATAGATGTTTTTCTGGAACTCTCTTGCTTTTTCCATGATCTAGCGGATGTTGGCAATTTGATCTCTGGTTCCTCTGCCTTTTCTAAAACCAGCTTGAACATCTCAAAGTTCACGGTTCACGTATTGCTGAAGCCTGGCTTGGAGAATTTTGAGCTTTACTTTACTAGCGTGTGAGATGAGTGCAATTGTGTGGTAGTTTGAGCTTTCTTTGGCATTGCCTTTCTTTGGGATTGGAATGAAAACTGACCTTTTCCAGTCCTAGCCATCCACTAGCAAAGGAGGCCAGAGCTAAATTATTTGCTTTTTTAAAGGAGAGAGACATAATAAACATACTGGTACAACTAATCCAATAAGAAGCAGAAATGTTGTAGGAGAAGGGGAACAGTTGACATTATGTTAGCTTGAACAACTTTCTAGTAAGCTTTCTAGAAATCTGTGTTTATGTATTAAATATGTGTTTCTGTATTAGGTTGGCATGAAAAAATCTGTAGCTGTATATATATGTGTGTATACTTTTTTTTTTTTTTAATACAGAACTACTTTGAAAGAACATTTGAGAATCCATAGTGGAGAAAAGCCTCATCTCTGTAGTATCTGTGGACAAAGTTTTCGTCATGGAAGCTCATACAGGTAGGTCAAGCCATTCTATCTCCATTTTATACTCTCTTTTCTTAACATTGTGTTAGTTGTTTGATGAATTAAAACATGTCTTAACATTTGTGATGAAGCAAAGCTGTGCAGAAAAGTTTATAGACTTTTGCCTCTTCTTTATGCCTTTTAATATTTTCTTCATTCTGTAGTATAAAATATGTTAATATCACTAATAGTAATGCTTTACTAAGTCGTTTTTATTTAAATATTTCATTACTTTTCTTTGAATCAAAATTCATGAAAACTCTGGTGTTCTTAAGTTGGTGTATTTTTTCAGTCCTAATTGTCAAAGAATGTTTTTGTTACAAAAATATGACAAAATTGAAAACTCGAGGATTGTCAATCTTAGAACGTTTTCTGAAAATAAGTTGTAACTTAAGTGATTATTTTTACAGCTGAATGCTGACTACCTTTGCAATTTATGAAAAGTTGTTTTTAAATGAATAAATAATAGGTGACTATTTATTGTGAAATATGTATACAATTTTAAATCTTATCAGTGTTCTCAGGATTTTAGTTTTTACACTGTTATTTCCTGTTTTTAAGTTTAAACAGAATGCTGATTTTACTGATTTTAGTCATAGCAGAATCAACACCTGTTTTGACAACTTGAAGGAAAGGGTGTTTATTTCCCTAGGATGTATACAGATGGAATATTGTGGGGATAAAAATAACTCAAGTTAAATGAACTCTAATAATCTGTTATTTATGATAACCTTTTATAATCTGTTTTTAGGTGATTGTAAAATGAGCCACACTTTATTTGGTTGGTGTGAAGGAAAGGAGTGAAGTGTGACTGTCAGAAAGCTGAGTCCTTATCAGCTTTGCTAAGTTCTCAGTTGTCAGTGTGTAAGCGGTGTCAGTTGTCCAGAACAGGACTGATTCTCAGTGATTTGCTCTCATCACACATCTGTCGCTTGTGCACTTACCTCGTTTGTCGATTCTGATTCTGTCCCATTCAGTCCTGCAACACCGGCTGACACCCCTAGACGTCCGGTAGGTTCCCAGAAGCAGGTTAGGAGCCTCATGTCAGGAAGGAATGTCATCCAGAGGTAGTGGAGTCTGTGCAGATGTCGAAGTGCTGCCCAAAAACAGCTGAGTGGGAGCCCTGGAGTCAGGTGTGAAGCGGGAAGGCCCCTAGAAGTCAGAAATGGAGCAAATAATGATGGGTGAGCGTGGTTGAGTAGCAGCCCAGTTCGCATTATTGAAAGTTAATCGAGTTTTTCTCTTTCCTTGTCACCGGTGTCAGTGGGCTTCATTTATTTTTTTTTCTTTATAGACTTCACTTACGAGTACATCATGATGATAAAAGATACGAGTGTGATGAATGTGGGAAAACGTTCATTCGTCATGATCACCTTACGAAGCACAAGAAGATACACTCAGGTGAGGCGCACTTTGTAGCGATTTTGCAGAGCGCCTGAGAAGCCGCAGCATGACTGTGCTGTCTGTAATTTACGTAGCTTGGTGTATTTGGTCGCCTCTTTGTAAACAATGCTGATTATAAAAGCTTTTTTAAAAAGCATCTGTTTAAGCTTTTTTAAGCATTTCTTTTAAAAAGAGACATAATTTTGTGACATGTTTTTTTGGTCTCTGTAATTTTAATCATTTGGTTACCCTTGATGATCACAAACTGACTTCTAAAATTTGTTTCAATCAGATTCTCAAAATTTGCATTTTGCATATTATGTGGATATGTGAAGTTATTACCATTGGTACTTTTTTGAATCAAGAAGTCATGATTATATTTCTCATTTTAATTGGATTTGAAAGAAGCTAGCAAAACTTAGATCCCTCAAGAGGATCATTGTAATTGGGGTGTTAAAGTTTATGTACCAGTGAATTTTTGAAACCGTATCTTTGGAAGAGCACCTTAATAATCCTGATCAATTTCAGATCTTTATTCTGTATTTATAATTTTTATACTCTGGGGATTTCTTTCATATTTTCCTCTCAGATTGATGTTCAGGAAGTGCTAAGAGAGCCACCTTTATGAGCACAATGATGGGAAAGAGCCATCTCTCTCTGAACCCAGTAGAACAGGTGATTATTATTATTATTTTAACCATAATTTAAATGGACAGTGTGCAGCAGATGTAGCAATTTCTTTAATGATCCCCGTGAGGCAGACTGCAGTTGTTATCACCACTGTTAATAGCGCTAAAGTTCTGATGACTTTTTCATTGGCATTGTGCATTTCCATTTTCAGGAGGAGAATTGTAAATTTCTGATTCTAGAAGTCACATGGTTTAATTGCACACGGGTAATGAGACTGATTTTTAAAGAGCAAGCCTTTGTAACTGAATATAAGAATAGAGGTGACAAATTGGACTCATCTAGAACTTTCCTTTATATTTGTATTTTGGCTCATTGCAAATGTAAGAAATCCCCACAGATGAAAAATCTTTAAAAGTAAAGTGTAAAGATCTGAAAATGTTCAGGTCCTTTTTTATAAACAATAAGACAGCCTCATCTTGATTCATTGTATATTCATTTGAGGTGTTTGATATCCAGACTTATATATTCCTTAAAAAAAAAAAAAATCCTGAGTTGTGAAGTCCTTTCATTATCTCACCCTGTTACACTGAAAGTCAAGATTTGAAGTCTGCAGCAAAAGGCTACCGATCCCTTCTCCAACTGGGGAGGAGGATTCACATTCCTAAAAATAAGTACAGAGTCACTGAAGAAACATAAATTTGAGTATTAATATAAGGCAAACAGCCCGGATAAAGGGTGGCTTTACCTTTCTGGTATCTGTTTTCTACCACGCTGTGTTAACTGCTGGATAATTTTGTTTCTGGGGATAAAAAAGATTGACATGCATATTATAACAAAAATATTTGGGTCTTTAAGGTGAGAAGGCTCATCAGTGTGAAGAATGTGGAAAATGCTTTGGCCGTAGGGATCATCTCACTGTTCATTATAAAAGTGTACACCTTGGAGAGAAGGTGTGGCAAAAGTAAGTGAAAAGGCAAAGTTTCTCATCATCATCACCTTGGATAAAGCTAGGTTGGAGAAAAGTTGTCTCATAGTTTATTGTATTTAATTGAGGATGGGTTAATCAGTGACCTTTTCTCCAGCTTATCTAGCTTCTCTGCAGATGTAAAGGAATTGAATGTAGCATAATTTTTCATACTTGTTTTCAGTTGATTCAAACACTGGGAGATGGTAGACATTGAAGTGAGTAACTAATATAAAATTGTGGCCTTCTTTGGGGATTTCATTTATATTTGGTTGCAGTAGCTCTTGGAGAACTAAATATAAATGAACATACTGCCTACATTTTGTACTTAATATGACAACAATTATTGGAAAATGTTGTCAGAATTTAGATCCCTTTAATGACACTGATAAATGGTACTTTATTGGAAGGAGGTATGTACTGTCTTTGAACATCAACTTTTTAATACAATTTAGATACCCAGGCTTAATAACTTGGATTGTGTGAGTATGAGATGTTCTAAGAATTCATGTTCTTGGAGTAGGTATTTGGATCAAATGGTCTAAGATGTCAGGAAACTTAGTGTAACGCTGACCTAGATAATCATGGAACCAGAATTTGTCTCTTACATGTTCTGCAAGGGCTGCTAGGAGTGGATCTAGACTGGAGCCTTGTGATCATTTCCACGGTGCGGTTTTGTGGTCAACCCCCGCTTACCCATCTCAATGATTTTTTTTTTGGTCCCTATAATTTTTCCTTCTCATTTTTAAGTAGAAAATAATATATAAAAGTTTGATGATTTAAAGCTTAAAATAAAGTAGTTTAAAGTTGAAAATCTAAAGACATCTTTTTATAGATTTATTTGTTGAGTATAACTGGAGGAGGAAGAAACAGGGTTAAGGTTGATGTTTAAAAAGTATCTCCATGTTCATTTTATTCTCTGCTTTAATAATGAGACAGTTACGTATGAAGTTACAATTTATTTTCACTATTAAAACACTCAAATCTTTTTCTTTTCTTAGATATAAAGCAACCTTTCATCAATGTGATGTTTGTAAGAAAATTTTTAAAGGCAAATCAAGTCTGGAAATGCATTTTCGGACACATTCAGGTAAAACCTAATGGGTATTTTATATACATGTATTTATATATTTGTTTATACATTATATATATATATATTTATATATGTATATAGTCTAATTATTCAGAAGTGATAAATGGATGTTTATACTTTGTTGTTCTTGGTGAAATTGGTTTTTTTCCTGCCAGTAAAATTTTTACTTATTAAAATTGGTGTCATGAATGGACATTAGTCTGATCATTCTGTTCCATATTATGTAAGCTTCAATACTTTTGAATATCATTTTGTAGAATTTGGGGAAAATTTTTTCCATAGAGAATTTATTTAACTTTCAGTTCTCATTTTCTCCTTTCCTGGTTGTTTATGGTTCCTCTATATCTGCATGGCTCTATGAAGACATTTTATTTCCTTATCTTCTAAAAGAGTAATTCAGATACGACCTTGCTGTTGCTTGTCAAGTCAACCATTGTATGGTTTTCCTTTTTACAGTTTTTTTACATTCAGTTGTGATGTATAGGTAGTTGTAGTAGAATGATTCACTTCAGCTGCTTTCTAGGACTTGAAAGTGAAAGTCATTCAGTCATGTCCAACTCTTTGCAGCTCCATGAACTATACAGTCCATGGAATTCTCCAGGCCACAATACTGGAGTGGGTAGCCTTTCCCTTCTCCAGGAGATCTTCCTGACCCAGGAATCTAACTGGGGTCTCTTGCATTGCAGGCGGATTCTTTACCAACTGAGCTATCAGGGAAGCCCTTTCTAGGACTTATCATTTTCTAAATCTTTCCTTTTTTTCCTTTGGCAATTCTATCATATTTTGAAACATAGATTGTTGGATTTTTTCCTATATGTTGTCATAGTTCTTGTTTTACTTCTCATGTAAATTAATAATTTTTAAAGCTTTCTTTCCTTCTTTTTGGGCTTCCCACGTAGTCGGTATAGCATCTGCCTGCAATATGGGAGACCTGGGTTCTATTCCTGGGTCGGGAAGATTCCCTGGAGAAGGAAATGGCAACCCACTCTAGTATTCTTGCCTGGAGAGTCCCATGGACAGAGGAGAGGAGCCTAGTGGGCTACAGTTCATGGGATCGGAAGAGTTGGACATGACATAGTGCTATCTTTCTTTTCCTTCTTTTTAAGAAAGAAAGCTATTAATACATTTATGGCTGTTTGCTTTATATTTAGTTTGGAATTTGTCAAGCTGCCATTCTGGAAGGGAAATTAATTTATTTTATATTTCTCATATTTAATGAGAATTGGAAATAACTGAATTTGGGCAATTTCAATAGCACAGAATTACAGTAAAAAATCTATTACTGGGACTTCTCTGGTGGTCTGGTGGTTAAGTGGTCCCAATGCAGGGGGCTTGGGTTCAATCCCTGGTCAGCAAACTGGGTCCTGCATGCCACAACTAGGAGCCCCCATGGTGCAGCTAAGACTTGGCACTGCCAAATATTTTTTAAAAATTAAGATAGAAAAAGGAATTTGTTACTGATACAGTAACTGTGTTAAACGTAAAAACGCATCTCCCTGAAAATGAAAAAGTCCTAATTTGGGGGTTACATAAATAGGAGTAAGAAATGAGGAAACTATATTAATACTATTCTCAATGCTAGTTAAGAATAAACTTATGATTTGAAGGAGATAGTTAAAAGTTAATTTGAAACCATTGATGATTTAAGAACTGTAGAACTATAGGAATTACCTAGAGGAGAAAGTTATTAAGGGCTGTCTTTATAACTGCATTAAGTTTTTTTAAAACATTGATTTGTAGTAATTAATTGATAACCAGTGATTTTGGAATCTCATCTCTGAATATGTCACAGTTAGTTAGAATTAGGGACAAGTCCCTCTTTCCATGGAAAACTGGGGAAATGAGCTCTCTTACAGATTAAGACAACACTTAATGGCAGTTACAAAATGAGATGGAGGAATCATTTGAAGCAGAGGTCAACCTACTTTTTTGGTAGAGGACTGCAGAGTAAACATTGGAGAAGGCGATGGCACCCCACTCCAGTACTCTTGCCTGGAAAATCCCATGGACGGAGGAGCCTGGTAGGCCGCAGTCCATGGGGTCGCTAAGAGTCGGACACGACTGAGCGACTTCACTTTCACTTTTCACTTCCATGCATTGGAGAAGGAAATGGCAACCCACTCCAGTGTTCTTGCCTGGAGAATCCCAGGGACGGGGGAGCCTGGTGGGCTGCCGTCTCTGGGGTCGCTCAGAGCTGGACACGACTGAAGCGACTTAGCAGCAGCCTAGCAGATAGTAAACATTAAAGGTTTTGTGGCCCCAGCAGTCCAGACCACAAGCACTCAACTCTCTGTGGTAACATGAAAGCAGCCATAGACAAGGTATAAATAAAAAGAACGTGACCACATTCCAAGAAAATATTATTTACCAAAACTGTCATTGTGCGGTTTGTCCCATCTGTTACTTAATGCTTTTTTCCCTTGTCTTCACTTCCTTGTAATTGTGAAGTCTTTTTATTACCCGTTTTCCCCTTGGTTTACTTGTTAATTGCATATTCTTTCAGTTTTCTTTTAGTAGTCACCCTGTAGATCACAATGTGTTTTCTTAAATGATTAGACTCTATCTCAAGTTAGCTCATCATCCCTTTTCAGGCAATTCAGAGACCTTACAACACCTCATCTGTCACCCTTTATGCATTGTGTGTTTTAATTTTACATATACTTTAAGTGACATAAGACCTTATTATTTTGTTATTTTCCTTTAAATAACTTGTATTATTCATTTTTACTCTTCATTCCTTCCTGCATTACCATTCTTTGACCTGGAATCATATTCTTTCTGCATGAAGAATTCCCTTTTGTGCATATCTGCTGGCACCAAATTCTCTTAGGTTTTGATTGTCTGAAAATGTTTTTATTTTACTTTATAGAGGACATTTGGCTGACTATAGAATTTATGTTAGTGGTTATTTTTCTTTCAGTAGTTTAGATGTCATTTTTTCCCCTTTGACCTTCTTCAGTTTTTGTTGAAAAATATACTGTCAGTCTTATTGTTGCTCATTTAAAAGGAATTTCTTTTTAATTGCCTACTTAAGATTTTTCTTTTATTTATTTTTGATAGTTTCTTATAGTGTGCCCAGATATGCTTTTTTTTTCCTCTTTTGTATTAATATTTTTTTAGATATATAGAACTTATTGCGTCTATGACTTGATGCCTTTCATTTAGTAAGATTGTCAGCCATTTTTTCTTTCCAATTCTGCTTCTGACCTATACTCTGTTTTCTTTCTGGGACTCCGGTTATATGTATATTAGACTGTCCACTTTGTCTTATGTATCTCTCTCATGCAAGTGGCTTCCAGTCCAAGCTTATGATGTGACAGCTTTATAAGGTGAAAAGAATGACCCAGGCTAAAAATGTCAATGTTAGTAGGGCTCCATTTCTTTCTGGAGTTGCTAAGGAAGAGTCTGTTCCCACTCGGTTGGATTATTTATTGACTTTCAGGAGTAGGACTGAGGTTCTAGTTTTGTAGCTAGTCATAAGCTGAGATCTTCTCGGCTTCCAGAGGCTGCCACATTTCCTGAGTCCTAGCCTCCTCCTTCCGTTTTCAGAACCAACAGTGTGGGTTTGAGTCCTTTTGTCACAGCTGTCTGACCCCTTCATCTTCAGTTATCACTGCTTTTAAAAATCTATGTGATTTTGGGTCTACCTGGTTAATTTCCCCACTTCAGGGTCTTTAAGCTTAATCATATCTTCAAATATGTAAGGTAACAAAATCATTCCTTTCAGGGATTAACCAACCACCCTGGCTACTTTAGGAATTTATACCATTAATAGGAAGAAACAAAAACTACAGTGTGAGAACCTGACTCAGGCACAGCCAAAAACTGGCTTCCTTATTCTTGATCCTGATCAACTCTCCTTATTTTAATCTCAGGCTACAGACACCAGTATTACTACTTCTTGTTCCAATCCAAAGCCCCAGGTTAGTCAGAGTTGCTGTTTTAGTTTTTAATCCTTCTTGATAGGAAGAAATCAAATGCTCTAGTTTTACAACTTCTTTAGGGGCTATAGTGAGAGCAAGCCATAGTAACAATAGCGTGAGTTTATCAGGTACTCACCATGTGCCAGGATAATGCTGAGCACTACTATTTACTTTTCTCATTCAGTCCTTTCACCAGTCTGTGAGGCAGGTACTATTAACAGGTGAGGAAATTGTACTTAGAAGTTGGGGAGTTTGCTCCAGGTTTGCCTGGTAAGTGGTACAGCTAGAATTCAAACCCAGATCTTTCTGATGTTTGAGTTCATTCTCTTTTTCTCTTTATCGGTTACTATACTGTCTCCACTTTGTGATAGCATATATTAATTGCTTTTATTAAGTTCCTATAAGTATTCACATGGAAAATTTACTGCTTAATTAATATTATTGTCTTAACTGAATGTATTTTACGGTTAATTTCATTTGTGTTCAAACAGGTGAAAAACCATACAAGTGTCAAATTTGCAATCAATCTTTTAGAATTAAGAAAACTTTAACAAAACACCTGGTCATTCATTCTGATGCCCGGCCTTTCAACTGTCAGCACTGTAATGCGACATTTAAACGGAAGGACAAGCTGAAATACCACATTGACCACGTTCATGGCATAAAGTCTCCCGATGACCCTCTCAGTGCTTCTGAGGAAAAACTCGTGTCCTTGCCGGTAGAGTACTCATCTGACGATAAAATCTTTCAAACAGAAACAAAACAATACATGGACCAGCCCAAAGTCTACCAGTCGGAAGCCAAGACCATGCTACAGAACGTGTCTGCCGAAGTGTGTGTCCCCGTGACGCTGGTCCCGGTGCAGATGCCTGACACGCAGGGTGACCTGGTGCGCCACACCACCACCCTCCCGCCCCCTGCTCACGAGATCTTGTCGCCACAGCCGCCGGCCGCGGATTACCCTCGAGCCGCTGACCTAGCTTTTCTGGAGAAATACACGCTTACTCCTCAGCCTGCAAATATAGTTCACCCAGTCCGACCCGAACAGATGCTCGATCCTAGAGAACAGTCTTACCTTGGAACGTTATTGGGCCTTGATAACTCCACTGCTGTACAAAATATATCTAATAGTGAGCATCATTCATGAGCAAATCTAAACATTCCACAGACTTCTTCAGTGGCTATGCACAATGGTAGCCTAGCGCTGACAGCTTTTAAATTAGTGGGGCTGCTATTTTTTCATTTTCTGTATAGTTTCTCAAGTCCTCAGATGCTTTTCCAATCAAAAAAATATGTATCTCTGTTTACTGAACATATTTGAATATTTGGACCCATTTTGAGGTATATAACATTTGAAATAGACATTTTGTGATTTTTTTTTAAAAGATTATTTAGTGCTAATTTTTAACTCTCTTAACTTTTCAAAACTATCAGCTGTTGACATTATGGGGGTATTTGTTTTTAAACATCGGTGGAAGTTTTTATTCTCCTTTAGTCTCATTCCTCTTTTCTCCTTTCCCCATCTTCCAAACAAGTGTTAAGGAACATGTAACCTTTAAGAAAGAATGTCAGAGTGTACTGATAATTGCAACTGTTCCTTATCCTGACTTAAGTTTCATGATTATTTCTTCCAGATTGTTAAAAAAATGAAATTAGGAATTTGAATTTATAAGAAAGTCTTGGGATAGATCTGTGTTATTTTTTCATCTGGCCATAATTTCAGTTTATCACTATTCTTTGGTCTTTTGACAGACTCAAGACCAGAAAGCTGACTAATGTAGGATTAACTTGTTAAATGAAACGTAGAACTGAAATAATTATCAAAATGATTGGTTTTTGCCTGTGCTTCAATTATTATGAATAAGAAATGGAAATACAGATGTAGGCATTAAATTATACAAGTTGAAAATGTGTTAAAAGCAAAATATGGCAGTTTTAACTAGATATTTTTTAAGGTAAATTAACCGTTTGTATTTTGTCATTTATTTCAGAAACATTAACAGTATATCAGCATATATCATCATCTAACTAATTAAAATTCAGTTAACAAGCCACTTTTGGTCTCATTTACCTTGGCCAGCTGTAACTCTGGGAAATAGAACCTAGAGATTTTTGTTTAATTATTAGAACAGGTGCCAACAAATTACAAAATTCGTGTCTAACTGAACTGAATGTTCATTTACTTTAATTAGAGCGAACCATTCCTTGTATACATATATACATGTAACCTAGATCTTTATTTTTACTTTACACATAACCCTAATGTCTGTGATTATCCTTAATATATATGTTTGTATGATACAAAAGTTGAGGACTTGGTAAAAGGAAATAGCAGTTGGAGCAAAACCTCACTGATTAAAATTAAATGAGGAAAAGAAAAAGTCAGCCAAAATTGTGAAATACCTTAAAGATGTGCACTTTCCATACTCTGAAGTCAATTTAAACTTAAACTAGGATGTTTCCTAGTGGAGCTGCTCGAAGGATTAGAGACTAGGCAGGGTTGATTTATTATTAGCATGTCCTTATGTAAACTACTGGAAAATAGCAATTTTAAGAGTTTTCTATTTCAGTTTTGTTTACACTCCTAATTGCTTTAAGCACTTTTTTTGTGTAAACTGTAAAGTCTGGCCCAGCCCTTGTGAAAAAAAAAACAAATCACAAATAAAATAATGAAGTTTAGCAAAAAATTTTTACCACTTAATAATGTGGAAACTTGTTTGCTGAAGCACTTAAGAAATGAAGGTACTTTGCAGGAATATTTACCACACTAGTGGAAAAAAAAAAAAAAAGTTGAAAATTGGGGCAGTTAACCAAAGTAGCTCATATAACTAGTAAAGCCAACCTGAGTTTTGCCTCATTTGTTGAAGTTTGGTTATAATTCTCCTGTAACTGATAGGTACAAGCAATGTATTAATATTCTTTTTAAAGCATTCTTACTTTTGTGTGGAAATGTTGTGTCTGGGGTACTTAACATGATAGAACTTGACTATATAAGGTACTATTAATTTGTCTTTCAAACTGACTTTTAAAAACATCTCTTTATGGTTTTTATCATAAAGACTTAACTAAAAGACTTACTATGATGAAAAGAAATCACTTCTAAAAATGTACCCTGCCTTGAATATAAAACAATGTAGAAAAGTCTGGACTTACACAAAGGCAAATCGTATATATGTATATGTGTGTGGTATATTATATGTTTGGTAGCAGAAAAAGAGGGTGTTGCATTTTCACATTCAAAAGAATACTTTGCTTTTTGAAGGTATTGACTTTAGGGTTCTTTTAATAATAATCTCCTAATGCTTTAAATATATAATTTGATTGTAGGAATTGGTTTACAGTATAGAACTTTTCTTGAATACATCTCTTATATAAAGTGAAACATAATTATATTTACTTATTATTGTAGATAACTTAAACTTGAAAAGTAGTTTACTGTTTTATAAAATGCTTTCACAGTTAACTCATTTAAACCTCATAGCCAGCTCTGAAGTAGAAATGGCATGCTGTATTCCCATGTTAGAGATGAAGAGTCTGAGGTTAAGCCTACATCGTTAATAAGTGGCAGAGCTACTAATAGGGGAAGAAATAGAGCATTAATGAATGCTTTCCAGGTGCCAGGCACTGCATTTTCTCATGTAATCTTAAAAATAGTATGGGAGGTAGGTAGTATAATTCTTATGAAGAAATAGTCTAAGCGGGCAAACTAATCTTCTGCCTCTAATCTCCAAATTAGAATATAAGAAGTCTTAAAATTGTGAAAACCTCATGGATTTGGGCAAACTGAATGTATATATAAGTTTTTGAAGTTGGCACAAAAAATATGAAATGAGGCCTGCTCTTTTCAGTTAAGTGTTTGTCACATTTGATTTGGAGTATTTGGGGCAAATGCTCCATTAACTCTAAAATCCATGAATTCTGTAACTATACTTAAAATTTTGAATCTTGCAACTAAGGTCAGCCTCATTCAGAATTTTTTATTTTATGAGCATAATTTATTGTTTTAAATTAATTTTGTAGCTGATAGCTGTTAGCACTTATTATGTAAATTGAATAATTTATCAAATGTAGAAATTTGTTAACCTAATCCATTTTTACGTAAATACGCCAAAGATTTTTAGTAGGTTTTAAAATAGTTTAAAAGAATTTAAATTCTTTGTTGTTTGAATAAATATTTGTCCAAAGAAGCACAGTTGAAGTCCTAGGATTATGGATTTTCTAAAAAAAAATCATTAGTTTGAATACTAAGACTAAGTGTTTGTGTTTATATGTATTAGAAATAAGAACAGAAGAAAATACTCCGGGAGTAGTCATACTGACAAGCCAATTACAAGTAAGAATACTCTGTTTTCCTCAGTTTAATTAATTGAATGTTATCTTTTAAGTGGACACTATTAATTGCTAAATAATAATAAGCTTATTTTTTACACTACACTATTAAAATAATTTTGCCTTAGAATTTTTTTAGGACAAACTGAAGATTTTTTTGTAACAAACCCCACCTATTTTTTTGCAGCCTAAAATACCATTTAAGATTAGGGTTTGTTCTTCATGCCAGCAAGATTTCACTAGCTATGAAGGCGGTGATCTTTGCATACTTTTAAGTAACTTAGTCATTTATTGAAGAGGAGTAGCAAAAATAGGGTTTTAAATTGGTGCTTTATTAAGTGACTTCCTTTAAAGTGATGGTACATCATAAAGTAGGTACACTAATAATTTTCTGTCAACCTTAAAATTGTCGAAACATCTTGGCAGAGTGAGTGACTATAAGCTATTAGTTAAGGGCTAGTAGGTATTCAGAAATCATTCATTGCTTTCACTCTGTCATTAACAAGTGAATTAAAAACACCGTTAACTGGTGTGTGTGAGTGTAAGTTTGCGTTCTCTTCTCGCAGGTCATTCTGCTGTATCATGGGTGGGAAGTCAGATGTGGAGCATCAGCTCTGCGACAGTGTCCTTTTGACCATGCCCAGTCATCTCTGGATTGAATGCTTTGTGCCTTTTCAGATTGAGGCAGCAGTTTGTAGTAGCTTAGAGTTGACTCTGCTGGCTAGGTTGTGCTGGTTAATAAATGATTGTGGTTGTTTTGTTATTGTTATGGGTCTTATGTTTGTGTTGCCTGCTGGTCAGGCAACAGTTGTTTTTTTTTTTTAGGTTGCTTTATGTTTTTGTAGGGAAACTGGCATCAAGTACTAGTATGAATTTTTTTTTAATCTTTACTATTGTGGCCTTTCTAGTTACTGCAAAGCCACTCCTGGGCCTGTCTCTAGATACTCACTAGAGGAATCTGACAAATAAAATGAGCAGTGTCTCTTCCCATCTCCCACCTTTTCTTCTGAATAATCCATTACCAAACCACCCTGCTCTAAAAAGCAGCTTCTTCGCTCAGTTTGCCTAAAACTGAGCCAGAGGTGATGGTTTGAGATGAGTCTCTAAAAAACAACATCCCAACCAACTGACAACTTGAGTTGATGAACTCAGGAAAAATTAGGACTTTTGAAGTCGTATTTGGATCATTCTAAGATTCAGTGCCAAATTTTAAATGACTCAAAATGTATTTTTTAATAAGGAGCAAGTCACATTTCTAAAACCTGTAATAGTGTTATGGTAAATGTCACTTACTATTAGGCTGAATAATGGATAATGTGACAATAATTTTGTAGTAATTTCTAGGAACCACAGACAGTTCTTTTTAGGTCCTCCCCTTTCTTTTGCACATTCCTCTCTAAAGTCTGTAGTGGTTTTTGGGGAGGGGGGACTATTCCCTGTTTCTTCAAAAATTATTTCTACTTCAAGGTACTTTTATTCTGGACTAGTGGCATATTTTATGTGCTTCCTCTTTGGCAGTGGCCTTAAGAAGGCAAAAGTAGCAGCAGTAGGTCATGTGGAGAATGAGGGGAAGGGCTGGTGGAGAGAGTATCTTTCCTGTATTTACTCTTCATCTTTCAATTTGCTGTGCACTGATCTTGAGTCTGTGACTGTTGAAAAATCCCCAAATAGTTTAAATTGAGCCTCTATAGCCATTCGTATAAAGAGAAAGTAAGAATTATATTCAGAGAATAGAGGTTATACAAAATGGATATGTCTTTTTGTTCTGCTTTTCCCCCCCTAACTTCTTAGGTAAAGAAGTAATTTTGGTGCTCATATTACTGCTAGAGATTCTAAAACATTTCTTGAATGAAGAGTGTGCACACTTATTGTTATTTCACCCTGTTGCTTGGTATTCCTGCTTTATGATTACACAATTTTTATTCCTTGTAACAATCGGACTTTTCTTATCCCTGTGGATAAAACTGTATTACAGCTGATGACTGAGGCTGCCAAAAATGAGCACAGAGGTGGGCACTTGGATTATGAGATTTATGATGTACATTAAAGTGGAAATGCTTTTGAACCTGTTTTCAGACTCCAATCTTAAAATTTTGTTTTTAATCATTAGAACTTTTAAAAGCAACTACAAAGAAAAATCTAAAATACCAAGATTTATTATTTTGTCAACTGTGTGTAAAGTATCTTGTGAGTTTTCTAGATATTTTGACTGTCTTGTGTTTCCTGAATACCAATGTCTTTATAGAAAAATTCAGTTCTCTGTGAAGACTAGGAAGTGTGTTGTATGCTGAACTAGTTCTTTGTCTTGTTTTGATATTTAAATAAAGTTCTTTGGTCCTAATAAAGCATTCTAGGTTTTATTGAACACATTTTCACAGCATGACAATGCACAGTGCTCTGCCTGCCTCCTGAAAAATTGAAAGAAAAGACAGTGAACACATAGAAAACCAAACTCTTGGAGCACAGGTATTAAAATTTTATTCACTTTTCATAAGCTAGATATAATTTCAAATATTTTATGTTAAATGTAAAAATCATTAATATTTAATGGTTTTTAATCCAACCAGTCCATCCTAAAGAAAATCAGTCCTGAATATTCCTTGGAACGACTGATGCTGAAGCTGAAACTCCCAATACTTTGGCCCCCTGATGTGAAGAACTGACTCATTAGAAAAGACCCTGATGCTGGGAAAGATTGAAGGCAAGAGGAGAAGGGGACGACAGAGGATGAGATGTTTGGATGGCATCACTAACTCAATGGACATGAGTTTGTAAACTCTGGGAGTTGGTGATAGACAGGGACACCTGGTGTGCTGCAGTCCAGGGGGTTGCAAAGAGTCTGACATGACTGAGCAACTGAACTAAATTGAAGTGGCTAAAGAGGAGAGTGAAAAGGTTGGCTTAAAGCTCAACATTCAGAAAACGAAGATCATGGCATCTGGTCCCATCACTTCATGGCAAATAGATGGGGAACAGTGGAAACAGTGTCAGACTTTATTTTTTTGGGCTCCAAAATCACTGCAGATGGTGACTGCAGCCATGAAATTAAAAGACGCTTACTCCTTGGAAGAAAAGTTATGACCAACCTAGATAACATATTCAAAAGCAGAGACATTACTTTGCCAACAAAGGTCTGTCTAGTCAAGGCTGTGGTTTTTCCAGTGGTCATGTATGGATAGGAGAGTTGGACTGTGAAGAAAGCTGAGCGCCGAAAAATTGATGGTTTTGAACTGTGGTGTTCGAGAAGACTCTTGAGAGTCCCTTGGACTGCAAGGAGATCCAACCAGTCCATTCTAAAGGAGATCAGCCCTGGGTGTTCTTTGGAAGGAATGATGCTAAAGCTGAAACTCCAGTACTTTGGCCACCTCATGCGAAGAGTTGACTCATTGGAAAGGACTCTGATGCTGGGAGAGATTGGGGGCAGGAGGAGAAGGGGACGACAGAGGATGAGATGGCTGGATGGCATCACTGACTCGATGGACATGAGTTTGAGTGAACTCCGGGAGATGGTGATGAATAGGGAGGCCTGGCATGCTGCGATTCATGGGGTCGCAGAGTCGGACACGACTGAGCTACTGAACTGAACTGAATTAATATATTTTCAGACATTAATAACAGCTATTATACTTGAAGCAGCCACCTGCGGTTTTTCCCCAAGAAGTCTAAAGTGCAGAAAACCTCATGGATGGGCTGTCCCCTGTGACAGTGAGGGCCATTCTCACCAGTGCCCCTCACTCCCAGAACTGTACACTCTGGCCACAGGAGAGGCCACTGCTGGTTTATAAAAGGCACAAGCTGTGTCACAGGACACGCCTGGCCTTGCCAGCTGCTGTCTGCATCTGGCACCATAATTCAGCCTCTGTGGGCAGCTGGTAGCTCAGTCAACTCCATGGACAGGAGTTCATTTCTTTGAAGCATGTCTTCCCAGTGGAGTCAGTGCTGTGTGAAAAACCTAATTCTCTACTGCTGTGTAACAAATTAGACCAATTACAGCAGACAGTGTCTTAAAACAGCAGGCATTTATTGCCCGCTGGGTCCAGTGGGTCAGGAGTCTAGTGGCTGAGCTGGTGGCTCTGGCTCAAGATCTCCCCTGGAGCTGGGGTCAAAGCTCATGGCAGTGCAGTGGCAAGAAGGGGCAGAAGAGCTATCCCTCGCCCAAGGTCAGGGGCAGCGGCCGAGAAGAACTACCCGATGCCCCAGGTCAGGGGCGGTAGCTGAGAGGATCGACCCCACATCCAAGGAGCAGTGCCTGCACGGGTGGAGGAGGGCTGAGAGGAGCTACTCCACGTTCAAGGTCAGGAGGGGCAGCCGTGAGGAGATACCCCTCGTCCAAGGTAAGAGAAACCCAAGTAAGACGATAGGTTATTGCGAGAGGGCAGACGCACTGAAACCATAATCACAGAAAACTAGCCAATCTGATCACACGGACCACAGCCTTGTCTAACTCAATGAAACTAAGCCATGTCCTGTGGGGCCACCCAAGAAGGGCAGGTCATGGTGGAGAGGTCTGACAAAATGTGGTCCACTGGAGAAGGGAATGGCAAACCACTTAAGTATTCTTGCCTTGAGAACCCCATGAACAGTATGAAAAGGCAATATGATAGGATACTGAAAGCAGAACTCCCCAGGTCGATAGGTGCCCAGTATGCTACTGGAGATCAGTGGAGAAATAACTCCAGAAAGAATGAAGGGATGGAGCCAAAGCAAAACAATACCCAGCTGTGGATGTGACTGGTGATAGAAGCAAAGTCCGATGCTGTTAAGAGCAATATTACATAGGAACCTGGAATGTTAGCTCCATGAATGAAGGCAAATTGGAAGTGGTCAAACAAGAGATGGCAAGAGTGAATGTAGACATCTAGGAATCAGAAACTAAAATGGACTGGAATGGGTGAATTTAACTCAGATGACCATTATATCTACTACTGCGGGCAGGAATCCCTTGGAAGAAATGGAGTAGCCATCATGGTCAACAAAAGAGTCCGAAATGTAGTACTTGGATGCAATCTCAAAAACGACAGAATGATCTCTGTTCCTTTCCAAGGCAAACCATTCAATATCACGGTAATCCAAGCCTATGCCCCAACCAGTAACGCTGAAGAAGCCGAAGTTGAACGGTTCTATGAAGAACTACAAGACCTTTTAGAACTAACACCCAAAAAAGATGTCCTTTTCATCATAGGGGACTGGAATGCAAAAGTAGGAAGTCAAGAAACACCTGGGGTAATAGGCAAATTTGGCCTTGAAATACGGAATGAAGCAGGGCAAAGGCTAATAGAGTTTTGCCAAGAAAATGCACTGGTCATACCAAACACCCTCTTCCAACAACACAAGAGAAGACCCTACACATAGACATCACCAGATGGTCAACACCAAAATCAGATTGATTATATTCTTTGCAGCCAAAGATGGAGAAGCTCTATACAGTCAGCAAAAACAAGACCAGGAGCTGACTGTGGCTCAGATCATGAACTCCTTATTGCCAAATTCAGGCTTAAATTGAAGAAAGTAGGGAAAACCACTAGATCATTCAGGTATGACCTAAATCAAATCCCTTATGATTATACAGTGGAAGTGAGAAATAGATTTAAGGGACTAGATCTGATAGAGTGCCTGATGAACTATGAATGGAGGTTCGTGACGTTGTACAGGAGACTGAGATCAAGACCATCGCCATGGAAAAGAAATGCAAAAAAGCAAAATGGCTGTCTGGGGAGGCCTTACAAATAGCTGTGAAAGGAAGAGAAGCGAAAAGCAAAGGAGAAAAGGAAAGATATAAGCATCTGAATGCAGAGTTCCAAAGAATAACAAGGAGAGATAAAAAAGCCTTCCTCAGCGATCAATGCAAAGAAGTAGAGGAAAACAATGGAATGGGAAAGACTAGAGATCTCTTCAAGAAAATTAGAGATACCAAGGGAACATTTCCTGCAAAGATGGGCTCGATAAAGGACAGAAATGGTATGGACCTACCAGAAGCAGAAGATATTAAGAGGTGGCAAGAACACACAGAAGAACTGTACAAAAAAGATCTTCACGACCAAGATAATCAAGGTGGCGTGATCACTCACCTAGAGCCAGACATCCTGAAATGTGAAGTCAAGTGGGCCTTAGAAAGCATCACTACGAACAAAGCTAGTGGAAGTGATGGCATTCCAGTTGAGCTATTTCAAATCCTGAAAGATGATGCTGTGAAAGTGCTGCACTCAATATGCCAGCAAATTTGGAAAACTCAGCAGTGGCCACAGGACTGGAAAAGGTCAGTTTTCATTCCAATCCCAAAGAAAGGCAATGCCAAAGAAAGCTCAAACTACCACACAATTGCACTCATCTCACACGCTAGTAAAGTAAAGCTCAAAATTCTCCAAGCCAGGCTTCAGCAATACGTGAACCATGAACTTTGAGATGTTCAAGCTGGTTTTAGAAAAGGCAGAGGAACCAGAGATCAAATTGCCAACATCTGCTGGATCACTGAAAAATCAAGAAAGTTCCAGAAAAACATCTATTTCTGCTTTATTGACTATGCCAAAGCCTTTGACTGTGTAGATCACAATAAACTGTGGAAAATTCTGGAGGAGATGGGAATACCAGACCACCTGACCTGCCTCTTGAGAAATCTGTATGCAGGTCAGGAAGCAACAGTTAGAACTGGACATGGAACAACAGACAGGTTCCAAATCGGAAAAGGAGTACATCAAGGCTGTATATTGTCACCCTGCTTATTTAACTTATATGCAGAGTACATCATGAGAAACGCTGGGCTGGAAGAAGCACAAGCTGGAATCAAGATTGCCAGGAGAAATATCAATAACCTCAGATCTGCAGATGACACCACCCTTATGGCAGAAAGTGAAGAGGAACTCAAAAGCCTCTTGATCAAAGAGGAGAGTGAAAAAGTTGGCTTAAAGCTCAACATTCAGAAAACGAAGATCATGGCATCTGGTCTCATCACTTCATGGGAAATAGATGGGGAAACAGTGGAAACAGTGTCAGACTTTATTTTGGATGGCTCCAAAATCACTGCAGATGGTGATTGCAGCCATGAAATTAAAAGACACTCCTTGGAAGGAAAGTTATGACCAACCTAGATAGCATATAAAAATGCAGAGACATTACTTTGCCAACAAAGGTCCGTCTAGTCAAGGCTATGGTTTTTCCAGTGGTCATTTATGGATGTGAGAGTTGGACTGTGAAGAAAGCTGAGTGCCGAAGAATTGATGCTTTTGAAGTGTGGTGTTGGAGAAGGCTCTTGGGAGTCTCTTGGACTGCAAGGAGATCCAACCAGTCCATTCTAAAGGAAATCAGTCCTGGGTGTTCATTGGAAGGTTGATGCTGAAGCTGAAACTCCAGTACTTTGGCCACCTCATGCAAAGGGTTGACTCATTGGAAAAGACTCTGATGCTGGGAGGGATTGGGGGCAGGAGGAGAAGGGGATGACAGAGGATGAGATGGCGGATGGCATCACTGACTTGATGGACATGAGTTTGAGTGAACTCCGGGAATTGGTGACGGACAGGGAGGCCTGGCATGCTGCAATTCATGGGGTCGCAAAGAGTCAGACACGACTGAGTGACTGAACTGAATTGATTGAAGAAGTGGCTGAGAATTTAGACACATTTTGAAAACCACCACAGATTCTTGGTTCCAGAATAAGCATTCTCCGGGTCCATGGTGAGGTACAGTCTCCAGACTCAGCAAACGCATGCACTCCAGAGAGGACAGTACCACCTCATCCATGACAGAAGGGGCTTAATGTAACCCACACACCACAGGCAGCTGGCTGGTCCTGGGTAGGGGTGTTACACTGGGGTTTCTGCTTGGCCTTTGTTAGTCGGAAAGAGGTCCTGACACCTGAGCATGACAGGTTATCTTGTTTGCTTGAGTTGTGAACTCCTTCTTGGCCATGGATGCTCTCTGCTGGGCATTTACTTGGGACACAAATTTCTTAACTTCCTGTCCCTATATTGGGAGGTCCTTTAACATACCTCTCCTTCCCAGATCTACTTGTCACCAACTTTTCACTTTTTCTTTTTCCAAACCTTTGACCAGCTGCCCAACCTGTTGGCTGCTGTCTTTGAGTCAGCAGAGAACGGACTCACATCTCCCCTTTAAAGAGGACCAGATGCACCTGTGCAAATCCTGCTCTTGAGAGTGTTGTCATCTACTCCTGAGAGGAAGATGAAGTGTAGCTCTACTCACATCTGGCCTACCACCCACATCCATACCTCAGTTCAGCTGACTTCAGTCACTCAGTTCTGTCCAACTCTTTGGAAACCCATGGACTGCAGCATGCCAGGCCTCCCTGTCCATCACCAACTCCCGGAGCTTGCTCAAACTCATGTCCATCCAGTCAGTGATGCCATCCAACCATCTCTGTGGTCCCTTTCTCCTCTGCCTTCAATCTTTCCCAGCATCAGGGTCTTTTCAAATGAGTCAGCTCTTCACATCAGGTGGCCAAACTATTGGAGTTTCAGCTTCAACATCAGTCCTTCCAATGAACACCCAGGACTGATCTCCTCTAGGATGGACTGGTTTGATCTCCTTGCAGTCCAAGGGACTCTCAAGAGTCTTATCCAACACCACAGTTCAAAAGCCTCAATTCTTCGGTGCTCAGCTTTCTTTATGGTCCAACTCTCACATCCATACATGACCACTGGAAAAACCATAGCCTTGACTAGATGGACCTTTGCAGACAAAGTAATACCTCTGCTTTTTAATATGCTGTCTAGATTGGTCATAACTTTTCTTCCAAGGAGTAAGTGTCTTTTAATTTCATGGCTGCAGTCACCATCTGCATTAATTTTGGGGCCCCCCAAAATAAAGTCTCTCACTGTTTCTATTGTTTCCCTATCGATTTGCCATGACGTGATAGTACCAGATGTCATGATCTTAGTTTTCTGAATGTTGAGCTTTAAGCCAAATTTTTACTCTCCTTTTTAACTTTCATCAAGAGGCTCTTTAATTCTTTGCTTTCTGCCCTAAGGATGGTGTCATCTGCGTATCTGAGGTTATTGATATTTCTCCCAGCAATCTTGATTCCAGTTTGTGCTTCATACAGTCTGGCATTTTGCATGATATATTCTGCATATAAGTTAAATAAGAAGGGTGACAATATACAGCCTTGACGTACTCCTTTCCTTATTTAGAACCAGTATGTTGTTCCATGTATAGTTCTAACTGTTGCTTCTTGACCTGCATACAGATTTCTCAAGAGGCAGGTAAGGTGGTCTGGTATTCCCATCTCTTGAAGGATTTTCCACAGATTGTTGTGATTGTTGACACAGTCAAAGGCTTTGGCATAATTAATAAAGCAGAAGTAGATGTTTTTCTGAAACTCTCTTGCTTTTTCGATGATCCAGTGAATGTTGGACATTTGATCTCTAGTTCCTCTGCCTTTTCTAAATCCAGCTTGAACATCTGGAATTTCTCGGTTCACGTACTATGGAAACCTAGCTTGGAGAACTTTGAGCATTACTTTGCCAGCATGTGAGATGAGTGCAATTATGCAGTAGTGTGAACATTCTTTGGCATTGCCTTTCCTAGAGATTTGATTGAAAACTGACCTTTTCCAGTCCTGTGGCCACTGCTGAGTTTTCCAAATTTGCTGGCATATTGAGTACAGAACTTTCAGAGGATCACCTTTTAAGATTTGAAATAGATCAACTGGAATTCCATCACTTCCACTAGTTTGCTTGTAGTGATGCTTCCGAAGGCCTACTTGACTTTGCACTCCAAGATGTCTGGCTTTAAGTGAGTGATCACATTATCGTGGTTAAGTGGGTCATTAAGATCTTTTTTTGTGTAGTTCTGTGTATTCTTGCCACCTCTTCTTAAAATCATCGGCTTCTGTTATGTCTATACTGTTTTTGTCTTTTATTGTGCCCATCTTTGCATGAAATATTTCCTTGGTATCTCTAATTTTCTTGAAGAGATCTCTAGTCTTTTCCATTCTATTGTTTTCCTCTATTTCTTTGCACTGATCACTGAGCAAGACTTTTTTATCTCTCCTTGCTAGTCTTTGGAACTCCACATTCAGATGCGTATAACTTTCCTTTTCTCTTTTGTCTTTAGCTTCTCTTCTTTTCTCAGCTTTTGAACTGTGGTGTTGGAGAAGACTCTTGAGAGTCCCTTGGACTGAAAGGAGATCCAACCAGTTTATTCTAAAGGAGATCAGTCCTTGGTGATCTTTGGAAGGAATGATGCTAAAGCTGAAACTCCAGTACTTTGGCCACCTCATGCGAAGGGTTGACTCACTGGAAAAGACTGATGCTGGGAAGAATTGGGGGCAGGAGGAGAAGGGGACGACAGAGGATGAGATGGCTGGATGGCATCACTGACTCGATGGATGTGAGTTTGAGTGAACTCCGGGAGTTGGTGATGGACAGGGAGGCCTGGCATGCTGCAATTCATGGGGTTGTAAAGAGTCTGACACGACTGAGCGACTGAACTGAACTGTGAGGGTCTGAGATTTTATACAACTAAAGTTTTATTGGAACACATTAAATGAGCCCATTAATTTACACATTTTCTATGACTGCTTTTACGCTACCGTTCCAGGAGAAATTGTGTGGCCTCCAAAGTCTAAACTATATGGTATCTGGTCCTTTACAAAGAAGTCTGCCATCGGGGATCTAATCCAAAGAGCCAAACAACTGATTGTGACAAGCAAACTTCTGTTATCAAATCAGCAGTGTCCAACAGCTTGGGGCTGAGTGGGCCCAGAGTTCACAACCTGCAAAGATGACTTGGGTCCTGTAATATCTTCTCCTCCCATGCTGCCTCAGTCTGTACCTTGGGAAGGTGGGGGTGTTCCTTGAGCATTTCATAAAGGAATAAAAAGCCTGGTTAATGGAAGGATGTTTGCCATCCAAGGAGAATGAAACCCTCATAGTCAACAAGAGTCTGAAATGCAGTACTTCGGTGCAATCTCAAGAATGACAGAATGATTTCTGTTCGTTACCAAGGCAAACCGTTCAATATCACAGTAATCCAAATCTATGCCCCAACCACTAATGCCAAAGAAGCTGAAGTTGAACCCTTCTATGAAGACCTACAAGACCTTCTAGAACTAACACCAAAAAAGATGTCCTTTTCATCACAGGAGACTAGAATGCAAAAGTAGGAAGTCAAGAGATACCTGGAGTAACAGGCAAGTTTGGCCTTGGAGTACAAAATGAAAGCAGGGCAAAGGCTAATAGAGTTTTGCCAAGAGAACACACTGGTCTTAGCAAACACTGTCTTCCAGTAACACAAGAGAAGACTCGACACATGAACAGCACCAGATGGTTAACATCGAAATCAGATTGATTATATTCTTTGCTGCCAAAGTTGGAGCAGCTCTATACACTCAGCAAAAACAAGACTGTGAGCTAACTGTAGCTCAGATTATGAACTCCTTATTGTAAAATTCAGACTTAAATTGAAGAAAGTAGGGAAAACCACTAGACCATTCAGGTATAACCTAAATCAAATCCCTTACAATCATACATGGAAGTGAGAAATAGATTGAAGGGATTAGATCTGATAGAGTGCCTGGAGAACTATGGATGGAGGTTTATGACATTGTACAGGAGGCAGTGATCAAGGCCATCCCCAAGAAAAAGAAATGCAAATAGGCAAAATGGTTGTCTGAGGAGGCCTTACAAATTTGCCATGAAGTGATGGGACCAGATGCCATGATCTTAGTTTTCTGAATGTTGAGATTTAAGCCAGCTTTTTCACTCTTCTCTTTCACTTTCATCAAGAGGCTTTTCAGTTCCTCTTCACTTTCTGCCATAAGGGTGGTGTCATCTGCATATCTGAGGTTATTGATATTTCTCCTGGCAATCTTGATTCCAGCTTGTGCTTCTTCCAGCCCAGCGTTTCTCATGATGTGCTCTGCTGCTGCTGCTAAGTCGCTTCAGTCGTGTCCGACTCTGTGCGGCCCCATAGACAGCAGTCCACCAGGCCCCGCCGTCCCTGGGATTCTCCAGGCAAGAGCACTGGAGAGGGTTGCCATTTCCTCCTCCAATGCATGAAAGTGAAAAGGGAAAGTGAAGTCGCTCAGTCGTGTCCGACTCTTAGTGACCCCATGGACTGCAGCCTACCAGGCTCCTCAGTCCATGGGATTTTCCAGGCAAGAGTACAGGAGTGGGGTGCCATTGCCTTCTCCCGATGTGCTCTGCATATAAGTTAAATAAGCAAGGTGACAATATACAGCCTTGACGTACTCCTTTTCCTATTTGGAACCAGTCTGTTGTTCCATGTCCAGTTCTAACTGTTGCTTCCTGACTTGCATATAGGTTTCTCAAGAGGCATGTCAGGTGGTCTGGTATTCCCATCTCCTCCAGAATTTTCCACAGTTTATTGTGATCCACACAGTCAAAGGCTTTGGCATAGTCAATAAAGCAGAAATAGATGTTTTTCTGGAACTCTCTTGCTTTTTTGATGACCCAGCAGATGTTGGCAATTTGATCTCTGGTTCCTCTGCCTTTTTAAAAACAAACTTGAACATCTCCAAGTTCACGGTTCACATATTGCTGAAGCCTGGCTTGGAGAATTTTGAGCTTTACTTTACTAGCGTGTGAGATGAGTGCAATTGTGTGGTAGTTTGAGCTTTTTTTGGCATTGCCTTTCTTTGGGATTGGAATGAAAACTGATCTTTTCCAGTCCTGTGGCCACTGCTGAGTTTTCCAAATTTGCTGGCATATTGAGTGCAGCACTTTCACAGCATCATCTTTCAGGATTTGAAATAGCTCAACTGGAATGCCATCACCTCCACTAGCTTTGTTCGTAGTGATGCTTTCTAAGGCCCACTTGACTTCACATTTCAGGATGTCTGGCTCTAGGTGAGTGATCACACCATCTTGATTATCTTGGTCGTGAAGATCTTTTTTGTACAGTTCTTCTGTGTGTTCTTGCCACCTCTTGTTAATATCTTCTGCTTCTGTTAGGTCCATACCATTTCTGTCGTTTTTCGAGCCCATCTTTGCATGAAATGTTCCCTTGGTATCTCTAATTTTCTTGAAAAGATCTCTAGTCTTTCCCATTCCATTGTTTTCCTCTACTTCTTTGCATTAATTGCTGAGGAAGGCTTTTTTATCTCTCCTTGTTATTCTTTGGAACTCTGCATTCAGATGCTTATATCTTTCCTTTTCTCCTTTGCTTTTTGCTTCTCTTCTTTCACAGCTATTTGTAAGGCCTCCCCAGACAGCCATTTTGCTTTTTTGCATTATCTTCCCTGGGTATGGTCTTGATCCCTGTCTCCTGTACAACGTCACGAACCTCCATTCATAGTTCATCAGGCACTCTATCTATCACAGTACCTGACAGCTATTTCTTGCTCATTAGATTTAATCAGCAAACATCATCAATATAATGGACTGGCAGATGGGGCTGACTCTGCTGGAAAGTGAGTTTTGTGGAAAGAATTACAAGTTCTCAGCCTTTAAAATTTTACCGAAATTACTTTGCCAACAAAGGTCCATCTAGTCAAGGCTATGGTTTTTCCAATGGTCATGTATGCTTGTGAGAGTTGGACTATAAAGAAAGCTGAGCACTGAAGAATTGATGCTTTTGAACTGTGGTGTTGGAGAAGATTCTTGAAAGTCCCTTGGATTGCAAGGAGATCCAACCACTCCATCCCAAGGGAGATCAGTCCTGGGTGTTCCCTGGAAGGACTGATGTTGGAGCTGAAACTCCAGTAGTTTGGCCACCTGATGCGAAGAGCTGACTCATTGGAAAAGAACCTGATGCTGGGAAAGATTGAGGGCAGGAGGAGAAGGGGACGACAGAGGGTGAGATGGTTGGATGGTGTCACCGACTTGATGAACATGGGTTTGGGTGGACTCAGGGAGTTGGTGATGGACAGGGAGGCCTGGCGTGCTGCAGTCGCAAAAAGTCAGACATGACTGAGCAACTGAACTGAACTGAACTGAAGATACATTTTCACAGGGTTCCACTCTCTCCCCTTAGGTAAGAGGCTGGCAGGGTTGGGTATTTAATTAGTGCTGCCACATTTACCAGAAGACGTGGGCTTGGTCTTTGGCCATATGTTCCAGGAGACCACAGGGAGTGAGGGGCTTCTTCAGAGCTCCTATCCACCCATTCTTATTCTCAATATATGTTCTTAGTGGTACCTTCATTTTATTTTTCTCTATGTATTCTCTCTAGGGTGTCAGGTAAAACCAGAGGACACTAAGCTTGGACAGTGTCCAGTGGATAATTTGAGGACTCAGGATGCTACCCCACCCTTTGGATTGTCATGGTGTGTTTCTTGCTAGTAAGAGTTTATCCCTGTGTTTCTCAAATATGAGCAACTCAATTCAGAATTCTACCTGAAGAGGCAATTTCCCAAGGCCAGTGTTGTATCAGCCAAGGTCACTAAGGAAATAGTTGGCCCTCTCCAATTTACTGTAATTGAAGGAAGGTTAATAAAGGGACTATTCACAAAGATAGGTCTGGGTTGCAGGGAAACAAGCAATAGGGTCTTATTCTGGGCCTAGTGACACTGTGGTGTCCCCACATCCAGATCTCCAATAGGAGAGGGCACCTCTCCAGCTACTTGTGACTTGAATGTGGAGATGGAGCCAGCCCATGGTGGGTGGGGTGGGGGGGCATACCCTGGCTTACCTCTTTGACTAAAACAGATGTCACAGAGTAAGAAACCTATGGATGTAGCAAATACAGAACACAGCCAGCGTCTCACAGCCAAGAGCAGGCTGGAAAAAGGTGAAGGGTGGGAGTGGAGGGCAAACAAAAAATACCCAGTATTGGGTTTTTAAAAACTATGCATCAACAGCATTGCTTTATGAAGAGAAACCTGTAAGGGCAGAACATATAGAAACAAAATGTGTTCCTATCATGTTAAAAAGGGTTGAGACAAACATTTCAGTGACTTAAGCTTGCTGCTGCTGCTGCTAAGTCGCTTCAGTCGTGTCCGACTCTGTGCGACCCCATAGATGGCAGCCCACCAGGCTCCCCCTTCCCTGGGATTCTCCAGGCTTAAGAGGGCCTATATTTGCAACGTTAATTTGATGAATAACATTCACTGTACAAAATATAATAAATATAAATTAAGTGTATTTAAAAGTTACTGTCATTCATTTAAACATTTTGGTAAAAATGTATGTAGTAGCATTCTCCTTGTGCATCAGTCTTGAAGGATTTTTAAGAAACCTCCATAAATACGTTTGATTAAATATCATTGAGGTAACAGGGTTCAACATGAGGTCAAATTGGGTGTCAGTGAATACAATTTCCTATCTCACTTTCCTCATTTTGGTTTTCCATTCAGGGAGTTTGCTTTTCATGTATTCTGTGTGGCTGTACGCACATCCACAGGCTATTTTTTAAAGTCTCCTCCTGTCTTTAGAGGCAGCGCGGGCAGCGGGGACAGCAAGAGGAGCCTAACCTCCGGTGCCCCTCCTGGCCTCACCACTCCCAGCTGGCTGGACGCCGGCCTCGCTCTTCTGTGAATCGCGAATAACGGTCCCTTCCCCCACGGTAGAAGGGAAGGTGGAGATAAATACGTGCAGGGCTTAACACAACCCCTGGCAGAGAGTAACATGTAGGCTACAATCATTACTATCAGATATATACAATTAAAATGAAAACCGAGAAGTTATCTGTCGAGGGTCATGCCCGTAAAGACCACCGCTTATGAATTACTGGGAATCTCGGGTTTTGTTTGTTTACCTGGTTTAGCTCCCAGAATCCCGAGGTAAGAACCAGCAGGTAAATTACTGAGCCGCTGCACCGACACCACGCACTGACATCAGCACGTTCACACTAACTGTACATTCCATTTTCATTTTCCTCATTTTCTCCCTTTTGGGCCCAGGAAGTGGCAGAGGGATCCCGGGCGAGTACATTGATCTCCCTCAAAGTACTGTGAGGGAATGACTTTGCCGGCAACCGCCAAGACAGCTGCATTTCCGGAGGAAGTGCTGTGACTCTCTTCGCTTCCACCAACCTGTTCACAAAACCTATAGGCGAATTCCGAACCTGAGCCCCAGCCCTCAGAGGGAGCCGAGACCCAGGTACCATAGCCGCCTCCTCAGCGAGAACGACCCGTCATCGTCGCCGCCACATTTAAATAAGGCGCCGTCTTCTCATTGGCTGGCAGTGCTGCTCACCGATTGGCCCCGCTCGGAGGTAGGCGGAACCAGGGAAGCCCATTGGTGGAGGCGGGAATTTTAAACGGGGCAAAACCCCTTCTCAGTTCGCGTCCTCTCCAGTTTGAGTTTGTGCGTCCGGACGCCTCCCTTTGTCCTGGCAACTGGACGAGAAAGGGGGCGAGTTCTTTCTCGATTCCCGCAGCTCCTCGAGGGGAGGCTGTGGGCGTTCTTGCGGAGGCCGCTCGGAGCAGCCGGGCGTACCCAGAGGCCTCGATGGCGACCTGGCAGCGGGGTCGCGGCTGCTGGGAGCGGAGCCCGCCGGAACCGAGGCCGCGGGCGGGGCCGAGGGGTCCCCGCGCCGAGGAGGAGGCGGCGTCCCCGGCCGTCCTGTCCCTCAGCCACTTCTGCAGGTCGCCCTTCCTCTGCTTCGGGGACGTGCGCCTGGGAGCCTCACGGACGCTGCCCCTGACCCTGGACAACCCCAACGAGGAGGCGGCCGCCGTGCGGCTGTCCCGCGGCCCCGCCGCCGAACGCGGCTTCACGATCTGGCCGAGCGCCTTCGTGCTGCAGGTAGGAGCGGGGTGCGGCCTCCCCGCCGCGCTCCGGGACCTGGGCTCGGAAGGGGCAGGAGCGGACCTGAGTAAAAGCCGAGTGATTCCCTCAGACGCTGGTGAGCCCCTGTCCCCGGGGCAAGAGGAGCCCGGGTGGGCGGGGACCCGGCGGTGACAGCGCCCGCGCCCGCGCCGGGCATCCTTCGGAGCACATTCCTGCCTTCTGTGATAAGAGAAGAGTTTCTCATTGACTTAGGGCCTGGAGAAGATTGGCAGTTCTAGAGGAGTGGATGGCACGCTTACAATTAATATTCTTATCTCTCATCTACTCATCCATCTATCCATCTTCCTGTCTGCATATAAGATTGCCAGGAGTACTCTGATTAGAGCAGGGTTTTTAAATTGCTTTCTGTCAGTCATCTTAATATGCGCTTTTGTTTCTAAAGGGAAACTGACTCCATGGAGTGTCAGAGTAACTACTCTTCTGGTGAGCTTCTTTTTGGCCAAATAGCGACAAAATAAAAAACACTTCTCAGGGTTGTTTTCAATAAGCATGCACACTTTATTATTTTAATCTTTTTTTTCCTTTGCTGTAGTGTAGTTTTAATGGTGATTCAAATTTAATTTTGTGACTGCTGTTTCAAGGATTTCCAGGGTAGCTTTTCTGCATTACATTGGCCACAGTAAAGCTCCCATTCCTGTTATCAAAATCCAAAAAATTTACATCCTTATTTGGACTGCAGTGGTCTTTCCATTGGTTAGAATCTCTGAAAGTGTGAGAAGAAAAAAAAAAAAATTAGCTGAGGGAGTCCCACTCCTTGTCTAAAAAACCACTTCCTAAAGCAGTGATACAAGGCTCTAAGCTGAGGTCCATTGACTTAAGCACTTGTTCAGCTACAGTTAAGAACCTGCCCTTCCCCTCTAGTTTATAAATGCTTGCTTTTCTTTTTGTGGGAAAACAAATACTTGCTTTTTCTATCTACACTATGCTTGTGCTTGTTCTTTTTTGTTTTGTGGGACTAAAGTTTTTGAATTTTTTTTTTAGAGTTATACTTTTATATTATGAAAGTTAACTTCTTTTAAACCATATGTTTGTGTTTTATGGTTTCTGCTTTAAAACAAAGCTTGTCTTTTATTAGCTGTTGATTTCCTTCAGCTTCAGGTTTGGGTGTGTTGATTCCACTCAACCACTAAGATAATACATACAAACATAATGTTTACCTTTTATAAATTGTTCTCAAGTCTGTTGCCTTATTTAATCCTTACAACAAACTCATGGAGTCATTAATTACATTAGAGGATAAGGCACCACTGTCAAAGGGTTTGTGTGCAGTGCATCAGAGTTAGGCAGCTCGGTTCAGTCTTCTGAGTCTCTATTTTATCGTCTATTAGTTGGAAGCAATGCCAGCTAAAGCTGTGCATGGTGCTCAAATGAGAGAAAGCTTCAAGCAAAGATCTTGACTGTGTCCTGAATAAATGTTCCAGTCTTAATTTTTAATGAGGAAATATGCTCAGAGGGTGGAAAACATTTACACATAGTTTTATTCTTGGCGATTGACACAGTTAGGATTCTCATCCAGGTCTTTAAATCCCATGCACTTTCACTTATATTGATTCAAAGACAGGAGGCATGGTTCCTTCCTAAAGACATATGTTAGGAGGATGAGGGGAAATTCTAAGAACAAGGAGAAGCTGCATCAGATAGGCACCAAGAAGGATGGGATGTTTTGAAGAGACTGGTGGTTCTAAATCTGAGGGCATCAGAATCAGCTAAGGGCAAAATACTTGGGGCCCCTCAGAGTCTGATTCCATATGTGCAGAGGACAACTAGAATTTGCTTTTCTCAGAAGTTCCCATGTGGTGCCTCTGCTACTGGTCCAAGGACTGCATTTTGAAAAGCACAATAGTAGAAAACGCCTATGTGAACATCCCTTATCTAAAACACACCCTTGGTGAATTAGCATGTCACTGTACGCCTAAGCAGCATTTCTCCGAGATGCCTCAACCACTCACATCAGATTTGTCTGGATTGCTTGTAATATGGGAGATTTCTGCTCATCACTCCATGCTTGCTAATGCGAATCTCTGGGGTTAAATACAGAAAACTGCATTTTAAACAAGATCTTTTGTATGCAGATGGCATCTCAAGAACCACTAGGTATTATGTTATACCTGCCAGAGAGTGACTTCACAGTTACTGTAAAAATATGTCTACAATACTATGTACCTAGGCCTGAAAAGGAATGAAGGACAGAGACTCATTCAGGATATTTTTTGCAGCACAGATTTATGGGCAGCCCTTTTCAAGGAAAAAACTTTTTTTTTTTTTTTTTGGTATACTTATCTATTTTTTTTCCCATGATACATTAAAAACTGTATTTTTCATGCATCTACTTTTTGCCAGGTACTGTATGAGACATTCAGCTTATAAAATTGAGGACAAAGGGAAAAAAACTTTAAATGCTCATTCTCTTACTCTCCTAATCATGCTTTTTAAAACTTTGATAATACTGGTATGCTAGAATCTGCCTGTGACGGCTGTCATGTAGAGGGTATGTCATTTGAGTCTGAGACTTCATAATGACAGTCAGTTAAAATCACCACCTGCCACAGTAAACACTTCCCTTGTAGCTCAGTTGGTAAAGAATCTGGCTGCATTGCAGGAGATCCGGGTTCGATTCCTGGGTCGGGAAGATCCCCTGGAGAAGGAAATGGCAACCCACTCTAGTATTCTTGCCTGGAGAATCCCATGGACAGAGGAGCCTAGCAGGCTACAGTCCACAGGGTCTCAAGAGTCTGAACATGACTTAGTACTAAACCACCACCACATTGAATGGAGTTCAGCTCTGTGTCCGTCCTGGCTGCATGTTACCTCCTGGTGAGCTTTGAACAACCACAGGTACCAGGACCCCGCTTCAGCATCACTCCTGGGAGGACATGGGGAGGGCCAGGGCATCTTTACTGTCCACAAACCCCTCAAAGTGATTCCTGTAGCCAGGTGTGCGAATACTTTAACTGGACGGTTTAACAGACTCATTGGTGCCAGTTATGGGAATATGAGCTTCTGCTACAGATGAGTAGAAACTAACATGAGGCCGCTTGCACTTCTTTAATAAAACAAGCCATCCTTCTTCTATCTGCAGTGAGTGTGATGCTATTTTGATCTGACTGGAAGACTTGGATGAACTGGCTTAATAGCAGCCCCAAACCTGACTCTTTGCTCCCTCTTCACCTCTGGGCTTAAGACTGTTCTGTTCATTGCACTTAGGGCCACCAGGGGGCGAGCCATATCCAGTTAATAACCACGCACCTTCCGTTGTCACTGGCTACAACTATCATTTTCTGATTTGTCACTAATAAGGGAGTGTGTAAACAAAGACTGCAGAATCTTAGGACTTGAGGGAAATGAAAAATGATTCTGTTCACTGATTCTCGGCTTTTAAAAATTTCCTCCCCAAGGAGAGATGCAGTACACATTTTAAATTGCTATCCTGACTTTCTAATGTCTCTCTTAGAATCCAGATAAAATAGTATCTCTCTTATCTCAGACACTCGGCAATGCTTCTGTTAAAAAAAATAAACAGTGATGCATAGACTGCCATTACTGAAGGTATTTAAAAGAAAATATATAACAGATTGGTTCCCTCATTTGTTTTGTTTGAGTTACTAAGAGGTTGAAAGCAAGGGGGAAATGGGTAGGGAATCCAAATGAAGACTTACCAAGGGGAAAAAGCAAAGTGCTTCATGTTTTATCTCAGTTTTTACACCTCTGAGAGTATTTGTCTCCATAAAAAGTCAAGTTTTGTAGATAGACTATCACCATCACAGTCCGAAAAGCAGGTATCAGTTATAAATCCCTTTTAAGTGTCTCTCAGGACTGACTTGCTGTCAGTGCCTCAGTCTATGGACTGTTACAGATTAAAGAAGGACTTCCTCATGGGAGAGTGGATGGAGGAGTAGGAGGCAGGAAAGAGGAAAGGGGAGGAACATTTTGAGCATCTTTTTTCCCAATGTACTCTCCTAGGTTACAGGATTAAGCCTTCAATTAAGGATAAAAAGACTTGAACTTCATTTTGGTATGCCTTAAAGAAAATAGGCAAACAAGCGAAACAAAACCTCTGAAGCCAAATGTACACCTAAGTAATGTTTGCAATGTTTAGATCTGCTAGAGAGTGTTCTAATATGCAGCAGTCCTCTGCTGCTCTCTCCAGCCTCATGTGTCACAGGTCGTTTGCCTTCTCGCTACTTTTAAGCCACACTGGTCCTCTTGTCTGTCTCTGGGGTTGTCCTACGAGGCAGCCCTAACTGTAACCCTAACCCTCTGGTTTCCGGGCTATGCATGTGCTGGTACCTTCTGAACTGCTTCTCCCTGACAGCTCAGTTGGCAAAGAATCCACCTACAATATGGGAGACCCCGGTTCAATTCCTGGGTTGGGAAGATACCCTGGAGAAGGGACAGGCAACCCACTCCAGTGTTCTTGGGCTTCCCTTGTGGCTCAGCTGGTAAAGAATCCACCTGCAATGTGGGAGACCTGGGTTCAATACCTGGGTTGGAAAGATCCCCTGGAGAAGGGAAAGGCTACCCACTCCAGTATTCTGGCCTGGAGAATTCCATGGATAGTCCATGGGGTCTCAAATAGTCGGACACAACTGAGCTACTTTCACTTAGCTCTATGTGTCCAGCTCATTCTTATACTTTGTTTTAGCTTAAGTATTATAATTATTATAATCTCTGATCAGCCCGTTAGCAATTATAGTTCCCTTCACTGTTGCTGTGCCTCTCAACCTTTTTTTGTTTCATTGATGACAGTACTGGGGACTTGTATTTTTGTACTTATCTTTTTACTTAGATTTTGTCATTTCTTTTATTGAGCAGAATATAGTGTCCATGAGACCAGAGGCCAAGTGTGTTTTTCATTCACTCAATAATTTTGTCACTTAAATATTTAACATACGCCCCCTCTGTGTCAGGCACTATGTATGCCATTAGATACTCAATAACCATTTGTTCAATAGTTCCTTCTTTAGAAGGAACTTCCCCTTTTAAATTAAAAAAATTTTTTTATGTATAAATTGAGAAGCAAGTAGTAAGAATTCACACTCTTGAATTTATCCTAAACAGACAATTTCATCTGAATCTCAGTGACAATGAAATTTGAAAGATAAGCCCATTAAGTATAAGCAGATCTCAGATATTGTGGGTTCTCATCCAGACCACTGCAACAGAGTGAAAATCATAGAAAAATGAGTCACATGAATTTTTTGGTTTCCCAGTGCATATAAAATTTATGTATACACTATTCTGTAATTTTTTAAGTGTACTATAGCCTCATGTTGAAGAAGACAATATATGTATCTCAACTAAAAAGACTACTACTAAAAGATACTAACAATCAATTGAGCCTTCTGCAAACTATACTTGTTTTGTGGTTGTAAGTTCTGACCTTGATGTTGGTGGCTGCTGACTGGTCAGGGTGGTGGTTGCTGAAGGCTGGGGTGACTGTGCCAATTTCTTAATGTAAGACAGCAGTGAAGTGTGCTGCATTGATTGGCTCTTCCTTTCACGAATCATTTCTCGGTAGCCTGCAGTACTGTTTCATAGCGTTTTCACCACAGCAGAACTTCTTTCAAAATTAAAAGTCTCTCCTCTTCAGCCTTGCTCTGCTTTCCCAGCTAAGTTTATGTAATATTCTAAATCCTTTGTCATCATTCCAATAATCTCCACAGCCTCTTCACCAGGAGTAGATTCCATCTCAAGAAACCAGTCTCTTTGCTCATCCGTAAGAAACAACTTCCCATCCATTCAAGTTTTATCATGAAATTGCAGCATTTCAGTCACATCCTCAGATACTTCTAAATCAGTTACTGAGTCCACACTTGTACTGCTCACCATGCAACAGGCTAACAATCCTAGAGACGAGCTGTTGGGGCAGGAGTGGTGACTTCATATGGAACTCAGCCAAAAAGACGGTGCACTAGTGTCCCAAAGAGCCGTCTCACCCTAGTTAGGATTCCGGCTTCTTCTTCTTTCTTTTTTTAAGAGGAGGGTACATGATTGGTTGGTAGAAACTTCTTGGGGTCAGAATCCTTTGTTCTTGCAGCTGTCCCTATAGGTCAGGTCATGATGTTCCCATAAACCCCTAACAGGACAAATGCTACAACTGTCCTGTTCTACAACTTTTTAATCTCTATCTTAATGGAAAAGTGCAACACTTAAAGGTCAGAGCCTTGAGAATGGGCTCTCCTGTATGTTTCAAGTTACCTCCAACATTCTTAACTTGTACAAAAGCAACGGAATACAAAGTTTAAAGTAAAAGAAACAGATCTACTGCGGAGTGGGATTTATTCTTTCCTCTTAAAATTCAAGTTTTCTTGCTATTTCTACCACATCTGCACCTTTGCTGAAGTCTTGAACCCCTCAAAGTCATTCTGGAAGACTGAAATCAACTTCTCCCAGATCCCCGTTGATGCTGACATTTTGATCTCTTCTCATGAATCATGAATGTTCTTAATGGCATCCAGAATGGTGGATCACTTTCAGAAGGTTTTCAATTTACCTTTCCCAGATCCATCAGAAGAAGCACTCTTCATGGTGGCTATAGCCTCATGAAATGTATTTCTTAAGATTTGAAAATTGAAATTACTCCTTGTTTCTCTGGGCTGCAGAATTCGTAAAGCTTCCTGAACCTTGATTACTTCATCTGTAAAACATGCGTCATGACGGTATCTGCTTCCTAGGAATGTGAGATACAGACTAGTTATGTTAGATACCTGAAACTAGGCCTAGAGTATCAATAATGGTGCTATGGACTTTAGAGAAGCTCGTGGAGAGCAAGGAATTTAGCTGATCATCTTTACATTTCTTTCTGAAAATGTCTTTCTCATATAAGGCATTTATATTTGAAATAGAAGTTCTGTACATAGTCTAAAGAAGTGGGAATAATGTGATTAAATTTTTAAAAACCACTGAACTAAAATAAAGTGATTCGTAGACTCTCTGTTCCACTGCTTTCATATACAATTAAGAGTTTATTATAATTTTATCTTCTTGTGAACTTTGTTATTACTGGTAGCCTTTTTCCTTAGAATGAAATGAGGTAGGATAGGAAGATACATTTGACTTGTTAAATGTTGGTGAGTAACAATTATTAATCCTCTACTGTATTCTCTCTATTGATGATGGGGGTGTTAGTTGCTTAGTTGTGTCTGACTTTGCAACCCCATGGACTATAGACCACCAGTCTCTCTGTCCATGGGATTCTCCAGGCAAGAATACTGGAGTGTGTTGCCTTGTCCTTCTCCAGGGGATCCTCCTTACCCAGGGATCGAACCTGGGTCTCCTGCATTTCAGGCAGGTTCTTTACTGTCTGAGCCACCAGGGAAGACCCATTTATATATAATATAGAATATGTTTGTGTTGTTATAAATCACTACTGTTATAGTAATTTAAAATGTGTTCTTTTGGTTATAGCCTAAAGAAAAAATTGTTGTTTCTATTACCTGGACACCATTAAAAGGAGGCCGAATAAGAGAGACCATAACATTTCTTGTGAATGATATTCTGAAACACCAAGCTATATTACTAGGAAATGCAGAAGAGCTGAAAAAGAAAAAGGTAATAAGTTTTCATCATTCTGTATTTACTCTAGTTAATAATACGTAAAATCATTTTGTTCACAGGTCTCTTGAAGTAACATTCATAATATTGCTTATAAGTAGTATTCAATAGCTATCAACTTAATCTGTGTGTTTTGCTTATTTTTGCAGAGGACTCTTTGGGATACTATTAATAAGAAGAAAGCATCGGCCTCTTCAAGACATAACAAGAAGGCTTCAAATATTCAAAATGTGAATAAAACATTTAATGTTTCCCCCAAAGCTTACAGAGTTAGGAGCCCACTACAAGCCTGTGAGAATCTGGCTACAAATGGAAACTGTTCCCCACCAGAAAGCAATCCTTTAATCCTTGAAGAAAATAAACTCCCCATATCACCTATCAGCCCCGTTTTCCAAGAGTGCCACAGGGGGACCTGCTTGCCACTTCCTGTTCGTCGATCTACGACCTACACATCCCTTCCTGCTTCTGAAAATGGGGAACTGGTGAAAGCAGACGGTGCCAACACTGCAAAAGATTTTCATTTTGTTGAGAAAGGCATAACTGAAACCTCCTTTGACTCCATAGACAACGTTAATAGTCAAATTGAAGAGAACGGTAAACTTACTCTTACCCCAAATTATTCTTCAAGTTTGAACATCACACAAAGCCAAGGACATTTTCTAAGTCCGGATTCTTTTGTGAATAATAGCCATGCATCTAATAATGAACCAGAATTCGTGAAGTGCCTCTCACCAGATACGTTTGTGAAAGGTAATACAAGGCCTGTGATTTTGGAATCAAAAAGGGTACATGAAATCTGTCGGAAAATTCTAAGTCCAGATTCTTTCATAAATGATAATTATGGACTAAATGAGGATCTAGAAACAGAGTCCATCAACCCAATTCTCTCCCCAAATCAATTTTTAAAAGATAATATGGCATATATATGTGTATCTCAGCAAACATGTCAATTGCCATTATCAACTGGACGTTTTCAGGACTCACAGCCTCCTCAAGATGAAAGAAAAAATGCAGCTGTACCTTGTATTTCTGAATGTCAGCAGTTAGAATCTCCAAAAGCTACTTTTGAAGCATCCAAAGCTTTAGAAGTGATGTCAAACTCTCACACTTTTAAAAAACAGAACCAGCCTAAATTTTCGGCAGTTCAGGATATTTCTAGTCACAGCCGCAAAAAACCTATTAAGAGACGCCCAATACTTTCTGCCACTGTGACTAAAAGAAAGCCCACTTGCACTGTAGAAAACCAAATGGAGGCTGTTAAACCAAAGGCAAAAAGATGTCTCAATGTCGTAGTGGGTGACTGCGAAAAGGAAACAGATGATCAAAAAGAGAAAGATGATTTTCATCCTTTTCTTCCAACTAGAGATGTAATACCGAGTAGACCTAAGAGCTCTAAAAACATAGTAACTCCTCCCTGCAAGGTAGCTTCAGTTGCTCGTAAAAGAAAGAGTGAGGGACACACAGGAGATGAAAATGTGAGGATAACAGTTACAGAATGCACGGAAGTACAAGAAGTCAAAAGGACCCATTTTTCTCCTGTGGAGTCTGAAACATCAACTGTTAAACACACAAAAAAAGTGGTAACCTCCTCCTTGAAACGTGTTAGCCACAGAGAGAAATTAAACCTGAAGAAGAAAACAGGTGAGTCTCATTCATAAAATCTTTCATGAAAGTATACCTATATGAGGGATAGTTTCTATTTCTTTTGGTTTAGTAAATTGCTATTGAGAAGCTTGAATCAACTTGTACTTTTCATTCACCCGTTGGCTTTAGTGGAAGATGAGTCAGACATAGAGTAGGGCCGAATTCTGAAATCACTGTGATCTCATTCTTATTTACATTTTTGATGTTTCATTCATCATGGTTTTTCTGCAGTAATTTTTAAAAACTATTGTGTTAAAATGCTTGCCTTTATATATATATATATATATATATATATATATATATATTTGTCTTTATATTAAAAAAATTTTTTTAACATATTTGTTTATTTGGTTGTATCAGGTCTTAGTTGCAGCATGCGAACTCTTTTTTTTTCCCCGAAACTTTAAAGTTTTATTTTGTATTGGGGTATAGCCGATTAATAATGTGGTGATAGTTTCAGATGAACAGCTGAAGGGACTTAGCCGTACATTTACATGTATCCTTTCTCCCGAAAACTCCCCTCCCATCTAGGCTGCCACATAACGTGCAGAGTTCCATGTGCTATACAATAGGTCCTTGTTGGTCATCCATTTTAAATAGAGCAGTGTGTACTTAACTTTTCCAAGGTCCCTAACTATGCCTTCCCTCCCAGCAGCCGTGGTTCATTTTCTGTGAGTCTCTCTCTCTGTTTTGTAAGTGCATTGATATGATTTCTTTTTAGATTCCACATATAAGGCATGTCATAAGATATTTCTCCCTCTCTGTCTGACTTACTTCACTCAGTATGACACTCTCTAGGCCCACCCATATTACTGCAAATGACATTGCTTCATTCTTTTTAATGGTTGAGTAATATTCCATTGTATGTGCCACATCTTCTTTATCCATTCCTCTGTTGATTTAGACTGTGTTTCCATGTCCTGGCCACTGTAAACAGTGCTTCAGTGAACACTGGGGTGCATGTATCCTTTTGGATCATGTTTTTCTCTGGATATGTGGCACACAAACTCTTAGTTGTGGGAAGTGGGATCTAGTTCCCCAATCAGAGATCGAACCTGGGCCCCCTGCCCTGGGAACATGGAGTCTCAGTCACTGGACCATCAGGGAAGTCCCTACGTGCTTGTCTTGCTGACAGAGTTTTTTGCTGCCCCTGCAAGTGTTGCACCCGGGGAAGTACTGAGCGTGCCTCACCTGAGTCCAGGCCCCAGAGTGAGGGCCCAGTGCACACCTGGCCCCCATCACACTGTCTGAGGGGGGCGCAGAGGGGGCCTTCCCCCAGAGACATCGTTCTCCTTAGCCTCTACTTGGCCCTTATTTGGGGATGAAGACAAGGCCCCCGAACTTCTCTTTCCTTTAGGAGGAATCTCACCGTTCCGTCCCCAGCCCTCACCCATCCCACCCCTGTCTGCTTCAAAAACTGTCAGGATTAATCCCAGACTGCCTCAGATGCCAGTCAGGGTCCAGGCAGGAAAACAAACCACACAGGCTACGAAACAGATAATGTAAAGGGATCCCAGGACTCACAGGAAGTGTCACACCCACTCGGGTACTTGAGCTCATTTCTCTTTGTACACTCCCCAGTTGGAATCACCTTCTGCATCTCCCCAGCTCTCTGCGGTGCCTGTGTGCTCTGGACTCACTGCCTTCCTTCGCATCTGGCTTTGCTGAATGCCCCCTCCTCCTGTTCCCGCCCTGACCTGGCCCTCTCCAGAGAACACGCCTTCTCTCCTGCTCCTCTGACCCGGAACCTCCTGGGACCGTGGACCACCCACCGTCTCATACCTGCTTCCAGACTGTTGCTTCTCCTTTCTTCCCGGAAACAGATGACAAGAAAGCAAAGGGCACAGACAGCTGGAAGCTCAGTTTCCATACCACCTCACCTTGAGTTCTCCTTGTTACAGGGAGAGATGACTGAGAATTTTTACATTTGGCTCATAAGACCTTCTCTAAAACTTCTACTTTATGATGCGTCTTTATGATTTCAAGATCCTAGTAGGAGATCCTTCCAGTACCCTGGCCTGTGAGTTGCAGCCTACTTAGACCACACTCTTAGAGCATCTCCCTCGCTGGGATTTCAGCGTTTTCACTACAAGCCGATGAATCCGCCTCCGTTTCCCCAACCCTCACCCCTGACTGTCATCATTTTCGCACTTGGCTTGGCCTCCATGGCTGATCGTAACCCCTTGTTCCGTCTTCGTGCTTGTCTGGCAAATTCCAGTTCCCAGGCCAGCTCCATGCCCGAACCTTGCTGGACCGTGACCGCTCATCTCCCGGAAGCCCGCAATTCTCCTCGGCTCTGTCGTCCTGCTTTGTTGACTTTATCTCTCTCTGCTGCAGACTACTGCCCCACTCCCTTTTTGTCCTGAAACCTAGAGCACCTCCTTCCTTCTCTGAGAACAAGGCAACAGCAGCCAGTGTTTACTGCCTGCGTTCCCCGCAGCTCCCGCTGTGAGTGCCTTGCTGATAGCGCCTCTCATAGCTACAGCAGTCAGACTGAGTAGACGTTGTCATGAGCACACGTTCAAGTCAGGAAACCTCTGCATCCAGAAGCTGAGTCTTTGCCTGAGGTCATGGGGAGTAAGTGGTCAGGCTGGGGTTCCCCCAGGAAGGGGGCTCAGGAGCTGGTTCTCTGATCCTCACCTACACCAACAGCATGCTTCCTGCCGCACTGAGGATGCAGAGGTGCTGCAGAAAGTTCCACAGCATCCATCACCCGCTGCGTTCCCATCCCCTGCTGCCTCCCCTCCTGTGACAGCCTGAAAGGTCTGTGCACTGGTGAGGCAGGCTCTTTCCTAGTAACAGTAAAGACCCCAGCCATCTACACGGTCGTTGTTTTAGCAGCTGCCTTTCCTCACGTCTCCAGGGTTTTACTCCCTATCAGGTCATTTCTGATTCATGCACAAAGTGCTGTTCTTACCTCCATCTCCCCAAAAAACAAAGACTTCTCATTGATACCACATATCCATTCACACCCGGCATCTTTCTGCTTTCTTGTAAGCAACACTCCTTGAAAGAACCTACGTGTTCATTTTGTGATAGTTCACTGATTCCGTATACTTTTCCATGTAAACGTTATGCTTGAATTAAAAGGTGCTTTTTAATGTAAAAGAAAATAATCACTTTGAAAGATGCTTTTATTAGCTGTTTCTAGTTCTCCTCTTTGTTGAAGTCACTTCAGCCAGATTTTGATGACTCTAGTAAAACCTTGCTTTGTCAAGGTCATCAGCGCCTCCACACTGAATCCAGAGGTTATTTCTCAGTCTTCGTCTTGAACTATCAGGCCACCTCTCTCTTCTGGGGCCGCTTTACCCTGCCACTCCCGCTTCCTCCTGGTTCTTTTCCCGCCTCCCTGGGGGCTCCTCTGTGTCTGTCTCTCCAGCCTCTAAACTTTGAGGTACACGAAGACTCAACCACTGAAACTTTTTCACACTTTTGCTCATTCCCTTAATGCTTTCAGGCCGTCTCACAGCTTCCAGTACTGCCTCTACAGGGAGGCCTTCCAGCGTTACATCTTTAGGCTGGACCTTTCATCTGTAGACTCGTTTATCCAACGTCTTTTGTTTCCACTTGACTGCCTAGTGAGCGTCTTTAATTTGTCCAAAAGCACCCCTTGCATCCCCAGTCCCGTGACGTCTTCCCTGGTGTGTCGGTCCAACACACTTCTGTTATGATCTCCTCTCAGCTCAGGCCCCACACCTTGGGGTGTCCCTAAGTGTGCTTCTCTCCTACCCTTTCTCTATAAATTCAGACAGTCTGCCTGATTCTAAACTCAGTCCCTCAACAAATCCTGTCTTCTTTCCAAGTACATTCAGAACTAGGTCACTTCTCACCATCACCGACAGCCCCATCCGAGCCTATGTCTCTGCAGGTCCCTGTCGGATCTTGCCTTCACCCTTGTCTTCTCTGGAGCCTGTTTTCCACTTAGCTGCCAGGGCAATGCTTTTAAAATAGTCATCAGTTGGATTCTAACATGCTCCACTTCTATACCCCCGCTGGCCTCTCATCTCACTGGAAGCCAGAGTCTTACAGTGACGTGCAAGACCCTGCAGTGTCTGCAGAGAAAGAAGTCAGTTTTTCCAGGTGCGTTTATTCAGCTCTGATAGGTCCCTGCTGCATGCTATGCATTGTTCTAGGCTCTGTGGATACTGGGAGAAAAGACCTCATTCCTGTCCTCAGCCACTCCCCGTCCTTGGAGCTGTGCCTAGGGAATCATGAAAGCACAGAAGTGGGGGCACTTTACTTGGCTTTATGGAAATGACCAGAAGCCGTGAGACGTTTCCAAGAAAGTCTCCCACAGAACAAAATGGTTGTAGGCGGAGGGACTAGCTTGTGCAAGCCTTCAGAACAAGGAACTCACATTTTTATTTTTAAGTACGTTAAGACGGAAAGAAACTTATAACCTAATAGATACTATGTAGCAATGTGGTCAAATTCCTTATTTTGACAATTGGCATGGATTTGCAATTCTTCTAAGTCAAAGTTGGGCACTTTTTCTCTGAAGGTCCAGATAGTAAATATCCAGATTTTGCAGCTCATGTGACCTGTGTCACAACCACTGGGCCCTGCCATTGCCGATGGGGAAACAGGCACAGACAATGTGCACATGAGCGGCTGTGACTCCGTGCCAAGACTTTATTTATGGACACCGAGATCTGAATTTCATATTGTCTTCATGTGTCATGAAATCAAACTGTTTGGAGGTCTATTTTAACTAGTGTTCATAAATGTGAAAACTTCTTAGCTTGCAGACTGTACGCAAGCAGCTGTGGGCTGGATTCTGCCCTGGGCCTTAGCTTTCCCCCATCTGGCTTTATTATTAATATTAGCTCCTGGTTTGTATGGAGCAGCAGCACAAGCTGGTATGAAACCCACCTTTGAAGGAGTGAACTGCATTAGGACAGGCTGTTTTCCTCTGTGACTTTCACTGTAGGTACCCCCAGCCTCATCATCTACCTCCTGTAGGTACCCCCCACCGTCTACCTCCTGTAGGTACCCCCCACCGTCTACCTCCTGTAGGTACCCCCCACCGTCTACCTCCTGTAGGTACCCCCCACCGTCTACCTCCTGTAGGCACCCCCACCATCTACTTCATCACCTGGGTGAGGCCTGGGAACCTATCAGGGTTCTCATTCTCCATCACTTGCCCAGTCAGTTGACATTAAGCCCTGTTACAAGTTCTGCTATGAAAACAGCTCTTCTCTGGTTTTGTCTCCACTACTTCTGTGTTCCTTTAAATTCTCATTATAACTGACTTAGGCCCCTGGGATTGCTTCCTTTTCGCTTCCATCTCTAGTCTTGACTCCAGTCCACTGTCCATTCCATCTTCTGAAATCCATGTGACAGTGTGACTGCCTGGACCTTAATCCTTCACTGGCCCATAGGGTACTTGGAACTGAATTACAGTGCAAGCTCTGAAGCCATACTGTCTAGCTCAGCTACCTACTAGCATGTATGACCTTGACCAAGTAGCATAGTTGCTCTAAGCTCCATAAAACATGGAAAATGATGGTGCACTTCTGATAGACTTCTGGTGCTGACTGCATCAGTAACCTACATTACAAGACTCTGAGAGTGCCTGGAGCAAGTATTCAACTACTGGCCATCACTGTTATTTTTCATATTTTTTAATTCCTTTCTTCCTCTTCCAACCTCTTTTTTGTCTTGCTTTTCTTGTCTGTGTTCTTTGCTCCGGGCACCACCTTGCAGTTCAGTCAGAGGCCCGGTTCCTGGTGTGTCACGTCCATTGCAGGGTCAGCCCAGGGGTGCTCCCGCCAGAAGGCTGTCTGCCTTCCAGGTGACTCAGCTTTCCTTCCCCTTGTCCCGGGCTCCTCGTATACTTCTGATGTAATGTACTGTGATTCTTTCTACTCCTCTGTTCTGGACCCAGAACATCCTGAGGGCGGGAACCACATCTTTCCATTCTGCATTCTCAGCACCTAGTTGTATATATACATACACACACACACGCACACACACACACACAGTGAGCTGGTTCAAAAAATACGTTGTAGTTTCCGGTCTGTAACTTCCAGACATAGGTTTTATTTACCCAAGTTCATACCCTGGCACATAGTGGTTACTCAGCATCTGCTAAATGGATATGATTTTGGAGAGTGCAAATTTTAAGTTGATAGCAGTTCACTTGCAGAATTTATTTTACTTTTAAAATGCTATTCTTTTTCGCATGATTGTAGATTCATTAGGATACAGAACTCCTAAAACAAACAGAAGGACAAGACCCTTTGTTCCTGTGGCTCAGTCTAACTTGACCTTCATAAAACCACTAAAAGGCAAGTGTTTAATATCTTTACAGTCTGTGAAAAACTGACACTGAATGAAGCATTAATCGCATTTCAAATGGAAATGAATTGATTTTTTTTAATGGAATAAAAGTCTTGAAGAATTGTTAAAGTGTGTGTCCCAATAACAATTAGGATATTTTCTCAGAGTTCAATGAAGTTGACTCACTTTTCTTGGGATTTTTAAATAACTAGGAGGTACTGCCTTACTTTTTCTCTCTTACTTTTACTACATTTTATACCCCAAAATGGGCTTCCTTAGTAGCTCAGCTGGTAGCGAATCTGCCTACAATGCAGGAGACCCCAGTTCGATTCCTGGGTCAGGAAGATTCCCTGGAGAAGGGATAGGCTAACTGTCTGGTATTCTTGGGCTTCCCTGGTGACCCAAATGGTAAAGAATCCACCTGCAATGCAGGAGACCTGGGTTTGATCCCTGGGTTGGGAAGATCTCCTGGAGGAGGGCAACCCACTCCAGTATTCTTGCCTGGAGAATTCTGTGGACAGAGGAGCCTGGCGGGTGACAGTATGCGGGGTCACAAAGAGTCAGACATGACTGAGTGACTGAGCATGGCACAGCACACCCCAAATGCTTTCAACTACTTCCAGCAGGAAGTAGAAAAGTAAACATCGTTCAGTGTCTTAAAGGTGATCTTGCTGACGATAGTCTATTGCTATAGATTGTATAATAATTTAAAGGAAAAATTTTTATGCCTTAACCTAACTGTATTCCTAGGTATACCTAGACATCCAATGCCGTTTGCTGCAAAAAACATATTTTATGATGAACGCTGGAAGGAGAAGCAGGAACAGGGCTTCACTTGGTGGCTAAATTTTATATTAACTCCTGACGACTTCACTGTAAAAACAAATATTTCTGAAGGTAAACATGAAGTTAATGTTTAAATTGGATAATACTTTCTTTGTTTTAACGGGTCATTTTTAACATGATTTTTCCATTCTTTAGTTGTACAGATTTATTGGGCTTCCCTGGTCGCCCAGATGGTAAAGAGTCTGCCCATAATGTGGGAGACCTAGGTTCAATCCCTGGGTCAAGAAGGTCCCCTGGAGAAGGAAATGGCAGCCCACGCCAGTATTCTTGCCTGGAAAATCCCATGGACAGAGGAGCCTCGCAGGCTACGTAGGGTCACAAAGAGTCGAACACTCCTGAAGTGACTTCACTTTCACTTTCACAAGTGTACCATAGTGTAGTACTTTAGCCACCTCATGCGAAGAGTTGACTCATTGGAAAAGACTGATGCTGGGAGGGATTGGGGGCAAGACGAGAAGGGGACGACAGAGGATGAGATGGCTGGATGGCATCACTGACTCGATGGACGTGAGTCTCAGTGAACTCCGGGAGTTGGTGATGGACAGGGAGGCCTGGCGTGCTGCGATTCATGGGGTTGCAAAGAGTCGGACACGACTGAGCGACTGATCTGATCTGATCATAGTGTAGTTAGTGGCACAGCACACTAGGTCATTAACACGAATGCTCATTATTGTCCAGGTGAGACAGTTTTGTGCTATAAGTACTGAACTTTTTTTTGCTCATCAGCCAGTGTGATTTCCAGCCTTTCCAGTGAATGGGTTTTATTGTAAGACAGATTCAGTCTGCCTTAACAGAGATATGGCTGCCTAGAAACCCAGTCCAGTCTTAGCTGCATCAATAAAGTGGAATGTCCTGGTGGGTCATTTTGTCTTGTATGGCCTGTTAGGGATATTGTCTCTACTGGACCCTGTTTAAGATGTTTGTGGCCAAGTATATAATGATGAGAGGTCTAAAAACCAGTGGATATGAGAAATTTTTAAAATATTTCACTGTAGTTCTGGAAAACAGAAAAACTCAAAGTATGGAATGTGATGGAAACATGGTGTTCTTCAAATATTTAAAGGGTTTTCTCCTGAGACAAGGAAGATTCACTTGTGGTACTCTCCCATAGAAGTTACAGAGATCAGTTCAACTCCAGATAAGGAAAACCCCTTTAAAATACTTAACTTGCCCAGGCATCCCACAGGCTGACTTTAAGGGGGACGATTTCCCTCTTGCTGTAGTGTTCCAGCAGACACTGGTCTGCATTTGTTAGAGAAGTGTATATAGGAATTCTACCTTTGATTAGGTACTTTTCTTTTTCTCCAAAAGTAAACAAAACATGATTTTTAGTTCTTTCCTTGAGAGAAGATGTGCTCTATGAAAATTCAAATTGCATTTCAAAATTTGACTTTAACAAATCACATTCTTTTTTTAACCTTTATTAATTTATTTTAAAATATTATTTCTATTTCTCTTTGGAATAGAGAAATATAACTTTTTTTTTAATGTATTCAAGCATATTGACTTTTTACCTTTTGGATATTTTCCATTACTTTATTATTATTATTCTTTTTAAATTTATTTTTAAAATGGAAAGATAATTGCTTTTAGTATTGTGTTGGTTTCTGTCATACACCAGCATGAATCAGCCATGGATATATGTATGTCCCCACCCTCTTATACTCCCTCCCAACAAATCCCATCCTTTAGGAGCTTATCTTTTGATAAAGTGTATGGAAGCAGAGAGGCCAGCTAGGAGGCTCTCTCATGAGTCTGGGTTAGAGGAGATCATGTTGGAACCTGGATGACAGTGGTTATAAGAAAGGGTTAGATTTGGGATACAGTTTGCAGGTACAGTCAACTGGTTGTGACCATAGGATAGCTGAAGCTTCTGAGTGAAGGATGCCACCTTCACTTTGAGGTGGGAAGGAGAGCAGCAGGCTGGAAGGCACAGGGAATAGATCCTGTCTTCACCTGCACTTATTGCTAGATTTTAAAGTGTATGCACGTATTGTTTAACCAGAACTGTCCTTTTTTTCATTTTGACCCAGTAAATGCTTCCACTCTTCTTCTGGGAGTAGAGAGTCAACGTAAAGTAAGTGTCCCGAAAGCGCCTACCAAGGACGAGGTGTCTCTCAGAGCTTATACCGCGCGGTGCAGGTTGAACAGGTTGCGCCGTGCCGCGTGCCGCTTATTTACTTCTGAAAAAATGGTTAAGGCTGTGAAAAAGCTTGAAATTGAAATCGAAGCTCGGCGGCTAATTGTTCGGAAAGACAGGCACCTCTGGAAAGATGTGGGTAAGAAGATTATAGAAATCTCTGAGATTAATTCTTTAAAAACACTCTAGAAATTTTTTTTTCAGAGTCAAATATATACATGGTTTCACTTTGCTACCTAAAATTTCGCAAACTTAAACAAGATCATGTACATATATAAAAGAGTGGAAGTATACTTTAACATATTTCATATATATGATGTTCCTTTTTGGTCTCTGATTTCTCTCCATGAAATTGTATTCACTGTCTCATATTTGATTAGTAGTCTGAGCTTACTTGCGTTTCATATGTGTTTCAGGAGAACGGCAGAAAGTCCTGAATTGGCTATTGTCATATAATCCTTTGTGGCTACGAATCGGCCTAGAGGTAAGTACACCATTCAGTTTTTGAAAAAAGATACTTTGATATATATATATTTGATATATATATATATACATATTTTGATATATATATATATATACTTTTAGAAGATTCTTTAATAAAATGATGGTTTCAGTTATCAAATTATTTGGTTGCTTAATCTCCCAGTATGAAATTTAAGGTCCCTTCATAAACGCTCAATAGGTTAATAGACTCTGTCATTCTGTATTACTGTCATTTTGTTACATAGCAGTTTTCCCGTTAGTTTCTTATATATATAAAATTTGGTACCAGATGTAATATCAAGTACAGTTAACTCCTTTCTGAGCATTTACCAATGACAATACTGCTGCTACTGAAGTGACTTAGTCACTGATCACTTCAGTCGTGTCCGACTCTGTGCAACCCCATAGACGGAAGCCCACCAGGCTCCCCCTTCCCTGGGATTCTCCAGGCAAGAACACTGGAGTGGGTTGCCATTTCCTTCTCCAATGCATGAAAGTGAAAAGTGAAAGGGAAGTCGCTCAGTCTTGTCCAACTCTTAGCGACCCCATGGATTGCAGCCTACCAGGGTCCTCCATCCATGGGATTTTCCAGGCAAGAGTACTGGAGTGGGGTGCCATTGCCTTCTCTGAATGACAATACTAGGCTGTTTAAAACACATTAAATACATTTTCTAATTTAGATCTCCATAAAATCCAGTGAGGTATTTATTGTTATCCCAACTTCACTGACAGAACAGAAGCTGAGATGGTAAGTGACCTGCCGAATGCCAGTGAAGGGCCAGGACTGGAATCCACACCAGTCTGAAGTCACCAGAAACATTTAGATGGAACACTACTCATGAAAACATCAGAATTTGAGTTTTTCACATGGTGTATGGTTCAATAATATTTAGAATGATAAAACTTACTCAATTAGAAAGCCACTAGGAGTTGAGTGTTAAAAATATTCTTTTATTCCAGCCCTCAGTGTTTCCATTTCCTTTAGTCTTTTACTGGTGAACTCTTGTATCTTGTTTAGGCTTTTTACCTTTATAATGTGGGATATCCCATTATTCAATTTTTTCTAAGTTTTTGAATAGAAAAATCTTTTGTACTAAAGAGGAATCTTTACAATAATCTGTCTGTTTATCAGAAAATTGAGCTGTTGAGAGAATGAATGATAATCCCATTATGGTCACCCAACTAGACTTGTTAAAACTTGTTAAGATTTCTTACTTTAATTCTTATTTCAACTGATTCGAAAATCAACTTCTCATTTCTTTCAATGAAAAGTTAATCAGAAAATTACATATCAACTGGCTATGCTTTAGATATCAAAGTGTTCCAGAAGCTCAGCTAAAGTAGAACCTGTCTAGGGCTTCCCTGGTGGCACAGATGGTAAAATAGGACCTGCCTATTTGGGGCATAGCTCTTTGGTGGCAGAGGTAACACGTAGGAGAGTTAGAACATGCAGTGCCCTTTGAAGCTTCCTCCTAGAGGCAGTGTGCATCACCTCATCCATAGTTCTGCCCACAGTGCACTACCTGTCCAGACACAGATGCGGCAGAAATATTTCTTCTTTCACAATACATACAGCAAATCTAGGCCATTTGGTGGGAAAGGGAACTTCTAAAGGGAAGGGAGGAATGAGTAATTATAAACAAAACATTCTACCATCACACCTTAGAATTCTGTTAGGAGGCATGACCTTTGAGGATCTTAAGAAAGCATCACATGCCAAAAAAGTAAAGTAAATAAAGACAAAATGTCTCTATTTTGGCAGATATTAGTATTTTTTATGCTTTTCTCTAGTTTTATGGATGTAAAGTTATAAAATACAATTTGATGTTTTTAGTTTTTTCTAATTCTTTAAAAATCATTAACAATCACATTGATGTTAAATTAATGACATATTTTAATCTTTGATTATATACAGATTGAACATCTCAAGTTATTGTTTTAGATGATTTACAGATGGTTTTCCATTTGTTAACTACTAAAGCATTTAGAATTATTTAGGTGTCTGTTGTACCTTCATGATACACTTGCAGGACGTGCGTTCATGTGTGCTAAGTTGCTTCAGTCTTGTCCGACTCCTTGCGACCCTATGGACTGTAGCCCGCCAGGCTCCTCTGTCCATGGGATTCTGCAGGCAAGAATACTGGAGTGGGTTGCCATGCCCTCCTCCAGGGGATCTTCCTGACTGAGGGATCGAACCTAAGTCTCCCATGTCTCCTTCCTTGGCAGGTGGGTTCTTTACCACTAGTGCCACCTAGGAAGCCCACTAGCAGGACAGTTATCATTAAATTTGAACAAGAGGCCTACATTTGGTAGTTCTTAAAAGAAAAAATTGCAATATAAATATCACTTGTCATATAATTTTTAAGAACTTATCTTAGTCCTGAACTTATCTTAGTCCTGAACTTTCTTCTCTTCTTCACTGTGAAGAAGAGTGCACTAAAAATTGCACAAAACATTACATGTTCAGCCCAAAGAGGCCTGGCGAACATCCTCATCTCTCCCAGAGGAATCAGAACCTCGCCAGTTCCTAGACCATCGTCATCTGTCCCTCCCCTCTGCTTCCCTGTGCCCCGAAGAGAGCACACAGCCCTGACTTGGGCTTGGATTTCTTTTCAGACGATATACGGAGAACTGGTGCCTCTGGAAGACAACAGTGACGTCACGGGGCTGGCGATGTTCATTCTGAACCGCCTGCTTTGGAATCCTGACATCGCAGCCGAGTACAGGCACCCGAGTGTCCCTCACCTGTACAGAGATGGTGGGTGGCTCTGCCTCCGTCGTGTGCTCCCCATGCTGTGTGCAGAGGGCATCCTGTCCTCATTCCTGTCTCTGTTCTGACTTCACCTTCCAGAGAAACTGGTGTAAAAGGCCCCTCTCTCCACTGCCGTCTCCTCCTACGACCTGCGCCATTCCCCATCTTTCCCCCACGGCTATAGCCCTATCGCTATTTGTGCCTGCTGTCTCTCCTCTCCACCTCACAAGCAGGCCTCACGCCCTGTGGAGGTCACGTCTGTCTTAGGCTGCCACTTGCTGTTTTAGTATTCTTAGCCCCTAGGTCGGTGCCTGCGGTGCTCATGACGTAGTTGTCCTGTGAAGCTAACCCAGTCTCTTGCTGTGTCTGTGCCCCAGTTTCTTCCATGAACTGGAAACGTTAAATAGTACCCGCCCCATAGAGCCGTCGTGAGCCTTAAATGAGTCTGTACATGGAAAGCCTAAGAAAGACACGCAGTGTGCTCCTGTGCTTACTACTGCTGGTTTGTTCTAGCAGATTATAACTATCCTACTTTTACATAAAACTTGTTTTTTTTTTTTAATTGAGGTATAGTTGATTTACAATGTTATGTAAGTTTCAGCTCTTCAGCATAATGATTCATAATTTTGAAAGGCTATCCTCCATTTATAGCTTTTATAAACTATTGGCTATATTCCCTGTGTTGTACAATATGTCCTTGTAGCTAATTTATTTGATAAGCTATTATCAAATAAGCTATTATTTATTTTATTGTGATTTGTACTTCTTAATCTCCTCCTCTGTCTTGCCCCCACCGTTCCTCTCCTCTCTGGTAACCGCTAGTTTGTTTTCTGTATCTGCAAGTCTGTTTCTTTTTTGTCATATTCACTAGTTTGCTTTATTTTTTACATTCCACATATAAGTGATACCATGCAGTATTTGTCTTTCTCTCTCTGACTTATTTCTGTAAGCATAATGCCCTTCAGGTCCATTCATGTTGCTGCAAATGGCAAAATTTCATTCTTTCTTATGGCCGAGTAGTATTCTGTTCCACACATGTACATACATACACATATACATATGTATACACCACATCTTCTTTATCCATTCTTCTGTCAATGGACACTTAGGTTGCTTCCACATCTTGGGTATTGTAAATAATGCTGCTATGAACATTGCGGTGTATGTATCTTTTTGACTTAGTGTTTTCATTTTCTCTGAATATATACTCAGCAGTGTAATTGCTGGATTACTTGGTAGTTCTCTTTTTAGTTTTTTGAGTCATCTCCATACTGTTTTCCATAGTTGATGCACCAATTTACGTTCCCCCCGCCAAAAAAAAAAAAAAAACACACACACAGAAAAAAAAAAAAGGTAAAATAAGGAATTTTATAGCCTTACAAAGAATTCCAAGATAATTTGACTTTAAAGTATAGGACACATCTCAAGAATCCTTAGCAGGAATATATAGACCAAAAGCATAGCAGAATAACTAAATACAGAAAAATATTTCAGAAACCCCCCACCAAGAAAAGAAAACCAAACTTGTCTTACATAGATGAATGTGCTATGCCTTTTTGTACTTTATTTCAGGTCATGAAGAAGCTCTGTCTAAGTTTACATTGAAAAAGCTATTATTGTTGATTTGTTTCCTTGATTATGCTAAAATCTCTAGACTTATTGATCATGATCCTTGTCTCTTCTGTAAAGATGCAGAGTTCAAGGTATGGTTTTCATCTTATATATTTTATTTCACATATAAGACTTTTGTCTGTTTTTATTGTGTATTTTCTCCTCAGAAAAAGTGATTTTCCCAAAGAACACCAGTCTGACTCTTTGCAACCCCATAGACAATATATATATACAGTCCATGGAATTCTCCAGGCTAGAATACTGGAGTGGGTAGCTTTTCCCTTCTCCAGGGGACCTTCCCAACCCAGGGATCTAATGCAGGTCTCCTGCATTGCAGGCGGATTCTTTATCAGCAGAGCCACAAGGGAGCCCAATAGTTTTTATCTTATATTTTATATTTCACATATAAAATTTTGTCTGTTTTTATTGTATATTTTCTCCTCAGAAAAAGTGATTTTCCCAAAGAACAGAACTCTGGAGTAGAGCAGGAATGCCTGCCCAGTAGCTCTAACCCTGCCCAGCTTGTTAGTTGACATTTCACCAGTGCATCATCCTAGCTTTGCTCTGAGAATGAATGTAACTGTGCTTCTGAGGAATTAATTTGGGAGAAAATTTCTTTCCTAATTTAGTATACTATCAAATTCTAATTTTTAGAGTGTATTGTTATTTATGAGCCCTTTCTTAAAAAGTCTTAAATTGGAAATATTGGAAATATATGAGGTTTCCATTTTCACCATATGAAACTGTCTTTTTATACTACTGTTAATTTTACTTTATTTCTATATGCACAGAATGATGTGAAGAATTTGTTTTTATTGTAAACAGAATGATGATACTGGATTATAATACCTTCTGTTTGTTTCTCCATAGTCAAGTAAAGAAATCCTTCTGGCTTTTTCACGAGATTTCCTAGGTGGTGAAGGTGACCTTTCCCGTCACCTGAGCTTACTAGGATTTCCTGTGACCCACGTCCAGATGCCTTTCGATGAATTTGATTTTGCTGTTAAGAATCTTGCTGTAGACTTGCAGTGTGGGGTGCGTCTCGTGTGAGTATAAGAAATGGAATTATGTCTCTCCCTAGAATAGACTAAAATTTTCTGGAAGACACTTTTTTCTAACATACACAATCCCTCTTGCTCCTTTATGTAATGGGATAAATCTAGGGTTTAAAAAAGTTGGGGTAAGTTCAGGAAAATAGTGTGAATTTTAGGCCAAGAAACCTTGTCCCCTATCCACATTTTTCCCTGCTGGCAGGTGATGAGGTCTGAGTACGAACCACTGATGCCCCAGAATAGGAGTTGGGGAAAGCATGGGGCTAATTAAACTATAAGACTTAGCACTTTATCTGCAGTGATTTCATGACTTCTACATCATTTGAGACCAGTTTTAGTTGTTTTAACCATGTTGCACATGTAAGGATGCAGCTCTGAAATTAAAAGACACTTGCCCCTTGGAAGGAAAGCTGTGACAAACTTAGTGTATTAAAAAGCAGAGACATCAGTTTGCCAGCAAATGTCCATATAGTCAAAGCTATGGATTTTCCAATAGTCATGTGTGGATGTGAGGTTTGGACTATAAAGAAGGCTGAGCACTGAAGAACTGGTGCTTTCAGATTTTGGTGCTGGAGAAGACTCTTGAGAGTCCTTTGGACAGCAAGGAGATCAAAGCAGTCCATCCTAAAGGAAATCAACCCTGAATACTCATTGGAAGGACTGATGCTAAAACCAAAGTTCCAATACTTTGGCCACCTGATGCAAAGAGCTGACTCACTGGAAAAGACCCTGATGCTGGGAAAGATTGAGGGCACAGAGAATGAGATGGTTGGATGGCATCACCAACTATATGGACTTGAGTTTGAGCAAACTCCAGGAGATGGTGAAGGACAGGGAATCCTGGTGTGCTGCAGTCCATGAGGTCACAAAGAGTCAGACACGACAACAACAACACGTGAGGAGAAGTGAGATGAAGACAGGGCGTGGTTTACCCAGGTTTTACCCGGCAGTGGCAGTGGGCATCAGCTCCCGACATCCAGCTTCGTGTCGCACGTGTTTCCTCACTGACACGCTAGAGTCCTAGGCGTTGGCTTTGATGTGACAGCAGTGAGTGACCACTGCCTGCTTGGAAGGAGCGGCCTTTACACTGTACGTCGGGTGGCTTCTTTACAATATGTGACTTGAAGGCATCCGTCTTGTTTCTAAGAAACTCTCTAATTTATATTATGTCTGACATTTGTGAGGAAGTTATCACTGTATCTTTGTGAATCCCCAGTTCTTCACAAATAGGATACATGGGACTTTCTTTGGTAGTTTAGTGGTTAAGAATTTGCCTTGCAGTGCAAAAGATGCAGGTTTGATCCCTGGTCGGGGAACTGAGATCCTACATACCTTGGAGCAGAGAAGACCCAGCACAGCTAAACAAATAAGCAAACAATAATAGCACACATGTCTCTCGTTGCCTTCTAAATTAAATTTCCATGAACCTTCTTTTCTTTTCCGATCATATATTCTCATGACAAAGTAATAGTCTTGAACTTTACTGTAACTTCCTCTCTTGAGTAATTTCTATATAGGCTGGAGCATTTGCTGAGAATGTTCTCCATACTATTTTTATATTTAATTTTAATTTGTTCATTCCATAAATCCAAACCAGCACATCTGTTTTCTGGGCACTAGCAATTCATGATTTGAAACTTTTTCCTCTGTCTGGGAGGAGCAGTGATTGGCTTCCTGTTCAGTGTAATTTTTTTATGATGAAAGAAAGTTTTTGTTCTTTTATAGGCATTACTAAAGACTTCCCAATGTTGGGTGTTGATGCTTTGTCATTTTCAGAAACTCTCACTAGTTAGGAGACTCAATCTTGCTTGACAAGCTTCTGTTTTCTTCAGTGTCCCCAAAACGAGCATAGGTCTCGGAGGTCATTTGCGGTCACTTGGGAACGGTTAATCCACTGATGCTGTAGGTGACGGTCAGTCGGTCAGTCTAGTGTTGCAGGAATGCTTCAGACGTTGATTGAGTGGTTGGCCTACACCTATCTTACATTGCTTCCTAACCTTTAGAAATTATGGTTCTGTAAACAAGTCTGCCAAATTTTAACCAGATACAGTCATTAGTTGGGCTCGATCTTTCTGTGGAAACAGTGATTTTTGTCTAGTGTAAAACACTAGATGATATTAGGAGTTTGAATTTAAATTGTGGTGTAAATGATTTTTTAAGGTAGGCACTCAAACATTTTTGCTTTACCTGGTATAAATATAAGACAAAGGCTTCATCGGAAACTGTAACAGTGGGGTTTAGTTCTGATCTTAGTCTTGTCATTACTAGTTGTAAGATCACGGGAAATTTATTTTACTTTTCTGGGCTTTGGTTTCTTCATCTGCCAGATATGGGATAATAATTGCCCGACTGTGGGATTTGCCATGGACAAAATAAGAAAAGGACTAAAATAAGAAAAGAAAGCGCTTACCTGATGTGTAGAACACTGGAGTCCGTCAGTCAGTGTCCGTTTTCCTTTCTTTTCCCTAAAGAGCCTTGTTCTTCTGTTTCTGTGTGCATTTGTGTGTGTGCATCTTATTTCCCATTCTTACATTCTGTTCATAGACCTTAACCCCCAGGCTTAAATGAGAAATAACTCTATTTACTTAACTATGGAGTAACAGTTTTGAGATCTTTCTAACCTAAAACCCTTTAACTCTGGAAGATTGATATGGGTGATTATTTAAATGAAGTTAGTTTTTCCTGCATGTTTTTATCTTAACAATTTCATGTGGCAATCCCTTCACTGTTAGGCGAACTATGGAACTTCTCACGCAAAACTGGAATCTCTCAAAGAAACTCAGAATTCCTGCAATAAGTCGTCTTCAAAAGATGCACAATGTTGACATCGTTCTTGAAATTCTTAAATCACGAGGAATTCAGCTGAATGATGAGCATGGTAAAAACCAAGTAACGATAAAAGTTTTCTTCTCACTGAAAATCAAGTTGTACGTACTTTGTGCTAACGGACTCTTTTCCATTTGCAGGAAATGCAATCCTGTCTAAGGATATTGTGGACAGACACAGAGAGAAAACCCTGGCATTGCTCTGGAAGATTGCATTGGCTTTTCAGGTATTGTACATTTGGTGCATTTTTGTACTTTTTGTCAGTTTTCAGTATTGACTTATAAAAGTCTTTTGTGTCAAATAAAGACTAGCAGTAGTAGCTGTTACTTGTGAGACTTATTCTGTCCTAGGAACTGTGCTAATGGCTTTATGTACACTCCAGTCTAATCCTCACAAGGCCCCCAGTAGGTTGCTCTTGTCATTTCTTTATAGGGGAGGAGACTAGAGCTAAGCGTTCCTCACTGATCAGACACAGACGAGATCAGATCCCTGACTTAGGTGAACACAGATCCCATGCACTCAAGCACTGAAACGTTCCATGACTTCCTTGTAGACTGTGTTTGCCTTAAAAAAATATTGATAGTAGCAGACTTGAACTTTTGTGGGCCAAAAATAATGTATGAAAAATATGGTATTTATCCTCTTTTTATATTCCAGGTGGATATTTCCCTTAATTTGGATCAGTTAAAGGAAGAAATTGACTTTTTAAAGAACACACAGAGTATGAAGAAAATGATGTCTGCACTGTCATGCCGTCCTGATGCTGTTATCAGTAAAAAAAGAGATGAAAGGCATAGCGGTCCCTTTGAACAATACAGTGAAAGCGTAAAGCTACTGATGGATTGGGTAAATGCGGTCTGTGGCTTCTATAATAAAAAAGTAAGTTCTGTGTTTTTGTTTTAGCCTAATTTCTTTAAGCAAATTTTGGTTAAAATCAAATAAACAGTGCATGAAATAATTTCTTTAATGTCATATAAGGTAGTAGAATTTTATTACTATATAGATTATTTATATAGATATTTTTATATGATGTATTTTATATGTGTATATATTAATATATAATAATTAACATATAAATATAACAATTATATAACTATAATGATACATCTTATCGTATAGATTTATTATATAATACAGATGCTAATATAATTTATATTATAAACAATACAATGTGTTAATACCAATTAAAAATTATAATAATAATGATGATGAATTTTTTTCTTTTTTTTCTTATTGTAGTATAATAGCTTTACAGTGTGTTTATTTCTGCCATTAAGCAAAGCGAGTCAGTTACATGTATACCTGTATTCCCTCTTGGTTAATATGTACAAGCAAACTTTTCCTCTAATGAGTAAGGGTGCCGTCACATACCTAATTTCATCAAATCTGTCACCAATTGTGTAATGAATGATTATTTTATGTCTTACTAGGGAAAAAATACCCTAGTTGGTAGTCTTAAAAGGAATTGCTTGCATAGAACTGGGGCGCCAAAGGATCATACCCTTATTACAAAGTGAAGTCACTCAGTTGAGTCGGCAACCCCATCGACTGGAGCCCTCCAGGCTCTTTTTCCATGGGATTTTCTGGGAAAGAACACTGGAGTGGGTTGCCATTTCCTTCTCCAGGGGATCTTCCTGACCAAGGGATCAACCCGAGTCTCCCACACTGTAGACAGACTCTTTACTGTCTGAGCCACCAGGGAAACTCTTATTACAAAGGTGAATGCAAACAAACCCACCATGCACAAAGGGACATTAGAGGACTTTGCCCCATTGGGTAGAGAGGGAGGAAATAGTCTGAGTTGTGTCTTTTATAATGATTTGTTAGATTGATCCTCCATTGCTATATGAAATGTATGTTTAAGTATAAATACATGAAAATAAATGGTCCTGATGCACATGAATAACATATCCCATAAGGAATGTAAAACAGAAAAACTGTCAGATATATGATCATCTGTGTTTTCAGTAAGTACTAGAGAGCCCCAAAGACCCTGGTGCTGCAGTCCTGCGTCCCATGCCTTTCTCATGACTCCAGTCCCTTGGCTTTCCTAGGTCCATAGACACAGCCCTCCAGTCACTGCCTGTCTTCACACGGCATTCTCCCTATGTGTCTTGTCTCTGTGTCTCTCTCCCTTTCTCATAAGGGCACCAGTCACATCAGATTAAAACCTCATCTTACTCCAGTGTGGTCCCATCTTAACTGGTTAAATCTGCAATGACCCTATGTCCAAACAAGATCACATCCTGAGAGTCTGGGAAGGACATGAATTTTTTGATGAACACTCCCCAACCCAGCACAATAATATAATATTTTAGAGGTGAGAATTTGGCCATGAATGTGGTAGTATACAGTATAACTTCCCAGGTGGCTCAGTGGTAAAGAATCTGCCTGCCAATGCAGGAGACGAGGATTTGATCCCTGGGTCGAGAAGATCCCCAGGAGAAGGTGATGGCAAACCCACTCCAGTATTCTTGCCTGGGAAATTCCATGGACATAGGAACCTGACAGGCTACAGTCCCTGTGTTCACAAAGAGTCAGACACACCGGAGCATACAAGTGGTATTACACTAGGTGCTACCATAAATCAGCATGCCAGTCCTAGCTATTGAAAGGAAATATGGACTGTCAAGCCACCAGTGCCTGTATTCTTACCTAGATACAGTCCATTCTTTTCCCAACATGTCTCACCAGGTGGAGAACTTCACAGTGTCTTTCTCGGACGGCCGGGTGCTGTGTTACCTGATCCACCACTACCACCCTTGCTATGTTCCTTTTGATGCCATATGTCAGCGAACCACCCAGACCGTGGAGTGCACGCACACTGGTTCCGTCGTGCTGAATTCATCATCTGAATCGGATGGAAGTTTTCTGAATTTCTCTCTTAAATCACCTGATCAGGGTTAGTCCCTTTCAGTTAATTTACTTCTCCAGTGTTTTCACTGGCCTGTCTGATTTCTGGCCCTCACAGTATAATCTGATCTCTCTGTTTTACTTGCATTGCAGAAAATACTTCAGAACTATACAAAGAACTCCTAGAAAATGAAAAGAAAAATTTTCAGTTGGTTAGGTCTGCAGCTAGAGACCTTGGTGGAATACCTGCCATGATCCATCACTCAGATATGTCAAACACAATCCCTGATGAGAAGGTAAAGTAAAAGTTCCTGAACAGTAATAACTCTGAGTAATCAGAGTCTCAGATCATAGGAAGTCTCATGCTGTCTCAGAAACTTCTGTCTTCATCTTTTATGTTCTCTCTTAGGTGGTGATTACCTATTTGTCATTTCTTTGTGCGAGGCTTTTGGATCTTCGTAAAGAAACGAGAGCCGCTCGACTTATACAAACAACTTGGAGACAATATAAGCTAAAAAAAGATCTAAAACACCATCAGGTACTCCTCAAAAATGAAGTGTGTGTGTGCCCAGCCACCCAGTCATGTCCAGCTCTTTGAGACCCCAATGGACTATAGCCCACCAGGCTCCTTTGTCCATGGGATTTCCCAAGCAGAAATACTGGAGTGGGTTGCTATTCCCTTCTCCAGGGGATCTTCCCCACCCAGGTTCCAACTCACATCTCTCGTATCTCCTACATTGGCAGGTGGCTTCTTTGCCACTGAGCCACCTGGGAAGCCCAGTCAGTAATGAAATACTGTAATGTAAATTGTTCATAAAATGTCAGCTGAATGATTCTTGATATCGTTTTTACATTTTACTGATGTAGGAAATTACCAAGGTAATTTTCATGATTGTGTGTGTTTCGAGTAGGGGATGCATATTTCTCCCTAATCTCCAGTGTTTCCTTCGTTGGGTATTTTTTCCAGGCTTTGTCCTCCTTTTCACTCTGTTCCAGGGGACGTGGAATAACTTACGCACGTTGTGAATTTGTGAAAAGTAAACTGGCGTTGTCTGACTCATCTCTTCCCTTCTTCCTCTTGAACTCTGATGTGCCTCCGGGAAACAGGAGCTTTCCTTTCCTTTTTCGCGCTGTGCTCTGGGAGGCTTGCCCCCAACCAGTGCCTCTCTGGCCTGGGTGTCCCCTGCCAGACTCTGCAGTTCGATTTGCCACACTCATTTTGTCTGCCATGAAACTGTCTTCCAGGCTATCGTTTGTTAGTTTAAAAGTGGCATTTTGGTTTCCATCGCTTAACTTCTCAGAACATTTAGGACCCAAGCTCAGGGATAAGGGTTGTCCCTCTGTGTCCCTGATAGCACGAATTTTGCATTAACGTAAAATAAGTGTTTTCTTGAGTTTGGAAAAAATGTCATTTTTCACAATATTAGAAATGATCTCCTTGGTCAAACTGAATAAATGATTTTAATCCTCTACTCTTTTCACTAATAATGCTGTATTTATTCGGAGAAAGTAAAAAAAGCATTCATGTTTAATAAATCTTAGCAGGTATTTCAGAAATATATTTCACCCAAGATTGCACTTTAGTTCTGAATTACAATGTATTTATGATAAAGTTCTTCGAACCTGTAAAGTAGCTAAATTTTGGCGCTTCATACCATTTATTCTCTTGCACCATTTCAGACCTGGGTTGTTGTCATTGTTTAGTGGCTTAGTCCTGTCCAACTCTTTGTGACCCCATGAACTGCAGCACTCCAGGCCTCCCTGTCCGTCAGTATCTCCCGGAGCTTGCTCAAACTCATGTCCATTGAGTCGGGGATGCCATCCAACCATCTCATCCTCTGTCGTCCCCTTCTCCTCCTGCCCTCAATCTTTCCCAGCATCAGGGTCTTTTCCAATGAGTGGGCTCTTCACATGTGGTGGCCAGACTTAGAATAGCAATTTGATCCCTTCCCTATCTGTGTTCTCATGCTGCATGGTTTCCAGTTGTAGTTAAATACCAGTCAGCACCTACAGCTGATCTCTGTGCCGAGCCTGCCCTCGCATTGCTCACTGTCTCACGCAGCAGCACAAAGGGCCGTCAGACAGCCTGTACGTTGTTCCTCTCCACCAGAGGAATAATTTATATTCCCGTATCTAATTCAAGTGAAGTGAAGTAATAAGTCTAGCCTTACAGAGTAGCAAAGTGATTAGGAGCACAAACTCTGAAGCCAGACTGCCTATATCAAATCCTGGCTGGCTGACCCCTGGGGGACCAGGTGTCTACTTGACCTCCCTGCCCGGGTTTCCTCACAGCCATGGGGGGAGAAGGCAATGGCACCCCACTCCAGTACTCTTGCCTGGAAAATCCTGTGGACAGAGGAGCCTGGTAGGCTGCAGTCCATGGGATTGCTAAGAGTCGGACACGACTGAGTGACTTCACTTTCACTTTTCCCTTTCCTGCATTGGAGAAGGAAATGGCAACCCACTCCAGTGTTCTTGCCTGGAGAATCCCAGGGATGGGGGAACCTGGTGGGCTGCCGTCTGTGGGATCACACAGAGTCGGACACAACTGAATTGACTTAGCAGCAGCAGCAGGGGGGTAGGGCCGGTTCATCTGTTCTCAAGGTTGTTGTGAGGTTGGATCGCTCATTCTCGCAGTGTTTAGAATGGTGCCTGATACCTGGCATTTAACCTGTTACTATTCACTGAAATTCATTGTTAGAAGTAGAGATGTGCAGGGTGCTGGCCTCTGGAACTCCCGAGGCAGCCAGCTCCTCTTTGGACACTGACACCGCAGGCAGTCCTGACACCACTTGTCACAGCCCCGAGCTCTGTCCTCTTGAGCCTCTATACTTAAAGCCACAGTGTATTCTAGTAGTAAGAGAGGATGTTTTGCTTCTTTTTTTCTTTTTTGGGAATTCCTTTCTTCAAATTGCAGCAAAACAATACTTCTAGGACTTCCCTGGTGGTCCAGCAGTTAAAACTCCTAGCTTCCAATACAGGAGGTGTGGGTTTAATCCCTGGTCAGGGAACTAAGATCCCACATGCTGTGAGGTGCGGCCAAATAAGTAAATACACATTAATAATAAATAAACACAGTACATCCAATTAAAAGCAAAAAATAATACTTCCTTATACTGTAAAGCATTTTGTTTATTTGAGTCTCTTTTTCCTTTTTTTTTTCTCCTACTTTGTTATTCAGTCACTCAGTCATGTCTGACTCTTTGCAACCCCATGGACTGCAGCATGTTAGACTTCCTTGTCCTTCAGCTATGTCCCAGAGTTTGCTCAGACTCATGTCTACTGAGTTGATGATGCCATCCACCTGTCTCATCTTCTGTTTCTGTTGTCCCCTTCTCCTCCTGCCCTCTGTCTTTCCTAGTATCAGGGTCTTTTCTAATGAGTCAGTTCTTCGCATCACATAGCCCAAGCATTGGATCTTTGGCTCAGCATCAGTCCTTCCAATTAATATTCAGGATTGATTTCCTTTAGGATTGACTGGTTTGATCTGCTTGCTGACCAAGAGACTCTCAAGAGTCTTCTTCAGCACCACAATTTGAAAGCATCAATTCTTTGGAGCTCAGCCTTCTTTATAGTCCAACTCTCATATGTGAACATGACTATAGCTTTGACTATATAGCCCTTTGTTGGCAAACTGTTTCCCAAAAATCAAGCATGAATTCATTCCACCATAATCTGAGAAACTGTTGTTGTTGCTTAGTTGCTCAGTTGTCTCTGACTCGTGTGACCCCATTGACTGTAGCCCACCAGGCTCCTCTGTCCATGGGATTTCCCAGGCTAGAATACTGGAGGGGGTTGCCATTTCCTCCTCTAGGGGATCTTCTTGACCCAGGGATCAACCCACATCTCCTGTGTCTCCTGCATTGGCAGGCAGATTCTTTACCACTGAGCCACCTGGGAAGCCCAATCTGACTTCTTACAAATAATGGCTTAGGGTCTCAAGTGATTGTTTACTTCATTTTTGCCTTTTTTTTTTTCTTTTAGGAGAGAGACAAAGCTGCAAGAATTATTCAATCAGCTATAATCAATTTCCTCACTAAACAACGATTTAAAAAGAAGGTCAGCGCAGCATTGGTCATTCAGAAATATTGGCGAAGAGCCTTAGCAAAGAGAAAACTATTAATGTTGAAAAAGGAAAAACTAGAAAGAGTTCACAGTAAATCAGCATCTATTATTCAGGTATGGTATTCTCAATTTTTAGATTTAAAAAGGTTTTATGACATTTTTAAGGGAGTAAAATATGGTAAAGTTTTAAATTAAATTTTAGGCTTCTAAATTTTATCTAGCACTTTAACAAATATTTGGTATCTCCCTACTACATGTAAAACTCTTGGTTATGTTGAACATGAGGATCAAACAAATCAAAGCACCTACTTCGCTCTGACAGGGGGAGCAGTTTAATTCTGCACCCCATTTTGTTGTTGCTCAGTCCTGTCCAACTCTTTGAGACTCCGTGGACTGCAGCACACGAGGCTTCCCTGTCCTCCACTCTCGCCTGAAGTTAGCTCAAATTCATGTCCAGTGAGTTGGTAATCCAGCGATCTATCCTTTGTCGCCCCCTTCTTCTCTTGTCATCAGTCTTTCCCAGCATATGATATCCTACAATTTATTCATCTCTTCTATTGTCGATGGATATCTGGGTTTCTGGTTTTGAGCTGTATGACTAAAGGTTTTATGAACGTGAAATATATACACTCTGTTTGGCGCATACCTACGAGTGCAGTCGTTTGCCTGAAGGCGTATGTGTTTCAGTTTTAGTAGATACTGACGAGGAGTTTTCTAAGCTGGTTGTAGGACCACCGGCTGTTTAAAATACCTGGAGGTTATGTCTTTAATTTCAGTGATTCTAGTAGTGGTACCTTAGAATAGTTTTAGTTTGCGTTTTGTTGATAATGAATGACACTGAACACCTCTTTATACTGAAAATCTTTTGTGAAGTGTTTTTTCAAGGATCTTTTTTTTTCCATTTTTTATTTTGATTGCCTTCTTGTGGATTTGTGTGAGATCTTTATATATTCTGGTTATTGGTCCTTGTTGGATATGTATGTTGTAAATATCTTCTCCCAGACCATTATTTATAGTTTTATATATTTCCAGTGAAAATTCTTAATTTTCTTCTGTGGTTAGTGGGTTGTGTGGGGGTGTTTTTTTTTTTTTTTTAACCATTTGAGGAGTACTTGTTTAACTGCTAAGACTTTGAAGATATTCTCCTACACTATATTCTATTCTGAAAGCATTAATGTGTGGTCTTTCACATTTAGATCTCTCTTGAAATTAATTCCTGCATATGATTTGTGCCAGGGACCATATTTCGTTTTGTATATGTGGATAGCCGCTGTGTCAGTCACAGGTCACTGAAGTGACCAGCCTTGCCTTGCCGTGCTACCTGTTGTGCACATCAAGTCTCTTTTCGCTGCGCAGGGCAGCATGCGGGGTCTTTTCACTGCGCAGGGCAGCATGCGGGGTCTTAGCCCCCAACAAACTGAACCCCCGTCCCCTGCAGTGGAAGCCAGCGTCCTCACGGCTGCACTGCCTGGGGATTCCCCGAGCACGGATTCTTACGCGTGTGGTTCTGTTTCTAGAATTTTTTTTACTATTTCATTGTTCTTTTTGTCTCCCATCGAACCATATACTCTGGCTTTACAAGAAATCTGAACATCTGGTAGACAAAGACTTCTTTTGTTTTCTTTAAGAAGTTTTTAGCTATCCTAAGTCCTCTGCATTTTCTTACAGATTTTGAATCTGAAGTTTAAAAAATATCAGAATTTGAGATTTAACTGAATATGTCAGTTAAGTTAGAATTGATACCTTTAGCTACTGAACATGGTATTAATAAATACCTATTTATTCAGGCCTTCTTTAAAAGCCTCCTAAAATGATTTTATTATCTGATGCAAGAAGTCTTAAATACCTTTACTTAGATATTTTTTAAAATTTAAATTTAATAAATTTTAACTTTATGCAGATTAAAATTAAATTTTTAATTTTCAAATTATTAATAACACTCAGTAAAATGTGCATGTCTTTTTTTGGTGTGCAGTTACACAAATTTAAACACACACACAGGTTGTGAACAGTCCATCTCCCAGAAGAACTTTTGCATTCCATTTCTCTGTGGTCCGCTCTTCCTCCACACCCATGCACCAAGCTCTGTTCTCTGTTACTATGGTTTTGCCTTTTTAAAAATATCACATAAGGGAGCCTTACACTAGGTCAGCCTTGGAGACTGGCCTTTCCTCTGCAGGAGGCCTTGGAGCCTCATCCTGGTGTGGCATGTGTCAGGTGTGGCATGTGTCAGTGCATGCATTCTCCTTCATTGCTGCGTAGTGTTCCCTGGTGTGGATGTGCCACAGTTTGATTAAATGTTAATCTGTTGAAGGATATTTGCATTGTTTCCAGTTTTAGGTGATTTCATTCTGTTAGGGTAAATATCTAGGAATGGGATTGATGGGTCATTTGTTAAGTATATGTTTAGCTTTATAGATGAGTTCAGTCACTCAGTCGTGTCCAACTCTTTATAACCCCATGGACTGCAGCACATCAGGCCTCCCTGTCCATCACCAAATCCTGGAGTTTACTCAGACTCATGTCCATTGAGTCAGTGATGCCATGCAACCATCTCATCCTCTGTCGTCCCCTTCTCCTCCCGCCTTCAATTTTTCCCAGCATCAGGGTCTTTTCAAATGAGTCAGTTCTTCGCATCAGGTGGCTAAAGTATTGGAGTTTCAGCTTCAGCATCAGTCCTTCCAATGAATATTCAGGACTGATTTCCTGTAGGATGGACTGGTTGGATCTCCTTGCAGTCCAAAGGACTCTCAAGAGTCTTCTCCAACACCACAGTTCAAAAGTATCAGTTCTTTGGCGCTCAGCTTTCTTTATAGTCCAGCTGTCGCATTCGGCACTCAGCTTTCTTTATAGTCCAACTGTTGCATCCATACATGACTACTGGAAAAACCATAGCTTAGACATCGCGCAACCCTCTAGACTGCCTTATTCCATTTTGCATGCCCACCCCCAGTGTGTAAGGGTTCTAATTGCTCCATATCCTCAGCAACGCTGATCGCTTGTGTTTCACCCGTTCTGATAAGTGTGTAGTGGTCTCTTGGTTTTAATTTGCATTTTCTCAAAGGCTATGTATATGTTTTCAAATGCTTAATTGCCTTTCAGTCATCTTCTTTATAAAGTGTGTTGAAGTCTTTTGACCATTTTTATAACTGAGTGCTTATCTTACTGAGTTTTGAGATTTCTTTCTATATCCTGGATACAAGTTCTTTATCAGTGATTTGTCTATAAATGTTTTACAGAAAAAGTTGGTCCTAGTCTTGGTGAATGTTCTGTGTCCTGGAAAAGAACGTGTGTTCTGTTGTTGGATGCAGTGTTCTATAAATGTCAGGTCGATAGTTCTTTTATGTCCTTACTGATGTTCTGTTTACTTATTCTTGTGCCAAGAACGCGGTGGTTAAGTCGCCAACATAATTGTGGATATTGTCTTTCCCTCTTTGGTTTTATCTACATGTATTTGAAGATGTTTTGTTAGGTGTGTACACATTTGGAATTGTTCTGTCCTCTAGGTGAGTTGAGTTTTTTTATCATTGTTTATTGTTCCTTTTTATCCCTCATAATTTTCTTTGTTCTAAAGTCTACTTTGCACGTTCTTACTATAACCAAACTAGCTTTCACTTGATTATCATTTGCAGGGTATATTTTTTCCCTTTATTTTACTTATTAGTTACTTAAATCGTTATATATGGCTTGAAGTCTTGACAGCATTTAGTTTTTATGTTTTGAAAATCTCTGTCTTTTAATTGGTGATTTAGGCCATTTATATTTCAGATATTTATCAATATGTTTGGGCTTTGGTCTGTCATTTTATCATTTATTTTCTGAATGTTAGCTTTCTTTCATTTTTCTCTTCCCTCTTTCCTGTCTCTTCAATTATTTGAATACTTTTTAGTGTTTCATTTTAGTTTATCTTTTTTTGTTTTAATTATTATTTTATTCCTCTGTACAGGGATTTATTTGGGAGATTTTTTGTGTTTTTTGTTTTTTTTTGGGGGGGGTGTCTTTTTTTTTTGTTTTTTTGGTCGGTATAGGCATTTCAGTATACAAAACTTTTACTTAGAATCAATACTTTATCACTTTAAATGGAATGTAGAAAACTTACCACTATCTAGATCCCTTTGCTCCCCTCCCTCACTTTTATGTTTTAGCAGCGACTTAGCAGCAGCAGCAGCAGTTTTATTTATTAAACTTACATACAACTGAAACCACATCAGGCAATATTATAATTTCTGCTTTCAATCATAATAAAATTTTAAGGAGTACATGAGAATCATATTCTATTAGTGCAGATTTTATCATTTCTGTTGCTTTGCTTTCTTTTTTTATGGTATCGTGTTTGCAATTTATGAACCCACAATGATGCATTATAATTAACTGAAGTCCTTAGTTTCCAAGGGTTTCACTATTTATCTGGTACAGTTGTATGTTTGACAAAAATCCTGCCCTAAAAATCCTTTCTGCTTTACATATTCATCTCTTACCCTTCTTCAAAATCCTGGGCAACCACTGTTGTTTTTACTGTCTATTTTTGCTTTTTCCAGGATGTCCTACAGTTTGAATTCAGAGATATATAGCCTTTTCAGATAGATTCTCTCACTTCACAAATACACATTTAAGTTTAAATAGTCTTTTCCTGCCTCAGTAGCTTACACTGAATGACATTCCATTTTATAGATATAATACAGTTGTTTATCCATTTGCCTATTGAAGGATATATTGGTTGAGACAATTTTTTCCCCAATCATTTTTTTTTCCTTTCTCATTCTGCATTGATACTTTGCATTGATCTTCAAGTTCATTGACTCTTCCATCATGTACATTCCACTATTGAGCCATCCAGTGAGGTTTTGTTGTTGTTTTGGTTACTGTGTTTTTTAGTTCTGATATTCCCATTTGGTTCTTAGTTGTATCTTTGATTTTTTTATCTGAGACTCTTAATCCTTCCATTACTTTCCACCCCACCTTAGCAATATTTGGAGTGTTTTGGACAGAAGAATCATCTTACAGCTAGAGCAGACTGTCCAGAGCTTGATGACCAGCAGCCAGGATCTGCTTAAGACTTCACAGCTTGCACATTGCTGGGATAACTACAGGGTTAGGGAACAGGGGGTGCTGGGAAGGAAGCAGATGGCAAACGGCTTCTTACCCCTCAAGTCTTTCCAGAATTACATTTTTTAACCAAGTAACTATAATTCCTGAATCTTATTCTTAATGAAAATACTGACTCAGAAAGTGATCTGCCTCACTTATTTCTCAAAACTCTTTGTTGACATCTGTTGTTGTTCAGTTGCCAAGTCATGCCTGATTCTTTGTGATCCCAGGGACTGCAGCATGCTAAGCTTCCCTATCCTTCACTGTCTCCCAGAGTTTGCTCAATGTCCATTGAGTCAGTGATGCTATCTCACCATCTCATCCTCTGCTGCCCCCTTCTTTTGACTTCAGTTCTTCCCAGCATCAGTCTTTTCCAGTGAGTCAGCTCTTTGCATCAGTTGGCCAAAGTATTGGAGCTTCAGCTTTGCATCAGTCCTTCCAATGAATAGTCAAGGTTGATTTTGAGAATTAACTGATTTGATCTCCTTGCTGTCCCAGAGACTCTTAAGTTTTCTCCGGCCCCATAATTTGAAAGCATCAATTCTTTGGCTCTTAGCCTTCTTTATGGTCCAGCTCTTACATCCGTACCTGACTCTGGAAAAACCACAGCTTTGACTGTATGGACCTTTGTCGGCATTACCAGGCCTATGAACAGTTTCCAGTCATTATATCTTATCAACCTTGATAGAAGGTGGAATATAAGAACCAGAGATATAGTCATAGGAATTTACTTAGAATCAATAGATAGCAGAATATTACTATTTTTTTTTAATTTTTCTAGTATGTTATTCTAATATAACAAAAACTTATTTATATTTCTTATGTCTCCTGAGTACAAATGCTATGTAAATATCATTAGTATTTCGAGAAAGATTTTTGTATTGGCTACAGTTGTATCAACATAGAAACAAACTATAAACAAAAGAGACAAGTATCTCCTTTAGAAATATATTGCTTTTAAGTTTACTATGTTTGTTTTTAAGCAAAATGTTAGGAAAAGTGATAGTTTCAAAGGTCTTAAGCATAGAAAGTTGTGTCTATTTTATTTTCTGTCCTTTCTTTTTTCAGAGACACTGGAGAAGATATTCCACTAGAAAGCAGTTTCTGAAATTGAAATATTATTCAATTTTCCTGCAATCTAAGATAAGAATGATCATTGCTGTTGCTTCTTACAAACGATACCATTGGGCTACTGTTACAATTCAGAGGCGCTGGCATGCTCATGTGAGAAGCAAGCAGGATCGACAGAGATATGAACTGCTAAGATCATCCACTCTTGTAATCCAGTCCGCCTTCAGGAGATGGAGGCGACGTAAGAGGCAATCACAAATAAATGCTGCCATAACATTGCAAAGAGCTTTCAGACAATGGCGTGTCCGGAAATGTGCTCAAGAAGAAAGAGCTGCCGTGGTCATACAATCCTGGTATAGGAGGCACAGAGAATTACGGAAGTACATTTACCTTAGATCTTGTGTTATCATCATTCAGGCAAGATTTCGGTGCTTTCAAGCCCAAAAGTTATATACAAGGACCAGAGAATCTATCCTGACTCTGCAGAAGCACTACAGAGCGTACGTGAAAGGAAAGGTTGAGCGCACAGGCTATTTGCAGAAACGCGCTGCAGCCATCCGCCTGCAGGCTGCTTTCAGGGGAAGGAGAGCACGTAACTTATGCAGGCAGATCAGGGCCGCTTGTGTCTTACAGTCGTACTGGAGAATGAGGCAGGACAGACTCCGATTTCTAAACCTTAAGAAAAACATCATCAGGCTGCAGGCACACATAAGGAGACGTCAACAATTACAGACATACCAGAAGATGAAGAAAGCCACCCTCATAATTCAGATTCACTTCCGAGCTTACATGTCAGCCAAGGAAGTTCTGGCCTCTTACCAGAAGACACGTTCTGCTGTCATCGTCCTGCAGTCTGCGTGCAGGAGAATGCAGGCCAGGAAAAAGTTTCTTCACATCCTCACATCCATTGTAAAGATTCAATCATATTACAGGGCTTATGCTTTCAGAAGAAAGTTTCTGAGGCTCAAAAAGGCTACAGTAAAGTTACAATCCATTGTCAGGATGAAGCTAGCCCGCAAACAATATTTACATTTAAGAGCAATTGCACAACAGAGAGAACATCGGCGGGCCTCTTGCATCAAACTGCAAGCTTTCCTCAGAGGGTACCTGGTTCGGAAGCAGGTGAGGCTGCAGAGAAAAGCCGCTGTTTCGCTGCAGTCTTACTTTAGGATGAGAAAAATGCGGCTGGACTACCTGAAAGTCTGTCACGCAGCTGTTGTCATTCAGCGTTACTATCGTGCGCACAGAGCAGGGGCCCAGCAGAGGAAGCACTTCCTGCAAGTCAGAAGAGCCGTGACCTGCTTGCAGGCCGCTTACAGAGGGTATAAGGTCCGCTGGCAGCTGCAACAGCAATCTGCAGCTGCTCTAAAAATTCAAGCTGCTTTTAGAGGCTATCGTCAGAGGACAAAGTATCAATCCGTGCTTCAGTCTGCCCTCAAGATTCAGAGATGGTACAGGACACGCAAGACTGTTTCTGCCATAAGAAGCCATTTCTTCAAAACAAGGACAGCTGCGATTTCTCTCCAGTCCGCTTACCGTGGCTGGAAAGTTCGGAAGCAGATGAGAAAGGAACATGAAGCTGCAGTGAAGATTCAGTCTGCTTTCAGAATGGCCAGGGCCCAGAAGGAGTTCAGGGTGTTAAAAACGGCAGCATCTGTGATCCAGCAGCATCTGAGAGCGCGTGCCGCAGGGCGGAGGCAGCGGACGGAGTACATGGCCCTGCGCCGGGCGGCAGTGATGCTCCAGTCCGCCTGGAGGGGCCGAGCAGCCAGGAGGCGGATTCAGAAGCGACAGAGATGCGCCACCATCATACAGGCCTACTACCGAAGGCACGTGCAGCGGAAGAGATGGGGAATCATGGGAAAAGCGGCTCATCTAATTCAAATGCATTATCGGGCTTATCGTACAGGAAGAAAACAGCATCATTCGTTTCTGAAAACCAAAGCAGCTGCAATAATCCTACAGTCAGCTTTTCGAGGTGTGAGAGTGAGGAAGAAAGTGAAGGAGATGCACCAGGCAGCCGCCACCATACAGTCCAGATACCGAGCGTACCAAGCCAGAAAAAAGTACGCCAGCTACAGAGCAGCGGCTGTCATCATTCAGAGGTGGTATTGCGCGGCTAAGCTCACAGGCCGTCAGCGTGAGGAATATCTTGCTGTTAAGAAGGCAGCACTGAAAATCCAGGCCGTCTATAGAGGAGTCAGAGCAAGAAGACAGATCCGGCGCATGCACACGGCAGCCACTCTTATCAAAGCCACCTTCAAAATGCAGCAGTCACGGAGGAGGTATCAGCAAATGAGAACAGCAGCCATCATAATTCAGGTAAGGTACAGAGCGTACCGCCAAGGTAGAGCTCAGCGTGCAAAGTACCTGACGATTCTGAAAGCCATTGCCCTCCTCCAGGCAGCTCTCAGAGGGGCAAGAGTTAGACAGAGCCTGAGAAGGATGCGGACCGCGGCCACGCTCATCCAGGCCCACTACAGGGGGCACCGGCAGCAAGCCTATTTTAATAAGTTAAAGAAGGTGACGAAAACGGTACAGCAGAAGTACCGGGCAGCGAGGGAAAGGCACGCACAACTGCGAAGGTACAACCAGCTGAGACGCTCCGCGATCTGCATTCAGGCTGCTTTCAGGGGCATGAGAGCGCGAAGACGCTTAAAAGCCATGCACTCCGCCGCAGCCGTAATCCAGCAGAGGTTTAGGACTCTGGTGATGAGAAGAAGATTCCTGTCTCTCAGGAAGACCGCCGTGTGGGTTCAGAGAAAATACCGTGCAAAGGTTTGCACAAGGCATCACTTACAACAGCTCCGGTTGCAGAAGGCAGCTATCAAAATCCAGTCCTGGTACAGGGGGTGGATGGTGAGGAAGAAGATACAGGAGATGCGCAGGGCGGCCACGGTCCTCCAGGCCGCGTTCAGGAGGCACCGCACGCGGGCGAGGTACCAAGCCTGGAGGCGCGCCTCGCAGGTCATCCAGCAGCGGTTCCGGGCAAGCCGGGCTGTGCGCCTGCAGAGGAGACAGTACCTCCAGCAACGACACTCTGCGCTGGTCCTCCAGGCTGCGTTCAGGGGTATGAGAGTCAGAAGACGTCTGAAAAGGATGCATGCCTCCGCGACCCTGATTCAGAGCAGGTTTAGGTCTATAATGATGAGGAAAAGATTCCTTTCCCTCAAGAAAGCTGCTGTTTTTGTTCAGAGGAAGTACCGAGCCACCATCTGTGCCAAACACCACCTGCACCGATTCCTGGAGTTACAGAAGGCAGTCATCATAATCCAGGCGTCTTACCGAAGACGGATGGTAAAGAAGCAGTTACAGGAGATGCACAGGGCTGCAGCCCTCATCCAGGCAAGCTTCAGAATGCACAGAGCACACCTGGCCTTTCAGACCTGGAAACATGCCGCGGTCCTCATTCAGCAGCGTTACCGGGCATGCAAAGCTGCAAAACTGCAAAGAGCACTTTACATCAGATGGAGGCATTCTGCAGTGGTCATTCAGGCTGCATATAAAGGGCTGAAAGCAAGACAGCTTTTAAGGCAAAAGCACAGAGCTGCTGTCATAATACAAAGCACATACAGAATGTACAGGCAACATTTTGTCTACCAAAAGCTTCAGTGGGCTACAAAAGTAATACAAGAAAAATACAGAGCGAGTAAAAGGAAAGCTCTTCAACACGATGCACTCAAAGCAGCAACCTGTGCCCAAGCTGACTTTCAGGATATGGTCATAAGGAGACTGACTGAGGAAAGGCGGCATCAAGCTGCCATTACTGTTCAGAAGCATTTTAGAGCCTTTAAAACACGGAAGCACTATCTCCACTTCAGGGCAAAGGTAGTTTGGGTTCAAAGAAGATACAGAGTGCTAATGGCAGTGCGAACCCAGGCAGTCATCTGTATCCAGTCTTGTTTCAGAGGCTTTAAGGCACGAAGGGGTATCCAACGCATGCACCTGGCTGCCACACGAATTCAGTCATGCTACCGAAGGCACCGGGCCAGAGCTGATTACCAGGCCAAGAAAAGAGCAGTTGGTGTCATACAGAACCACTACAGGTCGTATGTCAGAGTGAAAATGAAGAGGAAGGAATTTTTAGCCATTCAGAAATCTGCACGAACTATTCAGGCTGCTTTCAGAGGCATGAAAGTTAGACAGAAATTAAAAACCATGCCCGACAAAAAGATGGCAGCCCCCGCTACCCAGCCTGCATTCTACTGTCACAGGACTGAGAGCCAGCATGAAGCTGGCCCGAGCCCAGCACTTGTGGCTCAAGGGCTGTATAAAACCTCTCTGGTTGGCCCTTCACAGGAAACAGAGCAGCATTCTCAAAGAAAGGCTGCAGTCACAATTCAAAAAGCTTTCCGTAAAATGGTCACAAGAAGATTGGAAAAACAGAGGCGTGCTGCCCTGCGAATTCAGTCCTTCCTTCAGATGGCCGTATATCGCAGAAGATTCCTTCAGCAGAAAAGGGCGGCCCTCACGTTACAGCGGTGCTTCAGGACACAGCAAAGCAGAAAACAGTTCTTACTGTACAGAGAAGCAGCAGTGGGTTTGCAGAATCCCCACAGAGCCTCTCTGCCTGCAAAACATCAAAGAGAACTGTACTTACAAATAAGGAGCGCTGTAATCATTATTCAAGCTAGAGTGAAAGGATTTATACAGAAACGGAAGTTTCGGAAACTTAAAGATAGCACCATAAAAATCCAGGTATTTATGTATTTAAGTATAAAGCTTTCATTCATCCTTTGACCAGTATTTCATAGAATTTTCAAAATGAGCCATAGCAGGTTATAAAGAATAAGAGTTAGTTTATGTAACCATTTCATTTACCTTCCAAAATGGAAGATTTTTGAAGTTGGGTAAAAGGTGCCGATAATTGTCTACCCAAGACAGCACAGAACAAGATTGTTCTGGACATGATCACCCTAAAGTTAAGTTATGAATGCATAGTTAAAAGTGAAGACTTTGAGACCATATGGCTGCAGCTGGCAACCTTACATGTTTTGAGAACAGCTAGTGGTATCCTTCAGAGAAGGCAATGGCACCCCACTCCATTACCCTTGCCTAGAAAATCCCATGGACGGAGGAGCCTGGTGGGCTGCAGTCAATGGAGTCACTAAGAGTCGGACACGACTGAGCGACTCCACTTTGACTTTTCACTTTCATGCATTGGAGAAGGAAATGGCAACCGACTCCAGTGTTCTTGCCTGGAGAGTCCCAGGGACAGGGGAGCCTGGTGGGCTGCTGTCTGTGGGGTCTCACAGAGTTGGATACAACTGAAGTGACTTAGCAGCAGCAGCAGTGGTATCCTTGAGTTTAATATAAAGTTCAAGTTCTCAGTGATGCTGAAACATGTCAAACCTCATCCACGATAGCCACTTGGCTCCATTTTGGACACCTGAACCACAGTTAATCCATTTTGATTTTTAAATGCTTTCTTTTCTTTAACAGCTAAAGCAGATATACAGTATATGTTTAATAGTCCACAAAACAGGCTGTTTTAGTTAACATAAAGTTCAAGTTAAGTCATGTGATAGCCGAAATGACTTCCTCATACATCAATATATGGAAATTTCTTCATCATAATACAGAATGAGAAATGGATGTGGCTGGGAACACAGAGAAGGGAAACCTAAGCTGGTCCCAGTGATCAGAGAAGGCTTCTTGGAATAAGTGGGGTTTAAGATAAGAGTTAAGCTTAAGCTGAAGGAAATAGCCTAGTAAACTGTATTGAAGGAGTATTCCAGCTCTAGGGGGTAACACAGAGCTCTAAGCTGAGAGTGAGCACAGGTGTGCAATAAAGCTGATCTGAGACCAGGATGGCAGTCCATGGAGTGAGAGGTGGGCAGCTCTGTAAGACGGAAAAAGGTTAGCTTTCATCCTCTGGACTAAAAGAAGTTCTAGATGAGTTTAAGGGGAGGACCAGAATCCTAGTTTATCTTTTTAAAATTACTCAGGCAGGGTCTTGCCTGGCAGCCCAGTGGTTAAGACTCTGCGCTCCCAATTCAGGGAGCACAGGTTCAATCCCTGGTCAGGAAACTGCATTCCCACATGCCCCGCAGGAATGTGGAAGATGGACTAGGCTGCGGGTGGCCAGTCAGGAAGCTGTAGGCAGTGGGGTGGGGAAAGTGAATTGCACTGAACAGAAGGCAGGGTCCATGTGAATGGAGGGTGGGATTGGCCTCACATGGAACCTAAACAGAGCCGCGGAGACAAAAAGACTGACACCTGGCTCCCACTAGGGGGTGCTTGTCTACATACAACCATATAGAGATACTGCGAGTCAAGGACACCACACGAGTCAGTTTGACCTACATATCACTCTCGCCTGTCAACTGAATTTAGAAACCGACCCCCACGAAGGAGGTAGTTATCATATTTGTTGTAGGTATTTTGAAATCAAATAGACTCGGGATCAGATTTTGACCCTATTCACTTCCTATGAGGTAACAAGTCTCTTAGCGTTAATTTCTGTTTTGTGAAAGAGAGAGCTTAATTATCATCTCACAAGATATTTGTCAAGATTAAATAAGACAGATCTGCTGCTTATTACCTGTGACATCAGCAAGTTCTTTTACTGGTGTCAGTTCCTCTGGGCCTTCATTTCCTCATCTCTAAATTAGAGGTAATCGTACCTACCTGTGTTACCATAAGGAATCCTAGCGCTGAGTGTAGCGCTAAGCACTTAAGAAGTTGTAACGATCACTTAAGCTTTTAGTCAGCTGCAGGGTTGCCAGAATCGGAAAGTCTGATGGTCGCGGGTGGATGGACGCTGGGATTCCGCAGCCGGTTGGCCTGAACCCAGGTGCATCTGAGGTGGGGTGGGGAGGGCGGTGGGGCGATCCCCTTCCTCTCCCCGGAAGCGGAGTCGGTGCATGCATGTCCTTTGTGTTCCTTCACAGGGTTGAGAAGGTGAGGGCAGCGCACACACCTGGCTTCCCAGGCTTTGTGCAGATCTTACAGCTCAAATACTTGCTAGGGTTAGGTGAGGCCTAGCCGGCAGCCAGCCACGGGGTAAAAGCACGGACCAGCCCGCTGTTCTCAGAGGGCTCAGGTGTCAGGAGCAAGCGAGCCTCACAGATGAGTTGGGATGTGATGGCGTTTCTGCAGTTGATCTTGTCTGCCTGAACTTATATTAGTTGTTTTCCAATACTGACTAAAAAAAAAAATTAGACATCTCATTGCATATTTGTTATGTTTATTTGTTTAATAGGCTGTGTGGAGGAGACACAAAGCCAGGAAATATTTGCGAGAAGTGAAAGCTGCCTGCAGGATTCAAGCCTGGTACAGGTGCTGCAAAGCACGTAGGGAGTATCTGGCTGTGTTAAGAGCTGTTGGAATCATTCAGCGTTGCTTCTGCACCCAGCATCAGCGAAGACGGTACTGTGTCAGCTTAGAGGACAGTGTGGCGTGTGTGTATAGCATCAAATAATACCGCTTGTTGGTTTTTCTTTTAAATGGTTGCTATGCTTAATTTATATGGTTTGTTGATGTTTTCTCCATTATTGTAACAAAATCATCTCTGAGATTGTTTTATTTTTTTGAGATCGAGCCTTGATGGCATAATCCAGTTGTTGTCGTCCAGTTGCTCAGTCACGTCTGATTCTTTGAAACCCCATGGACTGTAGCACGCCAGCCTTCCCTGTCCTTCACTATCTCCCAGAGTTTGCTCAAACTCATGTCCATTGAGTGAGTGATGCCATCCAACCATCTCATCTTCTGTCATCCCCTTCTCCTCCTGCCCTCAATCTTTCCCAGCATCAGGGTCTTTTCTAATGAGTCAGCTCTTTGCATCAGGTGGCCCAAGTATTGGAGTTTCAGCTTCAGCTATCAGTCCTTCCAATGAATATTCAGGACTGATCTCCTTTAGGATGGACTGGTTGGATCTCCTTGCAGTCCAAGGGACTCTCGAGAGTCTTCTCTTAGCATCACAATTCAAAAGCATCAATTCTTTGGTGCTCAGCCTTCTTTCTGGTCCAACTCTCAGATCTATATGTGACTACTGGAAAAACAGCTTTGACTATATGGACCTTTGTTGGCAAAGTGATGTCTCTGCTTTTTAATATGTTGTTTAGGTTTGTTACAGCTTTTCTTCCAAGGAGCAAGCATCTTTTCATTTCGTGGCTACAGTCACCATCCACAGCGATTTTGGAGCCCAAGAAAATAAAATCTGTCACTGTTTCCACTTTTCCCCCATCTACTTGCCATGAAGTGATGTGAAAGTATTTACTTAAACTTGCTTAACTCAGGTTCTTAAGGATAAGGGTACGGATGGAGGCATGGGAAGTAGGGAAAATGATCTAGTGCTGTTGCTTTGCTTGTTAATGCACTGGTCCATTTTGTTTGTTGATTTAGTTTTGGCAACATTTCTTTCCTTTTTTTTTTTAACCTTGTATTATCACCTGTTCTCTATCCTTAATGATGACATAATTACCAACTTGTCTATGTTAATTCTGTTTCCCTCTTCCTACTTCATTTCTTTGAAACACATTTTCAGAAGCTCTTACCAGATTGTTCATGTTATTGTTTATTCCATAGTGTAAGAATTTTTTCTTCCATTCCCAGAATTGATGAATTATTGTATCAGTGGTTTAAAGATTGTTTTAGGAGAGCACACTCATATTATAAGCGTTTCTTGATTTAATTCCATGGGTAGAGTCAGGCTTAACAAATAAACGTATAGTTGCTGTTCTCAGCTATTAAGGACCAGTATTTAGTTTTCCTGTTGACATTCAGCCTTATTTTCTAGGAAAAGTGGTGACATGACTTAGTTAATCTCTCTGTCTTTTCCACACAGTTGTGAACAAACAGATAAAGACCTGCCCGTTCTATGTTGTCGCCTATTACTGCTATATTGGCACTATGGTTTAGTCGCTGTCCCTCACATTTTAAGTTTTTCTCCGGTTCTGTCTTTTTTAGATCTTTTGATAGCACTCATCTTTTCTTTTAGTTGAGTGTCCACTTCTCACTTGCTGATGCTGTTCCACCGTCCCACGCGCTCTTCTTGACCACCTCTGTCTGCTTAAAGACTTGATTACAATGTGGACTCAGATTTTATTCTCTGCCATTCATTCTACCACCACCCCTTTATTGAGGCTTTTCTCTAGAGCTAGCTAATCCTACTTTCTCCTGATCCAGTTCAGAATTTTTTGTCATTCTAGAACTTAATATTTCTTGACCACTGAAATATTGCCAATTGTAAAATTTCTTTTGCCTTGTGTTGTCCTGTTGTGTCTCTGTGTGTGTGTGTGTACCATCCTGATTGCTAGAATCTAATATAAATTACTCGTTTCCAGTTTCTATTTATTCTCTCCTTGCCTTTCGTATACCTTCTTTCTCCTTTAGTATTTATAGGGGGTGGGCAATAAATACTTACTGAATAAATTAATTTGAAATTGCTTTCCAATAATTGCTTTGTAGGTTTTTGAATGTGAGAGCATCAGCAGTCATCATTCAGAGAAGATGGAGAGCTGTACTCTCTGGAAGAACAACTCATGAACAATCCTTAATGACTAAAGTAGGTGTTAAAAAAAGCAGTTCATGTGTAAAGAACTACTTTAGAAAATAGAAAACAAAAAGAGTAAAGACCTAACTATACATTTATTTTAATTACATCATTGCAGTCAATTAAAAATTATATTCACTCATAAAAATACTATTTGTAAATTTTTTGTGTGTGTGTACCTATATTTATAAAGTATTCTCAAAGTTTGAAGTGATTTATTTGGAAAAAAGTCATAATAGATGTAGCATATCTTATCTGTATGAGTCAGACACATACTCTTTCAGCCACAATTGGTGATCTATTTAAAATATTTAGCATCAGGTTTAGAATAGTACTGATACCTATGATCTTTTAATAAATTAAAAGTTTACTTGTAAATTTTTACATTCATGTAATATTCACTATGTATGATTATATACCCACTATTATTATTATACCTTCTATTATATATTTACTAAGGGGATTCTCATGAGATAGTTATTGTCAACATTCCCATTTTATAGATGAGTAAAGCAAGGTCTGGAGACGAAAAGGGATTTGCTCAAGGTCACTCAACTAATACGTGGGGGTCTGTGTCATAAAACAAATCTAGTTCCTGTTTCAATCCAGAGATTTACATGGCTTGGAATTTGATTGTAAGGATGTTCTGGAACCGAGGAACCTATGATGGCTGATTGTAAGGATGTTCTGGAACTGAGGAACCTATGATGGGCTGGGCCTGCACTGCGGTTCTTGAAGCTGCTGACAGCTTCCCTCACAGCTGCTTATGACGTCCATTCTCCTTTAGAGTGTAACTAGTTGTTTTATTAGGTGCATCTGTCCTGTAGTAATATTAGTCCTTTGCTCATTCACAATGAAAAGTATTAAGAGGAAGAGAGGGGAAGAGTACCTGGTATCTATAGCTCCTGGTTTACATCCCCATAAAACTTCACTTTGAGCTATAGACCTCTATGGGTTTTGAAATCTATGACATGACATCTTAAACTAAAAAATATAATTATACATTTTATTTTACATTGAGAAATTCCAGAACCTCCAGTGAGTTGAAATATTATATCTATATGTTAACATCACTTGCAAATTTTTCCTTATAGAGACATCAAGCTGCTTGTTTGATCCAAGCAAATTTCAGAGGATATAAAGCAAGGCAGGCGTTTCTCCAGCAGAAATCAGCTGCTTTGACCATACAGAGATACATACGAGCCAGGAAGGCTGGGAAGCATCAGAGGATGAAATATGTTGAATTAAAAAAATCTACAGTTGTCCTACAAGCACTGGTGCGTGGTTGGCTCGTAAGAAAAAGGGTGAGTATTTTTAAGTAGGATATCTGTTTCCTGGATGCTCCCCAGAAATACAAAATAGATTCTCTCGTGTAATAAATCTTAACAAAGGAGCTGAAGTCTGAGTGAGGGCTCCACCTGTGAAGCAGGTTGTTATCCAAGTCGTCCTGAGCTACCACAGGCAACTCTGTCAGGGCGTTGTAAGACCATCCTACAATAATTTCCACACCTTCAGCAGGGAAGAATCCTCCTTAGGGAATTCATAACGTCCTGGGCATCCTATATATGCAGCACTGGCAAACAGGAAAAAAAAACTTAAAGGAGAAATCTGTGTTTTGTTCATTGAGTATAAGCTGGAACTCTGAAGGCCAAAGGCCCCTGTCGGGAGCTTCTGCTACAGGAGTCCACTACATGGCGACACTGCCGGACACTGGGGAGACCCCATCAGATGCTTGTCCCGCTTGATATCACCGTCTCCAGCCAGTCTGCTTGGAACACGCCAGCCCTTCCTGATTTTAGTGTTCCTAGACCTCTCCTGTCGGAGAAGGCAATCGCACCCCAGCCCAGTACTCTTGCCTGGAAAATCCCATGGACAGAGGAGCCTGGTAGGCTGCAGTCCATGGGGTCGCTAAGAGTCAGACACGACTGAGCGACTTCACTTTCACTTTTCACTTTCATGCATTGGAGAAGGAAATGGCAACCCACTCCAGTGTTCTTGCCTGGAGAATCCCAAGGGCGGGGGAGCCTGGTGGGCTGCCGTCTATGGGGTCACACAGAGTCGGACACGACTGAAGCGACTTAGCAGCAGCAGCAGACCTCTCCTGTTACAATTAGTACTTTTTAAGCCTTAACTAGCTGGTATTGGGTAGCCTAACTAAATTCTTGAGTGAAGTGCCCAAATATAGTTTTGCTTTCTATACCCTCAGTTAGGGGTTTCACCACTGAAAATATTGTAAGGAATATAATTGGGGGCTTCCCAGGTGGCTCAGTGGTAAAGAATTCGCCTACCAATGCAGCAGGAGACATGAGTTCAGTCTCTGGGTCAGGAAGATCCCCTGAGGGTAGAAATGGCTCCCCACTCCAGTATTCTTGTCTGGGAGATCCCATGGACAGAGGAGTCTGGTGTGCTACAGTACATGGGGTCGCAGAGTCAGACACAACTTAGTGACTGAACAACAACAGCAAAGGAATATAATTACTTCAAGTTACAATGTAGATAATTTTAATAGTTAAAAGTTAACTTACTATTGCTAATTTATATAACTTGATATTGAAGATATACAGAAATAAGCATTGGTTGATCGTCTCAAGAGTTAACTATTTGATTGTTAATCTTTTTTTCTCCTTCAGATCTCAGAGCAGAGAACCAAAATTCGGCTTCTTCACTTCGCAGCAGCTGCCTTTTATCACCTGTCTGCTCTTAGAATTCAAAGAGCCTACAGACGTCATGTGGCTCTGAAGCATGCTAACAATAAACAGCTTAACTCAGCCATCTGTATTCAGGTTAGCTTTCCTTTGCATTAAGACTGTGATCTAATTTTTGTTTAAAGTTTTTTGATATTTCATAGGCAATTTCCAAATACCTCTAGTAAGGTTATGTAACATTTAGCTTTGGCCACACAGCTGTTAGGATGTCTTGATGGTTTAGAGATAAGTTGATGTTTTATGGCACAGTACTGAAGCTATGAATTATTCTCTGGTGCTTTGGACTCATTTACTCTTCTGCTAGCAACATCTGAGGGTACCTGTTTCTCTCTAGACATTCTTGCCAACTTGTGGCATTGGAAGACTTTGTGATTTCTGTCATTTTGATGAATGGCAAATTATATCATTTTTGTTTTGGATTTCCTTTGACTGCTAACAATTCTGAAAAAAAAATTTCAACTGTGTTGATTATTCAAATTCTTATCTGTGTATAGTGTGCTTTAAAAGATTTTTTTCCATATACCTTGCTTGTTTTTCTGTTGAGTGTTTTTTTTTTTAATAAATTATAGGAGTTCTTTATGTATTCTGAATAAGAATTCCATTTGTGTATGTTAAGTAAAAAAAGTAATTGAAGAATAATACACAGCTTAATAAGATTTATATAAATTATGAAATGAGGAATATGTTGTACAGGGTTGAATTCACATGCACACACTTACACACGTACACACTCACACTCACATACTGTGGCCTGGAAGGATCTGCATCAACTTGAGTGGAAAAGTAATGCCACTGGGGAGGGTTGAAAGAAATTCAATATAATGTTCTATTTATTTCATTTGTGTATATATGTATACATTTATTTTAAAAAACCTGAAATAATAAAGATCTTCATCCATCTGAAACAGAGATGGTTTCGAGCAAGATCACAGCGTAAGAGGTTTCTTCAGAAATACAGCATCATAAGCATTCAGCGTGAAGCTCGAGAACAAGCAAGCCAGCACAGCAGGGCTGCCTCCGTAATACAGAGAGCTGTCCGCCGTTTCCTCCTCCGTAAAAAGCAGGAAAACTTGAACAAAAGAATTGCTAAAATTCAGGTAACCGAAAATATTATGATTTTGCAATTCATCTACATGATACTTAACATTTTATTTTTTGGCCATACCTCAAGGCTTGCAGGATCTTCGTTCCCCAATCAGGGATTGAACTCAGGCCACAGCATGGAAAGTGCTGAGTCCTAACCACTGGACCGCCCAGGAATTCTACATCTAACATTTTAAAAAGCACAATCGCACTCATTCTAGAAATCTAAGGCTGGCCAAAAGAATCATTCATAAGCACTATGCTACCATAATTTCATTGTTAAGCACTTTATTTTCAAATTCCCTATAGGAAGTTGATGACTGAGAGCTGCAAAAGTATTTTTGCATTTTGAATACAGTTAGCCACCTTTGACCAATGAATGCTACTTTAGCTCATATGCAGGAATATTGTATGTATTTCTTCTGAGAAAAATTTATTTTGCTCTTTATTAGATCCTTAATTGAAGTTCTACTTGTCAAGTGTCTGACTGCTTCATATAATTTTACTGAAAATATTTACTTTGTTTGGAAGAAGATATAGATATAAATTTACAACATCAGGGGTTGCAATCTTCAAGTTACTGGTTTGTCTCTTTAAGGCACTATGGAGAGGATATTCTTGGAGGAAGAAAAATGATAGTACAAAAACTAAAGCCATTCGACAGAGACTTCAGTGTGTTAACAGGGAGATTCGAGAAGAAAACAAGCTCTACCACAGAACAGCAATCGCCCTGCACCATCTCCTGACGTACAAGTACCTTTCCACTGTGCTTGAGGCCCTGAAGCACCTGGGTTAGTTTGTTTCAACAGTATCTTGTAGAAGGCTAGAAATGCATTTTTACCTTAGAGTAGACAAAGAAGGGGCTTCCCAGGTGGCGGTAGTGGTAAAGAGCCTGCCTGCCAGTGCAGGAGATGTAAGAGACATGGGTTTGATCCTTGAGTCGGGAAGATCCCCTGGAGGAGGGCATGGCAACCCACTTCAGTATTCTTGCCTGGAGAATCCCCATGGACAGAGGAGCCTGGCGGGCTACAATCCATGGGGTCACAGAGTCAGACAGGACTGAAGCAACTTAGCACACACGAGTAGTTAAGATGCTGATTTTTGTTGTTGTGAATATATCTCTTTTTTACTTCCTCTTTCAGAGGCAGTTACTAGACTGTCTTCAATTTGCTGCGAGAAGATGGCCCAGAGCGGAGCAATCTCTAAAATATTTATCTTGATCCGAAGCTGTAACCGGAGCGTCCCGTGTATGGAGGTCATCAGATATGCCATGCAGGTCTTGCTTAATGTCGCCAAGGTACTTTCCAGCTCAATTGTGAAGCGTCCCGTGGTCCAGAGCTCTCCTCCAGCAAGTTAGCTCTATGCTTGCTCATCACTAGAGCTGAGATCCCCAAATTACAGTGTGTTTACTGCATGCCAGGGTTTTAGGGGGATATGGTGACTCGTTTAACATAGCTGTACATAGAGACACTGAATGTTTTATGATTTTATTTCTTCTGTTGTAGTATTCATAACGGTGATGGCAAGCATTTATCAAGGACTTGCTAACTACGTGCTAATGCTTCTCATGCATCATTTATTAAGTCCTCATGTTAATCCTCTAAGGTGGCTTGTATCAGGTTGTTGTTTTTCGTTCAGTCATGTCTACTTTGTGACCCCGTGGACTGCTGCCTGCCAGGTTCCCCTGTCCTTCACTGTCTCCCACAGTTTGCTCAAATTCACGTCCCTTGAATTGGTAATGCTGTCTAACCATCTCATCCTCCGTCATCCCCTTCTCCTCCTGCCTTCAGTCTTTCCCAGCATCAGGGTCTTTTCCAGTGAGTTGGCTCATCAAAAATTAGGTGGCCAAAGTATTAGAGCTTCAGCATCAATTCTTCCAATGAATTTTCAGGGTTGATCTCCTTTTGGATTGACTGGTTTGATCTCCTTGCTGACCAAGGAACTCTCAAGAGTCTTCTCCAACACCACAATTTGAAAGCATCAATTCTTCAGCACTCAGCCTTCTTTATGGTCCAACTCTCAGATCTGTACATGACTACTGGAAAAACCATAGCTTTGACTATATGGACCTTTGTTGGCAAAGTGATGTCTCTGCTTTTTAATATGCTATCTAGGTTTGTCATAGCTTTCCTTCCAGGGAGCAAACATCTTTTAATTTCATGGCTGAAGTCACTGTCCCCAATGATTTTGGAGCCCAAGAAAAGAAAATTTATCACTGCTTCCACTTCTTCCCTATTTGTCATGAAGTGATGGGATCAGATGCCACGATCTTCATGTTTTTAATGTTGAGTTTCAAGCCAGCTTTTTCACTCCCTTCTTGTAGTGAAGGAATAATCATTCTTACAGGAGGGAGGGTCCCAGCCTGAGGACCAGTGTGTGGTCAGTGGTGGGGCCAGACGTGGGCTCACGCCCATCCCCCTCCGGAGCTGACCCTCCACACGCTGTGCTGTACCAGAGCAGCAGCACCTCTTCTTCTCATATCCGGCAAAACAGGACGATACCATCGATGTACTCGGGGCTCCCTGGGACACTCTAGGTACAAACGTCAGCCTTTTGGCCTTGGACTGCTCGAGGTAGTCTCCACCAAACTAACACATGCAGAGATGTCGACATGGCAGGTTTATCCTCCTCGCCCTATCCATCAGCTGTAACTTCGAGACTTCCCCTGGGCTTTTTCTCTTTGAGGAGTAGTGGTTGAGACAGAGACTCTGATGCCAGACTGCCTGGGCTTGCATCCCAGCTCTGCTGCTCACTCTGGGTTACTCAGCCTCTCTGTGCTTCCCTTTTTTTAATGTAAACTGAGGGTAGTCATCGTACCTTTCTCATAATGTTATTGTGAGAATTAAATGAATCCGTGCACATAATGTGCTTGATCCACAGATGTGCCAAACAAGTGCTAAGTGTTCATATTGCTTAGTACCAGTAGCATTATCTGTTACCATGCAGATGTCAACATGAATCTAATGATGCAATTCACAATTAAAGCATGAAAGATATATTCTTGGCTAGTGATCATCACATTTATTTATTTTAAAGCAAGCTCACCTTCTTCTCAGGAAGCATGAGTAGGGTAACAAGCAGTAAACCTTATCTTTATGGTTATCTTAACCTATGATTGCCTATCACAGATATGGTATCTTTTTTCTGAGAGGGTCTCACTAAAATGTCCCTGTTTTTTACCTTGTTTTCATTTACATCAAGGTGTGCACTTTCAGAGATTTCAGATTTGATTCATTTTTTGTGGAACTTTAAAGTAGGTTGGGAAGAAAAACATTAAAAGGCACATGTGCATATAAGATGGATCCAGAAATGACCTCGGAAAGTCATCTCATGAAGTCCTCGCTCTTGATGCACATGGTCCAAAATTTGGCTCTAAGCCTCCTTCTCAGTTGGTGTTTCTAAGAGAATCTGCCCTCATTGTAACTTGTAACCTGGTTCTGTTCTCCTCCAGTATGAGAAGACAACTTCAGCGATTTATGATGTCGAAAACTGTGTAGATACACTGCTGGAGCTTATGCAGATGTACCAGGAAAAGTCTGGTGACAAAGTCGCCGACAAGAGCAGAAGCATTTTCACAAAAACCTGTTGTTTGTTGGCTGTTTTATTAAAGACGACAACTCGAGCTTTGGTGAGTATTCATCAGCTTTTTTTCCTTTGCGGTTATTTTTGCATGTTCTTAAGCCCAAGACTTTTATGCAGAAATTATCATAACTTAAATAGGGTTTTGTGTGTGTTCACACCTACTTTTGGGGCTGATCTGATTGTTCCTCACGTGTCAGAGGAGCTGAATTCTAGAAGTAGAATTTATTACAGCCCTTGAAGTAGGAAAATGGAACCCACTCCAGCATTCTTGCCTGGAAACTTCCATGGACAGAGGAGCCTGGCGGGCTGCAGTCCATCAGGCCACAAAGAGTCAGACGTGACTGGGTACACACAGGAGCAGCCAGCTTCCATGCACTTGAGGGAAGGAAGAACCGTGCCAACCAGGAAGCAGCATCCTCTCGCTGTGATGTAAAGACGTGTCAGGCGTCCCCTGGTGAGGTCTCTGCGTTACCCTCTCCAGGTGTGCAGGCAGCAGGGCTCACCGTGGGCCGGGATAGGACTGTGACCTTCATCCTGAGAACTGTGGGAAACCACCGAAGGTTTTATAAGCAAAGGAATATGTTCACTTTAAGTTTTAACATCACCTTGGCTGCTGATTGAAGAATGGATTTGGGACAGTGTGTGAGATGTAGGGAGACCATCAAGGAAGGAAGCAAATGTAGGCACTCAGTGGTCTGGGCCAGAGACTGCGCTTGACCTGGGGCTGCTTCTGTGAGAGGTAGGTGGGTAATGCTGTAATCTTTGATAAGGTAAAATTCATGAGACTTGGTAACTATAAATAATAGGTATATTGACTCTAATGTTTGCTTTTTTTATTCAGTATGGAATTAAGTATATCATTTTTGAATATTTACCCTCTTTGTGATTCTTTTAAGTTAGTTTATAGTTTAAACCATTCTAACTGCTGCACTTGGAGAACATGGCTTTTTATTGTTAAAAACTTGTCATTTACTGCACAGTGTTTGTTAACTGTGATTGATTTTTCTGGCAAAGAAAGGATATGAAGTTTAATCCTAGTTACTGTTTTAATAAACATACATTTTCTTTTTCAGGATGTTCAAAGTAGGTCCAAATTTGTCGACCGTATTTATAGTCTCTACAAACTTACAGCTCATAAGCATAAAGTGAATACTGAAAGAATCCTTTGTAAACAAAAGAAGAATTCTTCTGTGAGCCTTTCCTTTTTTCCAGAAACACCTGTAAGAACCACAATGGTTTCAAGGTGAGCAGTACATGTACCCTGCAGTTCCGTGTCACCAAACGTTCATTTGTTCATTGAGCCAGGGCTTCCCGGGTCGCTCAGTGGTAAAGGATCCTCCTGCCAAGCAGGAGATGCAAGAGATGTGGGTTCAGTCCCTGGGTGGGGAAGATCCCCTGGAGGAGGGAATGGCAAGCCCCTCCAGTATCCTTGCCTGGGAATCCCGTGGACAGAGGAGGCTGGCGGGCTGCAGTGCACAGGGCTGCCGAGAGCCGGACGCTACTGAGCACCACCACCACCTTTTCTACGTATGATGTTTATTTAATAACTTGGTATATTTTAATATGAATTATATTGTAGAACTATTCATATATTAATGAATAGATTCTTCCCCCCACCCCCACCCCCCCTTTTGAGATTTGTTATTCAGTCGCTCAGTCATGTCCAACTCTTTGCAACCCCAAGGACTGCAGCACACCAGACTCCCCTGTCCTTCACTGTCTCCTGGAGTTTGCTCAAACTCATGTCCATTGAATTGGTGATGCCATCCAACCATCTCATCCTGTCATCCCCTTCTCCAGCCCTCAATCTTTCCCAGCATCAGGACATAGTCAGGGGTTTGTTTTTGGGGGGGCGTTGTTGGGGGGAGTGGGCAGGTAAAACTCCAAACAGTCTACATGCACCTTTTCTGAGATAAAATATTTCAGTCACAACAAGGTTCCCTTGTGCCCCTTTCAGTCAGTTCTCTCACTTGACCCCCGATTCTGGAAACTGCTGACATGATTTCAGAATCTTTAGTTTTGCCTTTTCTGCTTTGTCCCATACATGGCAGCTTCCTGTGACAAACTTTTCTATTTAGCTTCATAAATACACCTTCGTGAGGTTCATCCACATCTTACCTGGCCTAGATTTCAGCTCTCTCTTCACACAGTGCTCGTCCATGACAGGGAAACACCCACTCTGTGTGACCACTCTCCATCCCCCCCACGCCCCCCCACCAATTAATTGATATTTGGAATTTGAACTGAAAAGAGTAAGAAAATGGAATTGTGTATAGTGGTAGGGATTCATGTGAGGAAGATGGATATGATGCTATTTTCTCAGTGAAGGAGATTATAAACATTAACTCAGCAGCAGATGGGGGAGGGTGTGGAGGGGACATTTGAAAAATAAAATAGTCATCTTGGGGAAAGAGAAAGGAAGCAGTTTCTAGGTGGTTTCAATCGCTGACGTACAATCAGCCAGCCTGGTTGTGTAGTTTCTCTTTAGCACTGTTGAGCTTGCAGGAATGGAAAAGGCAGATACCTGGATTCAACTGGGAATCCAACTAGAACTTTCCAGCTGAATTCAGTAGGAAAGAGCGACAATAGCGTTAACAGCATTTGCAAAGGAGATTATACTGGGGTACCCAAGGCAGCCGGGAGGGAATGGTGTGCAGCGCTGTGCTGGGGGCGGGCCTGCACTGAGGTCCCGGAAGTGGGCCCCCAGAGGGCGGAGCGTGTGAGCATGGACATGTTAAGTTGAAGGACGCGGATGAATCCCAAGTGGCGGTTGGGGCTGGAGGCCGGGCACCTTCTGAGGGTGGTGCCAGTCTACCGTGTGGTCACGTGACAAGGGGTGGCGCTGCAGGGAAGGGGCAGAAACGGACAGAAGAGGGGTCATCTCTTTGGCTGCAAGGATTTGGAGTTCTGAGATGGGACAGGAATCCAGTGGAGACCAGGAACCAGGTTTACAGACAAAACCCTGGGGTTTCATGGCTGAATAGCCAGAGCTTCAAAGGAGCCACCATCATCCTTTGGGGAAGATAGGGAGAAACGATCTGAAGTTATGAAAGACAATAACAGGAAGCCTCCCACCTGCGCGAGGGGCCTGGAGGGGGTGATGTGTCCACGAGGGGCTACCTTTCAGTTAAGACAAAGCAGTAGACATGACTCTTTTTTAAGAGAAGAACTCGGGTAATGAAAGGTTTTTGTTCTTCTCACAGACTCAAACCAGACTGGGTTTTGAGAAGAGATAATGTAGAAGAAGTCATGACTCCTCTGCAAGCTATTCAGATGGTGATGGACACGCTCAGCCTTCCTTATTAGCAGAGGCAAGCGTCTCGGCCTGTACAGGAAAAGACACAGTTAAGCTCATCACGCAGATGGAAAGCGTTTTTAGGTTTCTTTGTACAACTTTTAAAAATCTGACTTTGTATTAAAATTAAAAAGATATATGTAATAAATAAACTTTATATTATTTCTTTCTCATTTAATAGCTTTATTCAGGTAACAAACTAATGTCACAACATGATTCCAACACTGTTGTCCACGGCTGTCATCTTAAAATAGTTTGCATTAGTTTGAATATAATCATATTCCTAAAGGGAAAAGAGTAGCTTAGTGTGCCTGTTTTATAGGTAAATTGAGGCATTTGTCCAAAATAAATGTTGAAAAGTTAAGAGTCTGCCAACTCACGTAGAAGTGAGAAGAGGATAAAATAACCCCACAAATGCCATCGACCCCTGCTTCCTGACTGACGACCATCCAGATGGGCAGCTGAGCCCCTCCAGGCACATTGGGCAAATTCAGACCACCTCATCACATGCTAAAAACCCTAGACTCGGAACTGAGTGGGGCTTTTGACCTGGGGAGAGCAAGGTTGTAATAGAAACTCTAGTCCCTGAGCACAGACCTGAAGAAGGTTCATTTACTAAACACAACCTGTTTTTCATGGCTTTTGGGTCACTGCTGCCAACCCTGCACCCGTGGTTCCTGGGCCGCAGACACCTACCTCCAGTGGCTGTTTGCAGTCTGATCGGGTCCCAAAGTCTGTCTAGAAATGGGGGCCAGGACAGTTCTTAACTGTTAGAAATTAAACAGTAGTAGCCAGAAATGGAAAGACCATTTAACTACTTGTTGGAATAAGGATTAAACTTAGTCAGAAATTGTCTGAGACCTGGTTAGAATAGATCTGAAGACCATACTGATGTATTGTAGAATATATTGAAAGTAACTGGAGAATTTTTTTTTTTGTCTTCCAATAAAGTGTTTTGGGTACTCTTGGTACTGAGAATTTTCCAAACAGTGTGGTTTTTGTTGACTCTCCCAAATGCTTCATTTTTCATGTCACAGAATTTTAGTATAAACAGTTTATTTACTTGGTAAATTATACTGCTAGGATATAGTCAAGCAGCATAAAATGTTATTGGTATTCATTTCTTCTAAGATGATTATGACCAATTACTATTTGCACAAGAACTATTTTTATTAAGTTATACATGAAAGGTGATTTCCAGATAGTACATTTAAAACCTTTTGCTGATTAAGAAAATGCTGTCTTTTTGATTACTTTTTAAATTTTTATATTGGCCACCTGTCACTGATTCTCTGTATAAAGAAAGCATTATAAGCTACTATAGTTCTACTTTTAACAAAGGAAGAATTCCAGTGAGAACACTTTACTTATAACTTCTTCACAGGAGGTAAAATCAATGCAGATTAACATTAATTTACAATCTATATTTGAGGGCATGTGTATTTGTGGGTGTGTGTAAAAATTTCCAACCTATGTAAAGAAAGAAGGATATGGTCTAAAAACCTGCTTATTTCAAGAAATGCTTATGGGGGCTACATAAAGTGTTTCTAAAGCTTGCATAGATTATGGACCATTTTTTTTTCCCTCCAATTTTACAGAAGCCTATTTCAGAAACATCTTAAAAGAACAGAGTTGTTTTGTTTTGTTTTTTTTAATAATCTAATTTTATTTTGATTTGTTTTTGTTTTTTCACCTTTTGACCTCACCATGCAGCATGTGGAACCTTAGTTTCTCTACCAGGGATCGAACCCACACACCGCGCTTCAGAAGCACAGAGTCTGAATCCCTGGAATGCCAAGGAAGTCCCTAGTTTTATTCTATGAATAATACTCCATCATTAATGCAGATAACTTGTATTTGGAATAATGGTTTATTTTGGATTATCTAAAAAAACGAAATTTGTTCTAAACTTTGCCCTTGCTTTGCCAAGGCATCATTAGTTTCATACCTGCTGAACATTATTTGAAACAGATTCTTCCTTCTATCAATAATTGTGATTGATCTTTATTGTGGTATGTTGGTACATTCAGATCAGATCAGCCACTCAGTCGTGTCCGACTCTGCGACCCCATGAATCGCAGCACGCCAGGCCTCCCTGTCCATCACCAACTCCCAGAGTTCACTCAGACTCACGTCCATCGAGTCAGTGATGCCATCCAGTCATCTCATCCTCTGTCGTCCCCTTCTCCTCCTGCCCCCAATCCCTCCCAGCATCAGAGTCTTTTCCAATGAGTCAATTCTTCGCATGAAGTGGCCAAAGTACTGGAGTTTCAGCTTTAGCATCATTCCTTCCAAAGAAATCCCAGGGCTGATCTTCAGAATGGACTGGTTGGATGTCCTTGCAGTCCAAGGGACTCTCAAGAGTCTTCTCCAACACCACAGTTCAAAAGCATCAATTCTTTGGCGCTCAGCCTTCCTCACAGTCCAACTCTCACATCCATACATGACCACAGGAAAAACCATAGCCTTGACTAGATGAACCTTTGTTGGCAAAGTAATGTCTCTGCTTTTGAATATGCTATAATTTTGAGCATTACTTTGAGCATTACTTTGCTAGCATGTGAGATGAATGCAATTGTATGGTAGTTTGAGCATTCCTTGGCATTGCCTTTCTTTGGGATTGGAATGAAAACTGACCTTTGCCAGTCCTGTGGCCACTGCTGAGTTTTCCAGATTTGCTCAGCAGTGGCCACAGGACTGGCAAAGGTAAGTTTTCATTCCAATCCCAAAGAAAGGCAATGCCAAGGAATGCTCAAACTACCACTCATCACAATTGCACTCATCTCACACGCTAGCAAAGTAATGCTCAAAATTCTCCAAGCCAGGCTTCAACAGTACATGAACTGTGAACTTCCAGATATTCACGCTGGATTTAGAAAAGGCAGAGGAACCAGAGATCAAATTTCCAACATCCATTGGGTCATCGAAAAAGCAAGAGAGTTCCAGAAAAACATCTACTTTTGCTTTATTGACTACACAAAAGCCTTTGTGTGGATCACAACAAACTGTGGAAAATTCTTAAAAAGATGGGAATACCAGACCACCTCATCTGCCTCCTGAGAAATCTGTATACAGGTCAAGAAGCAATAGTTAGAACTAGACATGGAACAATAGACTGGTTCCAAATTGGGAAAGGAGTATGTCAAGGCTGTATATTGCCACCCTACTTATTTAACTTATATGCAGAGTACATTGTGCAAAATGCCAGGCTGGATGAAGCACAAGCCAGAATCAAGATTGCTGGGAGAAATATCAGTAACCTCAGATAACCAGATGACACCACCCTTAATGGCAGAAAGTGAAGAAGAACTAAAGGGCCTCTTAGTGAAAGAGGAGAATGAAAATTTTGGTTTAAAACTCAACATTCAGAAAACTAAGATCATGGCATCAGTCCCATCACTTCATGGGAAATAGATGGGGAAACAATGGAGACAGACTTTATTTTTTTGGTCTTCAAAAATCACTTCAGATGGTGACTGCAGCCTTGAAATTTAAAGATGCTTTCTCCATGGAAGAAAAGTTATGACCAACCTACACAGCATATTAAAAAGCAGAGACGTTACCAAGAAAGGTCTGTCTAGTCAAAGGTATAGTTTTTCCAGTAGTCATGTATTGATGTGAGAGTTGGACCATAAAGAAAGCTGAGCGCCAAAGAACTGATGCTTCTGAACTGTGGTGTTGGAGAAGACTCTTGAGAGTCCCTTGGACTGCAAGGAGATCCAACCAGTCCATCCTAAAGGAGATCAGTCCTGAATATTCATTGGAAGGACTGATGCTGAAGCTCAAACTCCAATACTTTGGCCACCTGATACAAAGAACTGACTCATTGGAAAAGACCCTGATGCTGGGAAAGATTGAAGGCAGGAGGAGAAGGGGACGACAGGATGAGATGGCTGGATGGCATCACCAACTCAATGGACATGAGTTTGAGTAAACTCCTGGAGTTGGTGATGGACAGGGAAGCCTGGCATGCTGCAGTCTCCATGGGGTTGCAAGGAGTAGGACATGACTGAGCGACTGAACTGTACTGAACTGAACATCTATATTTATCTTAGCAATATTATTGAAGATATAGGTTACTCATGTTGTTAACTCATGTTACTCATGTTGTCTCCTTCTACTGTTACTGTCTCTGAGGCTCTCTCTGTTCCATGGCCACTGTCCTACTAGCCCTCTCAATGCCACGTGTGTCCTCTCTGTTCTAAAATAGGTGATGACCTCCTGGACAGGCAGAAGCCCTCTGCTTCCCTCACATGCAGGCGGCTTTCGAGTAAAACTCCCCCGATTCGTAGCCTTGCTGTCAGCATGCAGATGTTCTCTCTTCAACAACCTCCAGGAGTGTGTCTGGCCACGTTCCTCTGACTATTTGTATGCCACATGATTTTGTCTTGTATCCTAGACTCACTGAATGTTGTACTGTGGAGACTGGATTGTCTTGTATCCCTCCCTCCCTCCAAAAAATGTTTTTAACAACTTGGTTGGCTCAAGCTGAACGTTGATATTGCAACAGCAGCTCAAATCTTATTTCAATTATTTTTTATCCTTATCTGAGTTACTTTGAGTTTGCCCAATACATAGATATTCAAGAGTCATTTGGAGGGGCTTCCCTCATGGCTCAGTGGTAAAGAATCCACCTGCCAATGCAAGAGACACAAGTTAGGTTCCCGATCAGAGAGAATCCCACATGCCTCAGAGCAGCTAAGCCCAGGTACCACAACTACTGAGCCTGTGCTCTAAAGCCCAGGAGCTGCAGCTCCTGAAGCCTGCATGCTCCTGAAGCCTGCATGCTCCAGATTCTGTGATCCACAACAAGGAGCCCAAGAACTGCAACGAAGGTAGCTCCCACTTTGCACAACTAGAGAAAGGCCATGCAGCAAGGAAGACCCAGCACAGCCCAAAAAACCCCCAAGAATCACTTGGAGGTTTACAGAGAAATCACACACAAAAGTCGGGGCCCTCTTTTTGCACTCTCTAGTCATTTCCCCATTGCCCCTTTCTCAGTGGACATTACTGCCCTGACTCGCCTCACTGGTACCTGTGGCTAGAATGTCGGTGGGCTTCTTCTTTAAACCCAAGGTTTCACTCCATTGCAAAGTGCCGAGTGCTAAGTTCTCTCAGGCCGTAGCCTGTAAAAATGGTCTACTACCTGAGATAACTGACTTCCTTGCCTTCTTTCAACTGAATTATCCCATCCAGAAATGGTCTGCTGTTTCCATTCTGCTGCCTGGCTTCTTGGTTTTCATTGGGGGTGAGTTTGGATTCTGTTTAGAGTTGCTCTCTTAGAAGTTTACTTGTGTATATTCGAAGCCGAAGTTGAAGAAGTGTTTTATCATCTGTTTTATTCCCCTTCCAAAACACCTTTTATTTTCATTTTTTTAAAAATTAATAAAGGACATTCAAGATGAAAACTTAGAATGTAAAGTTGTGAATGATGTCATCTTCCCCCCAGAGAATTTATTTCTGTTCCCAACTGACAGCTAGCCTAGAAACACCAGCTATTGCACATCACCTTTATCCACCAGTTTGGATTGAGATGGTGTTGAGGTGGATTTGGGTCCCTAGACAGTCTGTATCTGCTTCTCCCATACTCTCATTTTGCAAGGCCCTAGAGCTTTCTATTCTCTTGCAGGCTCCACAAACCACTGTTAGGTTTCTAACAGACCCCAGGGTCTGTCGAGAGCTACGCATGTCATCTTAGTCTTTTCAGCATCAGTCCCGAATCAAGGATTGCTATGAGAGGAGAAAGAATGAAAGTGAAGTCATTCAGTCGTGTCTGACTCTTTGCAACCCCATGGACTGTAGCCTGCCAGCCTCCTCCGGCCATAGGATTCTCCAGCCAAGAATACTGGAGTGTGTTGCCATTTCCTTCTCCAGGGGATCTTCCTGGCCCAGGAACCAAAGCCAGGTCTCCTGCATTGCAGGCAGACTCTACCATCTGAGCCACCAGGGAAGCCCTATGAGAAGTGCCTCCTACATGCTGGGATGAAATCTCTGTGCTTCCCTTCTCTTAAATCTTGGCCTGAAATTCTTCAGTGTCTTAGTACTGCACTACTGCCTTCCAATAGCTTGACAAACATTTTATTAAATATTTATAGTTGCTATCAATGTCCAACGCTTTGGTTCAGATAGGAAAGAATCCACCTGCCAATGTAGGAGACCTGTGTCCGATCCCTGGGTTGGGAAGATCCCCTGGAGGAGGGAATGGCCACCCACTCCAGTATTCTTGCCTGGAGAATCCCATGGACAGAGGAGCCTTGTGGGCTACAGTCCATGGGGTCACAAAGAGTCAGACACGACTTAGTGACCGACACACACGTGGTTGCTATCAGTAAGAGGATTGAGCTAAAACAACCCAATCCACCTGTGATGCAGGAATTTCCATTCTTCTGACTTTCAAATATGTTCAAAATGTTGAATATGATGTGGCTTGTCATGATGTCAGCAACTTCGTCTGATTTGGTTCAGCTAAAGTATAAAAAGGTAAACTCATACATGAATTTTTATAGCTGGATAACCTGATAGAGCAGATAGAGTAAAATGTTAAAAACTGCTGAATTTTGACATTTCAACAGTGGTTGAATCAAAGAGTTTGATCGACTGGTCTGTGTGCATACTTGTCTTGAAATAAAAGCTGGTGAGAAAGCGTGTGAGGAGCATTTGAATAGGCTTTCCCATCCTCCCGTCCTTTAGAACTTAGCGTGGATAAATGCATGCATGGAAACTGATTGTCCCATTCAAATGCTAATACTCACAGTGTATTTTCTTAATAGAAGGGGGAAAGCATGACTGCACACCATCCGAATTCAAGCTCAGTGCTAGCATCTTGTCAGCAATTCTGTCTTTTGTGGTGATACAATACAAAACCCACGACATCATATATTAGACCTTTTGGTCAAAACATTTGCCGTCAATTGAACACAGTAATGAAAACTCTGAGCTTGGGTCAAAGTGAGGTTGGCCTTTCCTCCCCCAGGTCCTTGGGAGCTGAGCGTATGGAGGTGAAGGGCCCGGCCAGCCTTCCCTCCGTCACCCCAAGCTCTTGCCACACTCGGCTCCATCCAAGTCAAAAACTGGGACCTGGGCCCCTCTGGGAAACACAAAGAAGAAAAGGAGAGGAGATACTTTTGTGGATAATTACTTCAACAGCACTGTGGGACCTGTTTCGTTTTGCATTTCAAAACCTTGCTGGCTCTCTTTTTTGGGGCTGGGTAATATTCCATTGCCTCTTGATGAAAGTGAAAGTGGAGAGTGAAAAAGTTGGCTTAAAGCTCAACATTCAGAAAACGAAGATCGTGGCATCCGGTCTCATCACTTCATGGGAAACAGATGGGGAAACAGTGTCAGACTTTATTTTTTTGGGCTCCAAAATCACTGCAGATGGTGACTGCAGCCATGAAATTAAAAGACCCTTACTCCTTGGAAGGAAAGTTATGACCAACCTAGATAGCATATTCAAAAGCAGAGACATTACTTTGCCAACAAAGGTCCGTCTAGTCAAGGCTATGGTTTTTCCTGTGGTCATGTATGGATGTGAGAGTTGGACTGTGAAGAAGGCTGAGTGCCGAAGAATTGATGCTTTTGAACTGTGGTGTTGGAGAAGACTCTTGAGAGTCCCTTGGACTGCAAGGAGATCCAAGCAGTCCATTCTGAAGGAGATCAGCCCTGGGATTTCTTTGGAAGGAATGATGCTGAAGCTGAAACTCCAGTACTTTGGCTACCTCATGTGAAGAGTTGACTCACTAGAAAAGACTCTGATGCTGGGAGGGATTGGGGTCAGGAGGAGAAGGGGACGACAGAGGATGAGATGGCTGGAGGGCATCACTGACTCGATGGACGTGAGTCTGAGTGAACTCTGGGAGTTGGTGATGGACAGGGAGGCCTGGAGTGCTGCGATTCATGGTGTCGCAAAGAGTCGGACACGACTGAGCGACTGAACTGAACTGAACTGAGTATTCCATTGTGTACACATATATGTACCACATTTTTATCCACCCTTCTGTTGGTGGACTTTTAGATTGCGTTCATGTCTTAGCCATTGTAAAAAGCACTGCAATGGACATTAGGGTGCATGTGCCCTTTTAGATGGTGTTTTTCTCTGGATATATGTCCAGGAGTGGAATTGCTGAATCATGTGGTAGTTCTACTTTTCGTTTTTTAAGGAACCTCCGTACTGTTTTCCATAGTGGCTGCACAGATTTACATTCCCACTAACAGTGTAGGAAGGTTCCCTTCTCTCCACACCATCTCCAGAATTTATTGTTGGAAGATTTTTTGATGATGGCCATTCTGACCACTGTGAGGTGAGACCTCATTGTAGTTTTGCTTTGTGTGTCTCTATTAATTAGTGATGTTGAGCATCTTTTCATGTGCTTTTTGGCCATCTGTATGTCTTCTTTGGGAGAAGGCAATGGCACCCCACTCCAGTACTCTTGCCTGGAAAATCCCATGGACAGAGGAGCCTGGTAGGCTGCAGTCCATGGGGTCACTAAGAGTCAGACAGGACTGAGCGACCTCACTTTCACTTTGCACTTTCATGCATTGGAGAAGAAAATGGCAACCCACTCCAGTGTTCTTGCCTGGAGAATCCCAGGGATGGGGGAGCCTGGTGGGCTGCCGTCCATGGGGTTGCACAGAGTCAGACACGACTGAAGCAACTTAGCAGCAGCAGCAGCAGCAGCATGTCTTCTTTGGAGAAAGGTCTATTTAGATCTTCCACCCTTTATTTATTTTTTTTTGATTGGGTTGTTTTGTTTTTTATATTGAGCTTGCAGCAACATGGGTGGAGCCAGGCATTGTTGAAGTGAGTGAAGTCAGAGGAAGACAAATATTATATGATATTGTTTATGGATGGAATCTAAAAAGAAAATGGTACAAATGAACTTATTTTCAAAACAAATGGAGTCACAGATGTAGAAAGCAAACTATGGTTACAAGGGAGAAGGGAGAAATTGGGAGACTGGGATTAACATACACACACTGTGGAAGTGTATTAGTTGCTCAGTCATGTCTGACTCTTTGCAACCCTGTGGACTATAGCCTGCCAGGCTCCTCTGTCCATGGGATTCTCCAGGCAAGAATACTGGAGTGGGTTGCCATGCCCTCCTCCAGGGGGTCTTCCCAACCCAGGGATAGAATCTGGGTCTCCTCCATTGCAGGCAGATTCTTTACCATCTGAGTCACCAGGGAACATATACACACTACTATATATAAAATAGAGAACTAATAAGGACCTACTATGCAGCACAGGGAGCTCTACTCAATCCTCCAATGACCTGTATGGGACAAGAATCTAAAGCAGAGCGGGTGTATGTGTGTGTACAACCGAGTCACTTTACTGCACACCTGAAACTAACTCAACATTGTAAATGAGCGATACTCCAATAAAAATCAAGAAAGAACACACATCTTGCTGGCTCTCCTTTTCTTAACTAGAGTGGCTACAGGTGGACCTTTCGGGTGAGTACTATAAAAAGCTGGCTTCAAGCCAGTTTCTCTCTCCTTCATGGCCTCTGACTTTTCCTCTGCCAGTTTCTCTTTACCTCCTCAACTTCTCTCAGTCATGAATCAGACATAGTGTGTAAAAAATAAATATCATGGCCTCCAAATAGTCTCTCTGAAGCCCTTCTGACTAGATTGGAAGGAACTGGGAATGAAATTCTACTCACCTGCCCAAGAAAGGTGGCTGTGACTCCCAGCACCTGACGATCACCTGTCAAAGGCTTTCTCCTATTTCCAGTCTTACTCCTGTTCTGTTTTGATTTTGGCTCCTTTGCCTCGTGGAAGAGAATAGTGAGCTACGCACCGCAAACCCTACCAGCAAGCACTGCATGGCTGCTGACCACGCACCTTGCTTTGGAATATGTGCCACAAAAGTTTAAGAAAGAAAGAAATTCTGAGAAACGGAGAGAGAACATCCAAGTTTAAAATCCTGTTTCCTACGCTCTGAATAAAACATTTTTATGTGTATTTTGTTATTCTCAAAATTCTAAGTAATAGTCCCAGTTCAAGATTTCCCCCTCAATACTGAGGAGGAGAAATAAAACTTCTATTAATACCTGCTTCCTCCTAACCTAGAGGTCAGCTGTTTTAACAGCAAGAGTGATTTACAAGTTCTTATTTTTTTTAATTCAAGACTACCAATCTTTGAGTTAGTATAAATTCCTCAGATTTTGATACTGTCTTAGTTTTTTGTTTTTTACATTCCCTGTGTTTCTCATTGATTTAAAATTGTTGACCACTATTTTTGAAAATACCTTTATTGAGGTATAGTTCACATACCATACAATCAGCCCATTTAAAACGTACAATTGAGTGCTTCCTGGCGTAATCACAGAGTCGTGCAATCCTCACCATAATCAGTTTTAGAACACTCATCATCCTTAGCTTTCAGTCAGCAGCCCCTCCCCAATTCTAACCCTAGAAGATCACGAGTCTCCCTTGTGTCTCTCTACATGTGTCTACTCTGGACATGCCATATAGATGAAGCCACATAATATGTAGTCTTCTGTGACACGCTTTTGACACTTAGCATGTTTCTGAGATTCATTCATGTTATGACATGTAATAATACTTCATAATATTTCATTGTTTCATTGTAAATTTTGTTTAGCTCTTGTGTATATTAATGAGCACCTGGGTTGTTTTTCAGTTCAGTTCAGTCACTCAGTCGTGTCCGACTCTTTGCAACCCCATGGACTGCAGCATGCCAGGCTTCCCTGTCCATCACCAACTCCCGGAGCTTGCTCAAACTCATGTGCATCGAGTCAGTGATGCCATCCAACCATCTCATCCTGTTGCCCCTTTCTTCTCCCACCTTCAACCTTTCCCAGCATCAGGGTCTTTTCAAATGAGTCAGTTCTTCACATCAGGTGGTCAAAGTATTGGAGTTTCAGCTTCAGCATCAGTCCTTCCAATGAATATTCAGGACTGATTTCCTGAATATTTAATTATTAATAATTAAACTAATTAGAATAAATTAGTTTATACATTAGTTTAAACATACTAATGGAAAAACGTATTAGTATGTTTATACACTAAACATACTAATGCTTGCTACAAACATAGGGGTGACAGTGTTTGTGTTTTTATGAAATTATAATAATGTAAGAAAAGAGATTATCCTAACAACACCACTTCCTCTGAAATAAAGTTGACTCAGAAAGCCTTGAAGCTGTAAATTTCAGACAATGAGAAGAGGGTGTGTGGAACTAAGCGCTGAAGGCGGGCATGTTTCTGCATGTGTTACAGGAGAGGGGGACTCAGGACTGGGATACGCATGGTCCTGCTATGAAAGAAGCCTTGGGTACTCAGCTTACAAATTTAAGAACCTCTGAAAATCCAGAGTTCTAATTAAAACTGTGATAAACCATCCCTGAAAGTATAAAGAAAATAACGGTAGCAGTGACTACATAACAAATACTAACAGCCTACCTGTAAGATTACTTTTAAGGCTACATCCAGGGAAGTTGTGCTTGTTTCATTCACATGTGGGATATTCAAATTTCCCTTCCTGACAGAGGACTCGAAATGATTGTATGGGTGTTCTCTCTTTATGTGAATGTTTACACTCAAATTCAATGAAATCCCCTGTTTTAGCATATCTTTTGGGGGGGTTTCTCCATTTTAACTGTATGTTATTTTTGTTCATTCTGTCTTCAGATATGATACATGCATCTGAAAGAAAAAATAATAAGGTAATTAATAATATATATTTCCTTATCCAAGAACAGTGAAATTGCATTTAAATAAAATTATAAAAGAATATTAAAAGTTAATATTCAGTTATACTAGATGTAGTTCTTAGCATTTTGTATGTATCATTTATAAATGCTGGGCATTATCTCTCCATGCTACCCATGAGGAGATGGAAGCTCAGAGAAGCAGAATAAATTTTCCAAATTCACATAATTTAGTGTTTTGAGCCAGAATATGGAAGCCAGGCTTCCCTGTCCTTCACTATCTCCCGGAGTTTGCTCAACCTCATGTCCATTGAGTCAGTGATGTCATCCAACCATCTCAACCTCTGTCTCCCCCTTCTCTTGCCCTCAATCTTTTCCAGCATTGGGATCTTTTCCAGTGAGTCAACTCTTCGCATCAGGTGGCCAAAGTATTGGAGCTTCAACTTCAGCATCAGTCCTTCCAATGAATATTCAGGACTGATTTCCTTTAGGATTGACTGGTTGGATCTCCTTGCAGTCCAGGGACTCTCAGGAGTTTTCTCCATCACCACATTTCAAGAGCATCAATTCTTTGGCTCTCAGCCTTCTTTATAATCCAACTCTCACATCCGTATATAACTATGGAAAAACCATAGCTTTGACTAGATGGACCTTTGTCGATAAAGTGATGTATGAATCCTAACACCACCAGATACTCACCAAGCGGCTTAAATCAAATACTAAGGTGTTCTGTGCCTCGTTTCTTCATTCATTGGCACAGGTTGTTAATAAAACAAATCTCATAAGACTACTGATAGAAATTATGTAGATTCCATTTCTTATTGTGCTAGACAATGTGGCTGTGAATATCCTTGTACAGATTCTTTTACACTTGCAAGAGTGCGTATATAGATTAGTCTTCCAGAAATAAAGTAGTGAGGTCAAAGGATGCATGTTTTTAAAATCTGAAGTTTATTCCCAAACTGCCCTTCAAAGAGTTTGCCCCACTTTATAATTTCATTAAGAGAGTCAGAGAGACTTCCCTGATGGTTGAATGGTTGACTGCACACTTTCACTGCAGGGGCACGGGTTTGATCCCTGGTTGGGGGACTAAGATCCCACATGCCCCAGAGCAAATAATCTGGCGTACCACAACTACTGAGCCAGAGTACCACAACTAGAGAACTCGTGCCAACTAGGACCTGCAGCCAAATACACATTTAAAAAAGAAGAAGATATAGTGCAGATTTGGGAGGCGACTTGCTAACCTTGCCAGTTTTTCTACTTTCCCTGCTAGAACTCCCAGCCACGTGGGAGTAAAAATCCACGTTAGCACTGGTCTGCAAAGAGTTCTTCCAGGAAAAACCATCAGGTTTACAAGTAGAATTTTGCATACTGATAAAGAACAACTCCCAGACCATAATTTCACAAATGGTCTCCTGAAAAAAATCCTCAGATGTTGGTAACGTGACAATATTTTGTGGTGTAAGAATATGTCCTGTGGTTAAATGACTTGGGATATTCATGGAGTTTTGTAATGCACTGTGTATTTTGGGTCTCTTTAAAGTGCATTTATATTATTGTTTTTTTTTAAAAATGTGTTTATTTTTGGCTGTGCTGGGTCTTGTTGCTGCATAGGCTTGTCTCTAGTTGCAGAGAGTAGCGGGGGCTGCTCTCCCGTTGCATTGCACGGGCTTCTCATCGAAGTGACTTCTCTTGCTGAAGAGCAGGGGCTCTAGGTGCACAGGCTCAGAAGTTGCAGCCTAGGGGCTTTAGTTGTTCCTCAGCATGTGGAATCTTCCCGGATCAGGGATCGAACTCATGTCCCCTGCATCGGCAGGCAGATTCTTATCCACTGTACCACCAGGGAAGTCCTTATTTATCATTTTTAAAGAAACTTTTTTCCCACTCTGCTTTAAAGCAGATTAAAAAAAAAATGTTCAGTTATATACCTACACTTGTTAACAAGTTTTTGGCTGAATGAATTTAAGTAAAAATTATCCTACAAAATTAGTCCATGAAAATTCTATAAACATCAAGTTTCAGACTCCAGGAAAATATGAAGAACTCACCAATGCATGTGGGTGGTTCTGACCACCGTCCATTTCTGCACGTCACAGTCAGATTTCCCCGGAGCTCATAGAAAGACTGGCAGCGGTACTGGACCATCGACCCTGGAGAGTATGCTGATGAGGGGAAGGAGGTGATGTCTCCATTGTCAATAGGCGGAGGGGGCCCACAGTATTGTGCAGTCTCTGGAAGATGACATGCAAGTGTTAAAACAAAAGTCAGTATTGCAGTATAAATGGAATAATGCGAAGTTCCATATTTCATATCTTCAATATCTTATTTACATGATGTCCGAGAGTCCAAATAGCTCATTATAAAATTTCTATCATGCAACCTGATAACTAGAACTATAATGCTTTCTTTCACCCTAAAATAAGACACACACAAAATAAGTATTAAGCATATATCAGGGCATGCTTGTGTGGTCAGTCTCTACAGCCGTGTCTGACAGTTTGCAACCCAATGGACCATAGCCTGCCAGGCTCTGTCCATGGGATTCTCCAGGCAAGAATACTGGAGTGGGTTGCCATGCCCTCCTCCAGGGGATCTTCCCGACCCAGGGACCGAGCCCATATCTCCTGCATTGCAGGTGGATTCTTTACTGCTGAGCCATCGGGAAGTCCATATGTAAGGTTATATAAGTATTAAAAACTGTTTTTATTTAAAGCCTGATGGACTGGTGAGTAAATCTCTGGTCTATTTCACCTTTCCCCATAAAAACGTTTAATTACAGAGGGAAGGTAAAAATAAGAAACTCCCTTCCCATTTTTATTCTCTGGGGCAACTGTTACTGTTATGCAAACATCATGTAGCTATCAGTTATGGTCATGAACTTTTAATTTTACTGAAATGACTTGTAGACACACTCTTCTGCATTTACTTTTTTAACTCCAAATAATAGCGTGAGCCTCTTTCTCTGTCCATCATGTTTCAACTTCATGTTAAGATTGGCTGGGATAAGTTCCATGGTACTGACTGATCTCCCTACACGGTCACAAAAGCTACAGATACAGAGTGACCGAATCAGACATCTGATCGCAAATAATTTCTTCTCGCTCCTGTTTCACTTGTTGTCTCTGCTCTTTTCTCAAACCAATTCCTTCATGTGGACTTTGGATTCCATACCCTCTACACCAGCAAAGGCCCTGCCCGTGAATTGTCCTCTTTCTGCTGTGTCACCAATGTCTCCTCTGCTGAATCTGTAACCAGCATAGAAATGCGCTGAAAAAGTCACAGCTTCATCAGGTAAAGGCAAAGTTACCAACGAATTTCAGGTAGCTAAATCCACTGCTTTTTTTTTTTTTTTTTCCATCTCTATCTCCCTTTACTTCCCTTCCTCCTATGTTATTATTATTTTAACTTTTTTTATTCGGAAGAAAATTGCTTTACAATGTTGTGTTGGTTTCTGCCAGACAACACAAATCAGCCAAGATGATACGTATATCCCCTCCTTCGTGAACCCCCCTCCCCTCCCCTCAACCCACCGCTCTAGGTCATCACAGAGCACCAGGATGAGCTCCTTGTTAAATCCACTGTTCAATTCTCAGGCATCTTGCCCAGTGCTAAGCAGTCTTTGAAATGTTTGTCATCCTGTCAAATAACATTTTAAAATAAGGCTTTTGTTTTTGTTTTTGTTTACTTGTATCATTGGCATTGCTTTGGGACATCAGTTGTGGTGTTGTGATTTTTAAAAAGAAGCAAACATTTGGTCTGACTCCTGCTTCTTGCACAGAGCTCTGGAAACCCTTGGAATCTCCTGAAGATGGAAAGCAATCAAGGTGCCTTTTGTTCCATCAATGACGCGATTTTCAGAAAGCCCTTCGATAAGACAAGGATGTGCTGGTTGCCAGGAGAACCATCACGTGATGAGAAGGCTGAAGCTTTCAGTCCCACCCTGACCTGCAGGGAGGGCAGAGGGCCTGAAGGTCAAATCCATCACCCATGGCCACGGATTTGATCAATGGTGCCAACGTACTGAAGCTTCCATAACCCCACAAAAGACAGGGTCCATAGGGCTTCCTGTGGGAAGATTGAGGGAAGAGCCACTCCTGGAGGGGGCATGGCAGCTCTGCGCCCTCCCCCACACTTTGTCCTGAGCGTAGCTCTCATCTGGCTGTTCCCGAGGTGTCCCCTTTTGTAATACAATGGTGATCTAGTGAGTAGACTGCTTCTGAGTGTGGTGAGCTGCTCCAGCAAAGTAGGGAACCCAAGGAGAGGGTCATGGAAAACTTCACCTATACCTGGTCGGTCAGAAGCACAGATCACAACCTGGACATGCAACCGGCATCTGAACTGGGGCCGCAGGGAGCAGTCTTTTAAGACTGGGTCCTTAGCCTGTGAGATCTGAGGCTGTCTCTGGGTAGACAGTGTCAGAACTGAGTCAAATTGTAGGACACTTGCTTGTAGAATGAGGGGTAGCACCCCCACATTGCAATTGGGTCCTGGAATTATTTTAGCAACCTTCCCTAGTTTATCTCCTGCAACCTTGTTTGGCTGCTTCTCTTTACCCACCTCTTTCTCTCTTGTTTAGACATGTAAACTCTTCATGTGTTCCCAGCCTGTCCCAAAACTTTCATATTATCTCTCCGGCAGCAGTTACCAAATTCAAACCCTAGCCTTGACCACTCTCAGATTGCCTGCTCTACATCTTAATGCTGGATATTGAGTAATTCTAATGAATAGAATCAAGTTTCCAGTGAAGGTCTCAAACCTGTTTCTTCTCTGGTCACTGTTGGAGATACATCTTAGAGAAACAGTTTAAAACATGGACATATACACAATGGAGTATTACTCAGCCATTAAAAAGAATACATTTGAATCAGTTCTAATGAGGTGGATGAAACTAGAACCTATTATACAGAGTGAAGTAAGCCAGAAAGAAAAACACCAATACAGTATACTAACGCATACATATGGAATTTAGAAAGATGGTAACAATAACCCTGTGTATGAGACAGCAAAAGAGACACTGATGTATAGATCAGTCTTATGGACTCTGTGGGAGAGGGAGAGGGTGGGAAGATTTGGGAGAATGGCATTGAAACATGTATAATATCATGTATGAAACGAGTCGCCAGTCCAGGTTCGATGCACGATACTGGATGCTTGGGGCTGGTGCGCTGGGACTACCCAGAGGGAGGGTATGGGGAGGGAGGAGGGAGGAGGGTTCAGGATGGGGAACACAGGTATACCTGTGGCGGACGATATTTGGCAAAACTAATACAATATTGTAAAGTTTAAAAATAAAATAAAAATTTAAAAAAATGGACAGAATTGGGTAACTAGATGACAGTTTAATGCTTCAGAATATTGTGTAATAAATAGGTCATAAGTTTTTTTTTTCCTGTTCTTTAGATAAAGCAAAGATCAGAAACCTCTTTTTAAACATTATTTAGAAACAAATACTGACCTACACAGTGTGGTAAGGACTGCCATTGTCCACTTTTGCACACAAGTTCTTTTGCTTCCAGAAATGCATGATTTTCTTTACAGAGGACAGCGACCTTCTCTCCTTCCTGGTAATTCACTGTGGTTAGCATGTTCTGAGCGTTAGGAATCTGAGGTGGAGGTGGGCACAGTTGCTTCTTTTTTCCTACCAAAAGATTGCATTATTTGATTAATAAAAGCTAAGGAAAAACAGCTCAACAAGATGACATTTCAGTATAATGGGACATCCAATAACTAACTCTCTCTTTCTCTGCATACATACATATACACATACATATATGTATACATATAGTGTATACAATGCTGGGCTTCCCTGGTGGCTCAGTGGTTTAAGAATCCGCCTGCCAATGAAAGAGATTTGGGTTCGATCCCTGGGTCAGGAAGATCCCCTGGGAGGGTATGGCAACCCACTCCAGTATTCTTGCCTGGAGAATCCCATGGACAGAGGAGGCTGGTGGGCTACAGTCCATGGGGTCACAAAGAGTCAAACACAACTTAGTGCCTAAACTACAACAACATATACTGTGCTATAGTAATACCTGTATTTTATGTTAACATAGTTTTTGGTTTAAAAAGCATGTCTGTGTTGTAATAATTGATTTAAAATTTCTCAGGTCCCCCTTTGTATCTCCTAATCACTACTCTGTCAGTACTCTTGTATAATTTTTCAAATTAGCCCTTTTAATTTCTTCTAGCTAACCCTCATGATTCAAAAAAGTTATGTGCATGTAGTTCAAACATGTTAGAACATAAAAAAATATTTAAATAGCAACAGTAATGACAGAACCAGCCAAGGCTTCCCTTGACCACCTATCCTTTTATTTTTATTTTACATTTACTTTTTAATTGAAGGATAATTTTAAAGAATTCTGTTGGTTTCTGCCAACATCAATATGAATCAGCCATAGGTATACATATGTCCCCTATCTCTTGAACCTCCCTCTAGAGGTGTATGGAGTTAGTAACACGGAGATTTACAATACCATATGTAAAATAGATAGCCAGTGGGAATTTGCTGTCTGATTCAGGGAACTCAAACAGGGGGTCTGTAACAACCTAGAGGGGTGGGGTGGGGAGGGAGATGGGAGGGAGGGTCAACAGCCTAAACTTTGATGGCAATAAAGGATTTCCATAATCTGCATTTTCTTCTAAACAGAACAGTGCCTGCTGGTGGATGTGGTTAGAATGCCTCTGTCTGACTAGCAACTAACTCTTTTTTGGTCAGTGGACTTTTTCTTAGGGAAGCACTTTAAATGGTCACCTTAGCGCCGGAGCACTGTGGTCAGAGCCGCAGGCCCACCTCCTGACCAAGACTCGCGGGGGTGCTCTGCTTCAGCGCGTCTCGCCCCAGGGCACAGGTCAGAGCCTCAGGCCCACTTCCTGACCAAGACTGGCGGGCATGCTCTGCTTCAGCACATCCCCTCCAGGGCGAAGGTCAGAGCCGCAGGCCCACCTCCTGACCGAGACTGGCGGGGCTGCTCCGCTCCAGCGCATCCCACCCCAGGGCACAGGTCAGAGCCGCAGGCCCACCTCCTGACCGAGACTGGCGGAGCTGCTCTGCTCCAGCGCATCCCACCCAGGGCACAGGCTGCTGTCTGGTGGTGCTTCTCTGCAAAAAAAGAGGTGTTTTGTTGTTGTTGTTGTTGTTGTTTTTTTACTGCACCACGTAGCTTATAGAATCTAGGTTCCCCAGCCAGGGATTTGAACCTTTGCCCTCATCAGTGAAAGTGCAGAGTCCCACCCACTGCATCTCCAGGGAAGTCCCTAAATTTCTTTACTTTAAAATATGGTATTCTCATCCATTCATCTGCTGATGGATATCTAGGTTGCTTCCATGTCCTGGCTATTGTAAACAGTGCTGCGATGAACATTGGGGTACACGTGTCTCTTTCCCTTCTGGTTTCCTCAGTGTGTATGCCCAGCAGTGGGATTGCTGGATCATAAGGCAGTTCTATTTCCAGTTTTTTAAGGAATCTCCACACTGTTCTCCATAGTGGCTGTACTAGTTTGCATTCCCACCAACAGTGTAAGAGGGTTCCCTTTTCTCCACATCCTCTCCAGCATTTATTGCTTGTAGACTTTTGGATTGCAGCCATTCTGACTGGCATGAAATGATACCTCATAGTGGTTTTGATTTGCATTTCTCTGATAATGAGTGATGTTGAGCATCTTTTCATGTGTTTGTTAGCCATCTGTATGTCTTCTTTGGAGAAATGTCTATTTAGTTCTTTGGCCCATTTTTTGACTGGGTCATTTATTTTTCTGGAGTTGAGCTGTAGGAGTTGCTTGTATATTTTTGAGATTAGTTGTTTGTCAGTTGCTTCATTTGCTATTATTTTCTCCCATTCTGAAGGCTGCCTTTTCACTTTGCTAATAGTTTCCTTTGTTGTGCAGAAGCTTTTAAATTTAATTAGGTCCCATTTGTTTATTTTTGCTTTTATTTCCAATATTCTGTGAGGTGGGTCATATAGGATCCTGCTGTGATGTATGTCGGAGAGTGTTTTGCCTATGTTCTCCTCTAGGAGTTTTATAGTTCATATACACAATGGAGTATTTCTCAGCCATTAAAAAGAATACATTTGAATCAGTTCTAATGAGGTGGATGAAACTGGAGCCTATTATACAGAGTGAAGTAAGCCAGAAAGAAAAACACCAATATAGTATACTAACACATATATATGGAATTTAGAAAGATGGTAACAATAACCCTGTGTATGAGACAGCAAAAGAGACACTGATGTATAGAACAGTCTTATGGACTCTGTGGGAGAGGGAGAGGGTGGGAAGATTTGGGAGAATGGCATTGAAACATGTATAATATCATGTATGAAACAAGTCGTCAGTCCAGGTTCGATGCACGATGCTGGATGCTTGGGGCTGGTGCACTGGGACGACCCAGAGGGAGGGTATGGGGAGGGAGGAGGGAGGAGGGTTCAGGATGGGGAACACATGTATACCTGTGGTGGATTCATTTCGATATTTGGCAAAACTAATACAATATTGTAAAGTTTAAAAATAAAATAAAATTTAAAAAAAAAGGAAGAAAAAAAATGGTATTCTCCTATTTCCCTAAATTTGTATTTTCATCTACTTCTTGGTTGCAGGATACTTTTTTCAGACTTCCCACCATTCTTCTTAATTAGAGTAAAATTGGTTAGACAGGTCTGCTTAATCTTTTTAAGAATTAGTTTTACTTAAGGAATCAACTCTAAGTAAAATATTCTATTTCATTCACTTCCTTCTGCCTTTACTTTTATTATTTCTTTCTCTTCTTAACATCTGGAATGTATGTTTTCCCCTAGCTATATATTTATTTAATGTGTGTGTATATATATATATACACACACAAGTTTATTTTTTCCTAAAAAATATGCATTTAAGGCTCTGAATGTCACTATAAATTTTGGTTATTATGCATCTCATAGGTTTTACTGTATGTTTTATAATTATAATATACTTCTTAGTATTTTAAATACTATTCCATTAGGTTATTTGGAAGTGAATTATTTCACAAAATGAAAGATAGAAGAGGAGGTCAATTTCATTATTACTTTTAAATATTACTTCTTTGTGGTTATGAAAGTGATCTATACAGTTTTAATACTGGGAATGTAACAGTGAACTATGGCTGATTAATTTAACTAAACATTCCACAGGCATATAACAAGTTCTTGAAACTCTCAGAACAATATTCACTTCCTAAAATAAAAAAATAATAATGTTGAAAAATAAAATATTTAATAAAAATGAAAAATTTTAGTTGTTTTAGACAAATTATAGTTAACTTATCTTCTTAAAATCATTATTTAAATTTAATTATATATTCAAATATTTTTCTCCTTCACAATTTCTAATGCCATCATACCCAGAAAGCTTTTAAGGTTTTTATTGAATTTGTTACAATATTGTTTTTATGTTTTGGTTTTTTGGCCCTGAGACATGCGGGATCTTAGATCCTGGACCGGGTTAGGAACCCATATCCCCAGCATTGGAAAGCAAAGTCTTAACCACTGCACCACCAGCTAAGTCCCAGCCATTATACTCTTCCGTTAGGAGCTGGTATTCCATCATGTATATTTGATATGATCTGTTTCGAAATGAGTCTTTAAGTGGTAAATTCTCTTAGTCTGTCCTATGTTTCAAATTTTCTTTATTCCATAATCATTAATGAGTATAATATCGGTATATAGAAAAACTGGCCACCAGTTATCTTCTCTAAGCACCTGCCAGGCTCCTCTGTCCATGGTTATGAGCAGTTTCTGACTTTACCTTCCAATTTTATGATTATATATCACAGTGAATAATTTAATTTAAAAGCATGTTAATTTCAAGAGCACTTTTCTGGTGAAGAAGCAAACGATCTACAAAATCTTTCAAACAAATCTCACCTAGGCAGTCTGGTTCAGGGTCCCACTTCCCGTCGATGCAGACTGTCTGTATGTCTGTACTCTTCCCAGCACACTTGTAACTTACTCTGGCATTGTGATTAAATTCATACATATGTGAACTTAAATGTCTTCTTGTATAAAACCGTGGTTTTTCACACCTCTTAAGTTGGTTTGTTGCTATTAAAAAAGGAAGATATCCATACACAATAAGACTATTAAACAGAAACTAAGCAACATTTCAATAAAATATCTGAAATATTTATGATATCATTTAATTATGCTTCATGCATTTAAGTATCATCCTATGAAATTATTCTTCATTTCATTGCATGAGGTAGGCTGTGCTGTCAAAAAAAGTAAAAGAAAGCAAAAAACTATAGCCCGTGTTTGAACGACAAAAGAATGGATCAGAAAGTCTTGGGAAATGAGAGTGCAAGATGGGTTGCTTAGGTCCAGGGGTTTGACTGAAGGTCAGTCCTCATGTAGCTACATTCAGCCTAATGCTTTAAGGCAAGAAAAGGTACCCACTAAATCATGCTGAAGAAATATTTTCAAAGCATTCAAGTAATAAAAAGAGGTGATGCACGAATAAGTCTGTAGCAGTATCATATTAATAAAGAGAGATAAATCTGGATGTTCCTTGAGGTTCAATTATTCCCACATTTCAGAGGCTTAGCAAAAACCCAGAGTCAGTAAGTCAGAGCTTGTGCCGGGGAGAACCTCCCTGATATAACACTTTGTTGTTCAGTCACCAAGTCTTGTCTGACTCTTTTCAACCCCATGGACTGCAGCACGCCAGCCCTCCCCTATGGATCCTCAAAACATGCACTTCCAAAAGGTCTCTTGCTTGTGGAGGTGGTATATAATATTACACTTGCCCTGCTTTTGTCCACAAATACATAGATTGCTATGGGACCCTCCCCTTCGTGTGTCAAAGGACGGAATAATGAGACATGGAGAGTTCTGCTTCTTCTCTGCTGATAAGTCCTTTTTCTCCATTAATTCCCACTTCAAATGTACCCCAAGTGACGCTGCTGACTGGAGGCCTGTGTCCCGCTGCTACATGATTGGCGACCATGAGCCACACAGTTCACACCTTCCTGGGGTGGGGGACAGTTCCTCTCAGTGCGTCATCACGGAGGCCCAGTGACCAGGGGTCTGCCAGACTCAAAGGGGTTCAGCAGCTAACCCTGGGAGTTTTCATCCCCAGGAGTAAGGGGGCCAGTTGATGATCCAAAAGCCAAGGAGATGGGGAAGGAGTGGCCTGGGTGATCTACTTTAGAATCTGAAAGCAGCAACAGAGAATCTGCTAGTCTTTAAAGTTCAAAAGTAAAGACTTTACTATACTGAGATTGCTGGAAATGGAACAAAGGAGGCCAGGATCTGACTCTGTTGGGCTTCCCTAGTGGCTCAGCGGTAAACAGTCCATCTGCAATGCAGGAGACTTGGGTTCGATCCCTGGGTTGGGAAGATCCCCTGGAGGAGGAAATGGCAACCCACTCCGGGATTCTTGCCTGGGAAATCCCATGGACAGAGGAGACTGTCAGGCTACAGTTCATGGGGTCACAAAGAGTCAGACACTACTGAGCAACTGACTTTGTAAGGAGAAAACTGGCAAATACTTAGGCATTGTAGCTCAAAGTCCAGAGACTGCTGGGATGCAAGGGCACAGAGCAGACAGACCAAAAGGAAAACTTGGAATAAAGCTTATGGCTTCTGTGGAGGAAATATGTAAGCAAGCTAATTTGAAAATCTGGGATAGAGTTAAGGGAATTAGGAAAACAGGAAGAGCAGAGATGAGGCCTGGTCCTGGTCTCTCTTTCTCTAAGAGGAGACTCCAAACACCCCAGAATGTACTATAACTCAGGCTGCTGCTCCTGCTGCTGCTAAGTTGCTTCAGTTGTGTCCGACTCTGTGCGACCACACAGATGGCAGCCCACCAGGCTCCCCCATCCCTGGGATTCTCCAGGCAAGAATAACTCAGGCTACATAATTTGGTTCTTATTTTGGGTCCACACGGAGGTATTTTCCAGGCTGATGCAATGAAATAAAAAAAGATCAGATAGTAATTATTTATAGAAATGTTCAGATGCTCAGCTGCGTCCAACCCTTTGCAACCCTAACCCTATGGACTGTAGCCCTCCAGGCTCCTCTGTCCATGGGATTTCCCAGGAAGAATACTGGAGTGGGTTGCCATTTCCTTCTCCAAGGGATCATCCTGACCAAGGGATTGAATTAGCATCTCTTAAGTGATTGGCATGTGAATTCTTTACCACTAGCACCACCTTGGAAGCCTATTTATAGAAATAAAAAAATCCAAATTTATTCTGAGAAATAATATGGGAATTCAGCAAAGTTGCTGAAAATAAAATTGACATAAAAATTCTGTTATTATCTTGCATATAAAAGTATAATGCTTCAAATATATAAGATAATAAAAGGTCCTATTTACCAATAAAACCTCAAAGAGACTAGTGAAGAAACTTATGCAGAAAATGGTATTAATGAGAAATCTATAAAACATATGTAGAAGCTTAACATAAGATCTGAATGCACAGGTTGATGTATTCAGCTAAAAGGTTAAATAAAGCTTTACAGACTCCCTATGTCTCCGAGAAAGCCTAGACTAACAGAAAGGAGGGTGCAGGGGTGTGATATAAGAAAGAAGGCTAGCACCACATGGACCACACCCTAGAGGAGGAGCCTTTGCAATGCCAACCAAAAGCTATTGCGAACGACTTACTGACACATAATCTTAAAAAGCTTTAAATCTACGCAAACTGAAGTGGTTACCAAGGCTCTGAATTAGGCACTGGGTCCATGCACATGGGCTCTGCCTTTCTGGTACTTTAAAATCTAAACAGGAAGACAGGTGTCTTAGGTACAGGACGTGGAATAAATGTTATACAATAACTGTACAGGCAGAGAGCACAGTGGAGAAGCTCTGTTATTCTACTGGAGTTTCAGGATGAGACTGTGGGTGGATGAAAATGAACCAGGAAAGGTTTCATAGGTGAGTGAATTTTGAGTTGAGTCTTGAAGATGAATAGTTTTACATGTGATTAAAATGGAGAAAGACATCTCAGGAAAAGAGTAAAGAGGGAGGAGAGGCACCGAGTTTTCAGAAAACGTGGCTTTGAAAGTTTACAACTGGAAGGTTTGTATGTAGGGGACTTATGTACCCTTATATCTATTGGTATATTGCATTGCAGATTCGCACTTTAAAGTTCTGCCCTAGCTTATGTAAGACAGACAGAAGTATCCCACTGTACAGATGTGCTGTCCTTTATTCAGCCAATCCTCTTTGCCTCTACCATCTCCCAAGTCCTTGCCTTCCTCCACTCAGTAACTGTTCTTACCTGCCCACACGATGCCACCCCCTGCGTGCCAGCTGCACCACTTTACTTTTCAAGGTACTCAGTTGTTTTCTTTAAAAAAAAAGAAAAGAAAGAAAGCATGGCTTTCCAGAAGCTTAAAGAAGCAATCCGTTTGCATAGCTTTGTTACGTGGTGAAGATGGGATGGAGCAGAAGATAGCTGGAAAAAGAAGTCTGGGATTCATCTAAAACAGAGGTTGAAAATGTTCTTGATACACAGTGTCTCAGTAACTTTGCACAATATTCGTAGATCAAAGGAAATCCTTAACCATTCAGTTTATTGAGTAATTAAGAGCAAGCAATAAGTGTCTTACATCCTAATAATTTAATATCTGGTGGGCACCAGCCTGTGCTGGTATAAATATATTTATTGATTTTTAAAAGTTATAAACAATCAAACATAAAATGGAGAAACATATACTCACCAACACACTTAGGAAGCTCGGTCCATATTCCATCAATACATGTAATTGTAGTATTTCCAATCATTGTATATGCATTTCTGCAACTTAACACCACTGAAACTCCATGTCGATAGGGAGGGACAGAGGGCTGGCTATAGCCATTCTCAAGCTGAGGCATAAATCCACATGCTTTCCCTGGTTCTAAGAAAATGTCACGAAAAATATGCTTTACCTTTATTTATTTTTTTAAATTTTATTTTATTTTTAAACTTAACATAACTGTATTAGATTTGCCAAATATCAAAATGAATCCGCTTTACCTTTAAAATATTTTATCCTTTTACATGTGTATTTATACATACAGACAAAGTAGAAGTAACTGTCCTGTTTAAGCATGAATATTATTTACCAACACACGTGGGCAGAGCTGTCCATTCTCCATCCATACACTGTATTTTCTTAGGCCCCTTCAGTACAAAATTAGGGTTGCAATCACATTCCACCATTTCACTGTGTTCGTATTTTTCTTGTTTTCTGTGTTTCATTTTTCCATTGGGCAGTTGAGGAGGTTGACCACAGGATCGCACTTGCCCTAATACAAAATAAACTGTGTAAATGATGCTTAAATAGTCTTAAATATTGCAAATTATGGAGTTCCAATTTTGTTTGATCTAGAACTAAGTTACATTTATACTATGTTCTTATTTTTTTCAGGTTTGTTTTAAGTGTTTACGCTGCTGTTTAGTTGCTAAGTCGTGTCTGACTCTTTGCGACCCCGTGACTGTAGCCTGCCAGGCTCCTATGTCCATCAGATTCCCCAGGCAGGAATACTGGAGTGGGTTGTCATTTCCGTCTCCAGGGGAATCCTCCTGACCCAGAGACCAAACCCACGTCTCCTGCTTGGCAGGAGAATTCTTTACCATTGAGCCACCTGGAAGCCCAGGTGTTTATAAATATTATGTCATAAAGTGTATGTGTGTATCATACCACGTACTTGATATTTATTTATGTAACAGCCTGGTTCTATAATAAATAACTTGCAATATATTGGTATTTGAGGACAACCGGGATATTTGGATATAGAAAGAATATAAGATTATAGTAAAAACTATTGCTAGTTTGAAGAAATGTAATAAGACATTTTATAAATGTAAGTAAATGTCCTTATTTCTTATATAGGGATTCTGAAGAATTTAGAAGTAAAATCTCACTGTTTATCATTTATTTTAAATTACTTCACAAAAAATTTAGCACAGCACACTGTGCAAAATGTAACATTTATATATCTAGATGATCAGTATATGTGTTCATTATGCATTTTTCTTCTTTAATTTATTCAGAATTATTCTTACTAAAAACTCAAAATTTGAGAAAGAGAATAGCCAATACCCTATACTAAGGAGAAAAAACACTAGCACTTCTTAACCTCAGCTACAATATTTTGATCTTTAAAACCCCTTTATATATTTCAAAACACGAGGTAGAATTACCCCTTGACAAAAATAATTTAAACAAGCTATGAACTCAATTACTGTGGTCTATCGCCCCTCCTCCTTCTGCATTTTTTGTAGTTTGTCAGATTATAAATACAAGAGCCAATAAAATGCATGGATTTAATATAAAAATCTAATTCCTATTTCATCAATCCTAAAATAAACATTGACCTTTGCATGTTGGAAAATTAGGTGACCATCCGAATTGGTAGCATTGAACTGAATCCGGCCCAACTCTTTTAAGTCTTTGTCTGCAGGAAAATTTCAGCACATCTCCAACTTTGTATTTTTCTTGCTTTGGATAAGCATCTACGTTTGCTTCTAAAAATGGAAGCTGACATTCTGTTTCTAAAAGTAGAATTAGAGTAAATGAATACATGTGAAATAATCATTGCAAAAATGAAGTTAACATTTTCTATGTAAAAATAAGATTTAGAGAGCTTCACATACAGAGCAGCATATATTCTTGCCTTTTAAAAGATTTATATTCAACAAGTATGTGTTGGAAAAACTAGTCAGTTGAGCATCCAGGTAAAATTTTGTATAAGAGTCTATGCCAAAGCCTTTGACTGTGTGGATCACAATAAACTGTGGAAAATTCTGAAAGAGATGGGAATACCAGACCACTTGATCTGCCTCTTGAGAAATTTGTATGCAGGTCAGGAAGCAACAGTTAGAATTGGACATGGAACAACAGACTGGTTCCAAATAGGAAAAGGAGTTCGTCAAGGCTGTATATTGTCACCCTGTTTATTTAACTTATATGCAGAGTACATCATGAGAAACGCTGGACTGGAAGAAACACAAGCTGGAATCAAGATTGCTGGGAGAAATATCAATAACCTCAGATGTGCAGATGACACCACCCTTGTGGCAGAAAGTGAAGAGGAACTAAAAAGCCTCTTGATAAAGGTGAAAGTGGAGAGTGAAAAAGTTGGCTTAAAGCTCAACATTCAGAAAACGAAGATCATGGCATCTGGTCCCACCACTTCATGGGAAATAGATGGGGAAACAGTGGAAACAGTGTCAGACTTTATTTTTCTGGGCTCCAAAATCACTGCAGGTGGTGACTGCAGCCATGAAATTAAAAGACCCTTACTCCTTGGAAGAAAAGTTATGACCAACCTAGATAGCATATTCAAAAGCAAGCAGAGACATTACTTTGCCAACAAAGGTCCGTCTAGTCAAGGCTATGGTTTTTCCTGTGGTCATGTATGGATGTGAGAGTTGGACTGTGAAGAAGGCTGAGCACTGAAGTATTGATGCTTTTGAACTGTGGTGTTGGAGAAGACTCTTGAGAGTCCCTTGGACGGCAAGGAGATCCAACCAGTCCATTCTGAAGGAGATCAGCCCTGGGATTTCTTTGGAAGGAATGATGCTAAAGCTGAAACTCCAGTACTTTGGCCACCTCATGCAAAGAGTGGAAAAGATTTTGACTCATTGGAAAAGACTCTGATGCTGGGAGGGATTGGGGGCAGGAGGAGAAGGGAACGACAGAGGATGAGATGGCTGGATGGCATCATTGACTCAATGGATGTGAGTCTGAGTGAACTCCGGGAGTTGGTGATGGACAGGGAGGCCTGGCGTGCTGCGATTCATGGAGTTGAAAAGAGTCGGACGCGACTGAGGGACTGATCTGATCTGATCTGATCAGGATTGTTATAGACAAGTTCTGAGAAGTTACTTATAAATTATTAATATTTACTTTGTTTAGTTAATAATAAAAACTTGATTTTATATCCTGCAACTTAACTATAGTCATTGATTAGTTCTAGTAATTTTCTGGTGGAGTCTTTAGGGTTTTCTATGTAGAGGACCATGTCATCTGCAAACAGTGAGAGCTTTACTTCTTCTTTTCCAATTTGGATTCCTTTTATTTCTTTTTCTGTTCTGATTGCTGTGGCCAAAACTTCCAAAACTATGTTGAATAGTAATGGTGAAAGTGGGCACCCTTGTCTTGTTCCTGACTTTAGAGGAAATGCTTTCAATTTTTCACCATTGAGGATAATGTTTGCTGTGGGTTTGTCATATATAGCTTTTATTATGTTGAGGTATGTTCCTTCTATTCCTGCTTTCTGGAGAGTTTTTATCATAAATGGATGTTGAATTTTGTCAAAGGCTTTCTCTGCATCTATTGAGATAATCATATGGTTTTTATTTTTCCATTTGTTAATGTGGTGTATTACATTGATTGATTTGCGGATATTGAAGAATCCTTGCATCCCTGGGATAAAGCCCACTTGGTCATGGTGTATGATCTTTTTAATGTGTTGTTGGATTCTGATTGCTAGAATTTTGTTAAGGATTTTTGCATCTATGTTCATCAGTGATATTGGCCTGTAGTTTTCTTTTTTTGTGGGATCTTTGTCAGGTTTTGGTATTAGGGTGATGGTGGCCTCATAGAATGAGTTTGGAAGTTTACCTTCCTCTGCAATTTTCTGGAAGAGTTTGAGAAGGATAGGTGTTAGCTCTTCTCTAAATTTTTGGTAGAATTCAGCTGTGAAGCCGTCTGGACCTGGGCTTTTGTTTGCCGGAAGATTTTTTATTACAGTTTCAATTTCCGTGCTTGTGATGGGTCTGTTAAGATTTTCTATTTCTTCCTGGTCGAGTTTTGGAAAGTTGTACTTTTCTAAGAATTTGTCCATTTCTTCCTCGTTGTCCATTTTATTGGCATATAATTGTTGATAGTAGTCTCTTATGATCCTTTGTATTTCTGTGTTGTCTGTTGTGATCTCTCCATTTTCATTTCTAATTTTATTGATTTGATTTTTCTCCCTTTGTTTCTTGATGAGTCTGGCTAATGGTTTGTCAATTTTATTTATCCTTTCAAAGAACCAGCTTTTGGTTTTGTTGATTTTTGCTATGGTCTCTTTTGTTTCTTTTGCATTTATTTCTGCTCTAATTTTTTAAGATTTCTTTCCTTCTACTAACCCTGGGGTTCTTCATTTCTTCCTTTTCTAGTTGCTTTAGGTGTAGAGTTAGGTTATTTATTTGACTTTTTTCTTGTTTCTTGAGGTGTGCCTGTATTGCTATGAACTTTATAATTTACTTATAGAATAGGAATAGTGTTCACAGTCAAAGTATACGAAAATCCATCTTTTGAGAAATAAAAATTAAAATATAACATATTTCACTACACTTTCACATAAAAGATGATAATTATGTTTAAAAAGTAGATAGCTGGAATGCCTGAATAAAACATATCTAATACATTTTAAGCAGGAGGGAATATTAAAATGCAAGTCTTAATTTTATAAATAAGGAGCTAAATATCAAAACTTTTTCAAAAACACATAGCTAAGTTGCCTCTAGGTTTTCTGAATCTTTCCATTATACCCTGTATAATGTAAAATATTGTATCACTTGTTAAATATTAACAGAAACCTCAATTCAATAAAGCCAGGAAACCAGAAGTTTCTCATGCTCCATAAAGATAGCAGAGCCCAACAGGAAGAAGAAAGGCTCTTCTTTCCTGCAAGGACTCAGCCAATGAAAAGCCACTGTCTACATAGCCCTCTGGCTTCCTGTTCTTCTCTATAAAAAAAAATTCTCCTTCTCTTGCCATGCAGGGACTTGCATGTGACTCTTCATGGTTGCAGACCCCAAGTTAAAATTCTCTGCTGATCCCAAATAAACTCATTGCTGGAAAAATAACTGACGTCCATTTGTTTCAGGTCAACCTATTATGTATATAAAAACTAAAGCATTATGAATACCTTCTGATTCAATTAGAAATGGATATATAAATGAATATATGTGTGTGTCTCTCTCTTTTAACTTTATGTTATTAATGGTTCATAGAAATGGATATATAAATGAATATATGTGTGTGTCTTTCTCTTTTAACCTTGTGTTATTAATGGTTCATTTATAAGATTCAAAGATCTGATAGATAGAGTGCCTGATGAGCTATGGAATGAGGTTCGTGACATTGTACAGGAGACAGGGATCAAGACCATCCCTATGGAAAAGAAATGCAAAAAAGCAAAATGGCTGTCTGGGGAGGCCTTACAAATAGCTGTGAAAAGAAGAGAAGAAAAAAGCAAAGGAGAAAAGGAAAGATATAAACATCTGAATGCAGAGTTCCAAAGAATAGCAAGAAGAGATAAGAGAGCCTTCTTCAGCAATCAATGCAAAGAAATAGAGGAAAACAATGGAATGGGAAAGACTAGAGATCTCTTCAAGAAAATTAGAGATACCAAAGGAACATTTCATGCAAAGATGGCTCGATAAAGGACAGAAATGGTATGGACCTAACAGAAGCAGAAGATATTAAGAAGAGATGGCAAGAATACACAGAAGAACTGTACAAAAAAGATCTTCACGACCAAGATAATCACGATGGTGTGATCACTGACCTAGAGCCAGACATCCTGGAATGTGAAGTCAAGTGGGCCTTAGAAAACATCACTACGATAGTGGAGGTGATAGAATTCCAGTTGAGCTATTCCAAATCCTGAAAGATGATGCTGTGAAAGTGCTGCACTCAATATGCCAGCAAATTTGGAAAACTCAGCAGTGGCCACAGGACTGGAAAAGGTCAGTTTTCATTCCAGTCCCAAAGAAAGGCAATGCCAAAGAATGCTCAAACTACTGCACAATTGCACTCATCTCACATGCTAGTAAAGTAATGCTCAAAATTCTCCAAGCCAGGCTTCAGCAATATGTGAACCGTGAACTTCCTGATGTTCAACCTGGTTTTAGAAAAGGCAGAGGAACCAGAGATCAAATTGCGAACATCCGCTGGATCATGGAAAAAGCAAGAGAGTTCCAGAAAAACATCTATTTCTGCTTTATTGACTATGCCAAAGCCTTTGACTGTGTGGATCACAATAAACTGTGGAAAATTCTGAAAGAGATGGGAATACCAGACCACCTGATCTGCCTCTTGAGAAATCTGTGTGCAGGTCAGGAAGCAACAGTTAGAACTGGACATGGAACAACAGACTGGTTCCAAATAGGAAAAGGAGTACGTCAAGGCTGTGTATTGTCACCCTGCTTATTTAACTTATATGCAGAGTACATCATGAGAAACACTGGACTGGAAGAAACACAAGCTGGAATCAAGATTGCCAGGAGAAATATCAATAACCTCAGATATGCAGATGACACCACCCTTATGGCAGAAAGTGAAGAGGAACTAAAAAGCCTCTTGATGAAAGTGAAAGTGGAGAGTGAAAAAGTTGGCTTAAACCTCAACATTCAGAAAACGAAGATCATGGCATCTGGTCCCATCACTTCATGGGAAATAGATGGGGAAACAGTGGAAACAGTGTCAGACTTTATTTTTCTGGGCTCCAAAATCACTGCAGGTGGTGACTGCAGCCATGAAATTAAAAGACCCTTACTCCTTGGAAGAAAAGTTATGACCAACCTAGACAGCATATTCAAAAGCAAAGACATTACTTTGCCAACAGAGGTCCATCTAGTCAAGGCTATGGTTTTTCCTGTGGTCATGTATGGATGTGAGAGTTGGACTATGAAGAAGGCTGAGCGCCGAAGAAGTGATGCTTTTGAACTGTGGTGTTGGAGAAGACTCTTGAGAGTCCCCTGGACTGCAAGGACATCCAATCAGTCTATTCTAAAGGAGATCAGCCCTGGGATTTCTTTGGAAGGAATGATGCTAAAGCTGAAACTCCAGTACTTTGGCCACCTCATGGGAACAGTTGACTCATTGGAAAAGACTCTGATGCTGGGAGGGATTGGGGGCAGGAGGAGAAGGGGACAACAGAGGATGAGATGGCTGGATGGCATCACTGACTCGATGGACCTGAGTCTGAGTGAACTCCGGGAGTTGGTGAGGGACAGGGAGGCCTGGCATGCTGCGATTCATGGGGTCGCAAAGAGTCGGACACGACTGAGCGACTGATCTGATCTGATATTGAAATTCATATGTGAAAATATAAATGACAATGTAGTCAAAATAAGCACTCTCAATAGATCAGGCACACATCAAAAAAGTACAGTGGAATATCTTCTAATTAAATAATCTCAGAAATATTATTTAATCTACCCAGTTTCATGTATTGTTATTGGCAATTTAATGGAATTCTCCATTCCATTCCAGTCCATGGAATTCTCCAGGCCAGAATACTGTAGTGGGTAGCCTTCCCTTTTAGATCTTCCCAACGCAGGGATCAAACCCAGGTCTCCCACATTGTGGGCAGATTCTTTACCAGCTGAGCTATCAGGGAAACTCTCTCTAGAAAGCCTACTGAAAAGAAACCTATCCATCATTGTTTTTATTTTCCAGATAAGCAAGTACTTACCACGGCATATGGGCAAATGGGACCAGCCGTCTTCGCCACACACTATGGAGCCTGTGGTGCGTCCATCTTGGTTTTTATACCCGGCGTCGCATTCGTAGTTCAGCATGTCATTGAGCTGAAACCACGTGAAATCACTCTTGACTCTGGCATTCACTAATACTGGCATCTCACAGGACTCTGGGGCAAATTAAAAATCAAAATTTTATTTCTACTTCCAAGCACACAACAAGCCAACACTGACCTTTAATGATCATTGCTGCTGCTACTGCTGCTAAGTCACTTCGGTCGTGTCTGACTCTGTGTGACCCCATAGACGGTAGCCCACTAGGCTCCTCTGTCCCTGGGATTTTCCAGGCAAGAATACTGGAGTGGGTTGCCATTTCCTTCTCCAGTGCACGAAAGTGAAAAGTGAAAGTGAAGTCGCTCAACTCTTAGCGACCCCAGGGACTGCAGCCTACCAGGCTTCTCTGTCCATGGGATTTTCCAGGCAAGAGTACTGGAGTGGATTCTGATAAATAAATGAACTTATAGAAAACACCAGTAATAATAATTTAATAAAAATTGGTTTTAGTTACATTTTCCTTATATATTTCTGGGTAAGTTTTTGTTTAAAATATATATTATATATTTTATATTATATTATGTATTATATAATATATTATATATAAATAATATATAGTGATTATAATATATTACACATTATTGTATATTATAATAAATTCTATTATATAATATTATATATTATATAGTAAATATATATAAATATATATGGGCTTCCCAGGTGGTGCTAGTGGTAAAGAACCTGCCTGCTGATATTGGCAGAGAAGGCAATGGCACCCCACTCCAGTACTCTTGCCTGGAAAATACCATGGACAGAGGAGCCTGCAAGGCTGCAGTCCATGGGGTCGCTGAGGGTCGACACGACTGGGTGACTTCGCTTTCACTTTTCACTTTCATGCATTGGAGAAGGAAATGGCAACCCACTCCAATGTTCTTGCCTGGAGAATCCCAGGGACGGGGGAGCCTGGTGGGCTGCCGTCTATAGGGTCGCACAGAGTCGGACATGACTGAAGCGACTTAGCAGCAGCAGCTGATATTGGAGACTGAGACGTGGGTTTGACTCCTGGGGCAGGAAGATCCCCTGGAAGAGGGCATAGCAACCCACTCCAGTATTCTTGCCTGGAGAATCCCATAGACAAAGTTACCTTTTAGGCTACAGTCCCTAGGGTCCCAAAGAGTCGGATATAACTGAAGCAACTTAGCACATATATATGTAGTTCTATCAGCCTTAGAAAGCATCACTACGAACAAAGCTAGTGGAGGTGATGGAATTCCAGTTGAGCTATTCCAAATCCTGAAAGATGATGCTGTGAAAGTGCTGCACTCAGTATGCCAGCAAATTTGGAAAACTCAGCAGTGGCCACAGGACTGGAAAAGGGCAGTTTTCATTCCAATCCCAAAGAAAGGCAATGCCAAAGAATGCTCAAACTACTGCACAATTGCACTCATCTCACACACCAGTAAAGTAATGCTCAAAATTCTCCAAGCCAGGCTTCAGCAATATGTGAACCGTGAACTTTCTGATGTTCAAGCTGGTTTTAGAAAAGGCAGAGGAACCAGAGATCAAATTGCCAACATCCGCTGGATCATGGAAAAAGCAAGAAAGTTCCAGAAAAACATCTATTTCTGCTTTATTGATTATGCCAAAGCCTTTGACTGTGTGGATCACAATAAACTGTGGAAAATTCTGAAAGAGATGGGAATACCAGACCACCTGATCTGCCTCTTGAGAAATCTGTGTGCAGGTCAGGAAGCAACAGTTAGAACTGGACATGGAACAACAGACTGGTTCCAAATAGGAAAAGGAGTTCATCAAGGCTGTATATTGTCACCCTGTTTATTTAATTTATATGCAGAGTACATCATGAGAAACGCTGGACTGGAAGAAACACAAGCTGGAATCAAGATTGCCAGGAGAAATATCAATAACCTCAGATATGCAGATGACACCATTATGGCAGAAAGTGAAGAGGAACTCAAAAGCCTCTTGATGAAAGTGAAGGTGGAGAGTGAAAAAGTTGGCTTAAAGCTCAACATTCAGAAAACGAAGATCATGGCATCTGGTCCCATCACTTCATGGGAAATAGATGGGGAAACAGTGGAAACCATGTTATTTTTTGGGGGCTCCAAAATCACTGCAGATGGTGACTGCAGCCATGAAATTAAAAGATGCTTACTCCTTGGAAGGAAAGTTATGACCAACCTAGATAGCATATTCAAAAGCAGAGACATTACTTTGCCAACAAAGGTTCGTCTAGTCAAGGCTATGGTTTTTCCTGTGGTCATGTATGGATGTGAGAGTTGGACTGTGAAGAAGGCTGAGAGCCAAAGAAGTGATGCTTTTGAACTGTGGTGTTCGAGAAGACTCTTGAGAGTCCCTTGGACTGCAAGGAGATCTGACCAGTCCATTCTGAAGGAGATCAGCCCTGGGATTTCTTTGGAAGGAATGATGCTGAAGCTGAATCTCCAGTACTTTGGCCACCTCATGCGAAGAGTTGACTCATTGGAAAAGACTCTGATGCTGGGAGGGATTGAGGGCCGGAGGAGAAGGGGACGACAGAGGATGAGATGGCTGGATGGCATCACTGACTCAATGGATGTGAGTCTGAGTGAACTCCGGGAGTTGGTGATGGACAGGGAGGCCTGGCGTGCTGCTATTCATGGGGTCGCAAAGAGTCGGACACGACTGAGCTGAACTGAACTGATCAGGTATAGTATATATTCTAATGAAAGTGAAAGTGAAGTCTCTCAGTCTTGTCTGGCTCTTTGCGACCCCGTGGACTGTAGCCCACCACACTCCTCTGTCCATGGGATTTTTCAGGCAAGAGTACTGGAGTGGGTTGCTCTTTCCTTCGCCAGAGAATCTTCCCAACCCAGGGATCGAACCAGGGTCTCGCACATTGTCGGCAGATGCTTTACCGTTTGAGCTACCACGGAAGTCCATAGGAAAGGAACCTCAAAATTATTAGACCAGTTCTTATATGGTAATTGGCATACTGATCTCTTCTGCCTCAGGAGACAGAGGAAGGTCTCTAGGTTTTTAGTACTCTGGAATGTTAGCAAATAACCCTAGAGAGAAGTCCCTAAATCTTTCTGGAGGTACACGTTGCTTCTAACTTCCAAGGTGTCTTTGCTGTTTAATCATCCTTTACCCAAGTCTGCCAGTGGTCTTTGTTCAGAAAGCCTGGACCACCCGAGATGTGAAAGTGTTCCTGGGAAACTGTCTTCTAATGCCACATTCTAATGAACTTACTGAAGTAGAAAAAGCTTGTAGAGGAATGTAAGCAGAGTAAATTCAGAAAATTATTACAAAATCAACACACCTCTATAATTACCCTCTGGGTGAAGAATTATTACTCACATTTACAAAGTCTTCTATGACCCCTTCCAATCACTAACCCACTTTCCTGACTTCAAACACCTTGAAATAATTTCACCTAATAAATTTGAAACTTTATGTAATTTTTTTAACTTCATTTTTTACATTTACTAGCATCAGTGTCATTTTTGTGATTAGCTCCAGTTTATTCCATTATTTTATTGCTTTAATGTATGGAATTTTGGAAAGTTAAGATGCCTTTAAAGAAGAGGAGCTGCTAGTGGTAACTTGTTCTTCTGATATAATTACTAAAAAGTAAAAACTGTATTTACGTGCACATTCCTTTCTTCATTATCAAATTCTCTAAAAATCACTTACATAAATAAGTAAAAAATGGTCCCTGTGTTGTCTGCTTCTTTATCCCTGGCTGATCATTCACAAAGACAGCTGGCGCCAAATGCAAATTTTTACGCATCCAGTTGCTTAAAATAAATTTCATATTTATTTTATAAAAATATAAGAATAATATAAACATATTTTCATCATTTGGAGAGCTCGTCTGCCTAAGAGAAGTGAAAGTTTTCGTCACTCAGTCTTGTCTGACTCTTTGCAAATCCATGGACTGTAGCCCACCAGGCTCCTCTGTCCATGAGGTTTTCCAGGCAAGAATACTGGAGTGGGTTGCCATTTCCTTCTCCAGGGGTTCTTCCTGACCCAGGGATTAAACTCAGGTCTCCTGCGTTGCAGGCAGATTCTTTACCATCTGAGCCACCAAGGAAGCCCTATGTAATTTCAAATTCTACCAAATTTAAGGTTTTTTCCTATGCCTCTTAACTTGATTATAGAGTACTGATGCTTAATTTTTTATCCCTAAGAAAAACTGTAAAAATCAGAAATCCATTGTTAGTGTAAGTTTCCTAGAAACCAGAACCTGAAACCTACCCATACCTCTCAAATATTCACAAATTACAAATATTTCTAGACCTGTTCCTTCTCTGAGCATCAGATCATGGATTGAAAAGAGCTGAGTATTAGTGTCCTTGGACCACTACACTGTGGATGAAGCGTATTCCTCGGACTCACGACTTGTATTAAAAGGAACAAGAAATCAACTACAGGAGACTGAGAATTTGAAGATGGCGAAGGATAAATGCACAAAGATCTCAGTCTCAAATAAATTCTGCTTTGCCTGAAGCTCTGTAATGGCGTAGGACATGGCAACCCACTCCAGTAGTTTTGCCTGGATAATCCTGGGACAGAGGAGCCTGATGGGCTATAGCCCATAGGGTTGCAAAGAGTCGGAGATGACTGAGCATGCAGACACAAAGCTTTGTAAATCTAATTAGATTTTTTTTCCCATTTTCAAAATAATGGCATTTATTCTAGGGGAAAAAATAGACTTAAGAGAAGGATTATCTCCTTTGGAGACATGGAAAAACATAACCAAAGAAGTTAAATCAATGTAGTATAGAAGTATTCCTGTATTTTATCAATATATTTTTTAAAAATGAGTTTGACATCATTTTACATGGTGCCATCTAATCTCTGAAGAAGCAAAAAAAAAAAAAAAAAGGTTGAAGTAAACTTCCACGTTGTGGGTTCAGAAAGATGCATAGTAAAGTATAAAATTACTTACTAATACAAGTGGGTTGACTTGACCATCCACCTTGCAAACACTGAACTGTCCCTGACGTTTTTCCATCTGCTGTTGTATATCCTGGTTTACACTTATATTGTGTTTCTTTATTTATAGAATAAGCATATTCTGACTCAGACAAAAACCCATTGGCAACTACAATATCTGTTTTTAAACATTTTTCTGAAAAAATGAAAATATAAAAATTTATTAAAATTTTTCATAATAAATCAATGAAAGAAAAAGAAAAACATAAGCCTCCTTATTCTTGCAATCCACATTGTTAGTTTATTAAATCCTCAAAGAAAATATTTTAGGAAACTATATAAAATATTTTACATACAATAAGGCACATTAAAAATAAGTGGGTTGCTCTAGAAAAAGCGAGGAAAGAACTCTGGCTGGAGAGTTTTGGTATGCCCAAGAGAAATCCAATTCAGTTATTTAATAATTTCCAAAAAGAATTATGAATGATTTGCAACAAATTGAGCCCTTTGCTTAAGTTTCTACACTGGTTTGGATTTCCTCAAGAGTTTGCTGTACTCAAACGGAGTTGTCAGGCTTTGAAATTCAATTCTTGGACTTTGGTTGCCATCACCCCATTAAATGGGTTGCAAAAACATTTGTATCATAAGTGAACATTTGGAACATATGAACATTTGTACATATGGAACATTTGTACCATAAGCTTATATAATGTGAACCCTGTTCGGTCACTGGACATTTCAGATATGATGTCAATAGATTTGTTCTTTTATTTTATGTTTTTGGCAAATATTGGTCATGTTTAAGCCCTCTGTAATTGTAAGAAACTATGGCCTCACTGTTTACTGAAACACTGTTGTCATTTAAGCTGTTTTAGAGTCTGTTTCCTGAAAGATTAAATATTGAAGATGTGGAATGATTTTGATAGCATAATTGCTTCTTTTAAAAGCATACCAGAAGACTCCACTTCCTGTAAGATGAAGTAGCTGGTGTCAGCATTTCTTCCCACTGGTTAAAAAGCTAGAAAACTGGACAAAACGCATTTCCAGGAAACTGGAAACGACAGTACGGGTCCATGATGATCAAGAGAAGGGAGATAAACAAAGTCCAAACCCCAAAGCATATCATTGTGAGCGTCCCAGCTCCCAGGAAGGAGAGGCCAGGCAGAGTCCTGTGGTTTTTCTGAGATGAGAAGAGGGAGATGAGGGTTTTGGAGGCCCTGGCAGCTAGAATTTATAGGGCTGAGTAACAAACAATTGGCGCTACGATGAGAAAGAGCAAGAGAAGTTTTTATGCCTCCTTGAATACACCGTGCAGGCACAGAATTACGATAGGAAACTAGAAAGATGATTATAAATTATTATAGATTTCATAAAATAGAAAGATGATTATAGATTATTATTATGATTCCAGAGGTCTGGAAGATGCTGCCATGTTACAGAGTTTCCAAACGAATTGTTTTCCAGATTTTAAATCAGTGACGAACAGACATAACTCTCACAAATACAAAATTTTTAAACCTAGAAATTGTTTATTGAATCAAGCATGTGAATTTAATATGAACACAGAAGGTTAATTATTAACAATTGTCTTAGTTATAAGACATTTTAACTGGTATTGGGCTTTTTTCTCTTCAATATTTTAGTTTTCTAGATATTTATTCTCAGCTAACATGATAATTTTAATGCACCAAACACAGAAAGTGGGTGTTACTTTAACATAGAGGTACTATCCTCAAGTGTTTGTACTCTTGTTTAATGCTTGTTTTTATTAAATACATTTGATTTGTGTAGGCAGGCAGACCGTCACTTGTACATCGCTTCAGAGACAGCTGTAACTGAAAAACAAATGTGTAAAATAAAAGCAAGTGGTGGAATCTCTACTTAAGATGTGACAATAGATTTATTTCTTTTTTTAAAAAAATCACAACATATTCCAGGATTAGAGAAGGTGGCATTTCACTTACTGGTGGAGATGCATTCAGGAGGGGAGGACCAGCCCCCTTCAGCACAGGTAATGCTGCCCTGGTTATCCGGGAGGCTGTAGCCCTTATTGCAGGTAATTTGCACAGTGGCGCCTTCCAGGTATATTTGTCCCGAAGATGCAGATTGACCGTTTTCCACAAAAGGAAAGAAACACACTCCTAAGGACCAAAAGTTGTTTAATGTACCAGATTGAAGTGGTAAAACAATAGAAAAATACATTTGCATTTTACAATATTTTTTAATGGAAAACTTTCAAAGCTAAAATTAGGCATGAAAATAAAATTTTAAAAGAATTTAGGTTTTGCTGCTGTATTGATGAAATATATACTTTTCATATATATTTCATACACAAAAGAAAATTAACATTTCACTCCATTGTTCTATGGTTTTTATAATAAAATATTTTATTTTTATATACTTTTCTAGGTATAAATAGTGTTTTAATATGTTTCTCTCTTAATTCTCATAAATATTTTTTTATAGAAAGACCATTATTATTACCTTTGTTGGCTCATTTATTCTGCCCCCCACTCCCCATTGTTTTTCTGTTTTAGTACACTTGTTACCTCCTGAGTACACTCTTCACATTTATTGAAGGATTAATATAGACATAATTTTAAGCACAAAAAAAGTGATCTATGGAAAATGTAAAAGTGTAGATACTAAACCTTATGTGATCCTCTCAATATTCAAGAGAATGTACATTTCAAAAGAGAATGGATATGTACAAAGACTTTTTTTAAAGAAAAAATTATGACCAGGCTGATAACAAATGAATATTAGGACATAAATATTAGGAGTGAAATATATTAGTGATCAGTTTTAAAACTTACAACATGAAAGAAAGTTCATATATTCATTCTTCATTTGGTTTTCAAAAAAGGCTTCTCAAAACATGAAGGACTGCATCTCTCATCTTTGCTGGCTCCTCTAGTCCTCGTCCCTGGGACTCTCTGTCAAGACCTTGTGACCCCCGCTGCCGCATCCTTCTCCACTCCCTGAATGCGTCACCCCCATCAGGCCTTTACTCACTGAGACACTTTGGAGTCGGTGACCATCCGCCCTCTGTGCATGTTATGGGAGTCCAAAAGAATTTTGAAGGAGGCATATAATTATATTCACAGGAATAATAGAAAATTTTCCCAAGAGAAACTGGGAAAGATGCCTTGTATTTCTTTTCATTGTACAGAATTCCATGGTTTATTTTTGGAAAATCACAATATCTCCCTGGGAAAAAAAAAACAAACCTGAAGAATTAAATATGAATCTACATTTATGAATCATTAAATCATATTTTAATCATCTTATCAACATTTTTTTTCTTTCAGCTAGCTTAAATTCCTTTAGCTTAATGCCCTCTGGTGTCCTAATTAGTTAAGAACAAAGAAAGATCTGTAATGATGAGTACAGGTGCTAGTGGTAAAGAACCCGTCTATCAGTGCAGGAAACGTAAAAGACTCAGGTTCGATCCCTGAGTCAGGAAGATCCCCTGGAGGAGGGAATGGCAACCCACTCCAGTAGTCTTGCCTGGAGAATCCCATGGACAGAGGAGCCTGGTGGGCTACAGTCCATAGGGTTGCAAAAAGGGACATGACTGAGCGATTTAGCACACAGCACATTGTCAGTGAAGGTAAAATGTAGATGTTAGAGTCATGTGAAATATAACGTCCTTTGCAGTATCTTCAAGAAGAAAATTTCCCACAGGTTGAGAGCCAGCAGAGTGGGACAGCAGTAAGACCTCACTGGTGTGCAGGACGTGCTGGCATCTCCACTCACCTCCTTTCTCTACTCTGTATCCTAGTCCTAGGTAACTCCACCTGAAGCCTCTGTCTTGTCTGTATTTTCCTGGTACATTGAAGATGAAGTGTTTTGTTTGTTTGTTTGTTTTCTCTTTATTTGGAAAAAGAAAAAAGCAACTTCCAGAAACTCAGCTTACAAATTAACCAGGGAAATTTCCCCTTTCTGCTTATCTAGAGGTGATTTTCAACGTTGCACAATATTTGAAGCTAGTAATTCCCATAGTATTTCATTTGTGAAACCTGAAGTTGCTTATCTAAGTGTCTAAAATTTTACATTAGATGGTTTTGGAGGGGAAAAAACCAAAACCCTCACACACTGATAATGAAAGTGAAAGTGTTAGTCGCTCTTTGGGACCCCATAGACTGTAGCCCACTAGGCTCCTCTGTCCATTGGAATCTCCAGGCAAGAATACTGGCGTGAGCTGCCATTTCCTTCTCCAGGGGATTTTCCCAACCCAGGGATGGAATCCGGATCTCCTGCATTACAGCCCGATTCTTTACCATCTGAGCCATCAGGGAAGCTTTCACTGATGGTAGTACCTCCCATAATTCTTTTACAGATATTTCTTGTCTGCCTGTCAAACTATAGTATTCGATTTCCATACATTTTAACCTACATATTCTTTGCTATGCAGAATAACCTTGCTTCCATCCTCCAAATGTCCCTGTTTTACCACCCTTCAAAGTTCATTCTTCAACGTTTAGCAAATACTCTGGTACCTCAGCATTGGCACTCACTCAATAACTGCTTTTCGTAGATCTCCTTTACCCAGTCACCCACTACAAAAGGAGAAAATGATTTCTCAAGCCTCGACATTCTGATAAGACCTTGTGACCACATTTTCTACAGGATACACATACACACACACAATCTTGCAATCTACTTATTTGCATGGTTTGCTTTCCTCATAGGACCCTGTGCATTGTAATGAGACACGGAGTTTTCGTTTTCTTTTGAACTTGTTGCTGCACAGTATAGGGTTTGATAAATATTTTACTACTGAAAGCATGAAGAATGTTGAATTATGCAAGTGTTAGAGTGCTTCTTTCACACTCTGGCCAGTCTCTCAACAGGCAAATAAACAGCTGTTGTTGCTGTTCAGTTGCTAAGTCATGTCCGACTCTGCAACCCCATGGATTCCCAGTCTTTCACTATCTCCCAGAGCTTGCTCAAACTCACCTCCATTGAGCTGGTGATGCTACCTAACCATCTCATCCTCTGTCACCCTCTTCTCCCCCTGCCTTCAGTCTTTCCCTGCCTTAGGGTCTTTTCCAAGGAATGGGCTCTTCTTATCAGGTGACCAAAGTTTTGGAGTTTCAGCTTCAGCATCAGTCCTTCCAAAGAATAGTCAGGGTTGATTTCCTTTAGGATTGACTGATTTTATCTCTTTAGAATCCAAGAGACTCTCAAGAGTCTTCTGCAGCACCAACACAAACTCACGAATCACTTAACTGTACAGCAGTCCCCAGCCTTTTTGGCACCAGGAACTGCTTTTGTGGAAGACAATTTTTCTGTGGCTGGGGGTGAGGGGTGATGATCTGGGAATGATTCAAGTACATTACACTTATTATGCACTTTATTTTTGTTATTATTGCATCAGCTCCACCAGAGATCATCAGGCATTAGATCCCAGAGACTGGGGACTCCTGACTTAATATCTATACAACTTTTGATAGAGTTTCTCTAAAAATTCTAGGAGACTAGATTGAAGCTCGAACATTTTTTTACACTTTTTACACAATGTTGTCATCGTGCAGCCACTAAGTCATGTCCAACTCTTTGCAACCCCATGAACTATAGCCTGCCAGGCTCCTCTGGCCATGGGATTTCCCAGGCAGGAATACTGGAGTGGGTTGCCATTTCCTTCTCCAGGAGATCTTCTCAACCCAAGGACTGAACCTGCATCTCTTGCTTGGCAGACGGGCTCTTTACGACTGAACCACCTGGGAAGCCCCTTAGATTTCAGGTTGTCAAAATTCTACATATGACTATATTTTATATTCATCTTCTTCTGCTTCTCCTTCCTCAATTTAGAAATCCCCTTTTAATGTCCATTCTCCATGGTGTTCAAAACAATATTTACCAGGCACATAGGTTAAAAAGAATTAAATACACCCATACATACAGTTTTTCAGTGAGGATGCTGTAAAGGTCTAATCCTTACTTCAGGCAAACAGAGAAGTTGGTATTTTTAATCGACTAAGCAATATCTGTTATTGGAGAAAAATACTTTTTCCCCATTAGCTAACTATAGTCCTCTGATTATAATTCTATGAAAAACATATAAAGAAACTAGAGTACCTTTCAAGTCTGAAGAAATAATGTTTTGCAACTTTTATAATGGTGGATCATAAAAGGAAGGAATTTTATAGTTCTTATTTTTTTATTCTGTTAGGACTGAAGAGATTTTCCCAAACAACTATGTGCAAAAATTAGCATCAAAAGAGCAAAATAAATACTTTCTGAAAATCAAATGGTAAAGCACATGACTAAAATCCCATTTCCACATACAGTTTAATCAGTTACCCTAGATCGTATAGGATATTTCATTTGCAGTTACTCAGATGTGATGGATTTTATTTCAACACAAAACAAGAAGAGACATTTTTAAAAATACTGTGAGACATAGTGTTTTGTATTAAAGGAGAAGTGGTGTACAATTATTTTCATATTAAACCTTGCTGAAAAGCTCAGAAGAAGCAAATAATTTATTGGTATCTCACTAGTTTTATTACATATAAAAATAAGGATATACTCTATTATAGTTTCATTAAAAGAGATGACACTAATTTAGAAAGATAAATGCACCTCAAACTTCATAGCAGTACTATTTATAATAGCCAAGAGTTGAAAGCAACCTAAGTGCCCACAGATAAATGAATGGGTAAAGAAGATGTGGTATTTGTATATACCACGGGATATTACTCAACCATAAAAAAGAGGAAATCTTGCCATTTGTGACAACATGGATGGACCTGGAGAGCATTCTACTAACTGAAATAAGTCAGACAGAGAAAAAGCTGTACGACCCCACTTACATGTGAGGATTTCAAAATCTAGAAAGCAAAACAAAAAGAAACAAGACAAAAGAAAAGCAGACTCATCATAAAACAAACGTGTAGTTGCCAGAGATGAGGAAGGCGGAGAGGGGCAGGTGAAACAGGTGAAGAACATCAAGAGGAACAAACTTCCCGTTACAGAATAAATAAGCCACGGGGATGTAATATACCGCATAAAGAATAGAGTTGATACTATTGTAATATCTTTGTATGGGGACAGATTGTTATGAGAATTATCATGATGACCATTTCATAACGTATGTATGCAAACCTCAAATTACTTTGTAGTACACCTGAAACTATTTTATGTCAAATTATATTTTAGTAAAAAAAAAAAAAGATTTTTCTTTGTCAAGCGATGATTAGATTGAAATAGGAAATCCCTGAATTTAATAATATTCAAATCTTAAATTTAAAAAAATCTATGAAAATTCAAACATATTGCAGGTGTCCAGATTTTCTTGGTATACTTTTCCTGGTCCATGGCATTGCAGCATTCACACAGAATTAAATCGGCACTTTACCTTTTTACCTTTATCATATGCAGATTTTTCAACATTCAGTTTCTCTCCAGATTTTGTATTTGGTGGCTACTTATATATCATAACTTAAAGAACAAAGAAAAATTGTTTCATTCTATTTTCCCTTAATTGTATATTAGAAAATATTTTCATTAAAAACAAAAATGATCCCTTATTCCCAATGTTTTCACCCCTGTATTCATTTATAAACCTATGTACACACAACACACACATTTGAGAGAGGAACTCAATACTCAGAGCTATTTTCAGGCTTTCAACTTACCTAGTCCCCCCACAGTAGAAATCCATAAGATTAGAAGGACATGAGTTAAAAGCAACATGCCAGTTATGCCAGCAGCGTGTAACTAAAAATGGCCCCGCAGTGATGCTGTTCCTCTCGGTGCTGCTTCATTTACAGTTATGAGCATGACTGTGAATTCCGTGCATTGCCAGGAAGCCAGTGCAGCGAAATCCTTTTGGTAAATATCAAAGTTCACACAGGCTAATGTGAAATCTCTAAATAATATCTGATTGGTGTTTTCATGTTAATACTCTGAATCCATCATTTGATATTTGAGCACAATGCTATTAATAGCTGTGCAGCTTCTTTGTGGTCGCACTTACTAAGTTTCCCAGTTTGAAGGGTTCAGAAATGGACCCCTGAGGAGGAGAGATGAAGCCCCTTCTTTCTTCTTGCTGGCCAAGAAGTGAGCTGTTTCAGGGCCAGCCAGGTGAAGGCCATCAGTTTTCATTTTAACATAGCATCAATCTGACAGTTATATGTTCCTTTTAAAGAGGCACAAAGAATTAAGTTCCTTCTTGATAGTTTTCATATTTGTAGACATTTTGAAAATCTAGTCAAGAATAAGTTTGTCAGATAAAGCTTCCTGAAAATCTTGAGCAGATTATATTTCAAAGTCATTTTGTTTAGGAAGGACTTTAAGAATGGCTATGAGAAAACCTGAACATAATCTCTCCCCAAAGATAGAAGTAAATGGGGGGAAAAAAACAAACCCACAAAACTACAAAAGCATTTATAGTTTCTGGAAATGGGTCAAAGAGTATACTCTTGAGAAATGTTTATTCAGTAAAAAGAGCGACTGCCCCCTGGCTCCTCTCTCTCGCCCTGGCTCAGAAGTTGCAGGCTGGGCGGCCAGGCAACCCCCCTGGACTGGAGGTTTTGCTGCCTGGAGGGAACGCAGAGCTTGGAAAAATCCGGCCCCAGTGACATCATAGACTGCAACAGAGAGTATATGTTTATTATATACGCAATCCAGGAAGACCTGCATCTCTAGCTGGTACTATTTGGGGCAAGTAAGAAAATGGCAGCTCAGTCAGCCGTTTAACAGGGCGATTTGGAGACAGGGGCAGGCAGCCCAAAGGTGCCCACTAAGATGCCCCTTGTTGCTAGTGGTCAGAAGTCAATGGATATGCACACGACTGCTCCATCAGAGAAAGCGGAGAGAGACACTAGTCCTTGGCTAAATGTGGAGCAGACTTGTAAATTCCCTGAATTTTGTAAGCATTTCCCCAGGCCACACACTGTTCTGGAGATAAAGGTGGAATCCTTACTTAGTCGATATGTTTAAGCCAAACATCTGACCAGTTATTGTCTGACTACTAAACTATGCTGACTCAAGGATGACCCCTAGGAAGTCAGATTAAAAAATAAAAAATTAAGCAATGTCATCAAAATCTGCATACTGTGGGAAAATCAGACTCCACAGAATTAGTGCACACTGGTCACTAAACAAATAAATAAACACTAGCAATTGCAGCAAGCCCTTGATTGGAGAGGATTCAGAATTTATATGTATTACCATATGTTATCTAAAATATCTAGTTTTCAACAACCAAAAAAATGATGAATTTTCAAAGAATTTGAAAAAGAATAGGTACATTTATATGTATAACTGAATCACTTTGCTGTACATCTGAAACTAATACAGCATTGTTAATCAACTATGCTCCAATATAAAATAAAAAGTTAAAAAATATGAGACATGGAAAGAAATAGGGAACTGTATGCCATACACAGGGGTAAAAGTTTATTTTATTCACATCCAGGTTATTCCAGTTTTACTTCCCAATATGTTGAGAGAAAAGATTGTCTTCTCTTTTTGTGTTAGTTAGTTAGTTAGTTCAGTCGCTCAGTTGTGTACCACTCTTTGCGACCCCATGAATCGCAGCACGCCAGGCCTCCCTGTCCATCACCAACTCCCGGAGTTCACCCAGACTCACGTCCATCGAGTCAGTGATGCCATCCAGCCATCTCATTCTCTGTCGTCCCCTTCTCCTCCTGCCTCCAATCCCTCCCAGCATCAGAGTCTTTTCCAATGAGTCAACCCTTCGCATAAGGTGGCCAAAGTACTGGAGTTTCAGCTTTAGCATCATTCCTTCCAAAGAAATCCCAGGGCTGATCTCCTTCAGAATGGACTGGTTGGATCTCCTTGCAGTCCAAGGGACTCTCAAGAGTCCAGCCATCTTATCCTCTGACACCCTCTTCTCTTTTTGCCCAATGAGTCATCTGTTCGCATAAAATGACCAAAATACTGGAGCTTCAGCAGCAATAAACATTTAAAGTTTGTTTATATCTTATTATAGCTGAAATATTTATGAATATCCTGCTCTTAGATACGTACAGCTGTCTTCTGGGAAGGGGGAGGGAAAGTGAAAGTTTGTTCAGTCTTGTCCAACTCTTTGTGATCCCATGGACTGGAAAGCTCACCAGGCTCCTCTGTCAATGGGATTCCCAGGCAAAAATACTGGGGTGGGTAGCCATTCCCTTCTCCAGGGGATCTTCCCAACACAGAGATTGAACTTGCGTCTCCAGCAGCTTCTATGTTGCAGGCAGAGTCTTTACCATCTGAGCCATCAGGGAAGCCCACTCTGAACTTAAATTTCCAGGGATGGGAGAGGAGCTGGAGGTTAAATCAGTTGCCAGACATCAATGAGTTAGTTAGCCATGCCTATGCAATGAAGCCTCCATAAAACCTAAAGACCAGGTTCTAGAGCTTCCAGGCTGGTGAGAATTTGGAGGTGCCAGGAGATTGGCCCCAGGAAGAGTCTGGAAAATCTGCGCCTCACCCTACACCTTGCCCTGAGCGTCTCCTCCATCTGACTGTTCCTGGGTTTGATTCTTTTGTAAGAAACTGGGACTCTAATAGATCAAATGCTTTCTGCTTTTTGTGAGCCACTTTAGCAAAGTAATCGAACTTGAAGAAGAGGTCATGGCAACCTCCAATCTATAGCCAGTCAGTCAGAAGGACAGGTAACAACTTCAACCTTCACTGGTTTTCTGAAGTGGTGGGGAGCAGTCCTGTGGGACTGTGCCCTTAACCCGTGGCATCTGGTACTACCTCCAAGTAGACAGTGTCAGAACTGAGTTGAACTGGAGGACACGCTGCTGGTATTGAAGAGTCATTTGGCTGTGTGGAAAACACACACAGCTTAATAAGAAAGTTGATTGAGCTACTCAAGCAGCATATTTCAGTAAGGACTGCAAACAGACTTAGCCTCAATAGGAGTAAAGTGACAGTCATATGTGGTAACAGAAACTCTTCAGTTTTACAGACTTGGTTTTGCACAAATGAACCAAAGCTAGTTTTTTCCCCCTGACTTTTGTTTCCTTTTTTTATACCATCCACACACCTGAAAACTGACCTTGTCAGGGTAACCAAACTGTGCCACCTTTTAAAGTATTACGGGAGAACCATGTGTTGACTTGTTTCTTTTGATGTATAACTATATTGTGTTAAGTTACATGGAATTCTATATAAACTATCCTGTAACTTTGAGACACACGATAGTGTTGTTGTTAATGGCACAGTCTTTAGAGACAAACTAACATGAATTTAAACCCTGGCATAAGAATGGATAGATGTGAGGTCTTCAGTGGTATATTATGAACGGTGTGGCTTCCGTCTCCTCACCTGTGAAATATTTATAATCACGTACTTGGTATTAATGACTTTGTGAAGATCACACATATTAATTATACCACATTTTGAAGCATAGTATATAAGTATCCAGGCATTATTAAAATTTAGTTTTTCTTAATTTGACGTCTTCTTAGGCAATAAACTTACGCTAGGTGTTCCTGGGGCTACAGGCTTCAAGGGAAAATAGAAACAATCTCTTACTAGGAAGTCCTATCTCCAGAGACATATTGTGATCTTCTAATACTAAAATAAAGAAGAATATGGTGGAGAATGCATGCTAATGCTAATGCTAAGTCACTTCAGTCGTGTCCGACTCTGTGTGACCCCATAGACGGCAGCCCACCAGGCTCCGCTGTCCCTGGGATTCTCCAGGCAAGAATACTGGAGTGGGTTGCCATTTCCTTCTCCAATGCATGAAAGAGAAAAGTGAAAGTGAAGTCGCTCAGTTGTGTCCGACTCTTAGCGACCCCATGGACTGCAGCCTACCAGGCTCCTCCGTCCATGGATTTTCCAGGCAAGAGTACTGGAGTGGGGTGCCATTGCCTTCATAAGGTGATCATACAATTTATTGCACAAATTACCTCGTTTTTAAAAGTAAACTTTATGTTTGGGGCTCACAGCAAAACTCAGCAGGAAGTACAGAATCCCCAAATATCCCTTGCCCTCCCAAACACCCTATCGCCCCCATCAACACCATCCAGCAGAGAGGTGCATTCGTTACAATCAGTAAACCTAGAGTAACACATCAATATCACCCGAAGTCCACAGTTTACACTAGGGCTCACTCTTGGTCTATATATTCTACAGTGTGATAGTGTAATTTATAGGAAAAATGTATATTTGGTCATTCAGATGACCAAATATATGAGAAGAATATATTTGGTTTTTATTCTGGCTCATAGCTCCCCAAATCCCTGAGAAGAAAGAGCAACAGAATATATCATCATTATGCTAACTTTTTTTTTTAATAACACCATACTCCCTGACCTGTGGGGCAATATGTAACTGCTCCTCTCACAGAAAACAAAATCAGCTTGCAACTTCTTCTTTCTCCTTCCTTCTCTCACCTCCATCAAGCAAGTCTATTGAATGTTAAAATCTTTTCTATTTGTTCTTTTAAATATATTTAGAATTCTGCAATTTCACTTCAGTTTTACATTATTTGATTTCCACTTATAACCTAGGAAGGAAGGAAGGAGAGAAGGACAAAAGGAAGGAAGAAAGGAAGGAAGTGAGGAAAATAAAAGTCCACCAGTCAGAGAAAAATTAAAGTATATTACCTCCAGCTAATGAAACACTATTCAGATATTAGGAAGAGTGAGATCAATTTAGGTATACTGATATGGTGATAGGTCTATCCTATATCAACCACAACAAAAAAACCCCAAAGGCTTAGGACAATAAATACTGTGTGATATGTAATATACACCTCAATATATTCATATATATGTATAAATTAAAACACGCATGTGTGTATGGAAACACACACTTGTGTGCCTAGTTGCAGCTGACGTGTGCATGCCTGCTCAGTGTTGTCCTACATCTGGAAGACAGAGCAAATGCTTTTCAGAGTTGTGCAGACTGAAGAAGTTTATCTGGGGTTTTCAGAACAATAAAGGAGCCTGTTTATTTAACTTATATGCAGAGTACATCATGAGAAACGCTGGACTGGAAGAAACACAAGCTGGAATCAAGATTGCTGGGAGAAATATCAATAACCTCAGATATGCAGATGACACCACCCTTATGGCAGAAAGTGAAGAGGAACTCAAAAGCCTTTTGATGAAAGTGAAAGTGGAGAGTGAAAAAGTTGGCTTAAAGCTCAACATTCAGAAAATGAAGATCATGGCATCCGGTTCCATCACTTCATGGCAAATAGATGGGGAAACAGTGGAAACAGTGTCAGACTTTATTTTTTGGGGCTGCAAAATCACTGCAGATGGTGACTGCAGCCATGAAATTAAAAGACGCTTACTCCTTGGAAGGAAAGTTATGACCAACCTAGATAGCATGTTCAAAAGCAGAGACATTACTTTGCCAACAAAGGTTCGTCTAGTCAAGGCTATGGTTTTTGCAGTGGTCATGTATGGATGTGAGAGTTGGACTGTGAAGAAGGCTGAGCGCCGAAGAATTGATGCTTTTGAACTGTGGTGTTGGAGAAGACTCTTGAGAGTCCCTTGGACTGCAAGGAGATCCAAGCAGTCCATCCTAAAGGAGATCAGTCCTGGGATTTCTTTGGAAGGAATGATGCTAAAGCTGAAACTCCAGTACTTTGGCCACCTCATGCGAAGAGTTGACTCATTGGAAAAGACTCTGATGCTGGGAAGGATTGGAGGCAGGAGGAGAAGGGGACGACAGAGGATGAGATGGCTGGATGGCATCACTGACTCGATGGACGGGAGTCTGAGTGAACTCTGGGAGTTGGTGATGGACAGGGAGGCCTGGCGTGCTGAGATTCATGGGGTCGCAAAGAGTTGGACACGACTGAGCGACTGACCTAATCTGATCTGATCTCTGGTGGCTCAGTGGTAAAGAATCAGTCTGCCAATGCAGGAGACATGAGTTTGATCCTTGATCCAGGAAGATCCCACGTGCCGCAGAGCAGCTAAATCCATGTGTCACAAGTGTTGAGCCCACACACACCCTAGAGCCCAAAGCCACTGCAGTGAGAAGCCCTGGCACCGCGACTAGAGAAGAGCCATGCAGGAACGAAGACCCAGAAGAGCCAAAAAACAAACAAAGAGTAAAAGGAAAAGAATAAATGGAATTTTCATTCTTCATTCCGTTACATTTGCATCATTTGAGCTGTTTACAATGTTAAAGTATTGCTCTCATGTTTGAAAAGATAATGAATTATTTAAAATTATAATTCTTAATATATCTGGTTGTAGGAAAAATGAATGCTAATACAAAACTAAATTTTTATTTTCTCACAAAGCTATGTTGAAAATGTATAAAAACAGATTAAAACCCCTGTCCAGCTGAACCCTTGTATTTTGTCAAACATACAAAATGCTGGTCTTCAATGTGTATCTGAGAAGCGTTTAGGCAAACTCCTTCTCAGCTTGTGTTTGACTGTATACTCTTCCATTTGCTCCATTTTTCCTCCAAAGGAATCATGCTGTGTCTCCCTGAATTCAGTTTGAATGTGTGATGTTCTCCAGTGTTTTGATCTTTCATTTTTATGAAGAAATAGATATCAATGAATTCTTCATTTCCCTATGAAACATGAAAGCTTCTCTGTATAGCGCTGGGCAGCCCCGCTCTGAGCCTTGGGAAGGCCTAGGGCGGTCACCAAGTCAGTAACCCTTTGGTTTTTGACTTTGCATCTTGCCCCACAGGAGGCAAAACACCTATGCAAGGGTTCCTCTCATATGCGCCATGATAAATAATGATCACGCAACACAATTTTACCTCAAAAGCAGAATGGTGATCATTGTATTAATGACATGATCCCCCACAGCCTGCACACCAAACTGAGGTGGTAACTGAATGAATGATTAGTTTGCCAGATCACTTTGCGGGCTGGCCTTCTTTATCTTTTCTTTCTGCTACCATCTCCCTCTCCAGCCTCTACAGGACTTTTCCAAACACTCTCTGGTCTCCTCAGCCCTTCAGCTTCTCTCCCCACGTATTCTGACACATTCTCAGCAGGTGTCTCCCTCCTTCATGGAGGAAACAGAAACAAGGGGACCAGAAGCACCTCTTTCCAGCCACAAACCCAGTTCCCCCCGCCCAGCTAAGAGCTGTCTTTTACTTCTGCCCAGGGTCCTGTCTCTTTTCTCTGCATCTTTATGCCATTTTTCCCCATTATCTCCCATCTGTTCTTCTTTTTTTCACTATCAGTTACTGTAGAGGATAGAAACCCAAGTGTTTATAGGTTGGAAGCAAAAAGTACACACTTTCGTACAATATACCCAGATGTTAACCCAAATAGGTACACAGGTACAATACAACACAGAGCCAAGGAAGGAAATCTAACCACTCATGCTTTACCACACTGAGAGATCCAAGGAGAATGTCACCACCCATGTTAACAAAACTCACTACCTGTCCTTCTTTATCCACCCATTCGCATTCATTTGAACAGGTTCAGATTTCTCCCACTTTATTTAGAATTCCTCCTTATCCTCACCTCCCATCCACACCTCTCCCTTTCACCGTGACACTTACTGCCCTGCCCACCACCCTCATGTTTCTGGACCCTCCGTTTCCTCCTCAACGTGCTCTTGTCTCAGTCTCACATGGAATAATGCTGCTCCTCTCCAGGTGACCAGTAACATCCAAGAAGCATCTCCAGTCCTTAGCGTTTCTGGTTTTCGTTCTACCAGTCCAGGCCTTCCTCGTCACTTCCCTTTGTTAGACCTTTTCCTATAGCCAATCACCAAACTCTGAATACCCTCAAAGTCCTGAACTAAACATACTTCTAACCTTACCCTGAAACACTCACCCATTTCATTAGTTTTAATAGACTTCTACTGGCTATTGACTGCAATTCAGGCCCAAGGCTCCGCTCTGATAGGCAGCCTTGTAAGTCCCTTGGACTGCAAAGATATCAGGCTGGTCAATCCTAAACGAAATCAACCCCGACTATTCATTGGAGACCACTTGTCCTGCCTCCTGAGAAACCTGTATGTGGGTCAAGAAACAATAGTTAGAACTGGACATGGAACAACAGACTGGTTCCAAACTGGGAAAAGAGTACGTCAAGGCTGTATATTGTCACCCTGCTTATTTAACTTATATGCAGAGTACATCATGCAAAATGCTGGGCTGGATGAAGCACAAGCTGGAATCAAGATTGCTGGGAGAAATATCAATAACCTCAGATATGCAGATGACACCACACTTATGACACAAAGTGAAGAGGAACTAAAGAACCTCTTGATGAGAGTGAAAGAAGAGAGTGAAAATGTTGGCTTGAAACTCAACATTCAGAAAATGAAGATCATGGCATCTGGTCCCATCATTTCATGGCAAATAGATGGGGAAACAGTGGAAAGAGTGACAGACTTTATTTTGGGGGTGTCCACAATCACTGCAGATGTTGACTGCAGCCTTGAAATTAAAAGATGCTTGCTCTTCGGAGGAAAAGCTATGACCAACCTAGACAGCATATTATAAAGAAGAGACTTACTTTGCCAACAAAGGTCCGTCTAGTCAAGGCTGTGGTTTTTCCAGTAGTCATGTATGGATGTGAGAGTTGGACAATAAAGAAACCTGAGCACCGAAGAACTGATGCTTTTGAACTGTGGTGTTGGAGAAGACTCCTGAGAGTCCCTTGGACTGCAAGGGGATCCAACCAGTCCATCCTAAAGGAAATCAGTCCTGAATATTCATTGGAAGGAGTGACGCTGAAGCTGAAACTCCAATCCTTTGGCCACCTGATGGGAAGAACTGACTCATTGGAAAAGACCCTGATGCTGGGAAAGATTGAAGGCGGGAGGAGAAGGGGACGACAGAGGATGAGATGGTTGGATGTAATCACCGACTCAATGGACATGAGTTTGAGTAAATTCTGGGAGTTGGTGATGCACAGGGAGGGCTGGCGTGCTGCAGTCCATGGGGTGGCAAAGAATCGGACCTGACTTGGCGACTAAACAGCAACAATCACTCTCAGACTGGGTTCCTGGGGAAGCAGGCTATGAGGTGGAAATCAGGAGCAAGAGGATTTGGGGGAGGACTCTTAGCATCCATACCTGTGGCGGGGAAAAGGAGGAAGTGGACACGAGGAGCTGAGCTGTGGTGAAGCTCCCACCAGTGGCATCACCTGGCTCTGCGGGGAGCTGTGCAAACGAGCGACTCTCTAGATTTGTCCTAAGCTGGAGGGAGGGGAAACTTTAGAGCTCCCGCTGACTGGTGATTGGTGCAGGCACCCTGGGGAGAAGCTGTGACTTTGGGAGGGAAGGCACTTCACCTGAGGCAACCCCCCTGGGGAGCTGACAACCGAGAGTTCTCAGCGGCTGAGAGGCCCATCTTGTTTCTGAAAGCAATCTGGGTGGTTCATCACAGCACTGACTGTAAGAATCAACTGCTTATGTACTATTTCTACCTGACTACTCCACAAACACCTTAAAGGCAACATTTCTGAGACCCACATCTTCACGCTAACCCCTCACATAGCTTCTCCTGCCATCGTCACGTCACACTTAGATGGACGTTCGGTTTGCTTGGTCCAGACAGGCCCACAGAGCCCTGCTTCAGCGCTTTCTGTCCAGCGCACAGCGTCACGGTGTGTGCCCAGTACTTGGCTCTGTGTGTGCCATTCCTGCTGCTTGGAATATCTTCCTAGTTTTGTAAGCCTCAGACTTAACTTTTTCTAGGAAGTGTCCTACAGCTCAGCTATACCAAAAAAGTTAATTACTCCTCCCTCAACGCCACTCCTTTAAATGCTCCATTGCTCTCCTGTTCACACTTTTGTTTCTTTAGCATTAGAAGTTTACAAAATGGCAGCTGATAAGCCACATTGCTCACAAAATTTTTGGGCCCCCCCCCCCCCCGGGGGGACAGGGAAGCCTGGCCCCCTGCAGTCCATAGAGTCACAAAGGTTCGGACACAAATTAGCGACTGATCAACAACAAATATAAAGATCAATAGATTTCACAATTATCAAATCAGAGGACATAGCAATACTGGATACAATATCCTCACATGACTATTATCCACCTTGATTGAACCTTCTGTTTCCTGGGATAAAGCAAGGTCAATATTGTTCATAAATAGAACAATTGCTGAATTAATTGGAAAAGGTTAATACCTTTTTTTAACTTATGAAATTTTATGTACCATTGCTAAATTACTTTTTAAATGCAGAAACCCACATTTAAAAATAAACTGCTAGGAAGTAAATCAGGGAGATAGGAAGCCACCAGGTTGAACAAAGCTTACCCGGAGCAGTTCCCCTCAAATACCCCTAGAACTCTGCCATCCATTCACTTGTTATGTCTGAATTAATGACAAATAATACAAGTTTAACTCTTGTACTAAATTAAATATTTCTTCTTTTGTGAATTCCTTGAAATAATGAGCTAAATTTTATTCATCTCTGAATCCTGCATTAGCTGCGACACAGCCCATGATATCAATATCATTCTTAATGGATTAATTGATGAATTAATTGGAAAGGATTAATACTTTCCTATTGATATTGTTGAGAAGGTCCCCTGGAGAAGGAAATAATAACCCACTCCAGTATTCTTGCCTGGAAAATCCCATGGACAGAGGAGCCTGGCGGCCAACAGTCCATGGGGTCACAAAAGAGTCGGACACAATTTAGTGACTTAACAACCACAACAACAAACCAGGTGTGTTTTAGAACTATCCTTCCTCGAGGCCATATTCATTATTTCATTTCATCTCCAAGAGTAGTTTTTCAGAGTGGATCTTATAAAATTGAAATTTGACTGAAATACATATGGTTTAACATCAAATGAATCTGTGTTTAATCCACAAAGTTAAGTCCAACCACAGCTTCATTCCTTCATACTGAAGAGTGACTGTGTGGTGTTTCAGGACTCCAATAGACCCTAGTGGTACTGACACACTCTCTTTTGGTGTGTGGCCTGCCTATCTTGTAGGGCTCATTGATCTCAGATTTTCTAATCTGCAAGATTCCAATAATGACCTGATCTAGAAAATCACTAAAAGTGTATAATATAAAAATAGCAAGTGTTCTTTTCATAACTGTGTTCTGTGGGCAACATTTGAACAGGTGGATGGTTCACTAACTCACAATTTGATTTCTAACCTTGTTGCTAATAGTACAGTTAATTTTAAAAGTTCTTTATCCTTCGAAAGTCTGAAGGGTAGTCTCATCTGCATTTGATAAAGTAAATCCTCTAACATAATGTATAGTTTCTCAGCTCTAGTGAGCTTGGTTCTTTTGTACTGACATAAATATTGAACTAAAAGTAACAGAAAACACTAATATTAACAAAGATTACAAAGACAAATGTGAATTCCTGAACATATATTGAGGACAGTATAGCCCAGTGAATGGGCTTTAGGAACCAGAAATATTTTGATGTGTAGATCGATTTTTTAATAGATGGAAGACATTCAGCAAAGATGAAGTCACACGGCAAGTCAACCAAACTAGAAATAAAACAATATATCTGGCTTTTATTTATAGAAAATATCCTGTGTAAACAGTTTAGAGTCAAATCTTCATGCAAGTAAAAACTTAGAGGTTTTTATCCAACAGTTTTCTTCTAACAATTATGCTTTATAGAAGACTTTATAGTGTGTCAAATGCTGTTCATCTTATGCCATTCATTTTTATGTCCTTAAGGGTTCTTGATAAGACAACATCCTTGATAAGAATGAAAAAAGAGAAAAGGGGGAAGGAGTTGAAATAAGCATCATTTCTGGTCAAGTATTTATTACAATCTTAACCATTCACTATTTCATACAATTGGTCCTTGTTTTAATGAGATACTGATAAAAGCAAGTACCCATCCTTGATAAATTATACCACCAATTTCTTTTTAAAAACTCAATGTCATTAACTACACTAACACCATTTTCTGCAGTTTTTCCAAGTTGCATATTCTTTTTTGTCTTAGAAATGGGAAATGCAAGATGTAATGAAATATTTAACTAGCACATAAATTTTTCAACTCTGATTTTCATTGCAATAAAAAATAAAAAAAGTTTTACACCTATGTGTCTTGTGAATGCTTCTTATGTAGTTCATATAGCTCATTATAATCACTAGAAGAGTACCACATGTACTTGGCCATTAAGTAATTTTAAAATATTCTTAGTTATAGAGTTTAATTCCCATTTTACAATGTATCTTCAAAGGGGGCAATATTCTGACCTGATAAAATTAATTCTATTATTTTATTGCATTATTTTAACATTTTTTTCTGAAAAAAAAAAAAAAAAAAAAAAAGAACAAGATTGTTTTCCATTGATCAAGTAGTAGAAAATATATTTTAAAATTGCTATGTAACAGCACTTCAGAAAAAACTTCCAAATTCTTATATAGAATGTGTTCCTGAAAATAAATGGCACAGACTCATCATTGTTATTAACATGCTCTTCCCTCAGGAGAAAGTTCATCCGGCTGTGCTTCCCATCACTGTTGTTTATACACGCACTTCTATGGAAAATGGTAGAAAATGTGATTTCTCTTATCTCAGAACATATAGGTTAATTTTTCCACATTTAGATGTGACTCATATAAATTGATATATTTATCCAATTGCCAAAGAGTCACAAGTACCAAATCGCAAACGGGACTTTGATCTTAGACCACCCAGAAAGCTTGTTGAATTAGTTAATGCTTCTTGAAGTTCGCTTGCTTTAAAAAATATAAACATTTTCCCCCTCTATAATGACCATAAAGTAGGAGTGTTGCAGAACCTAATATGTCTGAAATTTATAGCATAATGAATCTCATGAATAACAATCTGAATAGAAAAAAAAAAACAGTTGGAAGCACAAGCTCCTTCTTACCTTTCTCTTTGAACACATCTTGGGTAATTTAATTGTCCTCTGTCACACTGCACTCGGGATTCAGATACAGGATCCGGAAACCCAGCTATGTAAGTATCTCCCTTACAAAGAAATTCAACATACTCGCCATGGAAAATATATGGTCTGTTGTCAAAATTCCATTTCAGAAGTAAATTATTATTTTCCATTGTATCAAAAGATAATGTGCAAGGCTCTGAAAAAAACAACAACAACAACTATTTTGATGCCTTTCAGTATTAGCCATTGTATTGTTTTCTCATAATGACCTTAGAATTCCCAGGCATTAGAGCAGTAAGTAAGTTAGTTGGAACTAATACTCAAGTCAGAAAACATGTTTAAAGCTCACAGAAAGCAGTCTGTTATTTATCTCTGTTGCCTTGAATTTGGAAAAAGGGTACATCCTACCAGTTACTGAGTTTTATGCCATTAAGGTTTTCAAAGACAGCAAAAAAAGATGTTTTTAGAAAATATTGATCAGTAGTGATAGTCATTGAAATAGTTTTTTTTCCCTTTTCTTCTTCAGAAAATGCAAATAAAACATCCATGGGACAAACCATTGATTGCTGGACAGATAGTATTTTATGGAAAGGTAGAAACAAGCTGGACTCTTGACACTGACTCAATCCAAGAAAGTGGAAGAGAGGAAATAATAAAGACAAAAATACAAATTAATTAAACAGCAACATATGAAGAAAGTATCAAAAAAATGAAGATATTGGCTCTTGAAAGGACTAATAAAATTTATAGACCTGTAGCAAGATATGACAAGAAAGAGATACATCTTCACAGCAGTAATAACAGAAGACACATCACTAAAGCACTAAAAAGAGTGTAAAAGGATGTTATGAACATTATGTCAACACATTTGATAATTTAGGTATAGTGGACAAATACAAACCTCTTCCTACCGAAACTGAGAGAAGAGATAATAACCTGGCATTTATTAAACAAACCGAAGCTGTCATTGAAATCTTTCCTCAAAAAAATCGTCAAGGCTCAGGTGATATCTCTGATAAATTCTTAAAATTATTAAGAAAGAAATAGTATCACTCAGACAAAATCCAGAGAACTGATGAGGGAATACTTTTCAGCTTGTATGAGGTTAGGAGAAACTAACCCAAAATGAAAATAACAAACGCAATCTCTCACATGACAAAGATACATTAATCATAAGTAGAATATTAGCAAATAAAATTCAGCAGTATATAAAAAGCATAATTCATCACAATCATGTGAGATTTGTTACAGAAATGCAAACATGCTTTAACCTTCAAAAAGAAGCAATGTAATTCCAGGGGGAAAAGAGCAAAGATAATAATCATATGATTGTTTCTACAGATAACAGCTAAAATTAAACTCACTGAGGTTTTTTTAAACTCTTAACAAAATGGAAATAGGTGGGTTCTGTATCTTTAATTTGAGTTTTATAAGTATTTGTAACACCATAGTTAAAGAAGAATGCTGGAAGGTTTACTTATAAGATTGGAATACAAGGATACACACCACTTCTTCTATTCAGCCTTGTACAAAAGTCCAAGACAGTGAAACAAGAAAATAAATGAAAGTCGGATATAAACACAAAGAAATTTTTCTTTTTATTTAAAAATATGTTATTTTATGCCTCCTGAGAATCTTGGGAAATACTGTCACTTCCATAGGATGCCTTGCCAACGAGGCATGACTGTGTTTCACCTTTTAGACCGAGGAAGCCATTCCTATATTTGTTCCTGCTGTCCACATTTCCCTAGCAGCACCAATAACATGATGACTGGCCATTAGCCTGGTCACACATACCGCATGGCTTATATACCCTGTAGGTCCTACTAACCCCATACCTGATGCATGGTTTGTACTTAAAAAGTACGTGTTAGGAGGACTGGACTCCTGTTATTGATGATCTAGAGGATCACCTGGGGCTTCTCAGGAGGCACTAGTGGTAGAGAATCTGCCTGCCAATGCAGGAGACGCAAGAGACGCAGGTTCAATTCCTGGGTCAGGAAGATCCCCTGGAGTAGAAAATGGCAACCCATTCTGGTTTTCTTGCCTGGACAATCTCATGGACAGGGGGGCCTGCAGGGCTACAGTCCATGGGCTGCAAAGAGTTGGACATGACTGAGTGAATAAGCACACACAATAACCAGATCTAGAGCAAAGAGTAGAAACCAGTAAATTAACAGGCACACTAATAAAATAAAACAAATGAAAACTTAGGTGTTATATTAGTGTTCAGTTCAGTCGCTCAGCTGTGTCCAATTCTTTGTGACCCCGTGAACCGCAGAACACCAGGCCTCCCTGTCCATCACCAACTGCCAAAGTCTGCTGCTGCTAAGTCGCTTCAGTCGTGTCAGACTCTGTGAGACCCCATAGACGGCAGCCCACCAGGCTCCTTGCCAAAGTCTACCCAAACCCATATCCATTGAGATGGTGATGCCATCCAACCATCTCATCCTATATTAGTGTTATATCAACTCAAAGAGAAGAGAACGTGGAAAATCTGGCTCAATTTGAACAAATAGAGACACACGTAGCGCTACATACCCAAACACGAAGGTGGTGTAGTCCACACCCCCTCTAAACAATAGGACTCCCTAGCCCCTTGAAGGAAATGGTGCTCGAAACATACGTATTCCACTGAAGAACCGTTTTCATAGGTGTTGAGTGTTGAACTCTTAATAACTCCATTTTTAATAGCTGGGGGAGATGCACACATTCTTTTAGATTCTGCAAAAATAATTATTAAAGTCCACAATGAATTGCTACAGTAGGTGGCCAATGCTTTCATAACTGCTACAGAAATAAAAAAGATATTCATGTTAAAGCATTTTTAAGACAACTCTCAAGTAATTTTTAAATATCAAAAGCATTTTCTGCCATCACGTCATACATAAAATTTATGATTGCAATTAGAATCTCATAGCATTAAATACACATTTAAAACTAGCCATCATGATTTTACTTTTCCCCTATCTGTCTTCCAAAAGTGAAAGCGTGTAAGATCTGTCTCGAAGCCATGTTTCTGAATGCATTCTCTTCCTTTTTTCATTAAAAGTGACAGTCCCCTGTCTAAGGAGTCCACAAATTCTCTCCCTCTACTTCAAGTTCTCTTCTGAGACAACCCTCTCTGGCTCACCCTGAGGTGAGCTTTACAAGCTTATTGGTTGCCCACAAGAAAGTGATCCATCCTCTGAAAGTCTGGTGACATTTTCAAAATCTCATGATTTCTCCTTTTATAAAACCGACTTATGAAGTTAAAAGATGTCCTCACGTCATCCTATTTAAGGGTATGTGCTAACTGGTAACTGATCAGCTCATTCCCAGTTTTATAGATTGGATGATGAGGGTGGTAGATAGCTTAGGGTCTTATCCTTTGAACCATATTGATCACCTGTGATATTGGTCACCTAAGAAATTGTCAGGAAGCACTGTTTGTTTGCTTTCTTGGCTGCAGCATGCAGAACTTTCCCGGTCTAGGGATCAGAAACTGAGGCCCCTGCAGTGAAATTAATGGCGCCTTCACCTCTGGACCATCAGGGAAGTCAGGAAGCACTGTTGTTTTACCTTTTCTAATACACGAAGGATATTTCACTTCTCCTCTATTACACTGCACAGATAATTCAGAGGGTGGGGTTGATGGAGACAACTCATATCCCTGCTTACATACAAAATCGATTAAATCTCCATGTAAGATCTTTCCTTCATAATTCCACTTCATCTCCACGTTATTTCTGCGCATGTCACCCACGTTAACAGTACACGGCTCTGTAAAACAAAGACTGTTTTAAATTCTTTTCTCATCTTACAAGTATGAGAATGATACATTTTTACAATAAAATTATGATAGGCATCAAAAGCAGTATTTTATATTTACCACTTTGTATTATTAAAGCTCTTCACATACACAATAAAGTATACATTACTATCAAGTGAATTTATATATTTCATATAACCTCTGACATTTTAGGAATCAGCAAACTAAAATGGACTGGAATGGGTGAATTTAACTCAGATGACCATTATATCTACTACTGTGGGCAGGAATCCCTTAGAAGAAATGGAGTAGCCATCATGGTCAACAAAAGAGTCCGAAATGCAGTACTTGGATGCAATCTCAAAAACGACAGAATGATCTCCATTCATTTCCAAGGCAAACCATTCAATATCATGGTAATCCAAGCCTATGCCCCAACCAGTAATGCTGAAGAAGCTGAGGTTGAATGGTTCTCTGAAGACCTACAAGACCTTGTAGAACTAACACCCAAAAAAGTTGTCCATTTCATTATAGGGGACTGGAATGCAAAAGGAGGAAGTCAAGAAACACCTGGGATAACAGGTAAATTTGGCCTTGGAGTACGGAATGAAGCAGGGCAAAGGCTAATAGAGTTTTGCCAAGAGAACGCACTGGTCATAACAAACACTCTCTTCCAACAACACAAGAGAAGACTCTACACATGGACATCACCAGATGGTCAACACCAAAATCAGATTGATTATATTCTTTGCAGCCAAAGATGGAGAAGCTCTATACAGTCAGCAAAAGCAAGACCAGGAGCTGACTGTGGCTCAGATCATGAACTCCTTATTGCCTAAATTGAAGAAAGTGGGGAAAACCACTAGATTATTTAGGTATGACCTAAATAAAATACCTTATGATTATACAGTGGAAGTGAGAAATAGATTTAAGGGACTAGATCTGATAGACAGAGTGCCTGATGAACTATAGACGGAGCTTCGTGACATTGTACAGGAGACAGGGATCAAGACCATCCCCATGGAAAAGAAATGCGAAAAAGCAAAATGTCTGTCTGAGGAGGCCTTACAAATAGCTGTGAAAAGAAGATAAGCAAAAAGCAAAGGAGAAAAGGAAAGATATAAGCATCTGAATACAGAGTTCCAAAGAATAGCAAGAAGAGATAAGAAAGCCTTCCTCAGCAATCAATGCAAAGAAATAGAGGAAAACAACAGAATGGGGAGGACTAGAGATCTCGTCAAGAAAATTAGAGATACCAAGGCAACATTTCATGCAAAGAGGGGCGCGATAAAGGACAGAAAGGGTATGGACCTAACAGAAGCAAGCTGAAGATATTAAGAAGAAGTGGCAGGAATACACAGAAGAACTGTACAAAAAAGATATTCATGATCCAGATAATCACAATGGTGTGATCACTCACCTAGAGCCAGACATCTTGGAATGTGAAGTCAAGTGGGCCTTAGGAAGCATCACTACGAACAAAGCTAGTGGAGGTGATGGAATTCCAGTTCAGCTATTTCAAGTACTGGAAGATGATGCTGTGAAAGTGCTGCACTCAATATGCCAGCAAATTTGGAAAACTCAGCAGTGGCCACAGGACTGGAAAAGGGCAATTTTCATTCCAATCCCAAAGAAAGGCAATGCCAAAGAATGTTCAAACTACCGCACAATTGCACTCATCTCATACGCTAGTAAAGTAATGTCCAAAATTCTCCAAGCCAGGCTTCAGCAATCTGTGAACTGTGAACTTCCAGATGTTCAAGCTGGTTTTAGAAAAGGCAGAGGAACCAGAGATCAAATTGCCAACATCCGCTGGATCATGGAAAAAGCAAGAGAGTTCTAGAAAAACCTCTATTTCTGCTTTATTGACTATGCCAAAGCCTTTGACTGTGTGGATCACAATAAACTGTGGGAAATTCTAAAAGAGATGGGAATACCAGATCACCTGACCTGCCTCTTGAGAAACCTGTATGCAGGTCAGGAAGCAACAGTTAGAACTGGACATGGAACAACAGACTGGTTCCAAATTGGGAAAGGAGTACGTCAAGGCTGTATATTGTCACCCTGCTTATTTAACTTCTATGCAGAGTACATCATGAGAAACACTGGGCTGGAAGAAACACAAGCTGGAATCAAGATTGCCAGGAGAAATATCAATAACCTCAGATATGCAGATGACACCACCCTTATGGCAGAAAGTGAAGAGGAACTAAAAAGCCTCTTGATGAAAGTGAAAGAGGAGAGTGAAAAAGTTGGCTGAAAGCTCAACATTCAGAAAACGAAGATCATGGCATCCGGTCCCATCACTTCATGGGAAATAGATGGGGAAACAGTGGAAACAGTGTCAGACTTTATTTTTCTGGGCTCCAAAATCACTGCAGATGGTTATTGTAGCCATGAAATTAAAAGACGCTTACTCCTTGGAAGAAAAGTTATGACCAACCTAGATAGCATATTCAAAAGCAGAGATATTACTTTTCTAGCAAAGGTCCGTCTACTCAAGGCTATGGTTTTTCCAATGGTCATGTATGGATGTGAGAGTTGGACTATAAAGAAAGTTGAGTGCCAAAGAATTAATGCCTTGGAACTGTGGTGTTGGAGAAGACTCTTGAGAGTCCCTTGGACTGCAAGGAGATCCAACCAGTCCATCCTAAAGGAGATCAGTCCTGGGTGTTCTTTGGCGGGAATGATGCTAAAGCTGAAACTCCAGTACTTTAGTCACCTCACATGAAGAGTTGACTCATTGGAAAAGACCATGATGCTGGCAGGGATTGGGGGCAGGAAGAGAAGGGGACGACAGAGGATGAGATGGCTGGATGGCATCACTGACTCGATGGACGTGAGTCTGAGTGAACTCCGGGAGTTGGTGATGGACAGGGAGGCCTGGCATGCTGTGATTCATGGGGTCACAAAGAGTTGGACATGACTGAGTGACTAAACTGAACTGAACTGATACCATAAATTAAAACCACTTAATTTGAAACATTAAAAATATTGTTTAGGACCAGCAACCCTTAGATTCGTCATGATTTCCTTTCTATAAAATAAAAACCTTCAAACAGAAAATGTACTTATTGTGTTATATTTATGGGACACCTGTCACTTGATATTCATCAGCAAATAAAACAAAGCTCCTTGACTTCATGGAGATTGCCTTCCAACTGGGAGAAATGCAATACGGTAAACAATAAGTATACTAAATATATGGCTCTTGTTTGTCCATCTTTAAACGACGTATATAAGTGAAGTAGAAGAATGAAGAGTGGAGGTGAGGGGCTGTCACAGAGCTGGGGGAAGGGAGGTTACACTTCTAGGTAAGGTGGTTGGGACAGGCTTCTGTGTGCATGTGCACTAAGTCGCTTTAGTCGTGCCTGACTCTTTGCGATCCCATGGACTGTAGCCTGCCGAGCTCCTCTGTCCATGGTATTCGCCAGACAAGGATACTGGAGTGGGCTGCCATCTCCTCCTCCCAGGAATCTTCTCGATCCAGGGATTGAACCCACATCTCTTATGTCTCCTACATTGGCAGGGGGGTTCTTTACCTCTAGTGCCACCTGGGAAGCCCTGTGGCGACTATAGCTAACAATATTATTTGGTACACTTAAAAGACGCCAAGAGAGAATCTTAAACTCTCTCATCATGACAACAGCCCCCTAAATTACTTGAGGTGAAGGATATGCAAACCAGCTTTGTCGTGGTAATAATTTCATGGTGTGTTTGTGTATAGAATCATCACACTGTACACCTTAAATCTATACTATATGTGAATTGCATCTCAATAAAGCAGGGGAAAAATCTGTTTTAGTTCAATGTGTTCTCTATCTTACCTAAGCAAACAGGTGGTGATGACCATCTTCCTTGCTCACAATGAGATATTTTTGCTCCTCTCAATAAGTAATATTCATTGCATCTATATTCCACAGAGGATCCTGTTGGGTAGCTTGCCAATAATTCACCAATAATAGCCCCGTTTATTACATCAGGTGGAGGATTACAATTCTCAGTATTATCTAAGAAAAGAGGTTACTTTTAGATTAACATGAACTTATAATAACATAATGGCATAATACAGTTGCCCAGACAATAGTCCTTCAATATTTGTACTATGTAATTTAGGACAATTGATTCCTGAATTCATCAGAAATTAGAGAAACATCATTCAGATACATATTATTAAAATTTACTAAGCAAGACAATACAGCAAATGTTTTGCTGAAGAGCAAGTATGGGTCTTTTTTACTTTTCTGGCTTACAAAGGAATCATGCTATAGATGTTCTTAAGATGTGTGGAAAGGTAAAGAGTGTTCTTTAACCTAAAGATTATGGTTGGTTCTAAAACTGTCATTTGTCATTATCCTGTTTTATTTTTCCTTCTCCTCCCTCTTCATCTCAGATCTCAGTCAACCCATGGATGAAAAGTTCCATTTTTCTGTCTGTAAGAGTCTTGCTCTTACTCTGCTAATTTCTCTAGCATCCTTAGCAGCTTTTCTCTTATGCAATAGTTATCCTTGGTAAACATGTGGAGGTCTCTCCAGGACCTGGCCAAGAAATGAGGATGATGGGAAGGGTGGCCTCCCGGAGTTGTAACCTGGTCATGTCCTTGAGTTAAATGAAAGGCCAGGTTTATGGCTCAGAGTGTGGGGGGTTAGAATGGCCAGATGCAAAAATATTAGAATCAGGACATTCAAAAATTGTTTGCTTCCCTATTCTTTATATTGGATTAAAAATATGAATCTACAGACAGCTTCATATGCTTCAGAAAAATGGCAGAGTAGGTGCTGTATCTGTGCGTTTCAAACTCTTCTAAGCAACAGACTATTGCTATAAGCGTGTGCATTAAACAAAGAGAATGAAAAACTCTACATGCTAGGCTTAGCTCTGGATATGACACGCAGCACACATACCAACACACTCAGGGGGAAGGGTCCATCTCCCACGGTTGCACGTTATTTCTCCTGGTCCACGGAGGTGATAGCCCCTCTCACACACGTACGCCACCTTATCCCCGCTGTGATAAACCTCAGAGGACGGGTTTGCCGTGCCATTCCCCACCGATGGCGGGGCCTCACAGGTCGTCCTCTGCTTGTCCTCTGAAAGGGCACAATTGAGAGAGAAGAGACCATTTAGCTCTACACGCAGGTTTCTCGTCAGGGAAAGCTTAGTCGAGGTGCTGCTAACCAACGCATTTGGGAGGCTCCGTCCATTTCCCGTTTTCACAGCGTATCTCTTCTGCTCCCTGCATGGCGAAGTTAAGTCCACACTCTATACGAACTGTTTCTCCGTGCCGGTAGGTGGTTGAGTACGTTTGAAGGTTGGAGTTCAGAGGCAGAGGGGGAGGAGGACACCGATTTCTTCTTCCTTATGGAAAAACATCAGGATGTTTAGTCGTATAGCCACCAGAAATAATAGTCAATATCTCACAAGCACATTGGCTGTGCCAAGGACCCTAAGAAGTCTGGCAGGCAGACTGGGGTCACCCCCTGGGTTCCCACATCCTGACAGTCACTTCCTCGAGTCATGCCCTCCCCAGGAGCAGGAACTGGGTCTTGCTTCTAACCGATGAACACAGTGGAGATGATGTGATGATGTGACTGCGTTTAACACAGCCACAAGGATGGAGGTGTGATCATGCACACACGCTCATGCAACACAGTGTGGGAGGCCCTTCGTCCCGAGAGACTCTGTGCCCTACTGATCTGGAGGGGAAGCTGGCCTGTCTGTGAGCTTCCAAAGAGGGAGGAGGACCACAGGGCAGGGGGCACAGGGCTGCCTCCAGGGGGCAGCCAGCAGGCACTAAGACCCTCGGCTCAGTAGCCGCCAAGCTCCGAAACCTGCCACAAATCACAGAAAGCTTGAGTGCAAGGTTCTTCCCCTGTCCAGCCTCAGATGACACTGCGGCTTGCCTATTGCTTCATCAGACATGGACACATAGCAATAGCTGACCCACACTTGTATGTGGTTTTAAGCTGTTAGTCGCTTAATCATGTCTGACTCTTTGGGACTCCATGGACTGTAGCCCACCAGGCTCCTCTGTCCTTGGGAATTCCCAGGCAAGAATACTGGAGTGGGTTGCCATTTACACGTCCAGGGTTTAAGCTGTTAAGTTCATGCAATAGAACACAAAAAAAGAGCCAGAATTTTACATTCATTATCTCCTTTAATCTTAAAATAATTTTGTTAAGTAGGGACTATTTCATCTCCCATATTATAGACAGAGGAACTAAAACTTAAGAAGTAAGTAAATTATTAATAAGTGGTGGATCTTGGCATTCCTGAACCTGTGTCTATATGAATGAAAATCTCCTCCACTTAACTATTCTAAAATACTGACTATATTCATTTTCCATGACTGCTGGGACAAATTACCACAATAGAGTGGCTTGACGTACTACACGTGTAGTCTCTTACAGTTCTGGAAACGCAAGTCCAGAATCGGCTTTCCTGGGCTGGGATCTGGGTGTCGGGAGAGCGGCATTCTTCCAGAGGCTTTAGGGAAGTAGTGGCTTGTCTGCCTCTGCAGCGCCTGGGGGCTGCCAGCTAGCCTCGGCTCCTGACTCCTTCCTTTTCCGCTCCAACCTTTGCTTCCACTGTCACCTCTCCTACTTGATCCTCTGTAGTCAAATCCCGCTCTTTCTCTTATAGCGGTTGCAATTATGTAAGCCCACGTGGATAATCCCAGATATTATTCCCATCTCACGATCTCTAACTCCATGACATCTGCAAAGTCCCCATTGTTCCATAAGGGGACATTCACAGGTTCCAGGGAATAGGATATGAGTATCTTTGGGGGATGGGAGGGGCACGGAGGCATTACTCAGATTACAACACTGCCCATCTTACATCTAAGGCCTATTTACTAGAAAAAAGTAACATGGACGTTGGCATCTGACTAATTTTTGGTGCGGGGAGAGGAGTGTGGAATAAGTAATAAGTAGGTAGGCTTGCCATTTATTTTTTTTTAATATTTATTTATTTCGGCTGCGTTGGGTCTTAGCTGCAGCGGGCAGGATCTTTTCATTGTTGTGGCTCTCAGGCTCTCTGAGCATCTCTCTAACTGTGCTGTGTGGGCTTAGTTGCCCCAGAGCATGTGGGATCTTAGTTCTGAGACCAGGGATTGAACCCACATTCCCTGCATTGGAAGGCAGATTCTTAACCACTGGACCACCAGGGAAGACCCTGCCATTAAGTTCAGAAATAACATGCTATAGGAAATTTGCCAACAATCTTTCTCTCTACTGTTAGACCAGGGCTGTTAGGCACCACTGCAAAAGTTTAGAAAGAATGTTTTTAATAAAAGAAAGTAAAATCATTGTTCAGTGCAATTAGAGAACACTGGCTGTTTGGAGCAATCCTACTACACAACCCCTGGTCACTCAGTTTTCGTTCTTCCCAGCAACTGTTTCAAATCGTCACTACTCTCTTCCAAGATTTCCTTTCCTGCCTTTCTCCTGCCTGTTAGTAATGGCTGTATTTTCTACACTACAGAGAAAACAGAGACTATCAAGCCCTTTATATGTCCCCATCCCTCCCAATCCTCCAACTCCTGCCTATCTTTTAAGGCCCAGATCAGACATTATCCACCACCTCTGTACATGTGGTCCCACAGCATCAGTCAGAACCTTCAGTGTTTGTTCGAACACCTTATACCTGACTTTATGATACCATTTTTCACATTGTATCAATTACTCTCTTGTATCTCTTTCTTCTGCTAGACCAGAACTTTCTTCATGGAACACTGCAGTGTGATTACATGACTATTGAATTGCTGTCTCCTAACAGGTAATCATCCCACCTGCCGGAACACAGCCAGTGACACACATGAAACCATAGATGGCCCAGGAGAGGGCAGCTCATACAGCATGACTTCAGTTTCCCTTTTCACTCTTGGTAACTTCGTGCTGCTTTTTCTGCACTTTGTCCCACTATTTTGAAGTCTGTTTTCACATCAGGGAATATATGGCCCAGAAATAAGAAAGTACCTTTACAAGGCTGCCACCTGGCACAACTGATCTAGTTAATTCCCAATAAGAAAAACTATTCATTACAATAAAAGATTTGCAATTTATTACACACTTTTAACAATATATTTAAAAGCTATATCCACTCTACAGACTAACATAAAAATTAAGCATATTAATATATACTCAGATTAAATGTATTAAAGATTGCTGAAAATAGCAGTAATTTAAAAGACAATATTTATTTTTAAAAATAGAATTAGAAGAATGCTTACATATCATCAGAGACATTTTTATAGAAATTAAAGCTGATTCAGATATAATATTTTATTTGTGAATGAAATTTTAAAAGTTACCTTCACAGACAGGAGATTCTGGGTACCAACCAAAGTTGTAGCACTGAATTAAGTCAGAGCCACTTAGATAATAATTTTTATGACAGAAAAACTGAACTACATCTCCTTCTTCATAGGTTTGCTTTACAGGATGAAAATAACCATTTTCAATTACTCTTAAGGAAGAGCATTTTAATTCTAAAAGTGAAAGAACAAATAAAAAACAAAGACATGTTATTTTTCCTGCTAGAACAAAATCCACTTACTACTTACATGCCAATCTGAATTCGAATTCAGCAACTTTGCTATTATCCACAGCAAAGCTTGTCAATTTATACATTTATTAAATATTAATAAACTCATTTTAAGTATCTGAGCTAAAAGGATTTTTTCTTCTTTGAGAGCTTGAAATGAGGAAAGCCTACTGTCAAAATCAGAAGCAAAAAAAGCAAAATTATGGAAAAAGGAACATAATTAGCCTAACAACTTGCACCCGTCTCTGGGAGGGACTTTTTCACAGTGAAAGCAGCTGTCTTCAAAGGGAGAACCTACTGGTACATTGTGGGGTGAGGGCCCATCCGTACGGGTGACACTCCGCCTCCTCTGTCCTCTGCCCAGAAGCTGTGTGGTACCCAGAGGCACACTCGTATCGTACTCTGTCCTTCACTTTGAATGTTTTCTGTGTTGTGGAATAACTTCCATGATGCAATTCAGGGGCCAAACATGTTTCTAAAAAAAAAAAATTAAAGTAATTTGTTTTATGGACTTCATCCCTGAATATAGAATATTAAAAGGAAATCTCAAAAACTTTTCAACTTTTATTTACTTTGAATCTTAACAAACATATAACAGAATCAACTCTCAGCAAAACTGAAAAATAATCAAAGTTTGTCTTTGTCTCTTCAGTCCCTTTTTTCATGCACTCTGTGTCCTAACCCTACTGGTCTTCCATCCTTCGCATTCTACTCTGGAGTATTTGGCCAAAGGCCACAATTCAACAGAAGGCTTGTGCATTAACAAGTTTTTGATGATGTCCCATCTGCAAGTTTGTATAATTTAAATAGCTAACACCACACTAACTACATGTATATAGATAGATAGGTAGATACATCAGTTCAGTTCGGTTCAGTTCAGTCGCTCAATTGTGTCCAACTCTTTGCGACCCATGGACTGCAGCACCCCAGGCATCCCTGTCCATCACCAACTCCCAGAGGTTACACAAAGTCATGTCCATTGAGTCGGTGATGCCATCCAACCATCTCATCCTCTGTCGTCCCCTTCTCCTCCTGCCTTCAATCTTTCCCAGCATCAGTGTCATTTCAAAGGAGTCAGTTCTTCGCATCAGGTGGCCAAAGGATTGGAGTTTGAGCTTCAGCATCACTCCTTCCAATGAATATTCAGGACTGATTTCCTTTAGAATGTACTGGTTGGATCTCCTTGCAGTCCAAGGGACTCTCAAGAGTCTTCTCCAATACCACAGTTCAAAAGCATCAATTCTTTGGCGCTCAGGTTTCTTTATGGTCCAACTCTCACATCCATACATGACTACTGGAAAAACCGTAGTTTTGACTAGATGGACTTTTGTTGGCAAAGTGATGTCTCTGCTTTTTAATATGCTGTCTAGGTTGGTCATAGCTTTTCTTCCAAGGAACAAGCGTCTTTTAATTTCATGACTTGCAGTCACCATCTGCAGTGATTTTGGAGCCAAAAAAAAAAAGAAAGTCAGCCACTGTTTCCACTGTTTCCCCATCTATTTGCCATGATGTGATGGGACCAGATGCCATGATCTTAGTTTTCTAAATGTTGAGTTTTAAGCCAACATTTTCACTCTCCTCTTTCACTTTCATCAAGATGCTCTTTAGTTGTTTGCTTTCTGCCATAAGGGTGGTGTCATCTGCATATCTGAGGTTATTGATATTTCTCCTGGCAATCTTGATTCCAGCTTGTGCTTCATCCAGTCCAGCATTTCTCTCTCTTTATATATATATATATACATATATATATATATACATACATATATATATACACACACACATATATTCAAATGATTGCTTTCAATTTATCTGATATTGGCTTTCAGAATAAAGTACTGTGCATTATTTCAAATTCTTGTCTAATGAAGGAAATCATTTATATATGTTTCAAAAAGCAGGTTCATTAAGGTTCTTTCCTTTTATCTTACATAAATTTTTTTTTTTTTTACTAGCAGAAAGTAGGAATTCCTGGAGTAGGTGTGCTGTGGAAGATGGGGTCCCTTGGATGAAGGAAACATTTGAAGGAAACAACACAATAACTTCCTGCATTGGCAGATATACTGGAAAATAAACTGTATTTCAATAAAAATACCTGTCACTATAAGAAAGCACTAAACTGACTAAATTCCCAAGCTCTTGTCTTCAGGTTTAGGAGATGATTCTTAAACACGTACCATGTTCTTTGCTACAGGTTGGCTGGGAAGACCACCCATCAGCAAGGCATTGAACCACTTCTTCATCCTGCCCTGCCATGGTTTTGTATCCTGATGCGCAATGATAGCGCATGTTCTCTTGTATTTTGTAAGATAATTTTGAATCAAAGATGTAACCATTCTTCAAGTCAGGCTTAGGGCACTTTTCTGTGGGGAGAAAAATATTTCTTTTCTAAATTGATGAAATTAAGCTTTATTTTTCAAAAAGTTGTAAAACTAACAATGCAAAAGTTTAATGTTATTCTTGGAGTTTTAAGGAGAAAAAAATTCACTTTTTTTGTGAATGTTAAGGAATTCACAATTCCTTGATTTAATTTAATTTTTGAAGTATCTCTTTAAAACCTGATCCAGTTTGATACTGAAATTCTTGGTATGCACTGACTTTGATTTTCACAGTCATCCCCACCCCTACCTCACCTACTTTAGAAAATATATCCAGAGATCTGCTTTTAATTATCATTAATGGGAAATAGAAGGATTTTCTTTTAGGTTTACTTCCTAATACTTTTGAGTCCACTGCATTTGATAATTTTTAACATCATGTAGCTAAAGCACATGTACTTACTCTGTGAATCCTTATATAATCCTGCAGACAATTTATTGTGAAAATTGTGTTCATCTATTTTTTCAGCCTCTGATTGCCTACGAGCACAGTAAGACTCCTTAGTCAGTCTATGTAGACTGTGACTGAGTCACAGACATGCCACTTCAAGTTCACAGAGCTAATTTTTAGTAAATACTTGGGACAGTGATATGTTGAATGGGACATTTATCTTAGCATTGAATGCAGTTCAATCAGTTTTTGAGCATGATTAATGGACCCTCATAATAAACCAATTCAGAAAGGTGAAAGAGATTTGTCCAAGGTTAGTATTGTTTAGATATGTCATACTTTCTGAGTGGAAGCACTCTATACAGATTATCTCACTGAAGTTTCGTGATTTCCATTTTATAGATGAGAAAGTCCGGCCCAGAATGTTTAAGCCACTTCCCAGTGGTAGAGCCGGATCCACTAGAGCAGTCTGGCCGCAGAGGGTATGTCTCAACCCTGACCCTGCCGTGTTGACCCTCTTCATCCTCTTCTAGCTCCTACTTCACTGCTCTCACAACATCTCATCTCAGATGTTTAATTTACTTTTATCCTCTAGTTATGAATGAGGTTCATTTATTGCAGTTAATCTATGATCTGTGTTAACACTAAAAAGTGTAACGCTTAAATTGGTGGTCTGTCCACAAGTCATGGAATGGATAATTATCCCACATGGGTATGTTTACTGGACATATCAACCACTGTAAATAAACATCTAAATGAAACTGACTCAACCAAAGCCGCTTACTCTGCAAAACAGAGCTTGGGAACTGTGTCAACAGAGAGAGGTCACCTGACCCCCTGGAAACCAGCTGATAATCTCTGGTGTTTCTAGTGTGGCCTGACATGAAATATTGGGTTCTGCCAATCAGATTTCCTTTCCACGAATTTGAACTCAAAAATTAAGAAAAATAGATTGTTCAACGGATATTATGCAAGGAGAAGTCATACAAAGGAGAGGGGAGTCTTTCAAATGATAAAATACTAGAGTAACAACCTTATACTTCCTAAGGCCAGCATCAGATATTTTTCTGGCTCCCGCAAAATTCTCTGTATAAGTCCCTTATTCCTCAAAGTAACTAGATGGTGTGTCTGTTCCTTGCCATGTGATGATAACAATTTAAATAATTGCCCTTATTCTCTTCCTAGAGTATTATTAAGAACAGATAAGGGGGCTTCCCTGGTGGCCTAGCTGTAAAGAACTCAGCTGCCAGTGCAAGAGACATGGGCTTGATCCCTGATCTGGGAAGATCCCACACGCCGAGGAGCAACTGAGCCCACGAGCCACCACTTGAGCTTGTGGTCTAGAGCCCAGGAGCCTCAACAGCTGAGCCCACGGGCCACGACTACGGATGCCTGTGTGCCTAGAGCTCACGCTCTGAAACAAGGGAGGCCCCCTCGATGAGAACGCCACGCACCAGAGCTAGAGAGTAGCCCCTACTCACGGCAGCTAGAGAAAGCCCAGGCAGCAAGACCCCGCACTGCCAAAAATAACACTGCTTTTAGAAAGATAAAGAAGACAACATGTTAATGAAAAACATGATTTATAGAATTTCAGAATATGCTTTCATTTTGTAAAAAAGACCGAGGGCCGATAATTTTGTCCTTACCTACCGAAAGGTTCAGATACCTGCCCTCTGGGGCCCCTAGTTTTACCAGCTAAGCTGTTTGTGAGTTATCACGTGAGAGCGGCCCCACCACTGACTTACTGAAGCACCGTGGTTCTGGAGACCAGCCTGCCGCCGTACACGTGGTCCGCGCCTCGCGTTTTCCAGTTGCAGTCGTATAACCAACCAAGCAGGAAAATGACAGATTTTGGTTTATGCTCATTGGAAAGTAAAAGCTTTCAAAAGTATAGTAATATTGTGCAATCCTCCCATTCTCCACACTAGGAAAACCACAGGGCTTGTCTGAAATGAGTAAACAATAAGCTGCACACTGAAAATACATTTAATACCATACAATGTGTGACCAAGTGACAACACATTTTAAAATTCAAAGTGTTTGCAGACACTTTAGCCAGTACTTACTTTCTATTACTTAACGTTTTAAAGTACTTTTGTGACAATACTTTTCAATCAGAATTAATCTGCTAGCAACCCCAACTCCCAATCATCAGAATTAATCTGAGTAGGCCACTTCCTCAGAAAAGCTCCCCCTAATTTTGTCAAGCAGCATGTTCTAACAGGAACAGAACACAGCTGACATTTCTTTGTGTGAAAGAAGATTATAACCACACGCTAATTACAAAATTAGCTAGAATATTGCAATGTCTCACGGTACTGCTAATGGACAATTATATCAGCTGTTTTTTCCCTAATGAGACAGAAAAATAAAAGGAAACTATTCATATAAAATTATCTTATTGTAGAATTAAATGCATCAAATCACATGAATTCTATTTCATACTTTAAATTGCAAAACCTCTTTTGGCAGAAAATTTGTAGTAAGCTATTCAACTAAAAGCGGTTGTAGATAATCTGTAGGCTATTTTAGTCAACAAATTCCGTCTGGTGTTTTAAAAGAGCATTATGGCCATGGTTTCCTACTCTGTTTATTCCTCTTGCTGATACTCAGTGACCTGCCTGGTCTCTCACCCCTGCAGCCCGAGAACACCGTGAACTCCTCCTAAAGGGCCCACACTTGTGCACTGCCCGCCTCACTCACACTCACCTCGCCACATGAGGCAGTGTGGGCAGGAAGATTTCTAACAGGGAGTCCACAGACTGTTTTCTGGACAGTCTCGATTAAGCCCCGCTGTCCTACATGAGTATTCCTAAACTTCACTTTCATTCTCAGAAGTGTCCTTGTTTATTCAATCGTATGGTCCTACTAATTATTTATACTACCTAATGTATTCAATCAAGGGCTTCCCAGGTGGTGCAGTGATTAAAAAAAAAAAATCCACTTGCCAATGCAGCAGATGCAAGAGATGTGGGTTCAATCCCTGGGTCAGGAAGATCCCCTGAAGGAGGAAATGGCAACCCCCTCCAGTATCTTTCAACCAAAGAATAAATTAGGATAAAAATCAAGGCATCAAGAATCAAAAATCTTGCTGATGATTTGTGGTTTGTTCTTTTTCAAATTTCCCACATTAAGCTCTCACTGTAAGGATAGAGTCTTGCCTGGAAAATCCCATGGACGGAGGAGCCTGGTAGGCTGCAGTCCATGGGGTCGCTAAGAGTCGGACACGACTAAGTGACTTCACTTTCACTTTTCACTTTCATGCATTGGAGAAGGAAATGGCAAACCACTCCAGTATTCTTGCTTGGAGAATCCCAGGGAAGGCAGAGCCTGGTGGGCTGCTGTCTATGGGGTTGCACAGAGTCGGACACTACTAAAGCAACTTAGCAATAGCAGTAAGAATAGAGAATTAAAATTATACAAGCTTAGCAGTGTTAGGAATGGATTCTACTCTAAAGCTAGAATTAAGGTTAACTTAACTTCAAATGGGGAGAAGGCAATGGCACCCCACTCGAGTACTCTTGCCTGGAAAATCCCATGGACGGAGGAGCCGGGTAGGCTGCAGTCCATGAGATCGCTGAGAGTCAGACACAACTTAGCGACTTACTTTCACTTTTCACTTCATGCATTGGAGAAGGAAATGGCAACCCACTCCAATATTCTTGCCTGGAGAATCCCAGGGACGGGGGAGCCTGGTGGGCTGCCATCTGTGGGGTCGCACAGAGTCGGACATGACTAAAGTGACTTAGCAGCAGCAGCAACTTTAAATGGTGATATTTTAGCCTAAAATATCCTTTAAGGTATTTATATCCTGGTCTCTTATGCCCTCAAAACTAGAGATGCTAAAGGTTTTTTTTTTTTGTCTTGTTTTGGATTTCTAAGTTATGTTAGTTTAGGAATAGTTTAGTAGTTTTTCCCAAAGCAAAAAGTTTGTCTAAATATTATTACAACTTATAAGAATCTTTTTTATAATATTGATACATAAAAATGAAAGACTATATTCAAATTTCAAGAGAAGTAATGTTAGAATTTCTATTTATAATTTTTTTAGAGAATAAAGAATGTTAAAAATTAGTTTTACCTTCTGCATGGAGTTCTCCTGAGATGATTAATATGATAATCAAAGCCAAGCCTCTTGACCTCATCTTCTGTGGTGTGTTTTATAGAGGTTTTCACCATTCAAAAGTACTTAAGGACTCCTCATTAAGTACACAATACTTCTCATGGGAAAAAAGTTAATTATTTACAACATCTAAGTCCCTTTGTAACAACCTTTATAATTGATTTAAAATAGCTTAGGATAATACTAAAAATACCCAACCATGTTAATGGACAGTAGTTTGCATGCCACAGACCAATTAGAACATGATCACCAATAAGGGCAACAGTAAGAAAAGCAAAATAATTAACCCAGGCTGCTTAAAATGCAGGCTAAGTTTTTGACTTTAATTTCCCATTGTAAGTCCATGGAGTAAAGTTCACTGGTTGCCATTGATTTCTTCACTACCATTGATCAATTGATGGGTTGAACTTAGGTCTGTGAGTTAATGAATCCCTGATATGAAAATAGTGTTGTATAGACTGAGCTGCTAAAGGGAAAAGTGGCCTTGTTTTGAGTGGTGATAGAGTATTATTATTGCTTGCAAAGTCTCATGTTGAGAGAGTTTGTATCCTGTGGCAGGTGATGAGACAAGCAGTGTGCTGAATTTTGAGAAATGCTTTGAGAGTGCGGTGTATACCAGGACTTCTTTAGTCTTGCATTTGTAGTGTCAGCTCCAAATTGGCACTTGCCATTTGGCACTTGGCATTTGCCCTCTGCCTCCACAAGGATTAAATCCTGTGCTGCTGCAGGGGCTGACTTGCAACACCCCTGGGAGGGAGCTCAGGGTGGAGAGCAGACATGAGGCACTCTGTGCTCTGGGAAAACTGGCAGAACACGTCGTCAGATAGTTAGATATTTTCAGGAGCTGATTTTATGAGCCCAATTAGTATAGCTCCTCATATCCAGGAGTACACTGAGATCCTGCATGGTGACATCTATTCCTTGTGACTAGCAGAAACCTTCTGCAAAAAATACAGGCTTGATTGCATGTACTCTCCCTTCACCAAAAATCACATATATACTCACCTTCCTCGCTACCTGCTCGAAGCAGCTTCTTGGAACTGTCTGAGATGCTGTCTCCTGGGCTCCAGTCCTCATTTTGCCCCAATGAAACTGAACTCGCGACCCCCACATCGTGCGTTTTTTAAAGTCAGCAATAACAGTAAAAAAACAAAACAAACAAACAAAAAAAAAACCCCACAAAAAACAGATTCTCATGACTGCCCTCATGGAGTTTACATTCTAAAGGGCTTTAGTTTAAACTACAAAATAATACTGTGAGGTGGGAAGTCTTATTTTTTCAAATTTGTAAATTTTATTTAAAATACAATAGGGAAGTGCATGAACCATTTCTACACAGATCAACAGACTCTCACTAGCTGAACATACCTGTGAACCTGCACCCAGAACAAGAGACGGGATGCACCATCTCCCTGATTCCCTCCCACCCCAGGTCATGCCAAGGTCCACTCCCAGGATAAGCGCAATTTTGACTTCTAACAGCATAGGTCAGTTTTGCCTGGTTTTATTTTGTGATGGCTGTTGTGCACATGTGCTCAGTCATGTCTGACTCTTTGAAACTCCATGGACTGTAGCCTGCCAGGCCCATCTGTCCAAGGGATTTTCCAGGCAAGAATATTGGAAACGGGTTGCCATTTCCTGCTCCAGGGAATCTTCCCAACCCAAGGATCGCACCCTCAACTCTTGTGTCTCCTGTGTTAAGCAGGCAGATTCTTAATCAATTGCACCACCTGAGAAGCCCCCCGTTTTATTCTACATATTTGAAATCCCAGAGTATTTTTTTTAATATCTGGCTTCTTTCATTCATTTAAGTGACTTCCAATTAAGGTATAAAGATGGCCTCTGCTTATTTTGATTATTTTTTAATTTGAACAGTTTCAAACATAACCTCCCCCACTAGATTCTACCATCAACATTTTATTATACTTATAAAATCATGTCTTTATTCATCTATCCACCTGTCCTTTTTTGACACATTGCAAACTAAATGGTATTTGTGTGTGCTCCTCTAAAAAATAAAGCAAATATATCATTAATTCTACTCAGCAGTTTTGCAGATTATTTTTTGACTTGAAATTTACAAAGAAATGTAGAAATTTTAGGTGTACATTCTGAGTCTTGGGCAAGGCAAATATTGTGTACCTCAAACCCTGAAATAAAGAGCATCTCGAAATGTGGAGGATGGAGGTTGTTGAAGAGCTAACATCTGCATGCTGACAGCAAGGCTATGAATCAGGGTGGGTTTTCACTCAAAAGCCGCCTGCATGTGAGGGAAGCAGAGGGCTGCTGCCTGTCCAGGAGGTCATCACCTACTTCAGAGCAGAGAGGACACACGTGGCATTGAGAGGGCTTCTAGGAAAGTGGCCACAGAGCAGAGAGAGTCTCAGAGAAAGTAAGAGTAGGGGGAGACACTGAGTAACCTATGTCTTTAATAACATTGCTAACTTTGGCCACCTCATAAGAAGAGTTGACTCATTGGAAAAGACCCTGATGCTGGGGGGAATTGGGGGTGGGAGGAGAAGGGGACAACAGAGGATGAGATGGCTGGATGGCATCACCAACTCGATGGACATGAGTTTGGGTGAACTCCAGGAGTTGGTGATGGACAGGGAGGCCTGGCGTGCTGCAGTCCATAGGGTCACAAAGAGTCGGACACGACTGAGTGCCTGAACTTGAACTGACTGAACTGTACATAAATATAAAAGTCACTGGACTATTCTTTGAACGTACCTCAATAAAGATCAGTCACGACTACTGACAACAGGAAGAGCCTGTTTCTAATACTCCTATGATGCTCGGCAGGTTGAAGCTTAATGATGCTTTGGCAAAGGAAAGGCAAAGTTTAGATCAAATTCTGTTTTGTTCTCATTTAGGTGCGTATGTGTGGGTGGGTGCTGAGTGGCTTCAGTCATGTCCAACTCTTTGCGACACCATAGACTATAAAATCTGTCCACGGGATTTTCCAGGCAAGAATCCGGGAGTGGGTTGCCATGCCTTCCTCCAGAGGATCTCTCCCATCCAGGGCTCAAACCCATGTCTCTTATGCCTCCTCATTCGGGTAATTGAAAATAAACCACAAGTATACCAAATATAAAAGTTACCTGTAGCAACGGTAGAATGTTATTCATAGAATAAAACTCTACCCTCTAAGACTTGTTTCTGAAGTAGGCTTTTGCAAAATTGGAGGGAAAAAAAGGGTCCATACTTTATGTGAGATGAAGAAGCACTATTTTAGATAGGCCCCCATAAGTATTCCTAGAAATAAGCAAGTTTTTGGACTATTTCTTTCTTCCTTTATGTAGGCTGAAATATTTTACATATAGCAACAAATACATATACGATCAAATAAAAATTGTAAATAAATACTTATCTGCACTATTTTTACCTCTGATAAAGAAGTCATGTAAAGTACTTTCATCAGAGTTCTCCCTCTTTGTTGAAAGCAGAACTACAGTAGATTATCATTCTTTCTTGACTGAGTGAACAATATAAAAATTAAAGTAAAGCCTGTTAGCAAGCCTAGCTACTAGCAACAAGCAACCCAAAAGGCAGTATTTTCTTAATCAGTAAAGATTTTTAAATGTCTTAGTCTTTAATTGCTATAAACAAAAATTGGATGTTATACAGACAATAAAATTTCAAAACAAATCACTTGCCTACTGAGAAAAATTCAATAATTTTCAGTACAGAATGCACAATGTCAATTTCTTGCTCTCAAGCATAAAGTCAAAAAACAGTATGGATAATAAACTGTATTCAGTTCAGTTCTGTTGCTCAATCATATTGGACTCTTTGCGACCCCACGGACTGCAGCATGTCAGGTTTCCCTGTCCATCACCAAACCCCAGAGTTTGCTCAAACTCATTTCCATCGAGTTGGTGATGCCATACAACCATCTCATCCTCTGTCGTCCCCTTCTCCTCCTGCCTTCGATCTTTCCCAGCATAAGGGTCTTTTCCAATAGTCAGTTCTTCTCATCAGGTGATCAAAGTATTGGAGTTTCAGCTTCAGCATCAGTTCCTCCAATGAATATTCAGGACTAATTTCCTTTAGGATGGACTGGTTGGATCTCCTTGCAGTCCAATGGACTCTCAAGAGTCTTCTCCAACACCACAGTTCAAAAGCATCAATTCTTCTGTACTCAGCTTTTTTGTGTGTGTGATTTTAGGATTTTTTTTTAAATTTATTTATTTTAATTAGAGGCTAATTACTTCAAGAAAATTAGAGATACCAAGGGAATATTTCATGCAAAGATGGGCTCGATAAAGGACAGAAATGGTATGGACCTAACAGAAGCAGAAGATATTAAGAAGAGATGGCAAGAATACACAGAACTGTACAAAAAAGATCTTTATGACCCAGACAATCATGATGGTGTGATCACTGACCTAGAGCCAGACATCCTGGAATGTGAAGTCAAGTGGGTCTTAGAAAGCATCACTACGAACAAAGCTAGTGGAGGTGATGGAATTCCAGTTGAGCTCTTTCAAATCCTGAAGGATGATGCTGTGAAAGTGCTGCACTCAATATGCCAGAAAATTTGGAAAACTCAGCAGTGGCCACAGGACTGGAAAAGGGCAGTTTTCATTCCAATCCCAAAGAAAGGCAATGCCAAAGAATGCTCAAACTACCGCACAATTGCACTCATCTCACACACTAGTAAAGTAATGCTCAAAATTCTCCAAGCCAGGCTTCAGCAATACGTGAACTGTGAACTTCCTGATGTTCAAGCTGGTTTTAGAAAAGGCAGAGGAACCAGAGATCAAATTGCCAACATCCACTGGATCATGGAAAAAGCAAGAGAGTTCCAGAAAAACATCTATTTCTGCTTTATCGACTATGCCAAAGCCTTTGACTGTGTGGATCACAATAAACTGTGGAAAATTCTGAAAGAGTTGGGAATACCAGACCACCTGATCTGCCTCTTGAGAAACTTGTATGCAGGTCAGGAAGCAACAGTTAGAACTGGACATGGAGCAACAGACTGGTTCCAAATAGGAAAAGGAGTACATCAAGGCTGTATATTGTCACCCTGTTTATTTAACTTCTATGCAGAGTACATCATGAGAAACGCTGGGCTGGAAGAAACACAAGCTGGAATCAAGATTGCCAGGAGAAATATCAATAACCTCAGATATGCAGATGACACCACTCTTATGGCAGAAAGTGAAGAGGAACTAAAAAGCCTCTTGATGAAAGTGAAAGTGGAGAGTGAAAAAGTTGGCTGAAAGCTCAACATTCAGAAAACGAAGATCATGGCATCTGGTCCCATCACTTCATGGGAAATAGATGGGGAAACAGTGGAAACAGTGTCAGACTTTATTTTTCTGGGCTCCAAAATCACTGCAGATGGTGACTGCAGCCATGAAATTAAAAGACGCTTACTCCTTGGAAGGAAAGTTATGACCAACCTAGATAGCATGTTCAGAAGCAGAGACATTACTTTGCCAACAAAGGTCCGTCTAGTCAAGGCTATGGTTTTTGCAGTGGTCATGTATGGATGTGAGAGTTGGACTGTGAAGAAGGCTGAGCACCGAAGAATTGATGCTTTTGAACTGTGGTGTTGGAGAAGACTCTTGAGAGTCCCTTGGACTGTAAGGAGATCCAACCAGTCCATTCTGAAGGAGATCAGCCCTGGGATTTCTTTGGAAGGAATGATGCTAAAGCTGAAACTCCAGTACTTTGGCCACCTCATGTGAAGAGCTGACTCATTGGAAAAGACTCTGATGCTGGGAGGGATTGGGCACAGGAGGAGAAGGGTATGACAGAGGATGAGATGGCTGGATGACATCACTGACTCGACGGACGTGGGTCTGGGTGAACTCCGGGAGTTAGTGATGGGCAGGGAGGCCTGGCGTGCTGCGATTCATGGGGTCAAATTGAGTGGGACACGACTGAGCGACTGAACTGAACTGAACTGAATTACTTTACAATATTGTATTGATTTTGCCATACATCTTTCTTTATGGTCCAACTCTCACATCCAAACATGACTGCTGGAAAAACCATAGCTTTGACTGGATGGATCTTTGTTGGCAAAATAATAATGTCTCTGCTTTTTAATACGCTGTCTATGTTGGTCATAGCTTTTCTTCTAAGGAGTAAGCGTCTTTTAATTCCATGGCTGCAGTCACCATCTGCAGTGATTTTGGAGCCCCCCAAAATAAAGTCTGACACTGTTTCCATTGTTTCCCCATCTATTTGCCATGAAGTGATGGGACCAGATGCCATGATCTTTGTTTTTTGAATGTTGAGTTTTAAGCCAGTTTTTTCACTCTCTTCTTTCACTCTCATTGAGAGGCTCTTTAGTTCCTCTTCACTTTCTGCCGTAAGGGTGCTATCATCTGCATATCTGAGGTGATTGATATTCCTCCCAGCAATCTTGATTCCAGTTGTGCTTCATCCAGCCCAGCATTTCTCATGATGTACTCTGCATATAAGTTAAATAAGCAGGGTGACAATATACAGCCTTGATGTACTCCTTTCCCAATTTTGAACCAGTCTGTTGTTCCATGTTCGGTTCTAACTGTTGCTTCTTGACCTGCATACAGATTTCTCAAGAGGCAGATAAGGTGGTCTGGTATTCCCATCTCTTTCAGAATTTTCCACAGTTTGTTGTGATCCGCACAGCCAAAAGATTTGGTGTAGTCAAAAAAGCAGAAATAGATGTTTTTCTGGAACTCTCTTGCTTTTTCCATGATCCAGTGGATGTTGGCAATTTGATTTCTGGTTCTCTGCCTTTTCTAAATCCAGCTTGAACATCTGGAATTTCACAGTTCATGTACTGTTGAAGCTTGGCCTGGGGAATTTTGAGCTTTACTTTGCTAGTGTGTGAGATGAGTGCAACTGTGCAGTAGTTTGGCAATTCTTTGGCATTGCCTTTCTTTGGGATTGGGATGAAAACTGACCTTTTCCAGTCCTGTGGCCAGTGCTGAGTTTTCCAAATTTGCTGGCATATTGAGGGCAGAACTTTAACAGCATCATCTTTTAGGATTTGAAATAGCTCAACTGGAATTCCATCACCTCCACTAGCTTTGTTCATAGTGATTCTTCCTAAGGCCCACTTGACCTCAATTAGGAATTTATAGATAAAAATTTCCAAGAATGTAAAAGTATGGGTTTTATTTGCAAAAATCATAGGTTGTAACATTATGTATGTATATATTTAAAACTAAATTAAGAATGTCACTCTAGTGTCATCATGGCATCTACTGAAATTTTGGGTTAATTACAGGTAACAAGATAGTGAATTTGAAATTTACCTAACTTCACCAGTAATAAACTCACCCAACACAGAAGTATATTTGAAATAATACATTTATAGTCTTTCTTTAATATAGTGTAATCTTTCTTCTGGGATTCCCTGGTGGCTCAGTGGTAAAGAATCTGCCTGCCAGTGCAGGAGACCTGGGTTCAATCCCTGGGTCAGGAATTCCCATGGAGAAGGGAAAGGCTATCAACTCCAGTATTCTTTCTTGAAGAATTTCATGGACAGAGGAGCCTGGCAGGCTACAGTCCATGTGGCCACAAAGAGTCTGTTACAACTGAGTGACTAACATACTCGAGATACACCTGCAAACTGCATCTCAAGTCTAACCACTCTTCACAGCCTCCACTGCTGTGGTCAAACACAGTCAAACGTGGTCACCTCTAACCCAGACTAGGGTTTCCCAGGTGTCACACTGGTAAAGGATTTGACTGCCAATACAGGAGACTCAAGAGACTCGGGTTCGATCCCTGAGTCGGGAAGATCCCCTAGAGGAGGAAATGGCAACCCACTCCAGTATGCTTCCCTGGAAAATTCCACAGACAGAGGATTCGCCCCTTCTCGAATCGCTGAGTCCCAGGAAGATAGCCAGGCCAAGAGACTCTCAAACTGCAAGGAGGAGCTAATGGCGCAGGGGCATCGCCCAGTTTAAAATTCCCGCCTCCACCAATGGGCACACCCGGTACCGCCCACCTTCGCGCCAACTTTTTCACTCTCCACTTTCACCTTCATCAAGAGGCTTTTGAGTTCCTCTTCACTTTCTGCCATAAGGGTGGTATCATCTGCATATCTGAGGTTATTGATATTTCTCCTGGCAATCTTGATTCCAGCTTGTGCTTCTTCCAGCCCAGTGTTTCTCATGATGTACTCTGCATATAAGTTAAATAAACAGGGTGACAATATACAGCCTTGATGTACTCCTTTTCCTATTTGGAACCAGTCTGTTGCTCCATGTCCAGTTCTAACTGTTGCTTCCTGACCTGCATACAGATTTCTCAAGAGGCAGATCAGGTGGTCTTGTATTCCCATCTCTTTCAGAATTTTCCACAGTTTATTGTGATCCACACAGTCAAAGGCTTTGGCATAGTCGATAAAGCAGAAATAGATGTTTTTCTGGAACTCTCTTGCTTTTTCCATGATCCAGTGGATGTTGGCAATTTGATCTCTGGTTCCTCTGCCTTTTCTAAAACCAGCTTGAACATCAGGAAGTTCACAGTTCACGTATTGCTGAAGCCTGGCTTGGAGAATTTTGAGCATTACTTTACTAGCGTGTGAGATGAGTGCAATTGTGCGGTAGTTTGAGCATTCTTTGGCATTGCCTTTCTTTGGGATTCGAATGAAAATTGACCTTTTCCAGTCCTGTGGCCACTGCTGAGTTTTCCAAATTTTCTGGCATATTGAGTGCAGCACTTTCACAGCATCATCTTTCAGGATTTGGAATAGCTCAACTGGAATTCCATCACCTCCACTAGCTTTGTTCATAATGATGCTTCCTAAAGCCCACTTGACTTCACATTCCAGGATGTCTGGTGAACAGGTTGGTTGATGGTAAAGCATCTGCCTACTATGCAGGAGACCGGGGTTCAATCCCTGGGTAGGGAAGATCTCCTGGAGAGGGAAATGGCTACCCACTCCAGTACTCTTGCCTGAAAAATCCCATGGACGGAGGAGCCTGTAGGGTACAGTCCATAGAGTCGCAAGGAGTTGGACACGACTGAGCGACTTCACTTTGGTGGAAGCGAAGAGAGTCACAGCACTTCCTCCGGAAATGCAGCTGTCTTGGCGGTTGCCGGCAAAGTCATTCCCTCACAGTACTTTGAGGGAGATCAATGTACTCGCCCGGGATCCCTCTGCCACTTCCTGGGCCCAAAAGGGAGAAAATGAGGAAAATGAAAATTGAATGTACAGTTAGTGTGAACGTGCTGATGTCAGTGCGTGGTGTCGGTGCAGCGGCTCAGTAATTTACCTGCTGGTTCTTACCTCGGGATTCTGGGAGCAAAACCAGGTAAACAAACAAAACCCGAGATTCCCAGTAATTCGTAAGCGGTGGTCTTGATGGGCATTGGCCTTCGACAGATAACTTCTCGGTTTTCATTTTAATTGTATATATCTGAGAGTAACGATTGTAGCTTACATGTTACTCTCTGCCAGGGGTTGTGTTAAGCCCTGCACGTGTTTATCTCCACATTCCCTTCCACCCTTGGGGAAGGGACCAGTATTCGTGATTCACAGAAGAGCGAGGCCAGCGTCCAGCCAGCTGGGAGTGGCGAGGCCAGGAGGGGCACCGGCGGTTCGGCTTCTTTTGCTGTCCCCGCTGCCCGCGCCTCCTCTAAAGACAGGAGGAGACTAAAAAATAACCTGTGGATGTGCGTACAGCCACATGAAAAGAAAATACATGAAAAGAAAACTCCCTGAATGGAAAACCAAAATGAGGAAAGTGAGATGGGAAATTGTATTCACTGACACCCAATTTGACCTGATGTTGAACCCTGTTAGCTTAACAACACTTACCCAAAAATTTTTATAGAGGTGTTTTTGAATCCCTTAGGACTGATTCACAATGAGAACACTCTATGCTAAGTCGCTTCAGTCGTGTCCGCCTCTCTGTGACCCTATGGACCAGAGCCCGCCAGGCTCCTCTGTCCATGGGATTCTCCAGGTGAGAATACTGGAGTGGGTTGCCACTTCCTTCTCCAGGGGATCTTCCTGACCCAGGGATCTAACCTGTGTGGCCTGCTTTGGCAGGCGATTCTTTACCACTAGTGCCACCTGGACAATACTTACTCAAAAATGTTTATAAAGGTATTTTTGAATCCCTTAGGATTGATTCTCAATGAGAACACTATAATTTTTAAGCAGAACATTAATGTGAACGATGATAACTTTCTAATACACTAAATTTATGTTTATTATTTCATCCTGCAATGTGATTCATCACATTAACATTGCAAATATAAGCCCTCTTAAGCTCAAGTCACTGCAATGTTTGTTTCAACTCTTTTTAACATGCCAGGAACCAACCACCTGCTTGTGGCCTGTGGTTTATTTTAAACTCTTTCTGTGATGGACGAGGTGGTATTGTCCCCTCTGGAGTAGATGTATTTTCTGAGTCTGGAGGCTGTACATCCCCATGAACAATAGAATGCTTCTTCTAGAACTAAAGAATCCGTGGTGGTTTTCAAAAATGTGTCTAAAAAGTCTTAGCCATTCCTCTTTTCATTCAAGAGGGAAAATAATCTGTGTCTTTGGGTGGTGTGGACTTAGGGATTCACAACGGCAGAAGTGACATGGTATTTCTTCCTAGACTAGGTTATAAAAGCCTGCAGCTTAAATTCTGCCTGTGTTCTCACTCTTTCTTCTTATTTTTTCCTGGGAGTAGCCAGCTGCCCATCACCGGGCAGCCCTGTGGAGAGAGGCCATGTGGGGAGAACTCGGGCCCAGAAGTGAGCTCGGAGGTGAAGCTTGCTCCAGGACAGTCTCTGGAGACCTCACTGCCATGAACTTTGACCTCAGCCCCAGGGGAAATCTTGAGCCAGAAACGCCAGCTTAGCCCCTAGACTCCTGACCCACTGGACCTGTCAGGTAATAAATGTATGTTGTTCTAAGTGGTTACAATTGGTCTAATTTGTTACACAGCAGTGGAGAATTAGGTGTCCCACACAGCACTACAAAGAGTGACAGTTTTACTTCATCTTTTCCAATTTGGATGTTCTTATTATGTTGATAAATGTTCCCTCTATAACCACTTCGTTGAGTTCTTTTTAAAATCATAAATAGTTGCCTACAGACTAAAGAAATTTTTAATGAATTTTATTTGTGCCTGGCATTCTGAACTATTAGGACAATTATAAAACAGTCTTGCTTTTTCTCCTTTTGCGCCTACAAACTTTATATATGTAAAATAAGTTAGGCCCCATAGCTTTCCTACTTCTTAATGTGCTCAGCCACTCAGTTGTGTCCAGCTCTTTTGCAACCCCATGAACTGTGGCCCACCAGGCTTCTCTGACCATGGGATTTTCCAGGCAAGAGTACTGGAGTGGGTTTCCATTTACTTCTTAATAACCTTAGTCAGTGCAGTCTTACCTGGAGGTTAGGAGATAAGACTGAATGTTCTGATCCTCTGATCATAAAGTTGGCTCTGCCAGCCAAAACTGGCAGCCAGCTCCAGTTTTAGGGGCTTTCCCAAAGTCACCTCGTTAACATACACATTTACTACTCTCAGCACTTAGTAAAAATCATATGATCATTGCAGTAGATGCAGAAAAAGCATTTAACAAAATTCCACATCCATTTATGTTATGCTAGTGTTTAGAACTGTGAAGCACAAACCTTGTAGGGAGACTAAATGTATGAGAGAATAGAGTTTGGTCATCTGAATGTGAAATTATACACACATTTTTATAAATCACAATTTCACAGAAGGAAACTCTTCTGAACTCATTTTAAGAGGCCAACATTACTCTGATACTAAGATCAGATAATGACACCACAAGAAAGGAAAATTGCAGGCCAATATCCCTGGTGAATATAAATATAACAATTTTCAGTAAAATATTAGCAAACTGAATTTATCAACACATTAAAGGATCATAGGCTGTGATCTGCTGTTGATGCTCAGGTAGCTTTTATTCCAGGGATGTGGAAATGGTTCAACATTCACTAACCACTGTGATATAACACATTAACACCATGAAGGATAAAAATCATAAGATCATTGCAATAGTTGTAGAAAAAGCATTTAACAAAATTCCACATCCATTTATGTTAATGCTATCAATAAAGTGGGTGTACAGGGAATGGCTGTACATGGCACAACTAATATTTAATGATGAAAAGCTGAAAGTTTTTTTGTCTATCATCAAGAAGGACAAGAATACCCACTAAAGGAGTTCCTGGACCCCATTCCACTGTGCTTGTATGCCTGTGTGAAGCCTTTCTAACACCAGTAAGCAGTTCCCAGATGCCAGCAGGGTGTCCAAGAAATCAATTTAATTGTGACACTATCCAGAGATAAAATCAGATTCCACAGGTAAAGGGCTCATTCCCATAAGATCACCCTATACTTTAAACACTAGTTATAACTCAGTTTGTTACCTGTGCTTCTGACCAACCGCTACAAACTGGAGGTTCCTACAACCTCCTCCAATTCAGGATGCCAGTCAGGGTCCAGGTTGTCATATGTACTTCTGACCGACTGGCTATCAATTAGAGGTTCCCATTTTCCCCTCCTTGAGTTTGATTAATTTACTAAAATGGCTTTCTCACTAGATTATCAGCTTGTTACAAAGGACATTAAAGACTACAAATCACAAGCCAGATGAAGAGATCAAAACCATAGTGAGATGTCACCTTACACCTGCCAGAAAGGCTGTTGTTAAAAAGACAAAGTTAACAAGTGCCAGCAGGGGTATGATGGAGAAGGAAATGGCAACCCATTCTGGTATTCTTGCCTGGAGAATCCCGTAGACAGAGGAGCCTGGTGGGCTGCTGTCTATGGGGTCACACAGAGTCGGACACGACTGAAGCAACTTAGCATGCGTGCATGCATTGGAGAAGGAAATGGCAACCCACTCCAGGGTTCTTGCCTGGAGTATCCCAGGGACAGGGAAGCCTGGTGGGCTGCCGTGTATGGGGCCGCACAGAGTTGGACACGACTGAAGCGACTTAGCATCAGGGGTATAAAAAGAGAAACCTCAAGCACTTTTGGTAGAATGTAAACTGGCTTACTGGTTGGACTTCCCAGGTGGCGCTAGTGGTAAAGAACCTGCCTGTCAGTGCAGGAGTTGCGGGTTTGATCCCTGAGTCAGGAAGATCCCCTGGAGGAAGGTGTGGCAACCCACTCCAGTATTCTTACCTGGAAAACCCCATGGACAGAGAAGCCTGGCGGGCTGCAGCCTGTGGAGTCATAAGGAGTCCAACACGACTGAAGCAACTTAGCACACACACAAAGTGGTTCAGCCACTATGGTAAACAGTATGGACGTTCCTCAAATAATTAAAAATGGAACTACTACATGATCCAGCAATTCCACTTATACAAAGAAAAGGAAAATACTAATTCAAAAAGATACATGCGCCAGTGTCCACTACATTATTTACAGTAGCAAAGATATGGAAGCAACCTAAGTATTCATAGATGGCAGGATGGATAAAGAGAATGTGGTATATGTATTCACAGAAATGTTATCCAGCCTTAAAAAGGTGAAATTTTGCCATTTGTGAAAACATGGATGGACCTTGAGGGCATTACACTAAATGAAATGTCAGAGAAAGACAAAGAACATATGATCTTACTTACATGTAAAATCAAAAACAAAACCATAATAACAAATAAATAAACCAACCAAAAACTGAGCTTAAGGATACCAAGGGTTGATTAGTGGTTGCCAGAATCTGGAGGTAGAATAGGGAGTTGGGCAAAAGGGGTGAAGAAAAAGTAAAAACTTACAGTTGTGGGGAAAAAAAAAGTCGTTGGGATGTAACATACAGCAGGTAAGCACAGCTAATAATGTGTTAAAATAATATATTTTAAAGCTGTAGACAGTAGATCTTAAAATTTCTTACCACAAAAAAAAAATTTATAACAATGCATAGTAATAGATATTTAAACAAACGAGTAACAAAGTATTACCTTAAAATATTTTTGCTTTATTTATATTTACTTTCATCTTTCAGTGTTCATATTTTTGTAGAAATTTGAAATGTTTCTAATCAACTGATTTTTTCCATTGGAATACAATTGCTTTACAGTGTTGTGTTGATCTCTGCTGTACAACAAAGTGAAACCGCCATATGTTTACATATATCCCCTCCCTCCCCACAACCGGCTTCATCCCACCTATCTCAGTTGTCACAGAGCACCGCGTGGAGCTTCCTGTGCTACAGCGGGTTCCCACTAGCTACCTGTTTTACCCTTGGTAGTGTATATGTCAATCCTAATCTCCCGATTTCGTCTACCTTCCTCTTCCCCCACTGTGTACACATGTTTGTTCACAACTGTGTCTCTATTCCTGCCCTGCAATGAGGCTCATCTGTATCGTTTTTCCTAGATTCCACCTATATGCATTAGTATATGATATTTTTTCTCTTTCTGACTTACTTCACTCTGCATGACAGACTCAAGCAACTGACAAAGGATTCATCTCCAAAATATACAAATAGTTCATGCAACTCAATAGCAAAACAACAAACAACCCAATCAAAAAATGGGCAGAAGACCGAAATAGACCTTTCTTCAAAGAAGACATACATGAAAGAGGCACATGAAAAGATCTAAACATCACTAATTATTAGAGAAATGCAAATAAAAACTGCCATGAGTTATCACCTCACACCAGTCAGAATGGCCATCATCAAAAATCTACAGACAGTAAATGCTTCAGAGGGTGTGGAGAAAAGGCAACCCTCTTGCTCTATTGTTGGGAATGTAAATTGATACGTCCTTGTGGGGAACACTATGGAGGGTCATTTAAAAGGTAAAAATAGAACTACCATATGACCCAGCAATTCCACTGCTGGGATATCCCTGGGAAAACCAGGGATTTAAAAATTTATAACTTAAAATGACACATGTACTCCAGTGTTCATTGGAGCACTATTTACAATAGGCCAGACATGGAAGCAACCTAGATGTGTATCAACAGATAAATGGATAAAGAAGATGTGGTGCAAAAACACAGTGGAATATTACATAGTCATAAAAAGAAATGAAATCTAATTACTAATCTAATAAACTAGATCTAATGACTAATGTAGGTATGACACACAGGTTTTTACGTGTTTGTGAAATGATATTATGAGGATGGAGATAAGCATTTTTTATGAAATAAAGTCTCAGAAAACTTCAGAAGTTATGGAGAATGTTTTAGAAAGTTAGAATGATGGATGGAAGGAGGCACTGAAGTGATTGCATCTAATTTCTTTCCAAAGATGTTTTATAAATAGGACATGTAGCATTTTGACTTTCCAAGTGTTAATGAAGTGCTTTTAAGAAGTGATTAGTTGGTCACCTGGATTATAATTGCACCATCCACATAATATTTAACATAAATTCTGGTTTACTTGATAAAATAAGAATTGGATTAATAATGAAAAGTTCAGTTTTATGACTGCATTTTAACCAATGTTTCATTCACAATGAGGATACACCACTTTTCCTGCATGACAGGTTGCTCGAAACGTATGAATTGGTGTCGTTGGGCGATATCCACGTTTACATGTAAATTCAATAGTGTCATCTGTTCTAGTATAAAGTTTTTTATCATCTCTCCATTTTAACTGTATGTTATGTCGTTTCATCATTTCTTCTGAAATAACACATGCATCTGAAGTTAAAAAGAAACATAGAACATTAAGTAGTATACAAGTATATCCCTCTGGATTTTAGACTTCCAAGTAGAATCTTCTACACTCGTCCAGGATTACATTCTCAAAATCTTTTCCAAGCCAACTCACTGAAAATCCATTATGTAGATTCCAATTAATGATATTAAAATGAGGTGCTACGTTTAATTTATTACAGTGTTATAATTCATTACAGTGTTATAATGGAGTCATGAAGTCAATATCACATTGGGTTTATATTAAATAATCTTTCATTGCTATGATTCCTTGAACAAGAGTTTTTCAAACTTTATTTTCTCATGTATTATTATCTGTTAGTCACGCATTCAATAGAATTGTTGTTAATCCATAATATTTCTATTCTAAATAGCAAAATGTTATACCAATTACACTGAGTTTCCCAGGACCTATGAGAAGATGAAAGCATTACCTAAGCACTTTGGGGGTTCAGACCACGCTCCATTCCGACACACTATGTGTCTGTTTCCCTGAAGTACATAGTAGGCCTGGCACTGGTACTCAACAGCCGATCCTGGAGGATACTGTGATAATGGGAATGAGACAGTGTCTCCATTGTCTATTGGTGGAGGAGGCCCACATCTTCCTCGAGGGTCTAAAAACATAATTTGACTTATTGAGAGACCAAAGAAAAACAGAGGTGAAAGAAAGCAAATAAAAATATACCACAATAGGTAATATCAAGATTTATGATTTCTGATGACAGAAATGATTCATTTAAGGAATTTTAATCACTTAAACTGAGAGTCACATTTTAAGGCCTTCCTTTCACCCCATGTGAAAGCATACATTAGACATTAACAAACATGTCTGCTTCGTGGTATTCTGGTACTTAAAAATGTTTTCCTTAATGAATGTATGCTAGAAAGATGGATTGCTACCATAAACAAAGGAAGTTTCTTGGTCTTAGGTATTAAGCATACTGCAATGGCTATTGAATCTTTAGTTATTTTTAAAATTGATTTTCATTTTTTTCCCAAGAGAAACATCAACTTCTTAAATAAAACTCAAGGAATTACAAATGTGTATAATGTGAAGGGAATTTCAGGCTTTCTGTCTGGACAAAATGAGAAGGGAACATTTCTGCTTATTTCTTCTGTTACATATTCCCTCTGTTAACTAAAAATCCTGAACAGAATTATAAAAACCAACATAAGAGGTTGTGAAGAGTGTAGAAAGGAAGTAGATTGTTTTGAGACCTTGGGATTCAAGGAGTTACAATGCACTGGTTGTTGGAGCTTTCCCTTCGCTTTGTATGTATCAGGACCGGGCACTGAGATTGCAACCCAGAAATGATCTCACATTCAGGCAAAATTAACAAACAAAAAGGTCACAAGAAGGTTCTGCTTTCTTTAGACACAGGCCCAGGAAAGGACCAACCTAGCAAGGCAGAAACATTTTTTTTCACAGTACAGGACTTAGTCTAGAAAAACACCACAGAGGAAACCTATGAGTAACCCTCTCTTCACCTTGATCAGCAGGGGCCTTTGATGAGTCTAGACTTTTCACCTGCGCTGGAAGGGAACAAGATGCCTGTCCTTGTGTTTGGACTGCACCCTGGGGGTTTCATGGTCTCCTGGAACCTGGATCTTGCATCTGCCGTAAAGTTACTTTTGTGGATAGATGCTAAATTTTTATTATTGAAGGTGGGATACCAGGAGGAGCATCTTATCCTTTATCTTGCTGACATCACTCTAATCTCTGTGCTATTTTTGTCTGTATTTCGTAATTGTTCTCTTCTTTCTGTTTGGAATTTCTTGTTTCTAATAATTTTGTATATTCTCTCACTATTTTATTAATCTCTGTTTAGCAGATTGCTTCTGTTTCCTTTCTTCAATTAATAATAATTCAATCACATTACAGTTTTTTGGACACCTATATGTTTGGTTTGCAAATGCTCATTTAAAAAAAATTTATTCTATATCGGAGCACAGCTGAACTGTTCAGTAAAGTGACTCAGGTGTTCAGTACAGTGTTAAGTAAAGTGACTCAGTTATACATGTACATGTATCTCTTCCTGGAAATTTTTTTTATTGCAGTATAGTTGATTTGCAATGTTGTGTTAGTTTCAGGTGGAAAGCAAAGTGAATCTCTTATACATATATCAACTCTTTTTTAGATTCGTTTTCCATAATCACCCAATAAAGGTGATTTTTAAAAATGGTTAAAATCACCTCTATTCAGATTTGAATCACATACAATGAAATCCACGTGTCAGCCAATGATGTGACAATGTCTAAGTGTCACAAACCCAACCCACTAGAGGCAGTTTCCTTCTCCCTTTACAGTTCTGCTGCTCCATTTCTACTCCACTCCTCTCCCACAACTCCTCCGCTTGGAAGCCCATGTTTTCTGTCCCTCCAGAGCAATGCTGCCTTCCTACAACTTTGTTTATGGATTCATACCACATGCCTTCTCTTGCATCTGGCTGCCTTATGGCATCAAATGTCGGGCCCCGTCTGCTCCGTGGTGTCTTGCGTGATCAGCTCACTCCTTTTCATTGTGGAGCAGAGTAGCTTTATACAAACGTGAGCATGTTTATCCATTTTATCCTCTGTTGACTGTCTTTTGAAGTGCTTCCAGCTTGTGGCAGTTATAATTGAGCTATTTATGAGCACTTGAACTCAAGTCTTCACGTAAACATGTATTTCCTATTTCCTGCTGTATATTTAAAAGTGAAATTGCTGGGTTATCTGATACATGCATGATTAAATCTATAGGAAACTGCCACACTGATATTCAGAGTGATTGTACCATCTTACATTCCCACCAGCAGTGTGTGAGAGTTCCAGTTGAATCCTCACTAACAAACAGGATGATTGGGTTTTTTTTAACTGAGGTACAATTGGTTTCCAACACTGTGTTAGTCTGAGGTGTATAGCATGGTGATGCAGTACTTTTATAGATTATACTCCCTCGTAGTTTAAGACAGAGACTATAATTCCCCCTGCTATACCATATACCCGTGTGGCATATCTGTTCTGTATAATACATGGTAGTTTGTTCCCCTTAGTCCCATACCTCTACCTTGCCCCTCCCTACTTCCTTCCATCTTTTGGTAACTATGAATTTCTTCCTATATCTGGGAGTCTGTTTCTGTTTTGCATATACATTCAGTTACATTATTTTTTAGATTCCATATATAAATGATATCAGAATATTTGACTTTCTGAGTTGAGTGCATTTCACTGAGGATTATATTCTCTGGGGCTATCCATGTTGTTACAGACGGCACTATTTCATTCTTTTTTTGTGACTGTGTAGTATTCCATTGTATATACACAATGGAAAACACCTGAGTTGGTTGCCAGGGGAGCCAACCTTGTGATGAGAAGATTAAAAGTTTCAGTCCCACAACCCTGACCTCCAGGGAGGGAAGAGTGGCTGCAGATCGCATCAACTGCTGATGGCGCATGGCTTAATCAATTTGCCCCTGTCGTAAAACCTCCATAAGAAAAAAAGGATGGGATTCTGAGAGATTCCTGGTTGGTGAACACGTGGATGTGCTGGAAGAGTGGCTACCATGAGGGGCCTGGAAGTTCCTCGCCTTCTACACACCTCACCCTGTGCATCTCTTCCATCTGAGTGTTCCTCAGTTATGTTCTTTATATTCTTTAAGCTGGGAATCTGGGAAACCAAATGTTTCTTTCAGTTCTGTGAACCACTCTAGCAAATTAATTGAACGGGAAGAAGAGGTGGGACCCTCTAATACATAGCCCGTAGACAAAAGCATAGATGACAAGCTAGACTGGTGACTGACTTGTGAAGTGGGCGGTGGGAGGAAGAAGTCTTGGGGGCCTGAGCACCTGCCTGTGGGAACTGACGGTATTTCCAGTTAGACAGTTTCAGGGAATTGCTTGGTGCTATGGAAAACATGCATCATCGTGATAGGAAAGATCATTAAACAACTGGAATGGCCTATTTCAACAATTATAACTAGGCTTGTCCTAAGTTCAAGTAAAAGCCACATGTGGTAACTGAAATATTCAATTTGACAAATTTGAAAAAGGCTAGTTTTCTTTCCCTTTGTTTCCTCCCTATGTATCATATACTTACTTGCTGAAGGACCTTGTCAGAGTCAACTGGCTGCCTTTTAAAGTTCCATGCTGCTGCTGCTAAGTCACTTCGTGTGACTTAGTTGTGTCCGACTCTGTGCGACTCCATAGTCGGCAGCCCATCAGGCTCCCCCATCCCTGGGATTCTCCAGGCAAGAACACTGGAGTGGGTTGCCATTTCCTTCTCCAAGGCATGAAGGTGAAAAGAGAAAGTGAAGTCGCTCAGTTGTGTCTGACTCTTAGTGACCCCATGGACTGCAGCCTACCAGGCTCCTCCATCCATGGGATTTGCCAGGCAAGAGTACTGGAGTGGGGTGCCATTGCCTTCTCCATTAAAGTTCCATGAGAGAACCATATTTTGACTTGTTTCTTTTGATGCATTGTTACATTATGTGAAGCTATTAGGATTTACATTAAAATGCTGTATATTCAAAAGCAGCACAATATGTATTACCAAGATTTGTTGATTCTGATAAAAATCATTCACTGAAGAAACTATATAATGTGAGAATTATAGTTTTTCACCAAGTTCTTGGCTAGTGTTTGCTATTATTACCTACATTTAACTTATGCAAGTAGACAAAATGATTTTCTAGTGATGACCCAGATATTTGCAGCTCTACTTAGGCAGAGTTGGAACCTTGAACTGAAAAGGTAACGATAGTGGCAACAGCAATATCGCCTGCACTTAATATTGTTATTTCTCTATAAAATATAAGTGAATACCGGACCTGAGAGCGCAGCATGTTACTCACAGACATGACGGCATTCAGGAGGGGAGGACCAGCCTCTTTCTCCACAGGTAATGTTGCTCTGACCATTTGGGAGGCTGTAGCCAGTTTCACACACAATGTGAACGATGTCACCTTCTCGGTGCGTTTGTCCTGAAGATGTAGATTGACCATTTTCCACCCAAGGGAAAAAGCACTGTCCTAAAAGGCAAAAAATGACTGGTACTCATTTTGCAATGAAAGAGGATGACATTTTGCGAAGTTCCAAAGAGAAATCAAGTACAAAAAAATTGCTTCTTAAAATTTGGCCATGCATGTAAAAAATTAATATGCCATGTCATTAATTCCAACTTGTATAATGAAAACATTTTTCATTTGTAAAGTCACTTTCCACAGACATCTTCTCATAATAACTGTCTTAGGTCATCTTTGCTGGCTCCTCTGGTCTCCACTGTCCAGACCCTGCAATTCCTTCAGGCACGGCCTCTCCACCCCTGGACACACTGATAATTCATCCTGGTAATGAGGAGGGTGCTTACTCACTGAGGCACTTTGGTGTTGGGGACCATCCTTTCTCTGTACAGTTTATTCGAGTCCAGAGTGATTGTGAAGGAGCCACAAAGCTGTGTTCACAGGTGTAGTAGAAATATTTCCCTACATCAGCTGGGAAGATTTTTTTATATCTATTTTCATTATATATGCTTCCATGTTTTATTTCTGGAAAATCACATGTTTTTCCTTAAGAAAAAAATAGTTATTGTACATTAGTGAGTAGTTTTATGTATGTTAATAATCCCATTGATGAATTTATTATTCTTCTTAGCTTAATTATCTCACTTGTAGTAGTGATAGAGATCTGGGACAGCCTATAACTAACAGGGTGCAAAGGTCCTGGAGAAACGCAGGATGTTTATGTTCTTTGGAAGTGTTTCTAATACTGACATTATACAGGGGAAAAGAAGAGAGAGAAAACATAATGTATTTTCTTTTCCTTAGAGTATGAGGTAATTTCCCTATAAGTTTACTCTTCATCATGACGACACAATACAGACAATTTCTACAAGTCGCCTATTAAAATATAAAGACCCATGAAAGTAGGTAAAACACGAAGCTACACTGAAGAGGGAAGCTGAGTGTTCAGATCTGTTTCAACTTACCTTGCCCATGAGCACAGCAAACCCACAGGGTGAGGATGACATTGAGTACTAACAGCATGTTAGACATTCTCAAAGGCACGTTCATGCAAATGTTCCAGTTGTGTTGTTTGGTTGTTTAGCAGCTCCTCAAGTGTGACTCTGAATTTAAGGGGATATCTATCAATGAGATGCTAGTTAAGTGAGGTCACTCAGTATCAAAGTTCAAAGAACTTTGCCAAATCCCTGAATTCCTGGTAGTGGTTTCAAAACAATTTCTTGAATTCATTCCCAGATATGTACTTGTCTGTTGGGAAAGACAGAAGGCAAGAAGAGAAGGGAACCCCAGAGGATGAGATGGTTGAATGGTATCACCACCTCAGTGGATACGTGTTGGAGTAAGCTCTGGGAAATGGTGAAGCACAGGGAAGTCTGGTGTGTTGCAGTCCATGGGGTCACAAAGAGTCGGACACGATTGAGTGACTGAACAACAACAAATGTACTTGTATGAGTTTGTTTCTTTTTAGGGAGAGTACTAGACTGGCCTCCCAAGTGATATAAAACACTAATTTTTAAATTAAACACTTCTCGAAAAAACACCATTTCTTTCTCAGCCAAATGAGTAACCGCGTCCATGTCACTAACACTTTCTCATGGCCTTTACTTACCTTTTCCCAGCTTTGCGTGGGGTAGGGATTTATGAAAATTGATGTGTTTTTGGACCTTACTCCACCCTCTATATTTTCTTGTGTTTAGGGAAGCACCAGTTTTTTGGGGACTCACTTGGGATCATGCTAATAAGTACAGGAGTTTCCGTGGATTCTCGGCATTAGGTATTGAATGTGCTCTGTGTGTGTGCTCCCTTGAGTCCGACTCTTTGCGACCCCACGGACTCTAGCTGCTAGGCTCCTCTGTCCATGGGATTTCCCAGGAAAAGATACTGGAGTGGGTTGCCATTTACTTTTCTATAACATACTTTGAGGCACCTTTTAATTTTAAAACATATTCAGATGCACACAATGATAATCTTCTTTTTATAGGAATATAACTCAAGAATCTTCATCTGTTCTTTCACTGACTTATTATTGGCTTTTATTCTTTATTTTGTTTATATGTGTGTATTTATATAACCAATTATATTTGTCATCATTTAAACTGTAATTCTTTTAATAGAATTTCTATTATCAAGAAATTCTATTATCTAATTATCAAGCAGATAATTAACATGGAAAATATAATACTACTATAAAGGAGAAGAAAATAGATCAGTCACCAATGTGAGATTTAATGCACGGAAATTATTTATTATTTCCTTACATAACATTACTATAATAGTTTCAAAATACTAAATTATTTACTAATGTAATTAAAACTTCCAGAATAGAAAAACAGCTTATAGCAACCAACCCTTCTATAAAGAAATATTATAAACTAATACAAACTACAGCAATGAGTACTTGACATACTGAAAGAAAGCAGAAAATGGTAAGTGCCCAACCCTTGAAAAAATGGAACTAAACTGGGCCCTGTATTTACCCATTTTTGGGGAAATTCCCCCAAATCTTCATATTTCTCCTTATCTACAAAATCCACCTGAGTATTTATGGGATGAAACTCCAAAATCAGATAAAATAAAATTAAAAAGAGAATTACCATATAATAATAAAGAGTGTTTTATAATAAATAGTCCAGATGATGTTGAAATCACTAAGGCAAAAGAAAAAAAGCCATTACGGTGGTAAGTGGTAAGGGCAGAGTAAAACATAATTATAACATGTAATGTTTACAAATTAAGGGTTCCACCAAAAAAAGGCTATTAGACCAATTATATTAAAAAATTCATATAAAAACAAAAATTGAAAAAATATTAAAAGCCACACTGACTTTTATAAATACTTAAAAAACTTTATTAAATGCATTTGAGAAAATGTTTGAAGAGTGCTACACTGCAAATTGTAAAACAAAACTGAGAAAAATGTTAAAATGCAAATCAAGGAAGAAGTAGATGATGATTCTTTAATCTGTCCTCCAAAAGTTAATGATATGATTTAAAAATGCATGTGCCAATGGCCAGATCAATCTTGAAAATAAAAGAAGATTCATAATACCAGATATCTAGATTTATAATTAAGGTACTGTGTTTATCACCATGTGGTAGTTGGCTAATGATAGTCAAATTGATCAGTAGAAAGAAGAGAGCTCAGAAATACACACCCACCCAGAGATTACGTTTTGTGCACCAATGTAATTCAGCAGGGAAGAGAAGTTTTCCCCAGAAAGAGTGAGGTGACAGACAGTTGCCTTTTGGTTGGTAAACAAAATAGAACCCTTTTAAAAAATATATTTTTATTGAAGTATAGTTGATTTACAATGCTGTGTTTATTTCTCTTGTATAGTAAAATAGTTCAGTTATGCATATATTCTCCTTCACATTCATTTCCATTGTGGTTTGTCTCACAATACTGAATACACTTCCCTGCTCCATATGGTAGTTTTGTTGTTTTCATATCTATAGTAGCTCGCATCTGCTAATCCCACTCTCCCTACTCTTCCGCCCCGACACCGTTGCAGCCACGGGTCTGCTCTCCATGTCTGTGAGTCTGTTTCATAAATGGGTTACTTTGTGGCATATTTTAGACTCCACATTTAAGTGATATCATATGGCATTTGTCTTTCTCTATTTGCATAGTTAGTATTGAGAGTCCTTTTGATGTGCAACTCAAAAAACCAGAAAACTTTTAATTAATTTATGACTTTTCTTTTTCCCTAGGAGAGTGTGCAGGAATTTTCCTGTAAGTTTACCCTCCATCGTGATGACAAATATAGACGATTTCTACAGAGGCACATGGAGGTGGATAAACATGAAGTTACACTCAGGAGGGGAACTGAGTGTTCAGATCTGTTTCAACTTTTTCCATGAGCACAGGAAACCCACAGGGTGAGGACGACATTGAGTAGTAACAGTATATTAGACATTCCCAACGGCATGTTCATATACATATTCCAGTTGTGTTGTTTGGTTGTTTAGCGGCTCATCAAGTGTGACTGAATTTAAGGGGATTTCTATCAATATGATGCTAGTTAAGTGAGGTTACTTAGTAAATATCAAAGTTCAAAGAGCTTTAAAAATCCCTGATTTCCTAGTAGTGGTTTCCCAACAGTTTATTGAATTCATTCCCTGATATGTACTTTTACAAGTCTTTTTTTTTTTTTTAAGACAGTAACAGACTGGCTCCAAAAGTGATATAAAAATCTAATTTTTAAATTAAACACTTCTCAAAAATCACTGAAGTTCTCTCTCAGCTAGGTGAAGCATATGTGAATAACTGATTCCATCTCACCATCACTTTCTCATGTCCTCTCACCCAGCTTTGCTTGGGGCTCTATGGAAACCAACGTGTCTTTGGACCTTACTCCACCATGTATTCTTTCTTGTGCTTATAAAGGGAAAGTCCCTCAGTCATCTCTGACTCTTTGAGACCCAGTGGACTATAGCCACCAGCCTCTGTCCATGGGATTCTCCAGGCAAGAATGCTGGAGTGGATTGCCATTTCCTTCCCAAGGAGATCTTCCTGACCAAGGAATCAAACTCAGGTCTCTCACATTGCAGGCAGATTCTTTAGTGTCTGAGCCACCAGGGAAGCTGGTGCTTAGGGAAGCACCAATTTAAAAAAAAAAGAAAAAAAAAACTCACTTGAGATAACAGTAGTGAGTACAAGAGTTTCAGCATATTATTGACATTAAATATTCTTTAATGTGCTTTAAGGCACCTTTTAATTTAAAAATATATTCAGATGCATGCAAAGATACCCTGGAGGGGGCATGGGAACCCACTCCAGTATTCTTACCTGGAGAATCCCCATGGACAGTGGTACCTGGCAGGCTACAGTCCGTGGGGTCACAAAGAGTCGGACATGACTGAGCGACTAAGCACAGCACACCACAAAAGTGTGTCACTCCCATTTCCACTGGATTCCTGGTACTGTTAATCTTGTCCAAGGAGACACACCACCATATATCAGATGCTGACTTAGAGCAGATGGAAAATGGCCACAACCTGGCCAAGGATTGATACCTTGGAAACTCACTGAAACTGAGTTTTCTGAGTGCCCTGCCACTATTCTATCAATCGAACTGCTTCAGGTTGCTGGGGCCTATATATTCACTAGTGAATTCCAAAATTCACTAGGCCACTGCTGCCTTTCTTTTGCTGTGACGTGAGTTCCTTGATCAGAAGCATTGCTCTGTGGACCGCCACCCTCCACAGAGGGTTGTTCTGGCAGATGCATTGTGCAGGGAAAGCACGTCCATCCGGAGTGACTTTCTATTCCAGTAAGAACAAAGCACAGCCCCTTCCATGATTAAGTGTCAGAGGAATTATGTGCCATCAGGTGGGTGGTCCTCACCCTGGGATTGTGCCACACCAGAGACTCAGCTGGTCTCTGCTGCTGCACACAGGACACTCAGCAGGGGCTAAGGGGATAGGCTTCGTGGAGGGGAAGTCATGTTTCTGAGAGCATAAATAACTTCCGTTCTGAACACCATGGCCCATTTGTACGTGAACCCACCAGGACGTAGCAGCAGAGGCTGGGGACAATCTGACTGTATCCACCAAACACATCATCTTACCCACTTGACTTTTAAATTTGCCTCTGCTGAGATCAATCTTTGGTGAGGATCCCATTGGACATAAATTTCCTCACCTTTTTTGCTCATCAGAGAGATCTATCCACATACATCTTTCCATCTCCTTGTGGCCAATTTTTCAACCATTTTCATTCTAATTCTTGGACCCCATTCTTTCCAACTTTAACTGCAGACATCCTAGTGTGGTTTAAAACATAACTTTCACTGTAATCTAGCTACTGGTAGAATGAAACTCTGGGTTTCCTTTTCAGGGATCTCAGCTCAGTCAGTACAGGAGATAAGGATTTTATTCAGGGTCAGCAGGGAAACTTTAAGGGCATTTGTGCAGCATCTGAACTGTCTGTTTCAGTTCCCGAGCTCATCTCATTCTTTCTTCATTTTGTCTCGTGCAATGAGGATCAACCAGCCCACCCAATTCTACTCATTAGTTTTACAAAAATGCTCTAAGATATCAAATACTCATCTCCTATAAATACAATTGGAGGTATCGATTGTTGATATTTCGTGTATCTTTATCATCACAGCGTGCCATGGATTATTAGTGTTATCTTTCCTCTGGGCAGTAGATGCATTAGTTAAAATGCATCTAGATTAGATGCATTAATGCTGTTAAAAATGTCAGACTTGAGGAGACTTCCCTGGTGGTTCACTGGTTAAGATTTTACCTTCCAACCCCGGGGGTGTGGGTTTGAGCCTCAGTTAAGGAGCTAAGATCCCACATACCTTGTGACCAAAAAACCAAAATGTAAAACAGAAGAAATATTGTAACAAACTCCATAAAGACTTTAAAAATGGTCCACATCAAGAAAATCCAAAAAAAAAAAAAAAATCAGATTTGAGAATAAATTCCAGAAATTCCAGAACCAATTTTGAAAACTTATCCTAAAGATTTTCTTCCTTTAGGATCTCTCATTGCCAAAGTCTATATAAAGAATTAAGAGTTCTTTTTAGAGGAATAGAAGCATATTCTAAATTAGTATAATACACGCGCACACACACACACAGACACACAGAGGGACAAACATACATGGAGAGGTGAAGATTTGTTTAAGGAATTGGCTTATGTGATTGTGAGACTGGCAAGTCTGAAACCTGCAGGGGGCAGCCTGGAAACCTAGAAAGTGTGTGTGTTGCAGTTTTGAGTTTGAAGGCTGTCTCGAGGTAGAGTTCCTTCTTTCTGGAAGGAGCTCAGTGTTTTCTCTTAAAGCCGTCAACAGATTGGATGGACACCCATTCTATGAAAGGTACTTTGCTTTGTTCAAAGTCTGTGATTAAATATTAATCACATCTTTAAGATGCCTTCAGAGAAACATCTAGGTTGATAATTTGACCAAGCGCTTGAGTACTATAGTCTAGCCAAGCTGACACAAAATTAACAAAATACTTAAGATGAACTTGGAGATTCCCAAACCAACTATGGAAGATCCACCTGATTTCCTCTTGCTGCCTGTAGTAAAATACATGTGATAAGATGTAAATTGAAGGATGAACTGTCAAGCCAAAAGAAATCAGCATGAGATGAGTCGACATTTCTCAGCCTATCCCGAGTGTACTCCCCAGTCAAGCCCAGAGTGAAGCTGGCCGGTCCTTGGCTTAAAAGATTAGGCACGTGACTTGAGATCCAAAAAACTGTCTCAGCCTAAGCCAGAAATAGAGATGCTGTTATCCAGGAAAGACCTGTGATGTACCTGCAGAGCTGAGAACTGGCACCTATTAGCGCGCAAGAGATTGACAAAGTTTTGAGAATGCCATCCCAGTAGAAATGCTTCCAGCCTGAGCTGAAAGTAACAGGCATCATACAAATAAAGGAAGAATGTCTTCAAAGACAGAGCCCTGCACCAGAAGTCTGGGCCAACAGGGCCTCTTCCAGTTGAGAAAGTAGATTCACCTGCCTGGTGGTCCAAGAAGCTGGGGCTGCCCCCTAGTGGCCCAAGGACAGAACATCACCTTCACCGTTGAATGTTCTCTGTTCTTGGAACCTGATGAAAATTCTCCTGATAGGTTTGGAGTTTGTGATCTATTACCCTTTTTTTCAAAAATTTTCTGTTTGTCCATTCTTGAATGGCAATATCTATCCTATGTCTGTTTTAATGTTAGAAATGCATTACTGATTTTCTGGGTTCACAGAGTCACACATGAATAGAAATTTTGCCCAAGGGTGGACCTGTAACTGAGTCTCACTCATAACTTACTTAGAAGATATTTAAGTAAAATTTGGACCTTAGAGTTGATGCTGGAACAGATTAAAACTTTGAGGGCTGTTGGAAATGGGTGAATATATTTTACATATGGGAAAGGTAGGAATTTGTGTGGCCACAATGTGAACTATTATGTCATGATTTTTAGAAATTAAAAATGTTTATATCAACTGATTGAAGCTAACTATGCTGTTTGTAATGTATGAACATAAAAATCACATTTCAGACCTTTGTGGTTTAATGTTTCAAAAACTCCATATCAGCAAAATCATGAAAATGTTATTGGATCTGAAGATCATTACAAAAGAGGGCTCTAGAATTCCCAACACATGTTATCTTACTTTATATGTGTGTTCAGTTGCTCAGTCATGTCTGACCATTTGGGACCCCATGGACTGTAGCCCACCAGGCTCTCTGTCCATGAAATTTCCCAGGTAATAATACTGGAGTAGGTTGTCATTTCCTACTCCAGAGCATCTTCCCAACCCAGAGATTGAACCCTTATCTCCTGTGTCTCTGAATTGTAGGTAGATTCTTAACCACTGAGTCACCAAGGAATATATACCCTTACTTTGTATATGTCTTTATGTTAAAATGGCATATTCTATGTTTCAAAGGTGATACACATTAAAAATAGAAAAATTCAAGAATGCATGTACGCAAAAAGGAGTTAAACACCATATTTTACCCCATTATCTCTAAATTCAACTATAGTTATTCTAAATATTCTATTATGCTTCTTGCCAATATTTCTCTATAAAAACACATTCAGTGTTTAAAGCATAGTGTGTTTATGTGAATGTGTGTTTATGCTAGATGTCAAATGGTCTTAATCACTTTAATCACTTTTAATGTTATGTTATAATCATTATGTACCCAATCGGATTCTAATTCCTCTTTCTTTGAATTACTGTGTGCTAGATATGCATATTGTAAATGGTTATGTATTTCATCACTTTTTGGTATATTTACCTTTTGGTAGATGAGCAAAAATAAGAAATATCTACTTACATCTTGTTACTATCATATGTATGACATAGTTCGCTCTTTACGTGTTTGGAAATGATATTATTTTGAAGATACCAACAAGGATTCTTTTCCTTTTTCTTCTGAAAGAGTCGCAGAAAACCTCAGAAGTTATGGAGGAATCTTTGAGAAAGTTAGGAAACTGATCTATAGAAGAGGCACTGAAGTGATTGCATTAATTTCTTACTCGGGTATTTTCTCAACAGGACGCATAGCACTTGGTTTGCCAAGTTTAATGAGGTGCTTTACAGATGTGATTCATTAGTCTTCCTGATTATAATTTCATCATCCCCATAACATCTGATTTATGAATCAAAATGAGTTAAACAATACTTGATAAACTGAGAATTGGATTAATAATGAAAAATTCTCAGTACATGTACATACAACTGTATTTAACCAGTGTTTTGTCCACAGTGAGGATACACCACTTTTCCTTCCTGACAAGCTGCTCGAAATGTATGATATGGTGTCACTGGATGATATCCACGTTTACACATAAATTCAATACGATCCTGTGTTTTCGAGTAAAGTTTTTTTGAAGTCCATTTTAACTGTAGGTTATGTTTTTTCATCATTTCTTCTGAAATTTCACAGGCCTCTGAAGATAAAAATATAAACATAAAACATTATATAGTGAACAAATATTTTCCACAGAATTTCAAGCTTTCGAGTAGAATCTTCTCTAGTCCAAAAATTCCTTCTCAAAACCTTTTCCAAACCAACTCATTGAAAATCTATCATGCAGGTTTCATTATTTTAAATGTAAGAATGAGGTACTATATTTAATGTAATAATTAAATGGTATAATCATAGACTTACAATGTCAATTACCTTATGACAGATTTCATTAAGGAACCTCTTGTTGCTATTGTTCCTGACCAGAAGATTTTCAAACTTTATTTCCACACATAGTAATATTTGCTAATCAAGCATGCAACAGAATGATTTGTTAGTCCACGAAAGCTCTATTATAAACAGCTAAGCCTCATGCCCAGTACCAAGATTTCCCCCAGGATCCACGAGAAGACTGGGGCGTTTGCCCAAGCACTTTGACAGCTCAGCGCACTCTCCATTCTCACCCACACTGTTTCTGTTTCCCTGAAGCTCACAGTAGGCCTGGCACTGACACTCACAATTGACCGCAGAGGATATACAGGTGTGAGGAGTGAGGTAATGTCTCCATTATCTATTGTTGGAGGAGGCCCACATTTTCCTTGAGAGTCTAAAATCTGTGTTGTTTGATTTATTGAAAAACCACCACCCCCCACAGTTTAAAATAAAGGAAAAAAAATGTAGCCTACTATGTAATATCGAGACTTGTGACTTCTGATGACAGAAATGATTTATTGAAGAAAATCCAATCACTTAACAGGAGAGGCACATTTTTAAGGTTTACTTTTATCCCACTTGAAATCACACATAATACATTCACAAATATGTCTTCTGTGCAGGGTTCTGGTATTAAAATACATTTTCTTAGTGAATGTATGCTAGGCAGATGGATACTGAAGAGAAATAAAACATTTCTTTTGTCCTTATGTACAACATACTGCAGTGTCTTGAATCTCTAGTAATTTTTATTGATTTTCAAATTGTTACAAAAGAAACATTAGCTCCATCAACTTCTTAAATAAAATCCAAACAATTACAGATTTGAATAGTGGACTTCCTTTCTGGGACAAGTTGAGATGCTTATTACACCTGTGAAGTATTCCTTCTGCTAATTAAAAATCCTGACATATTATAAAAACCAACACAGGAGATTTTAAAAGATGTAGAGAAGATGTCAATCTGATTAGAGACCTTGAGATTCAAGAAATTACACTGCAGACAGTGGCTTGGGTTTTAATTTGCTTTCTGCATATCTTGGTCAAGCCACTGAGACGACAACCACTGAGATGACACTGAGATGATAACAAGTTCAAGCAAAAAGAAAAAAAAAGGTCTCAAGAAATACTTGATCTTTTTCATCAGAGGCCCAGAAAGTGGTATGTGTATGCCTGCTAAGTTACTTGTCATATCCAACTCTGTGCAACCCTATGGATTGTAGCCCACCAGGCTCCTCTGTCCATGGGGTTCTCCAGGCAAGAATACTGGTTGCCATGCAACCCAGGGGATCTTCCTCCAGGGATCAATCCTATATCTCCTGCAGCTCCTACACTGTAGGCGGATTCTTTACTGCTGAGACATTGGGGAAGCCCAGAAACGGAGCAGGCTAGCGAGACAAAGAATTTTTATAATACTGACTTACTCTAGAAATACACCATAACGGAAACCTAAGACTAACTCTTTCCCTGCCTTGATCAGCAGGGGCCAAGCGAGAAGCCCAGACTTCCACTCACACGGTTGGGAAGCAAGATAGCTCTGCCCTTTCTCCTTGAGTCAGTGGAGGCCAGGTGGGAACCCTGGACTTGCACCCTGCATGGCAGTAATGGAGGCCTGATAAATGAAAGATTCCAATAAAATCTAGGGTCTCAAAAATCATAATACCCCAAAAGTCTAGGATACAGATCATTCATAATACCAAGGACCTGGAAAGCCTCAAAAGAAAAAACAAGTCCACAGAAGACAACACTGAGATGACACAGATATTGAAATAACTGGTAAATGCTTTTTCTTAATGGAATTGAATTTATAGAACTAAAAAAAAAAGACTAATATAATTTTAAAAACACATTGGATAGGCTCAGTAATACACTGCAGATGACAGAGGGATAAATAAGCTTAACTACAGATTAACTTTGAATATAGACTGAAAAAAAATGGACAGAGCTTCAGGCAACCATAGGAAGATAGTAAAAGATTGGAGACCCTGAAGGTAAAAAGAAAGAGTATTGAGATGAAAAAATAACTACGATGACTGCATATTTCCCAAATAGGGCACAAAGCACAAGTCTACATATTAAAGTTCAGTTCAGTTCAGTCACTCAGTCATGTCCGACTCTCTGACACCCCATGAATTGCAACACGCCAGGCCTCCCTGTCCATCACCAACTCCCGGAGTTCACCCAAACTCATGTCCATCAAGTCAGTGATGCCATCCAGCCATCTCATCCTCTGTCGTCCCCTTCTCCTCCTGCCCCCAAACCCTTCCAGCATCAGAGTCTTTTCCAGTGAGTCAACTCTTCGCATGAGGTGGCCAAAGTATTGGAGTTTCAGCTTTAGCATCATTCCTGCCAAAGAACATGCAGGACTGATCTCCTTTACAATGGACTGGGTGGATCTCCTTGCAGTCCAAGGGACTCTCAAGAGTCTTCTCCAACACCACATATTAAAACATCTGAAGAATTCCAAACAGTATAAACCCATAGAAATTAATGTCAAGATACATCATAACTAAATTGCTGGAAACCAAAGGAAAAAATCTCAAAAGCAGCTAGATAGATATTATGCAATACTTATTCAGAAAAAGGATCCAAACATCAGTAGAGTTCTCATCCATAACAACAGAACCAGGAAAAAGTGACATCATTTTTCCAATCCTGGAAGAAAAGAATCGTCAACCCCAAATTCTATATCCAGTGATACCATCCTATAGGATTGAAGGGAGAAAGAAAGACATTCCCAGACAAAGGGACACAGAATTTGTCGCCAGCAGACCTACGTAAAGAATTGCTAAGGGAATTCTTAAGATAGAAAGGAAAATAGAAAAGGGATTGAGACTTTAGGAAGGAAGGAAAAATAATAGAATTGATTTTTAAAATTCAGGGGTAAATATAATAAGACTGTCTTTTCCCTAATGATTTTATTAGATCATGGTCATGCAAATTATGTCATTTGATATAGTGCTCAGTATATGTTGAGGGAATATTTAAGGAATTTATGTTAAAAATGTGGGGAGGGTAAATAAATCTAAATGGAAATAAGGTTTCCACATTTCACCTGAGGTGATGAAATGTCAGCAACAGTAGGGAGTGATAAACTACCTATGTGACCTTAATACCTAGAGCAACTCTTAACAAAGCCCTGCAGAGAAAGCACGTACTTGAAAGCAGTGCAGATGTGCCACAGTTAAATTACTCTATAGTGTTCAAAACACCACAGTGAAGAAAAGGAAATGGAGATGAGAAACAGAAAACACACACAAAACAAATAATAAAATGGCAGACACTGTCCCTGAGAGTAGTTACTTTAAATGTAAATGGTCTAGATACTTCAGTTTAAAGACAGAGTGGCTGGTGGGAATGCAAACTAGTACAGCCACTATGGAGAACAGTGTGGAGATTCCTTAAAAAACTGGAAATAGAACTGCCTTATGATCCACCAATCCCACTGCTGGGCATACACACCGAGGAAACCAGAAGGGAAAGAGACACGTGTACCCCAATGTTCATCGCAGCACTGTTTACAATAGCCAGGACATGGAAGCAACCTAGATGCCCATCAGCAGATGAATGGATAAGAAAGCTGTGGTACATATACACAATGGAGTATTACTCAGCCATTAAAAAGAATACATTTGAATCAGTTCTAATGAGGTGGATGAAACTGGAGCCTATTATACAGAGTGAAGTAAGCCAGAAAGAAAAACACCAATACAGTATACTAACGCATATATATGGAATTTAGAAAGATGGTAACAATAACCCTGTGTACGAGACAGCAAAAGAGACACTGATGTATAGATCAGTCTTATGGACTCTGTGAGAGAGGAAGAGGGTGGGAAGATTTGGGAGAATGGCATTGAAACATGTATAATATCATGTATGAAATGAGTCACTAGTCCAGGTTCGATGCACGATACTGGATGCTTGGGGCTGGTGCACAGGGACGACCCAGGGGGAGGGTGTGGGGAGGGGGGATGGAGGGGGGTTCAGGATGGGGGGCACAGGTGTACCTGTGGCAGATTCATTTTGATGTTTGGCAGAGCTAATACAATATTGTAAAGTTTAAAAATAAAATAAAATTAAAAAAAAAAAAGAGTGACAGGTGAACACAAAAACGGTATGCTGAGCTGTATGCTGTTTAAACATGAAAACTTATTCAAGTAGAATTTGCCAAAAATTAACACCAGGCAAAAATTAACTTGATAAACTAGAAGACTCTTGAGAGTCCCTTGGACAGCAAGGAGATTAAAACAGTCAATCTTAAAGAAAATCAACCCTGAATATTCATTGGAAGGACTGATGCTGAAGCTAAAGCTTCCATACTTTGGCCACCTTATGTGAAGAGCCAACTCATTGGAAAAGACTGTAATGCTGGGGAAGATTGAGGACAGGAAGAGAAGGGAGGCGATAGAAGATAAGATGGTTGGATGACATCACCGACTCAACAGAGATGAGTTTGAGCAAACTCTGGGAGATAGTGAAGGACAGGGAATCCTGGTGTGCTGTAGTCCGTGGGGTCGCAAAGAGTTGGATATGACTTAGGGACATGACTTACAACAATTTCTTGTTTAGATTTCCTTTCTGAACTCTAAACACTGAAGCGTCCTAAGACCAAGTTTCAGACATTTTTTTTTTATGTGTACACTAATTCCCTGAATGAGTTCAACTCATTCATACCTTTAAATATCACCCATATGTGAAGAAGCCCAAAAGACGCCACATTCTGTTATCAGACCCCAGTTAGCTATTGCATGTCTCAGAGTGAAATTCCTTGGGCTGTCAAATGTACTTATGATATATTTAACACATTTATTCTTCAAGAAATAACTATCTTAATATTTAAGACTGGAAATGTTCCATGATTCCAACCATTCAAATCTGGTCAACTATTTCATAAAATATGTATGTGAGATTATTTATTCATTCCACAAAAGAACTGGATGTTAAGCACCATCATTTTCTTTTAATCAAAAAATTATTCCCTAAGAACTTCTTCAATATCTATTTATATCAACATATTTTATTCCTAATCAGATCAGATCAGATCAGATCAGATGCTCAGTCGTGTCTGACTCTTTGCAACCCCATGAATTGCAGCACGTCAGGCCTCCCTGTCCATCACTAACTCCCAGAGTTCACCCAGACTCATGTCCATCGAGTCAGTGACACCATCCAACCATCTCATCCTCTGTCGTCCCCTTCTCCTCTTGCCCCCAATCCCTCCCAGCATCAGAGATTTTTCCAATGAGTCAACTCTTCGCATGAGGTGGCCAAAGTACTGCAGTTTCAGCTTTAGCATCATTCCTTCCAAAGAAATCCCAGGGCTGATCTCCTTCAGAATGGACTGGTTGGATCTCCTTGCAGTTCAAGGGACTGTCAAGAGTCTTCTCCAACACCACAGTTCAAAAGCATCAATTCTTCGGTGCTCAGCCTTCTTCACAGTCCAACTCTCACATCCATACATGACCACTGGAAAAACCATAGCCTTGACTAGATGAACCTTTGTTGGCAAAGTAATGTCTCTGCTTTTGAATATGCTATCTAGGTTGGTCATAACTTTCCTTCCAAGGAGTAAGCGTCTTTTAATTTCATGGCTGCAGTCACCATCTGCAGTGATTTTGGAGCCCCCCAAAATAAAGTCTGACACTGTTTCCACTGTTTTTCCATCTATTTCCCATGAAGTGATGGGACCGGATGCCATGATCTTCGTTTTCTGAATGTTGAACTTTCAGCCAACTTTTTGACTCTCCACTTTCACCTTCATCAAGAGGCTTTTTAGTTCCTTTTCACTTTCTGCCATAAGGGTGGTGTCATCTGCATATCTGAGGTTATTGATATTTCTCCCGGCAATCTTGATTCCAGCTTGTGTTTCTTCCAGTCCAGGGTTTCTCATGATGTACTCTGCATAGAAGTTAAATAAACAGGGTGACAATATACAGCCTTGACGTACTCCTTTTCCTATTTGGAACCAGTCTGTTGTTCCATGTCCAGTTCTGACTGCTGCTTCCTGACCTGCATACAGATTTCTCAAGAGGCAGATCAGGTGGTCTGGTATTCCCATCTCTTTCAGGTTTTCCACAGTTTATTGTGATCCACACAGTCAAAGGCTTTGGCATAGTCAATAAAGCAGAAATAGATGCTTTTCTGGAACTCTCTTGCTTTTTCCATGATCCAGTGGATGTTGGCAATTTGATCTCTGGTTCCTCTGCCTTTTCTAAAACCAGCCTGAACATCAGGAAGTTCACGGTTCACATATTGCTGAAGCCTGGCTTGGAGAATTTTGAGCATTACTTTACTAGCGTGTGAGATGAGTGCAATTGTGCGGTAGTTTGAGCATTCTTTGGCATTGCCTTTCTTTGGGATTGGAATTGACCTTTTCCAGTCCTGTGGCCACTGCTGAGTTTTCCAAATTTGCTGGTATATTGAGTGCAGCACTTTCACAGCATCATCTTTCAGGATTTGGAATAGCTCAGCTGGAATTCCATCACCTCCACTAGCTTTGTTCGTAGTGATGCTTTCTAAGGCCCACTTGACTTCACATTCCAGGATGTCTGGCTCTAGGTCAGTGATCACACCATCCTGATTATCTGGGTCATGAAGATCTTTTTTGTACAGTTCTTCTGTGTATTCTTGCCATCTCTTCTTAATATCTTCTGCTTCTGTTAGGTCCATACCATTTCTATCCTTTATCGAGCCCATCTTTGCATGAAATGTTCCTTTGGTATCTCTGATTTTCTTTAAGAGATCTCTAGTCTTTCCCATTCTGTTGTTTTCCTCTATTTCTTTGCACTGATCACTGAAGAAGGCTTTCTTATCTCTTCTTGCTAGTCTTTGGAACTCTGCATTCAGATGCCTATATCTTTTCTTTGCTCCTTTGCTTTTCACTTCTCTTCTTTTCACAGATATCTGTAAGGCCTTCCCAGACAGCCATTTTGCTTTTTTGCATTTCTTTTCCACGGGGATGGTCTTGATCCCTGTCTCCTGTACAATGTCACGAACCTCCATCCATAGCTTATCAGGCACTCTATCTATCAGATCTAGTCCCTTAAATCTATTTCTCACTTCCACTGTATTATCATAAGGGATTTGATTTAGGTCATACCTGAATGGTCTAGTGGTTTTCCCTACTTTCTTCAATTTAAGTCTGAATTTGGCCATAAGGAGTTCATGGTCTGAGCCACAGTCAGCTCCTGGTCTTGTTTTTGCTGGCTGTATAGAACTCTTAAATCAAGGAGTGGGTAGACAAGATACTCTACCTTTGCACTGAGGTGGTTTTGTCCAAGTTCCATTTAAACATGTCACATCTACGTCCCCCAAAATGTCGTAAGTTCCAATGCATTTATAACGTACTCTCTCACCAGTTTGATACCTAGGCTTCTCACTTTGTATAACTGCATTTTCCACTCTGGGTGGATTCACACAGGAAACATCTGAAAAAAAGAAAAAAAGTATTTCTAATATAATGATCCTTATGAACAATAAGCCAATGAGTGAATGTCAAATATATTCCATGGTTACTTAAATTCAATAGGTAATCTGTCATGAAAGACTGCTAAATTCAATAAGTTTACATATAAGATTAAGGAAAAGGAGATAAAGCAATATTTTTCAGTGCAAATTAAGCTTTTTTTTACCTTAAATCTCTGCCCCAGCCTTCACTAGCAGGTTAATACATGATTTCAGGCCAGTGAAAATGAGAGCTTTTCTGGACAACTCTTTCTGAGTTTAGTAAAATCAGTGTTATATAAATTCACAATGAATTTATAAACCATAAGAAAGTCATAATAATAAGATCATATGGATTTGATTTAAATCATCAGGATTTGGTTTATAGTCATTCTGTTTATTAACTGTAACTTAAGACACCTAGAAAAATAAACACAGTAGATACTTCTTTAGAAACTTGATCAAGAATTAGCACACTTGAAGAATACCATTGTTGAAGGAAGAAGATGATTAATTAAAAGATTCAAACGTATCTGGGAAACAAAACTATTCTTTGATGATATTTTTTGGAAATGCTTAAGGATACCACAGTGAGTGATGGGTCATCCCTCAGTGAGATTCAGGGGATGTAAGGTACAAGAGGCTGTAGCCTTGACTCCTAAACTGAAATGTGCAAAGAATCCCTTGGGATTCCTTAAAACAGTGTCAGAGTTGCAGCCCCAGAGGTTTTCATTCAACAGGTCTGAATGAGCCTGTGAATGTGCTTGCATATCTAACAGTTTTCCAGAATATGCTGAGATTGCTGTGCCAGGGATGTGCTTTTAGAATTATTGTGCTACAACGCTAAACACTGAGAACACAATCCCATCTCTTTTTATGTTGAGACATAAACTTTTTTGACCTGTATGCGGGTCAAGGAGTAACAGTTAGAACTTGACATGGAACAATTGTCTGGTTCAAAATTGGGAAGGGTGTATGACAAGGCTGTATATCGTCACCCTGCTTGTTTAACTTCTATGCAGAGTACATCATGTGAAATGCTAGGCTGGCTGAATCATGAGCTGGAATCAAGATTTCTTGGAATAATATCAACAACCTCAGATATGCAGATGGTACCACTCTAATGGCTGAGAGTAAAGAGGAACTAAAGAGTCTCGAGAGTGAAAGAGAAGAGAGAAAAAGCTGGCTTGAAAGTCAATGTTCAAAAAACTAAGATCGTGGCATCCAGTCCCATCACTTAATGGCAAATAGAAGGGGAAAAAGTAGAAGCAGTGACTGATTTTATTTTCTTGGGCTCCAAAATCAATGTGGATGGTGAGTGCAGCCATGAAATTAACAGATGCTTGCTCCTTTAGAGGAAAGCTGTATCAAACGTAGACAGCGTATTAAAAAGTAGAGACATCAGTTTGCCTACAGAGGGCAGTATAGTCAAAGCTGTTTTTTTCCATTCATCATGTATGGATGGGTGAGTTAGATCATAAAGAAGGCTAAGTGCTGAAGAATTGATGGGTTCAAGCTGTGGTGCTGTTGAGAGTCCCTTGGACTGCAAGGAGATCAAACCAGTCAACTGTAAAGGAAATCAACCCTGAATATTCATTGGAAGGGCTGATGCTGAAGCTGAACCTCTAATACTTTGGCCACCTGATGTGAAGAGCCAACTCACTGGAAAAGACCCTGATGCTGGGAAAGACTGAAGGCGGGAGAAGGGGGTGACAGAGGATGAGATGGACTCAATGGACGTAAGTCTGAGCAAACTCTGGGAGATAGTGAAGGACCGGGAAGCCTGGTGTGCTGTAGTCCATGGGGTCGCAAAGAGTCAGGCACGACTTATCGACTGAATGACAATAAGAACAATGAATAATCTATGGCCATTTAATGATGGTGAATATTATATTACTTAAGATACTTTAACAATAAAATTTAAAAATTTTACCAAAGTACCTCTGCACACTGGCCTTCCTATCCATTTGCTCTTAACACACTGTATAGTGTTGGATCCATCCAGCTGATAATACGGTCGACATTTAAAAGCCACTTGTTCTCCTGATCTATATGATTTCTTCTTCTTGCCTGTGAGTACAGCATCATCAAAGCTGGGCAAGTTAAAACAATCTGTGCCTGAAGAAAAAGAAATATATATTAGTTTAGTCCATCTTTAAAAATACATAGTGACCAATGATTATATTCCAGAAAAATAGATAGGTACATATCAAACCAATGAATATTGTACAAATTTCTCTTATAACTTAAAACATATGTCAGACATCTTGACCTAGTCACATTGAGTGTCTCTATATTCATCAGAAGTACAACATGGGAATGGTGATATTCAAACAGATAGGGATGCGTGTGATGCTTGAGAGCATACTTCTCACACTTAAATTCTTTTTCCCCATTGAAGGCCACCTACATTATAAACGTGTTTTTGTTTCTTGTATCAAAATCTGTTACCTTGAATTACATCACGTGTCTTAGAAAATTATGTATTATAAAGAAATGATTGATAAATTAACAGTACATTGAGTAGTGATAAGACTGATGAGCAGAGGTCAACTGTGATACAGTCGTGTGGAACAAAGACCAGAAATCTGAGAATGTTTATCAGAGGATGTACAAACTGCACCCAAGTTGATGTGAAAATGAGATAATTTAGCTTCTGTTTTCAAACTTCTGTTATTACTAGGATTGTTAATTCCCTACTAGAATTCAGAACTTTCACAAGATGCCTTGTAAAGTTCTAGAATTACTGCTTAGTTTCATATTTGTACCATCTATGCTCTTAATTAAAGATATTTATCAGCATTAGAATAAAACGAAATGCACTATACTTCTGCATTTTGGTGTACGGGACCATTTTCCTCCTAAACATCTTATAGACGCAAATCCATAAATCCTAAATCCTTCGTCACAGGTGTATGTGACTTTTTCTCCATATTGGTAACTGTCTTTCTTGTGACGTACAGCACCATTCTGAATTGAAGGTGGAAGTCCACAGGGAAGTCCTAGGAATAGATGAAAGAAAGATTTTATGTTTCACTAACTCTGAAATTTAACTTATGTACTGCTTGTCATATTTGATAGTTTAATTGAAAGTAATAAATGATTTTACAGAAGCTTACATGATATCACACAGAAGTGCACACATGTGTCCTAAAATCACCATTCTGTTGTGTGTCCAGCTGTCCACATAAGCAAGAACTTGAAACCAAAAGTACCAATATATGAAGGAGACTATCTGTGCTGTCTAACCAATCATGGGTAATTAAAGAAAAGCACACTGAGATTCCATCATCTTAGAAGAAGTGCTATATATTGTAAGTTATTAGAAGGGACATTGTAGGAAGGACAGAGGACATTTTTTGGAAAAAAACTTAGTGGCAATGCCAACACTGCGACTTCTATGAATAGTCAAATTATGATACATTTACTGATACAAATAGGAAGGTTTAATTTTGATATACATCCAGCGCCAACACAAAAAAAATTGCCAAAATTAAAAGTGATTCTATATGGAACCAGTGAAATTAAGAAAAAGAATGATTTGAATATGCAAAAATTAATTAAATGCATTAATATATAAATTACATATAAGTGCCATAATATATACAAAGTTTGATATACTGAATAAAGGAGTCTGTCTCATGACTTTGTTGCCCATTCATTAGTATAAAAAAGTGGAATTAACACACATTGAAGATAACACAGTTGAAGGAAGAAGAGGACCAAAAGATCCAAACAGAAGATCTGACAAAATAACAGAAAAATAAATGTATAATTTACAAAACTACTCTTGAATGATGTTTTGGGCAAATGCTTAAGGACACCGCAGTGAGTGATGTGTATAATTCCTCAGTGAGATTGAGGGGATGTAAGGTACCAGAGGCTGTAGCCATGGCTCCTGGACTGAAATGTGCACAGAATCCCTTGGGAATGTTTAGGACGGTGTCAGGATTGCAGCCCAGAGTTTTTCATTGAACAGTTTTTTACGTTTTCAATGTTTTCATTGCTCTCTGAAAACAATTTTTAAATGAACTGGCATTTAAATATACTGGCATTACGCTGAAAATTAAGAATATATTCTACATTTTGTGAAAAGAGATATGCCTGTTACCTAGATCTAATTTTGTTCAAACATTAGCATGACAGCATTGTTAATGACTTTGAAATATAGTCAACTAAACATATTTAAAATATAGGAGTTGATGAGGTTTGAATCTGCAAAATCATTTCCTTACGCAAGATTATGAAAATAACCATTGTTCCCCAAAGTTTCTTCATATTACAAATAAGAATCTCCCAAACATGTTCGAGTCATACTCTAGCTTTTCTGTGACATATTTTCTATTCACATTTTCATGAGCATATCCACATGACCTCACAAGCAATATTCAGTGGCCTTTCGCACTGTGGCACTCAGAATACAGAAAACAATTCATTTTATTTCCCCCTTAGGTGGACATGTTAATTTTTTCATTAAGGTATTATTTATAGGTATCTCACCTTGCAGGTTATTTCTATCAGGAGATTCAATCAAAAATATATGCATGTGAGAGTAGATAAAATTATATTTAGGAGGAAGGCTGAGTGTTTGAATCAATCTCAACTTACCCTGTCCTTAAGCAGTGGAAGCCCACAAGGTGAGAAGGACATTGATTAGTAACAGCATGTTAGGTTTTCTTGATGGTACAGTCACACAAATATTCCAGATGCACCATTTGGGGTTTAAAATCTGCCTCATTTGCAGTTCCCAAATGTGACTCCGAAATTAAGTGTATTACAGCGAAGCTGGTTAATGCGTCATTTAGTAAATATCAAAGTTCAATGTCTTACACTATCCCTAAATGTTTTCTGTTGGTAGTTTCATGGTAAGTTACTTTATTCATCACCTGACAAGTATGTCCATAGCTTTATGTGTGACCAGGTATGAACTGGCTCCAGAAGTATTATAAAATACTGATTTTCAATAAAACATCTCAAGATAGTAGGTGAAGTTCTTTCTGCCTGTTGAATAATCTATATTTTCATGGGCTATCAGATCAGATCAGATCAGTCGCTCAGTCGTGTGTGACTCTTTGCGACCCCATGAATTGCAGCATGCCAGGCCTCTCTGTCCATCATCAACTCCCGGAGTTCACTCAGACTCACGTCCATCGAGTCAGTGATGCCATCCAGCCATTTCATCCTCTGTCGTCCTCTTCTCCTCCTGCCCCCAATCCCTCCCAGCATCAGAGTCTTTTCCAATGAGTCAACTCTTCACGTGAGGTGGCCAAAGTACTGGAGTTTCAGCTTTAGCATCATTCCTTCCAAAGAAATCCCAGGGCTGATCTCCTTCAGAATGGACTGGTTGGATCTCCTTGCAGTCGAAGGGACTCTCAAGAGTCTTCTCCAACACCACAGTTCAAAAGCATCAATTCTTCGGTGCTCAGCCTTCTTCACAGTCCAACTCTCACATCCATACATGACCACTGGAAAAACCATGCCTTGACTAGACAAAACTTTGTTGGCAAAGTAATGTCTCTGCTTTTGAATATGCTATCTAGGTTGGTCATAACTTTCCTTCCAAGGAGTAAGCGTCTTTTAATTTCATGGCTGCAGTCACCATCTGCAGTGATTTTGGAGCCCAGAAAAATCAAGTCTGACACTATTTCTACTGTTTCCCCATCTATTTCCCATGAAGTGATGGGACCAGATGCCATGATCTTCGTTTTCTGAATGTTGAGCTTTAAGCCAACTTTTTAACTCTCCTCTTTCACTTTCATCAAGAGGCTTTTTAGTTCCTCTTCACTTTCTGCCATAAGGGTGGTATCATCTGCATATCTGAGGTTATTGATATTTCTCCCAGCAATCTTGATTCCAGCTTGTGTTTCTTCCAGTCCAGCATTTCTCATGATGTACTCTGCATATAAGTTAAATAAGCGGGGTGACAATATACAGCCTTGACATACTCCTTTTCCTTTTTGGAACCAGTCTGTTGTTCCATGTCCAGTTCTAACTGTTGCTTCCTGACCTGCATACAAATTTCTCAAGAGGCAGGTCAGGTGGTCTGGTATTCCCATCTCTTTCAGAATTTCCCACAGTTTATTGTGATCCACACAGTCAAAGGCTTTGGCATAGTCAATAAAGCAGAAATAGATGCTTTTCTGGAACTCTCTTGCTTTTTCCATGATCCAGCGGATGTTGGCAATTTGATCTCTGGTTCCTCTGCCTTTTCTAAAACCAGCCTGAACATCAGGAAGTTCACGGTTCACATATTGCTGAAGCCTGGCTTGGAGAATTTTGAATATTACTTTACTAGCGTGTGAGATGAGTGCAACTGTGCAGTAGTTTGAGCATTCTTTGGCATTGCCTTTCTTTGGGATTGGAATTGACCTTTTCCAGTCCTGTGGCCACTGCTGAGTTTTCCAAATTTGCTGGCATATTGAGTGCAGCACTTTCACAGCATCATCTTTCAGGATTTGGAATAGCTCAGCTGGAATTCCATCACCTCCACTAGCTTTGTTCGTAGTGATGCTTTCTAAGGCCCACTTGACTTCACATTCTATCATGGGCTATGGAAACTAATAAATTTTTAAAAATTACAGTAGATTTTAATATGTACTACACAGGTTACAGGGTGTTAAATGTGATAATGTTAAAGAATCCACCTGGCAGTGCAGGAGACGTGGGTTTGATCCCTGGATTGGGAAGATCCTTTGAAAAAAGGCATGGCAACCCACTCCAGTATTCCTGCCTCAAGAATTCCATGGACTGAGAAGCCTGGCAGTCTACAGTCCATGGAGTCGCAAAGAGTCGGACACAACTGAAGTGACCAATGACGCACAGTGTAATGATTTGACTTACATATAATGATATATTTACAACAGTAAGTTTAGTGAATATCCATCATTTCATTATTTGATATCAGTTACTGTATAATTATTATGTTCTTCTGTTTGTGTTATAGTCCTTGATTTTTGTGTTCCTTATAGTCTCATGTTTGTTTTGCGTTTAAAGCATGCAGTTTGCATTTAAAGCAGCAGTCACTTCCTCTAGTCTTTACAGACTTGCCTTGGGGAGAGAAGTTCACTCTGTCACTGATAGGATTTTGAGGCTTTTCCAGACCTCTTTTAAGGATACACCTGGCCACATATCTCAGTTCCTCTTGGGAGAGAATTCTGAAGCTCGTATGCTTCTCTCCACCCAGCAAAGCCAGTCTCTGTGCTGACAGCTTCCTGGCTGCTTCCCTGGGCCAATGCTGAATACTCAGTTTGTGTGCTTTCTCACAGTCCCACGGGGTCAGACTGGCTTCTGGACGCCTCACAGATCAAAGGCTTGGGACACCACTGTGAGGACCTACACAGGGAGCTGGCCCTGGGGCAGGGGGATGTGGATGTATTGAGGTGCCCATGGATGAGCAGGACCCACAAGCAAGGTGTCTGCAGTGCCTAGAGGGTGGGCTTCCTGGTAGTGTCTCCAACATGGTCAGTGGGATCCGTGTCCCTCAATGAGTTCTAGCTCTGGATGCTGAACAGCCAGCCTCTCCCCACCCCTCAGCCATGCAGGTGACCCCCGTGTCCTGTGTCCCGGATGAGGGGAGAGAGAAGTGCGCCTTTTCATCAGTGTTGGAGGCTGAGGAAGCCACGCTTGGTCAGATGCTCTTATTCCCCCACAGGTAAAATCCTGAGCTGAGTGGTGTCTCTTGGCACTAAGCTGTGCCACTTTAGGGGAGGGTGAAACACGAAAGGTGAGGCTGTTCCTCTAAGCCTCTGTGACGTGCCAGGTCTTGAGTATTTGCTGTAATCGCTCTGCTAGACTCCTTGCCTCCCACAAAGATACTCTCACTCATGTGTGACTGTCAAAGGCTGTGTTTGTATCAGGATAGAGAGTAAAACTCCTATTCTGCCAGCTTTCTAACTTCACCTTGTTATTACAGGTTTCTTCTTTGTGGTTCTTTTCATTTTCTTGACTAATGTCCATCAATAGGCACATTTATTTGGTTATACACTTATCTAGGAATCTGTACACTCACACACACTTGTTAAAGAATAAAATTAAATAGGTCCTTTGACAAAAAAAGAGGCTGATCTACACATTTTTCAGTGGATAATACAGCTGAGTCTTAGAAACTTGTGAAGATGCTGGGGTTTGAGCCCAGTTTACTCACCGACGCGGACACATATTGGAGGAGGGTACCAGCCCTTCTCTGTGCAAGTCATCGTGTTCTGATTATTGTGAAGACTATAGCCATCATGGCAGCGGACTCTTACAGTTTTACCTTGTAAATAGTTTTCTTGGGAGTTTGTGTAATATCCATTTTCCAAATAATTGAAAGTGCATTGTCCTAAGGATCATAAAAACAATAGAATAGAAAAATAACATATGTTTGGTAAAAGCGCAGTAAAAACTAACTTTATAGTATTTCCCTGACAGTGCATTAGTATTCTAAAATAACATATAATTTAATAAAAATGAAAGTTACTACCACATTTATTAAAAAGGAAAAGAAATAAATGAATACTCCGTGTCATTTATCTTTAGTTTTTATAATTAAAATACGTATAAATGATGCAGATATTCTTGTAAGGTCTCTATAATTCTCCTGTGATTTCCATGAAGAGCTCCTCAGGAAAGGAAGACCTATTTGGATCTTTTTACTCATAGAACTTGTCCCTCAGCCTTCCTGTTGTATACAAGACCTAATTGTACTCACTTACTAGTGAGTACTAGTGTCTCTTCACACTTTGAAAGATTTATACACATAAAATTTAAGAGGTTTACTTACTGAGGCAGGGCACTTCTGGAGACCATCCTTTCAGGGTGCAAGTCATGTAATCCCAGGAACTTTGTGAAGGAGTCACAAAATACCGGTTGCAGCGATAGGAAAACTGTTGACCTACACTCGCTGGAAAGTATCCTTTAAATGCATAATATAACCTTCCATGTTTTATTACTGGAACATCACAAGGTTTCACTTGAAATGAAAAAAAAGTATAAATAATATTTTATCTTAATAATCAAAATGGTTTCATCTATTAATTATATTCTCTTACTAGCACAATTACACTCATTGCACTAGGGATTCTAGGACAAAAAAATGTATAAAAACTTCAGATGACTAACATATGCAAGGAGATCCATGCTAATGTAGCTGCTATTCCAGGGTCTGGTTTCTCCTTGCCTGCCTCTGGGAGGCCCAGCATTTCCAGTTTCCTGGGATTACAGAGAATGAAAGAGCAGTTACGAATGGCTGTGCCAGCACTCCTCACAAGTCATTTCCGAGCTGCATGTGGAGTGAGCAGCTCCAAGTTTCTTCATGGAAGAGTCACACCACACATCTGGACCCTCATCTTCCTTAGCTGCTGCCCGAGGAATTGGCTTCTAACTAACCCGGCCCTGAGAGCTGATGAAGCCCAGAGTTTGCTTGGTGCCTGGGGACTACAGAGAGCTGAATCATGGTTTCGAAGAGCACAAGGTTTGAAGGAGCGTGCATGCATTTGCACAGCTCCTGTCCCCAGCTCAGTCCAGAGTGAATGAAATGATAACCTCCAGTTCCCAGGTTTACCAACTATTCTGGCTTCTAGCTCACCTCTCTCAGGACACTAATGGGAGTTGGCATACTCTAGACCCCTGAAAGATGCTAAAAACAAAGACGGTGGTTTGGATGAGCATAGAGGTTAGAGAGGCACCCAGAATCTCTGGCTAGGCTGGTTGATGAAAGGGTTCTATGTATGAGACAGGTCTGTGAAGAGTAGGAAAAGTGGACATTTACTATAATGTACAGATATCAACACAGAAAGTCCAGAAAAATGATAAAACAAGAAATATATTCACATCAGAATAATAAGACATCCATTGTTTTTGCTTCTAACCCAACAACAGAAATTAGACATCCATCCACAGAGAAACCTGCCCTGGATGGAGGTGTCTGACTCAACCCCCTATGCCAAGGGACCCAGAAGGAGTCTCGCCCATACATGCATGAGGTAAAGGCAGAGAGACCTCTGTCCCGACTGTGGTGTCTACAGTGGCTCCTGAACCAGCTTGCAGCCTCTCAGCCACAGTCCAAGAGCCCCTGTAAACACCAGCTTAGGAAATCAACATGGAGCTGAGTCCTTATGCGGAAGTCCAGTTTTTCACAGAAACTCTGTCTGCCTCACTCACGCACCTTCCCACCTTATAGCCAGCTCCCTGTGGGTACAACTGACATCGGAGGCAAGAGCAAGCTTTGACAGGTCACCAGTCAGTGTGCACAGAAATCTGGCTCAAATCTGTGGGACAGGAGGAGACCACAAGTTTAAGGTGTAGTGCTACTTTTGGGGAGACAAAAGACAGGCTGTCAGCACCCTTTCTTGTGCGTTGCAGGATATAGACAAGGCGCAGAAATTCTGGGAAAAGAGGGAGAATAAGTGTCAGAAGGTGCCCCATAGAAGATCTGAGACAGTTTGAGAGTCTCCAGAAAGGTTGACTATGCTTTATTGACTATGCCAAAGCCTTTGACTGTGTGGATCACAACAAACTGTGGAAAATTCTTAAAGAGGTGGGAATACCAGACCACCTGACCTGCCTCTTGAGAAACCTGTATGCAGGTCAATAAGCAACAGTTAGAACTGGACATGGAACAACAGACTGGTTCCAAATTGGGAAAGGAGTACATCAAGGCTGTATATTGTCACCCTGCTTATTTAACTTATATGCAGAGTACATCATGAGAAATGCTGGGCTGGATGATGCACAAGCTGGAATCAAGTTTGCCAGGAGAAATATCAATAACCTCAGATACTCAGATGACACCATCCTTATGGCAGAAAGTGAAGAAGAACTAAAGAGCCTATTGAAAGTGAAAGAGGAGAGTGAAAATTTTGGCTTAGAGCTCAACATTCAGAAAACTAAGATCATGGTATCTGGTTCCATCACTTCATGGCAAATAGATGGGGAGACAATGGTAACAGTGATAGACTTTATTTTAGGGGGCTCCAAAATCACAGCAGATGGTGACTGCAGCCATGAAATTAAAAGACACTTGTTCCTTGGAAGAAAAGTTATGACCAACCTAGACAGCATATTCGGTGAAGGCAATGGCAACCCACTCCAGTACTCTTGCCTGGCAAATCCCATGGATGGAGGAGCCTGGTAGGCTGCAGTCCATGGGATTGCTAGGAGTTGAACACGACTGAGTGACTTCACTTTCACTTTTCACTTTCATGCATTGGAGAAGAAAATGGTAACCCACTCCAGTGTTCTTGCCTAGAGAATCCCAGGGACGGGGGACCCTGGTGGGCTGCCATCTCTGGGGTCGCACAGAGTTGGACATGACTGAAGCGACTTAGCAGCAGCAGACAGCATATTAAAAAGCAGAGACGTTACTTTGCCAACAAAGCTCCGTCTAGTCAAGGCTTTTCCAGTAGTCATGTATGGATGTGAGAGTTGGACTATAAAGAAAGCTGAACACCGAAGAATTGATGCTTTTGAACTGTGGTGTTGGAGAAGACTCTTGAGAGTCCCTTGGACTGCAAGGAGATCCAACCAGTCCATCCTAAAGGAGATCAGTCCTGGGGGTTCATTGGAAGGACTGATGTTGAAGCTGAAACTCCAATACTTTGGCCACCTCATGCGAAGAGCTGACTCATTTGAAAAGACCCTGATGCTGGGAAAGATTGAGGGCAGGAGGAGAAGGGGATGACAGAGGATGAGATGGTTGGATGGCGTCACCAACTCAATGGACATGAGTTGGAGTAAACTCTGGGAGATGGTGTTGGATAGGGAGGCCTGGCGTGCTGCAGCTCGCAAAGAGTCAGACACGACTGAGCAACTGAACTGAACTGAAGCGACTTAGCATGCATGCATGCACATTTCCACTCAAGGATTGGAGACCTGTGATTTACCCAATAAAGATTTAAAAACAGCTATTTTTAAAAACTCCATGTGCTACAAGAAAATACAGTAAGACAGTCAAACAAAAGCAGGAAAACAATAAATGAACAAAATGAGCAGTTTAATAAAAATAAACAAATCATATAAAAACTCCAGAAATTGTGGTACTGAAGGATTCAAGGATGAAATGAAAATGCTTTAGAGAGCATCAACCACAGAATGAAACAAGCAGAAGAAAGAATCTGTGACATAGGGGACATATTGAAGTTATCCAGTTAGAGGAGAATAAAAAGAAAATAAAACAACAGCAACAAAAATAAAAATAAAAAACAAAAAAAGAATGAAAAAAGTCTATATGATCTATGGAGCAGCATCAACAGAACTAACTTGTGAACTGTTGAATTTTCAGAAGGAGAAAAGGGGAGATGAGTGTGAAAGCTAACTTAAAGAATAACTGAGAACTTCCAAAATCAGGGGTGTGATTTGGATATCAAAGTTCATGAAGTTTATATGTGACTAAACAAAATCAAACATCCTCTTCCAACAACACAAAAGAAGACTCTACACATGGACATCACCAGATGGTCAACACCGAAATCAGATTGATTATATTATTTGCAGCCAAAGATGGAGAAGCTCTATACAGTCAGCAAAAACAAGACCGGGAGCTGACTGTGGCTCAGATCATGAACTCCTTATTACCAAATTCAGACTTAAATTGAAGAAAATAGGGAAAACCACTAGACCATTCAGGTATGACCTAAATCAAATCCCTTATGATTATACAGTGGAAGTGAGAAATAGACTTAAGGGACTAGATCTGATAGACAGACTGCCTGATGAACTATGGAATGAGGTTCGTGACATTGTACAGGAGACAGGGATCAAGACCATCCCCATGGAAAAGAAATGCAAAAAAGCAAAATGGCTGTCTGGGGAGGCCTTACAAATAGCTGTGAAAAGAAGAGAAGAAAAAAGCAAAGGAGAAAAGGAAAGATATAAACATCTGAATGCAGAGTTCCAAAGACTAGCAAGAAGAGATAAGAAAGCCTTCTTCAGTGATCAATGCAAAGAAATAGAGGAAAACAACAGAATGGGAAAGACTAGAGATCTCTTCAAGAAAATCAGAGATACCAAAGGAACATTTCATGCAAAGATGAGCTCGATAAAGGACAGAAATGGTATGGACCTAACAGAAGCAGAAGATATTAAGAAGAGATGGCAAGAATACACAGAAAAACTATACAAAAAAGATCTTCACGAGCCAGATAATCATGATGGTGTGATCACTGACCTAGAGCTAGACATCCTGGAATGTGAAGTCAAGTGGGCCTTAGAAAGCATCACTACGAACAAAGCTAGTGGAGGTGATGGAATTCCAGCTGAGCTATTCCAAATCCTGAAAGATGATGCTGTGAAAGTGCTGCACTCAATATGTCAACAAATTTGGAAAACTCAGCAGTGGCCACAGGACTGGAAAAGGTCAGTTTTCATTCCAATCCCAAAGAAAGACGATGCCAAAGAATGCGCAAACTACCACACAATTGCACTCATCTCACACGCTAGTAATGCTCAAAATTCTCCAAGCCAGGCTTCAGCAATATGTGAACTGTGAACTTCCTGATGTTTAAGCTGGTTTTAGAAAAGGCAGAGGAACCAGAGATCAAATTGCCAACATCCGCTGGATCATGGAAAAAGCAAGAGAGTTCCAGAAAAGCATCTATTTCTGCTTTATTGACTATGCCAAAGCCTTTGACTGTGTGGATCACAATAAACTGTGGGAAATTCTGAAAGAGATGGGAATACCAGACCACCTGACCTGCCTCTTGAGAAATTTGTATGCAGGTCAGGAAGCAACAGTTAGAACTGGACATGCAACAACAGACTGGTTCCAAATAGGAAAAGGAGTACGTCAAGGCTGTATATTGTCACCCTGTTTATTTAACTTCTATGCAGAGTACATCATGAGAAATGCTGGACTGGAAGAAGCACAAGCTGGAATCAAGATTGCCGGGAGAAATATCAATAACCTCAGATACTCAGATGATACCACCCTTATGGCAGAAAGTGAAGAGGAACTAAAAACCCTCTTGATGAAAGTGAAAGTGGAGAGTGAAAAAGTTGGCTTAAAGCTCAACATTCAGAAAACGAAGATCATGGCATCCGGTCCCATCACTTCATAGGAAATAGATGGGGAAACAGTGGAAACAGTGTCAGACTTTATTTTTTTGGGCTCTAAAAATCACTGCAGATGGTGACTGCAGCCATGAAATTAAAAGTCTCTTACTTCTTAGAAGGAAAGTTATGACCAACCTAGATAGCATATTCAAAAGCAGAGACATTACTTTGCCAACAAAGGTTCATCTAGTCAAGGCTATGGTTTTTCCTGTGGTCATGTATGGATGTGAGAGTTGGACTGTGAAGAAAGCTGAGTGCCAAAGAATTGATGCTTTTGAACTGTGGTGTTGGAGAAGACTCTGGAGAGTCCCTTGGACTGCAAGGAGATCCAACCAGTCCATTCTGAAGATCAGCCCTGGGATTTCTTTGGAAGGAATGATGCTAAAGCTGAAACTCCAGTACTTTGGCCACCTCATGCGAAGAGTTGACTCATTGGAAAAGACTCTGATGCTGGGAGGAATTGGGGGCAGGAGGAGAAGGGGACGACAGAGGATGAGATGGCTGGATGGCATCACTGAATTGATGGACGTGAGTCTGAGTGAACTCTGGGAGTTGGTGATGGACAGGGAGGCCTGGCATGCTGCGACTCATGGGGTCGCAAAGAGTCGGACACGACTGAGTGACTGAACTGAACTGAACTGAAACAAAATCAACATTAAGACACAGCTACAACACATACTATAATGAAGCTTCAAAAATTAAAGAAAAACAGAGAAGACTTAAGGGCTTGAAGTCTTAAAGGCTTAAAATCTTAAAGCATGAAGAAAAAAAAAAACAAAAACATCAAACAAAACATAAAAGCTTGAAACTTACAAAGGAACATTCATATGTGTCTAAGCATATTTCAAAGCAGAATCCTAAGTAGCCAGGAGAAAGTGGGATAATATATTCCAAGTGCTGAAAGAGAAAACTGCCAAGAATACTGTCATTCAGAAATGAATTGAAGATAAAGACTTCTCCAGATCAACAAATGCTGAGGGAACTGAATACCTGTAGACTTGCCTTACTAGAAACCCTGAAAAGAGTTATTCAAGGTGAAATTGAAGCATGTCAATTAATATCATGAAAATACACAGTACACTGGTAAATGTAAGTGTACGGTTGCATGCAGGATACTCTAATGCTGTAACATGTTGTAATGTTGGATTTTTTCCCCTTCCCCTTCACTTCCCATGTTGGGAATAAACTACTAATTTAATCTCATTCCTTTTGGTTAACATTCTAGTGTATGTTTCCAACACTGGTGGAGATATTCTTTACTCTTGGATTTTTCAGTTTTCAGCATATGTCATTAACAAGTGTGATTTCATGATGAGAATGGGTCATGAACAATGGATGATGAATCTATTTCTGTAATTTTGAGTTTCAATTAAGAAAAAGATATGACTTTCTATTTCTGTTGGACGAGGAAGTAGTTCTTATAAGAAGTCTACAATTGTGAAGTACTTATCTATTATGAAAAATAACTATTTACAAATATTCAGAACATTTATCTCTAAGGCCACTTTTAGAAAGAGATCCCTTGCTAATGAGAAGACTGGTTTTCAACTGGGATATCAGGCAAGGATTTGTCAAAGTTCCAAATTTCTCTCATTCTTGTATACTCCTTCTCCTCTGCTATCTCTCTTACTTAGAAATATGCCTTTAATATTTTCTCTAATTGATTAATAGACCATCTCCCATATACCTGAGAACCAGGGATAAACTGAGTAACACATCTGTCTTCCCTTTCAGCAAGCACTCTGGTAATGGAGCCATTCTTATAGGTGACCTGGGACCTAAGGTGCTTTTAATTGTTACCCTTAGGACTGGACAGGAAGCTCTGTTGTGTTGTAAACATTGTTTATGAGGAAAATTGACAAATTGATTTAAATAATATGCAAAACCCAACATGCAACATATTATGAAATCAATAATGCACAGTAATGTGTATTATAGTCACACCTAGTGTTGGAGAAGGCAATGGCACCCCACTCCAGTACTTTTGCCTGGCAAATCCCATGGACAGAGGAGCCTGGTGGGCTGCAGTCCCTGGGGCCGCTAGGAGTTGGACACGACTGAGCGACTTCGCTTTCACTTTTCACTTTCATGCATTGGAGAAGGAAATGGCAACCCACTCCAGTGTTCTTGCCTGGAGAATCCCAGGGACGGGGGAGCCTGCTGCCGTCTCCGGGGTCGCACAGAGTCGGACACGACTGAAGCGACTTAGCAGTAGCAGTGTTTAATGAAGAATCATAAAACTCATTAGAAGACATATTTACAAGAAAGAAAGGACTGGATTATTTAAAAAAAAAACAGAAGAAAAGCATCATAATGAAGAACTTATAAATTTCAAGATAGAAGTGATTAATTTTTTTAAAAAATTTCACAATTTCCAATGCTCTCTGAAAACAATTTTAAAGTTTTGGCATTGCAGCAGAAATAAAGAATATACTCTGGATTTTGTTAAAAGAGATGCCTGTTACCTGTAGCTAATTTTGTTAAAATATTAATTTGGCAGTGATGTTAATGACTTTTAGTAGCTTTACTAAGATATAATTGAAATACAGTCAACTGAACATACTTAAAATTTAGTATTTGAAGTGTGAATCTGCAAAATCAACAACACATGTAAGATTATGAAGATATACATTGTTCTCTAAATTTCTTGTATTACAAAGAAGAATCCCCTAAACATTTTGGAGTCATACTTTAGCTTTTCTGTGACATATTTTCTGTTCACATTTTCATGAGCATATTCACATGACCTCACAAATCAATATTCAGTGGCTCTGCATACTGTGGTACTCAGAGGATGTAGAAGATAATTTATCTTATTTCCCCCTCAGGTGAATATGTGATCATTATTTCATTAAGGTATTCTTTATGGTTATCACATCCTGAAGACTATTTCTGCCAGTTGATTCAATCAAAAATACACACATGAAAGTAGAAACGAAGTAGGAGGAAGGGTGAGTGTTCATACCTGTTTCAACTTACCTTGCCCACGAGCACAGGAGAACCACAAGGTGAGAACAATATTGATTAGCAAAAACATGTTAGATTTTCTGATGATACATTCACACAAATACTCCAGTGGCACTCTTTGAGGTTTAAAATCTACTTCATTTGCAGTTAGCAAACATGACTTCGAATTTAAGTGCCTTACAATGAAGCTAGTTAATTAGTGCCATTTAATAAATATCAAAGTTCAATGTTTTACAATATCCATCAATGATTTCTGTTGGTGGTTTCACAATAAGCTATTGTGTTCAACACCTGTTATGTCCGTGTACAACTTTATGTGGGACTAGGTGTGGACTGGCTTCAAAGTAACATAAAATAATAATTTTTATTAAAACATTTCTAGAGAATAGGTGAAGTTTTTCCCAGCCTTTGAATTATCTGTATTTTCACATGCCTAGGGAAGTGAGGCAGAGAAGGCAGTGGCAAGCACCCCACTCCAGTACTCTTGCCTGAAAAATCCCATGCCATGGACGGAGGAGCCTGGTAGGCTGCAGTCCATGGGGTAGCTAAGAGTCGGACATGACTGAAGCGACTTAGCAGCAGCAGCAGGGAAGTGAGGAGATTTTTTAAAAATTACATTAGATCTTAATACCAAGTACACAAGTTATGGTGAATTCTTTGTATTTATATGATACTTATGTATGGGTCAGAGAAGGCAATGGCACCCCACTCCAGTACTCTTGCCTGGAAAATCCCATGGACGGAGGAGCCTGGTAGGTTCAGTTCGTGGGGTCGCTAAGAGTTGGACACGACTGAGCAACGTCACTTTCACTTTTCACTTTCATGCACTGGAGAAGGAAATGGCAACCCACTCCAATGTTCTTGCCTGGAAAATCCCAGGGACTGGGGAGCATATTTTATGGTTATTATTTTTTCCAGCTCTTTTGACATATAATTGACATGCAGCACTGCAAAAGTTTCAAGTGTGCAGAGCATAATTATTTTGTTCTGTTTTAAAATTTTATTTTAATTGAAAGATAATTATCTTAGAATATTGTGATGGGTTTTGCCATATATCATTATGAATCGGCCATAGGTATACACGTGTCCCCTCCATCCTGAGCTCCCCTCCCACCTCCCTCCCCACCCTACCCCTCCAGGTTGTCATAGAGCACTGGCTTTGGGTGCCCTGCTTCATACATCAAACTCGCACTGGTTATCTATTTTACATACAGTAATGTATGTATTTCAGTGCTGTTCTCTCAAGGCATCCCACCCTTGCCTTCTCCTACTGAGTCCAAACATCTGTTCTTTACATCTGTGTCTCCTTTGCTGTCTTGTATGTAGGATCGTTAGTACAATCTTTCTAGATTCCATATATAGAGCATAATGATTTAATTTATATATATCTTGAAATGATGACTACAACTTTTGTGAATATCTATCATCTCATATGGGCTTCCCTGATAGCTCAGGTGGTAAAGAATCCCCCTGCAATGCAGGAGACCCCGGTTCAATTCTTGGGTTGGGAAGATCCACTGGCAAAGGGATAGGCTACTCACACCAGTATTCTTGGGCTTACCTTGTGGCTCAGCTGGTAAAGAATCGCCTGCAATGCAGGAGACCTGAGTTCGATCCCTGGGTTGTGAAGATTCCCTGGAGAAGGGAAAGGCTTGCCACTCCAGTATTCTGGCCTGGAGAATTCCTGGACTGTCTAGTCCATGGCCTCACAAAGAGTTGGACACGACTGAATGACTTTCACTTTCAGATCGTCTCATATAAATACAAAATTAAAGATAGAAAAATATTTTTGTGTGTGAAAAGAACTCTTAGGACTTACTGTTCTACTAACTTTCATACATAAGATACAGCAATATTAACCATATTTACCACATTGTACGCTATATCCTTGGTTCTAATTTATCTCACACCTGGAAGTTGTTACCTTTTGACTGCCTTCATCCAATTCTCCCATCCCCAGCCTTAGCCTTGATAAACACATATCAGATATCTTTCAGTGTGCTTGTTTTTTTTACGTACAATTGGCCAAGAACACTGTTACTTCCTCTTACCCAGTGTAGTGATTCCATGTTTCTGTTTATTTCAAAATAATCACCACAATAAGTCTAATTACCATCTATCAACATTTAAAAAATTACATAATTAATGATCGTATTCTTTACATTGAGTATTTCATGCTCTGACTCATGTATTTTGGACTGGCAGTTTGTCTGCCCTAACCTCCCTCACCAGAGAATCAGGAGTGCATGCCCATAAAAATACACATACAGCAGGGTTCACGGCAGCTTTATGTATAAATGGCAAAAGTACAAATTGTTCCCATGAACATTCGGAGACTGGACAAAGCATTTGTAGCATTTTCATACAATGGATTAATATTCACCAATTTAGAAACCAAAATGAAGTATAGCTGTTGACAGCAATTTCACAAAATCTCACCGTTCTCATGAGCTAAACAAAAAAGTCAAACACACTCACTAGGTTAATCAATTTATTATTGATATATTTTTTAAAATGTGGAAAACATGACCATAAGGGTGGTTGCCTATGGGGGGAAGGTGTGGTACAGAATGGGAAAAGACAAAAGGAAATCTTATGTTGTGCTGGAAATTTGCTCTCTTTAGTTCTAGGTAGTAGTTATATGTGTATATATATGTGATTAAAAGACATCAATCAGAACACTTAAGGTTAATTTCACTTTAGGTACTTAACTATTTATATGTTTACTTTAGCTTTAAAAATACCATTTTTCTGAAGAATAAAGTTAAAAGTTACTGTTTTATTTCAAATGTTCATTTTTTCATTGAACTCAAACTTTCACCCTAAAAAAATAATAATATAATTATGGAATAGGGAGTGATTTCAAAAGGCATGAAGGAAACTTTGGGATGATGAAAATATTCTACATCTTGATAATAGGGTGGTTATATAACTGTATATATCTTATCTTTAAGATACCTTCACATAAACATATAGCTGATAATTTCACCAAGCATCTGAATACTACTTGTCTAGCCAAGTTGACACAAAATTAACCACCACACAAAATATCCAAGATGAACTTGGATATTTAGTTCCAAAGATTCCCAACCCAACTATGAAAGATCCACCTGATTTTGTCTTGCTTCTTGTAGTAAAATACATTCAATGTGGTGAAAATTGAAGAATGAACTGTCAAAGAAAAAGGAGCCAATGTGGGATGATTTGAAACGAGTCAGCTTATCCACATACTATACTCACCAATCAAGCCCATAGTGAGGCTGGACAGTCCTTTGCTTACAAGGTTATGCAGGTGAGTGTAGAGATCCAATCAGTTGTCCCAGCCTAAGCCAGAAGCACAGATGCTATTATCCAGGGAAGATGTATGATGTACACAAAAAACTAACAGCTGGCATGTATTAGGGCACAAGAGACTGACAAGGTTTTTGAGAAGGTTATTCTAGCAGAAATGCTTCCACCTAGGACTGAAAGGAGCAGGCATCATACATGTAGAGGAGGAATGTCTCCAGAGATAGTGCCCTGGTAGGCAGGGCCAACAGGGCCTCTTCCAGCTGAGAAAATAGTCTCACCTTCCTGGTGGTTCATAAAGCTGAGTCTGCCTGCATAGGGGCTGACATGGAGCATTACTTTCACAGAGGAGTGTTCTCTGGTCCCAGAATCTAATGAGATTTCTCTTGGTGGGTTTTGAATTTAAGACTTGTGACCCCTTTCTTATCTCTTTCTCCATTTATGAATGGTAATTTCTATCCTATGTCAATATTAACATTGTACTTTGGAAGCACATTACTTGTTTTCTGGTTCACAGGGTCACATGTGACTACAAATTTTTCCCAGGGATGGTCCAGAAACTGAGTCTCGCTCATAACTTATTTAGAAGACATTTAAGTAAAATTTGGGCCTTCAAGTTGATGCTGTAAAGAGTTAAAACTTTGGAGGATGTTGGAATTGGGTGAATCTATTTGACACATGGGAAAATAGGAATCTGAGAGATTGCAATGTGAACTCTTATGTGTCAAACAGGGTCCCTTACAGCCAGGACCTAAAAGTGTTATCTTATTTGGAATTAGGGTGTCTACCAGATGTAATCAAATTAAGATGAGGTCATTATGGTGACCTCCAATCAAATATGACTGACATCCTTGTAAGAAGAAGAAAATACATGTAAAGACAAAGACAATCAGGGAGATATTTTTGTGACCAGAGAGGCAGAGATTAGAATGATGCAGCTGCAAGCCAAAAAAACCAAAGATAGATGCCCACTCCTAGAAGCTACAGAGCAGAAACGAACATTCTACCAATTCTCAGGGAGAGCATGAAATAAAAAGAACAAATGGAAGCAAAAGGAAGCACGTCTTCGGGTGACCCCAATCCTGTTCATAAGTGCTCCATCCAAAATACCTCATCTAATCCTTGTTGTAGGAGAAGGCAATGGCACCCCACTCCAGTACTCTTGCCTGGAAAATCCCATGGACGGAGGAGCCTGGTGAGCTGCAGTCCATGGGGTCGCTAAGAGTTGGGCACAACTGAGCGACTTCACTTTCAATTTTCACTTTCCTGAATTGGAGAAGGAAATGGTAACCCACTCCAGTGTTCTTGCCTGGAGAATCCCAGGGATGGGGGAGCCTGGTGGGCTGCTGTCCATGGGGTCGCACAGAGTCGGATATGACTGAAGTGACTTAGCAGTAGCAGTAGCAATCCTTGTTGTTGTCGTTCAGTTACTCAGTCATGTCCAACTCTTTGCGACCCCATGGACTGCAGTATGCCAGGTTTCCCTGTCCTTCACTATCTCCCAGAGTTTGCTCAGATTCCTGTCCATTGAGTCAGTGATGTCATCCAACCATCTCATCCTCTGTCATCCGCTTCTCCTCCTGCCCTCAATCTTTCCCCGCATCAGGGCCTTTTCCTTAAGTAGGTTATCCCATCAGGTGGCCACAGTATTGAAGCTTCAGCATCAGTCCTTGAATATTCAGGATGGATTTTGTTTAGGATTGACTGGTTTGATCTCCTTGCAGTCCAAGGAACTCTCAAGAGTCTTCTCCAGACTCTTTGTCCTTACCTTTTTCATGCATGTACATTTCACCTTCAATAAAACTTAGTTGCTCAGGGACTGAGGCCCCATAGAGTTGAGGTCTCTTATGCTAATGATCGGTGTAAATAATTTACCTTCCCAGTAGTCCTTTTCTGGGAGCAGAGGGGAAACTAATTGACTAGCATTTGGGAGAGCAATGGTCATACCTTTCCTAATTCTGAAATCTATTGGGCCACTAGAGGCTTCAGCAGCAGACAGTCAACCACGGAAACCTCAGCTATTGTCCTGAATTATGCCTGCCTAACGCCAAAGACCAGAGAAGGCAAGGGCACTCCACTCCAGTACTCTTGCCTGGAAAATCCCATGGATGGAGGAGCCTGGTGCGCTGCAGACCATGGGGTCGCGAAGAGTCAGAAACTACTGAGCGACTTCACTTTCACTTTTCAGTTTTATGCATTGGAGAAGGAAATGGCAACCAACTCCAGTGTTCTTGCCTAGAGAATCCCAGGGACGGGGGAGCCTGGTGGGCTGCCGTCTATGAGGTCGCACAGAGTCGGACACGACTGAAGCGATTTAGCAGCAGCAGCAGCAGCAACGCCAAAGACTGAGCAAGGGCCTAGGTGTCGGGACAGTCTGGAGGGCCCCAGGTCCAAAGTGGAGTCCTGAGCTGTGTCTGCCCCACAGGGATCCACTGACTGTTTTCAGATGGAGGCGCTTGATTCTTTTTATTTAGTCCAGCGTTCTGGAAAGGGCCAACGATGACTGCGCCTGCCCTTGATTCCTTCCCATCCTTCCTAAGTAGGGCAGTGACAGTGTGTTCACGAAGAGGCGGTGAACATTTCCCGCGAGCCGCTGAGGTTCTCCTTTAGGTCTGCAGACGGAGAAGTGATGTCCGGGCCGGGTCTGAGCAGAAGGTGCAAAGCGGCCCGCATGCTCGCCGGTTAGACCGGGGCGGGGGCAACACCCCGCCCTTCCCGGCCTAAGGACCGCCCCTGGCCCGAGGCCCCACCTTGCAGCCCGCCCATTGGCCGGCCGGTCCGCGTTCCAGGCCACGCCCACCTCCGTGACTGCACTGGACTGGGTGAATCCGCGGATTGTTGCGCGCGGTAACTCAATTCGGAAAGGTCTGTCCCGCGTTGGTCTGCGGTGTCCCGCGTTGGTCTGCGGTGTCCCGCTGTTCGTCCCGAAAATGACAGCGTCTTGCGCGCCTCGCCAGGCACCTCCCGCTCGCCCCGAGAGTCCCCCCTTCCCTTGGTGCTGCGTCGGGATGCTTTTGGCGGCTCTAGTGCTCCCGTTACCCATATTCTCCGGTAGGAGCCTGTAGACAGCGTGCGCCCAGGCGGCGAACTGGAGTGGGTCGGAGGCGGGCAGGCCAGAACCGGGGGCGGGGGGCTTTGCTTGGTGGCGCGGGGCGCTCACACGGAGCTGGATCCACCGGGGATCCTGCTGAGTTGGGGTAGAGGGCGGAGTTGGGGTAGGGGGCGGGGCGGGTGTTTCCCGGGTCTAGCTGTGCGGACACCTAAGGCGAAGGCTTGCTTGTTGGGGGGCACTGAGAGCTGCGCGATGGTGGGCTCGGCCTGGGTTGACCAGGGCCAGGCTGGTTCCCTGGCAAGAGCTTGTAGGACAGAGCCTGATGAGGACAGGTGCAGGGCCCTGGTGCTGGTGGGAAGGGCTTAAGTGTCTGGGGATGTTGCGAGGGGAAGAGTTTGCCTTGTGTTCCCTGAGCGGTTGGGGGGGGGGGGGGGTTGTGTCCCGCTGGGGGAGCCGGGAGAAGTGTACCCGGTATAAGCTTTGTGAAAGTCACCGACCCAGTGGTGCCCAGTGTGGGACTAGGAAGCTTCCTGTCTGCTTTGCATGGGGCTTACCAAAGCAACCGAAAACACATTGGTAGTCAAACCTAGTGAGAAATGAGTATCCTGGAAATGAACTATAAATGATGTTCACCTGGTTTTCCTTTAAAACTCATAAATTAGAGCTGAGACCCCGTTCACTAAGTTTGTGTGTTTCATTGAATCAAATAAATAATACTTTAAATATGTACAAAAATACATGCTTATTGTATAACACATAAACAAGGACAACCATTTTTTAGTACTTTGGTATATTTCCTGGTCTTTGTCCACAGATGTGTTTCTATGCCCCGGATATTTTTAGGATCTATTTCATGTAGTCTGTTTGCTGCAGTTTTTCTTAGCAGCATTCACTCAACAAATACTTGTCCTCTGTATGCCAGGTCCTGTCCAGGTCCTGAGGAGGCACTGGTGAGCAATAAACGCAGCATTCCCATTTTCACTATCCTGAGTTCACTGTCTATTTGTCCCCCTCCTGCACACACATGTGAGTGTATGCAGGGACTGAGTTTTGCTCACTGTTACACCCCCAGTGCCAGGCACACATTAGGAAATCAAATATTAATATTTGCTAGAATTTATTGGGCGTGGCAGACGTAGCCAACACATAAGATTAATGGATATGTTATAACCCAAGAGAAGTGCCCAAGAGGAAAGAAGCATGATTCTCTGATGGCATTTAACAAAGGGCTGGTGGAAGGGAAGACTTTCTGCTCAACAAACAGGCTAGACTCTGCCACCCTGTCTTCTGCACTTGCTGTTTCCTCAGAGGGCTTAGAAAATTCTTCTGCCTTGTGCATAATTAACTCTTTCTTATTCTTCAAGCTCTGTGATGTCACCTTTTCAGAGGGACCTTCTCTGACCTACCATTCCCAGTGGACACACACACTTCAGTTTAGTCCCCCTGCTAACTGGTAGTCACCCACCCAAACTGTGTTCTCCATTCTCTCCTCACTAGAATGCAGAGATCTTGGCTGTCTTGGCACACTTGTGGCTCAAAATGCTCATTTTTTTTTTTTTTTTTTTTGCCTCAGTGTCAACACTCTCGTATAACTATCAAGTACCGGAAAATTAGAGGTAACTTTCAGCTGGGGCTTCGATCCCAGAAACAACTTCTCTTGCTTCCAGGAGGAACGTTCTCTAAAGAGCCACACTTAGGATGGCCTTTCTGTGGTGCCTAAAAGCTAAGGCAGAGGCAGCTGAGGATCAGAAAGGATTTATATGCCCCTGATAGTAGACTCCTCAGGGCTCACACTACTACAGTCTTGCATGTTACAGATCATTTAAAAAGTTTATTTCTCTGCAGGAGAGGTGTGAGTGATGGAACGGCCGTGCTAACAAGAAATTAAAAGGAATTCTTTAATGATGTTTAAAATATGCTTAAGGCTAGAAGTTGAATGAGATGATGAAAATTGTTAAAAATAGAGAAAAAAGATAAAATGAATAGATTAAAAGATTATGTTTAAGGTTGAAAGGTAAAATCAGGATAGGTAGGAAACCTAAATAAGGTATAAATGGGAGCTCACTATACTGGGCATGGAAAGTATGTGGGTACTACAAACAGTCACAGAAGTGGCTCTTGAGGAGCAGGTTTAATAAGTAGTAGTTGTTGTGCCTGAAGGAAATGGCAACCCACTCCAGTGCTCTTGCCTGGAGAATCCCAGGGACGGTGGAGCCTGGTGGGCTGCCGTCTATGGGGTTGCACAGAGTCGGACACGACTGAAGCTGCTCAGCAGCAGCAGTTGTTGTGCCTGGAAGGCTTGCTAGCTCAGAGGTAGTTGCCAAATGGCAGGAGCCCACAGAAGGGACCAGTCTCATTCCTCCAGAGCAGGGTCTGTTTTTTGGGCCAAAACCTGTAATTTCCTTTCATAGGTGATCTCTTCTGCCTATATTAAATCTTTTCTTTCTCCCTAATGAAAGAAGCCAAGATCAGTAAATGCTTACATGATAGTTTCTTAGTTTTCCTACTCTTCATATTACAGTGCAAGAAGAACAGTCCTTGTCAGTCCATTGCTAGGTTACCATACGACTGGGAGTTAGAGAACAAAAGAAATGATGTGGTCAAATACTTCTCCAGTGCTTAAAGTTTTAAGATGATTATTTTCAATGGTTGGATTTATTGTACTATATTCTTTACCATTGATTTCTGTTGAACAGTAGTGATACTTTGAAAACCAAAGTGTTTTGAAGAGTGACTGTGACGGACATGCTGTGTGAGATGATGTTGGCCACAGGGATGAAGGGAGTCCACTCTGTTATGTGTTAAACATAAAAGCATGTAATGAGAAGCATGCAGAGGAAAGTCCAAGTGCTGCTGAACTTCGGTTGGACGACTCACCACTCAGAAAGTCAATATGTAAGAGACAAGTGCTGGTAGGAATGGAAAGGTTGCTTTAAGCAGAAGGCTGGCATCTGGGGAGAAGGCAGACTTCTGTCCCAGAACCTACTCTGAAGATTCTGGTTGGCCCTGAAAGTTTTTAAAGGGAAAAAGGGGAAGTAATCTCCAAAGTTAATCATTGTGATGTCCATGCATGCTCAGTCGTGTCTGACTCTTTGCAACCCCATGAACTGTAGCCCACCAGGCTCCTCTGTCCATGGGATTCTCGAGGCAAGAACGCTGGAGTGGGTTGCCATTTCCTACTCCAGGAGAATCTTCCTGACCCCAGAGATTGAACCCATGTCTCATACGTGTACAGGCAGATTCTTTACCACTGCATCACCGTGGAAGCCCAGTCATTGTGATAGGGAGCCATATTTGTTGACATCTCCAATTGCCTGCAGACTTCTTGACTCCTTGTGATCTTTCTTTAGATCCTCTCTCCCAGCGTTTGCTCTCAAGATTACTGAAGGGAAAACTGGGGGAAAGAGCTGGCCATCTCTTAATTATTCTTCATTTCTATTTCTTGAACTTAGAAAAGAGCCAATAGGCAGAGTATTGTGTGATCAAAAGATGTGAAAAGTATGCTTAGGCCAGAGGTCAGTTAAAATATAGCTTTGATCAAGTGACAAGCCAAAGGGGACCTCCTCCAGATAGCTCTTTCCTAAAAAAAGCTGCTTACACAAGTGAAGGAACTGGTCACTGCCTCCCCAAGGAAGCAGAAACTACTTCCTAGAGGAGATGTTGACTGAACAAGGAAGACAGGAGCTGAAGGAGTTGCTCCAGAGCAGGAAGAAAGGTGTTCAGAGCAGAGGGAGGAGTGTGAGCAAAGGCTCAGAGAGATGACGTGGCTCGGGGCAGTGGTGACCTGTCCAGCCACCCGGCGTGGCAGCAGTGGGGTGAAGGAGGCAAGAGGAAGGCAGCAGTGTAGATCACAGAGTGAATAATTGTGGAGAAACAGGATAGTTAGGAATGAACAATTAAAATCCTAAAAATCAGATTGCGATATTATTGCCTGTTCTTTTTGGGCACCGTGAGACTTTTCGTGGGCTCTAGCAAATGCACATCTAAACTCTGCGTGTGTGTGTACTCAGTTGTGTCTGACTTTTTGCGACCCTTGGACTGCAGCCTGCCAGGCTCCTTTGTCCATGGAATTTTCTAGGCAAGAATACTGAAGTGAGTTGCCAGTTCCTACTCCAGGGGATCTTCTGATCCAGGGATCTAACCGGTGTCTCTTGCATTTGTAGGCAGATTCTTTACCACTGCACCACCCAGGAAACCACATCTAAACCAGGTTGCTTTAATTTCCCCAGGCTCGGTATAAGACCATTTTTTAAGGACTAAATGCAAACGCTGTCATTACCATACGAGGGTTTCAGATGATGAACAGTGATGGAACGCAGTGTTGGTAATGGAACCAAGATTCCTGGCTTGACCCTGGGTGTGCTACCTACTAGGAATGTATTCATGGGAAAGTTCCTTTACCTTACCATGGTTCAGATTGCTTATCTTAAAGAAGGGAAAGTGGTACCCAATTCATAGGAAGACTGTGAAGGATTCGTTAGTTTAAAAAACACGGAAACAATGATTGGCACAGGTAATGCCTGATTTGCTGTTTCTAAAATGATTGATATCACCAATGTTTTTGTAAGAAACATGTTCTGAAATTGTCCGTTGCTAATCTTTAGGAAAAATATAACCTACAATCTTTGAAGTTCACTTTTAATGTTAAAATACTATTTCTAGTCATAGAAGTGATATAAAATAGGTTTATAATAAAATAGTAAAACAAATATTTTGACATGAAAGAAGTGAAAAATTCTGATAAAGTGAAATTTTTGTAAAAAAAAAAAAAAAAAAAAAAAAAAAACCCAAAAATGGAAACAGACAAAAACAGCAGTAAAAAAAGTGATGGTTTGAAGATATTTCTGGAGCAGTTTGGCTGAAGAGTAAAGAGTTTTAATTTTATCAAAAGTATGTAAAGCTGATAACAGTGCTCCTTCAGCTGTGGCACTGGGAACGCAGTGATGAATGAGACATGGCTCCCAGGAAGGTTACCATGTCCTAGGGAATATAAGCAATGAGCAATTACAGCATGAAAAGTGCTATGAAAGAAGTAAATTGTGGCAGCCATGAGGACACTTGACCCAGTTTTTTGAGTGATAGATGTTAAGAGCCTCAGGGAAGAAGTGGCATCTAAGATGACACTGAAGGAGGAATGGCAAGGTCTCTGGTCAAAGCTGAAGTCAAATGATGCATAGAGGTACAGAGTGCCACAGGAAGCTGAGTGATTTAATGGGCACTGCTGGTGGAATTGAATGTGGCTTGGACAAGTGTGCAAGAGTGAGCAGATACTAAAGCTCTCTTAGCCGTATCAAGGAACCTTATACATTATCATGAGGGAATAAGGGAGCCATTGAAATATGTCTGACTTAGAAGAGCTCTGGTCTTAGTATTATATGGTGGCGGTGTGTAAATGAACTGAATGAAAGGTGGCAAGACCAGTATGAAGACCTATTCAGAAACTCTTTTATCAGTTCAGGTAAGAAGTGATAGTGGCTTGAGTTTTTAGTAGAAGTAAAGGTAGAAATCGAGAGAGAACAGGCATTTCAGTTGTGGAAACTGGATATGAAGAGTCAAAAGAGACCACACTCTGGCTTCATTATGTTATTTGAGAAAGTGCAACACCTTCCAAATAGAGCTGTGTTGGGAGGGAAATGAATACACAGGCTTGGCACCCCAGCTAGAGATCTATGATGGATAGAGTGGTTTGGGAGGCAGCTCTTATCAGTGTTAATGATGTCATTAGAGTATGTATTCTCACCCAGGGGGATTTTCAGAATGAAAATTAGGAACATTCCTAGAATAACCCACGAGTAACATCACATAATGCAATCAGACATAGAAGGAAGAGTAGCCAGAGGACAGGCTGAACATCAAGGTCATCTGTTTCCTGAAAACCAAGGGAAAGAGCTTTTCGGGCATGAAGGAGCAAAGGGAAAATGATAAATAGCTCCAGATGTAATAGGCAGGAAACCTAAAATTACTGAGGGAAAGTGTTAGGGTGAATTTACCTAGAAGGAGGCTACTTAATGACTTTGAAAGTACATTATAAATGAGTGGAAATTTAGAAGTAAAATTGACAGATTATGTGTTAGAATTTTCACTTTGACGAAGCAAAGGCATTTTAAAAATAGATAAGATTTGGGGAAATTATGTCTTGGATCAGAGACCATGATTTCCTGAGGGGACTACATGAGAAGGGGTATGGGTGTGTGCTTGTGTCAGAGATTTATTTTTAATTTTTGCAAGTGTGTAGAAAGTGAACTGGAGAAGGAAATGGCACCCCACTCCAGTGTTCTTGCCTGGAGAATCCCAGGGACGGGGGAACCCAGTGGGCTGCCGTCTATGGGGTCACACAGAGTCGGACACGACTGAAGCGACTTAGCAGCAGCAGCAGCAGAAAGTGAACAGTTCTCTTGATTCATAGCAGAGTACTATTTCACTTTTCTGTCACTTACTTACCTGGAGCACTGGGGAATTTTCTGAATGCAGCCTATTATATTATGTAATAATACCTATTTTTAAAATGTAATATTGCATTTCTTGCCTTTTTTTTTGCTAATGACTTATTACTTGATATTTAGTTTATATTTACTTGAGACTATAGAAATGACATTAGACAAAAAGCAAATTTGAGTGAATTTTTATTTGAGTTCAAAATGGGTCGTAAAGCAGTGGAGACAACTTACAACATTAACATTGCGTTTGGCCCTGGAACTGCTAACAAATGTACAATGGAGTGGTAGTTCAAGAAGTTTGCAAAGGAGACAAGAACCTTGAAGATGAGGAGCATAGTGGCTGGCCATGGGGAGTTGATAATGACCAGCTGAGAGGATTATCAAATCTGATCCTCTTACAATTACACAAGAAGTTGTCAAAGAACTCAGTTTCGACCATTCTACAGTCATTCAGCATTTGAAGCAAATTGGAAAAGTGTAAAAGCTTGATATCAAATTGCCAACATCCGCTGAATCATGGAAAAAGCAAGAGAGTTCCAGAAAAACATCTATTTCTGCTTTATTGACTATGCCAAAGCCTTTGACTGTGTGGATCACAATAAACTGGAAAATTCTGAAAGAGATGGGAATACCAGACCACCTGATCTGCCTCTTGAGAAATTTGTATGCAGGTTAGGAAGCAACAGTTAGAACTGGACATGGAACAACAGACTGGTTCCAAATAGGAAAAGGAGTTCGTCAAGGCTGTATATTGTCATCCTGTTTATTTAACTTCTATGCAGAGTACATCATGAGAAACGCTGGACTGGAAGAAACACAAGCTGGAATCAAGATTGCCGGGAGAAATATCAATAACCTCAGATATGCAGATGACACCACCCTTATGGCAGAAAGTGAAGAGGAACTAAAAAGCCTCTTGATGAAAGTGAAAGTGGAGGGTGAAAAAGTTGGCTTAAAGCTCAATATTCAGAAAACGAAGATCATGGCATCCGGTCCCATCACTTCATGGGAAATAGATGGGGAAACAGTGGAAACAGTGTCAGACTTTATTTTGGGGGGCTCCAAAATCACTGCAGATGGTGACTGCAGCCTTGAAATTAAAAGATGTTTACTCCTTGGAAGGAAAGTTATGACCAACCTAGATAGCATATTCAAAAGCAGAGACATTACTTTGCCAACAAAGGTCCGTCTAGTCAAGGCTATGGTTTTTCCTGTGGTCAGGTATGGATGTGAGAGTTGGACTGTGAAGAAGGCTGAGCACCGAAGAATTGATGCTTTTGAAGTGTGGTGTTGGAGAAGACTCTTGAGAGTCCCTTGGACTGCAAGGAGATCCAACCAGTGCATTCTGAAGGAGATCAGCCCTGGGATTTCTTTGGAAGGAATGATGCTAAAGCTGAAACTCCAGTACTTTGGCCACCTCATGCGAAGAGTTGACTCATTGGAAAAGACTCTGATGCTGGGAGGGATTGGGGACAAGAGGAAAAGGGGATGACAGAGGATGATATAGCTGGATGGCATCACAGACTCGATGGACGTGAGTCTGAGTGAACTCCAGGAGTTGGTGATGGACAGGGAGGCCTGGCGTGCTGGATTCATGGGGTCGCAAAGAGTCGGACACAACTGAGCGACTGATCTGATCTGATCTCTGATCTGCAAAGCTTGATAAGTGGGTGTCTGATGAGCTGACTGAAAATCAAATAAATCATCATTTTGAAGTGTTGTTTTCTCTTATTCTACACAGCACCAATGCAGCATTTCTTGATCAGATTGTGACATGCGATGAAAAGTGGATTTTCTATGACAACTGACAACAACCAGCTCAGGTGTTGGACTGAGAATCTCCAAAGCACTGCCCAAAACCAAACTTGCACCCCCCCCCAAAAAAGGTCATGGTCGCTGTTTGGTGGTCCACTGCCCATTTAATCCACGATAGCTTTCTGAATCCTGACAAAACCATTACAGCTGAGAAGTATGCTCAGCAAGTCAGTGAGATGGACCAGAAGGTGCAGCGCCTGCAGCCAACACTGGTGAACAGAAAGGGCCTAGTTCTTCTCCTTGACAGCACCCAACCGCACATCACACAACCGGCACTTCAAAAGTTGAACAAATCGGGTAAGATATTTTGCCCCATCCTCGGTATTCACCTGACCTCTCACCAACCAACGGCCACTTTGCCAAGTGTCTTGACAACTTTTTGTAGGGAAAATGCTTCCACAAAAAGCAAGAGGTAGAAAATGGTTTCCAAGAGTTCTTCGAATCCCAAAGCATGGATTTTTATGCTACTGGAATCAACAAACTTATTTCTCATTGGCAAAAATGTGTTGATTGTAAAGGATCCTATTTTGATTAATAAAGGTGTGTTTGAGCCTAGTTACAATGATTTAAAATTCAGTGTGAAGCCACAATTACTTTTGTGAATATATAAAGTGAAGTCATATTTTGAAGTACATAGTCCACATCTATTTTGATCTTTGAAACCCACAATGCTTAGTTAATAATCTCTTCTTACTACAGCAAGTCTTGAGCACCCAGTGTGTACAGAGTGTAGTAGAAAAAAAAAGTATATGATCCCTTCCCTCTAGAATCTTGCCTTCTGAGAGGAAACCGAGCCTGAATTGACAAATGATCATATGCTTGTGTTTCAAACTATGGAAGAGTAATCTGAGCAGAGTGTTATAGACTATAAAAGAACTTTTAAGATGAGAGGTGAGTTTTGAAATAAATTTAGAGAAAAAATATGTAAGGAAACATGTGCCGTGCTGTGCTAAGTTGCTTTAGTCGTGTCTGAGTTTTTTGCCACCCCCTGGACTGTAGCCAGCCAGGCTCCTCTTTCCATGGGATTCTCCAGGCAAGAATGTTTTAGTCTGTTGCCATGCCCCCCTCCAGGGGATCTTCCCAACCCAGGGATTGAACCTGCATGTCTCATGTCTCCTGCATTGGCAAGCGAGTTCTTTACCACTAGCACCACCTGGGAAGCCCGTGAGGATGTGTGTGTGTGTGTGTGTGTGTGTGTGTGTGTGTGTGTATATATACCCAAAAGATAGATTTTGTGTCCTTGAATTTAGTATTGAATGAAAACTTAGCTTATTCCTCAACAAATTAAAAGTTAATAGACACATTCTCCACTACTACCATCGCTTGGATAAAACCATGGATAAAATCATTTAAAATCTTGCTAAGAAACTTTCTACTTACTCTGTACTACCTGCTTGCTGCTACGTCACAATGGCTGATGGGAAAGACGAAATTCCTAATTTTCTGTTTTTATTCTCTTATTCCTAGTACGCTGCATTGATCCACCAGTATTGGACAGTATGAAGCTAAAGGGTGTCATTAAACGCCATTATTATCCTGGGGACAGAATAGACTATGAGTGTTACCGAGGATACTTTTATGTGTGGCCTTATCTCCTCTCAGCTACTTGTGAGCCTAATGGCTCATGGAGCCGTATTGAAGAAGCATGTTTAAGTAAGGAAACTAAACCATTTTTATTTCTTGTTTTTTCCATTCTCTAGAGATTTTTACACATTTTAAGAGTTAATTTTCCACTACAACAGTAATGATTTTCTCATAAGAAACTAGGTTGTAGATAGCAATCCATTTTTTCTGGTTTTGAGAAATCTCCAGGGAGTCTTTCTTGGGGATTGGTCCCTCGATAAATGTGAATTTCAAGTTTGCCCTTATAATAATTAAATAAAGAAAATAATATTTCATCAATAAAAAAGAGCAGTGTAGAATTTTGATCTTGATTTAAATGTTTTGAAATTGGTATGAAAAAACAAATTTGAAAATTTTCTTTTAGGAAAATCATGTCCAGATCCACAAGTAAAACATGGTAAAGTAGTTGCCCCAAATGACACATTTGAGTGGGAATCAGAAGCTCACATTTCTTGTGATGAGGGGTAAGTTACTCTTTAGAAAGAAATAAGGTAAACATTGTGAATTTCATTTTTATTTGCTTCTCAACTTGATCATTTCCTTAAAGTTGATTTCATTTTTCTTTCTAGGTGGTAAGTTGACTTGAAATGATGTGTTATACTGAAATGATGTTACACTGAAAAAATGTGTAATTAATAGAAAGAAATTTAAATTGAAGAAAAGCAAGATTGTATACTTATTATATATGAGAATAAGTCTATTGGATGTGGCAAAAATGTAATAATTATGATAGCTTTATCCTTAACTACAAAGTACACCTGTTTAAAATGGACATTCTCAGAGTTGAAGGAGGGCTCACAGAAATGACTGATATCAACAGTGTAGAAGGGCTCCTTTTTCTCCACACCCTTTCCAGCATTTATTATTGGTAGACTTTTAAATGATGGCTATTCTGACAGATATAAGGTAATATCTCACTGTAGTTTTGATTTGCATTTCTCTAATAATTAGCAATATTTAGCACTTTTTTTCATGTGCCTGAAAAAGACACTTGTATGCTTTTTTGAAAAAATGTCTGTCTAGTCCTTCTGCTCATTTTTTGATTATGTTGTTGTTGTTTTTGGTATTAAGCTGTGTGAACTCCATATATTGGAAATTAATCCCTTCTTGGTAGCATCATTTATAAATATTTTCTCCCAGTCCATAGGTTTCCTTTATGATCTCCTTTGCCATGCAAAAGGGCTTCCCATTTAATTAGATCCCAGTTTTTTATTTTTGCTTTTATTTTCATTACTCTAGGAGATGTATCCAAAAAAATATTGCCACAATTTATGTTAAAGAGTGTTCTGCCTATGTTTTCCTTGAAGAGTTTTATAATATCAGGTCTTACATTTAGGTCTTTAATCCATTTTGCGTTTAGTTTTGTATTTATTTGTATATGGTGTAAAAGAATATTCTACTTTCTATATGGTGTAAAATGTTCTCTGTGTAGAATGTTCTATATGGTGTAAAAGAATGTTTCATTCTTTTCACATATAGCTGTCTAGTTTTCCCAGCACCACTTATTGAAGAGACTGCCTTATCTCCATTGTCTATTCTTGCCTCCTTTGTTCTAGATTAGTTATCAGTGTATGAGTTTATTGGTGGGCTTTCTATCCTGTTCTATGGTTCTGTGCGTCTCCTTTTCTGCCAGTACCATACTGTTTTGAAGACTGTAGCATTATAGTATAGTTTGAAGTCAGGGACCATGATTCCTCCAGTTCCATTCTTCCTTCTCAAGATTGTTTGGCTATTAGGGGTCTTTTGTGTTTCCATACAACTTAAAACATTTTTTACTCTAGTTCTGTTAAAAGTGCCTTTGGTAATTTGGTAGGGATTGCATTGAATCTATAGATTGTCTTGGGTAGTATAGTTATTTTGACAATGCTGATTCTCCAAATCCAAGAACACAGAATATCTTTCCATCTGTTTGAGTCATCTTCAGTTCCTTTCATCAGTATCCTATAGTTTTCAGAGTATAGGTTTTTTGCCTCCTCAGATATAGGTTTATTTCTATATATTTTATTCTTTTTGATGCAATAGTAAATGGGATTGTTTCCTTAATTTCTTTTTCTGATATTTCATTGCTAGAGTATAGAAGTGCAACAATTTCTGTATATTAATTTAGTATTCAGCAACTTTTCAAAATTCAATGATGAGCTCTAGTAGTTTTCTGGTAGTGTCTTTAGGATTTTCTATGTATAGCATCACATCATCTGCAAACAGTGATGGTTTTACTTCTTTTCCAATTTGGATTCTTTTTATTCATTTTTCTTCTCCATTTCCTGTGGCCAGAACTTCCAAAACTAGGTTAAATTAAAGTGATAGGAGTGGGCATGCTGGTATTTTTCCTGATCTTAGAGAAAATGTTATCCATTTTCATCATTGAGTATGATATTAGCTGTGAATTTGTCATATATGGCCTTATTATGTTGAGCCATGTTTTCTCTAAGCTCACTTTCTGAAGAGGATTTTTTAAATCATAAATGGATATTGAATTTTATCAGAAGTTTTTTCTGCATCTATTGAAAGGATCACATGGTTTTTGTTCTTCAATTTGTTAATATGGTGTAATGCACTGGTTGATTAATGAGTATTTAAAAATCATATCCCTGGGATAAATCTCAGTGGATCATGATGTATAATCCTTTTAATGTATTGTTGGAGTTGGTCTGCTAGTATTTTGTTGAGAATTTTCATTTATATTTTCATCAGTGATTGACAAAAAATTTTCTTTTTTGTGTGATATCTGGTTTTGGTATTAGGGTGATGCTGTCTTATACGTTTGGAACTGTTCTTTCTTCTGCAAATTTTTGGAATAGTTTCAGAAAGATGGATGGATGTTTGGTAGAATTCACCTGTGAAGCCATCTGGTCCTGGAATATTTTGCTTTTTGGGAATTTTTAAATTACTGATTCAATTTCAGTACTGGTGATTAGTCTGTTCTTACTTTCTATTTCGTCTTGGTTCAGTCTTGGGAGATTATCTCTTTCTAAGAATATTTCCATTTCTTCTACAGTAGATTGTCCATTTTAGTGGCAGATAGTTGCTTGTAGTAGTCTTTTGTGATCCTTTGTATTTCTGATGTGTTGGTTGTAAGTTCTTTTCCCTTTCTGGTTCTATTGATTTGGGCCCTCTCCTCTTTTTTCTTGATGAGTCTGGCTAAAAATCTATCAATTTCTTTATCTTTTCAAAGAAGCAGCTTTTAGTTTCATTGGTCTTTTCTATTTTTTTAAAATTTATTTATTTAAATTGGAGGCTAATTACTTTACAATGTTGTGGTGGTTTTGCCATACATTGACATGAATCAGCCATGGGTGTACATGTGTCCCCCATCCTGAACCCCCCTTCCACCTCCCTCCCCATCCCATCCCTCTGGGTTGTCCCAGTGCACCAACTTTGAGCGCCCTGGTTCATGCATCGAGCTTGGAGTGGTCATCTATTCCACATATGGTAATATACATGTTTCAATGCTATTCTCTCAAATCATCCCACCCTTGCCTTCTCCCACAGAGTCCAAAAGTCTGTTCTTTGTATCTGTGCCTCTTTTGCTGTTTTGCTTATAGGGTCATTGTTACCATCTTTCTAAATTCCATATATATGAGTTAATATACTGTATTGGTGTTTTTCTCTCTGACTTACTTCTCTCTGTATAATAGGCTCCAGTTTCATGCATCTTATTGGAACTGTTTTCAAAGTCTCTTTTGTTTGTTGCTGCTCTTATCTTATGATTTCCTTCTTTTTACTGACTTTGACTTTTATTTATTCTTCTTTCTCTAGTTGCTTTAAGTGTAATGTTAGGTTGTTTATTTGAGATATTTCTTGTTTCCTGAGGTAAGTTTGTATCACTGTAACATTCCCTCTTACTACTGCTTTTGCTGCAGCCCATAGGCTTTAGATCATGTTTTCATTTTCATTTGTGTCTATGTATTTTAAAAAAATTTCCTCTTTGGTTTCTTCAGTGATTCATTGGTTGTTCTGTAGCAAACCATGTAGCCTCCCCATGCTTGTGTTTTTTGCAGTTTTTTTTTTCCCCTTATAGTTGATTTCTGACCTCATAGAGTCATAGATAGATAGCATATTAAAAAGCAGAGACATTACTTTGCCAACAAAGGTCTGTCTAGTCAAGGCTATGGTTTTTCCAGTGGTCATGTATGGATGTGAGAGTTGGACTGTGAAGAAGGCTGAGCGCTGAAGAATTGATGCTTTTGAACTGTGGTGTTGGAGAAGACTCTTGAGAGTCCCTTCGACTGCAAGGAGATCCAACCAGTCCATTCTAAAGGAGATCAGTCCTGGGTGTTCATTGGAAGGACTGACGCTAAAGCTGAAACTCCAATACTTTGGCTAGCTCACGCAAAGAGTTGACTCATTGGAAAAGACTCTGATGCTTGGAGGGATTGGGGGCAGGAGAAGGGGACGACAGAGGATGAGATGGCTGGATGGCATCACTGACTCGATGGACGTGAGTTTGAGTGAACTCCGGGAGTTGGTGATGGACAGGGAGGCCTGGTGTGCTGCGATTCATGGGGTCGCAAAGAGTCAGACACAACTGAGCAACTGAAATGAACTGAACTGAACTGAGGGTCATGGTTGAAAAAGATGGTTGGTATGATTTCAGTTTTCTTAAATTAGCAGGAATTGCTTTTTGGCCCAGCATGTGATCTACGCTGGAGAGTGTTCCATGTGTACTTGAAAAGAATGTGTATTCTGCTGTTCTTGGATGAAATGCTCTATAAATATCAATTAAGTCCATCTAGTTCAACATGTCACTTATGGCTCTTGTTTCCTTATTAATTTTCTGTCTGGATGATCTATCCATTGATGTAAGTAGGGTGTTAAAGTGCCCTACTATTACTGTATTACTGTCAATTTTCCCTTTTTGGCTGTTAGCACTTGGTCATATGTACCGAGATGCTCCTATATTGGGTGCATATGTATTTAAACTGTTATATTTTTCTTCTTGGATTGATTCTTTGCTCATTATATAGTGTCCTTCTTTGTCTCTTGTAGTTCAATTCAGTTCAGTCCCTCAGTTCAACCAGTCCTTCTGCCTCATTTACTCTACTATTGATTCCTTCTAGTGTAGTTTTCATTTCATTATTGTATTCTTTAATTGTATTGGTTTTTCTTTAAGTTTTCTAATTCTTTGTTAAAAATGTCTAATTTTTCACTTTGTGCATCCAGTTCTCCTGAGTTCTTTGGTCATATTTACTCAGTTCAGTTCAGTTCAGTCCCTCAGTCCTGTCCGACTCTTTGCGACCCCATGAATCACAGCACGCCAGGCCTCCCTGTCCATCACCACCTCCCGGAGTTCACTCAGACTCACATCCATCGAGTCAGTGATGCCATCCAGCCATCTCATCCTCTGTCATCCCCTTCTCCTCCTGCCCCCAATCCCTCCCAGCATCAGTCTTTTCCAATGAGTCAACTCTTCGCGTGAGGTAGCCACAGTACTGGAGTTTCAGCTTTAGCATCATTCCTTCCAAAGAAATCCCAGGCCTGATCTCCTTCAGAATGGACTGGTTGGATCTCCTTGCAGTCCAAGGGACTCTCAAGAGTCTTCTCCAAAACCACACTTCAAAAGCATCAATTCTTTGGTGCTCAGCCTTCTTCATAGTCCAACTCTCACATCCATACATGACCACTGGAAAAACCATAGCCTTGACTAGATGAACCTTTGTTGGCAAGGTAATGTCTCTGCGTTTAAATATGCTCTCTAGGTTGGTCATAACTTTCATTCCAAGGAGTAAGCATCTTTTAATTTCAAGGCTGCAGTCACCACCTGCAGTGATTTTGGAGCCCAGAGAAATAAAGTCTGACACTGTTTCCACTGTTTCCCCATCTATTTCCCATGAAGTGGTGGGACCAGATGCCATGATCTTCATTTTCTGATTGTTGAGCTTTAAGCCAACTTTTTCACTCTCCACTTTCACTTTCATCAAGAGGTTTTTTAGTTCCTCTTCACTTTCTGCCATAAGGGTGGTGTCATCTGCATATCTGAGGTTATTGTTATTTCTCCCGGCAATCTTGATTCCAGCTTGTGCTTCTTCCAGCCTAGCACTTCTCATGATGTACTCTGTATATAAGTTAAATAAACAGGGTGACAATATACAGCCTTGACGAACTCCTTTTCCTATTTGGAACCAATTTGTTGTTCCATGTCCAGTTCTAACTGTTGCTTCCTGACATGCATACAGGTTTCTCAAGAGGCAGGTCAGGTGGTCTGGTATTCCCATCTCTTTCAGAATTTTCCACAGTTTATTGTGATCCACACAGTCAAAGGCTTTGGCATAGTCAATAAAGCAGAAATAGATGTTTTTCTGGAACTCTCTTGCTTTTTCCATGATCCAGCGGATGTTAGCAATTTGATCTCTGGTTCCTCTGCCTTTTCTAAAACCAGCTTGAACATCAGGAAGTTCACAGTTCACATATTGCTGAAGCCTGGCTTGGAGAATTTTAAGCATTACTTTACTAGCATGTGAGATAAGTGCAGTTGTGTGGTAGTTTGAGCATTCTTTGGCATTGCCTTTCTTTGGGATTGGAATGAAAACTGATCTTTTCCAGTCCTGTGGCCACTGCTGAGTTTTCCAGATTTTTCTGGCATATTGAGTGCAGCACTTTCACAGCATCATCTTTCAGGATTTGGAATAGCTCAACTGGAATTCCATCACCTCCACTAGCTTTGTTCATAGTGATGCTTTCTAAGGCCCTTTGACTTCACATTCCAGGATGTCTGGCTCTAGGTCAGTGATCACACCATCCTGATTATCTGGGTCATGAAGATCTTTTTTGTATAGTTCTTCTGTGTATTCTTGCCATCTCTTCTTAATATCTTCTGCTTCTGTTAGGTCCATACCATTTCTGTCCTTTATCGAGCCCATCTTTGCATGAAATGTTCCCTTGGTATCTCTAATTTTCTTGAAGAGATCTCTAGTCTTTCCCATTCTGTTCTCCTCTATTTCTTTGCATTGATCGCTGAAGAAGGCTTTCTCATCTCTTTTTGCTATTCTTTGGAACTCTGCATTCAGATTCTTATATCTTTCCGTTTCTCCTTTGCTTTTTTCTTCTCTTCTTTTCACAGCTATTTGTAAGGCCTCCCTAGACAGCCATTTTGCTTTTTTGCATTTCTTTTCCATGGGGATGGTCTTGATCCCTGTCTTCTGTACAATGTCACGAACCTCCATCCATAGCTCATCAGGCACTCTATCTATCAGATCTAGGCCCTTAAATCTATTTCTCACTTCCACTGTATAATCAATCATAAGGGATTTGGTTTAGGTCATACCTAAATGGTCTAGTGGTTTTCCCTACTTTCTTCAATTTAAGTCTGAATTTGGCAATAAGGAGTTCATGATCTGAGCCACAGTCAGCTCCTGGTCTTGTTTTTGTTGACTGTATAGAGCTTCTCCATCTTTGGCTGCAAAGAATATAATCAGTCTGACTTTGGTGTTAACCATCTGGTGATGTCCATGTATAGAGTCTTCTCTTGTGTTGTTGGAAGAGGGTGTTTGCTATGACCAGTGCTTTTTCTTGGCAAAACTCTATTAGTCTTTGCCCTGCTTCATTCCATATTCCGAGGCCAAATTTGCCAGTTACTCCAGGTGTTTCTTGACTTCCTACTTTTGGTTGATCCCTGGGTTAGGAAGATCTCCTGGAGAAGAGAATGGTAACACACTCCAGTAGTCTTGCCTGGGAAAGTCCATGGACAGAGGACCCTGGAGGGCTACAGCCCACGGGGTGGCAAAGTTGAACACGACTGAGCACATGTGCATGGCAGGTATATCAGGGAACATTCATCTGTGTGAGCTCTCCCAGAGGCTGATATTTTGGCACCAAGACCTGGCCCCACCCAGCAGTCTGTAGGAGCCAGTGCTGGAAACACCTCAGGCCAAACAACAAATGAGCATGAGCAGACAGGCTGCCTAAAGACTTCCTGAGCCCACAGCCACATTTGGGCTTCCCTTGTGGCTCAGCTGGGAAAGCATCTGCTCACAATGCAGGAGACCTGGGTTCAATCCCTGGACTGGGAAAATCCCCTGGAGAAGGAAAAGGCTAGCCACTCCAGTATTCTGGCCTGGAGAATTCCATGTACTGTATAGATCATGGGGTTGCAAAGAGTCAGACATGACTGAGTGACTTTCACTTTCACTTCACTAGACATGACCCTGCCCAACAGAGGACCAAGATCCAGCTCCAGTGGCCATGGGGCTGACACTAGAAGCAAGAAAATTACAGCCCTGCAGCCTGTAGATTGAGTCTACAAGTGCAGGCCAGCTCATCCTGGGCCCTTGAGTGATGAGAGGGAGTGCACTGCTGGGATGCTTTGAACATTTCCTACAGAGGGTCACTTCTCCAAAATCAAAAAAGAGTAACCAACTTACCACATACAAAAAATACAAATAGCAAATTAAAGAAAATGAAAACAGAAAAATATATTTCAGATGAAGCAACAAGATAAAGCCCCAGAAGAACTAATTGACATGGAGAAATGGAATCTACTCAAGAAAGAGTTCAGAGTAATGATAGTAAATATGACCTTCAAAGCATCCCAGCAGTGCACCCCCTCTCATCACTCAAGGGCGCAGGATGAGCTGGCCTGCACTTGTAGACTCAATCTGCAGGCTGCAGGGCTGTAATTTTCTTGCTTCTAGTGTCAGCCCCATGGCCACTGGAGCTGGATCTTGGTCCTCTGTTGGGCAGGGTCATGTCTAGTGAAGTGAAAGTGAAAGTCACTCAGTCATGTCTGACTCTTTGCAACCCCATGATCTATACAGTACATGGAATTCTCCGGGCCAGAATACTGGAGTGGCTAACCTTTTCCTTCTCCAGGGGATTTTCCCAGTCCAGGGATTGAACCCAGGTCTCCTGCATTGTGAGCAGATGCTTTCCCAGCTGAGCCACAAGGGAAGCCCAAATGTGGCTGTGGGCTCAGGAAGTCTTTAGGCAGCCTGTCTGCTCATGCTCATTTGTTGTTTGGCCTGAGGTGTTTCCAGCACTGGATCCTACAGACTGCTGGGTGGGGCCAGGTCTTGGTGCCAAAATATCAGCCTCTGGGAGAGCTCACACAGATGAATGTTCCCTGATATACCTGCCATGCACGTGTGCTCAGTCGTGTTCAACTTTGCGACCCCGTGGGCTGTAGCCCTCCAGGGTCCTCTGTCCATGGACTTTCCCAGGCAAGACTACTGGAGTGTGCTACCATTCTCTTCTCCAGGGGATCTCCCCAACCCAGAGATCCACCTGCATCTCCTACACTGACAGGTAGATTCGTTGCTGGGCCATCTGAGAAGTCCTGTATATCTGCCACCAATGTCTATATTCCCAGAGTGAATCACAGCCACCCCCTGCTTCCTCAGGACACCTTTCAAGATCCATAGGTAGTTCTGATCCAGGATCCTATGAAGTTATTGCTTTTGCCTTTGTTCCCGGTGTCTATGAGACTTTTGTGTACCCTTTTAGAGTGAAGTCTCTGTTTCTCCCAGTCCTGTGAGCTCCTGTAATCAATCTCTGGTGGCTTTCAAAGCCAAATGCTCTGGGATCTCCTCTTCCCAGTGCTGGAGTCTTGGGTTAGGGGCACTTCACTGGGACTCAGAACTCGCTCTAGTGGTAAAACCTCTATAATTATTCTCCAATTTGTGGGGCACCCACCTAAGGGAATGGGATTTGATTATATTCCTAATATGCCCTCCTACCAGTCTCTTTGTGGTTCCATCTTTTTGTTTCTAGCTCTAGGGCACCTCTTCTGTTAGGCTTCAGTCTTTTTCGATGATGATTGTCCTGTAGATTGTTGTGATTTTGGTATTCTTGTTAGAGGATGTGAGTTTAGGGTCCTTCTCCTCTGTCGTCTTAGCTGCTCTGTCTTTGTCTTTTGAGAGTTTGATTATTATGTGTCTTAGTGTGGACTTCTTTAAGTTCTTTTTACCTGGAAGTTGTTGACCTTCTTGATTGTATTTGTGTTTCTCATCAAATTTTGGAAGTGGTCTGCCATTATTGTTAAAATGTTCTCTCTGTAGCTTTCTATCTCTCCTCTCCCTCTGAGAGTCCCACGGTGTGTATGATCCGCTTGATGATGTCACACAAGTCCTTTAGGGACTGCTCATTTTTCTTTACTCTTTTTTCTTTCTGTTGCTCAGATTCAGTAACTTCCCCCATTCTATGTTTAGGTTCACCAATTCTTCTTTCTGCCTGCTCAAATTTTCTTTAAATCCCTCTACTGAATTTTTTATACCAGGTATTGTACTTTAGGCCCAGAATTCCTTCTTGATTTCTTCTTAGGTTATCTGTCTCCTCATGATGGGCTTCCTAGGTGGCACAGTGGTAAAGAATCTGCCTGTCAATGCAGGAGACATGAGAGACGAGGGATGGATCCCTGGGTTGGGAGGATACCCTGGAGTAGGAGATGCCAACTGACTCCAGTGTTCTTGCCTGGAAAATTTCATGGCAGAGAAGCCTGGAAAGCTGCAGTCCATGGGGTCACAGTCAGACACAACTGAGCAGGCACACGTGAGCATTCTCCTTATGACTGTTCTGCTTCGCTCATACATCATTTTCTTGATTTTCTGCACATCTTTCTTTAGTTGTTTGAGCATATTTAAGATAGTCCTTATCTAATCTATCTGTCATCAGATGTTTTTCAGGAGCAGTTTCTGTTCATTTAATTTTATTTTTATTTTGAATGGGCCATACTTTCCTGTTTCTTTGTATGCCTGGTGATTTTTTGTGGGATACTGGACATTGGAATTTAATAATATGGTAACTTTGGAAGTCAGATCCTCCCCTTTCCCTGGACATTGCAGTTTTTGTTATTGTTTTTTGATTTCTGTAGGATATTTCTCTGCCAGCAATCAGCCTGAGTTGTAAGCTGAAGGTCTTCTCAGGCCATTTCTGAGTTTTTCCCTGAATATGCACACTTACTTTCTAAATTTCCCCTCATATGCAATTATTTTTGAATGTCTAATCTTTAATTATTGGCTTCTGAAGCATTAAAATGAAGTTGAAAGCAAAAATCAAATTGGAAGCAAATGGTGCTTGATCTTTAAATCCCATGTAATTCACTTCAGCCAACAAGGAAGGGGCTTGCAATCATCAGCATGACATGACAACAATGGCTACCCACCATTTCCTGTGATCAGGAGCGAAAGTCAGCGATCAGAGTACAAATCCTTGGTTCTTGGAGGACAGTCCTTTCTGGGTACTCTGCCTCATGCAATCTGTGTGTGAGCTGCTCAGGAACACATGCACAGCTGCCTGCTACACTGCTGAGAGTGGGAATGGGTAGCTGCTATTTTCCTAAGAGCTAAAACTGACTGAAATAAATGTGATTTTCCTGTCTGAGTTTTCCTCTGGAACTTACAATTCTTCAACAGACTCCAAAGTCCAAAAATAGTGACATCAGGCAGACTCTGCCCTTGCAGTTTTTGTCAAGTTATGGAGACAGATTCCTAGTGCCTCCAACTCTGCCACCTTCCCCAAGTCCTCTCCTAAAACACTACAATATACAAAAAATGAGGGCAACTTGATGGAGAAGTCTACTAGAACCTTGTGCAAGCAGTTTCACTGATTAATTTTAAATTGATCAAATAAAAATATTAGAACATTCTCTCATAGATACAGAGAGCCTATTAAGCACTTTGAGAGGTTCCAAAAACTTAGAGCATAGACTCTTCTCAAAAAAAAAAAAAAAATGAAACACAATATATACTAGTATAATATATTAAAGCAAAATAGTAAATAAGAAGTGCTGAATACATAAAATTATTTATGATCATTACAATGAGAGTCCAGAGGGAAGAGAGAGCACTGTGAATTTAAATTATCAGAAAAGATTAAGAGAAGATTGCATTAAGTAGCAGTCCTAAGCTGTTGCTAGGAAGATATTCTGATCTAAAGAATATTAAAAAGAGCTAAAACTTACCCAGTACTCACTATGTGTCAGATGCTACCTTATTCTCTAAACAATCCCATTAGGTATGCTATTGTGTCGTTTACATAGATGAGGAAATTGAACAAGAAAATCAGTAAAAGACTTTCCCAAGCTCAAATAACAAGTCCGTCATGCAACTAGAACTTGAATCCAGGCAGGCAAGCTCTAGAGCCTGGTCTCTTTCTCAGTTCTAACTGAATACAGTGGTGGGAGCAAAAGCTTAGAGGTGAAAGTGATGCATTTGCCAGAGAGAGCAAAGATGCCAGCCTGACAGCATGACAGAGTCATGGAGGCTTTTTGCTGTGGGCCAATGTGTGTTCACAGGCGATAACTCTTTATTTGATTAGAATTGCAGACTTGGTTAGCACTTTCATTTTTACCATGTCACTTAAGAAACGTCTCCCTCCAAGTACTAGAGTATAGAAAAACAGCCAGATACAAGTTTTCATTATTATGTGTGCTGTTAAAGAAACAATAACCTTTTCTTTTTTCTATTTAGTTATTTCTTAAGAGGAAAACCTATTATAATTTGTAACCTTATTGGAGAGAATGTGTCTTGGAGTGATACAATTCCACACTGTGAAAGTAAGTAAATTCTCACTTTAGAATTTAGATCAAGAATGTTCAAACTTTTTGGCCTCAGGATCTGTTTTTGCTTTTATTTTTTTATTTTTATTTTTTTTAAATTTTATTTTATTTAACTTTACAATATTGTATTGGTTTTGCCACATATCAAAATGAATCTGCCACAGGTATACATGTGTTCCCCATCCTGAACCCTTCTCCCTCCTCCCTCCCCATACCCTCCCTCTGGGTTGTCCCAGTGCACCAGCCCCAAGCATCCAGTATCGTGTATTGAACCTGGACTGGTGACTCATTTCATATATGATATTATACATATTTCAATGCCATTCTCCCAAATCATCCCACCCTCTCCCTCTCCCACAGAGTCCAAAAGACTGTTATATACATCAGTGTCTCTTTTGCTGTCTCATATACAGGGTTATTGTTACCATCTTTCTAAATTCCATATATATGTGTTAGTATATTGTATTGGTGTTTTTCTTTCTGGCTTACTTCACTCTGTATAATAGGCTCCAGTTTCATCCACCTCATTAGAACTGATTCAAATGTATTCTTTTTAATGGCTGAGTAATACTCCATTGTGTATATGTACCACAGCTTTCTTATCCATTCATCTGATGATGGACATCTAGGTTGCTTCCATGTCCTGGCTATTGTAAACAGTGCTGCGATGAACATTGGGGTACTCATGTCTCTTTCCCTTCTGGTTTCCTCAGTGTGTATGCCCAGCAGTGGGATTGCTGGATCATAAGGCAGTTCTCTTTCCAGTTTTTTAAGGAATCTCCACACTGTTCTCCATAGTGGCTGTACTAGTTTGCATTCCCACCAACAGTGTAAGAGGGTTCCCTTTTCTCCACATCCTCTCTGGCATTTATTGCTTGTAGACTTTTGGATAGCAGCCATTCTGACTGGTGTGAAATGGTACCTCATAGTGGTTTTGATTTGCATTTCTCTGATAATGAGTGATGTTGAGCATCTTTTCATGTGTTTGTTAGCCATCTGTATGTCTTCTTTGGAGAAATGTCTATTTAGTTCTTTGGCCCATTTTTTGATTGGGTCATTTATTTTTCTGGAATTGAGGTGTAGGAGTTGCTTGTATATTTTTGAGATTAGTTGTCTGTCTGTTGCTTCATTTGCTATTATTTTCTCCCATTCTGAAGGCTGTCTTTTCACCTTGCTTATAGTTTCCTTTGATGTGCAGAAGCTTTTAAGTTTAATTAGGTCCCATTTGTTTATTTTTGCTTTTATTTCCAATATTCTGGGAGGTGGGTCATAGAGGATCCTGCTGTGATATATGTCAGAGAGTGTTTTGCCTATGTTCTCCTCTAGGAGTTTTATAATTTCTGGTCTTACGTTTAGATCTTTAATCCATTTTGAGTTTGTTTTTGTGTATGGTGTTAGAAAGTGCTCTAGTTTCATTCTTTTACAAGTGGTTGACCAGTTTTCCCAGCACCACTTGTTAAAGAGATTGTCTTTAATCCATTGTATATTCTTGCCTCCTTTGTCAAAGATAAGGTGTCCATATGTGCGTGGATTTATCTCTGGGCTTTCTATTTTGTTCCATTGATCTATATTTCTGTCTTTGTGCCAGTACCTTACTGTCTTGATGACTGTGGCTTTGTAGTAGAGCCTGAACTCAGGCAGGTTGATTCCTCCAGTTCCATTCTTCTTTCTCAAGATCGCTTTGGCTATTTGAGGTTTTTTGTATATCCATACAAATTGTGAAATTATTTGTTCTAGCTCTGTGAAGAATACTGTTGATAGCTTGATAGGGATTGCATTGAATCTATAGATTGCTTTGGGTAGTATACTCATTTTCACTATATTGATTCTTCCAATCCATGAACATGGTATATTTCTCCATCTGTTAGTGTCCTCTTTGATTTCTTTCACCAGTGTTTTATAGTTTTCTATATATAGGTCTTTAGTTTCTTTAGGTAGATATATTCCTAAGTATTTTAGTCTTTTCGTTGCAATGGTGAATGGAATTGTTTCCTTAATTTCTCCTTCTATTTTCTCATTATTAGTGTATAGGAATGCAAGGGATTTCTGTGTGTTGATTTTATATCCTGCAACTTTACTGTATTCATTGACTAGTTCTAGTAATTTTCTGGTGGAGTCTTTAGGGTTTTCTATGTAGAGGATCATGTCATCTGCAAACAGTGAGAGTTTTACTTTTTCTTTTTCAATTTGGATTCCTTTTATTTCTTTTTCTGCTCTGATTGCTGTGGCCAAAACCTCCAAAACTATGTTGAATAGTAATGGTGAAAGTGGGCACCCTTGTCTTGTTCCTGACTTTAGAGGAAATGCTTTCAATTTTTCACCATTGAGGATAATGTTTGCTGTGGGTTTGTCATATATAGCTTTTATTATGTTGAGGTATATTCCTTCTATTCCTGCTTTCTGGAGAGTTTTTATCATAAATGGATGTTGAATTTTGTCAAAGGCTTTCTCTGCATCTTCATTGCACTCCAGAGAGAAGAATCCAACTCCACCTACCAGAACACTGACACAAGCTTCACTAACCAAGAAACCTTGACAAGCCACCTGTACAAACCCACACACAGTGAGGAAACACCACAATAAAGAGAACTTCACAAACTGCCAGAATACAGAAAGGACACGCCAAACTCAGCAATTTAAACAAGATGAAGAGACAGAGGAATACCCAGCAGGTAAAGGAACAGGATAAATGCCCACCAAACCAAACAAAAGAGGAAGAGATAGGGAATCTACCTGATAAAGAATTCCAAATAATGATAGTGAAATTGATCCAAAATCTTGAAATCAAAATGGAATCACAGATAAGTAGCCTGGAGACAAGGATTGAGAAGATGCAAGAAAGGTTTAACAAGGACCTAGAAGAAATAAAAAGAGTCAATATATAATGAATAATGCAATAAATGAGATCAAAAACACTCTGGAGGCAACAAATAGTAGAATAACAGAGGCAGAAGATAGGATTAGTGAATTAGAAGATAGAATGGTAGAAATAAATGAATCAGAGAGGAAAAAAGAAAATTGAATTGAAATGAGGACAATCTCAGAGACCTCGAGGACAATATTAAACGCTACAACATTCAAATCATAGGGGTCCCAGAAGAAGAAGACAAAAAGAAAGACCATGAGAAAATACTTAAGGAGATAATAGTTGAAAACTTCCCTAAAATGGGGAAGGAAATAATTACTCAAGTCCAAGAAACCCAGAGAGTCCCAAACAGGATAAACCCAAGGTGAAACACCCCAAGACACATATTAATCAAATTAACAAAGATCAAACACAAAGAACAAATATTAAAAGCAGCAAGGGAAAAACAACAAATAACACACAAGGGAATTCCCATAAGGATAACAGCTGATCTTTCAATAGAAACTCTCCAAGCCAGGAGGGAATGGCAAGACATACTTAAAGTGATGAAAAAAAATAACCTACAGCCCAGATTATTGTTCCCAGCAAGGATCTCATTCAAATATGAAGGAGAAATCAAAAGTGTTTTTGCTTTTAAATCAGCAATTATCCCAAAGAGCTTTTCTTTATGTGCCTTGCTGTGCTAAGTTGCTTCAGTCGTGTCCAACTCTGCGATCCTATGGACTGTAGCCCACCCTGGGATTCTCCAGACAAGAATGCTAGAGTGGGTTACCATGCCACCCTCCTTGGGATCTTCCCCACCCGGAGAATGAACCTGCGTCTCTTATGTCTCCTGTATTGGCAGACGGGTTCTTACTACTAGCGCCACCTGGGAAACTGTTTCTTTGTGTGATTTATGTCTACTGGTATTCATTTTATTGAAATTAGAATGAAAGTTTTTAAAATCATTTTTTATTAAATCAATTTTAAGACTTGTATAAAGTCAATACATGTTAACATATACACCATATTTTTATGAAAAAATAAAAAGTTTCCAAAACAGTGAGAACAGTGGCAGTGTTTTACATTTTTTTTTTGCAAATATCTGGCTTAAAGGAAGACATCTGGATTCAGTCTGTTTCAAATTCACACAATTTGTAGATTCTGGGAAATTTCACCATACAGTTACAAGGATGACAGTGAAGTAAGACAGTATTTTGGTATTATTGTGAACCTCTGATCTAGTGAATGGATATGTTTATAAATTATAAAGAATTTCTTAGCTAGTGGTAGATTTTATTATTATTTTTAAATTAATTAATTTTTTTTAATTGAAGGATAATTGCTTTACAGAATTTTGATGTTTTCTGTCAAACCTCAATATGAATCAGCCATAGGCATACATCTATCCCCTCCCTTTTGGAACTCCCTCCCACCTCCCTCTCCACCCCACCCCACCCCTCTAGGTTGATACAGAGCCCCTGTTTGAGTTTCCTGGGCCATACAGCAAATTCCCGTTGGCTACCTATTTTACATATGGTAATGTAAGTTTCCATGTAGCCACAAGCATATTTTCTCATTAAATTTTCATCTCTTATGATGTCTAGAACAAAACTTTGCATGTCCTTATAGATAATATAGGAATTTCATACAGATACTTTAATAGGTATTTAAGGAAATGTGTTTGGTTCTTAAAAGTTAATTTCTATATGAGTTGAATTTGGGATAATACATTCTCTCATGGAAACTTTCTCTAAATGGGTAATGGATTCACAGTTAACTTCTAGAAATCATAAGTTAAAGAGCATATTGAAGGTAGCACATAGGACTTTACTAATGCTGTCTTATTCTTTCACCTTTCTTTTGCCTTCGTTTGCTCTTTTTTTCCCTTTTTAAGAGATTTATTGTGGACAACCTCCAAAAATAAAACATGGAAAACACACCAATAGCTACAGGAATATATTTGAATATAACGAATTAATAACTTATAGTTGTGATCCTTCAAATGGACCAGATGAATATTCACTTGTTGGACAGAACAAGCTTATTTGTATTGAACCTAACAAATGGAGTAGTGGCCCTCCTGTATGTAAAGGTAATCATATTTCCATTTATCTCCTTTATTTGTAAATACTGTGGAATACTTTGTAAATAGTTTTGTTGTTGTTCACTCACTTAGCTGTGTCCGACTCTTTGCAACCCCATGGACTGCAGGACGCCAGGCTTCTCCGTCCTTCACCATTTCCTGGAGCTTGCTCAAACTCACGTCCATTGAGTTTTACCAATAAGTAAATAATTTTTCCAATAAGTGAAACAATCATGCAAGTTTCCTCCTCTGTTTACATTGACTTCTAATTTAATTTAGGCTGAATTGAATAGAAAATAGTTCTAGTTGTGGGGTTTCCCACTCCTCACCCCACATGTTATTGACATTCCAGTTTACACATTGTGAACTAATATGTGTGTGTGTATAAAAGTTGGGATTTTTTGCTTCAAAAACTAAAAAACTCAACACACACTGCCTTAAAAGTAAAGTTTTTCCTTATATTGCAAGTTTCTGAGCGTTCTGGCTACAAACAATGGCAGGGCAGATTTTTAAAGGCTAACTCTCTCATTGATAATAATGACACACTCTGGACAAAATATATTTTTAGAACAATGTTTAAGGCACTCGAGTGACATGAAGCAAGGAGATGCTAGAGGGGCTTTGACTCTTGGAAGGAAACAATCACCAAGCACAGGATAATATTTACTCTTTTCAGCTGTGCAGGGAACATTTTCTAAGGGAGATCATATTCTACCACATTCCAAAGAATTAAAATCATTCTGAATACATTATCTGATCAAAATGGAATAAATGCAGAAATTAACACATCTAGTCTAGAAAATTCTCAAATATTTGAAAATTATGAAAGATACTCATAAATAACCCATAGTTAAGTAACAAGGAAAGTTAGAACATATTCTGAATTGAATAAAAATGAAAAACATGATATATCAAAATAGCAAAATGTGTATGATAATCAAAAGCATTGCTTAGAGGGAAATTTATAGTATGAATTTGTGTTAGGAAAAAGAAAAGTCTCAAGTCAATTATTGAAGCTTCCACCTTACAAAACTAAAAAAGAAAGAGCAAATGAACTCAAAATAAGGAGACATAAGATAATCATACATAGAGAAAGATCAATAAAATTGTAAAGAGAAAATAATACAGAAAACCAATGAAACTCTGTGGTTCTTGGAAGAAGATTGATAAAATAAATAAAGCTATAACTAGGCTGACAAGAAAGAAAAAAGATATTTAATAAATCAGAGAAAGCAAAATATCATATGACATCATTTATATAGAAAATCTAAAAATACAACAAACTAGTAAATATAACAAAAAAGAAACAGACTCACAGATACAGAGGACAAGCTACCGATTGTTAGCAGGGAGAGGAAAGAGAGGCAATATAGGGGTAGGGAGCATGGCTATAAGACAGGCTGCAAGAATGTGTTCTATGACATGAGGAGCATAGTCGCTATTTTGTAATAACCGTAAATGGAATGTTCCCTTTAAAAGCTGTTTAAAAATTAAAAATAAACTTTTACAAAGAATAAAAAAGAAGACATTGCTAATATATTATACAGACATTTAAAGGGAAGATTAAAGAATATGATGATGATGATAGTTGTAATTAAACAAATTTATGCTTATAAATTTGACAGCAAATGAAATTAACAAATTGCTTTGAAGAAAAGTTTTCAAAATTCCTTTGAAAAAACAAAAAACAAACCACTTCAGTATCCTTGCCTTGAGAACCCTATGAACAGTATGAAAAGGCAAAAAGATAGGACAAAGAAAGATGAACTCCCCAGGTCTGTAGGTGCCCAATATGCTACTGGAGATCAGTGGAGAAATAACTCCAGAAAGAATGAAGGGATGGAGCCAAAGCAAAAACAGCACCCAGTTGTGAATGGGACTGGTGATAGAAGCAACATTCCATGCTGTAAAGAGCAATATTGCATAGGAACCTGGAATATTAGGTCCATGAATCAAGGCAAATTGCAAGTAGTCAAACAGGAGATGGCAAGAGTGAACGTCGACATTCTAGGAATCAGTGAACTAGGATGGACTGGGATGTGTGAATTTAACTCAGATGACCATTATATCTACTACTGTGGGCAGGAATCCCTTAGAAGAAATGGAGTAGCCATCATAATCAACAAAAGAGTCCGAAATGCAGTACTTGGATGCAATCTCAGAAATGACAGATGATCTCTGTTCGTTTCCAAGGCAAACCATTCAATATCACTGTAATTCAAGTCTATGCCCCAACCAGTAATGCTTAAGAAGCTGAAGTTGAACAGTTCTATGGAGACCTGAAAGACCTTCTAGAACTAACACCCCCAAAAGATGTCCTTTTCATTATAGGGGACTGGAATGCAAAAGTAGGAAGTCAAGAAACACTTGGAGTAACAGGCAAATTTGGCCTTGGAGTACAGAATGAAGCAGGGCAAAGGATAATAGAGTTCTGACAAGAGAACGCACTGGTCATAGCAAACACCCTCTTCCAACAACACAAGAGAAGACTCTACACGTGGACATCACCAGATGGTCAACACCAAAATCAGATTGATTATATTCTTTGCAGCCAAAGATGGAGAAGCTCTGTACAGTCAGCAAAAACAAGACCGGGAGCTGACTGTGGCTCAGATCATGAACTCCTTATTGCAAAATTCAGACTTAAATAGAAGAAAGTGGGGAAAACCACTAGACCATTTAGGTATGACCTAAATCAAATCCCTTATGATTATACAGTGGAGTGAGAAATAGATTTAAGGGACTAGATCTGATAGACAGAGTGCCTGATGAACTATGGATGGAGGTTCATGACATTGTACAGGAGACAGGGATCAAGACCATCCCCAAGAAAAAGAAATGCAAAAAAGCAAAATGGCTGTCTGAGGAGGCCTTACAAATAGCTGTGAAAAGAAGGGAAGTGAAAAGCAGAGGAGAAAAGGAAAGATATACCCTTTTGAATGCAGAGTTCCAACGAATAGCAAGGAGAGATAAGAAAGCCTTCCTCAGCGATCAATGCAAAGAAATAGAGGGAAAAAATAGAATAGGAAAGAGTAGAGATCTCTTTAAGAAAATTAGAGATACCAAGGGAACATTTCATGCAAAGATGGGCTCGATAAAGGACAGAAAGAATACACAGAAGAACTGTACAAAAAAGATCTTCATGACCCAGATAATGACGATGGTGTGATCACTCACCTAGAGCCAGACATCCTGGAATGTGAAGTCAAGTGGGCCGTAGGAAGCATCACTACGAACAAAGCTAGTGGAGGTGATGGAATTCCAGTTGAGCTACTTCAAATCCTGAAAGATGACACTGTGAAGGTGCTGCACTCAATATGCCAGCAAAAATGGAAAACTCAGCAGTGGCCACAGGACTGGAAAAGATCGGTTTTCATTCCAATCCCAAAGAAAGGCAATGCCAAAGAATGCTCAAACTACCACACAATTGCACTCATCTCACACGCTAGTAAAGTAATGCTTAAAATTCTCCAAGCCAGGCTTCAGAAATACGTGAACTGTGAACTTCCAGATGTTCAAGCTGGTTTTAGAAAAGGCAGAGGAACCAGAGATCAAATTGCCAACATCTGCTGGATCATGGAAAAAGCAAAAGAGTTCCAGAAAAATATCTATTTCTGCTTTATCGACTATGCCAAAGCCTTTGACTGTGTGGATCACAATAAACTGTGGAAAATTCTGAAAGAGATGGGAATACCAGACCACCTGACCTGCATCCTGAGAAACCTGTATGCAGGTCAGGAAGCAATAGTTAGAACTGGACATGGAACAACAGACTGGTTCCAAATAGGAAAAGGAGTATGTCAAGGCTGTATATTGTCACCCTGCTTATTTAACTTCTATGCAGAGTACGTCATGACAAATGCTGGGCTGGATGAAGCACAAGCTGGAATCAAGATTGCCGGGAGAAATATCAATAACCTCAGATATGCAGATGACACCACCCTTATGGCAGAAAGTGAAGAACTAAAGAGCCTCTTGATGAAAGTGAAAGTGGAGAGTGAAAAAGTTGGCTTAAAGCTCAACATTCAGAAAACTAAGATCATGGTATCTGGTCCCATCACTTCATGACAAATAGATGGGGAAACAGTGGAAACAGTGGCTGATTTTATTTTTCTGGGCTCCAAAATCACTGCAGATGGTGATTGCAGCCATGAAACTAAAAGACACTTACTCCTTGGAAGGAAAGTTATAACCAACCTAGACAGCATATTAAAAAGCAGAGACATTACTTTGCCAACAAAGATCTGTCTAGTCAAGGCTATAGTTTTTCCAGTGGTCATGTATGGATGTGAGAGTTGGACTATAAAGAAAGCTGTGTGCCGAAGAATTGATGCTTTTGAACTGTGGTGTTGGAGAAGAGTCTTAAGAGCCCCTTGGACTGCAAAGAGATCCAAGTAATCCATCCTAAAGGAGATCAGTCCTGGGTGTTCATTGAAAGGACTGATGTTGAAGCTGAAACTCCAGTACTTTGGCCACCTGATGCGAAGAGTTGACTCATTGGAAAAGACCCTGATGTGGGAAAGATTGAGGGCAGGAGGAGAAGGGGACGACAGAGGATGAGATGGCTGGATGGCATCATTGACTCAATGGATGTGAGTCTGAGTAAACTCTGGGAGTTGGTGATGGACAGGGAGGCTTGGCATGCTGCGGTTCATGGGGTCGCAAAGAGTCAGACACGACTGAGCGACTGAACTGAACTTGAAGAAAAATATACCAAAATATCTCCACACAAAGATGTAGGTAGCCTGAATAGTCTTATATCTATTAAGGAAATATAATTTGTATTTAAAAACCTTCCCACAATGAGAACTGAGACCTCCTTGATCTGAGAGATGGCCTTCTTGGGGAATTTACCATACACTGCAGGAATAAATAATAGCACCTCTACACAAACTCTTCAAGAAATATGAGAAACAAGTGCTTCTCAACTCATTTCATGGGGACTTTACACTGATACCAAAGGCAGACAAAAAATTTGAAAGAATATTATAAACAAGATCCTTACTGAATATAGAACTTCTCAACAAAGGGAAGTCCATGCTGTCCATGGGGTCACAAAGAGTTGGACACAACTGAATGACTGAACAACTACATTGGAGAGAAAGAAATAAAATAGTCCGTATTCACTTACAACATGATTGTATCAAAAACTGATGTTTTAGCAAGATCGAAAAATATAGGATCAACATACAAAAATTGTAGGAAGCCAATAAACTATAACAACAGTTTCTTCTACGTGGAAAAATATTGTTTTTCTAAATCTGTTTCCCTGGAATTCAAATGCACAAATGAAGTCTTTTTTTTTTTTTCCCAGTTAGCATCTTGCTTTTTATTCCTGGCCTCTTTCTTCCCACTTTGCACTAGTTTTTCAGGTCCTGTGTGAAAGCAGCTTTTTATTAATTCTGGAATTTCTCCATTTTTCAGTTGTCAAATGTCAACGACCATTTCTTGAACATGGAATAATGGTGTCAGGAAGTAGAGCAAAATTTTCGTACCAATCAGTGGTGGTGTTTGAATGCCTCCAGGGTTTTTACCTGAATGGCAGCAACCTAGTGTTCTGTGGTGGTAATGATACTTGGGAACCTGAGATGCCAACCTGTATTAAAGGTACAAGTGTTTTTTTGCTTTTTCTAATTTTGTCTTTTAGTTTTTAAGACTAATTGAAAAATTGATAATAATTGAAAAAAATCTTAGTATTTAACTCTGTCTCGTACCCATTTCCATGGCAGATGTATGTCAGAATTTACATAGAATTCTATTGTGATTTGGTATGCTTTATGGAGTCTTAGCACGTTCTGTTTCAAATAACACAGGAGTATGTATTTCTCTTGTTCAGTATTTTTATGTATAAAAATAAATGGGGAACCATCTTTCAAAGTAAACTGAAGCATGAGAATTTTTATCTATTGAAGTCAAGAAAAGAATGAGAGGCATAATTCATATAAATGAAATTAAAGCAGTAATCTCAAGTAGTTGGCCCTACATTATTTCTTTTTCAGTGGTGATTTCTCTCAATACAAAGCTCACAATTTTGAGCCATTCAGATTTAGTATCTTCTTGCTTATATTTTACAAAAAATTCTTTAAATTCATACGATTTACACTCATTCATCATTTTCAGTAATAAAAAGGAAGAACATATTTACAGCCATTTAGTTATACTTAGTGATTCTAAAAGTATTTGTTGAGGTCTGCAGATATCAACAGGTACGTAAACTTGGGCAAGTTATGTAAGCTTTACATATGCTTCCTTCCATGTAAAGGTTTGTGCTTTCCTCACTGGGTGAAGCAAAGTTAAAATAGGCCCATTTAAACCCTGTAGCACAGTGCCTGGCTTTTATAAAGCTGTTTAAAGGCAGCTTGTGTGACTTCCAGCATCACATTTAGAGAATATTTTCCAGATCCAAGATTGTGTTTCATTTTCCAGACTGCACTCACTTCTTTTCATAAAAGTGGGTAATTTCTGCTGTCACCAGAATAATACCAGTATTTCTACCGCCCCCATCATTCCCACCTCATACAATTATTATTTTTCTGTTTACTGGGCATTTTTATTTTGCAACAGAAAGTAAATTTCTTAACAACTGAAAAACAGGAAAAGTCCTTACTGAAATGACCTGGAGGATTTCTGGCAGGGACTATTTGTCAGCTGCTCTTCCTAAGACTTAAGAGACTATTTGATATGGTGAAAGAAATTGTCTTCCTAATTTCGGGGTTGCTTTATCTGGCTGCTTCTATTTAGTTGCATCAGAAGCTAGAGACAAGAGGAACACTCGGAAGAGGGTTAGCCTGGGCAGGTGCTCTCAGGGTCCTAGCTGGCTCTGCTCAAATAACATCATTTCTGTGGGTTCTAGTTTCCTGTTGTCTGTTGACACAAACAAATGCCACTTACTGGCTTCTAATGTGTTTCCTATTGTCCAAATAGTTTAGAGTATTGAGGGGCATTATTCATGTTAACATGGTAATTAGAACTCCTTTTTGTAATTCCTGTAAACCTGGTACCCAGTAGCCTCTTTGAGTACTTTGGTGAGTGCTATGAAGTTTTGTGGGGAAAAATATATTTTTCTGATGGATGAGATATATATGTATATCTCATATATTTATATATAAATATATTTATTTATTTAGAACTGGACATGGAACAACAGACTGGTTCCAAATAGGAAAAGGAGTACGTCAAGGTTGTATATTGTCACCCTGCTTATTTAACTTATATGCAGAGTACATCATGAGAAGTGCTGGGCTGGAAGAAACACAAGCTGGAATCAAGATTTCCAGGAGAAATATCAATAACCTCAGATATGCAGATGCTGCTGCTGCTAAGTCACTTCAGTCGTGTCCGACTCTGTGCGACCCCATGGACTGCAGCCTACCAGGCTTCTCTGTCCATGGGATTCTCCAAGCAAGAACACTGGAGTGGGTTGCCATTTCCTTCTCCAATGCATGAAAGTGGAAAGTGAAAGTGAAGTCGCTCAGTCGTGTCTGACTCTTAGCGACCCCATGGACTGCAGCCTACCAGGCTCCTCCATCCATGGGATTTTCCAGGCAACAGTACTGGAATAGGGTGCCATTGCCTTCTCCATATGCAGATGACACCACCCTTATGGCAGAAAGTGAAGAGGAACTAAAAAGCCTCTTGATGAAAGTGAAAGAGGAGAGTGAAAAAGTTGGCTTAAAGCTCAACATTCAGAAAATGAAGATCATGGCATCCGGTCCCATCACTTCATGGCAAATAGATGGGGAAACAGTGGAAACAGTGTCAGACTTTATTTTTTGGGGGCTCCAAAATCACTGCAGATGGTGACTTGCAGCCATGAAATTAAAAGACGCTTACTCCTTGGAAGGAAAGTTATGACCAACCTAGATAGCATATTCAAAAGCAGAGACATTACTTTGCCAACAAAGGTCCATCTAGTCAAGGTTATGGTTTTTCCTGTGGTCATGTATGGATGTGAGAGTTGGACTGTGAAGAAGGCTGAGCACCGAAGAATTGATGCTTTTGAAGTGTGGTGTTGGAGAAGAGTCTTGAGAGTCCCTTGGATTGCAAGGAGATCCAACCAGTCCATTCTGAAGGAGATCAGCCCTGGGTGTTCTTTGGAAGGAATGATGCTAAAGCTGAAACTCCAGTACTTTGGCCACCTCATGCGAAGAGTTGACTCATTGGAAAAGACTCTGATGCTGGGAGGGATTGGGGGCAGGAGGAGAAGGGGACGACAGAGGATGAGATGGCTGGATGGCATCACTGACTCGATGGACCTGAGTCTGAGTGAACTCCAGGAGTTGGTGATGGACAGGGAGGCCTGGCATGCTGTGATTCATGGAGTTGCAAAGAGTCAGATACGACTGAGCGACTGAACTGAACTATATAAATTATAAAATTTTATATATAAATTATATACATATATATTTTATGTAAATATTTTATGTATTATATTATATATGTAAATATTGCATATTAAATCTGTACTCACTGTCCCACCCATGTTTACTCATATGCTTAGTGAGACTATGCACTGAGGTATACAGTGCTTGTCAATACACCTTTTTAAAAGTTGACCATAAACATTTCATAAGAAGAAAAAGCAATACAAGATGGCAAAATAATTGTCTGAGGAGGCTTTACAAATAGCCACGAAAAGAAGAGAAGCTAAAGGCAAGGGAGAAAAGGAAAGATATATCCAATGCAGAGTTCCAGAGAATAGCAAGGAGAGATAAGAAGGCCTTCTTAAATGAACAGTGCAAAGAAAGAGGGAAGCAATAGAATGGGAAAGACTAGAGATCTCTTCACGAATATTGGAGATATCAAGGGAACATATTCTGCAAGGATGCAGACAACAAAGGACAGAAATGACAGGGAGCTAACAGAAGCAGAAGAGATGAAGAAGAGGGAGCAAGAATACAGAGAAGAACTGTACAGACAAAGGTCTTAATGACCTGAACGACCACAATCGTGTGGTGACTCACCTAGAGCCAGACATCCTGGGATGTGAAGTCAAGTGGGCTTCAAGAAGCATTGTATGAACAAACCTAATGGAGGTGATGGAATTCCAGCTGAGCCATTTAAGTTCTAAAAGATGTGACTGTTAAAGTGCTTCCCTCAATATGTCAGCAAATTTGGAAAACTCATCAGTGGCCACAGGACTGGCAAAGGTCAGTTTTCGTTTCAATCCTAAAGAAGGACGATGCCACGAACGTTCAAACCATCGTACAAGGGTGCTCATTTCACATGCTAGTAAGGTAATGTTCAAAATCCTTCAAGCTAGGCTTCAGCAGTATGTTAAATGAAAACTTCCAGATGTAAAAACTGGGTTTAGAAAAGGCAGACAAACCAGAGATCAAATTGCCAACATCTGTTGGATCATACAGAGCAAGGGAATTCCAGAAAAGCATCTACTGGTTCACTGACTATGCTAAAGTCTTTGATGTGTGGATCACAACAAACTGGAAAATTCTTAAAGAGATAGGAACACCAGACCAGCTTACCTGTCTCCTGAGAAACCTGTATGCAGAGCAAGAAGCAACAGTTTGAACTGGACATGGAACAACAGACTGGTTCAAAATTGGGAAAGGAGTACATCAGGGCTAGGTATTGTTGCCCTGCTTATTTAACTTCTATGCAGATCACATTATGCAAAATGCTAGGCTGGATGAATCACAAGCTGGGATCGAGATTGCTGAGAAAAGTATCAACAACCTCAGGTATGCAGATGATACCACTCTAATGGCAGAAAGTGAAGAGGAACTAAAGAGCCTTTTGATGAAATTGAAAGAGGAGACTGAAAAAGCTGGCTTAAAACTCAACACTGAAAAAACTTAAGATCATGGCATCTGGTCTCCCCACTTCATGGCAAATAGAAGGGATAAAAGTAGAAGCAGTGACAGATTTTATTTTCTTCAGTTCCAAAATCACTGTGGACAGTGACTGCAGCCATGAAGTTAAGATGCCTGCTCCTTGAAAGAAAAGCTATGACAAGCCTAGACAGTGTATTAAAAATCAGAGGCATCCCTTTGCCAGCAAAGGTCCATGTAGTCAAAGTTATGGTTTTCCAGTAGCCATGTATAGATGTAAGATTTGGACCATAAAGAAAGTTGAATGCTGAAGAACTGATGCTTTTCAATTGTGGTTCTGGGAGGACTCTTGGAGTCTCTTGGGCAGCAAGGAGATCAAACTAGTCCATTCTAAAGGAAATCAACCATGAATATTCATTGGAAGGACTGATGCTGTTGATGCTGAAGCTGATACTCCAATACTTTGGCCACCTGATTTGAAGATCTGACTCATTGGGAAAGACCCTGAGCTAGGAAAGATTGAAGGCAGGAGGGGAAAGGGATGACAGAGGATGAGATGGTTGAATGGCATCACTGATTCAATGAACATGAATCTGAGCAAACTCCAGGAGACAGTGAAGAACAGGGGGGTCTGGCATGCTGCTGTCTACAGAGTGGCAAAGAGTCAAACGTGATCAAAGAAACTGAACAATAATCAAGGATTTTTATTTATTTTTTTTTCTTTTTCTCACAAAATATTCACCTCTTCTTCAAACAGTAAACTGTATCAGTGTTTTAAAAAATCCTTGATTAAAACACTGATACAGTTTACTGTTTGAAGAAGAGGTGAATATTTTGTGAGAAAAAGCATATGAAAAGACTACAGGGATCTTTCCTCTATTAATAAAAAATAAACTCTCATTATAGAATTGTCAGTCATTTTTTATCCTCAGTTAGAGAAAGAATCCAACAAAGGATCACTAGCAATATATAATGGTGTTAGTCAGTTCAGACACTCAGTCGTGTCCAACTCTTTGCGACCCCATGAACTGCAGCACGCCAGGCATCCCTGTCCATCACCAACTCCCGGAGTCCACCCAAACCCATATCCATCGAGTCAATGATGCCATCCAACCATCTCATACTCTGTCGTCCTCTTCTCCTCCTGCCTTCAATCTTTCCCAGCATCAGGGTCTTTTCCAACGAGTCAACTCTTCACATCAGGTGGCCAAAGTATTGGAGTTTCAGCTTCAACATCAGTCCTTCCAAAGAACACCCAGGACTGATCTCCTTTAGGATGGACTGGTTGGATCTCCTTGCAGTCCAAGGGACTCTCAAGACTCTTCTCCAACAGCACAGTTCAAAAGCATCAGTTCTTCGGTGCTCAGCTTTCTTCGCAGTCCAATTCTCACATCCATACATGACTACTGGAAAAGCCATAGCCTTGACTAGTCGGACCTTTGTTAACAAAGTAATGTCTCTGCTTTTCAATAAACTATCTAGGTTTGGCATAACTTTCCTTCCAAGGAGTAAACATCTTTTAATTTCATGGCTGCAATCACCAGCTGCAGAGATGTTGGAGCCAAAATAAAAATAAAGTCAGCCACTGTTTCCACTGTTTCCCCATCTATTTGCCATGAAGCGATGGGACTGGATGCCATGATATTAGTTTTCTGAATGTTGAGCTTTAAGCCAACTTTTTCACTCTCCTCTTTCACTTTCATCAAGAGAGGCTCTTTAGTTCTTCACTTTCTGCCATAAGGGTGGTGTCAATAACCATATGCTGCTGCTGCTGCTGCTGCTAAGTCGCTTCAGTCGTGTCCGACTCTGTGTAACCCCATAGACAGAAGCCCACAATAACCATATGACAGATGGTTATTGATATTTCTCCCGGCAATCTTGATTCCAGCTTGTGCTTCTTCCAGCCCAGCGTTTCTCATGATGTACTCTGCACAGAAGTTAAATAAGCAGGGTGACAATATACAGCCTTGATGTACTCCTTTTCCTATTTGGAACCAGTCTGTTATTCCATGTCCAGTTCTAACTGTTGCTTCCTGACCTGCATACAAATTTCTCAAGAGGCAGGTCAGGTGGTCTGGTATTCCCATCTCTTTCAGAATTTTCCACAGTTTATTGTGATCCACACAGTCAAAGGCTTTGGCATAGTCAATAAAGCAGAAATAGATGTTTTTCTGGAACTCTCTTGATTTTTTGATGATCCAGCAGATGTTGGCAATTTGATCTCTGGTTCCTCTGCCTTTTCTAAAACTAGCTTGAACATCTGGAAGTTGACAGTTCATGCATTGCTGAAGCCTGGCTTGGAAAATTTTGAGCATTACTTTACTAACGTGTGAGATGAGTGCAATTGTGTGGTAGTTTGAACATTCTTTGGCATTGGGATGAAAACTGACCTTTTCCAGTCCTGTGGGCACTGCTGAGTTTTCCATATTTGCTGGCATATTGAGTGCAGCACTTTCACAGTATCATCTTTCAAGATTTGAAATAGCTCAACTGGAATTCCATCACCTCCACTAGCTTTGTTCGTAGTGATGCTTCCTAAGGCCCACTTGACCTCACATTCCAGGATGTCTGGCTCTAGGTGAGTGTGAGTGATCACACCATCATGATTGCCTGGCTCATGAAGATCTTTTTTGTACAGTTCTTCTGTGTGTTCTTGCCACCTCTTCTTAATATCTTCTGCTTCTTTTAGGTCCTTACCATTTCTGTCCTTTGTTAAGCCATCCTTGCATGAAATGTTCCCTTGCTATCTCTAATTTACTTGAAGAGATCTCTAGTCTTTCCCATTCTGTTGTTTTTCTCTATTTCTTTGCATTGATCACTGAGGAAGGCTTTCTTATCTCTCCTTACTATTCTTTGGAACTCTGCATTCAAATGGGTATATCTTTCCTTTTCTCCTTTGCTTTTCGCTTCTCTTCTTTTCACAGCTATTTGTAAGGCCTCCTCAGTCAGCCGTTTTGCTTTTTTGCATTTCTTTTTCTTGGGGATGGTCTTGATCCCTGTCTCCTGTACAATGTCACGAACCTCATTCCATAGTTCATCAGGCACTCTGTCTATCAGATCTAGTCCCTTAAATCTATTTCTCACTTCCACTCTATAATCATAAGGGGTTTGATTTAGGTCATACCTAAATGGTCTAGTGGTTTTCCCCACTTTTTTCAATTTAAGTCTGAATTTCGCAATAGGGATTTCATGATCTGAGCCACAGTCAGCTCCCAGTCTTGTTTTTGCTGACTGTATAGAGCTTCTCCATCTTTGGCTGCAAAGAATATAATCAGTCTGATTTCGTTGTCGACCATCTGGTGATGTCCATATGTAGTCTTCTTTTGTGTTGTTGGAAGAGGGTGTTTGCTATGACCTGTGCATTCTCTTGGCAGAACTCTATTAGCCTTTGCCCTGCTTCATTCTGTACTCCAAGGCCAAATCTGCCTGTTACTCCAGGTGTTTCTTGACTTCCTACTTTTGCATTCCAGTCCCCTATAATGAAAAGGACATCTTTTGGGGGTGTTAGTTCTAGAAGGTCTTGTAGTTATTCATAGAACCGTTCAACTTCAGCTTCTTCAGCATTACTGGTCTGGGCATAGACTTGGATTACCGTGATATTGAATGGTTTGCCTTGGAAACAAACGGAGATCATTCTGTCGTTTTTGAGATTGCATCCAAGTACTGCATTTGGACTCTTTTGTTGACAATGATGACTACTCCATTTTTTCTAAGGGATTCTTGCCCACAGTAGTAAATATAATGGTCATCTGAGTTAGTGGTGTTAAGTCAGATCTAAACCTGCTAATTTAGATCCAAGAAATCCTTAGTGAAAAAGAAGTATGGAATATGGTAGTACCTGGATTTTTTTTAAAGAAACATACATTTTGTGATTTATTATTAATTAACTACTAGGATGTTCATTATAAAATACTCAGTTGTAGTGAACATTTTACACATACATCCTTATGTACTTGTGCAAATATTTATTTAGGTTAAACCCAGAAAGAGAAGTGCAAAGTTCTGAGCCTATGTTGTTATTTGTTTTAAGAAATTATTTTTAAAGAATAAAAACCAAAATTAAAATCATAATTTTATATTGGTATAGCTAGTAAATGGAGTCAAATTTATGTTTCCAGGTTACAAGCCAACTCATCCAACAAAGACTCCACTTTCAAAATATCCAGGTTCAGTAATTCTTTTTCCTACTTCAAGTTAAGAGCTTTATAAGGTGCAAAAGTTGCTTTATATGGGTGCAAAATCTATGTTTTATTTTAATTTGCATTTCTTTAATCAGTGAGACTGAAGTTTTATTGTCTACATTTATTTATTCATGCTTTTTGTTTATTTTTCTATTTTTTTATTATTCTTATTTTTTCTTTTTTTTAATTTAATTTTATTTAACTTTACAATATTGTATTGGTTTTGCCATATATCAAAATGAATCTGCCACAGGTATACATGTGTTCCCCATCCTGAACCCTCCTCCCTCCTCCCTCCCCATACCATCCCTCTGGTCGTCCCAGTGCACCAGCCCCAAGCATCCAGTATCGTGCATCGAACCTGGACTGGCGACTAGTTTCATATATGATATTATATATATTTTAATGCCATTCTCCCAAATCATCCCACCCTCTCCCTCTCCCACAGAGTCCAAAAGACTGTTCTATACATCAGTGTCTCTTTTGCTGTCTCGTATACAGGGTTATTGTTACCATCTTTCTAAATTCCATATATATGCGTTAGTATACTATTAAGTTTCTAAAATATTTTTTATTGTTAATTTGAACTTATAAAATCCTTTAATATGAAATTTTCCCGAGGGTTGTTAATTTTTTCTTTTTTTTCTTTTTTTTTTTTTTTGCTTTACTTTCACTAGTCACTAGTTTTATATATGAATATATGTTTTTAAATTTTCAAATATTACCAATGTATACAGAGTAAAAGGTGAATTCTTCTTTTCTTTCTATAGCCTATTACTGTTATCACTTTTAATAGTTTAGGGTGTCTTCATCATTTAAAAATAGACATTTGCAAATTGATTGGCTTTCTAAAGTATCTTTGATATTAATTTCTCATTTTACTATCAGTTTCTCATTTAAATACTTTCTTCTCTGCAATTGCCTCTGTGTTTTTTGTCTTAACTTCATTGAGGCTTTCAAATAGCTAAGTCAAAGATTTCTCTTGGTAAATGTCACGTTGCTCTTGAAACTATGCAGGTTAGTTTCAAATATCTTTTGATAATGATTTCTAGCATAATTCCAAAATAAGAGAATAGACTGTATGATTTCAATACCTTTAAACCATGAAATTTTTGCACCTTGTTTTATGTCATTGGATATGTTCCAGTGTCTCCTGGTTTATAGTCTATGGGAACTTGAATAGAATTTGTATCCTGCCTTTGTGTGAAAATTATATAAATTTAATTATGTTGAATTGGCTCATAGTGCTTTTCAGGTCTACTATATCCTTCTACTTTTCTGTCTAATCATCCTATTAACTTTTGAGATTTTGATATTGAAACTCTAACTAAAAATCTTAATTTATCTACTTAAAAATAATTATAATATATAGTAGAATTATATGTAACTTTGTTCTGTATTTTCCAAGTCTTCTGAAAATGTGTTATTATGCTTTCATAATTTTAAGAAAATTTTAAAAATTAAAACTAAAAACAAAGAAAAATAGTTTAAGGTTTCTTTGTATCTATTTCTGTATATCAAAATCCTCACATGTGTAGCTACACATTTAATTTGGTGTCTGTTTCTCTTTGTCTTAAGCAAAAATGACATCATACTGTTCATATTTTTCTGAAACTTGCATTTTTCTACTTAATGTCTTGTATTGGGATTATAGTTTGCATTATTCTTATCCTTTTAAATGATGACTTTAATATGCACCATTATATTTTATTTATCTATTCTCCTATCAGAGGTCATTTATACGTGCAAAAGTTGTATATTAATAGGTAGCCGGATGTATGGATCTTTTGTCTGACGGCTATGAGTGTTGTGCCTTTCTTGTAAAAGCTTTAGGATTTCCCCATGCCAAAACTTTATAAACATATCAACCATGCATACTGACTGCATCCTTTGGTACATCTGAAATTTATTATGATATGGAATGAGATTGGATCCCTCTTCACTTCACCCAACCCCCATCCAATGGCAAAGTGACACCATTTGTTGAATAACTTGTCTTTTCTCCGAGTGTTTTGAGATCCACATTTATGCACTTTTCCTTACCACTTCAGCCAATTCAGTAGCATTAAATGCATTCACATTGTTGTACAACCATCGCTACTGTCTCTAACGCTTTTTCACCACCTCAAACTAAACTTTATACCCATTATAAGCAGTAATGCTTCTTTCTCAGCCATCATCCCAGCTTCAGTAACCTCTATTCTAATTTCTGTATCTATGAATTTAACTTACCTAGATACCTCATTTAATTAGAATTTTGCATGTGTCTTTTTGTGTCTGGTTTATTTCTCTTAGCATAATGTCTTCAAAGCTCATCTACCTTATCTCAGAACTTTATTCCTTTTATGGCTGAAAATATTCCAGTGTTTGTATATACCACATTTTATTTGTAATTTCATCTGTCAATAGATACTGGGTTGTTTTTACCTTTTTACAATTCTAAATGATGCCTCTCAGAATATTGGCATCTAAGTATCTATCTGGAGTCCCTGTTTTGAATTTTGGGAGTGGGTATATACCATGGAGTGGAATTATTGGGTTATATGTTAATTCTTGTTTAATTTTCAGAGGAACTGAAAATACTGTCCTCCATTAAAAAAAAATGTTTTAAATTGGTTGCACCATTTTCATTCCCACCAGTGAAAAGTTTCTAATTTCTTGCCCTCTTTTCCAATACATATTAATTTCTGGTTTTTATAATAACTGGAATTATCTATGTTAACAGGTGTGAAGAAGTATCTTGTGGCTTTTATTTGCATTTCCCTAATGATTGGCGACGTGAGCAGCTTTTCATGTGCTACTTGGCCATATATATATCTTCCTTGGAGAAATGTCTATTCATGTCTCTTGCCTATTTGTAAAATGGCTTTGTGTTGTTGTTGAGTTGTAAAAGTGTATGATATATTTTGGATATTAATCGCTTATCAGGTTTATTGTTTGCAGATGTTTCTGCTCATTCTGTGAGTTGCTTTTCACTCTGTTAATAGTGTCCTTTGATGCACAAAAGTTTTTAGTTTTGATATAGTCTGATATATCTATTATTCTCTTTGTTACATGTGCTTTTGATGTCACATCTAAGAAATCGTTTCCAGTTCAATATTATGAAATTGTCCTCATTATTTTCTTCTAAGAGTTTTATAGTTCTATGTCCTTTGTTTTTTGATTCATTTGAAATTACTTTTTGTATACAGTATAACATAGATGTCAAATTTCATCCTTTGCATGTGGATATCCAGTTTTCTGAAAATCGTTTGTTGAGAAAAGCTGCCCTTTCCCCATTGAATGCTCTTAGCACCCTTGTGAACAATCATTTGACCATATAAGCAAGGGTTTATTTCTGGGCCCTATATTCTATACCATCGGTCTGTATGTCTGTCTGTATACCAGTATTGTCCTGATTATTGTCCTGATTTTGGTAAGTTTTGAAATCTCCTTCATTCATTTAAGTCTTCTTCACTTTCAGCAATTTTCTTATAGTTTTCAATGTACAAGTCTTCTATCTTCTTGGTTAAACTTATTTGAGTATTTTCTTGTTTTTGATGCCATTGTTAATTGAATTATTTACTTACTTTCCTGTTTGGATTGTTCATTGTTAGTGTGTAGAAACACAACTGTTTTGTGTGTTGATTGTGTACCCTTCAGCTTTGAGGAATTAATGCACTAGTTCTAACAGTTGTGTGCATTTGTGTGAATGTATGTGTGATCTTTAGAGAGCTTTCTATGTGAAGGATCATGTCATCTATAAACAGATCATTGTATTTCTTCCTTCCCATATGGATATTTTAAATTTCTTTTTTGCACAATGACTGTGACCCAAACTTCCAATATTATGTCGACTTGAAGTGGCACATGAAGGAATTCTGTCTTGTTCTTGACCTGAAAATAAAGTTTTAGTCATTCGACATTGAGTATGATGTTAGCTATGAGTATTATATAAATGGCCTGTATTATGTTAAGGAGTGTACTCCAGAGCAATTTCTAAATCACTTTTAAGCCCTCCTCTATCTAGAATCACATTGAATTCAAGGCTGACTTTGAGACTATGCTGATGATAAATTTGCTTGCTGTACATAGAGTTAGTCACAGGACTATCAACAGACCAGAAGAAAAATGCTAATGGCATTGAATATAATAATATAATATAAGTTAAAATAAAAATTTATAAAATTTAATGATGCAACTTTGAATGAGAAACATTAATATAATTTATAAGGAAAATTAAATTATAATTATGATTTATAAAAAGGTACAAAACCAACAGCAATGAATTTATAGATCTTTAAGATTTATTTAGTCTTCCTTTTAACTTATTTCCAATTTTTCCCCCCAGGATATCCCAATCCCAGTGAAGAAATACCATCACTTGAAGACTTTGAGGATTTAGGTATTATTCTGATTATTAATAACCTGCATTATGAAACCTTAGATTTCTATATGGAAACATCATGGTTCAATCATTTGTAGGTAGGGAAGAAACAATGTGTCACAAATAATTGGTAATAATTGACATTTACAATTATGTTATTAATGCAGATACCACGACAGATGTTAAGTGGTGGGATATAGAGACACATGTAGGTAATTTTCTCTAATCTAGTGGATTCTAATAGTCTTGGTGTGCTTGTATGCTAAATCACTAAGTCATGTCCAACTCGTGACCCCATGGACTGTAAGCCTGCCAGAATACTGGAGTGGGTTGCCATTTCCTCCTCCAGGGGATCTTCCCAACCCAGGGATTGAACCCTGTCTCTTGCATGTCCTGCATTGGAAGACAGAGTCTTTACCACTGAACCACTTAGGAAGCCCCTGATAAGCTGTACTCAATAACCTGCTGTGGTAGCTATAGCAGAACACAATGAAAAGGGAGGTTCCTGTTAACAGTTTAACAAGATGGATCCTGTACCTGGAATCTATTTAAAAGGGTTCTGTGATCAAAATGATTTGGATGCACTCAGCAGTCATGCACAAACTAGATTGATAAACATTTTTGCTGTAGTTCTTAGTTGATCTGATCAAAATTAAAGTTACAGCTGCTATCTGGGATCCATATATGTTCCGTATCTTCAAAACTTTTAAAACTTTTTCTCAGATGCAGGAATCATTGCTCTGGCTATTCTTACTGCAAGTAAGTATCTCAAATTTTAATACCACTTAAATAATGATGTAATATGAAAATGAGATGTGCATTTTTTCAATGATTTTCCGTTACTCTAGTTTTTACAGTAGAATAGTCTAATAATATCTGATCTTTTCTATGATATACTGCCTTATGTTGGTGATTGTATATTGTTTTATATTCTACATATACTTTTAGTAACAAACCCTAAATAATACATGTTTTTCCAATTGGTCATAGAAATGACCATGACGATTGGTCATGTGAGTCTATTTCCCAAATATGCTTTGGATAATTTTCTAAATTAAGTAAGGGCTCTAACTTACTGTAGACTGTTCAAGTGATTCCAGGGGGCTGGATTTAGATACTGAAGAATCAAGATGGAATGTAAATGTACACGGGCTTAAATAAAATAGTATTTTCTGATGATAGAAATGGTCAGAAATAAACATAACTAACATTGATTTCTTCTGCTTGGTTTGGAATCTTGGTAGTTAGTTTTCAGTGTCACATGTCATTTGTTTTTTGTTTTCTTGTAGTTGTTGCTGTTATAGTGGTTTGTACATGCCTGTACAGATGTCTTTTCAATGGGAAGAAGGAAGAGAAGGGTATGAAAGAGAAGGCAAAGGAAGTAAAAGAGAAGGAAGAGAGGGTTATGAAAGAAGAGGAGGAGAGGGAGAAGGAGAGGAAGGAGGAGAAGGATGAGAAGAAAGAGAAGGAGAAGGAGGAGAAGAAAGAGAAGGAGACGAAGGAGAAAGAGAAGGAGAAGAAGCAGAAGGAAAAGGAGAAGAAGGAGAAAGAGAAGAAGCAGAAAGAGGAGAAGGAGATGAAAGGGTAAATCAAAACACATTTCCTCTAACTTATTCTAGCCTTTTTACTTTTGACATATTTTTGTGCAGTTTTTGTCTTCGGTATTGCATGCTATATTTTTTAAAATGTGCCTGCATGAGTATACTGTCTGAATTTCATTACTAGAAATGCTTTTAGCTGCTTTTAATATCACTGCAACAGGAAGAATTTGTGCAGAATTTTTTCAGCTACTATGACTGTAAGAAAAATTTCTGTGGAGTTTGAGGTTTAAGTTCTACAGCAAATCATGGATGCTTACGGGGTTTTTCCCACCCCAGGTATACCCTCCTCCCTGGACTGCACTAGTGGACCAGATGAACTTTTAAGTTCATCACTTCACAGGTTCACTGTGAAGACTTTGGCATTTATGTTCACTAGAATTTTTATGATGAAGATCTCCATTTGTCCGTATAACTTAGGTCATTGTAAGAAGCTGTGTAGCTAAAAATGGATTTCATTTAGAATTGTTATTTATGTTATACTGAAGAACTAAAAGCAGCATTATTTGATTTCCCTTTATGTTTTCTTAATTTGCTAAGTGGCAGTGAAACCGATAGGGTTAAAATTACTGAAAGGAGTAGGATTTACAAGGCATCTCATTAGTTTTGTCTTGATCTATAAAAATGAAAAGTCTGCTAGGGGTACTGAGAATTTAAAAAGTGCGCAAATTCATATTGTTTAAGGAAAATAGAGGTTTTAAACATAAAACTTAAATTTTTAGGAAATAATTCACAGTTTAATGAAATATTTAGAATAAGTCATGGCTAATAAACCTGATTAACAAAGGCACAAAAAATCCTTAACAAACAGAATTCAACAAAACATTAAATGTATCACACACTGTGACCAAGTATAATATGTAGCAGTGATGCAAGGATGGTTCAACATCTGCAAAATAATCAAGGTGATATACCACATTAACAAAATATAGAATAAAAGTTATACAATCTTATCAATCAGTTCAGTTCAGTCCCGTTCAGTCGCTCAGTCATGTCTGATGCTTTGCGACCCCATGAACCACAGCACGCCAGGCCTCCCTATCCATCACCAACACCCAGAGTCTACCCAAACTCATGTGCATTGAGTCGGTGATGCCATCCATCCACCTCATCCTCTGTCGTCGCCTTCTCCACCTACCCCCAATCCCTCCCAGCATCAGGGTCTTGTCCAATGAGTCAGCTCTTCACATCAGGTGGCCAAAGTACTGGAGTTTCAGCTTCAACATCAGTCCTTCCAATGAACACCCAGGACTGATCTCCTTTAGGATGGACTGGTTGGATCTCCTTGGATCTGGTATTCCCATCTCTTTCAGAATTTTCCACAGTTTATTGTGATCCACACAGTCAAAGGCTTTGGCATAGTCAATAAAGCAGAAGTAGATGTTTTTCTGGAACTCTCTTGCTTTTTTGATGATACAGTGAAGGTTGGTAAGTTGATCTCTGGTTCCTCTGCCTTTTCTAAAACCAGCTTGAACATCTGGAAGTTCACAGTTCACGTATTGCTGAAGCCTGGCTTGGAGAATTTTGAACATTACATTTACTAGCATGTGAGATGAGTGCAATTGTGTGGTAGTTTGAGCATTCTTTGGCATTGCCTTTCTTTGGGATTGGAATGAAAACTGACCTTTTCCAGTCCTGTGGCCACTGCTGAGTTTTCCAGATTTGCTGGCATATTGAGTGCAGCACTTTCACAGCATCATCTTTCAGGATTTGGAATAGCTCAACTGGAATTCCATCACCTCCACTAGCTTTGTTCGTAGAGATGCTTCCTAAGGCCCACTTGACTTCACATTCCAAGATGTCTGGCTCTAGGTGAGTGATCACACCATCGTGATTATCTTGGTCGTGAAGATCTTTTTCGTACAGTTCTTCAGTGTATTCTTGCCACCTTTTCTTAATATCTTCTGCTTCTGTTAGGTCCATACCATTTCTGTCCTTTTTTGAGCCCATCTTTGCATAAAATGTGCCCTTGGTATCTCTAATTTTCCTGAAGAGATCTCTAGTCTTTCCCATTCTGTTGTTTTCCTCTATTTCTTTGCATTGATCTCTGAGGAAGGCTTTCTTATCTCTCCTTGTTATTCTTTGGAACTCTGCATTCAAATGGGTATATCTGTCCTTTTCTCCTTTGCTTTTTGCTTTTTTTCTTTTCACAGCTATTTGGAAGGCCTCCTCAGACAGCCATTTTGCTTTTTTGCATTTCTTTTTCTTGGGGATGGTCTTGATGTACAGTGTCACGAATCTCTGTCCATAGTTCATCAGGCACTCTATCTATCAGATCTAGTCCCTTAAATCTATTTCTCAGTTCCACTGTAGAGTCATAAGGGATTTGATTTAGGTCATACCTGAATGGTCTAGTGGTTTTCCCTACTTTCTTCTATTTAAGTCTGAATTTTGCAATAAGGAGTTCATGATCTGAGCCACAGTCAGCTCCCGGTCTTGTTTTTGCTGACTGTATAGAGCTTCTCCATCTTTGGCTGCAAAGAATATTAATCAATCTGATTTCAGTGTTGGACATCTGGTGATGTCCATGTGCAGAGTCTTCTCTTGTGTTGTTGGAAGAGGGTGTTTGCTATGACCCGTGTGTTCTCTTGTCAGAACTCTATTATCCTTTGCCCTGCTTCATTCTGTACTCCAAGGCCAAATTTGCCTGTTACTCCAAGTGTTTCTTGACTTCCTACTTTTGCATTCCAGTCCCCTATAATGAAAAGGACATCTTTTGGGGGTGTTAGTTCTAGAAGGTCCTGTAGGTCTTCATAGAATTATTCAACTTCAGCTTCTTCGGCATTACTGGTTGGGGCATAGGCTTGGATTACTGTGATATTGAATAGTTTACCTTGGAAACGAACAGAGATCATTCTGTCGTTTTTGAGACTGCATCCAAGTACTGCATTTTGGACTCTCTTGTTGACTATGATGGCTACTCCATTTCTTCTAAGGGATTCCTGCCCACAGTAGTAGATATAATGGTCATCTGAGTTAAATTCACCCATTCCAGTTCATTATAGTTCTCTGATTCCTAGAATGTCGACGTTCACTCTTGCCATCTCTTGTTTGACCACGTGCAATTTGCCTTGATTCATGGACCTAACAGTGCAGTTTCCTATGCAATATTGTGCTTTACAGCATCAGACCTTGCTGCTATCACCAGTCACATCCACAACTGGGTGTTGTTTTTGCTTTGGCTCCATCCCTTCATTCTTTCTGGAGTTATTTCTCCACTGATCTCCAGTAGCATATTGGGCACCTACAGACCTGTGGAGTTCATCTTTCAGTGTCCTGTCTTTTTGCCTTTTTGCACTGTCCATGAGGTTCTCAAGGCAAGAATACTGAAGTGGTTTGCCATTGTCTTCTTCAGCGGGCCACATTCTGTCAGACCTCTCCACCATGACCATCTTGGGTGGCCCCACACAGCATGGCTTATTTTCATTGAGTTAGACAAGACTGTGGTCCATGTGGTCAGATTGGCTAGTTTTCTGTGATTGTAGTTTCAGTCTGTCTACCCTCTGATGCCCTCTCAGCACCTATGGTCTTACTTGGGTTTCTCTTACCTTGGATGTGCGGTATCTCTTCACGGCTGCTCCAGCAAAGTGCAGCGCTGCTCCCTACAATAGATGCATAAAAAGCATTTGACAAGATTGAGCATCCATGTATGATTAAACACTCTGAGTTGGGTGGGTACAAAAGGAACATACCTGAATATAATAAAGGCCATGACAGATTCACAGCTAATATCATAATCAATAGTTCAAAGCTTAAAACTTTTACTCTAATATCAGGAACAAGACAAGCCATTTTATTCAACATAGAATTGGAACACCAAGCCACAGAAATCAGAAAAGAAAAAAAAAAAGTCATACAAATTCAAAAGGAAAAAGTGAAACTGTCGCTATTTGCAGGAGACATGATATTATATGTAGAGAACCTTAAAGGCCAGAGATCTTTAGAGCTAATAAACAAATTCAATAAAGTTAAAAAATACAAAATCAATACACAAATATCTGTTGTATCTCTTACTTTAACAACAAACTCTCAGAAAGAGAAATTAAACAGTCTCATTTACAATAACATCCAAACAAGAAAAGTACCTGTATTTAACCAAGGAGCTGGAAGACCTGTATACAGAAAATTATGTCATTAATTATAAAAATTGAAGAAGACAAATAAATGGAAAGATATTTCATGTTCTTGGATCAGAAGAATTAACACCGTTAACATGTTCAGACTAACCAAAGCAATCTACAAATTTAGGGTAATCCCTATCAAAATTCCAATGGCATTTTTCACAGAAATAGAACAAACAATCCTAACAATTTCATATAAGCCAAAGGACCACAAATGGTCAAAGCAATCTTAAGAAAAAAAAACCAAAACAGCTGGAGACCATGGTCCTTGGTTTCAAACTGTATTATAATGCTCTAGAAATCTTATTTTTTTTAGCTCATTATATTCAATTTAATTACCTCTGAAATACATAGAAACATTTTACATATTTCCTTTGGTTCACATTTCTAAGAAAGTGATGGAAGAGATGTTTAAAAGCTACAGGTGCTGGAGGGCAAGGACTAAGTGAAGCCTTGACAAGTAGAGCTTCCCCAGGCTAATTCAGAAGCTCAGAGAGGACAGCATTCTCTGCACACGCCTATGCAGTGTTAGCCTAAGAGCAGTCACATGGATCAATGGGACAGAATAGAGAGCCCTGAAATAAACCCACACACATATGGTCCACGATGGTGTCAGGAAAACTGAACAGCTATATGCAAAAGAATAAAACTGGACTAGCATCTTACACCATCCAGGAAAATTAACTCAAAGTAGACTCAAGACTTGAACATAAGACCTAAACTCATAAAACTCCTAGAAGAAAATATAAGCAGAAGCTCAGCAATGATATTTTTTAAAATTTGACACCAAAAGCAAAGGCAATAAAATCAAAATAAACAAGGGGACTACATCAAACTAGGGCTGCCCTGGTGACTCAGACAGTGAAGTGTCTGCCTGCAATGAGGGAGACCTGGGTTCTATCCCTGGGTTGGGAAGATCCCCTGGAGAAGGAAATGGCAACCCATTAGAGTACTCTTGCCTGGAAAATCCCATGGATGGAGGAGCCTGGTAGGCTACAGTCCACGTGGTTGCAAAAAGTCGGACATGACTGAGCGATTTCACTTCACATCAAACTAAAAAAGCTTCTGTTCAGCAAAGGAAGTCATCAACAAAATGAAAGGGCAATCTACTGGATGGAAGAAAATAATTGCAAATAATTATATTTCCAAAATACATGAAGAACTCATACCACTCAGTAGTAAAACATCAAACAATGTGATTTAAAATGGGAATAGGATCTGAATGGACATTTTCCAAAGAAGACATAGAGATCACCAAAAGTTACATGAAAAGATGCTCAACATTACTAATCATCAGGGAAATGCAAATCAAAACCCTGAATGTTATATCATCTCATAATAGAAGTTCCTCAAAATATAAAAAATAGAACTATCATACAATGCAGCAATTCCACTCTGGGTATTTATCCAAAGGAAATGAAAACACTAACTTGGAAATATATCTGTACCCCAATATTCATTGCAGCATTATTCATTAGCCTAGAAACAGAAACAATGTGAGCATCTATTGCTGGATGAATGGATAAAGAAAACGTGAGCGGTAGATAGATAGATAATAGAATATTATTAAGCCATAACAAAGAATGAAATCTTGCCATTTGCAACAATATGGATGGACATGGACCTTGAGGGCATTTTTCTAAGTGAAATAAATCAGATAAAGACAGACAAATATTATATGATCTCACTTATATGTGGAATTTTTCAAAAAAGAAAGAAAGGGAGAAAAAGTTCATACATGGATAAAACAGGTAGGGCCAGAGGCAGGAGCTGGGGGTTTGGCAAATTAGGTTAAAGGAGTCAAAAGTTACAAACTTCCAGTTATAAGTCATGGGGATATAATGCATTGCATGGTGACTCAAGTAATACTGTATTGCACATTTGAAAGTCCTAAAGAGAGTATAAAATGTTCTTATCACAAGAAAAAAATAGTCTGTACATATGTATGGTGTTGGATATCTACAAGACATTGTAATGTTCATTTTGCAGTATTTTATATATATACATATTGTAAGTACAAATAAAGCTAAGACAGCGCTATATCTGAATTTTAAGAAAAAGCCCATATTTTACAACATAATATCTAAATTATCTTTGTAAAGAAAACAAAAAAAAGCCAAATTAAAATTGTAAAATATATTGGAAAGATATCTGTAATCAATGAAACATAACTAATCATATATGCAGTAGAATAATTTAAGAAAAAATATTTTCAGAAAGTACTGTGGGAAGGGTAATTAATAATTGCCTTTTCTAAAATATAAAGTATGGCTGACTCTTCATTACACAGAGATTAGAGGTGCAGTCGAAAATCCGCATATAGTTTTGCATTATTCTCCTGCCTCCACTGCCGATGCATGGCTCTGCATCCACGGATCCAACCGACTGCAGGTGCCGCCGCACTGTATATAGTGCATTTCGTTGAGAGAAGTCCAGTTGTGAGTGGACCTGCACAGTTCAAGCTCCTATTTTTCAAAGGTCAACTGTACATGCAAATACTTTTGAATATGTGTTATCTATTCATGACAGGGACATGGGCAACTAGAAATTCAGTGTTATGGAACAGTTTAATTTTACATTCACTTCAAGACTTGAAGCCGTCTCTGACCCTTTTAAGTTCTGTATCATTTTAATAGCTGAAGTGACTCTAATGGGAGGTATGCCTTTCTCTTTTAGAGTTTAGGACAGTGCTTCTCTTACTTTAATATCTACATCAGTCACAGAGCATCTCGTTAAAATGCAGGTTCTGGTTCATTAGGTCTGGTGTACAGCCTAATGTCTCGCATCTCTAATGAACTCCCAAGTAATGATGCTGCTGGGCCTGGGCTTTGCTTTGAGAAACTAGGGCGTAGATCATTACTGATGTGCCCATTTTCTTGAAATCTGAAGAGGCATCATCAACCTTATTGGCAGTTTTTTATAATCAGAGTTTTAAAAGACTCTTTATCTCTATGTATGCTTTAAAAAAGGTTGTGGGTAGTACTAAGCTTTAAAAAAAAAGTTAAGATTTTTATTATGTACTTTACACTGTTGAATGTCCATAACCTTCCCCCATTCCCTAAATTGGTTGTTTTCGCCTTAGAAACTTCTTTATAAGACTGTATTCTGTTTCTAGGAATAACTGTAGAAGCAGGATACTGAGGGCAGATAATCCCAAATTGCTGTCAAACATTGATAGAAAATGGATTTGATGTAATTTTGTATTTAGGATGATTTGGGAACACAGTTGCCGGCTGCAGCTTCCGTCCCAAAGCACAAAAGCACTGTAGTACTCTCTTGTAAAGTCAGTAAACATCATTTTAAATACCTGGTGGAAAATGGTCCTAAGGTTAAAGTATTCTGCTGCAGTTTTCTGTTTCTTAACGCTCAAATTTTAGAGCAGGATCCCATTTGGTCTCATGGGCTCTATCTTCAGCCTCCTTCCTTTTCCCTCACAGTCTCCTTCCTCAACCAATTTTTCCACCATACATTCCAGACTTGGAATCCACGGCCTTTGTCCTCTCCTTCACTATTGCTCAGTCCTGTTCTGAGTGACTGGACTGTGTGGTTTCAAAAAAACAAATGTTTTCACTAATTTGTAGTAATTTTCTTTTCATAAACACATGGTTTTCTTTGCTCCAGTCATTCTTCAAATTCAAGAGCATGGAATATCTTTCCATTTCTTTTTAAATCATCTTCAGTTTCCCTTGTCAATCTTTTATAGTTCTCAGCATGTAAGTCTTTTACTTACTAGGTTAGGTTTATTTCTAAGTATTTTATTCTTTCTGATATAATTTATAAGGGATTTTTTTACTCTTCCTTTCTAATATTGTATTGTTAGTGTAAAGAAATGTAACCAATTTCTGTATGCTAGCCTTGTACCCTGCTACCTTGCTAAATTTGTTTATCAGTTCTCGTAGCTTTTGTGTGGTTTCTTTAGGGTTTTCTATATATAGTACCCTATCCTGTTATCTGCATAGAATGACAATGTTATAGCTTCCAATTAGGATACATTTTTCCTGTATGATTGCTGTGATAAGGACTTCCAATACTATGTGGAATAGAAATGGTGAGAGTGGGCATTGTTCCAGATATTAGTGGGAAGTCTTTTGATTTTTCACCATTGAGCATTATGTTGGCTGTGGGTTTGTCATAAGTACCATTTATTATGTTGAGATGTGTTCCTTCTAGTTTCATTTTGGTAAGAGTTTTTATCAGATCAGATCAGATCAGTCACTCACTCATGTCCGACTCTTTATGACCCCATGAACTGCACCACACCAGGTCTCCTTATCCATCACCAACTCCTGGAGTTCACTCAGACTCACGTCCATCAAGTCAGTTATGCCATCCAGCCTTCTCATCCACTGTCGTCCCCTTCTCCTCCTGCCCCCAATCCCTCCCAGCATCAGAGTCTTTTCCAATGAGTCAACTCTTCGCATGAGGTGGCCAAAGTACTGGAGTTTCAGCTTTAGCATCATTCCTTCCAAAGAAATCCCAGGGCTGATCTCCTTCAGAATGGACTGGTTGGATCTCCTTGCAGTTCAAGGGACTCTCAAGAGTCTTTTTCAAAACCACACTTCAAAAGCATCAATTCTTCAGCGCTCAGCCTTCTTCACAGTCCAACTCTCACATCCATACATGACCACTGGAAAAACCATAGCCTTGACTAGGCAGACCTTTGTTGGCAAAGTAATGTCTCTGCTTTTGAATATGCTATCTAGGTTGGTCATAACTTTCCTTCCAAGGAGTAAGCGTCTTTTCATTTCATGGCTGCAATCACCATCTGCAGTGATTTTGGAGCCCAGAAAAATAAAGTCTGACACTGCTTCCACTCTTTCCCCATCTATTTCCCATGAAGTGATGGGACCAGATGCCATTATCTTCGTTTTCTGAATGTTGAGCTTTAAGCCAACTTTTTGACTCTCCTCTTTCATTTTCATCAAGAGGCTTTTGAGTTCCTCTTCACTTTCTGCCATAAGGGTGGTATCATCTGCATATCTGAGGTTATTGATATTTCTCCCAGAAATCTTGATTCCAGCTTGTGTTTCTTTCAGTCCAGCATTTCTCATGATGTACTCTGCATATAAGTTAAATAAGCGGGGTGACAATATACAGCCTTGATGAACTGCTTTTCCTATTTGGAACCATTCTGTTGTTCCATGTCCAGTTCTAACTGTTGCTTCCTGACCTGCATACAAATTTCTCAAGAGGCAGGTCAGGTGGTCTGGTATTCCCATCTCTTTCAGAATTTTCCACAGTTTATTGTGATCCACACAGTCAAAGGCTTTGGCATAGTCAATAAAGCAGAAATAGATGTTTTTCTGGAACTCTCTTGCTTTTTCCATGATCCAGCGGATGTTGGCAATTTGATCTCTGGTTCCTCTGCCTTTTCTAAAACCAGCTTGAACATCAGGAAGTTCACGGTTCACATATTGCTGAAGCCTGGCTTGGAGAATTTTGAGCATTACTTTACTAGCGTGTGAGATGAGTGCAATTGTGTGGTAGTTTGAGCATTCTTTGGCATTGCCTTTCTTTGGGATTGGAATGAAAACTGACCTTTTCCAGTCCTGTGGCCACTGCTGAGTTTTCCAAATTTGTTGGCATATTGAGTGCAGCACTTTCACAGCATTATCTTTCAGGATTTGGAATAGCTCAACTGGAATTCCATTACCTCCACTAGCTTTGTTCATAGTGATGCTTTCTAAGGCCCACTTGACTTCACATTCCAGGATGTCTGGCTCTAGGTCAGTGATCACACCATCATGATTATCTGGCTCGTGAAGATCTTTTTTGTACAGTTCTTCTGTGTGTTCTTGCCATCTCTTCTTAATATCTTCTGCTTCTGTTAGGTCCATACCATTTCTGTCCTTTATCGAGCTCATCTTTGCATGAAATGTTCCTTTGGTATCTCTGATTTTCTTGAAGAGATCCCTAGTCTTTCCCATTCTGTTGTTTTCCTCTATTTCTTTTCATCAATTGCTGAAGAAGGCTTTCTTATCTATTTTTGCTATTCTTTGGAACTCTGCATTCAGATGTTTATATCTTTCCTTTTCTCCTTTGCTTTTCACTTCTCTTCTTTCACAGCTATTTGTAAGGCCTCCCCAGACAGCCATTTTGCTTTTTTGCATTTCTTTTCCATGGGAATGGTCTTCATCCCTGTCTCCTGTACAATGTCACAAACCTCATTCCATAGTTCATTAGGCAGTCTATCTAACAGATCTAGGCCCTTAAATCTATTTCTCACTTGCACAGAATAATCATAAGGGATTTGATTTAGGTCATACCTGAATGGTCTAGTGGTTTTCCCTACTTTCTTCTATTTAAGTCTGAATTTGGCAATAAGGAGTTCATGATCTGAGCCACAGTCAGCTCCTGGTCTTGTTTTTGCTGACTGTATAGAGCTTCTCCATCTTTGGCTGCAAAGAATATAATCAATCTGATTTCAGTGTTGACCATCTGGTGATGTCCATGTATAGAGTCTTCTCTTGTGTTGTTGGAAGAGGGTGTTTGTTATGATCAGTGCATTTTCTTGGCAAAACTCTATTAGTCTTTGCCCTGCTTCATTCCGTACTCCAAGGCCAAATTTGCCTGTTACTCTAGGTGTTTCTTGACTTCCTACTTTTGCATTCCAGTCCCCTATACTGAAAAGGACATCTTTTTTGGGTGTTAGTTCTAAAAGGTCTTGTAGGTCTTCATACAACCGTTCAACTTCAGCTTCTTCAGCATTACTGGTTGGGTTTTTATAATGATGTTGTATTTTATTGAATGCTTTTTGTGCATCTATTGAGATGATTATGTGTGTGTTTTTTCCTTTACTTCTGTTGTCGATGTGGTATATCATACTAATTGAGTATGTTGGACCATCCTTGTGCTCCTGGGATGAATCTAACTTGGTCATGGTATATGCTCCTTTTTATGTATTGCTGAATTTTGTTGCTAATATTTTGTTGAGAAGTTTTACATCTATATTCAAAGAGATACTGGCCTATAATTTTCACTTTTGGTAGTGACTTTGTCTGATTTTGGTATCAGGGTGATGGAATGACTTTGGGAGTGCTCCTTCCTCTTCAGTCTTTTGGAAGAATTTGAGAAGAATCTGTGTAAGCTCTTTGTATGTTTGGTAGAATTCCCCAGTCAAGCCATAGGGTCCTGGACTTTTGTTTGAAGAGAGTTTTTAAGTTGCAAGTTATATTTCACTTCTAGTGATAGGACTATTCAAATTATGTATTTCTTCTTGATTCAGCTTTCATGGGCTCTGTGTTTCTAGAAATTTGTTCATTTCTTCTGGGTTGTCCAATTTGTTGACATATGACTGTTCATAGTATTCTCTCTTGGGCTTCCCTGGTGGCTCAGATGGTAAAGAATCTGCCTGCTGTGCAGGGGACCCCAGGCTTGATAGTATTCTCTTATGAATTTTTTGTTGTGAAAGTTCTTCTTTTGTGCTAGAATGTGTGTCTGCAAAGCTGAGACAAGAAGATACACCTCCCTCTACTGGTAAGGCAAGGCACTACCCTAGATTATAATCACAAGTTTGGGAGCAGATTCTACAAAGGCTAATAAGAAGGGCAACTTCATAGTAAAAGTACAGAGGTGTCTTTGATCACAGGGGCAGAGGGAAAGGCAAAACATACCCACTAAAATGGCCATGTGGGCCTACCCAGCACTATGTATCTGCTGGGTTCTCTAAGGATGCCTTTGGGGCTAAAGTCAATCAGGAAAATAGTTTTCAGACAGGCCATGAGCTTCAGTTCAGTTCAGTTCAGTCGCTCAGTCGTGTCTGACTCTTTGCGACCCCATGAATCACAGCATGCCAGGCCTCCCTGTCCATCACCAACTCCCAGAGTTCACTCAAACTCACGTCCATTGAGTCCGTGATGCCATCCAGCCATCTCATCCTCTGTTGTCCCCTTCTCCTCCTGCCCCCAATCCCTCCCAGCATCAGAGTCTTTTCCAGTGAGTCAACTCGTCTCATGAGGTGGCCAAAGTACTGGAGTTTCAGCTTTAGTATCATTCCTTCCAAAGAACACCCAGGACTGATCTCATTTAGAATGGACTGGTTGGATCTCCTTGCAGTCCAAGGGACTCTCAGGAGTCTTCTCCAACACCACAGTTCAAAAACATCAATTCTTCTGCACTCAGCTTTCTTCACAGTCCAACTCTCACATCCATACATGACTACTGGAAAAAACAATAGGTTTAACTAGATGGACCTTTGTTGGCAAAGTCATGTCTCTGCTTTTGAATATGCTATTGAAGCTGATCATAACTTTCCTTCCAAGGAGTAAGCGTCTTTTAATTTCATGGCTGCAGTCACCATCTGCAGTGATTTTGGAGCCCAAAAAAACAAGTGTCTGTAAATACTTGAAGTTAACAAATGCCAAAGGTAATATAACAAAGCTGTAATTAGTAATTCATTTTTGCATTTTAATCATCTTCAAATATGTACATTGTTATGTCAAATGAATATTTAAGTTTATATTAATGCTATTTATCTTTCTCACATATTAGTATTCTATTTATAACTCTGTTTCAAAACAGGATTCCATTAGAAAAATATAGTGATCAGACCTAACTATTGACTCTCTCTCCACAATAACCCTGCGGAAATAGCAATGGGACAGGTAGTGTGCTAGACGGTGCTGGTTCAGTGATGCCTCTCCCACCAGGGGAAATAGGAAAGTCTCCAGCATTAACATGGTTAACCCTTACATGAAGTAGGCACCCCAAGGGTTTGCTGGGGCAGGCACACTGCAAATAACCAATGGGTGCACATTTGGTTCCCTTTGTGGTTCCTTGGTGGCTCAGTTGGTAAAGAATCTGCCTGCACAGAAGATAGGATAAGTGAAGCGGAAGATAGAATGGTGGAAATAAATGAAGCAGAGAGGAAAAAAGAAAAAAGAATTAAAAGAAACAAGGACAATCTCAGAGGCCTCTGGGATAATGTTAAATGCCCTAACATTCAAATCATAGGAGTCTCAGAAGAAGAAGACAAAAATACTTGAGGAGATAATAGTTGAAAACTTCCCTAAAATGGGGAAGGAAATAGCCATCCAAATCCAAGAAACCCATAGAGTCCCAAACAGGATAAACCCAAGGTGAAACACCCCAAGACACATATTAATCAAATTAACAAAGATCAAACACAAAGAGCAAATATTAAAAGCAGCAAGGGAAAAACAACAAATAACACACAAGGGGATTCCAATAAGGATGACAGCTGATCTTTCAATAGACACTCTTCAGGCCAGAAGGGAATGGCAGGACATACTTAAAGTGATGAAAGAGAAAAACCCACAATCCAGATTACTATACCTAGCAAAGATCTCATTCAAATATGAAGGAGAAATCAAAAGCTTTACAGAAAAGCAAAAGCTGGGAGAGTTCAGCACCACCAAACCAGCTCTTCAACCAATGCTAAAGGATCTTCTCTAGACAGGAAACACAGAAAAGGTTTATAAACTCAAACCCAAAACAACAAAGCAAATTGCAATGGGATCATACTTATCAATAATTACCTTAAATGTAAATGGGTTGAATGCCCCAACCAAAAGACAAAGACTGGCTGAATCGATACAAAAAGAAGACCCCTATATATGTTGTCTACAAGAGACCCACCTCAAAACAAGGGACACATACAGACTGAAAGTGAAGGGCTGGAAAAAGATATTTCATGCAAATGGAGACCAAAAGAAAGCAGGAGTAGCAATACTCATATCAGATAAAATAGACTTTGAAATAAAGGCTGTGAAAAGAGACAGAGAAGGACACTACATAATGATCAAAGTATCAATCCAAGCAGAAGATATAACAACTATAAATATATATATGCACCCAACATAGGAGCACCACAATATGTAAGGCAAATGCTAACAAATGTGAAAGGGGAAATTAACAGTAACACAATAATAGTGGGAGACTTTTATACCCCACTCACACCTATGGATAGATCAACTAAACAGAAAATTAGCAAGGAAACACAAACTTAAAATGATACAATGGACCAGTTAGACCTAATTGATATCTATAGGACATTTCACACCAAAACAATGAATTTCACCTTTTTCTCAAGTGCGCACGGAACCTTCTCCAGGATAGATCACATCCTGGGCCATAAATCTAGCCTTGGTAAATTAAAAAAAAAAATGAAATCATTTCAAGCATCTTTTCTGATCACAACGCAGTAAGATTAGATGTCAACTACAGGAAAAAATATTAAAAACACAAACAGATGGAGGCTAAACAACATGCTTCTGAATAACCAACAAACCACAGAAGAAATCAAAAAAGAAATCAAAATACTCACAGAAACAAATGAAAATGAAAACAACAACCCCAAATCTATGGGATTCAGTAAAAGCAGTGCTAAGGGGAAGGTTCTATAGCAATACAAGCTTACCTCAAGAAACGAGAGAAAAATTAAATAAATAACCTAACTGTACACCTAAAGCAACTAGAAAAAGGAAAGAAGAACCCTAGGGTTAGTAAAAGGAAAGAAATCATAAAAATTAGGGCAGAAATAAATGAAAAAGAAACAAAGGAGACTATACCAAAAATCAACAAAGCTAAAAGCTGGTTCTTTGAGAAGTTAATAGCCAGACTCATCAAGAAAAACAGGGAGAACCAAATAAACAAAATTAGAAATGAAAATGGAGAATCACAACAGACAACACAGAAATACAAAGGCTCATAAGAGACTACTATCAGCAACTATATGCCAGTAAAATAGACAACTTTGAAGAAATGGACAAATTCTTAGAAAAGTATAACTTTCCAAAACTGAACCAGGAAGAAATAGAAAATCTTAACAGACCCATCACAAGTATGGAAATTGAAACTGTAATCAGAAATCTTCCAACAAACAAAAGCCCAGGACCAGACGGCTTCACAGGTGAATTCTACCAAAAATTTAGAAAAGAGCTAACACCTATCCTACTCAAACTCTTCCAGAAAATTGCAGAGGAAGGTAAACTTCCAAACTCATTCTCTGAGGCCACCATCACCCTAATACCCAAACCAGACAAAGATGTCACAAAAAAAGAAAACTACAGGCCAATATCACTGATGAACATAGATGTAAAAATCCTTAACAAAATTCTAGCAAACAGAATCCAACAACATATTAAAAAGATCATACATCATGACCAAGTGGGCTTTATCCCAGGGATGCAAGGATTCTTCAATATTCACAAATCAATCAATGTGATACACCGCATTATCCAAAAGATGCAGAGAAAGCCTTTGACAAAATTCAACATTCATTTATGATTAAAAAAAAAACCCTCCAGAAAGCAGGCATAAAAGGAACATACCTCAACATAATAAAAGCCATATATGATAAACCCACAGCAAACATTATCCTCAATGGTGAAAAACTGAAAGCGTTTTCCCTAAAGTCAGTAGCAAGACAAGGGTGCCCAGTCTCACCACTACTATTCAACATAGTTTTGGAAATTTTAGCCACAGCAATCAGAGAAGAAAAAGAAAAGGAATCCAGAATGGAAAAGAAGAAGTAAAACTCTCACTATTTGCAGATGACATGATCCTCTACATAGAAAACCCTAAAGACACCACCAGAAAATTACTAGAGCTAATCAATGAATATAGTAAAGTTGCAGGATATAAAATTAACACACAGAAATCCCTTGCATTCATATCACTAGCAGGGATAAAACAGAAAGAGAAATTAAGGAAACAATTCCATTCACCATTGCAATGAAAAGAATAAAATACTTAGGAAAAAATCTACCTAAAGAAACAAAAGACCTATATATAGAAAACTATAGAACACTGATGAAAGAGATCAAAGGTGACACAAATAGATGGAGAAATATACAATGTTCTTGGATTGGAAGAATCGATATGGTGAAAATGAGTATACTGCCCAAAGCAATCTATAGATTCAATGCAATCCCTATCAAGCTACTAACAGTATTATTCAGAGAACTAGAACAAATAATTTCACAATTTGTATGGAAATACAAAAAATCTTGAATAGCCAAAGCAATCTTGAGAAAGAAGAATGGAACTGGAGGAATCAACCTCTCTGACTTCAGACTATACTATAAAGCTACACCCATCAAGACAGTATGGTACTGGCACAAAGACAGAAATATAGATCAGTGCAACAAAATAGAAAGCCCAGAGATAAATCCACGCACATATGGACACCTTATCTTTGACAAAGGAGGCAAGAATATACAATGGAGAAAAGACAATCTCTTTAACAAGTGGTGCTGGGAAAACTGGTCAGTTCAGTTCAGTTCAGTCGCTCAGTTGTGACCAATTCTTTGCGACCCCATGAATTGCAGCACACGGCCTCCCTGTCCATGACCAACTTCCAGAGTTCACCCAAACTCATATTCATTGAGTCGGTGATGCCATCCAGCCATCTAATCCCCTGTCGTCCCCTTCTCCTCCTGCCCCCAATCCCTCCCAGCATCAGAGTCTTTTCCAATGAGTCAACTCTTTGCATGAGGTGGCCAAAGTATTGGAGTGTCAGCTTTAGCATCAGTCCTTCCGATGAACACCCAGGACTGATCTTTAAAATGGACTGGTTGGATCTCCTTGCAGCCCAAGTGACTCTCAAGAGTCTTCTCCAACACCACAGTTCAAAAGCATCAATTCTTCGGTGCTCAGCTTTCTTCACAGTCCAACTCTCACATCCATACACGACCACTGGAAGAACCATAGCCTTGACTAGACGGACCTTTGTTGGCAAAGTAATGTCTCTGCTTTTGAATATGCTATCTAGGTTGGTCATAACTTTCCTTCCAAGGAGTAAGCGTCTTTTAATTTCATGGCTGCAGTCACCATCTGCAGTGATTTTGGAGCCCAAAAAAATAAACTCTGACACTGTTTCCACTGTTTCCCCATCTATTTCCCATGAAGTGGTGGGACCAGATGCCATGGTCTTAGTTTTATGAATGTTGAGCTTTAAGCCAACTTTTTCACTCTCCTCTTTCACTTTCATCAAGAGGCTTTTTAGTTCCTCTTCACTTTCTGCCATAAGGGTGGTATCATCTGCATATCTGAGGTTATTGATATTTCTCCCAGAAATCTTGATTCTAGCTTGTGCTTCTTCCAGTCCAGCGTTTCTCATGATGTACTCTGCATAGAAGTTAAATAAGCAGGGTGACAATATACAGCCTTGACGTACTCCTTTTCCTATTTGGAACCAGTCTGTTGTTGCATGTCCAGTTCTAACTGTTGCTTCCTGACCTGCATACAGGTTTCTCAAGAGGCAGGTCAGGTGGTCTGGTATTCCCATCTCTTTCAGAATTTTCCACAGTTTATTGTGATCCACACAGTCAAAGGCTTTGGCATAGTCAATAAAGCAGAAATAGATGTTTTTCTGGAACTCTCTTGATTTTTTGATGATCCAGCAGATGTTGGCAATTTGAACTCTGGTTCCTCTGCCTTTTCTAAAACCAGCTTGAACATCTGGAAATTCACAGTTCACATATTGCTGAAGCCTGGCTTGGAGAATTTTCAGCAATACTTTACTAGTGTGTGAAATTAGAGCAGTTGTGCAGTAGTTTGAGCATTCTTTGGCATTGCCTTTCTTTGGGATTGGAATGAAAATTGACCTTTTCCAGTCCTGTGGCCACTGCTGAGTTTTCCTAATTTGCTGGCATATTGAGTGCAGCACTTTCACAGCATCATCTTCCAGGATTTGAAATAGCTCAAGAATGAAACTAGAACACTTTCTAACACCATACACAAAAATAAACCCAAATTGGATAAAAGATCTAAATGTAAGACCAGAAAGTATAAAACTCCTAGAAGAATGCATAGGCAAAACACTCTCTGACAGAAATCACAGCAAGATCCTCTGTGACCCACCTCCCAGAGTAATGGAAATAAAAGCAAAAATAAACAAATGGGACCTAATTAAACTTAAAAGCTTAATCAAGGTGAAAAGACAGCCTTCAGAATGGGAGAAAATAATAGCAAACGAAGCAATTGAAAAAGAATTAATCCCAAAAATATACAAGCAGCACTTACAGCTCAATTCCAGAAAAACAAACGACCCAATCAAAAAATGGGCCAAAGAACTAAACAGACATTTCTCCAGAGAAGACATACAGATGGCTAACAAACACATGAAAAGGTGCTCAACATCACTCATTATCAGAGAAATGCAAATCAAAACCACAGTGAGGTACCATCTCACACCAAAGTGGCTGCTGTCAAAAAGTCTACAGACAATAAATGCTGGAGAGGGTGCAGAGAAAAGGGAATCCTCTTTCACTGTTGGTGGGAATGCAAACTAGTACAGCCACTATGGAGAACAGTGTGGAGATTCTTTAAAAAACTGGAAATAGAACTGCCTTATGACCCAGAAATCCCACTGCTGGGCATACACACCGAGGAAACCAGAAGGGAAAGAGACACGTGTACCCCAATGTTCATCACAGCACTGTTTAGAATAGCCAGGACATGGAAGCAACCTAGATGTCCATCAGCAGACGAATGGATAAGAAAGCTGTGGTACATATACACAATGGAGTATTACTCAGCCATTAAAAAGAATACATTTGAATCAGTGCTAATGAGGTGGATGAAACTGGAACCTATTATACAGAGTGAAGCAAGCCAGAAAGAAAAACACCAATACAGTATATTAACGCATATATATGGAATTTAGAAAGATGGTAACGATGACCCTATATGTGAGACAGCAAAAGAGACACAGATGTAAAGAACAGACTTTTGGACTCTGTGGGAGAAGGTGAGGGTGGGATGATTTGAAAGAATAACATTGAAACATGTATATTACTGTATGTGAAATAGATTGTCAGTTCAGGTTTGATGTATGAGACAGGGTGTTCAGGGCTGGTGCACTGGGATGACCCTGAGGGATGCGATGGGGAGGGAGGTGGGGGGGGATCAGGATGGGGAACACATGTACACCCATGGCTGATTCATGTCAATATATGGCAAAAACCACTACAATATTGTAAAATAATTAGCCTCCTGCAATGCAGGAGACCTGAGTTTGATCCCTGAGTTGGGAAGATCCCCTGGAGAAGGGAACAGCTATGCACTCCAGTATTCTGGCCTGGAGAATTAATGGACTGAATAGTCCATGGGGTCACAGAGTTGGACACGACTGAGCGGCTTCATGGTTCACTTTGTCTGTTGTAGTTGGTTTCCTAAGCAGGGAGTGGAACTGCGTTTTCCAGCTCCAGAGCCAGTGGCTGCCAAGAATATCAAAAGTGTTTCATTCTATGTAAAATGAGCTTGAGTGCACAGTACACATCAGATTCAAAGACTTAATACAAAATATATACACTCCATGAATACCAGATTAGGCAAGATATAATTAAAACTAATTTTCCTGCTTCTTTTTGTTTTTTTAAATGTAGCTTCTAGAAAATTCAAAATTACCTATATGACTCGCACTATATTTCTTTGGGCACTGATGGACTTGGATAATAGATATTATTAAGCTGTCCACTGTTACCCAAAACAGTGTAATGTGAGTTTTAGTTACTTAGGAGACTCTCTAACCAGAACATGTGATCTCCTTACAGTGAGGGATAAATGAGGCATTACTGAACTTTAACATGCTCAATATCATTACCTTTGTAAAGGTTTCATCTCAGAGCCAGAATTAAAATTGCATTTTAGGGAAAATGCATGTTTCTCCCTAGCCTTTCCCACTGGTCCTAAACTAAAATAGGGAAATATTTACTAGTATATGCAACTGCTCTATTTCTTGTTTTAGAGGGAATCAAAAGTATAATGCAGATATAGAAAGGGGATTTCTGGAGTGAGACTAATTGAACATTTGAAATTTCTTTAAAAGAACCATTTTAAAGAAACCGAATCATTTTTAAGAAAGAAATCATTTCCCAGTTCAGTGACTTTTTGTGTTGAAAATACATTTTTTTTCATTGTTTCCAAATGGGCTGCTAGAATTTAATTTCTGTACTTAACTATGTTTACCTCTGATGCTGTCTTTTTGTCTTTCCTTGTAGGAAAAAGGGAGTTGGTGCTGGACCCACCACTCAGCAGAAAAAACCTACCAGTCCAGCAGTGCAGAAGCGCTAATTATTTTCCACAAACCCGTGCATCAATTTATATTTTGATTATACTAATATGTTAAGATCTACAGTAAACTCATACATCAACTATGGAAAACAGTATACAGGTTCCTCAAAAAGTTAAAAATAGCACCACCCACCATATGATTCCATAATAGCACCGCAGGTATATGCCCAAAGGAAGCAAAATCACCATATGGAAAAGATAACTGCACCTCCCTGTGTGTTACAGAATTATTTATAATAACTGTGACATGAAAGAAATATCAGTGTTCACTGCCAGATGAATGGGTAAATAAAACGTGAGATATATAGATTTTATATATATATATGTATACACACATACATGTATGTGTATGTATATACACATATATACACATACAGTGGAATACCATTCAACATAAAAAAAAAGGAAATCCTGTCATTTGCAACAGCATTTGTAGAACTCTAGGGCATTACACTAAGTGAATCAGTCATACAGAAAGAGACAAATACTGAATGACCTCACTGATACATGGAATCCAAAAATCTACACTCACAGAAAAAGAAAACCAGATTTCTGGTTGTCAGAGGCAGGGGCTAAGGATGATGGAGGAACTGGGTGAAGGGTCTCAAAAGGTACAAAATCCCAGTTATAAGATAAACAATACTGAGACACAATGTACGCCATCCGTTCAGTCAGATCAGTCGCTCAGTCGTGTCCGGCTCTTTGTGACCCCATGAATCGCAGCACGCCAGGCCTCCCTGTCCATCACCAACTCCCGGAGTCCACCCAAACCCATGTCCACTGAGTCAGTGATGCCATCCAACCATCTCATCCTCTGTCGTCCTCTTCTCCTCCTGCCCTCAATCTTTCCCAGCATCAGGGTCTTTTCTAATGAGTCAGCTCTTTGTGTCAGGTGGCCAAAGTATTGGAGTTTCAGCTTCAGCATCAGTCCTTCCAATGAACACCCAGGACTGATGTCCTTTAGGATGGACTGGTTGGATCTCCTTGCAGTCCAAGGGACTCTCAAGAGTCTTCTCCAACACCACAGTTCAGCATAGTGACTGTAATCAGTGATGCTACATTGTACAACAGTTGACATCCTGACAGTTGCGCATTCCCAGATAAAGAGCTGCCGGTGCTGTGCCATGTTAAAGGACTCGTGCGTTCAGATTTTTATTTGCTGGGGAAGGAATGGGGGATCCGGAACCAATCAGCCTCAGATCCAAGGAATGATGGCACTGGCAAATTGCTAAGAGAGTAGATCTTAACATTTCTAATCATAAGAATGATTGGGTGTTAAGAAATGTATTGTCGTAACTATTTCACAATGTATACATTATCAAATCATGCTATACACCATGAACTTGTACAGTGTTATATAGCCATACCTCATTTTCCTGTTTTATTGCACTTTGTAGATACTGCTTTTTTTTTTTTTAACAAATTGAAGGTTTATGGCAGCCCTTTATGAACAAGTTTATTGGTGCCACTTTTCCAATAGCATTTGCTCATTTCATGTATCTGTTTCACATTTTGGTAAGTCTTGCAATAATTCAAATTTTTAAAATTATTTTTCTGTTTGTGATGGTGATTTGTGTTCAGTTATCATTCCAGTTACTGCTATGACTTCACTGAAGGCTCAGGTGGTGATTAGCAATCTTAGCGATAACTTATTTTTAGTTAAGACTTGTACTTTTTTGTTAGACACAAAAAAACTGCACACGTAATAGACTGAAGGACAGTTTAAACATAAAACTGGGAAATAGAACAATTTATACTACTTGCTTTATTGAGATGCCCACTTTAACACAGTGGTCTAGAACCAAGCCCACAATATCTCCAAGTTATGCCTGTATGTCAGTTATGTCTCAGTGAAAACAGAAGGAGAAGAATAATCCACAAAGTTTATTCTCCAGTTTTTTTTTTAATCTCATGAATGCAACTGTTAAGTCACAGTGCTAGTATTTTACTGTGGCTTGAACATACTCACAATCCTTTACACTTTTCTGAAACATGTAGTTTGAGTGAACTCCAGGAGTTGGTGATGGACAGGGAGGCCTGGCATGCTGCGATTCATGGGGTCGCAAAGAGTCGGACATGACTGAGCGACTGAACTGAACTGAACTGAAACATGTAGGATTTGGAATTGAATGTTGTGTGTGTTTTCCCTCAAATAACAGTTGAATTTATAGGGCAAGTCAACACAGCATACCTGGTAGTATTAGGTGAAGAAATTTTTAAGAAATAATGTATGAAACGAGTTGCCAGTCCAGGTTCGATGCACAATACTGGATGCTTGGGGCTGGTGCACTGGGACGACCCAGAGGGATGGTATGGGGAGGGAGGAGGGAGGAAGGTTCAGGGTGGGGAACACATGTATACCTGTGGCGGATTCATTTTGATATTTGGCAAAACTAATACAATTATGTAAAGTTTAAAAATAAAATAAAATTTTAAAAAAAATAAAAAAAAAAGAAATAAAATCTCCAAACTCAGAGAAATATAATTCAAAATGAAACTGCATTTTGTTTCTTAAAGAAAATGATTTTGAAAGTATTTTTGTTCAAAGATGAATGCTGACTATTGAGTAATTATTTAACACCCACACAATGTATTTTATATGTTTATCATAAAAAGCCTTTAGAAATATATGTACACCACATCAGGCCTTAGACAGTAAAAAGGACAACACTGCAGATTTGGAATTTGAACAAGTTTGACTTCCTTAACTAAGCATATTGCTAGAAAATATGCTTAGAGTAGGGTAAAATTCTGTGTTTAAAAATTAGTTGTAACTTCCTGATGATTTATAAAAGCAATAAAATTTATGCCTGGCATTTGTTCTTCACCCTTTTAATAACAGTAAACCAGTCTAAGAAATCAAAAAGAATTCAGCATCAGTTTCAGGCTTCTGTAAACAGAGGGCTCCTACTCGTAGCAGGAATGCCAGCTCAGGCCAAAGTGAACACAGCGGGCTTGATGTTTTCTTAACAAAGAATTCAACTCTTTAAGAGAATTGGAATCCAGTCTAAATTCTGGCTGTAGATGGTATTCTCTCCCCACTTTAATAAAGGAGATGTCTTACTTTAAACATGTTACCTGAATGTCAGCAGTCTGTAGGGCCGTATCAGATAACCTCAAGTTGCATGAGAGTCTTTGTGGGCTCCTCACCTCAGCTATAAAGGGCAGAGTGAAAATGAAGCCCAGTATTTCAGAAAAGCAGGCTTTGTGGATTTGCTGTAGGTCATACAACAGAATGTGGAGAAGGAAATGGCAACCCACTGCAGTATTCTTGCCTGGAGAATCCCAGGGACAGGGGAGCCTGGCGGGCTACAGTCCATGGCATTGCAAAAGAGTCAGACACGACTGACCATGCATGCATGCAGTGGAATGGAAAGAGGAAACAGCTCAGGGGGGTCTGGACACTCGGGTGGGACAGACCCCAGCCCTCTCCTCTGTCCTCACGCAAGCGGCCACAGAGGAGGGACTCTGCTCTAACTCAGATTATGTTTTTATAGGTGTTGTCTCAGACTTTTATAGGTAGTAGCATAAACTGGGCCAAAGAAATGTTGCCTTGAGAAGGATATAAATGAGAAATTAAGAGTGGACCAGAGTAAATATTGTTTTACTCCTTAAGGACATATTTGAGGTCCTTCCCTTTGTAATCTCTGGTGAGGAACTTTAGGTAGATATGTTTGAGCAGAAATAAACAGGATTTCTGAAATAAATACAGAGTTGAAGTTTCACTATAGCCATTTTCACATCCTTTTCAAGATCAGAGCACTTGCTTAGAAGCAAGGGGTGACTGTATGATTTATCTTTTTAACCCCGACTGGAGAGTTTTTCAAACAAAAATTTTATGCTAATCAAAATAAATTGACTTTTATAGTTGTTTGTTTTATATGTGAGATTGATATATGTATATTAATATGCATTATGTTCTATGTGTCAAATAATTTGTCAATTACTTAAATATATGGTGAAACTTTTTCTCTAAGAAAGTTTGTTTAAATGAGAGGGGAAACATATATTTGAGTTCAAAGGTGTCTTAAAACTGCAAGAATGTATCCCCCGTGGTCTAATGTCTGTGTATTGTTCATTTTTTTTTTTTTTTTTTTTTTTTTGAGAATTGGATCTTCAAGTCTATTTAAAAAATAAAATGTCCTTTTGGAGAAGTTACGTTTGGAATGGTGCATTGATTTCCAATGCATTTTAACTCAAATGAGAGTATGCTTCTAATGGGGCCCACCTTCTCTAAACATGCCCCCCCTCCCTCCGCCCCATCACCACTCCTGCCCCTCCCCGTCTCAGAGTCTGCAGTATGTTCAGGCTTCTCTCCGAGTAGGTCCTGTGTCTCCCCTGCTCAGAGGCGTTCAGTCCCGGCACATTACCTACAGCACGAAGTTCAACTTTCTTTCGTGATACTCGAAGACTTTGAACCACTAAATCCCAGCTTTTCGCTTCCAAGCCGCCTCTTTCTGCTGCACTTCAGATAACCTGCTCCCAGTCCAGCTAGACCATGTGCTCCCCGCTCTCCGCGGTAATCCTAGCTCATTGTTGTCTGAAGCGCCTCCTCTCCTGTCTGATCCTGAGCATCTTTCAAGGCCCAGCTCACAAAGTGCGCTCCAGGTAGCACTTCCGGGATTCTACCCAGCTCTCATAGTCTCTGTGATCACCCGGCCTTGAGAGAACCACATTTTAGTATCTAAGTACACGTGTTTGGTAGAAGACCTATCTTCCACTTCACATTATTGCATGAGTATAGCTGAGTAAAATCCCAAGTACCAACCATGAAAGCATAACATGTTTCTGTATAGAACTAATAATGGAATTTGTTTCAAATTATGCAAAAAAAAAAAAAAATGCTTTCTTGGCAGATTTCAATGTCATTGCTATACCTTGAGATCTATCCTCAGTCTTTCTGAACCACAGCTGTGCACTGGAATATCCTGGGAAGTTTTACTAATGCCTGGATCCCACCCCTCTGAGATCCCACCCCTCTGAGATTTGACATGTCCTTGACCTGGAGTGTGACCTAGGCATCATTACAAGCTTCCCAAGTGATTATAACATGTAGCTAAGTGTGAGAATGTCCTCATTAGTGGTTTTCAAGTCCCAGAGTCCACTTCTGCATATGAACTTATAAAGACATATGGTAAAAATGATTATAATTATAAAATATAACCATGGTTTTGCAATTCAGCTTATTAAAGAAATTTTTTAAAAAATCTGAAACTTGAATAAAATCTTGTTTCCTTCCTAACCAAAGGAGACTATCTGTGGTTTAAAAAGCAAGATGAAATAAAACAGAAGCAATCTTTCTAATATCCACACTGGATGAACATTAGTTTGGCTATAATTTTAAAATGTGTTATATCAAATTTTATCTTTAACTTGAGACTATAGTATATGTTTTAAGTTGGTATTAAATACACAGGAAGCTCTTTTAAAGTGAATAATAAAAGTCCTATGCAAGAATTCTGAAGACAGCTGGTGTAGGCAGGAATTTAAATTGTTGAAGAACATTCTAGGCCTAAGGAAAATAGGCAAATCTGGCATTCTAAAACTTTAATTCTTTGCAATATTGTAACCAAGAATGAATAATTTTGTATAATAAAAGTGTATATATTTGTACTCAAGAGCAGAATTTAACATCGTCTATTGACTTCCAGAAATACTGCAAAACTGAGTGAGCTCACACATTTTGTCCCCTAACCTGCATCGCTTTCCTCACTTCGCAGGCTCACCCATTCAGCAGCGCTTGCCCTGGAAGGGCTCACCCATTCAGCAGCGCTTGCCCTGGAGTGGCTCACCCATTCAGCAGCGCTTGCCCTGGAGTGGCTCACCCATTCAGCAGCGCTTGCCCTGGAATGGTCCCGCGTTATAGTCTTAGTGCTGCTGCCCTCATGTGGACTGTTAAGGCATTGGCCAGTCCCTTCCTTACCTGGTCAGATTTCCGACATTGCGGATTCCCAGAAGCCATTTTTTATTTTGTTTTAATTAATTATCTATTTTCTGCTTGCCTTCTAGGAAATTAACTTTTGAAAAGAGGCTGACATCTGTGTGGTCAATCAACTGTTTTTCTTTCTCTCTGGCTTAAAAATCTAAAGAAAGTGACCAAATTGCCTTAAGTACGAATCACACTGAGAAAGGAACCGCCCTGATTCCTGCCTTGCTAGCCACCCGCAACCCCTCCAGAAAACAAACTTGTTTGGGGTAGTAAACTCATATTAGCTGGGCATCAAACTTAGGCGCTCAGCCTTTTTTATTGTCCAGCTCTCACATCCATACATGACTACTGGAAAAACCATAGCTTTGACTAGACGGACCTTTGGTTGGCAAAGTAATGTCTCTGCTTTTTAATATGCTGTCTAGGTTGGTCATAATTTTCCTTCCAAGGAGTAAGCGTCTTTTAATTTCATGGCTGCAGTCACCATCTGCAGTGATTTTGGAGCCCCCAAAAATAAAGTCTGACACTATTTCTACTGATTCGCCATCTATTTGCCATGAAGTGATGGGACTAGATGCCATGATCTTCGTTTTCTGAATGTTGAGCTTTAAACCAACTTTTTCACTCTCCTCTTTCACTTTCATCAGGAGGCTCTTCAGTTCTTCTTTGCTTTCTGCCATAAGGGTGGTGTCATCTGCATATCTGAGGTTATTGATATTTCTCCCAGCAATCTTGATTCCAGCTTGTGCTTATTCCAGCCCAGCATTTCTCATGATGTACTCTGCATAGAAGTTAACATAAGCAGGGTGACAATATGCAGCCTTGACGAACTCCTTTTACTATTTGGAATCAGTCTGTTGTTCCATGTCTAGTTCTAACTGTTGCTTCCTGACCTGCATACAGATTCTCCTGCATTCTCAGGAGAAAGGTCAGGTGGTCTGGTATTCCCATCTCCTTCAGAATTTTCCACAGTTTATTGTGATCCACACAGTCAAAGGCTTTGGCATAGTCAATAAAGCAGAAGTAGATGTTTTTCTGGAACTCTCTTGCTTTTTCCATGATCCAGCGGATGTTGACGATTTGATCTCTGGTTCCTCTGCCTTTTCTAAAACTAGCTTGAACATCTGGAAGTTCCTGGTTCACATATTGCTGAAGTTGTCTTGGAGAATTTTGAGCATTACTTTACTAGTATGTGAGATGAGTGCAATTGTGTGGTAGTTTGAGCATTCTTTGGCATTGCCTTTCTTTGGGATTGGAATGAAAACTACCTTTTCCAGTCCTGTGGCCACGGCTGAGTTTTCCAAATTTGTTGGCATATCGAGTGGAGCACTTTCACAGCATCATCCGTCAGGATTTTAAATAGCTCAACTGGAATTCCATCACCTCCACTAGCTTTGTTCATAGCGATGCTTCGTAAGGCCCACTTGACTTCACATTCCAGGATGTCTGGCTCTAGGTCAGTGATCACACCATCGTGATTATCTTGGTCGTGAAGATCTTTTTTGTACAGTTCTTCTGTGTATTCTTGCCACCTCTTCTTAATATCTTCTGCTTCTGTTAGGTCCATACCATTTCTGTCCTTTATCGAGCTCATCTTTGCATGAAATGTTCCCTTGGTATCTCTAATTTTCTTGAAGAGATCTCTAGTCTTTTCCATTCTACTGTTTTCCTCTATTTCTTTGCACTGATCATGAGGAAGGCTTTCTTATCTCTCCTTTCTAGTCTTTGGAACTGCATTCAAATGGGTATATCTTTCTTTTTCTGCTTTGCTTTTTGCTTCTCTTCTTTTCACAGCTATTTGTAAGGCCTCCTCAGACAGCCATTTTTATTTTTTGCATTTCTTTTTCTTGGGATGGTCTTGCTCCCTGTCTCCTGTACAATGTCACAAACCTCCATCTATAGTTCATCAAGCACTCTATCAGATCTAGTCCCTTAAATCTATTTCTCACTTCCACTGTATAATCATCAGCGATTTGATTTAGATCATACCTGAGTGGTCTAGTGGTTTTCCCTACTTTCTTCAATTTAAGTCTGAATTTGACAATAAGGTGGAGAAGGCAATGGCACCCCATCCCAGTACTCTTGCCTGGAAAATCCCATGGACAGAGGAGCCTGGTAGGCTGCAGTCCATGGGGTCACTAAGAGTCAGACACAATTGAGCGACTTCACTTTCACTTTTCACTTTCATGCATTGGAGAAGGAAATGGCAACCCACTCCAGTGTTCTTGCCTGGAGAATCCCAGGGACGGGGGAGCCTGGTGGGCCGCCATCTATGGGCTCGCACAGAGTTGGACACGACTGAAGCTACTTAGCAGCAGCAGCAGTTGGCAATAAGGAGTTCATGATCTGAGCCACAGTGAGCTCCAGTCTTGTTTTTGCTGACTGTACAGAGCTTCTCCATCTTTGGCTGCAAAGAATATTAATCAATCTGATTTCGGTGTTGGACATCTGGTGATGTCCATGTGCAGAGTCTTCTCTTGTGTTGTTGGAAGAGGGTGTTTGCTATGACCTGTGCATTCTCTTGGCAGAACTCTATTAGCCTTTGCCCTGCTTCATTCTGTACTCCATGGCCAAATTTGCGTGTTACTCCAGGTGTTTCTTGACTTCCTACTTTTGAATTCCTGTCCCCTATAATTATAAGGACATCTTTTGGGGGGTGTTAACTCTAGAAGGTCTTGTAGGTCTTCATAAAACTGCTCAACTTCAGCTTCTTCAGCATTACGGGTCAGGGCATAGACTTGGATTGCTGTGATATTGAATAGTTTGCCTTGACAAAAACCAGAAATCATTCATCGTTTTTGAGATTGCTGGGGTTCTGTATTTCTTTGTGTTCCATACACTGTGGAGGATGTCTAACAGCCTCCAGAGGTATCTGAGTCCTAATGCCTGCAAACTGGGAATGTTTTCTTATAACTAAAAAAAAAGGTCTTTGAAGAAAAGATCTTGGATGGGAAGATTATCCCCCCACCCCAGGTGGGGCCCTAAATGTAACCACATTTAATTCTCACGAGAAGCATGCAGAGGGAAACCTGAGAACAGCAGAAAGAAGGTGAGACCGCTGAGGCCGTGTGCCATGGTGCTGGCTTGGAGGACACAGGAGGGGGCCACAAGCCACAGCATGCAGCTCTGGAAGCTGAAGAAGGCGCGGAAACGGATTCCCTTCCAGTACATCTTGTGGGGAATGTGGCCCTGCCTGTAACCTGATCTCAGACTCTGACCTCCAGAACTCAAAGAACACAGATGTGTTGTTTTAAACAGTAATTGTGTGAATGTTTGCATCACATCGAAATTTCTGTTAAAATACTACTCCAGAGGTGACAGCATTAGCCAGTGGGGGCCACTGAGAAGTGATTAGATCACCAGGGTGGAGGCCTTATGACTGGGGTTAGTGTCCTTATGGAAAAAGACCCAGTAAAATTTGCTCACCCCGCTGCCCCAGGAAGTTACCGCTAGAGGGCACTGTCTGCAAACCAGAAAGCGGGTTCTCCCCAGACACCACCTCCGCCAGGGTCTTGATCTTGGTCTTCCCAGATTCCAAACTGCGAGAAACAAATCGGTTGTTTCCAGGCTGCCTTGTCTGGAGTGTTTGTTATAGCCGCCCGAAGCCACTACGACAAACACCAGGCTTGCTGTACTTTGTGAAAGCAGCCACGGAAAAGCTAAGACAGAGGGGCTCTCGCCCCTGACTGCACAGCAGCATAACCTGGGCAACTTGCAAATCAGAATTGTATGGATGGGACCTGAAAACCACTACTCTAACGGCCCCTTGGGTGATTGTGATGGGAAGGTGGATGGAACAGAATCACATTAGAATAGACACAAAGCATAGCGTTCCTTGTGTTCAAGGAAAACTCTCAAACTGCCCCAAAATGTAGACACACTAGTCTGATGCTGCTGCTAAGTCGCTTCAGTCATGTCTGACTCTGTGCGACCCCATAGACGGCAGCCCACCAGGCTCCCCCGTCCCTGGGATTCTCCAGGCAAGAACACTGGAGTGGGTTGCCATTTCCTTCTCCAATACATGAAAGTGAAAGTGAAGTCGCTCAGTCGTGTCCAACTCTAGCGACCCCATGGACTGCAGCCTACCAGGCTCCTCTGTCCGTGGGATTTTCCAGGCAAAAGTACTGGAGTGGGGTACCATTGCCTTCTCCGTTGGGACTTATAAGTAATCTCAATTACTTAAAGATGTCATGTAGGGTTTCTGTTTACATCTTTGTCATCTTTCTTATGTTCAAATGTTTATAATGTAGAAGGGAGTCATCAAGGAGAATTTAGAAAATGCAGGAAGATAATATGTAACACGTATCAGTCACATGTACTTATACTACTCAATGATAACCATTATTAATTCTTTAATTTTCTTGTAATCTTTCTTTATATTTCTTTATACACATATACCTTTTTAAAATAGCTATTATTTTTATACAGTTATTATTCTTAAAGTTATTATTATTTTATAGATTTATAATATATTTCCTGTAGACAGACTTAATATATATAGTGTATCAGTTTTTTACTTTCTTAAGGGAAAAAATGTAATTGCAAGAGATCCATGATTTTTTTAAAACTTCAGTTATCTATGGAAATACTGTATTAACTATGGATAAAATACTATATCACCTAACTTTACTTGTAGTGTTGAGCAACTCTGTTCACCTCTGGTCTTACATTTTTTATCTGAAAAGCAGGAACTGCAACAATTGTTCTAGAAGCTATTCCTAGCAACAGCATTCTAATTTTGTTTCATTTGCTTTTTTGTGTGGTTAAGCATGAGATGTAAGTCAGTTTAAGTCTACCATGTTTAAATGTACTGTCTCCACCATTATAATGAGAAAGGAATAAAAGATACTATCTTTGCAAGGCTACTTCGGGAATATGGTTTGTAACATATTTACAGTGTGAAGCTTCCAAAAGCCAAGAGGAAACAAAGCGCCCTCCTCCCTGTGCCTGGCGGTTCCGGATCCCTGTGTCGGGTGTGGCTCCACAGTGACTCTCCTGAGGTCTGGCAGGCGCCTACCAGGTGCAAGCAGAGGTGGCGGGGCTCCCAGGACCAACATCAGAAAGGCGGCTTAACTATCCTTCGTTAAGCCATTCTCTTTCAGGTTTCCACAAATGCCTAACCTGTAGAGAGGGGCAAGCCCCTTCTGAGAGCGTTCACAGGTCCCTTCATGCTGCTGTGCCCACTTCTGAAAAGCAGAATGCACATATACCCATTGAGGAGGCAAAGGATCATCTAACATTGTTTCATTTAATGAAGTCCCCATCGGTTCATTTATTTTTATTCTTTGGTTGCACTTAGTCGCATACAAGAGCTTAGTTAGTTCCCTGGCCAGGAATCGAACCCATGCTCCCTGAAGTGGAAGCACAGAGTCTTAACCACGGGACCTCCAGGGAAGTCGCTGCAACTCTTCATTTAATGACATCTCCAGACACCTCCCTCTACCCTATCATCATTCCTAAAGTTTGCAGGAGAGCTACTACAGAGCTCAAAGCCTATACTCTCCATTCTCTCCTCATTTTCTCATTGGTACTTTCACAAAATCTTTAGGGGGATTTGGAGGAACCACTAGTGTTTAAGCCCCTACTTCACTCAAAGCCTTGACTCTTAAGTTCTATTCCTCTCAGGACCTTAGGAAGTTCACAGTCAATAACCTCCCATCCCTTTGAACTCTGTCACTAAAATGATCTCAAAGCTAAGGGTTAGACAGTGAACAGATCCACTTCATAGGTCAGTTTGTCTACCTGATTTAGGAAAGTTTTCTGTGCAGACACTTGTAGGTCATTCTTTTCAGAGGCAAATCCTGCTTTGTTTCCAGAACCTAACATTATTAAAATCTCTCATAACCTTCCCAAGATTTGGTAAATCCACACTGGGGGAGGAATAGCAGAGACATGTTAAATGCATCTGACAGCAACACCCATTTATTTTATTCAGCATTTAATGGTATGTATTATGCACCTAATATAGGTCCAGAACTGTCTCAGTATTGGAGATACAGCAAGAAAACTATCTCTGTCCAATGGAACTCGTACAGAAAAATAGAAAACAAGACTCAAAACCTTGCAAATGGAACCTCCTTTTTGTCAAATCAAAATAAGCTGAAGAAATCCATGTGAAAGTCTTTAATCTAGAATAATTTGATGGATCCCAGGTGTAGAAATTTTAGAGATCATAAGAACATTTCAGTAAAACCCAACCTTTAAATCTGATATACCAACTGAAACTAGGAAACCAAAAAATAGCCTTATCTCTTTCCTACATTTTATGTATGTAACATATGTATGTTACATACATGTACCTTTTAAAAATCAGATGAGGAAACACACAACTTACTTACAAACCTAAAAATACACAGGAAACTTTTCTCAGTTTTATTGAAATATAATTAAATGGATTCTCCTTTCACAAATAATTGCCAACAATAAACCACAGATTATTTCTGTTACATCACTGTTCCACAAATACAAGAACTAAAAGAAATTTCAGTTCTCTCTCATTGTGTTTCCTTTCATTGTCTTTATAACTCCCTTAATTGCATTATCATGGATGGAATATCTGGATTTTATAACCCAAGACACTAAGGTATTTCTTTTATACATCACACCCACACTTTGGGTTTTATATGCTCTTCCAAGAATTCAAAAAATTGTGTTGGTCTGGGAGGAAGAAGAAATTCCATGGTTTGTGTATCCCGGAATATCTTTAGCATATTTCAGATATAAAATTGCTTAAATGTTTATAAAGTATAATAGTTCCACCTGATAAATTTGACTTTATAAGGAGAATTTTCATTTCCTCACCATCCTCTCACACCTTTACTCTGTGTGATACAGGCTCTGTCCCAGCCATTCTATGAACAAAGTAACATTTGAAATGCAGGTTGCATGTAAATTTTTTTCTTTGCCTGGTTCGAATGTAACATAGGGTCAATATAGAAAGCTGAAAAGCACAAGGAAAATGAAGTATCCATAATCCTATCAACTATTACTTAATTTTGGAATATTTCCAGCTAATCCCTTTATATGTATCAAGTAGTACTTTTGTTTTAATAGAAGGGATGACAAAAGTTATGAAGTGGTTTGGAGTCTGTTTTGTCCACTTAAAATATATCATAGTTTCCCACATTGATATTTTTTAAGCTGCTGCACAGAATTCCATCCCTTAAATTACCTATTATAGAATCCTTAAGACTTCTGCTAAGTACATAGGGCTTAAATTTTTTCCCCAAAACTATAAATCTTTGCTCACAGATGATTCTTTGGCATACACTCTAAATGGGACGGCTAAATTGTTAAGAAGTCATGTGCATTTGAAAACTTGTGGCATATAAAATGTTATGTTAAATATAAAAATTTGAGAGTACTGGTCTCCCAATATGTTTACTCACATTGGTTTCCCTTTTTAGTTTTTCTCAACTAAGAATAAGAAACTGTCAACTCCTTTTGTCTGCTCTTTACTGCCCGTCATGTTACTTTTGTCTTTCTTCTACTAAGCATACAGGTTTACTTCTAAGTTTACAAATACATTGTGCTCACTCTTGATTTTGCAGCATCTTTGCAAGACTGTTTCAACAGAAAAGTTCTCCCCCTTGCCACTTTACCTAACCAATTCCTACCCCTCCCAACTCTAATGACATTCATTGCTTCCAAGAATTTTGCACTTAATGCATCCTTGTCCTCAACTTTTCAAGAAAAGTGTATTTCATCTTTAATAAAACATTTAGTCGTTCAATGACAAGGGTTCCTGAGAGTAGAAACCCATAAGATCATGGCATCTGGTCCCATCACTTCATGGGAAATAGATGGGGAAACAGTGTCAGATTTTATTTTTTGAGGTGGGGGGGGCTCCAAAATCACTGCAGATGGTGATTGCAGCCATGAAATTAAAAGACACTTACTCCTTGGAAGGAAAGTTATAACCAACCTAGATAGCATATTCAAAAGCGGAGACATTACCAACAAAGGTCCATCTAGTCAAGACTATAGTTTTTCCAGCGGTCATGTATGGATGTGAGAGTTGGACTGTGAAGAAAGCTGAGCACCGAAGAATTGACGCTTTTGAACTGTGGTGTTGGAGAAGACTCTTGAGAGTCCCTTGGACTGCAAGGAGATCCAACCAGTCCATTCTAAAGGAGATCAGTCCTGGGTGTTCTTTGAAGGACTGATGCTGAAGCTGAAACTCCAATACTTTGGCCACCTCATGCAAAGAGTTGACTCATTGGAAAAGACTCGATGCTGGGAGGGATTGGGGGCAGGAGGAGAAGGGGACGACAGAGAATGAGATGGCTGGATGGCATCACTGACTCGATGGACGTGAGTTTGAGTGAGCTCCGGGAGTTGGTGATGGACAGAGAGGCCTGGGGTGCTAAAATTCATGGGATCGCAAAGAGTCGGACACGACTGAGCGACTGAACTGAAACTGAACTGAACTGATGCGGCCTATGTTATTTAATAATTTACCTTCCCAGGGCACTCTCTCGGAAATATGTGGGAGACTGACTGATCCTAGCAATTGGAAGAGCAATGGGCAAATGTTTTCTGATTCTGAAATCTATCAGGCCATGAGAGATTTCAGTAGTAGACGCTCAACCACAACTATAATAGTTTCCTGAATTATCCCTAACTAATGCCAAAGACTGAACAAAGGACCCAGGTGTCTGGACAGTCTGGAATGCCCCAGGTCCAGACTGCAGTCCTGAGGGGTGTCTGGCCAACAGTGACACGCTGCCTGGGCTTAGGTTTTTATCCTCAGGTTGATTCTTTGAATCAGGTTGATTCTGCATTTGATTCTTTAATCCAGACTTCCAGAAAAGGGACAATAATGACCGCGCCAGCCCTTGATTCCTTTCCACCCTCCCTGCGTAGGGTGATAACAGTCTGTTCACCAAAAGGCGGTGAACCAGATATTCCCGTCGAGTCGCCGCGGCTCTCCTTCAGGTCTGCAGGGAGAGGAAGCAGAGACATCCCGTGTGTCGGCGGAGGCGCACAGACGCCTCCAGTCCAGGCACACAGATCGCCCCTCCGGGCACTGGAACCTCCCCTCCGGGCGCTGAGACCTCCCCTCCAAGCGCGGGGTCAGCCCCTCCAGGCGCTCGGACCGCCCCTCCGGGCGCACGGACCGCCCCTCCAGCGCGGGAACCGCCCCCCCGGGTGCGGGGACCGCCCCTCCGGGCGCTGGAACCTCCCCCCCCCCCCCACCCCCCCCCGGCTGCAGGGACCGCCCCTCCGGGCGCTGGAACCTCCCCTCCGGGAGCGGGGGCCTCCCGTCCAGGCGCACGGACCGCCCCTCCGGGCACACAGATCGCCCCTCCAGACACTGAAACCTCCCCTCCGGGCTCACGGACCGCCGCCCGGGAGCAGGGACCGCCCATCCAGCGCGGGAACCGCCCCCCCGGGTGCGGGGGCCGCCCCTCCGGGCTCTAGAACCTCCCCTTCGGCCTGGGGCCGCCCCTCCAGGCTCACGGAGCTCCCCTCCAGGCGCGGGGACCGGCCCCGGTGCCGAGGCCCCGCCTTTCAGCCTGCCCACTGGCCCCGCTAGACCCTCACCCCGCCCCCGGCACGGCCCAGCCACGCCCCCCTCCCCCCGCCCCCCGCGTTACCACTCTGGACACCTTGTGAGTCTGGGGATTGTTGCGTCTGGCAACCGAGCTCAGAGCTCCGTCGGGCTGGGCTCAGCTTTCCCGCTGGTCTCTCCGAAAGTGACAGGCTTTCGTATCGCGCAAGCCCTCTCCTTGGTCGCCCCGAGAGTCCCCTTTTTTCTGGTGCCTCGTAGGGATGCTTTTGGTGATCCTCGTGCTCCTGCTGCCCTCCGTCTCCGGTAGGAGCCTGTAGAGTGTGCGCGCTGGTGGGGAACCGGAGCGGCTCGCGAGGCCGGCCGACTGGAACCGTGGGTGGGAGGAGATTTGCTTTTAGTCTCTCGGGAGAGTCGTGGGGCTGCGTCTACTCCGGGGTCATAAGGAATTGCGGTAGAAAGCGTGACCAAAGGGGACCACATAGCCCTAGAAGAGACGTCTTGCTTGTTGGTGCGCACTCAGCGGTGCGGGGTGATGCGTGCAGCCGGGATTTACCAAGGGGCAAACTGGGTCACTAGCAAAAGCTTGCAGGGTTTCTGGGACTGAGCCTCTTGGGGACGGGCCTGCTGGCCTGTTGGTGGTGGTGATGGCTTGCTTTTGAGTTCCCAGGTTCCTGGGGATATTGGTAGACTGGTTCTGTGCCTGTGTATGTGTGGAGGGAGGGGAGAGGGTGGGCGGGGAGGTTTGCTGTCTGTACTCTGGGCAGGTTTCTAACAGGAGTGAGTATTTGTATCCTGCTCCCTGGGCCGGAGCGGGGCGGGGGGGGGGGGGGGGGGGGGGGGGGGGGGAAGGGGGTCCGTGCAGGGTGTTCTCTAGTGTGACTTTTGTAGAAGTGGCCACCCAGCGGTGCCAAGTTGGGAACCTCGTGTGGTGCATATAATGGTCAGGTGGGAGAAGTCGCTGTGTACTCTGCCTACACCCCTACGTTCCCAGCCCCGCTTGGTGATGGAGGCTGTGGGCTCAGAATCCAGGAGGTAGCATGAGAAGTCACCATCCTTGTGCCCCAGGTGCTCATACCATTGACACTGGCAGCAGCAAGGCACCAGTGACCACAGAGGCATAAGAAGTGATAAAGTGGCCACTGGGCATATTATCCTGACAGAGGCAGTGGAGGGTGAAAAGTGCTCACTTGCCTTGATTACCAGAGGCAGCGCTGGACTATCCAGGTGACTCAGTGGTAAAGAATCTGCCTGCAATACAGGAGACGCCACTCTATCCCTGAGTGGGGAAGATCTCCTGGAGAAAGGCATGACAACTGACTCCAGTATTTTTGCCTGGAGAATCCCATGGACAGAGGAGCCTGGCAGGCTACAGCCCATAGCGTCGCAAAGAATTGGACACGACTGAAGCGGCCTAGCATGCATACACATAAGGTCAAGCTGAAAGTCATAGGTAACCCAGAGCCCCCAGCCACCCCAAGACCCAGTCTTGCCCACCAGAAGGCTGAAGACACAGCCTTACCCAAGAGTGGTCCCACATTAACCCTAGGATCCCTGGAACCCCAAAACCAGGTGTAGAACAGGGTCTTGTCTGCCAGGAGGTCAGCATAGATCCCTGACCTGGCCTAATCCATGAAAAGATGGACACCAGCCCCAAGAGCCCCTGAGCCTCAGCCCACCCACTGTGTGTTAACCCCAACTCCAGGACACTGTCCCTGAAAGCAGGGTCCCTGGGACCTGGTCCTGCCCACCTTGAGCCTGGTACTGCTCACCAGCACTAATGCCAAGACCCACAGAGCCCCAGCCCACCAGCAAGCTGACACAACCTCCAAGATGCCTTGCGCCTCTCAGCCAGCCATGTCGGGATCTGACCCTACCCATCAACTGGTCAACACCAGCTATGGAACCCACCTGTGCCATGACCCCAGCCACCAGCAGGCTAACACCAGTTTGGGGGCCCCTAACTCTGCAGCTGCCACCCTGAGACCAGGTCCTATCCCCCCCCACCCCCAAACAAAAACACCCACACACGTCTCCACATCCAGCCACTTTGTGACCTGGTCCTACCTATCAAAGGGCTGGCTCCAGGACTGGGATTCCCCTGACCTTGCAGCAAATCATATGAAGATCCAGACCTACACACCAGTGACTAGCAGCCTCAACACAGAACAGAGCCTGGCAGTCATCCAGACCAGGAGCCCGGCATTCCTACAGTCATGCACACAGTAGTCAGACCACCACAGCAGAGGTGTTCGGACTGCCCAACCTACGATTTCTGCAGACAAGATATGGCTTGGCATTCAGTACCTTTCCTTTACAACTGATGATGTGTCTGCAAGCCGGTTTCATCTTCCCCACCAACTAGAATCTTCTTTATGTGGCACTTTTTTCAAGTTTGATTAAAAAAAAAGTGTTGTAGAATATAGATGTTCTTGCTTATGAGAATTCTATCAGCCTTTTAGAATGTTAGTTTATACAAACATGGACTTAAGTTTCAGTGAAATTTATTTTGGTATTCCTTTTAAAAAGTAGTTTGTGTGGACAGTGAGAGAAGGGGCAGGATGGTCAGGTTTCATTGAGGTCCCACTTTGATCAGAGACCATAATTATCCTGAAGTTACCATCTGGGCACGGATCTGGGTTTGTGCTTGAGTATGAGAGTTATTTTTAAATTTTGCAAGCAGGTAGAGAGTCCTTGCCCGACTTTTGCAAGTGTACAGAAGATGAATAGTTCTCTTGATACGTATAGAGACTGTTTCATCTTCTTTAAACTCATCTGGAAAATTGAAAAATTGGGGATTTTCTGAATGCAAATCTATCATATTCTATAATGGCATACTATATAATGCTTCTTGTAAAAGTATAGCATTGCAGGCCAATAATAATTGTACTGTAAGCCATCTGGAAAAAATCTTAGTCAAGATATGTTTACTTTGAAAATCCTCACAGAAATAAAGAATCCAGTATTTTGAATAAGAGAAGAAATTATTCAGATACATAAAGCAAATCAAATACATAAAACAAACAACACTTGTATAATTTAATTTTGGGCATGCTATTAACTTGATTTCTTTCTTGGTTCCAGGAAGCTCTGAATGATGTTATACATTTCTATCTAGAATGGATTTGTATAGCATTTCTAGTCCATTTTTCCCCTAATGTAAAATGAGAATGTATAGCTCAAATTGAGTAAATTTAATGTTATTAGTAAAATCCAACTCTATTTTTAATAACTGCATCCTTTTTGTTTGTTTGTTTTTTGCTTTTGTTTTGGGCAGTTGATGGAGGTGCATTCATATATTCAGATCAAAATACTGGAAATGTTGAAAACATTTTGCCAGTAGGTGGATTTCAGCACATAGTGTAAATGAAATGTAGGACAGAGTATCAGGAGAGGAATATGGAATTTAGAAAATGATAAAAAAGGAGAATAATATTTCACTTGTTTAGAGTTCTCTCTTGACTAGTCTGTCAATCTGAAGACCTAGATCCAAGAAGTAATTACAGTAAAGTTTCCTCAGGGATCAAAAATAGATCTATCTCCCTTCTCTTTTAGGTCCTTAATGTTATAGGAGAGGCCTCTGCATTCTTTTAGCACTTTAGGACTTTAAATATCATAATATTTTACATCATTTCTAGCAGATTCATAAGATTTCCAAGAGCACAGATAATTAAAAGGAAGAGGACTTCTTGAAGCAGGAATAATACTGTTCTAGGGAAGAACCCCCCACAGAAAAAGGCCAGAGGTAAAACATTCTAAAATCATAGCAATATAGTTTACTGTCAGGATACATTGGATAAACAGCCACTGCAGGAAGCTTTTAAGGGCATGTACAATCCATTAATCAGTGGATGAAGATTAAATCATGTTTACAGTAACATCCAAGAAACCGATTTTTTATGTAAGGTTATTCAAAGTAATAAAATTTGGTATTTAAAGGGTATCCATTTATTTATAAAATGTTCAATTCACTAACCTAGACAGCGTATTTAAAAGCAGAGACATTACTTTGCTGACAAAGGTCCTTATAGTCAAAGCTATGGTTTTTCCAGTGGTCATGTATGGATGTGAGAGGTGGACTATAAAGAAAGCTGAGCACCAGAGAATTGATGCTTTTGAACTGTGATGTTGGAGAAGACTCTTGAGAGTCCCTTGGACTGCAAGGAGATCAAACCAGTCAATCCTAAAGGAAATCAGTCCCGAATATTCATTGGAATGACTGATGCTGAAGCTGAAGCTCCAATATTTTGGCCACCTGATGCGAAGAGTGACTCATTAGAAATGATGCTGGGAAAGACTGAAGGCAGGAAGTAAAAGGGAGGACAGAGGATGAGATGGTTGGATGACATTACCAGCTCAGTGGACATCAGTTTGAGCAAGCTCTGGGATATGGTGAAGGGCAGGGAAGCCTAGCATGCTTCAGTCCATGGGGTCGCAAAGAGTTGGATGTGAGCGACTGAACAATTCACTAATACAAAACAAATAGAAGTTATATTTTTAAACACTTTAGTCCATATTTATTTTGACCTATGAAATTCACAATGTTTATTTGATATTACCTCTTACCCAGTGTGTACAGAGTGTAGTACAGAAAGAAGGCATATGATCTCTGCCCTCTAGGACATTGCCGTCTGAGAGGAAACTGAGCCTAAACTATGAAAGAGTAATCTGATCAGAGAGCCATATACCTTACAAGACTTGTTAGGGAGAGGTGAGTTTTGAAATGATGAATTTAGAAAGAAGAGGGAATGACACATACCTATAAATACATTTTAAAACCCAAAACATAGATGCTATCTTTTCAATTGTGTTGAATGAAAGTTCACCTTATTCCTCAACAAACCAAAAAAGCTCATAGATGGTTATTTAAAGTAAGCAAGACACATCCTTTGCTACTACTACCGCATGGGTAAAAGCATGGGCGTGTATGCGTGCTCAATTGTATCCAATTCTTTTCGACCCCATGGACTATAGCCTGCCAGGCTCCTCTGTCCATGGGATTTTGGATTGCCATTTCCTCTTCCAGGGGATCTTCCTAACTGAGGGATTGGACCCAGATCTCCTGCGTCTCCTGCATCCTCAGGCAATTCTTTACCACTTAGCCACCTGGGAAAGCATGAGACAGTCATTGAATCTATTCTGTAGTGCCTACCTGAGGCCAGGCCGCAGTCCCTGGCTGATGAAAGAGATAAAGTACTTCACTTGCATGTTCTTATTCTCTCTGTTCCTAGAGGCTTGTGGTGATCCACCAAGATTTAAAACTATGATGCTCCAAGGTGAGCTTAAACCCAATTATCGTCCTGGGGAATGTGTACAATATGAGTGTCGTCTAGGTTTCAAGCCCAAGCTTCCTGCTCTCCCCAGATCTGCTGTTTGTCAAGATAATAATACATGGTCATCTCTCCAGGATGCCTGTGTAGGTAAATAAACAAACAAAAATGTTTTATAGTGCTGGATATTTACACACATCTTAGTGTGCCTATATTTTTAGATATCTGTGCATTTGTTCAGGCTTTGAAAAATCCCCAGGGAATCTTTTTCTTGGTAATTGTTTACCTGGGTAAATATGAATCTTGTTTGGCCATATAATATGGAAAGAAAATAATAGTTAAATGAATAATAAGATTCCCATGAATTCGAACAAGCAATATAGACTTTTGAATTAGATTTAAATCTATTTTTGAAATTAGTATAAACCAACATATTTGAATATTTTCTTTTAGAAAAATCATGTCCTAATCTAGGAGATCCTGCAAATGGCCAAGTTAACTTCGTGAATGAAAGTGTTCTGTTTGGCTCACAGGCTCACTTTGCTTGCAATCCAGGGTAAGTAAGATGGTCATTACAGAAAGTAAGGTTCAGTATTACTAATTCCATTTTTGTTTTGCTCATCTTTTTAAACATTTCTATAAACTAGATTTCATTTTGTTTTCTGTGTGACAAGTTGTACTTGTAGCCAAACAATTATTGCACTATTTATGAAGACCTGAAAAATGTGTAATTAGAAAGAAGCTTAAATTTAAGTAAAGCAAAACTGTATATTTACTATGTGTGTGTTCAGTCGCTCAGTCGTTTCCAACTCTTTGAAACCCCATGGACTGCCAGGGTTCTGCCAGGCTCCTCTGTCCATGGAGCTTTCCAGGCAAGAATACCTGGGTGGGTTGCCACTTCCTACTCCAGGAGATCTTCCCAACGCAGGGATCGGATCTGCATCTTTTGTGTCTCCTGCGTTGACAGGGGAATTCTTTAACACTAGCATTACCTGGGAAGCCCATATAACTTACTATATGTAATAACAAACCTATTGTATAAATTAGAAATGTAGTAATCATGGTAACTTTAGTCTTGACAATAATTTAAAATTGCCAATTCTTAGAGTTGAAATGGGGCTTATGGAACTAGGAAGTAGAACTGTCAACCAAAGATACTCTTATTTTGAGATAATCTGTAGTTTTAAGGATCTAAATTGATTTGCTTAGCCTGGAGGATAATGTTGATCATAATCTCTTAATTGGAAAACCTTATTTTTGACACTGCTACAAAGGAGTGAAACATCTCAAAAAGAGGTACTGAGCATTTAATAATAGCTTTTTTTCCCCCTGTAGGGCTCCTTTAATATTACATATTGGAGATACTGGGCATTTATTTTAAAAATATGATTTTAGAATTAAAATGTAATACACTGGAATGCAGCAGGTTTTCTTAATATTAAGCATCTTTGCCTTTGTTCATCTTAGAGGAAAAATTTTCAGGTTGTCACCACCGAGTATGATACTGTGCTGTGTGTTTCTCGTGTGTGGTACTGATTAGCCTGAAGGAGTTTCCATCTGTTCCTAGATTGTTGAATATTTTTTATCATGAAAAATGTAGAATTTTATCAAATGATTCTTCTTCATCAGTTGAGATGATCATGTGGGTTTTTCCTCTTCCTTCTGCTGATGTGATATATTGCATTGATTGATCTTCATGTTGAACCATCCTCGCATTCCAGGAATAATTTCTTCCTGGTCATGGTTTTTAATCCTTTCTATATGCTGATGAACTGTTTGCTAGTATCACATTGAGGATTTTTACATGAGTATTTATAAGAAATACTGTTCTGTAGCTTGGTTACTTGTAATGTCTTAGTCTAGCTTTGGTGTCATTACACTGGTATCAAAATAAATTCAGAAGACTGCCTTCCTCTTCAATTTTAAGCTAAGAATTGGTATTACTTCTCTTTTAAATGTTTGGCAGAACGGTGAAGACATCAGCTCCAGTACTTTTTTCATTATTGGGAAATTTTTGATTACTGATTCAATCTCCTCACTCGTCGTAACCAATTCAGATTTTGTATTTTTTAATGAAGTCTTGTAGAGTTTGTGTTTACATGAATTTGTCTTTTACATCTAGGCTGCCCATTTGTTGTCATAAAATTATTCATAGAGGTATCACAATATTTTTGAATTCTGTAGAACTAAGGGAAATATCACCATTTTCATTTCTGATTTAGGTAATTTGATCTTCCTTTTTGTCTTAGTCCATCTAGCTAAGGGTATATCCGTTTTCTTCCTCTCTTGGAAAACCAACTTTTGGATTCATTCGATATTCTCTACTAATTTTCCTTCTGCTCTAATCTTTATTGTTTACTTCTTTCTGCTAGTTTTGTGTGTATATCTTTGTTCACTAGTCCCTTAAGTTGTAACATTAGGTTGATTATTTTAGAGCTCTCTTCTTACTTTTAATTAAAGACTATGCTATGCTATGCTAAGTCACTTCAGTCGTGTCTGACTCTGTGCGACCCCATCGACGGCAGCCTACCAGGCTCCCCTGTCCCTGGGATTCTCCAGGCAAGAACACTGGAGTGGGTTGCCATTTCCTTCTCCAATGCATGAAAGTGAAAAGTGAAAGTGAAGTCGCTCAGTCGTGTCCGACTCTTAGCGACCCCATGGATTGCAGCCTACCAGGCTCCTCCGTCCATAGGATTTTTCAAGCAAGAGTACTGGAGTGGGGTGCCATTGCCTTCTCTGAATTAAAGACTAGTTTACCTACAAACTAAATTAGTCCAGGTGCATCAGATAGGGATTTGATATTTCTATACATTTCAAAGTGATTAACATGATAAGTCTAGATACAATTTATCACCATACAAGGTTATTACACTTTATTGACTATTTTCCCCATTATATCCTTGTAACATCTCTTTTGTAACTAGAAATTTGTATCTCTTAATATCACTCATTTAATTAATTTCTCCCTCCACCACTTCCCAGGGCAAACACTGTTTTGTTTTTTGTAACTGGAGTCTTTTCATACTGTTCATGGGGGGAGGCCTGGCATGCTGCAGTCCGTGGGGTCACAAAGAGTCGGACACAACTGAGCGACTGAATGGAACTGAACTGAAGGTGGAGTCTGTTTCTGTTTTTTTGTTTCTTCATTTGCTTTGTATTTAAATTGCAATTATAAATGATATCATGCAATATTCTATTTTTCTGTCTGACTTGTCTCACTTAGCATAATATTCTATAGGCCAATCCACATTGTCACTAATGACAAGATTTCCCAGCCTTTATGACTGACTTATAGTCCATTTTGTGTGTGTGGGTGTTCTTAATCCAGTTAGTCTATTGAAGGGTCTTTAAATGAATATAATCATTTTATATTAGTTCAGGTCAGTTCACTCTCTCAGTCATGTCCTACTCCTTTCAACCCCATGGACCTCAGCACACCAGGCCTCCCTGTCCATCATCAGCTCCCAGAGTTTACTCAAACTCATGTCCATTGAGTTGGTGATGCCATCCAACCATCTCATCCTCTGTCGTCCCCTTCTCCTCCTGCCTTCAATCCTTCCCAGCATCAGGGTCTTTTCAAATGAGTTAATTCTTTGCATTAGGTGGCCAAAGTATTAGAGTTTCAGCTTCAGCCTCAGTCCTTCCAATGAATATTCAAGACTGATTTCCTTTAGGATGGACTAGTTGGATCTCCTTGCTGTCCAAGAGACTCTCCAGAGTCTTCTCCAACACCACAGTTCAAAAGCACCAATTCTTCAGCACTCAGCTTTCTTTATAGTCCAACTCTCACTGGAAAAACCACAGCTTTGACTAGATGGAACTTTCTTTGCAAAGTAATATCTCTGCTTTTTAATATGCTGTCTAGGTTGGTTATAACTTTTCTTCCAAGGAGCAAGCATCTTTTCATTTCATGGCTGCAGTCACCATCTGCAGTGATTTAGGAGCCCCTCAAAATAAAGTCTGCCACTGTTTCTACTGTTTCCCCATCTATTTCCCATGAAGTGATGGGACAAGATGCCATGATCTTTGTTTTCTGAATGTCAAGTTTTAAGCCAACCTTTTCACTTTCCTCTTTCACTTTCATCAAGAGGCTCTTTAGTTCTTCTTCACTTTCTGCCATAAGGGTGGTGTCATCTGTATATCTGAGGTTATTGATATTTCTCTTGGGAGCCTGTGCTTCATATTAGTTAGCCTACTAAAATGAATATAATCATTTTAACAGTGTTAACTCTTCTAATCAATGAGCATGATATATCTTTCCATATTTTTCTGTCATCTTCAATTTCTCTCATTGTACTTTACAGTACTCCAAGTAAAGTAGAGGTCTTTTAGAAACACAACAGATTTCTGAATACTAATTTTTTATCCTTCAACTTTACTGAATTTATTCAGTTCTGTTCAGTCACTCAGGCATTTCCAACTCTTTGCGACCCCATGGACTACAGCACGGCAGAGTTCCCTGTCCATCATCAACTCCCGAGCTTGCTCAAACTCATGTCCATTGAGTCAGTGATGCCATCCAACCATCTCATCCTCTGTCATCCCCTTCTCCTGCCTTCAATCTTTCCCAGCATCGGGATCTTTTCCAGTGAGTCAGTTTTTCACATCAGGTGACCAAAGTATTGGCGCATCAGCTTCATCACCAGTCCTTCCAATGAATATTTAGGGTTTATTTCCTTTAGGATTGACTATTTTGATCTCCTTGCTCTCCAAGGGACTCTCAAGAGTCTTCTCCAGCATCACAGTTTAAAGGTATCAAATCTTCAGCACTCAGACTTTTTTTATTGTCTGGCTCTCACATCCATACATGACTACTGGAAAAACTGTAGCTTTGACTAGATGGACCTTTGTTGGCAAAGTACTGTCTCTGCTTTTTAATACACTGTCTAGGTTTGTCATTGCATTTCTTCCATGGGGCAAACATCTTTTAATTTCATGGTTGCAGTCACTGTCCACAGTGATTTTGGAGCCCAAGAGAATAAAGTCTGTCGCTCTTTGCACTATTTCTCCATCTATTTGCCATGAAGTGATGGAACCAGATGCCATGAACTTCAGTTTTTGAATGTTGAGTTTTAAGCCAGGTTTTTCACTCTTCTCTTTCACCTTCATCAAGAGGATCTTTAATTCCTCTTCACTTTCTACCATAAGGGAGGTGTCATCTGTGTACCTGAGGTTGTTGATATTTCTCCCGGCAATCTTGATTCCAGCTTGTGCTTTATCCATCCTGGAATTTCACAGGAGGTACTCTGCATATAAGTTAAGTAATATATTATCTTAAATATTACCTATATTATACTGAGGTATTTTCCCTTTATGGGGAATGTCCCAGGTGGTTCAGTGGTAAAGAATCTGCCTCAATGCAGGAGCCATAGGAGATGAAGGCTCAGTCCCTGGGCTGGGAAGATACACTGGAGAAGGAAATGACAACCCACTCCAGTATTCTTGCCTAGAGAAGCCCATGGACAGGTGAGCCTGGCTGGCCATAGTCCATACAGTCACAAAGAGTGGGACACACCTGGGCATGCATGCAATGCTTTCTTCCTTCCTTCTATTTCCATGTTGTTAAGAGTTTTTATCATAGATGGATCTGGAATCTGTTAAAAGCTTTTTGCATCTGTGAGATAATCTATGATTTTTATTCTTCCGTGTGTTATTATAGTGTATCACATTGACTGATTTGTGACTTTGAACCATCCATGCAGCCCTGGTAGGGCTTTCCTGGTAGCTCAACTATTAAGGAATCCACCTGCAATGCAGGAGACCCCAGCTGGATTCCTGGGTGGAGAAGATCCCCTGGAGGAGGGCATGTTAATACACTCCAGTATTCTTGCCTGGAGAATCCCCATGGACAGAGGAACCTATAGGGTGACAGTCCATGGGGTCACAAAGAGTCAGACATGACAGAGCGACTAAGCACAGCACATGCACCCCTCAGATAAATCCCACTTAATCATGGTGTATGAGCCTTTTAAAGTATTTTTTAATTTATTTGCTAATATTTTACTAAGCATTTTTGTATCTAAGTTCATCAAGGATATTGGTCTGTAATTTTATTTTGCTGTAATTTTCTTTTGGTGTCTTTGTCTGGCTTAAGTATTAGAGTGATTCCAGCCTTTTATAATGCATTTCAAAGCGTTTCTTTCATTTAAATTTTTTGAAATAGTTTGAGAAGGATAGGTGTTCTCTTTCAATCAATAAGGCATAGTTAGTTTGCAGTATTCTATTAGTTTCAGGGGTTCAGTTCAGTTCAGTCACTCAGTCGTATCCAACTCTTTGCAACCCCATGAGTCACAGCACACGGGCCTCCCTCCCACCAACTCCCAGAGTTCACTTAAATTCAGGTCCATCGAGTCGGTGATGCCATCCAGCCATCTCATCCTCTGTCGTACCCTTCTCCTTCTGCCCCCAATCCCTCCCAGCATCAGAGTCTTTTCCAATGAGTCAACTCTTCGCATGAGGTGGCCAAAATACTGGAGTTTCAGCTTTAGCATCATTCCTTCCAAAGAAATCCCAGGACTGATCTCCTTTAGAATGGGACTGGTTGGATCTCCTGTACAATAAAGCAATTCAAAACTTTAATAGATTAGACTTGATTTATCATTATTATAAAATATTGGCCATATTACCTGGGTTATATAATATATTGTTAGTTTGAGAAGGATAAGTGTCAACTCTTCTCACAGTGTTTGATAGAAGTCACCTTATGTGACTTTTGTTTGTTGAGAGTTTTTTTGTTAGTGACTTAATTTCATTACTAATAATTAATTAGTTAATATTTTCTCTTTCTTCCTGGTAGAGTCTTGGGAGATTGTGCGTTTCAAGGAATTTGTGCATTTCTTCTTAGCTGTTCATTTTATTGCCATATAGTTGTTCATGGTAACCTTTTATGATCCTCTTTGTTTCTTTAGTGTTGGTTGTAAGTTTTACATTTTGATTTCTGATGTTACTGATTTAGACCCTCTTTTTTTTTTTTTAATTGATGAGTCAGGCTAAATGCTTTAGCATTTTTTTTAATGTTTTCCAAGTACCAGGTCTTTTTATCTTTCATCTTTTTTTTATATATTTTCTATTTCATTTATTTCTGCCTTGATCTCTAAGATATTTTTTTCCTTCTACTAACTTTTGATTTTGTTTGTTCTTCATTTCCTACTTCCTTGAGGTGTAAGTTAGGTTGTTTAATTGAGATTTTTCTTGTTTCCTAAGGTAAGCTTCTATTGCTATAAAGTTTCCTCCTGGAACTGCTTTTGCTGCATCTCATAGACTTTAAGTCATTGTATTTTTGTTTTCATTTGTCTCCAGTTTTTTAAAAAATTGTTCTTTGGTTACATGAGCGGTCCGTTCATTGTTTAGCAGCATAATGTTGAGCCTCCTTAGTGTTTATAGCTGATTTCTGGTCTCATGTCTTTGTTGTCAGAAAGAATGCTTGATATGATTTCAATTTTCTTTACCAAAGCTTGTTTTGTGGCCTAGAATATGACCTACCCTGGAGGAAGTTCCATGTGTCTTTGAAAAGAATCTATATTCTTTTGGTTTTGGATCTATGTTCCATACATATTTATTAAGTTCATCTGATATAATGCATCATTTAAAGCCAATGCTTCCTTATTGATTTTCTGTCTGTATGTCCTTTGATGTATGTGTGTTGTTAAAGTCCTATTTGATTGTTGTGTTGCTGTCAATTTCTCCCTTTATATCTGTTATATTTCCCTTATGTATTTAGCGGATTGTCTATTATATACATATGTATTTACAATTGCTGTATCTCCTTCTTGGACTGATCCCTTGATCATTATGTATGGTTCTACTTTGTCTCTTCTGCAGTCTTTGTTTTAACCCTATTTGGTCTGAGATAAGTATTTGGGTTATAACTTTCTTTTGTTTTCCATTTACATAGAATACATTTTTTTATTCCTCCATTTTCAGACTTTGTGCCTTTATATCTGAAGTGAGTCTTTTTGGTGCAGCATATCATTAGATCTTGTTTTTTACCCCTTTACCCACTCCATGTCTTTTGACCATTGTTTCTTTTACATTTAAAATAATAATTGGTAGGTATCCATGTTTTGTCATTTTCTTAATCATTTACTTAATCATTAATCATTAATGATTTTCTTAATCATTTGTTACTGCAGTTCTCATTCATTCTTCTTTTGCTATCTTTCTTTGTGATTTGATGAGTATCTTTAATGTTGAGTTTGGATTTGTTTCTTTTGTGTGTGTGTGTGTATGTATGTATTATAGATTTTTGGTTTGTGATTACCATGAGATTTTTATATAAAACTTCATGATTGCTTAACATTGCTGATTTCTTAAGTTCAAATACATTCCAACTACACTTATTTTTACTCCTCTCCTCTCATGTTTAATGTTTTTGACATCATATTTTATAGTTCATTGTTTTGTGCATCCCTTACCACCTTCTTATTTTATATGTGTGTGTGTGTGTGTGTGTATGATTTGACTACTTTTGTCTTTTAACCTTCCTACTAGTTTTATAAATGGTTTATCTACTACCTTTCCTGTATGTTTCCCTTTACAAATAAGATAATTCCTTCCCAATCTTCATATTTTTTAGCTGTGGCCTTTTCTTTTTTACTTAAAAAAAATCCTTTTAACATTTTTTTGTGAAGCCCATTTAGTGGTGCTGAATTCTTTTAGTTTTGCTTGTCTGTAACATTCTTTCAAATCTAAATGATATCTTTGCCAGGTACAGGATTTTTATATATAGATTTTTAGCTTTCATCCTTTTAACCTTATCATGCTACTGCCTTTTGATCTTTAAAGTTTCTTCTGAAAATGCTTATAATCATATGGGAGTTTGTTATATGCAGCCAGCTGCTTTTCTTTTGCTGCTTTTAAGATCTCTCTATTTAATTTCTGCCAGTTTGATTGCAATGCATCTTGGTGTGGGTGTCTTTGGGTTCACTGTGTTTGGGACTCTGCTTTATGGACCTAGAAATCTATTTCCTTTCCTATGTTAGGGAAATTTTCAGTTATCTGTTCTTTAAATTCTCTGCTTCTTTCTCTCCCTCTTCTTCTTCTGGGGCCCCATGATGCAAATTATTTAATATGTTTGATATTGTCTCAGAGAGCTCTTAAACCATCTGCATTTTTTTTTCAATTTTTTTCTAATCAGCTTTAGTGATTTCCACTATTCCGTCTTCTAGTTGCTGATCCATTGTTCTGAATCATGTAATCTACTGTTGAATCCTTCTGGTGTCATTTTATTACAACTATTATATTCTTCAGCTCTGTTCAGGTTTTTAAAATATTTCATCATTTATTAAATTTCTTACTATATTCATACATTCTACTTCTGACTTTTTTGAACTTTCTTATAATCATTACCTTGAACTTTTTATAAGGTATATTGCTTGTCTCCACTCCAGGTAGTTCTTCTTCTGGGCTACTTCCTTTCCTTAAAGGCTATTTTTCTTGCCTTATTTTACCTAATTCTCTGTGTTTTCTTTTAGCTTTTTTGTTCCTAATTTCCAGCATTACTTTTTTTCTTTTGTGTCTAGTTGATTTTTATAGTGAAATGAATAGTTTCTGCATTATTTCCTTTTTTGTACATTCTATAGCTATTTTGTTTATGGTTACCATTGGGACTACATTTAACTTCCTACAGTTATAGAATTCCAAGTTGAATTAATGCCAAATTAACTACAAAAACTGTACTAGCAAACCACCTGTAATCCAATGCTAACTTTTAAAATTGCCTATGAATTTACTTTTAGTGAGATCTTTATTTTTCCACAACAATTTGAGTTTCTGTCTAGTGTCCTATTATTTCACCTTGCAAGACTCCTTTAAGTGTTTCTTACAGTTGAGGTCTCAGTCAGTTCAGTCACTCAGCTGTGTCCAACTCTTTGCAACCCATGGACTACAGCATGCCAGACGTCCCTGTCCATCACCAACTCCCAGAGCTTACTCAAACTCATGTCCATAGAGTTGGTGATCCGATTCAACCATCTCATCCTTTGTCATCCCCTTCTCCTACCCTTCTGCCTTCAATCGTTCCCAGCATCAGGGTCTTTTCCAATGAGCCAGTGACTCATCAGGTGGCCAAAGTATTGGAGTTTCAGCTTCAGCATCAGTCCTTCCAATGAATATTCAGGACTGATTTCCTTTAGGATTGACTAGTTGGATCTCCTTGCAGTCCAAGGGACTCTCAAGAGTCCTCTCCAACAACATAGTTCAAAATCATCAATTCTTCGGCACTCAGCCATCTTTATAGTCCAACTCTCACATTCACACATGGCTGTGGAAAAACCATAGCTTTGACTATACAGACCTTTGTTGGCAAAGTAATGTCTCTGCTTTTGAATATGCTATCTAGGTTGGTCATAACTTTCCTTTCAAGGAGCAAGCGTCTTTTAATTTCATGGCTGCAGTCACTATCTGTAGTGATTTTGGAGCCCCAAAAGATAAAGTCTTTCACTGTTTCCATTGTTTCCCCATCTATTTGCCATGAGGTGATGGGACCACATGCCATGATCTTAGTTTTCTGAATGATGAGTTTTAAGTTTTTTCACTTTCCTCTTTCAATTCATCAAGAGGCTCTTTAGTCCTTCTTTGCTTTCTGCCATAAGGGTGGTGTCATGTGCATAACTGAGGTTATTGCTATTTCTCTCCACAATCTTGATTCCAGCTTGTGCTTCATCCAGCCCAGCATTTCTCATGAAGTCCTCTGCATATAAGTTAAATAAGCAGGGTGACAATATACAGCCTTGACATACTCCTTTCCTGATTTGGAACCAGTCCATTGTTCCATCTCCAGTTCTAACTGTTGCTTCTTTGACCTGCATACAGATTTCTCAGGAGGCAGGTCAGGTGGTCTGGTATTCCCATATATTTAAGAATTTTCCACAGTTTGTTATGATCCACACAGTCAAAGGCTTTGCCATAGTCAATAAAGCAGAAGTAGATGTTTTTCTGGAACTCTCTAGCTTTATCATGATACAACAGATGTTGGCAATTTGATCTCTGGTTCCTCTGCCTTTTCTAAATCCAACTTGAACATCTGGAAGTTTATAGTTCACGTACTGTTGAGGTCTGAATTGGAGAATTTTGAGCATAACTTTACTAGCATGTGAGATGAGTGCAATTGTTCAGTAATCTGAGCATTCTTTGGCATTGCCTTTCTTTGGGATTGAAGTGAAAACTGACCTTTTCCAGTCCTGGGCCACTGCTGAGTTTTCCAGATTTGCTGGCATATTGAGTGCAGCAGTTTCACAGCATCATCTTTTAGGATTTGAAATAGCTCAACTGGAATTCCATCACCTCCACTAGCTTTGTTTGTAGTGATGCTTCTTAAGGCCCACCTAACTTTGCATTCCAGGATGTCTGGCTCTACATAAGTGATCACACCATCATGGTTATCTAAGTCATGAAGATCTTTTTTGTATAGTTCTTCTGTGTATTCTTGCCATCTCTTCTTAATATCTTTGCCTCTATTAGGTCCATACCATTTCTGTCCTTTATTTTGCCCATCTTTGCATGAAATGTTCCCTTGGTATCTCTAATTTTCTTGAAGAGATCTCTAGTCTTTCCCATTCTGTTGTTTTCCTCTATTTCTTTGCATTGATCACTGAGGAAGCCTTTCTTATCTCTCCTTCCTATTCTTTGGAACTCTGTATTCAGATGGGTATATCTTTCCTTTTCTCCTTTGCCTTTTGCATTTTTTCTTTTCTCAGCTACCTGTAAGGCCTCCACAGGCAATCATTTTGCTTTTTTGCATTTCTTTTTCTTGGATATGCTCTTGATCCCTGCCACCTGTACAATGTCATGAACCTCCATCCAGAGTTTTCAGGCACTCTGTCTATCAGATCCCTTGAATTTATACATCACTTCCACTGTATAATCATAAGGGATTTGATTTAGGTCATACCTGAATGGCCTAGTGGTTTTCCCTACTTTCTTCAAATTAAGTCTGATCAGAGCCATAGTCAGCTCCCAGTCTTGTTTTTGCTGACTGTATAGAGCTTCTCCATCTTTGGCTGCAAAGAATATAATCAATCTGATTTTGGTATTGACTATCTGGTGATGTCCACGTGTAGAGTCTTCTCTTGTGTTGTAGGAGGAGGGTGTTTGCCATGACCAGTGCTTTCTCTTGGCAAAACTCTGTTAGCCTTTGACCTGCTTTGTTTTGTACTTAAGGCCAAATTTTCCTGTTACTCCAGGTATCTCTTGACTTCCTGCTTTTACATTCCAGTCGCCTGTAATGAAAAGGACATCTTTTTTGGATGTTAGTTCTAGAAGGTCTTGTAGGTCTTCATAGAACCATTCAACTTCAGCTTCTTCAGCATTAGTGGTTGGGGCATAGACTTGGATTACCATAATATTGAATGGTTTGCCTTGGAAATGAACAGAGATCATTCTGTCATTTCTGAGATTGCATCCATGTACTGCATTTTGGACTCGTTTGTTTACTATAATGGCTACTCCATTTCTTCTAAGGGATTCTTGCCCACAGTAGTAGATATAATGATCATCTAAGTTAAATTCACCCATCCAGTCCATTTTAGTTCACTGATTCCTGAAATGTTGATGTTCACTCTTGCCATCTCCTGTTTGACCACTTCCACTTTGCCTTGATTCATGGACCTAACATTCCAGATTCTTATGCAATATTGCTCTTTACAGCATTGGACTTTATTTCCATCACTGGTCACATCCACAACTGAGTGTTGTTTTTGCTTTGGCTCCATCTCTTCATTCTTTCTGGAGTTATTTCTCCACTGCTCTCCAGTAGCATATGGGGCACCTACTGGCCTGGGGAGTTAATCTTTCAGTGTCCTCTCTTTTTGCCTTTTCACACTGTTCATGGGGTTCTCAAGGCAAGAATAATGAAGTGGTTTGCCATTTCCTTCTTCAGTGGACCATGTTTTGTCATAACTCTCCATCATGACCCATCCGTCTTGGGTGGCCCTACATGGCATGGCTGATAGTTTCACTGAATTAGACAAGGCTGTGGTCCATGTGATCAGATTGGTTAGTTTTCTGTGATTGTGGTTTTCATCTGTCTCCCCTCTGATGGAGAAGGATAAGAGGCTTATGGAAGCTTCCTGCTGGGAGAGACTGACTGTGGGGGAAACTGGGTCTTGTTCTGATGGGCGGGGCCATGCTCAGTAAACCTTTTAATCCAATTTTCTGTTGATGGGTGGGGCTGTGTTCCCTCCCTGTTGTTTGACCTGAGGCCAAACTGTGGTGGAGGTAACAAGGATAATGGCCACCTCCTTCCAAAGGTCCCATGCACGCACTGCTACACTCAGTGCCCCCAGCCCTGCAGCAGGCCACGGCTGACCCACACTTCTGCTGGAGACTCCTGGACACTCATGGGCAAGTCTGGGTCAGTCTCTCGTGGGGTCACTGCTCCTTTCTCCTGGGTCTTGTGTGCATAAGCTTTTGTTTGTGCCCTTCAAGAGCCTGTTTCCCCAGTCCTATGTAAGTTCTGGAGGCTCTATGGTGGGGTTGATAGTGACCTCCTCCTAGAAGGCTTATGCTATACCCAGGTCTACTGCACCCAGAGCCCCTACCCCTGCAGCAGGCCATTGCTAACCCATACCTCCATAGGAGATACTCAAACATAGTTCTGGCTCAGTTTCTGTGAGGTCTCTGGGTCCTGGTGTACACAAGGTTTGTTTGAGCCCTCTGAGCATCTCTGGCAGGTGTGGGGTTTGATTCTAAACGCATTTTCAACCCTCCTATTGTCTTACTTAGGTTTCTCCTTTGCCCTTGGATGGGGGGTATCTTTTTTTGGTGGGATCCAACATTCTCCTGTAGATGGTTGTTCAGCAGTGAGTTGTAGTTTTGGAGGTCTCAGAGAAGAGGAGTGCACAACCTTCTACTGTGCCATCTTGGAGTCAAATATAAATCACACTTCTAGTTTTCATTCCAATCCCAAAGAAAGGCAATGCCAAAGAATGCTCAAACTACCTCACAATTGCACTCATCTCACACGCTAGTAAAGTAATGCTCAAAATTCTCCAAGCCAGGCCTCATGAACCGTGAACTTCCAGATGTTCAAGCTGGTTTTAGAAAAGGCAGAAGAACCAGAGATCAAATTGCCAACATCTGCTGGATCATTGAAAAAGCAAGAGAGTTCCAAAAAGACATCTACTTCTGCTTTATTGACTATGCCAAAGCCTTTGACTGTGTGGATCACAATAAACTGTGGAAAATTCTGAAAGAGATGGGAATACCAGACCACTCTTGAGAAACCTGTATGTAGGTCAGGAAGCAACAGTTAGAACTGGACATGGAACAACAGACTGGTTCCAAATAGGAAAAGGAGTACATCAAGGCTGTGTATTGTCACCCTGCTTATTTAACTTCTATGCAGAGTACATCATGAGAAACGCTGGGCTAGAGGAAGCACAAGCTGGAATCAAGATTTCCAGGAGAAATATCAATAACCTCAGATATGCAGATGATACCACCCTTATGGCAGAAAGTGAAGAAGAACTAAAGAACCTCTTGATGAAAGTGAAAGAGGAGAGTGAAAAAGTTGGCTTAAAGCTCAACATTCAGAAAACTAAGATCACGGCATCTGGTCCCATCACTTCATGGCAAATAGATGAGGAAACAGTGGAAACAGTGGCTGACTTTATTTTTCTGGGCTCCAAAATCACTGCAGATGGTGATTGCAGTCATGAAATTAAAAGACGTTTACTCCTTGGAAGTAAAGCTATGACCAACCTAGGCAGCATATTAAAAAGCAGAGACATTACTTTGCTAACAAAGGTCCATCTAGTCAAGGCTATGGTTTTTCCAGTGGTTATGTAAGGATGTGAGAGTTGGACTATAAAGAAGGCTGAGCGCCGAAGAATTGATACTTTTGAACTGTGGTGTTGGAGAAGACTCTTGAGAGTCCCTTGGACTGCAAGGAGATCCAACCAGTCCATCCTAAAGGAGATCAGTCCTGGGTGTTCATTGGAAGGACTGATGTTGAAGCTGAAACTCCAATACTTTGGCCACCTCATGGGAACAGTTGACTCAATGGAAAAGACCCTGATGCTGGGAAAGACTTAGGGCAGGAGGAGAAGGGGATGACAGAGGATGAGATGGTTGGATGGCATCACTAACTCAATGGACATGGGTCTGGGTGGACTCCGGGTGTTGGTGATGGACAGACAGGGAGGCCTGGTGTGCTGCGGTTCATGGGGTTGCAAAGAATCAGACACGAATGAGCGACTGAACTGAACTGAAGAGCATGAGAATGAGTGTTCATTACATTGGTTGTCATGTTCAACAGCTATAACCCAAAATATTCTTAAGAGGTCAGAAATTCTCTGAGATATGTCCAGGTTCTCTGTTCCAAAGCACAGCCAGCCCCCACACACACCTCATTTCCCCAGAAGTTTGTGCATGTCCAGGAGTCTCCAGTGAAGGTGTGAGTCAACAGTGGCCTAGTGGTCATGGTCTCTCTCTGTTTTTATTCCTGGAAAGGTCCTAATTTCTCCATAACTTTCAAAGAACAGTTTTTTTCTGGATAGAGGATTTTTGTTTGATAGTTGTTTTTTGTTTGTTTGTTTGTTTTCCTTTTAGCACTTTGAGTATGTATTCTCACTGTCTTGGGGTTCTGAGTTCCTAATGAGGAATTTCATAATCTCATTTAGAATCCTCTCTATGTGATTATTCTATCTCTTTCTTACAACTTTCAATATTCTCTCTTTGTCTTTGTCTTTTGAAAGCATGAGTATTATGGGTTTCTTTGAGTTCATCTTAGGGTGCATTGAGATTTTGTCATGTTTATATTCACATCTTTAATCAAATTTGGATAGTTTTCTGCTGTTATTTTTCAAATGTTCTCTCTCTGCTCTCTTCTCTACATTGTCTCTTTCTGAGAGTCCTACATTGTATATGTTGGTAAATCTGTTGGTGTTCCACAGTTCCAAAGATTTTTTAGGCTCTGTTCATTTTTCTTTAGTCTTTTCTCTTTCTGTTCCTCAGAGACACTAATTTCCATTATCCTGTATTCAAGTTCTCTGATCCTTTCTTCTTTTTAGTCAAATGTGCCTCCCATGGATTTTTAAAGTCCATTATTGTACTTTTCAACTCCAGACGTTCCTTGAGGTTTCTTTCTAGTTCTTCTGCCTTCTGTTTGAGATTTCCATGTTTCACACATATTCTCTTGACTTCATGATTTCTTCCTTTAGTTCTTTAAACATCTTTAAGCCAGTCATTTTGTTTTTGTTTTTCAAATATTACTGAGGGCCTACCTATGGGGGTTCGGAGAAGGCAATGGCACCCCACTCCAGTACTCTTGCCTGGAAAATCCCATGGATGGAGGAGCCCGGTAGGCTGCAGTCCATGGGGTCGCTAAGAGTCAGACATGACTGAGCGACTTCACCTTCACTTTTCACATTCATGCATTGGAGAAGGAAATGGCAACCCACTCCAGTTTTCTTGCCTGGAGAACCCCAGGGACAGGGGAGCCTGGTGGGCTGCCATCTATGGGGTCGCACAGAGTCGGACATGACTGAAGCGACTTAGCAGCAGCAGCAGCACCCATGGGGGTTAGGCATGAGGCCTCTGTGAAGTCAAAGCAGGCACCAGTGGAAAGGCATTATTTGACCTCCTTCTGGAGGCAGTTTGTTGGTACGGCCACATTTGTTCTTGTGGCAGGTGGCAGCATGAAGACTTAGGTGAGCATACACTTGTGGGAGATCATTTGCAGCAGTATATTTTGGGGCAACCTTGCAGAAGGAAGTTCTCAATGATGCCACCCCACAGGCAAAGCACCAAATGCAAGGTGGATTATTTTTTTTTTAATTGTTGATTAATGGCTCTGTGCTGAATATCAGCCTGATGTACAAACTGAGACATATTTCCGGTCTTTCCTGAGCCATGCCCTAGGCACACACTGTCACCTTGTCATTTTCCTGCATGTGCAGTTGCTTGTGAAGGTCCTAGTATTCAGTGTCTGGCCCCTATAAGGGGAAAAACTAAAAAGGAAGTGGGGAACAAAGGGCACTTGATATTTAAGCCCCTTGAAGGTTACTTTAGCCAGGGCAGAAGGGGATTACAAGAGTAGGGGGAGGTGTGTCAAAAATGGCTACCTGTTTCTTTGTCTAATTATCTGTGATCAGAAGCAGCTATTAGTGATAAGAACACAGATCCTCATATCTGGAGGACAGGGTCCTTTTTGGACACCTTGGCTCCCACAAGCAACTTGTAAGCTGCTCTGGGAACACATGCAGAGAACCCCACCACATGGCTATGGATGAGGATGGGTAGCTACCACCGTGCTAAGGTAAGAGTTGAAACGCACCAAAATAAGACAATTTACCTAAGTCTTCACTTGAACATTGTAAACCATCAACAGAAGTCAGAGTTCCAAAATAGTGACATCAGGCAGATTCTACCCGTGCAATTGTTATCAAGGTGGGGAGACAGATTCCTGATGCCTCTTAAATTGCCATCATACCAGAAATAAACATTATAATCTAGAATCAATGAATGAGTCTTGTAGAAGAGTCAGCTGGAAGCAGATAGGGTATATTTAACTTAATCAATTAGAAATAAAGGAATATTCAGTGAGTATTTATAGAGAGAGACCCTGCTAGGTACTTTGAGGAATGCCAAAAGTTTAATACATAGATTCTTCCTAAAGAGGTTGTATCCTTCTTGAGAAATACAGCATATACAGAGAGGCATCAAAGCATAATAGCAAGTGAGAAGAAGTATCAAATACATAGAATCACTCACAATCATTACAGTGAACTTCCAGAAGGAGGAGAGCGTATTGTGAATTTAAATCATCAGAAAAGATTTCATCAAGTAGGAGTATTCCTGTGCTACTCCTAGGAAGGTGAAGACATACCTCGGAGATATTACAGGTTCAGTTCCAGACCACTGCAGTAGAGCAAGTCAAATGAATTTTTTACCTATGTTTACACTATACCATAGTCTACTAAGTATGTAATGGAATTATGTCTAAAAAATGTACCTACCTTAATTTTAAAATGGCATATTGCCAAAATTGTTAGGGCTTCCCTGGTGACTCAGATGGTAAAGAATCTGCCTGCAATGTGGGAGACCCAGGTTCAATCCCTGGGTTGGGAAGATCCCTGGAGAAGGGAATGGTCATAATCTGAACCTTCAGTGAGTCATGGTAGTAACATTAAATACCGTTGATCACAGATGACCACAACAAATATAATAATAGTAATAAAGTTTTAAATATGTGATATTTATCAAAATGTGACAAGAGAAATAAAGTGAGCAAACATTGTTGGGAAAATGGCACAAATAAACTTGCTTGATGCAGGGTTGCCACACACCTTTAGTTTGTTAAAATCTCAAAAAGTTAAGAGCAATAAAATAAGGTGGGTTTGTATTCTGACCTTAAAAAAATATTAATATAAGTTAAAATTTACCCAGTACTCACTATGTGCCAGAGACTAACTCATCCAATCCTCAGAACAATCACACGAGTTTTGTAGGGGAAGCTTTAAGGAAGCATTAAGGGATTTCCCAGAGAAGGATATGGCAACCCACTCCAGTATTCTTGCCTAGAGAATCCCGTGGACAGAGGAGCCTGGTGGGCTGCTGTCCATGGGGTCGCACAGAGTTGGACACAACTGAAGCGACTTAGCAGCAGCAGCAGCAGCAGCAAGGGATTTCCCAAGCTCAAAGCAGTCATGGAGCTGGAACTTGAATCCAGGCGGGCAAGTTCTAGGGCCTCGATCTCTCTGCTCAGCCCTTACTGAGCAAAATGGTGTGAGCAAAGAGTAGAAGTCAGTGTGTAATACACTTGCCAGAGGGAGCAGAGGGGCTGTACTGACCAGTGTGACAGTAATTTACACATTTTACTGTAGGCCAAAGTGGGTCCACATGCAGAAACTCTTTGATTGAGTTGCAGATTTAGGACATCCATTATATTAAGAAATTTCTCACTCAAATTACTATAGTACAGAAAAACCATCATATAAAACATTTTTGATTATTATATACATCTTGTAATTGCTTAAAGGACATGCTAACTTTTTTCTCTCATTTAGTTTTTATCTGATTGGAGCAAAAATTATATATTGTGAAATTTCTGGAGATAATGTGAACTGGAGTGATAATCTCCCAATTTGTGAAAGTATGTATGTCTTCTCTTTAGAATATAGAGCAGCAGTTCTCAAACTTTATGACTTATTTATGCTTTTAAATTAACATAGACACCAAAGAACTTCTCTTCATATGGATTATGTCAATTGATATTTATTATATTGCAATTAAAAATGAAAAGTTTTAAAAATAATTATTAATTCATTTTTAAGAAGTGTTAGCTGCAATACATATAAATATACATATATACATATTTTTATGAAAAGTCAAGATTTTCCAAAACAAATAGTAGGAATTGTGTCATTGTTTTATATTTTTGCAAGTTACTTCAATATCTGGTTTAACAGCTGTATATGAAAAATTTAACCATACATCATCGGAATGAAAGTGAAAAATGATAGTAATACTCCATATTAATGTGAACAACCAATTTGTGATTGGAGATATTTATAAATCATAAAGTATTTTTCAGTTAGCACTGAGTTACCTTTTTAATCACAAGTATATTTTAGCATTAAATTGTCAGCATCTTTCATGATGATAAGAGCAAAACTTAGCATGGCCTTGTAGATAAATATGTATTTCATATTTCAGAAAATAAGTTTTTTCTACATTAATGGCTTGAATTTGGGATAATTCATATTCATATAGAGGCTTTCTTCTAAACAGATATTGAATTCAAAACTGGAGTATATTAATCACATGTTAATGAATTATATGAAGGCAATTCATAGGACTTTGCTAATACTGTCTTAATATTTTACTTTTACTTCATGTCCTTTTTCCTCCCTTTTTAAGTAATTCTGTGTGCAGCACCTGGAAATATAACAAATGGAAGATTCACCCAGTATAAGGAAGTATATCAATATAGTGAAGTAGTAATATATAGGTGTAATCCTTCTAATGGACCAGATGAATATTCTCTTATTGGAGAAACCACCCTTATTTGTGTTGATCATAACAGATGGAGCAGTGACCCACCAGAGTGTAAAGGTAATAATATTTCCATGTATTTCCTCCTGAATCTAAATACTGTGGAAACACTTCAAAAATATGTTTATCTACAAGTAAACAAAAGATTCCCATGTAATTGCTCCTCCTGCTAAATTGACCTCTAATTTAATTTAATATTACTCAAATCAAATTTAAAAAGTTCTAATTGTAGAGTTCCCCACCAGTCACTCAACATGTTCTTGGCATTTCAACTTATATATCATGAACTACTGTGTATATGCATGAGCTAGAACTTTTGGATTTGTTGTTGTTGTTGTTGTTTGTTTGCAAGCATCAGAAAACTCAACACACTGTGGCTTAAAAAACAAGAAAGTTTTATCTTTAATATGAAATACTTATGTTGGAAAAACAGAAAAGTTTGAAATCAGTCATCTATGTTTCTACCATTAGAAATTTAAAAAGAAGAGCAAATTAAATCTAAAATAAGAAAACAAAAGGAAATAATAAAATTGGAGAGCCATCAAATTGAAAAGAGAAACAAAACAGAGATAAAGAAATCAGCCTGGTTTTTGGAGAATATGGATAAAATAGATAAATCCATAGACAGTCTGACAGGAAAACAAAGACAAAATCACCGATATCAAGATTGAAAAGAAGAACATCAAAAAATATCCTATAGACGTTTAAAGAATAATAATGAGTCCAAAAGACTGTTCTATACATCTATGTCTCTTTTGCTGTCTCGCATACAGGGTTATCATTACCATCTTTCTAAATTCCATATATATGTGTTAGTATGCTGTATTGGTGTTTTTCTTTCTGGCTTACTTCACTCTGTATAATCAGCTCCAGTTTCATCCACCTCATTAGAACTGATTCAAATGTATTCTTTTTAATGGCTGAGTGATACTCCATTGTGTATATGTACCACAGCTTTCTTATCCATTCATCTGCTGATGGACATCTAGGTTGCTTCCATGTCCTGGCTATTATAAACAGTGCTGCGATGAACATTGGGGTACATGTGTCTCTTTCAATTCTGGTTTCCTCGGTGTGTATGCCCAGCAGTGGGATTTCTGGGTCATAAGGCAGTTCTATTTCCAGTTTTTTAAGGAATCTCCACACTGTTCTCCATAGTGGCTGTACTAGTTTGCATTCCCACCAACAGTGTAAGAGGGTTCCCTTTTCTCCACATCCTCTCCAGCATTTATTGCTTGTAGACTTTTGGATCACAGCCATTCTGACTGGCGTGAAATGGTACCTCATAGTGGTTTTGATTTGCATTTCTCTGATAATGAGTGATGTTGAGCATCTTTTCATGTGTTTGTTAGCCATCTGTATGTCTTCTTTGGAGAAATGTCTATTTAGTTCTTTGGCCCATTATTTGATTGGGTCGTTTATTTCTCTGGAATTGAGCTGCAGGAGTTGCTTGTATATTTTTGAGATTAGTTGTTTGTCAGTTGCTTCATTTGCTATTATTTTCTCCCATTCTGAAGGCTTTCTTTTCACCTTGCTTATAGTTTCTTTTGTTGTGTAGAAGCTTTTACTTTTGATTAGATCCCATTTGTTTATTTTTGCTTTTATTTCCAATATTCTGGGAGGTGGGTCATAGAAGATCCTGCTGTGGTTTATGTCAGAGAGTGTTTTGCCTATGTTCTCCTCTAAGAGTTTTATAGTTTCTGGTCTTAGGACTCTGTGGGAGAGGGAGGTGGGGGGGATGATTTGGGAGAATGGCATTGAAACATGTATAGTATCATATAAGAAATGAATCGCCAGTCCAGGTTTGATGCAGGATACAGGATGCTTGGGGCTAGTGCACTGGGATGACCCAGAGGGATGGTATGGGGAGGGAAGTGGGAGGGGGTTTCAGAATTGGGAATACGTGTACACCCGTAGCAGATTCATGCTGATGTATGGCAAAACCAATACAATATTGTAAAGTAATTAGCCTCTAATTAAAATAAATAAATTTAAATTAAAAAAAAAGAATAATAAGGAAAAAAACAAACCACTATATGCCTATAAATTTGACAACTTAAACCTTCTCACAAAGAGTACTGCAAACCGTGTACCCTTACTGGTGAACTCTACCAAACATTTAAGCAATAAATAATGGCAGTTCTACACAAAGCCACTGGGCCTCCCCAGTGGCTCAGCAGTAAAGAATCTACCTGGATTGCAGAAGTGTCAGGGGCCACGGGTTCCATCCCTGGGTTGGGAAGATCCCCTTGAGGAGGACTGGCAACTCACTCTAGTATTCTTGCCTGGAGAATCCTATGGACAAAGGAGCCTGAGGGGCTACAGTCCATAGGGTCACAAAGAGTTGGACACGACTGAAATGACTTAGCATGCACACACACACACACACACACAAACACAAAGCCTTAAAAAAATACAAGAGGAGAGAATCTTTCACAATTCATTTCAAGGACAGCATTGCCCTGATGCAAAAACCAGATGTACAACATAATGATTCCACATTTACATACATAACAAGATGATCACCATGATGTCTAGTTCCCATCTGTCACCATTTAAAATAAGTACAGAATTGTTGACTGTATTGTCTAGTCTGTGTATCATAACCTCATAACTTAATTTATTTTATAACTAGAAGATTTTGCATTTTAATCCACTTATTTTCCTCCTCTTTCCAGCCACCTCCTCTCTGCCAATCACTAGTTCTCTGTATTCATGAATCTGTTTCCTTTTTGTTTTATTAGTTTATTTTTTTTATTTTGTAGATCCCACATATAACTGAAATCACATTGTGTTTCTCTGACTGACTTATTTCACATTGCATAAGTGGACATCCCACTATGTCCATCATCGCTGTTGCAAGTGGCAAGATTTCATTCTTTTTATGACGAGGTAATACTCCATTTTATATGTACCATATCTTCTTTATTCATTATTCTATCAGGACACTTAGGTTGCTTTCATATCTTCAGTTCAGTTCAGTTCAGTCGCTCAGTTGTGTCCGACTCTTTGCAACCCCATGAATCGCAGCATGCCAGGCCTCCCTGTCCATCACCAACTCCCGGAGTTCACTCAGACTCAGGTCCGTCGAGTCAATGATGCCATCCAGCCATCTCATCCTCTGTCGTCCTCTTCTCCTCCTGCCCCCAATCCCTCCCAGCATCAGAGTCTTTTCCAATGAGTCAACTCTTCGCATGAGGTGGCCAAAGTACTGGAGTTTCAGCTTTAGCATCATTCCTTCCAAAGAAATCCCAGGGCTGATCTCCTTCAGAATGGACTGGTTGTTCTCAAGAGTCTTCTCATATCTTAGGTATTGAAAAAAAAAAAAAAAATGCTGTAATGAAAAAAGGGCTGCACAAATCTTTTCGAATTAGTGTTTTGTTTTCTTTGGGTTAGTACCCAGAAGTAAAATTGCTGGATCCATAGTTCTATTTTCCTCAGTCTTTGGCTCATTTTATTTATTCCTATAGAGTATCTTTTGAAGCAAAATTTAGCTATTCTTTAAATGTGTAATAGAATTCATCTGCAAACCCACAGAGTCCTAGATTTTGTTTGCTGGAAATTATTTACTAATTCAATTTCATCACTAGTAATTGTTCTATCCCCATTTTCTATTTGGAGACGGCAATGGCTCCCCACTCCAGTACTCTTGCCTGGAAAATCCCATGGACGGGGGAGCCTGGTAGGCTGTAGCCCAAGGGGTCGCTAAGAGTCGGACACGACTGAGCGACTTCACTTTCACTTTTCACTTTCATGCATTGGAGAAGGAAATGGCAACCCACTCCAGTGTTCTTGCCTGGAGAATTCCAGAAACGGGGGAGCCTGGTGGGCTGCCGTCTATGGGGTCGCACAGAGTCGGACACGACTGAAGCGACTTAGCAGCAGGAGCAGCAGCAGCAGCATTTTCTATTTCTTCTTGACTCAGCATTAGCAGATAATATCTTTTTAGGAATTTATCCACTTATTCCAGGTTTTCCAATTTTGGATATATAATTATTCACAGTATTCTCTTATGATCCTTTGTATTTCTGTGATATTGATAGTAACTTCTCTCTTATTTTTTATTTATTCGGATCCTTTCTTTTGTTTCTTGATGAGTATGGCTATATGTTTGTCAATTTTATCTTTTCAATGAACCAACTCTTATTTTCACTGATTTTCAGTCTCAATTTCATTTATTTCCACTCTTTTCTTTATTATTTTAACCTTCCACAAACTTGCAGAGAGGGTTGTTCTATTTTTTGTATATAGGTGTAAATTTAGATTGTTTACTTGAGATTATTCTTGTTCTTAAGGTAGGCCTGTATGGCTACAAATTTCTGTCTTAGAACTGTTTTTCCTGTGTTACATAGATTTGGAATGGATTGTCTCTATGTTTGTTAGTCTTAAGATATCTTTTAATTCCTTTTTAATTTCTTCAGTCAACTACTGATCATTTAGAAACATGTTTCTTTCGGTCTCCATGTGTTTTTAGCCATTTTTCTTCTGGTGGTTGATTTGTAGTTTCATACTATCATGGCTGGAAGAGGTGTTGGACCACAGATTCAAATGTAAAACCTAAACTGTAAGACTTATGAGAAGACAGAAAATATTTGTGAGTTAGCAGAGATTTCTTCAAAAACCTTAAAAGCATTATTCTTTAAAGAAAAAAAAAACAAAAAAAAGACTGGATTTCTTAAAAACTGAGAACTTCTCTCAAACACACTGTTTGAAGAAAGAAAAAACTTATCATAGACTGGGAGAAAATATTTGTCAGGAACATTTCTGAATGGACTTCTAGCTATGATGTATAAAGAACTCTCAAGACACAATAAGAAGAAAGCAGCCCAGTTTACAAAAAAAGGGGTAACATATTTGGATAGAATTTTTCCCACTGAAGAAGAATGTGGATGTTAAAAAAAAGTACATGAAACATTGCTCAGTATCATTAGTAATAACAGAAATGTAGTTTAAAACCATGATGAGAAACCACTAAGAACTTATTAGAATGCATGAAATTTTAAAGAAAAAATTAACAATTGCATGTTTTGGTGAGGATATGTTATATTTGGGAATCTGATAACACTGCTGATGAGAATGCAAGTGGTATGACCATTTGGAACACAATTTAGCAACTTCTCTTACAATTAAACGTACACTTAAGGTATAATTCAGCTACTCAGGGTAACATGATAACATGTGCACATAAAATCTGCATGAGAATATTCATAGTATCCTTAGTTATAATCACCCTATACTGGAAACAACTCTTACGTCCTTGAACTGGTAAATGGAGGAACATCATTGGTACATACAGATAGTTATAATACTCTGCAGGAAAGGATGATGAGCTTTTAATTCAGACAACAGGAATGAATCTGAAATGCATTGTCCTAAGTAATTCAAACTCAGAGGATGACATTCTGGAAAAGCGACACTATTGTAGTCGCTCAGTTGTGTCCGACTCTATGAGACCCCATGGACTGCAGCACACTAGGCTTCCCTGTCCTTCACCGTCTTCTGGAGCTCGCTCAGACTCATGTCCATTGAGTCAGTGATGCTGTTCAATCATCTTGTCCTCTGTTGTCCGTCCCCTATTCGGCCTGCCTTCAATCTTTCTGAGCATCAAGGTTGTTTCCAGTGAGCCGGCGCTTTGCATCAGGTGGCCAAAGTATTGAGCTTCAGCTTCAGCATCAGTCCTTCAAATGAATATTCAGGATTGAGTTCTTTAGGATGACTGGTTTGATCTCTTTGCTGTCCAAAGGACTCTCAAGAGTCTATTCCAACACCATACAGTTCAAAAGCATAATTCTTTGGTGCTCAGCCTTTTTTATGGTCCAACTCTCACATCTATATATGACTACTGGAAAAACCATACCTTTGACAGACGGACCTTTGTTGCAAAGTAATGTCTCTGCTTTTTAATACATGGTCTAAGTGTGTCATAACTTTTCTTCCAAGGAGGAGCATCTTTTAATTTCATGGCTGCAGTCACCATCTGCAGTGATTTTGGAGCCCAAGAAGATAAATCCCATCACTGTTTCCATTGTTTCTCCATCTATTTGCCATAAAGTGATGGGACCGGATGCCATGATGTTCATTTTATGCGTTTATTTATGCGTTCATTTATTGAGTTTTAAGCCATTTTTTTCACTCTTCTCTTTCACCTTCATCAAGAGGCTCTTTGGTTCCTCTTTACTTTCTGCCTTAAGGGTGGTATCATCTGGATATCTGAGGTTATTGATATTTCTCCCAGCAATCTTGATTCCAGTTTGTGCTTCATTCAGCCCAGCATTTCTCATGATATCCTCTGTATATAAATTAAATGAGCACGGTGATAATATACAGCCTCGACGTACTCCTTTTCCTATTTGGAACCAGTCTGTTGTTCCATGTCCAGTTCTAACTGTTCCTCTTTGACCTGTATGCAGGTTTCTCAGGAGGCAGGTAAGGTGGTCTGGTATTCCCATCTCTTTAAGAATTTTTCACACTTTGTTGTGATCCATACAGTCAAAGGCTTTGATGTAGACAATAAAGCAGAAGTAGATGTTTTTCTGGAACTTTTGTACTTTTTCAATGATCCAATGGATCTTTGCAATTTGATCACTGTTTCATTTGCCTTTTCTAAATCCGGCTTGAACATCTGGAAGTTCTCAGTTCATGTACTGTTGAAGGCTCACTTGGAGAATAATGAGCATTACTTTGCTAGCCTGTGAAATGAGTACAATTGTGCATCAATTTGAACATTCTTTGGCATTTCCCTTCTTTGGTATTGGAATGAAAACTGACCTTTTCCAGTCCTGTGGCCACTGCTGAGTTTTCCAAAATTTGCTGGCATATTGAGTGCAGCACTTAACAGCATCATCTTTTAGTATTTGAAAGAGCTCAACTGGAATTCCATCACCTCCACTAGCTTTGTTCGAAGTGATGCTTCCTAAAGCCCACTTCACTTCACACTCCAAGATGTCTAGCTCTAGGTGAGTGATCACACCATCATGATTATCTGGGTCATTAAGATCTTTTAAGTACAGGTCTTCTGTGTATTCTTGCCACCTCTTCTTAATATCTTCTGCTTCTGTTAGGTCCATACTGTTTCTGTCCTTTATTGTGCCCATCTTTGCATGAAATGTTCCCTTGGTATCTCTAATTTTCTTGAAGAGATCTCTAGTCTTTTCCATTCTACTGTTTTCCTCTATTTCTTTGCACTGATCATGAGGAAGGCTTTCTTATCTCTCCTTGCTAGTCTTTGGAACTCTGCATATAGATGGGTATATCTTTCCTTTTCTCCTTTGCTTTTTGCTTCTCTTCTTTTCTCAGCTATTTGTAAGGCCTCCTCAGACAGCCATTTTGCCTTTTTGCATTTCTTTTCCTTGGGGATGGTTTTGATCACCACCTCCTGTACAATGTCATGAACTGTAGTTCTTCAGGCACTCTGTCTATCACATATGATTCCTTGAATCTATTTGTCAGCTCCACTGTATAATTGTAAGGTATTTGATTTAGGTCATACCTTAATGACCTAGTGGTTTTCCCTACTTTCTTCAATTTAGGTTTGAATTTTGCAATAAGGAGTTCATGACCTGAGCCACAGTCCGCTCCTGGTCTTTTTTTTTTTTTTTTTTGCTGACTGTACAGAGCTTCTCCATCTTTGGCTGCAAATAATATAATCAATCAGTATTGACTATCTGTTGATGTCCATGTGTAGAGTCATCTCTTGTGTTGTTGGAAGAGGGTGTTTGCCATGACCAGTGCGTTCTCTTGGCCAAACTCTGTTAGACTTTGCCCTGCTTCATTCTGTACTCCAAGCCCAAGCTTGCCTGTTACTCTAGGTATCTCTTGACTGCCTACTTTTGCATTCCAGTCCCCTGTGATGAAAAGGACATATCTTTTTTTGGTGTTAGTTCTAGAAGGTCTTGTAGGTCTTCATAGAACCATTCAACTTCAGCTTCTTCGGCATTAGTGGTTGGGGCATAGACTTGGATTACTGTGATATTGAATGGTTTGCCTTGGAAACGAACAGAGATCATTCTGTCATTTTTGAGATTGCATCCAAGTACTGCATTTCAGACTCTTTTGTTGACTATGAGAACTACTCCATTTCTTCTAAGAGATTCTTGCCCACAGTAGTAGATATAATGTTCTTCTGAATTAAATTTGCCCATTCCAGTCCATTTTAGTTCACTGATTCCTAAATTGTCGATGTTCACTCTTGCCATCTTCTGTTTGACCACTTCCAATTTACCTTGATCATGCACCTAACATTCCAGGTTCCTATGCAGTATTGTTCTTACAGCATCGGACTTCACTTTCAGCACCAGTCACATCCACTACTGGGCCTTGTTTCTGTTTTGCCTCAGCCTCTTCATTCCTTCTGGAGCTATTTCTGTTTTTCTCCAGTAGCATATTGGGCACCTGATGACCAAACAACACTATAGGGATTGAAATTGATTAGTAGTAGGCTGGTTGAGGAAGGCAGAGTTGTTGGTGGGCATTGTTTACAAAGTGGCATGAGGAAATTTGGGGGGAGCGGTATGGAAACTTTCTATGTCTTTATTGTATTGTTAATACATGATTATTTGCATGTATTAAACAGCAAGCAGTTGTACACTTTTACTATTTAACTGTATGTAATACAGTTAAAACTCAACATTCAGAAAACTAAGATCATGGCATCTGGCCCCATCATTTCATGGGAAATAGATGGGAAACAATGGAAACAGTGAAAGAATTTATTTTGGGGGCTCCAAAATCACTGCACATGGTGACTGCAGCCATGAAATTAAAAGACGCTTGCTCCTTGGAAGAAAAGCTATGACAAACCTAGACGGCATATTAAAAAGCAGAGACATTACTTTGCCAACAAAGGTCCATCTAGTCAAAGCTATGGTTTTTCCAGTAGTATGTATGGATGTGAGAGTTGGACTATAAAGAAGACTGAGCACAGAAAAATTGATGCTTTTGAACTGTGGTGTTGGAGAAGATTCTTGAGAGTCCCTTGGACTGCAAGGAGAAGCAACCAGTCCATCCTAAAGGAAATTAGTCCTGAATATTCATTGGAATGGAGAATGCAATGCAACCCACTCCAGTACTCTTGCCTGGAAAGTCCCATGAATGGAGGAGCCTGGTGGGCTGCAGTCCATGGGGTAGTAAAGAGTCGGACACGACTGAGCGACTTCCCTTTCACTTTTCACTTGCTTGCATTGGAGAAGGAAACGGCAACCCACTCCAGTGTTCTTGCCTGGAGAATCCCAGGGACAGGGGAGCCTGGTGGGCTGCTGTCTATGGGGTCGCACAGAGTCGGACACAACTGAAGCAACTTAGCAGCAGCAGCATTCGTTGGAAAGACTGATGCTGAAGCTGAAAGTCCAATATTTTGGCCACCTGATGTGAAGAACTGACTCATTGGAAAAGACCCTGATGCTGGAAAAGATTGAGAGCATGAGGAGAGGGGGATGACAGAGGATGAGATGGTTGGATGGCATCACAGACTCAATGGGCATGAGTTAGTTTGTGTAAGCTCTGGGAGTTGGTGATGGACAGGGACGTCTGGCGTGCTGCAGTCCAAGGAGTCACAAAGAGTCGGACATGACTCAGCAACTGAACTGAAACCTAACTTAAACAAAATCATTAGCACAAGTATCAGCAGTGTTGCACAACAGAGAAAATATTAGTGAACCTGAAATCAATACAAATGTAACCTGATTTCAAAAGAAATATTACATGAGAGAGAGAGAAATGTATACACCTGTGGAAGAGTAGCAAGCAGTAAACGTACATGTAATTGGAGTGTCATAGAAAAAGTACAGTATAGACACTTATTTGTAAACTCAGCAGTGGCCACAGGACTGGAAAAGGTCAGTTTTCATTCCAATCCCAAAGAAAGGCAATGCCAAAGAACGCTCAAACTACCACACAATTGCACTCATCTCACACGCTAGTAAAGTAATGCTCAAAATTCTCCAAGCCAGGCTCCAGCAATATGTGAACCGTGAACTTCCTGACATTCAAGCTGGTTTTAGAAAAGGCAGAAGAACCAGAGATCAAATTGCCAACATCCGCTGGATCATGGAAAAAGCAAGAGAGTTCCAGAAAAATATCTATTTCTGCTTTATTGACTATGCCAAAGCCTTTGACTGTGTGGATCACAATAAACTGTGGAAAATTCTGAAAGAGATGGGCATACCAGACCACCTGACCTGCCTCTTGAGAAATTTGTATGCAGGTCAGGAAGCAACAGTTAGAACTGGACATGGAACAACAGACTGGTTCCAAATAGGAAAAGGAGTACATCAAGGTTGTATATTGTCATCCTGTTTATTTAACTTATATGCAGAATACATCATGAGAAATGCTGGACTGGAAGAAGCACAAGCTGGAATCAAGATTGCTGGGAGAAATATCAATAACCTCAGATATGCAGATGACACCACCCTTATGGAAGAAAGTGAAGAGGAACTAAAAAGCCTTTTGATGAAGGTGAAAGTGGAGAGTGAAAAAGTTGACTTAAAGCTCAACATTCAGAAAACGAAGATCATGGCATCTGGTCCCACCACTTCATGGGAAATAGATGGGGAAACAGTGGAAACAGTGTCAGACTTTATTTTGGGGGGCTCCAAAATCACTGCAGATGGTGACTGCAGCCATGAAATTAAAAGACACTTACTCCTTGGAAGGAAAGTTATGACCAACCTAGATAGCATATTCAAAAGCAGAGACATTACTTTGCCAACAAACGTTCATCTAGTCAAGGCTATGGTTTTTCCTGTGGTCATGTATGGATGTGAGAGTTGGACTGTGAAGAAGGCTGAGTGCCGAAGAATTGATGCTTTTGAACTGTGGTGTTGGAGAAGACTCTTGAGAGTCCCTTGGACTGCAAGGAGATCCAACCAGTCCATTCTGAAGGAGATCAGCCCTGGGATTTCTTTGGAAAGAATGATGGTAAAGCTGAAACTCCAGTACTTTGGCCACCTCATGCGAAGAGTTGACTCATTGGAAAAGACTCTGATGCTGGGCGGGATTGGGGGCAGGAGGAGAAGGGGACGACAGAGGATGAGATGACTGGATGGCATCACTGACTCGATGGACGTGAGTCTGAGTGAACTCCGGGAGTTTGTGATGGACAGGGAGGCCTGGCGTGCTGTGATCATGGGGTCGCGAAGAGTCAGACATGACTGAGAGACTGATCTGATCTGATCTGATCTGATAGTTGCTTTATAATGTTGTGTTAGTTTCTAATGTATGGCAATGTGAATCAGATGTATATATATCTATATATACACACACACATATATATCCACTATTTTTCAGGTATTCTTCCCATTTACATCACCCAGAGCATTGAGTAGAGTTCCCTTTGTTATACAGTAGTCTCTCATTAGTTATCTATTGTATGCATAGTAGAGTATATATGTCAATCCCAATCTCTCAATTCATCCCACCCCTGTTTTCCCTCTGGTAAGTTTGTTCTCTATTTATTTTTTATTCTCTATTTATTTTATTCTGTATTATTTGAATTTGAACCACAACATTCACCCCAGAGATCCACCCCAGGGAATTTATTGACCCTAGCAGGATAAATAAATTCTAAAAATGTACCATGGAATCCCCATTAAACTAAAAACAAAAGAAAAAGCTGCCAGTAAGAGAGGAAAAGAGCATGCTACATTCTTCCTTCCCCACCTGAAAGAAAGAGTAACAGCTGACTCCTCTCAAGACACTGTGAAGAACAAAAGACAATAACTTCTGTTAATGTGCAGACAGAATACCCTAGAATTCCCTCTCAAGGAGAAACCTTTCAAAACTGAAGCTGAAATAAACGAAAACCGTTTCAGATAAAGACGAGCTAAGAGAATTTGTCATTAGACCACCTGAACTAAAAGAATTGATGAGTTCTCCTGGCTGAACAAAAATTATACCTAGTGAAAATTCAGATCCACAGGAAAGGAGAAAACATCTTTCTGGCTTAAAAGGCTATATTTCTGGCCCTCGTCTATTGCTCAGATTAATCTCATAAAATGTTCTCTTGAACTCACTTCCCTGCCCAGTGTTTTTTCAGATTTGTTTTGTTTCCAACTTCTGCAAAACCCATTAGTAGATCTGAAGTCAATCTAGAGGGCCCTTTAATTTACTTCTGGAGAGGTAGATAGAATGGAATATACCACAGTACACTGTTGTGAGTGCTAAATATTAGCTTCTAGCGTTATCTCAGGCATATGTGTTTGCATACAGGTTTAACACTTAAAATGTGTTTTAAAACTTAAAACGTGTTGATCTCTGGGTTTACAATCCAAAAGGCTTGGAAAACACTGCCCTAACTCTACTGACCTTTGTATTTCTTGAACATGTCAGTTCCTGTATGTTTTTGCCACCTGAGAACTATTTCCTTTTTTTTTTTTTTTTAATGGCTAGCTTCTTTTCAGGTTTTAAATTTGTACTCGAGTATTACCTTCTCAAAACCGTCTTTACTATCTTTCTAAAAGAACATGGTACTGTGATTAGTGTCAGCATGACCTGAAAACAATCCTAGAGCTAAAGAGCATCAAAGTCATTTTTGAACTTACCCTGAGTTTGTATCTGATAGTCAGACCTTTCGCAATACATGTCAGTACTGGAAAAAAATGTAGGAAAGCCAAAAACTATTATGATAGACTGTTTTGGTAGAAAAACATTATTAGATTTCTCTACATCTGTTTCCCTGGAATTCCAAGGCACAGAGTCTTGTGTGGTTTTATTTACTTTTTTTCAATTAACATCTTGCCTTTCATTCCTCATTTCTTCCTTTCTACTGGAAGTTATTATTTGCACTAGATATTTGGTCTTATATGAAAGCAGGCTTTCAGTAATTATGGAATTTCTCCACTTTTCAGTGGTCAAATGTGACTATCCAATCGTCGAACATGGAGCCATAGTATCAGGATTTAGAGGAAAATATTACTACAACATGCAAGTAGTATTTCAGTGTCATGATGGTTTTTACCTTCACGGGAGTAGCACAATTGTCTGTGGTGCCAGGGGGACCTGGGAGCCCGAGCTGCCAAAGTGCTCTGCTAAAGGTATGAAGGTGTCTGTTTCCTTTTTCTTAAAAGATTTTATTTTTTCCACAATAGATTTCAATGATATAGAGCAATTGGAAAGGAACAGTTTCAGTACTTTTGTCTGTTTTATATTCATTTCCATGTTACATGTTTGACTTCTAATTCACAAAGAAACTTGTTTTGATTTTCCTTTTATAGACTCTTAGCATGTTGCATACATCACACAGATGCATAAATTTCTCTTGTTCAACATCTTTACATGTAAAATGGATCGCAAACATTTTTTAGTGTAAATTAAAGTGTTAGTAGCTCAGTTGTGTCCAACTTTTTGCAACCCCATGATGGACTGTAGCCCACCAGGCTCCTCTGTCCATGGAATACTCTAAGTAAGAATACAGGAGTGGGTTGCCATTCCCTTCTCCAGGGGATCTTTCCTATCCAGGGATTGAACCTGGGTTTGCATTACAAGCAGATTCTTGACCATCTAAGCCACCAGGGAAGCCCGAATTAAAACATGTGCTGCTACTGCTAAGTCACTTCAGTCGTGTCCGACTGTATGCGACCCCATAGATGGCAGCCCACCAGGCTCCCCCGCCCCTGGGATCCTCCAGGCAAGAACACTGAAGTGGGTTGCCATTTCCCTCTCCAATGCATGAGAGTGAAAAGTGAAAGCGAAGTCACTCAGTCATGTCCAACTCTTAGTGACCCCATGGACTGCAGCCCACCAGGCTCCTCCATCCATGGGATTCTCCAGGCAAGAGTACTGGAGTGGGGTGCCATTGCCTTCTCCCAAAACATGTGCATTTTTTACCTAAATAAGTATGAAAAGCATAATTCATGTAAGTGAATATTAGTAGAAAGCAATAAATCCCAAGTAATTAAATGAGTTTATATATATTTTTTGTTTGTTTGTCTTCCAGAAGCAATTGCTACCACTACGGTGTCTGCAACTTCCAATGCCTCAGGTTTCGTAAAGTCCTGCTTATATTTGTCAATATCCTTTAAATTCCTTGTGATGTTTTAAAATCCTTTAAATGTCTGGTGATTTACACTCACTAGAACTTTAAGTAATAAAAGGAGGAAGAATGCATTTATAGCCATTTTTGCTATTATACTTAGTGAATCTAAAATTATAGGTCATAGTCCACAGATATAAACAGGTTTGTAAACTTAGGTAATTTATGTAAACTTCTTTACATACGTGTTTAATGATTGAATGCCTCCATCACTGTGTGATATTAAAGTTAACAGTGGGATGCATTTAAAGCACTGAGCACAGTGTCTGGTGTCTAGAAAGGTCTTAAAGGTAGCTCACCTAATTTACAGTTTCATTGGAGTCAATATTAATGTAGAAATCAATATTAATTAAGGTCCACGGCTTCTGTTTTTAATATGTATGTTTTCTGTGTCATCAACATTGATAATTTATTCATTTTAAAAGTGATCTGTTGACATCTGTACAGGATATCATCTGGGTTCAGGAATGTTTCATTTTCCTGCCAACAGCCAGTTTGGTTCTTTTTATAGAGTACAATTTTAACTGGGAAATTTCTACTGTCTCCAGAACAAGATTTGTATTTCTACTCCTGATCCCAACCTACCCACCTCATACAATTATTTTTTTCTCTTTACTGGCTTTTATTTATTTATTTATTGGCAACAGAAAGGGAATTGCATAACAATGGAAGGGCAGCAAAAGTCCTTATTTGTGGAAATGAAATGGAGGATCTCTGGCAGGGTTTACTGAGCAGCCGCTCTGCCTAAGACTTGAGAGACTATTTTGATACGGTGAAAGGAATTATCTTCCTGCATCCAGGATGTTATCTTTGGCTTCTTCTTTTTGGATGCAACAGAAGCAAGAGAACAGTGGCAAGAGCATTAGCCTGAGCAGACCGCTCTGCTTACTCAAGTAACATCATTTCAGTGGTTTCTAGTTTCTCACTGTTGAATGACTCAAACAAATGCCAATCACTGCCTTCCAATTTGTGTACTTCCTATTGTCCTGTAATTTTAAGGGCTGAGGGGACTTATTCATATTAGGATGGTAATTAGAACACCTTTTTATAATTCCTGTAAATCAGGTACTCCGTAACTTCCTCGAGTACCTTGGGGGTGCCGTGAAGTTCTGTGGAGAAAGCAGTGTCTATGGATGATACATAAAGACTGCATATGAAATCTACACTCGCTGACCCAGTCATGTTTGCTCACGTGGCCCTAGTGGGAGCGGGCACTGTGGTGTGTTATCTTATGGATGCACTCTTCTGAGAGTTGTATGTTATGCTTATGGATGCGCTCTTCTGAGAGTTGTATGTTATGCTTATGGATGCGCTCTTCTGAGACTTGTATGTTATCTTATTGATGCGTTCTTTTGAGAGTTGACCATAAGCATCTCATAACGATTTTCTAAAACATGTATTCAGTTTAGCACTGGAAATAACAGGAGAATTGTGAGGACAAGTTTATACAGGTGATAAACTGTAGGGATTTTGTTTTAAATGTCATAAATCAAAGTTCCTTATGAGGTTTTCAATCATTTTTCATCAGTAAGAGAGTATGAAGAGCATCATTAGTGACATATAATGTTGATAAGATAGATCTAATTATGTGAATGTGAAAAAATTGGGGCAAATACGAAGTGAAAAACTAAGAATACAAATTATGTAATATGACACTGTGTGGGTGGTGTTTTTTTAAGATTTGTGAACTTATTCTGGACACATAACTTCTATGATTTATTATTGATTAATTTCCAGGGTCTCCACTATGTAATACGGAGCCATAGTGCCTATTATTATGCATACATGCTAATGTACTTGTATAAATATATATTTAGGTTAACTCCCCAGAAATAGAATAGCACCATTTGGAAAGTATGTATATTTTCATTCTGAGAAGTAATTCATTTTGAGAAATAATTTTCTTCAAAAATGAAAATAATCAAAGTTAATTCTACAATTTTGTATTGATGAGACTGGTGAATTGAATCAAAATTAACTTTTCCAGGTCCTCAAACAACTACAGCTCCAGAGTCAAGTCCTACAGATTCAGTGCCTCTTTATCTTGCCAACATTGTTTAGAACTTAATAAGATGATGGGTGAAAAGTAATGTCATGTACTAATTGTATATTGAAATTATCAGTGAAGCTGAAATTTTTTGGTTTGCAGTCACTTATATTGGTCTTTTGTTCACTTTTCTATGTGATTTCTGAAATATTTTTCATGTTGATTTAACAAAGCTCATTATAAGTTAAAATCCTTTTATCAGGAAGCAGAATTTTTCTCTAGTTTGTCATTATTAAAAGTCAGGTTTCTTTGAAGATTTTACACTATTAAAAATTGATTGCTTTCTATACCTTTTAACTATATTAGTATACTAATCTGAGGGGCTTTCCAGGTGGCTCCCAGCAGTGAAGAATCCACCTGCCACTGCAGGAGATGTGAATTCAATCCCTGCGTCAGGAAGATCCCCTGGAAGAGGAAATGGCAACCCACGCCAGTATTCTTGCCTGGAAAATCCCATGGACAGAGGAACCTGGCGGGCTACAGTCCATAGTGTAGCAAAGAGCTATATACAACTGAGTGACTGAACATGCACACATACTAATGTGAATTTTTAAAATTTCAGATGTTACAAAAGCATAAATAGTGAAAATATTGGTTCTGCACTTCTTTCTCTCATCTAATTACTAAAGTTAATATCTTTATAGTTTAGGGAGTCTTTTTAATCTACCTCTATGTAAACATTCTTATTTGTGTAGATTTACATATTTGGCTTTATTCTTATCCAAAAATGTCATCATGCTGTTCATATTTTTCTGAAACTTGCACTTTTTCCACTTAATGTCTTGAATTGGAGCTGCAGTTAGATTTATTCCCATCTTTTTATATGATTTTAATATGTACCATATTTCACCTGACTTTTCTATCAGTGGTCATTTAAATGTACAGAATATTTATATTAATAGGAAGTTGGATGTGTTGATGTTTTCCCTAACGGCCAAGAGTGTTGTGTTTTTCCTATAAAAGCTCCAGGTCTTCTCCGTGCTGAAATTATGTAAACGTTGCCATCATCGTGCTTTTGTGATTGCATCAAATCATTGATTCATCTCATTTCTTTAGGGTATCTGAAATGTGGTTGGGTTTCTCTTTACTCCACTTACTTTAATCCAGTATGAAGTAGCTCCATTTGTTGAGTAAGTCCTTCTCTTTCCAGCTTTGTTGAACTGTCAGTTTTTATCACACATTAAATTCATACATGATCTGATCTTTCTGTTCCCTTGAAGTCTGCCCATTCCTGCCCCAACACCAAATCAATGCTTTGATTACAGACGATGATATGTTTTAATATCTGACAGAACACTTCCTTTTCAGATGCTCAGGCTACTCTCTGTGCTAATTCTTCTAGACCAACTTCTGTTTTATTTAACTGACAATTTTAGCTAATTTAATTGTACATTTCAGTGGCATTAAGTATATTCACATTTTTGTGCAGCCATTACTATCATCTATCTCTAAAATCTATAATCACCTCAAAATGAACATTATACCTGTGAAACAATAACTCTCCATTCTCCCTCCTCCCAGCCATGCTACCCACTACCTATTTTCTACGTTTATTAATTTGACTGTTCTACATACTGCATAGACTTGGAATCACTTCTGGATTATTTCACTTAGCATACTGTTTTAAGGTTCATCTACTTTGTGACATATATCAGAACTTTATTTCACTTATGACTTGGTAATATTTCTTCATATATACCACAATTCCTTAATTCATTCATTTGTTGGAAGACCCTTTGACTATGCCAAAGCCTTTGACTGTGTGGATCACAACAAACTGTGGAAAATTCTTAAAGAGATGGGAATACCAGACCACCTGACCTGCCTCCTGAGAAATCTGTATGCAGGTCAAGAAGCAACATTTAGAACTGGACATGGAACAATAGACTGATTCCAAATCAGGAAAGGAGTACATCAAGACTGTATATTGTCACCCTGCTTATTTAACTTATATGCAGAGTACATCATGAGAAACGCTGGACTGGAAGAAGCACAAGCTAGAATCAAGATTGCCGGGAGACATATCAATAACCTCAGATATGCAGATGACACCACCCTTATGGCAGAAAGCAAAGAAGAACTAAAGAGCCTCTTGATGAAAGAGGAGAGTGAAAAAGTTGGCTTAAAATTCATAATTCAGAAAACTAAGATCATGGTACCTGGTCCCATCACTTCATGGCAAATAGATGGGGAAACAGTGGAAACAGTGACAGACTTTATTTTTAGGGGGGTCCAAAATCACTGTAGATGGTGACTGCAGCCATGAAATTAAAAGACGCTTGCTCCTTGGAAGAAAAGTCATGGCCAACCTAGATAGCAGAGACATTATTTTGCCAACAAAGGTCCATCTAGTCAAAGCTACGGTTTTTCCAGTAGTCATGTATGGATGTGAGAGTTGGATTATAAAGAAAGTGGAGTGCCGAAGAATTGATACTTTTGAACTGTGGTGTTGGGGAAGACTCTCGAGGGTCCCTTGGATAGCAAGGAGATCCAACCAGTCCCTCCTAAAGGAAATCAGTCCTGAATATTCATTGGAAGGACTGATGCTGAAGAAGAAACGCCAGTACATTGGCCACTTGATGTGAAGAACTGACTCATTGGAAAAGACCCTGATGCTGGGAAAGATTGAAAGTGGGAGAAGGGGACGACAGAGGGTGAACTGGTTGCATAGCATCATCAACTCAATGGACATGAGTTTGTGTAAGCTCTGGGAGTTTGTGTAAGCTCTGGGAGTTTGTGATGGACAGGGAGGCCTGGCGTGCTGCAGTCCATGGGGTCACAAAGAGTCGGACACGACTGAGTGACTGAACTGAACTGAACTGAACTGAATATCTCTTCATATAAACCACAATTCATTAATTCACTCATTTGTTGAAAGACCCTTGGTTTGTTTCCACCTTTTGGCTATTCTGAATAACACTACTCTGAACAGTGGCATTCAGCTATCTGAGTCCCTATTTTTAATTTTGGTGGTTATATACTTAGGAATATAATTGCTGTGTTATATAATAGTACATTGGGCTTCTCTGATGGCTTAGATGGTAAAGAGTCTGCCTGCAATGTAGGAGACCCAGGTTTGATCGCTGGGTCAGGAAGATCCCCTAAAGCAGGGAATGGATCCCCACTCCAGTATTCTTGCCTGGAGAATTCCATGGACAGAGGAGTCTTGTGGGCTACTATCCAGGGATGGCAAAAAGTCTGACATGACTGAGTAAATAACACTTTCACTTTTTCCTCATAGTATTACTATGTTTATTTATTTTTTGAGGAACAACCAGGGAATCTTCCAGGGAATCTTCCCCAGTGGCTACACAATGTTACTTTCCCTCCAGCGATGCACAAAAGTTTCAATTTCTCCACCTTTTTGCCAGCACTTGTTGTCTTTCTTTATTTCTTTTTTTTGGATAAAAGCCATACCAGTATATGTGAAGTACTAACTCATCATGGTTTTTCTTTGTGTTTCTACAATTATTAGTGATTGATCATCTTTTCATGTGCATATTATTGGTCTTTTGTATATGTTCTTTGGAGAAATATCCATTCAAGTCCTCTGCCCATTTTTTAATTTAATTTTTTTCAATTTTTAAACGCTCATATGTTGAAGGTTAATCACTTATCAGATATATAATGCAGTTCCCTCCCATTCTGTGGACTGCTCTCTCTCTGATGACAGTGTCCCTTCTTAAACAGCTTGTGTTTGGTTTTGATGAAACCCGGTGTGTCTGGGCTTCTGGTGTCACATCCGAGAAATCACTGCAGACCCCACATCCTGAAGCTGTCCTCCGTGTTCTCTTTAAGAGTTTCGTAATTTTAGCTCTTAAGTTTATGGTTCATTTTTGTTCCTTTCTTTTTTTCCTCTCTTCACTTGTGGTTTAATGACTATCTTTAATGTTATGTTGGATTCCTTACTCTTTCTTATGGGTGTATCTATTTTAGAGTTTTGTCCTTCTCATGAAGTTTATATGTAGCTATATATATATATATATATATATATATACATGATTATTTTAAGTCGCTAATCTCTATTTTGTACACATTCTAACAACTCAGCACTTTTGCTTCATACCACCACATTTAATGTCTGTAGCATCATATTTTAGCACTTTCTGTTTTTTCACCCTTTAGCTACTTCCTGTGGTTATACATGTGCATTACTAGTGTGACTCGTGCTGACCACCTGGCTGCTGGAGCTGGGCCCTGGGGCAGCCGGCTGTGGTCCTAGCAAGTGTCGGCCTACTGGTACGTGGGGCTATGGCCTGAGGGATCCGAAGGCTGGTGTCACCCTGCTGGCAGGCAAGGTCATTTCCTGACTTGGCTGATCGTAGTGTCCAGGGGGTCCTGGAGGTGGTGTTGGCCCACGGGTGGATGGGTCTGCCTTGGGGAGGCTGGTTGAGTGGCCCATTGTTCCTGGAGCTGAAATCTGACTGCTGGGCTTGGGCCTGTGGGCTTCTGGGGCTGATGTTGGCCCACTGGTGAGCAGAGCTGGGTGCTGGGGTCTGGTTGTGGTGTATTGGGCCTTCTAGTAGACAGGGATAGGTCCAGGCAGCTGGAGGATGAGGGGATTTAAGGCAGTCAGCCTGCTTGTGGGTCAGGCTCTGTCCACTAACTGCTGGGCCTGGGGTGTCCCAGAACTTGTGCCCACCTGCTGGGGGGCAAGGTCATATCGTGGTGCTAATAAGCTAGAGGGAGGATTCCAAAATGCCGCTTGCCAGCCCCAGACTCCTTTTGTGGCTACTGCCAGAATCTCTGTCCACAGAGTGAGTCCACGTTGTCCTCCGCCTCTCCAAGATGAGCAAGTCAATCTGACCAAAACTCCTTTCAAATGACTGCTTCTGCACTGGGTCTCAAGAGTGTGTGACATTTTGTCCGTCCCCCTTAAGAGCAGAGTTTTTTTTTCCTACAGCCCCTTGGATCTCCCAAAAATATGCCGTGTTGGCTTTCAAAGCCCAGCATTCTAGGAGCTTGGCTCCTGGTGCAGGGCCCCTGCGCTGGGGAATCTGATGTGAATCTCAGACCCTGCCTTCCTTGGGGAGGACTTGTGTGATTGTAATGATGCCCCTAGTGTGTGGGTCACCTGCCTGGTGTTATGGGTCTTGTGTGTGCCATGTCTCTGGTCTTCTTTCCTGTCTCATGTTGGTTCCTTCTTCATATCTCTGGTTGTAGAAGATCATTTATGCTAGTTTTCAGGTCATTCTCATCCATTGTTGTTCTGTAAATAGTGGTAATGTTCATGTGCCCAAGGAAGGATGCAAACTCAGAGTCTTTCTACTCCACTGACTTAACAACTTCCCTAGGCCTTAAGTTTAGCTCCTGATCTTTTAAATTAATTTTTGTGTATGGTGTCAGGTAGGTGTCAAAATTCATTCTTTTGCATATGGATATCCAATTTTCCAAAAATCATTTGTTGAAAAGATTGTCCATTCCCCATTAAATGTTCTTAGAACCCTTGTGAACAATCATTTGACCATATTAGTGAAAGTTTATTTCTGGTCTCTCTGCTCTTTTATTTTTTTTAATAGAAATACAGTTGTTTTACAATATTCTATTATTTCCAAACATAGAGATTCAATATTTTTAAAGTTTAACTCCAGGTAAAGCTATTACAAAATAATAACTATATTTCCCTGTGGTGTACAGTATATCCTTATTGTAGCTTTTTAGTAAGTTTTGGAATTGGGAAGTATGAGTCCTCTCAACTTTCCATTTCTTTATTAAGATTACTCCCTTCAGATTCCATATTAGGTTTAATTTGTCTATTTTGCAAAACACATTTTCAAAATAGTCAAAGGGCTGCATTTAATCTGTGGATTGCTTTGTGTGGTGTTGACGTCTTAACAGTATTATCTTTCAATCCATGAATGCAGGCTGTCCTTTCATTTCCTTATGTCTTCTTCAGTTTCTTTATGCAGTGCTTTGTGATGTTCAGGGAGTAAGTCTTTCACTTCGTTAGTTAATGTTTACTCCTAAGTACTTTATCCTCTTTGCTGCTACTGTGTGTGGAGTTGGTTTTTTAAATTTTCTCTTTAGACTGTTCATCAGTAGTATATAGAAATGCAGCCGATCTTTGTTGATTTTGTAACCTCTGACTTTGTTGAATTAATTTATTAGTTCTATTTAATAGGTTCCTGTGTGTGTGTGTTTTGGTGTGTGAGCATGCATAATCTTTAGAGTTTTCCATTTAAAAGATTATATAATCTGGAACAGAGAGTTTTATTTCTTCTTTCTCAGTTTGGATGATTTTTTATTTTTTTTCTCTAACCACTGCTCTCAGTAGGCAAGTTATAAGTTAAAATATTTTGTTGTATTGATTGAAGTGACAAATGTGAACATCCAGTATGGCTCCTGACTTAAGGAAAATAAATTCAGTCTTTCACTATTGAGTATGATGTTATCTATGCTTTTTTTTTTAAATAAGTGGCCTTTATTATGTTGAATTTTGTACTATTGCAGATAAGCTCTTAAATGGTTTTAGGCCATTTTTTGTCTTTTGTTTTTCAATCTTTTTTTTTATGTTTTGATTGGAAGGAAAATTGCTTTATAATATTGTATTGGTTTCTGCCATAGTGAAGTTGCTCAGTCATGTCCGACTCTTTGAGACCCCATGGACTGTAGCCCACCAGGCTCCTCCGTTCATGGGATTTTCCAGGCAAGAAGACTAGAGTGGGTTGCCATTTCCTTCTCCAGGGTATCTTCCAGACCCAGGGATTGAAGCCAGGTCTCCCGCTTTGCAGACAGACGCTTTACCATCTGAACCACCAGGGAAGCCATATAACAACATATATCAGCCATAATTATGCATGTATCACCTCCCTCCCCTCTCCCCATCCCACCCTCTAGGTGATCACAGAGCAGCAGGCTGGGCTCCCTGTGCTATACAGCAGCTTCTCACCAACTAGCTATTTTACACATGGTGGTGTTCTTACGGCTGTGCTATTTTCCTCTTCCTTCCACTCTCTCATTCCTTCCCCTACTGTGTCCACAAATCCATTCTCTATATATGCATCTCCATTCCTTCCCTGAAAATAGGTTCATCAATAACATTTTTATAGATTCCATAGATATGCATTAATATATGATATTTGCATTTCTCTTGCTGACTTTCTTCACTCTGTGTAACAGGCTCTAGGTTCATCCACCTCACTGGAATCCATTCTTTCTTATGGCTGAGTAATATTCCATTGTATATATGTAATTAAAAAAAAAAAACTAAACGGTATGTAATTTTTTTAAAAGACATTAAAAACATGTAATTTAAAACAAACAAAAACTAAAGGAATAGTAAAGAACCACATTAGAACAATACAAAATATATATATAGAGAGAGAAACAGGTAGTATGAAGAATGTCCTCCTGAGTCCTCCATTGTCCAATCCGCACAGTGAGCACCAGCCAATCTACCTACCCAGAAATTCCTCCAATATTTCTAGGAAGGTCTCTGGACTTGCTGTGGGCTCTGTGGGGTCAGCTCCGACTCAGATCTGGCCTCACTCCAGCTTGTACTTGCTCCCAAAGCCCACAATTGCCCCCAGAGTCCACAGCCTCGCTAATTACGGGTATCTTGTCAGCTGCACCGGCGGCTGCAGGGGTGAGTTCCTTTCCTTGCGCTTGCGCAGCCCCTGGCGCTCTGCTCTGGTTTGGCGCCTGCCTCTGTTTGTAGGCCTCCCTCCGGCGCCTGTTCCCCACCCAGACCAGAGCAGGCAATAGTAGCGGCTTATTAAGGTCCACTTGCTCAGTCGGCCTGGGGAGAGGAAGGGGTGTGGAGGCCACAGCTGGGGTGTTTGGGGGTGCCTGCTGCAGCCGAGGCCCGCAGGAAGTTGCTACAGTCTGAGGCAGGCCGTGTGCTCTCCCAGGAGGATTGGGCGCGGGTCTGGTGTCCCTTGGCAAAGCCACGCTGCACAGGCTCCAGGAAGCTGTGCGTCATAACCTGGGCCTGTTCCTGGCTTGCTGACAGCTGGAACCTCTGAGACCGGCGTTTTGTTCCCAGCCTCAGGCGCTCAGCCTTGGCTTTCTATGATACTACTCTTAAAGAGATGCATTGAGATAATGCATGTAGGGAAAGGGAAATTATCAGGGGTTTTGTACAAAGGCAACAAAAAAAATATCAAAACCCATAAATGTATAGGTCTTTAAGCTTTATTATTTTCTTCTTCTACCTTTTATTCTTATTTCCATTTTTTTTTCTTTTTCCAGCATATCCCAATCCAAGTGATGATTTACAGCCTGAAGGTTTTCAAGATTTAGGTATTATTTTGGTTATAAATAGCCCTGCATTATGAAACTCCAGAGTTCTACATGGAACTATTTCAATAATACATAACTAAAGAAGAAATAACATATCACAAATTGGTGTTAATTGGCAATCGTGTTATTTTAATAGTGCAGATCCCATGACAAATTTAAGTGGTGGTGTGTAAAGTGGAAAGTGTTACTTGCTCAGTCGTGTTTGAGTCTTTGCAACCTCAAGGACTGCAGCCTACTAGGCTCCTCTGTCCATGGGATTCTCCAGGCAAGAATACTGGAGTGGGTTGCCGTTTCCTTCTCCTGTGTAGACTTGTAACTAACATGATTTTCAAGAAGTGCCCCTGCTGAGGATTCCCAGTGGAGTGAGATAACTTTCTTAAATGCTTTGGTCACGTGCAGGTTAAAATATATAAAATATAACTGGTTTGTCATGTGATAGTGTTCTTTTATCCTGGAGATTTGTAGATAAATTTTCTTTCTGTTGGTATGTTGTATTCACAAGCCTTATGTACCATATTTTGGGATAGTTTTTCTATAACAGGCAGGGGTAGCACACTTCAGGTTGTCTCCCATAGTTCACACAATATGTGCTAAAGAACATGGTGAAGTATAGTGGTGAAGTTAGTTGGAATATAAAGATTTCTCGATAAGAAAAGATCTATTACTTTTCTTTGTATCAGAGTGAGGTAGTCAAGTTTATCTTTTCATCAAGTGCACTTCAGGCTTGGTACGTTTCCTTCTGAAAACTGTGCTCCAGTTGCCAGTCTGCCAGGTGAACCCAGGGCCATTTTTTTTTTTTTTTTTTTGGTGGCGGGGTAAAGCTGCTTGAGCTTTTATTCTCTCAAATGTATTTGTGTATTTTTATTTTTGGTTGCACTGGGTCTTCACTGCTGCGCGTAGACTTTCTTTAGTCGCAGCGAGCGGGCACTCCTCCTTTGCGGCACACAGGCTTCTCGTGGCGGTTGCCTCTCTCGTTGCGGGGCACAGGCTCTGGGCACACGGGCTCAGTAGCTGTGGCTCGCAGGCTGAGTAGTTGAGGTTCGTAGGCTCTAGAGCTCGGTAGGTGGCACCCGGGCTTAGCTGCCCTACGACATGTGAAATCTTCCCAGACCAGGGGTCAAACCTGTGTCCCCTGCATTGGCAGCTGGATTCTTATCCACTACACCACCAGGGGAGTCCTGGTGTCATTGTAAGATGGTTACAGTTAATATTTATGAAATAAAAAGAGCAGAACTACGATGACATTTTATACCCTGAGTTAAAGGTAGAAGCAGAGAGGTCCTACTGACAAACATTTATAAAAACATGTTAGTATTACTTCTTGCCCTCTGGATTGTCAAAAATGCATGTTTACATTTTGGCACAACATTTTCATCCACATGCCCTGATGTTTCATTAGCATTATTAGACAAAATCTTTTTGAATTAGGACTGTGTCTTAATCTGGGGACAGGAAATAAGAAGGGTTGATGGTAAGTTAAAGCATTGTTTGTGAAGACTGCAAATAGCATTTGTGTGATAAGAGTTATAGAGCTTTATTGTCATTTATTCAAAAATCACACTATTGGAATAGTGTGTTAAATTCTTAATAAAATCATAAGGACTAGATTGAATACCAAACTATAATAATAACAGGAGCAGAAGATATTAAGAGGTGGCAAGAATACACAGAAGAACTGTACAAAAAAGATCTTCATGACCCAGATAATCACAATGGTGTGATCACTCACCTAGAGCCAGACATCCTGGAATGTGAAGTCAAGTGGGCCTTAGGAAGCATCACTATGAACAAAGCTAGTGGACGTGATGGAATTCCAGTTGAGCTACTTCAAATCCTGAAAGATTATGCGGTGAAAGTGCTGCACTCAATATGCCAACAAATTTGGAAAACTCAGCAGTGGCCACAGGACTGGAAAAGGTCAGCTTTCATTCCAATCCCAAAGAAAGGCAATGCCAAAGAATGCTCAAACTACCCCACAATTGCACTCATCTCACACGCTAGTAAAGAAATGCTTAAAATTCTCCAAGCCAGGCTTCAGCAATACGTGAACCGGGAACTTCCAGATGTTCAAGCTGGTTTTAGAAAAGGCAGAGGAACCAGAGATCAAATTGCCAACATCCGCTGGATCATGGAAAAAGCAAGAGTTCCAGAAAAATATCTATTTGTGCTTTATTGACTATGCCAAAGCCTTTGACTGTGTAGATCACAATAAACTGTGGAAAATTCTGAAAGAGATGGGCATACCAGACCACCTGACCTGCCTCTTGAGAAACCTGTATGCAGATCAGGAAGCAACAGTTAGAATTGGACATGGAACAACAGACTGGTTCCAAATAGGAAAAGGAGTACGTCAAGGCTGTATATTGTCACCCTTCTTATGTAACTTCTATGCAGAGTACATCATGAGAAACGCTGGGCTGGAAGAAGCACAAGCTGGAATCAAGATTGCCGGGAGAAATATCAATAACCTCAGATAATGCAGATGACACCACCCTTATGGCACAAAGTGAAGAAGGGCTAAAAAGCCTCTTGATGAAAGTGAAAGAGGAGAGTGAAAAAGTTGGCTTAAAGCTCAACATTCAGAAAACTAAGATCATGGCATCCGGTCCCATCACTTCATGGGAAACAGATGGGGAAACAGTGAAAACAGTGACAGAGTTATTTTTTGGGCTCTAAAATCACTGTAGATGGTGACTGCAGCCATGAAATTAAAAGACGCTTACTCCGTGGAAGTAAAGTTATGACCAACCTAGATAGCATATTCAAAAGCAGAGACATTACTTTGCCCACAAAGGTCCGTCTAGTCAAGGCTATGGTTTTTCCAGTGGTCATGTACAGATGTGAGAGTTGGACTACAAAGAAAGCTGAGCACTGAAGAATTGATGCTTTTGAAGTGTGGTGTTGGAGAAGACTCTTGAGAGTCCCTTGGACTGCAAGGAGATCCAACCAGTCCATCCTAAAGGACATCAGTCCTGGGTGTTCATTGGAAGGACTGATGTTGAAGCTGAAACGCCAATACTTTGGCCCCCTGATGCGAAGAGCTGACGCATTTGAAAAGACCCTGATGCTGGGAAAGATTGAGGGCAGTAGGAGAAGAGGATGACAGAGGATGAGATGGTTGGATAGCATCACCGACTCAATGGACATAGGTTTGGGTGGACTTCGGGAGTTGGTGATGGACAGGGAGGTCTGGTGTGCTGCAGTTCATGGGGTCACAAAGAGTTGGACATGACTGAGCAACTGAACTGAAAATAGGATAATATATTTTAAAACAATTTTCTTCTAGTGGATTCTAATTGTTTCCGCTACCTTACTAAATAACCTGGTGTGGTCGCTACAGCACACTATAAAAAGTAAGGTTCCTGTTAAGAATTTCATGAGATAGATCCTAACCCCGGAATATATTTTGAAGTGTTCTGTGGTCAAAATGACCTGGATGCACTAGCATTCATGCTAAAATTGGATTGGTAATTTTTTGCTTTGCTGTAATTATAGCTGATCTATGATCAGATCATTAAAATGCAGCAGCTATTTGAAGAAGCTATTTGTTTAATTATCATCAATTTTTTTTTATTTTCCCCAGATATAGCACTCATTACAACAATTGTTCTTTCTGTATGTAAGTATTCCAAACTTTGATACAACTTAAATCGAGATATTACTGTGAAGTGCATTATCTTATTTAGTGTTTTTTCAGTTCCTTTCATTTTAATAGTGTGAAATTAAGTAAAGCAGTTTAGGAAAAATAGCCTTTTATATAATATACTACTTTTTGTTGGTGATCGTATATTCTTTTATATTCTATATGTCCACCTACTAACAATCATACATGTTGTCTCAAGATGCATAGCCATATGAGTTTGCATCCCAAATATGCTTTGGGTAATTTTCTAAATTAATCAAGGACTGCTCTGACTTACCGTGAACTGTCTAAGTGATCCCAGGGAACTGGATACAAATAGTAAAGAGACCAGACAGAATAAAAATGTATATGTTGTTAAATAAAATATCATTTTCTGACCACGGAAATCTAACCAACATTTTTTCGTTATGTTAGATTTTGAACGTTAAGCAATGACTTTTCAGTTACATGCCATTTGTTTCCTGGTTTCTTGTAGTTGGAGCTGTTGCAATAGTTACTGCCTGTCTGCACAGATTTTCCACACGGCCAGAGAGGGTACATTAAAGCATTTTTCTTTAATTTATTGGTCTTTCTCACTCTTGACATAATTTTATGCAGTTTTATTTATACTCTGTTTTATATGCCAACTTAAAAAAAAAAAAAGTGCCTGCATGTGCATGCTGTTTGGGTTGCATTTCTTTACTAAAAATATTTTTAGCTGCTTTTAATGTCAATTCAAGAAAATAATCCATGCTGGTCACTTCTGCTATTATGATGTAAGAAAACTTTCTGTGGGACTAGAGGTTTAAGCGCTGCAGCAAGTCATGGACTGTCATGGGGCCTTTCCTCCCCTAGATATACCCTACTGCTCTGATTGGACTAATATCCAAGATTAAATCTGAAACAGTTCACTGTGGACTTAAAAACTCTAGTCCCTGATATTTTTATGGTAAAAGTTTCATTTGCCTGTGTAACTTAGGTAGTTGTAAGAAGGTACGGAGCTGTCAAATTCAAATACCTTGTTTTATTCTTTTTCATTTAGAGTTGTAATTTATACAAGTTAAACTAGGGAATTAAAAGCAACACCAGTTGATTCCCCTCTTATGTTCTTTTAATTTGCTGGGTTGTAGTAAAGCTGATGGGGTTAGACTAAGTTGCTGAGTGGGATAAGATTTACATGTCACCTCATTAATATTATCTCTCTGTTTATCTATATAAGTGAACAAAAAGGAAGGGAACTTAGATTTTTTTTTTAAGTACAAAGCAGAATAGGGTTTTTTAATTAAGCTTAGATTATAATGAAGTAATTTACAACTCAATGAAAGACCTAGAATAAATCATGAAGCATAGACTAAGATTATGATTTATGATTTTTAATGATTTCTTTCCCCCTTTAATGCTTTAGAAATAGTTTTGAAATCAAACTAATACTTTTAAGACTTTTGCAACTCATGGTTTACTTGTGATTTTAATATATAATTTTTATATTAATGGGTTTACTTGTGCCTTTAATATTATATAATTTTTATGTTGATGACTGGGCTTGGACTAAGTATAAAAATATCTTACGCATACGGAGCTCACATTTTTTCAGTGTTGCCTGGTTATCTTTTTAAAATACCCACAGTGCCTTGATTTGGATCTTAAACCTTATATTTATCAAATACATGATGGGCATATTTGATTTCTCTGTCCGTGTATATTTTTTAAAATACACGAGCACAGCAGTCTGGATGGAAACTTCTGTGGGTGACCTTTTTCCTTTTCTTGACTGTGCTATGCCCCCGTTGCAGCCCGGGGGCTTTCACTGCGCCCTGTGGGCTTTCTCTTGCTGTTTGCAGGCCTCTCCTGTCGCAGAGCATGGGCTCTAGAGCGTTCAGGCTCAGCAGCTGTGGCCCACAGGATTAGCTGCCCTGAGGCCTGTGGGATCTTAGTTCTCTAACCGGAGATCGACCCTTCATCCCCTGCAGTGGAAGTTGGATCCTCAATCACTGGGCCACCAGGGAAGTCCTAGGTGAAATATTTCTAAAGGCCCAAAAGACTTATGTAGAAATAACCTCTAAAGAAACAAAACAAAATAGCTTTCTGCTCCTCACTCTCTTTTTTTAAAACATCACTGCACCAAAATACTTAAACGTTCTCAAACAAGTATTAACCAAGCTCTCTCTCTAATGAGAGAGCTCTCATAACTCACTGTAACGAGTCTTTTAAAGCCAAACAATTATCTGAGCATCTTACCCCCAGGATGAAGTGCCAGTGGCATTAGAGTCCTGACACCCCATTTTCATGAGTCCCGCAGTGAGGCTGCTGCTGGGCCTGGACGACACTGAGAGAAGCCAGTGTGTAGACTGTTACTGACGTGCCCACGCTCTTTAGCTTTGAAAAATCACCAAGCTTATTGAGAAATGGCTCACCTGTTCAAGATAACTGGATTTTTGAAAGACTGCTCAGCTATGTGTGTGCTTTCCAAAAGAATGTGGGGGTAATAATGTAGCTTTAGTTTGCTTTCCTTTTAAAAAGGTGAATATTTTTATTATGTTATTTGCACTATTGAATGCCCACTTTCTCTCCAAAATTACATTGGTTGTCCATTTAAATTATGACGAAAAATGGCCACAAGGTTCAAGCATTCTGCTGTAGCTTTCTGTTTCTTAGCTCTCATCTAAGAATAGAATAGGATCCCAGTTGGTCTGATGGGCTCCGTCTATACCCTTTTCCCTCCCGGGCTGCTTTCTTAAATAATGCTTCTAACACACTTTCCAGACTTGGGAATCACAACCTTTGCCATCTCTTTTGCCACTGCCTGAGTCCTATCATGCAAGTCCGGACTGTGTGGTTCCAAAAACAAGATACCCTTTGTTTATATAATGTTTTCACTTATTTGTAGTGATTTTTCTTTCATAAATGAATGATTTCACTTACTCCAATTAAATCACCACAGGATAAATAAGAATTTGCTGAGTTCATTAGAATTATTCCGAAATGTATGTATTTTATAAACTAGGACAAATTTTTTTTCCATTAAGGAGATATATTATTCGTTTTAAATTAATTTATTTTATTGAAGTGTAGCTGGTTTGCAATGTTGTATTAATTTCTGCTGCCCAGAAAAGTGATTCAGTTATACATATAAATACATTCTTTTCATATTCTTTTCTGTTATGGTTTATTACAGGATATTGAATACAGTTCCCTGTGCTATGCAGTACGATCTTATTTATTCATCCTATATATAATAGTTTGCATGTGCTAATACCAAACTCACAAACTATCCCAACTCCATCCCTTTGTCCTTGGTAACTACAAGTTTGTTCTCAGTGTCTTCCAATACACTGATCTTTGCTTTGTTTTCAGTCCCTTATTGTATTTTTCAATACAATAAGTCATATCCGACTCTTTGCGACCCCATGGACTACACAGCATGTGAGGCTTCCCTGTCCATCACCAACTCCCAGAGCTTGCTCAAACTCATGTCCATCGAGTCAGTGATGCCATCCAACCATCTCATCCTCTGTCATCCCCTTCTCCTCCCACCTTCAATCTTTGCCAGCATCAGGGGCTTTTCCAATGAGTCAGTTCTTTGCATCAGGTAGCCAAAGTATTGGAGCTTCAGCTTCAGCTTCAGTCCTTCCAATGAATATTTAGGACTGGTTGCCTTTAGGATGGACTGCTTGAATCTCCTTGCAGTCCAAGGGACTCTCAAGAGTCTTCTCCAGCACCACAGTTCAAAAACATCAACTCTTTGGCGCTCAGCTTTCTTTATAGTGCAACTCTCACATCCATACATGACTACTGGAAAAACCATAGCTTTGACTAGATGGACCTTTGTTGGCAAAGTAATGTCTCTGCTTTTTAATATGCTGTCTACGTTGGTCATGACTTTTCTTCCAAGAGCAAGTGTCTTTTAATTTCATGGCTGCAGTCACCATCTGCACTGATTTTGGAGCCCAAAAAAATAAAGTCTGTCACTGTTTCCACTGTTTCTCCACCTAGTTGCCGTGAAGTGATGGGACTGGATGCCATGATCTTAGTTTTCTGAATGTTGAGTTTTAAGCCAACTTTTTCACTCTCCTCTTTCACTTTCATCATGAGGCTCTTTAGTTCTTCTTTGCTTTCTGCCATAAGGGTGCTGTCATCTACATATCTGAGGTTATTGATATTTCTCCCAGAAATCTTGATTCCAGCTTGTGCTTCTTCCAGCCCAGCGTTTCTCATGATGTACTCTGAAGAGAAGTTAAATAAGCAGAGTGACAACAAACAGCCTAAACATACTCCTTTCCCAATTTAGAGCCAATCTATTGTTCCATGTCCAGTTCTAACTGTTGCTTTTTGACCTGCATACAGATTTCTCAGGAGGCAGGTCAGGTGGTCTGGTATTCCCAGCTCTTGAAGAATTTTTCAGTTTGTTGTGATCCACACAGTCAAAGGCTTTGGCATAGTCAATAAAGCAGAAGTGAATGTTTTTCTGGAACTCTCTTGCTTTTTCGATGATTCAGTGGATGTTGGCAATTTGAACTCTGGTTCCTCTGCCTTTTCTAAAACCAGCCTGAACATCTGGAAGTTCACAGTTCACGTACCGTTGAAGCCTGGCTTGGAGAATTTTGAGCGTTATTTTGCTAGCGTGTGAGATGAGTGCAATTGTGCGGTAGTTTGAACGTTCTTCGGCATTTCCATTCTATGGGATTGGAATGAAAATTGACCTTTTCCAGTCCTGTGGCCACTGCTGAGTTTTCCAAATTTGATGGCATATTGAGTGCAGCACTTTCACAGAATCATCTTTTAGGATTTGAAATAGCTTAACTGGAATTCCATCACCTCCACTAGCTTTGTTTGTAGTGATACTACCTAAAGCCCACTTGACTCTGCATTCCAAAATGTCTGGCTCTAGGTAAGTGATCACCTCATCTTGGCTATCTGGGTCATGAAGACCTTTTTTGTATAGTTCTTCTGTGTATTCTTGCCACCTCTTCTTATTATCTGCTGCTTCTGTTAGGTCCATACCATTTCTGTCCTTTATCGAGCCCATCTTTGCATGAAATATTTCCTTGGTATCTCTAATTTTCTTGAAGAGATCTCTAGTCTTTCTCATTCTTCTGTTTTTCTCTACTTCTTTGCATTGATTGCTGAGGAAGGCTTTCTTATCTCTCCTTGCTATTCTTTGGAACTCTGCATTCAAAAGGGTATATCTTTCCTTTTCTCCTTTGCCTTTCATGTCTTTTCTCAACTATTTATAAGGCCTCTGCAGACAATCATTTTGCCTTTTTGCATTTCTTTTTCTTGGGGATGGTCTTGATCACTGCCTCCTGTACAAAGTCATGAACCTCCATCCATAGTTCTTCAGGCACTCTGTCTGTTAGATCTGATGCCTTAAATCTATTTCTCACTTCCACTGTATAATTGTAAGGTATTTGATTTAGGTCATACATGAACGGTCTTCTGGTTTTCCCTACTTTCTTCAATTTAGGTCTGAATTTGTCAATATGGAGTCCGTGGTCTGAGCCACAGTCAGCTCCCAGTCTTCTTTTTGCTGACTATACAGAGCTTCCCCATCTTTGGCTGTGACAAATATTATCAATCAGATTTCAGTATTGACCATCTGGTGATGCCTGTGTGTAGAGTCTTCTCTTGTGTTGTTGGAAGAGGGTGCTTGCTATAATCAGTGCGTTCTCTTGGCAAAACTCTGGTTTTGTTTTGTTTTTTTCCTTTGTCTTTATAGTAGATGAAACCACCACCTCTCTCAGTATTGAGGGAGTAGTTTCATGTAGGAAACAAACCATGTTCAACTCTTTCTTTCTGAGCTCCTCATTTTCTCTCAAATCTCTGTGCTTGGCCAAGCTACCCACTGTATTTTTAATAGCTCCCAACAGTTAAGGATGTACCAAGCCATGTCAGTGACCCAAAAGGCAGGATCTCGGCACCTAGATTCAGGCTAACTAGAAGACAGACTGTCCGGCATCAGCTTTTAACAGTGCGAAATACATAGTCTTTCGGGACCGCAGGCATAACCTCCACTGATCACCAGAGCCAGCCAATCTGGAGGTGCCCCCTAAGTAACCATCACAGACATTAGGGCTTCAGACAAATGTATAAACTCTTTTCCGGTCCATGGGGTCACAAAGACTCAGACACTGAACTCAGACTGAGTGACTGAACAACAATATGATCCTGCCTAGTCAGATTCCCACCCCTTGAGCAGAACTCCAGATGACCGGTTTAAAAACCTTCACAGAAAAACCAAGCTCCTGAGCCTGTTGCCTCTTGCTGTGGCCAGGGGATGGTGTTTAAAAACTCTGTCTCCATGGATTACAGGCCTGTGACACCCAGTAGGGTAAGTCCCACTGGCCTCCAGAGCCAGGTGTTGCAGAAGCGTCCCCTGGCAGCAGTCTGAAAAATCAGGGCACCAGATAGAGATATGAGATCCTTTCTGGGTGACACCAAATATTAAAGAAACAAACGTTAAAGAACAGGAACACAAGCTCCCCCCAGAGAAATGAGTCGTGGATGAAGAGATGTTCCCAAGAAAGAAGCCACAAAACGTAGGAGCACTAGACACATGGAAAAGTTCCCCTCCCGGAGACAGCAGTGATCTGCAGCACAGCAACAGGATGAGGATGCCACAGAGCAGTCTGTTCTCGGGGTGCTTGAGCTCCAAACGTCTGCTTAATTAGATGCCTCCCCCTTAGGCCTTGGCTGGAATGTAAGTAGATGACCCTTTTCACTTTAAGTCTGGACACTATTGGCTGAATGAGCTGGGCTCTGGGGTGGGCAACTCTGAGTGGGAGCCCTTTAAGAGTGGCCTGTCATATCGCTACCGTCTTGTGGGTCTTGGGAAGTGATCCCATTGGTTTTCAAAACCAGATAATTGGAGGCTCCTGTCTCAAGTGTATGTCCACAAAGTGGGAACGCCCGATGTGGGGCCTGAAATCCTTGCTCTTCAGGGAGAAACTCAAGGTTCAAAGGTCCTCCTGGTTGTGGAACACGATACTGAGGTAGGGTTTATGGGAAGATGGTTTTCTGGGGTCTCCTACCCACTTCAGTGTCCCCAGGTGACTTTAGGCAATGTGCCACTCAGCCAGGTCTTCACATGATTTAAGAGGAAATTGTTCATACGTAGCTATAGACTCAAGTGTGTCCGTGGGAGGATGTGAGTGCAAGACTTTCTATGCTTCCATTCTGAAATAGAACCTATTTTTAATTCATTTGTAATACCTTGCATATGGTTAAGATAGAGACTCAAATGTGTTCTGATGCCATGAGCACACACCAGTTGGGCTGTAAATGGAGGCAGCTACAATTTGAGTCAAAATTTGCTCTACACAGGTGGTGCTAATGGTAAAGAACCCACCTGCCAATACTGGAGATATAAGAGAGGCAGGTTTGATCCTGGGTCAGGAAGATCCCTTGGAGGAGGGGATGGCAACCCACTCCAGGATTCTTGCCTGGAGAATCCCATGCACAGTGGAACCTGGTGGGCTATGGTCCATAGGGTCACAAAGAGTCAGACACGACTGAAGTGACTTAGCACACATGCATGCTCTATACAATATATTCTCAAAGTGGATAGCTTTTTTTCTTTTATGGAGATTTTGTTCCTGATGGCTTCTCTTGCCTTCTTATGCTGAAATGACTGATTTAGCTGTGGAATGGGAAGAAAACAGGCTGAGATATACAGACCAAGCAGAGGCTTACAGTCCTGGAGGAGAACCCAAGAGTAAAGATGAAGGGGGATGCAAGGCTGACATACAATAAGCTAGGTGAGGGGCCTGTTCAATGACAGTTGGGCAAAGGTGTCCCCTGTTGAGGCCAGAAAAGGGAGCTTTCTAGAAAGTGTAAGAGTGGAACAACCCACCAGCACTCAGCTCTGTCCTGCATAGCCAGTCCTGGAAAACAAAGGAAAATTCTGCTTGTAGTCTTTGGAATATTTTAGTAGAAAGCAACACAGACAAGGTGTTGGAGAATCGTTCATACTCATACCCCATGGCATTAGTTTGCTTATCAGTAAAACATGGGTATTCTCAAAGCAGATCTTTGAGATCCACATTCTGTAAGTCAGATCTTTAAGCTCCCTAGTAAGCACAGGGCTTCCCTGATAGCTCAGTTGGTAAAGAATCCACCCGCAATGCGGGAGGCCTGGGTTCGATCCCTGGGTTGGGAAGATCCCCTGGAGAAGGGAAAGGGTACCCACTCCAGTATTCTGGCCTGGAGAATTCCATGGGCTGTTTAGTCCATGGGGTTGCAAAGAGTCGGACAGAACTGAGCGCCTTTCACTTTGACTTTCAGTGAAGGATACAGCAGAAACTATTCCGCATGGTTGACAGGCACTTTGCTGCTCTTTCCTCACTATGCCAGCCACCTCCAGAAATCCTGTCTGGTCAGCACATCCCAAGACACAAGGCTGAATTTAGTCCTGGGCAGGAAGTATTTCACAGCTGTGAGCCTGGCTGTGGTGTCAGGGAGGATGCTTCTCTGCACTGTTCCTCCCAGTGAGAGTGGAACCGGGCAGCCCCCAGAGGTACTGGTGCCCATATTCTCATCTGGTTTGAGGATCAGCCTGTCTCTCCCCCGTGTGGATGTCTCACTCCTGTGTTATTTTTCCCTAGTGAAAGCATGTGCTGACTTCCTGGACCCACTCCTTAATGGACACGTGCTCATTCCACTTCATTTCCAACTTGGCATAAAAGTATCCTTCTTTTGCAATGAGGGAATCCTAGAATGGAGGCCAGACCCTGTGATGAATAGTGACTCTCTTGGCTTCTGGGGTTAATCCACAAAGGGATGCTGACCTATGGAATAGAAGTACCCAGACTGACTGACTACTCAGCAGTTTTGAAAGAAAGGGGGCAGCACTATTAAGGACATAAAGAAAATGCCACATGTGATTCAACGTTGAATACAACCATAAATATAGACACTGAGTTTGAATTCATGGTTAGAACTTGAAGGAAATGGGGAGATAGTAGTTTGAAGGCAGGAGCATGTAATTTTCTGGGAAATCTGCTATATATATAGGACATATATTGGCCATATAGGACAAAAATTGTTTGAAATGTGATAAATCAGGCAAAGGTTGTTTCAGGAAAATAAAAACCAATCAAAAGTGGAATTTGTAATAGTGTATGGATAAGAATTAATTCAGTCATGTGTTTGCATCAGCAACGTGTTGGATTTGGGGATTATAATGGCCAATGTCACTGTTTCAGGGAGTAGTATTAGTTGTTTCTCTGGATCTAGTCCTCTTGGTAAAATTCAGTCTGTGGGAGCTAATGCCATTGGCCGCTATAGTAGTTATTTAAACAATGAATCTTTGATGTTTACAAAGTCTGCCACCCAATAATAATGAGCAGATTTCATAAGAACAATAGGATACAATAATAACCTGGGCATTTCAGGGTGGCAGAGACCTCTGTGAGCCTCTTTCGGCCATTACAGCCGTAGTGGTAAGAACAACGTTGGTTCATTTCTAGATGTTCTCTGCTTTGCTTCCCCAATCAGGAGCCGTTCTTGCTCAGGACCCAGTAATAAAGATGACAGGGATGTCAGAGGTCTGTCACTGACACACAGGGGAGGGTCTCGGGCACAGGGGAGAATCCAGTCGGAGTTCAGAAACTCCTGAAGTGACCCTGGGGCATGATGTCTGTTTGACTATTAAGTGTACACATTCTGATTGCTTTGTCTGTCACAGGACACCATGATACTTTAGCATAATTTGGCTTCTGAACTTCGGGCAGCTACTAAATTCAGGTCCCTAATGAACCGACACTTCCAACTTGTTCTGAGCCTAAGAACCAAATGGTGTTTAGGCTGAAGTGAGAAAGCTGAGCATGTATCAGTGGAGAGATGGAGAGACGGGAATTTCTCCCCTGCTTGCTACCCTTTTTTCCTTAGGTTCCAATTAAAAGGCAGCTCTGCTAGTCATTGTGTTTTGGTTGGAATGAAAAGCCCTTGGAACAGCAGCATTCCTGTGCGTGAACAGCAGTGTTCCTATGAGTATAAAGAATAACTCTGCAGCCTGGGCATCTCATTTTGGTTTTTTTCCACTTCGTGAAATCACTGTTGCCTGGATCTATATTTAACTGAATTACTGGCAAAACACTTCTTTGTTGTAAGAATTTTTAAAAGATCTGGTATGTCTTATACATCATATGCTCACGTTACTAATATGGTAAGTCACTTGTTTCCTGCCAGTGTTGAATTTTGTAGGGAATATGTGGGGAGAAAGAAAACATAACTGTACACCAAACTTTAGTTACTCACTTTTTTTAGTTTCACTGTGAAGGAGTAATCTCTCTTAAATTTTTGTGTCCTTTTATCCCCTCACATATTTGAACTATTTATCCAGCCTCTCATTTAGTCCATAGTATTTATCAAGGAGGGCTTCCCTGGTGGCTCAGTTGGTAAAGAATCCACCTGCAATGCAGGACACTTGGGTTCGACCCCTGGGTTGGGAAGATTCCCTGGAGGAGGGCATGGCAACCCACTCCAGTATTCTTACCTGGAGAATCCCCATGGACAGAGGAGCCTGGTGGGCTGCAGTGCATGGGATCACAAAGTCAGACAGGACTAAGCGACTAAGCACATTGATCAAGGAAGGCTTTCCATGTGCCAGAACTGTCCATGTTGGGAGAGTGCTAAATAGGAGAGTCTTGTCCCTACTTTCATGGAGCTCATTTCTATTTGGGGATGCAGAAAATAAACAAAATAAATTAGTAAACAACCTTAAAAATGAATATATAAAATGGCGTGTTATGAAGAAGGAAATGGCAACCCACTCCAGTGTTCTTGCCTGGAGAATCCCAGGGACAGGGGAGCCTGGTGGGCTGCTGTCTATGGGGTCACACAGAGTTGGACACGACTGAAGCGACTTAGCAGCAGCATGATAAAATATGATATGTTATAGGGAAAAGAAAATAGTTTATCATAAATTAATATGGTATAAGGAGTTGAGTCCCTTGGACTGCAAGGAGATCAAATCAGTCAATTATATAGAAAATCAACCTTGGAAGGACTGATTCATTGGAAGGACTGATGCTGAAGCTGAAGCTCCAATACTTTGGCCATCTATATAAGAGGTGGCCAATAAGAGCCAACTCATTAGAAAAGGTCATGCTGCTGGGAAAGATTGAAGGCAAAAGGAGAAGAGAACAGCAGAGGATGCGATGGTTGGATGGCATCACTTACTCAATGCACATGAGTTTGAGCAAACTCCAGGATATAGTGAGGGACAGGGAAGCCTGGAGTGCTGCAGTCCATGAGGTTGCAAAGAGTCAGATACAACTTAGCAGCTCAACAACAACAACAAGGAGGTGAGACAAATTGAAATGAAATAAGGTGCCCTAAGTCTCCAAACCATACACTACAACAAAATATACCAAAAGTTCAATCATTGAAAATAGGTAAAAGTGTTTTATATATCAATACATTACTGATTTATCCTACGCTATTTACTAGAGTGAGTCAAGATTAAAAAAAATTTTTTTTTCTTGATGATTGAAAAATGTTCATTTCATTTTGGTATTTGTTAAAATAGCTTGCTAGAAATCTATTTGGACATCTTATAGGATTATGGTGAAACTTTACAAGAACATTCAATGTGTATAAAACTCAGATATACAATAAACTCAATCTTCTAGAGACATAAAGCTGAATATAAATAATATAAATATATAATTAATATAAATATATAAATATACAAGGGGGTATGTAGCCAAGATGATAGAGCAGGAAAAGCCTGAGCTCATCTCCTGCCACAGGAGAACAAACTTTACAACTATATCTAGAACAGCTGTGAATGAGAGACTGGAAAGCTAGTAGAAAATATCTTCTACAACTAAAGTTCTGCTGCTGCTGCTAAGTCGCTTCAGTCGTGTCCGACTCTGTGCGACCCCATAGACGGCAGCCCACCAGGCTCTCCCGTCCCTAGGATTCTCCAGGCAAGAACACTGGAGTGGGTTGCCATTTCCCTCTCCAATGCATGAAAGTGAAAAGTGAAAGTGAAGTCGCTGAGTCGTGTCCAACTCTTAGCAACCCCATGGACTGCAGCCCATCAGGCTCCTCCGTCCATGGGATTTTCCAGGCAAGAGAGTACTGGACTGCATTGCCATTGCCTTCTCCAACTAAAGTTCTAACAGAGTCAAAATAAGCTAGGAGGGGCAGAAACATGGGTATAGTGGGTTAGTATATGGGTATAGTAAAAACCCATACACCCCCAGGGGGGCAACGTGCATACAAGAGGATAATTGCAATTGCAGGGGTCTCTCCAAGGAGCAGGGGTTCTGAGCCCCCATCAGGTTCCACGGCCCAGGCATCCTGCACCAGGAAGATGTGCCCCCAGAATGTTCGGCTTTAGAATTCAGAGAACTTCCATTTGGGAGACCCAAAGGGCTGTGAGAAATAGAGACTCCACTCTTTAAGGGCACACACAAAATCTTACACACTCTGGTACCCAAGGCAGAAGCAATCGTTTGAAATGATCCCGCGTCGACCTACCTGCTGAGTTTAGAGAGTCTCAGAGAGGCAGGATGCAAGTGTAGCTCATCTTGGGAACACAGACCCTGGCGGCAGTCATTTGGGGGAGCTCATTCTATCATGAGGACGCTGGCAATGGAGCTCCTCCCTCTAGCTTATTAGCTTCTGGACCCAACCCCCCTCCCCAGCGTGTCAGCGCCAGTGATGGGAGGCCTCAGGCCAAGCAGCAAGCAAGGCAGGGACACAGCCCCAACCGCCAGCAAGCTGGCTGCCTTAAGACCCCTTGAACACTGAACTGCTCAGGTCATGGCTCTGTCCATCAGAGTGTCCCCGCCCCACACATCTGTGCACCAGAACAAGCCCTGACGCACCAGACACCCTGCAACCAGAGACTCTGAGAAGAAGCTTCACTCACCAGTGGGCCAGTACCAGCCCCAATACCAGCCTCACCCACACGCGGAGGTGCGTTGGAGCTGCTGTTTTTTAATCGTTCAGTCATTTCCGACTGTGATCCCGTGAACTGAAGCACACTAGTCTTCTGTGTCCTTCACCACCTCCCGGAGCTTGAAATCACATGAGCAAGTCACAGACAGCAGTAACAATCATAGCTCAGTTTTTGTTCCAGCAAAATGTAAGTAATTACTAACGTGGTTAATGCAGTTATTTTATGATTTTGGTGATCAAACACAAAGAATTTGTAATTGACGTAATTACCATTTAGATAGTAAAAGCTCTTTAATAAATATAATTAAACCTATCCTGGAGTTGCTCAAACTCATGCCCATTGAGTCACTGATACCCTGTTGCCTCCTTCTCCTCCTGCCCTCAATCTTTCCCAGCATCAAGGTCTTTTCCAATGAGTCAGTTCTTCGATCAGGTGGCCAAAGTATTGAAGCTTCATCTTCAGCATCAGTCCTTCCAGTGAATATTCAGGGTTGATTTCCTTTAGGAACACTAACAGTAAAGATAGTCATCCAATCACAGGGGAAGAGAACAAAAGAATAAAAAAAATAAAATAGAACTTAAAAAAAAAACAAAATAATAAAATAGCAACAATTACATACCTATCAATGGTTACTTTATATGTAAATGGACTAAATAATCAAAACACATACACTGACTGAATAGACATAAAATAAGACCCATATATATATTCTGCCTACAGGAGATTCAGTTCTGGTCCAAAGACACACACACACAGAGAAAGCAAGAGGGTAGAAAATGGTATTCCATGCAAATGAAAATCAAAATAAAGCCAGGGTAGCAATACTTGTATCCGTCAAAAGAGACTTTAACACAAGACTGTAAGAAGAAACAAAGAAAGCCGTAAGATTAAGGGATCAATCCAAGTTGAAAATATAGCAGTTGTAAATAAATATATATATCAAATTGGCCACCTAAACACATAAAGCAAATATTAACAGATAAAAGAAGACATGGACAGTGATAAAATAATAATAGGGACTTAATACCCCACTTACATCAATGGACAGATCATCCACACACACACACATGTGTGTACATATTCTATATATTATACATATAGAGAGAGACGGAGACAGAATACTACTCAGCCAGGAAAAAATATGGTATCATGACAATTGCAATGACATGGGTGAACTTTGAGGCTATTATGCTAAGTGAAATAAGTCAGATGGAGAAAGATAAATACATATGATTTAGCCACACGTGGAATATAAAAAATAGCAAAATAAATAAACCAAGCAAAAAGAAACAGGTAGATACAGAGACTGAGGAGCCGTTAGCAGAGGGGAAGAGTAGAGGGGAGAGTGAAATGCGCAAAGGGATTAACTGTGTGATGAGAGATGGAAACTAAATTTTTGATGGTGGACATGCTTTAGGTGTAGAAAGCTAGGAATAAAATGTACACATGACATTTATATAATGTTATATGTTACCTAAATTTACATTTTTTTCTTTAAAAAAAATTGAGAAATCAAACATTTACAAATAAAGTAATGACATAATGTCAGTGATTATTTTAAAAATAAATCCAATAGGGAAAAATGGAGTGTCTGGATAAAATATGATTATCCATATGTTGACCATTGTTGAATGGAGTGATGGGGACACTGGGTTCATTACCTTCTCTCTCTGCTTTTGTATATGTTTGGAATTGAATTGGGAGCTAAGAAACAGAAAGCCACAGCTGAATGTTTTAACCATGTGGCCATTTTTCATCATAATTTAAATGAACAACAAATGCAATTTTGGAGAGAAAGTGGGCATTCAACAGTGCAAATAACATAATAAAAACATTCACCTTTTTAAAAGGAAAGCAAACTAAAGTTATTACCCCTGCATTATTTTTGGAAAGCACACACATAGCTGAGCAGTCTTTCAAAAATCCAGTTATCTTGAACAGGTGAACAATTTCTCAATAAGCTTGGTGATTTTTCAAACCTAAAGAGCGTGGGCACATCGGTAACAGTCTACACCCTGGTTTCTCTCAGTGTCGCCCAGGCCCAGCAGCAGCCTCACAGGGGACTCATTAGAAATGGGGTCTCAGAACTCTAATTCCACTGGAACAAGGAATCACACTGTGTGATATTCGTGACCTGTGTGTGTTCTGAATGAGGCTCTTTTTATTTAGTTGCTCAACTCAAATGAACACTTTTTTGCTGACAAAAGGAGCTATGTAGAAAAGTCAGGTTACTCTTTCTCTTGTATACTCAGTGTCTCAGTTTATGCCACACTTTCTTGCACTCAACATAGAGACCACAGGGCATGTGTGTCAGTCAGTTCAGTTCAGTTGCCCAGTCATATCCGACTCTTGCGACCACATGAATCACAGCACGCCAGGCCTCCCTGTCCATCACCAACTCCCGGAGTTTACCCAAACTCATGTCATCGAGTTGGTGATGCCATCCAGCCATCTCATCCTCTGTCATCCCCTTCTCCTCCTGCCCCCAATCCCTCCCAGCAGCAGGATCTTTTCCAATGAGTCAACTCTTCGCATGAGGTGGCCAAAGTATTGGACTTTGAGCATCAGTCCTTCCAATGAGCACCTGCCGGGAGCCGGCATATTGTATATTGAGTGTATATTACATATTGAGTGTAGCACTTTCTACAGCATCATCTTTCAGGATCTGAAATAGCTCAACTGGAATTCTATCACTGCCGGGAGCCAGCGTGAGGCACTCCGCCCATGACAAAGGTCATGAGGAAGGAGGCTCGGCATACGCAAAGGCGGAATCGAGCCTCAGGAGTCCCCCTGGAAATTCTCGAGCATCTACCCCCAAAACCAGAGTCTGCCTACTTTCTGCTTTGTGCTTTCACCTACACCTCTGACTTTACGGGGGGCTGTCTCCCACTACCTCTCTCTGGAAAAAGAGTTAGCTCACAGCTCCAGTTAATAATTTTTGGATGTGACAGTGTTTCAACCTACAAACTCCTTTGGAAATCCTCTAGCCTGCCTGAATGGGTTTTTCCGGCCACATGTGATTGTTCAGAGCCTCCCAACTGTGAGAGGCAGGAGATGTTCTAAACTGCCTAAACACAGATTCCTTTGAGTAGTTAAGAGATTGATTAGAAATTGTATTGGTGAAGGGTTTTTCACTTGTTGGGCCAATGTTTGCTGCTAAGTCTCCATACTCTTTACCTACTGTGTTCTTGGCAGTGTATTGATTGATATAATGGGTGTATAGAAATGTAAAATGCAGCTTTGTCCAATGCTTTTTGGAAGGCTGGCGCCTGACTTTGGAATAATCACCTTTAGAGAAAGATAAGTTTCTTAAAATGTTAACAGGCCTCCTGGCCAGAAGATGATGTCAATCACCTGAACTTTTGCATATGATAAGGAAGAAAGCCTGGCTTGCTGCATGGCTCTACCCCTTCCCCCATTATCCTCTATGCATACCTTTAGGTATAAAAACTACTTTAGAAAATAAAGTGCGGGCCTTGTTCACTGAAACTTGGTCTCCCCACGTCATTCTTCCCTTTAACTTCCGGCTGAGCATCCATCTGGAGCGCGGATGTCCTCTGTGACCATTTATTTGCCTGGGCTTCTAAGACCCACTCGAGAGGGTGTCTAAGGTGGGGCACCTTCCGCTATTCGAGAGGGCGCCTGCGGCCTCCGTGGTCAGAGCTAACCTGGTGTCACGGGTTATATTGATTTTTCGCGTAAACCAAGCCACTCAGCTTCTTTTTTCTACTGAATTTTCCTACTGAGCTATCTTTATTTCAGCCGCTTTTCTCCACTGAATTTCTTCACTGAGCTATCCTTATTCTATTACTCTTTATATCTTTGATGAATAAATAATTAAATAGGTCGCCGACGCCGTCCCCGCTTCGAATACCCTGGATCAGCCGGGGCTGGACCCCGACAGGTGGCGCCCGAACAGGGACATTCGAAGGTAGGTCCCCAACCCTTTCCCCCAGTGTTGAATTTTAGGGACGGATAGGACCCCACTCAGGGTGCCGCGGACCCCCCTGTAAGATAGACAGGGCGAGTAGGAGTGGGAAGTGTTGAAAGTGTTAAAGAGTTAGAGAGAAAAAACGGTTTCTGAAGTTAAAAGGCCAAAGAAAAGCCTGATCTTTTAAAAGCTAAAAGCTTTATCTTCTATTATACTTAATTTTCTGACATGGGTAACACTGAAACTAAGAATGACAACTCTTTATACAACTAATCTTGGAACTGTTAAAGAGGCTACTGTTAATTTAGATACTTGGGTGAAGGTAAAAAACAACTAAAAACTAATCCTATAAATATGATTAAAAATGTTCTGGACCCTCGTCATGAGGCTGTGGGATAGCCTATGGGAGAGGCTATAGCGGTAGATGGTAGTGGGTCTCCACCTTCTGCGCAGATCATATTTTCTGCCATTGACGAAAAAAAGGAGGGAGACTGTGCTCTACCTCCCGAAGAAGGAGAGGGCTTACAAGACGCTGCAGCCGGGCGCCCTGACAAGCCCCCTCCCCCTCTACTACACAAACCTTTAAAAATTTATCCAACAATTTCTGATTTAAGGCGACTACCCCACCTCCGCTTACACCTCCCAGGGCCTAAGAATTCCCCAGTTTACATCCAAAGCCTCCCAGACCTAAGGCTGAAAAAGATAAAAAAAAAAAAAATCCTTTTAAACAAAGGAACTTTTAAAAAATACACAATATACAGAGCCTGCTCATTGCAGAAAACCCCCTCAGGGGGGCCTCACCCAAGCGGGGGAAAAAAAAAAAAAAAAAAAGAAGAAAGAAAAATAAAAAAAAAAAAAAAAGTGAAAAAAAAAAAAAAGGAAAGAAAATAGAGAAAGATCTAGAGAAAGAGCTAAAGAGTGAAAAGGAGAGGAACAGAGAAGGAAGGAATCAGGGAACGCATCAAGATAGAAAAAGGAAGTTAAAAAAGGAGATACACAGAAAAAGATAGGAAAAAAAAAAATTAGGGAAAAAAAGAGGGTAAAGAAAAAAAAACGAAGGAAAGAGAAGGGTAACAAAAAAGGAAGGGTGAGAAAAAAGTGAGAAAGGCAAGAAGAGAGAGAGAGACAATAAGAGACACTGTGACCAGGTGCCCTGGCGAGCTCCCTCCCGCTCTGCGCAAACCTTTAAAAAACAAAAAACTTATCCACCACTTTCTGATTTAAGGCCATCGCCGCTGCCTCCGTTTGCGCTTTTCAGGGCCCAAGAGTTCCCCGCTTTGCCCCCAAAGCCTCTCAAAGTGTTGCCTAAGCCTGAAAAAGATAAAAAGTTTTTGAACAGTGGAGCTTTTAAAACAGACTACACAATATACAGAACGTGCTCCTTGGAGAAAACCCCCTCAGGGGGGTCTCACCCAGGCTAAGAGAAAAACCTTAAGGGGATTTAACAACAATATTAACCCTTGACTAGCTGGTTACTCCAATTCCAATGGGAGTGGCTGGCCCCCTACCTGAGGGCATTGTAGGACTTGTGCTAGGGCGTAGCTCGCTTTCTTTTCAAGAAATTTTGGTGGTGTATGGTGTGGTAGATTCTGATTATATTGGAGAAATTAAAGTTTTGATCTCGCCGCCTACCAAAACTGTGCAAATTAATAAAGGTCAAAGAATAACACAGTTTTTGCTTTTACCTTATCAGACAGGAAAAAATTTGACTTCTCAAGCTAAGAGCCACAGAGCGTTTAGATCTAGTGATCTAGCCTTTTGGGTGCCAGGAAATTACAGCTCCAAGGCCTTTAAAAGATCTTTTAATTCAAGAAAGTAAAATGTCAGGGCTATTAGACACAAGAACTGACCCAGCTCCTGGCCAACACATACTACTGAAAATGAGTTGGTAGGATTAGAGAAAGTGGTATGCAGGGTGGGAATGCTGTAGAGAAAAAGGTGAGGGAGAGTTTAAAACCTTGAAGAGTAGTGAGTTCCCCGTTGCTGGAAGTATTCAAACAAAGATTAGATGGTTACTTGTCATCTAAAAAGCTATAGACCAGATTTCGTTTACAAAACGATAATTAGAAAAGCTTATAAAGATGTTGTACAACACCTCTTTACTTGCTTCTCATATTTAGGTGCCAAAAGTTTTAAAAATTGATAATGCCCATTTAAAGCTGCAGAGAGATTGTTTACTAACTTTAAATGATTTCCAAAAATTATTAGGAGTTATTAAGGGACAGTAATTGGATACACCCACATTTAAAACTGACTACTGCAGATTTAAAGCCTTTGTTTGATTACTTAAAAAGCGATCCTAATTTCAGTTCTAAGAAAAAGTTGACTAATGAGACAGACGGCTCTTGTTAAAGTAGATGAGACTTTAAATGATCAGTTAATTAAGATTAATATTACCAAAAGATGAGATTAAATTATTCTTGCCACAGAACATACACCTACAGAGTGCTTGTGACCAGTGACCCCAAGAAAAATAGTTTTATCTTTTCCCAGCTTGGTGACACAATTAATTATAAAAGGAGGAAATAAGAAGTGTAGAACTTTTTAGAAAACAAGTAACAAATATAATAATTTCACTCAATAAGGATCAACTGCAAGTCTTTTACAAAATAGTGATGATTGGCAAGTTGCCCTGATAGATTTCAGGGGTCAAATTTTGTTTCATTTGCCCTCGAGCCCTCACAGTAGTTAAAAGTTCAAAAATGTTAAATTGGCAGTTTGAGGATACCTGTGGAACTTTCCAACCCTATGTAGTTCCTACGCTCCCCTTTACCCTATGGGGGAGGGACATGCTATCTCAAATAAGAGATATTCAGAGAAGTTTTCTCAATTTCTTAGTTATCAACAGGCGGTACAATTAACAATACTTTATATATTGTTATAAATACATGATATAAATATATTTGCCTAATTACAGTTTGCCTAATTGGGTATGGGTACAAATAAAATATAATAAAGGTATACCTAATTCTATTTATGGATCTATACTTGATTAATTTGTATATAAATTAATATGTATACTATATATGCATATTATATATATACTGTATAATTGAATATATATTGCAGTAATATAATGTGTGTGAGTGGCTGATATTAATTGGTATAGATTGATGTGCTGTGATGATATATGTTCTATATACTGTATAATTATATATGTGTGACATGTATTATTGCAGTACATTGGTTTGTGTTGGTTGGTATTAGCTGTGTACGTGTTGTATTGCTGTAATATATATATTAATATATTAATTATAAAGATTAATTCAAGTATATCGATTTATATATATTATATGGTAACAAGTATAAACTATATAAATACATTTTGCATTTAGGTATATCTGTATACTAAAATGAGATAAAGAGGTTATACATTTATTATTTAAATTTATACAGAGACCTAAACTAAACATTAGACCTAAATTAACATATCTCTAAATTCATGTTGTTAAAATGTAAATTTTAAAAATTAAAAAATTAAATTGACAACTGCTTGACAATTCCTTTGCCATAAAACCCCCATAGGTGTAATTGGGGAAGCCAGACAAAAAATTGGTTTTATGGCAAAACGGCCCCCTAGAGTGGGTCCATCTTCCCACTCAAACTAAAAAAGTAGCGGCTTCTTATCTAAGATTGATAGCTACTTTGATATTAAAGGAAAAAAGTGGAACATTGAATAATTTGGTAAAGAGCCATCAAAAATTGTAATTCCATATAATAAAGAACAACTTGATGTGCTTCTAATGTTTGATGAAAATTGGCAGATTGCTATAGGAAACTATTTTGGTCAAAATTTTTGCATCATTTACCTTCACATGCTTTGCTGAATTTTATATCCAGACATCCAGTTAATTTTCCTGTCAGATATAAACAGTCTCCTATTCCAAATGCTCAGATAGCCTTTACTGATGGGTCAGCAAATGGTAAAGCCTTCATAGTTACTAAAAATCAGCAAAAAGTTTTAAAAACACGAAAAACTTCAGCTAAAAGAGCTGAAATAACAACAGTCATAGAGGCTTTTGCTATGTTTGCAGATGAGGAATTTAATCTTTACTCTGATTCTCAGTATGTGGTCAGGCTGATTCCACACATTGAAACTGCGGTTTTGCCTGAAAATAAAACTGCCATATTTCATTTGTTAACTAAATTACAACAACAATTTGAAAAAAAAATAAAATATTTTTCATTGGACATATTCAGGTTCATTCCGGATTGCCTGGCCCTTTAAATGCCTTTAATGATTTGGCTGACTTGTTAACCAGAAATACAGTGGCTACTGTGATTGAGGAGGCCAGAGCCTCTCACTCACTTCATCATCAATACGCTACTGCTTTAAGATATCAATTCCAAATTCCCAGAGAGACTGCTCAAGAGATTGTGCGTTCTTGCTTACACTGCCCTACTGTTTATAATAGTCTACCTATGGGAGTTAATCCCTGTGGTCTCAAACCTAACGTACTCTGGCAAATGGATGTAACTCATGTTTCTTCATTTGGAAAACTGTCCTTTGTTCATGTAACTGTAGATACCTTTTATCACGTTATTATTACAACTGCTCGTACTGGAGAGGCAGGTAAAGATGTGATACAACATCTCTTTACTTGTTTTTCATATTTGGGCCTGCCAAAAGTTTTGAAAACTGACAATGCTCCTGCTTACACTTCTAAGTCTTTTCAAAAATTTTGTATAAAGTTTCAAATTAAACATAATACAGACATCCCTTATTACCCACAGGGACAAGCCATTGTTGAAAGAACCCATCAAACATTAAAAATCCAAATTCAAAAACTAAAAGAAGGGGAGTTTAAGTATAGTTCTCCCCATCAAATCTTGCAACATGCTCTTTTCATAATAAATATTTTAAATACTGATTCAGCCGGAATTACTGCAATGCTTCCCATTGGTGCCTGGAGCAATTAAATACAAAACCATTAGTCAAATGGAAGGACCTCCTCTCAGGACAATGGAAGGGTCCTGACCCATTATTAACTATCGGTGGAGGATGTGCTTATATTTTTCCACAGGATGCAGATTCTCCAATTTAGACAGGATGATTCACCATGTTGCAGACCCCCAGACATCCAGTTCCCCCATTGCTTCAATCGCAAAAGAGGAGCCCGCCAGAAGGGGAGGCAAGATAAACATCGAGATCCCGGCGGGACTGACGAGGCTGCTGCAGCGCGAACTCCAACCAGAAAATAATTCTACTTATTCTGTTTTGGCTTGTCTACCCTCTTCTTATGTTTTTCTCTTTACCAATGATTCTGGAAAACTTAATGTACATGTGACTTTAAACTGGTGGACCCAATGTAGTGACCTGTGAATAATGTATGCTCTCATCTTGTTTAAACCCTCAATATAATGTTTGCTCCTTTGTAAGTGTTACAACGTCCACCTTATCTTATAATGTAACCACTTATTGATATAACTATAGTCTTGCTGTATTACAACAACTTCAAGATTTAATGCGATTGCGACGATTTGTGGGCTTACTTATTTTAGGAATATCGGCTTTGATAGCAGCAATTACTTCTGTTACTGCAGCAGCAATATCATTGAGTCAACAAGTGCATACTGCCCAATATGTTGATACCATGTCTAAAAATGTTTCTCTAACTCTAACAACACAAGAAGCTATAGATAGGAAATTAGAGATGAGAGTAGACGCCTTAAAAGAGGCAATAATGCATATTGGGACTGAGTTACAGGCGTTAAAAGTGAAAATGGCTCTGTCTTGCCACGCTGATTACCGGTGGATATGCGTGACATCTTTAAAGGTAAACGAGACAGATTATGAATGGGAAAAAATCAAAAATCATATCTCAGGTGTTTGGAACAGCTCTGACATTGGCCTGGACTTAGGGAAACTTCATAATCAAATACAGACCCTGGAACACTCTCGACTGGATTTTACTGCCGCTGGGGCAGCTAATGACTTTTTTCACACTTTCTCTAACTTCATTTCAGGAAAAAACATTCTGTCTAATATCCTTGGATACATCGCTGCTGGTGCTTTAATTTTGCTTCTCATATTCATTCTTCCTTGTATTGTCAGGATTCTTCGGCAGAACATTCAGAAGCTCGCGACTGAGCTGCATCTGGCTGTTTTAAGAAATAAAAAAGGGGGAGATGCCGGGAGCCGGCATATTGCATATTGAGTGCATATTACATATTGAGTGCAGCACTTTCCACAGCATCATCTTTCAGGATCTGAAATAGCTCAACTGGAATTCTATCACTGCCGGGAGCCAGCGTGAGGCACTCCGCCCATGACAAAGGTCATGAGGAAGGAGGCTCGGCATACGCAAAGGCAGAATCGAGCCTCAGGAGTCCCCCTGGAAATTCTCGAGCATCTACCCCCAAAACCAGAGTCTGCCTACTTTCTGCTTTGTGCTTTCACCCACACCTCTGACTTTACGGGGGGCTGTCTCCCACTACCTCTCTCTGGAAAAAGAGTTAGCTCACAGCTCCAGTTAATAATTTTTGGATGTGACAGTGTTTCAACCTACAAACTCCTTTGGAAATCCTCTAGCCTGCCTGAATGGGTTTTTCCGGCCACATGTGATTGTTCAGAGCCTCCCAACTGTGAGAGGCAGGAGATGTTCTAAACTGCCTAAACACAGATTCCTTTGAGTAGTTAAGAGATTGATTAGAAATTGTATTGGTGAAGGGTTTTTCACTTGTTGGGCCAATGTTTGCTGCTAAGTCTCCATACTCCTTACCTACTGTGTTCTTGGCAGTGTATTGATTGATATAATGGGTGTATAGAAATGTAAAATGCAGCTTTGTCCAATGCTTTTTGGAAGGCTGGCGCCTGACTTTGGAATAATCACCTTTAGAGAAAGATAAGTTTCTTAAAATGTTAACAGGCCTCCTGGCCAGAAGATGATGTCAATCACCTGAACTTTTGCATATGATAAGGAAGAAAGCCTGGCTTGCTGCATGGCTCTACCCCTTCCCCCATTATCCTCTATGCATACCTTTAGGTATAAAAACTACTTTAGAAAATAAAGTGCGGGCCTTGTTCACTGAAACTTGGTCTCCCCATGTCATTCTTCCCTTTAACTTCCGGCTGAGCGTCCATCTGGAGCGCGGATGTCCTCTGCGACCATTTATTTGCCTGGGCTTCTAAGACCCACTCGAGAGGGTGTCTAAGGTGGGGCACCTTCCGCTATTCGAGAGGGCGCCTGCGGCCTCCGTGGTCAGAGCTAACCTGGTGTCACGGGTTATATTGATTTTTCGCGTAAACCAAGCCACTCAGCTTCTTTTTTCTACTGAATTTTCCTACTGAGCTATCTTTATTTCAGCCGCTTTTCTCCACTGAATTTCTTCACTGAGCTATCCTTATTCTATTACTCTTTATATCTTTGATGAATAAATAATTAAATAGGTCGCCGACGCCGTCCCCGCTTCGAATACCCTGGATCAGCCGGGGCTGGACCCCGGCAAGCACCCAGGACAGATCTCCTTTAGGATGGACTGCTTGGATCTCCTTGCAGTCCATGGGACTCTCAAGAGTCTTCTCCAACACCATAGTTCAAAAGCATCAATTCTTTGGGCCTCAGCTTTCTTCACAGTCCAACTCTCTCATCCATACATGGCCACTGGAAAAACCATAGCCTTGACTAGATGGACCTTTGTTGGCAAAGTAATGTCTCTGCTTTTGAATATGCTATCTAGGTTGGTCATAACTTTCCTTCCAAGGAGTAAGCGTCTTTTAATTTCATGGCTACAGTCACCATCTGCAGTGATTTGGAGCCCCCCAAAATAAAGTCTGACACTGTTTCCATTGTTTCGCCATCTATTTCCCATGAAGTGATGGGACCAGATGCCATGATCTTCATTTTCTGAGTGCTGAGCTTTAAGCCAGCTTTTTCACTCTCCTCTTTTACTTTCCTCAAGAGGCTTTTTAGCTCCTCTTCACTTTCTGCCATAAGAGTGGTGTCATCTGCATATCTGAGGTTATTGATATTTCTCCTGGCAATCTTGATTCCAGCTTGTTCTTCTTCCAGCCCAGCATTTCTCATGATGAACTCTGCATATAAGTTAAATAAGCAGGGTGACAATATACAACCTTGACGTACTCCTTTTTCTATTTGGAACCAGTCTGGTGTTCCATGTCCAGTTCTAACTATTGCCTCCTGACCTGCATATATGTTTCTCAAGAGGTAGGTCAAGTGGTCTAGTATTCCCATCTCTTTCAGAATTTTCCACAATTTATTGTGATCCACATAGTCAAAGGCTTTGGCATAGTCAATAAAGCAGAAATAAATGTTTTTCTGGAACTCTCTTGCTTTTTTGATGATCCAGTGGATGTTGGCAATTTGATCTCTGGTTCCTCTGCCTTTTCTAAAACCAGCTTGAACATCTGGAAGTTCACAGTTTATGTATTGCTAAAGCCTGGTTTGGAGAATTTTTAGCATTACTTTACTAGCGTGTGACATGGGTGCAATTGTGCAGTAGTTTGAGCATTCTTTGGCATTGCCTTTCTTTGGGATTGAAATGAAAACTGACCTTTTCCAGTCCTGTGGCCACTGCTGAGTTTTCCAAATTTGTTGGCATATTGAGTGCAGCACTTTCACAGCATCATCTTTCAGGATTTGAAAGAGCTCAACTGGAATTCCATCACGTCCACTAGCTTTATTCATAGTGATGCTTTCTAAGACCTACTTGACTTCACATTCCAGGATGTCTGGCTCTAATTATTAGCCTATTAATTCTAGGTAATTCAGTTGTTGACCATGCTTTCATCTCAAGAAAAATCTGTTATTTCAGTGTCCTTCCTTAACAAAGTACTACAAAGCTGAAAAACACCTCAAATTAAAATATTGATTGGGAAGAAGCCAATTCATGTCACCAGAATGAAATCTGAGACTCAGAAAACGTTTGAAGTGACTTCACAGAAATGCAAACATGTGCTCTCTAAGATGTTGAAGCTCTCCCAGCATTCAACGAAGCTCCCTCCTCACTCTGGGTTCTGGTCACCCCCTTCACCCTCTTCTCTTGTGCTGAAAGCATAGATTATCTAGTCAGGGAAAACTACACTTAGGATTTATAAGTAGTTACAAAGACCAACCTAGACAGCATATTAAAAGCAGAGACATTACTTTGCCAACAAAGGTCCATCTAGTCAAGGCTGTGGTTTTTCCAAGAGTCATGTATGGATGTGAGAGTTGGACTATAAAGAAAGCTGAGTGCTGAAGAATTGATGTTTTTGAACTGTGGTGTTGGCAAAGACTTGAGAGTCCCTTAGACTGCAAGGACATCCAACCAGTCCATCCTAAAGGAAATCAGTCCTGAATATTCATTGGAAGGACTAATGCTGAAGCTGAAACTCCAATACTTTGGCCTCCTGATGCAAAGAACTGACTCATTGGAAAAGACCCTGATGCTGGAAAAGATTGAGGGCAGGAGGAGAAGGGGTCGACAGAGGATGAGATGGCTGGATGGCATCACCAACTCAATGGACATGAGTCTGAGTAAACTCTGGGAGTTGGGGATGGACAGGGAGGCCTGGCGTGCTGCAGTCCATGGGGTCGCAAAGAGTTGGACACGACTGAGTGACTGAACTGAACTGAACAATGACTTAAATATGTCACCCAGGATTTCTGTTTACATGTTTGTCATTTTTCTTGTGAAAGTGAAGTGAAAGTCAAAGTCAGTCAGTCGTGTCTGACTCTTTGCGACCATGGACTATACAGCCCATGGAGTTCTCCAGGCCAGAATACTGGAGTGGGGAGCCTTTCCCTTCTCCAGGGGATCTTCCCAACCCAGGGATCGAACCCAGGTATCCCACATTGTGGGCAGATTCTTTCCCAGCTGAGCCACAAGGGAAGCCTAGTCATTTTTGTTACTTATTGTCAAATATTTTAATTAATATTTTTAATACAGAATGGTAATTGAGGAGAATTTGGAAAATGCATGAGGAAGACATGTAAAACTAGTCAGTGTGTGTAATTATAGTACCTAATGATAACCACTGTTAATATTTTAATTTTTTTCCGATAATCTTTCTTCATATGTTTCCTAATACACATACTTTTGTTAAATAGTTATTTTTCAATAGGTATTATTCTTTTAAGATCAGAATATATTTCTCCAGATAGAGTAATGCATGCTGTGTCAATAATATGCTGTCACAATAATATGCTGTATCAATTCACACTTTCTCAAGGGAAAAAATATAATTTCTAGAGACACATAATTTTTTTTTAACTTCAGTATATACTGCTGCTACTGCTGCTAAGTCACTTCAGTCATGTCCGACTCTGTGCAACCCCATAGACGGCAGCCCTATACTAACTATGGGTAAAATACTCTTTTGCCTGACTTTGCTTGTATTATTGAGAGGCTCTGCTCACCTCTGGCCTTACATTTTCATCTGAAAAGCAGGAATTGGAACAATGGGTCTCGAAGTTTTCCTAGTGATAGCATTCTAATCTTTTGTTTCATTTGCCTTTTTGTACAGTTATGTGTGAGTTGTAAGTTAAAGTCTATGATGTTTAAATGTACTGTCTCCACCATTATAAAGAGAGAGGAATAAAAGATACTATCTTTGCAAGGCTACTTCTGGAATGCGGTTTGTAACACATTTTTGGTGTGAAGCTTCCGAAAGCCAAGAGGAAACAAAGCACCCTCCTCCCTGCGCCTGGCGGTTCCGGATCCCTGTGTCGGGTGTGGCTCCACGGTGATTCTCCTGAGGTCTGGCAGGCGCCTACCAGGTGCAAGCAGAGGTGGCGGGGCTCCCAGGACCAACATCAGAAAGGCGGCTTAACTATGCTTCGTTAAGCCATTCTCTTTCAGGTTTCCACAAATGCCTAACCTGTAGAGAGGGGCAAGCCCCTTCTGAGAGTTCACAGGTCCCTTCATGCTGCTGTGCCCACTTCTGAAAAGCAGAATGCAAATATACCTGCCAGAGTCCAGCTCCAGCAGCCAGGGAATCAACCTGAAGAGATGAGTGGTGTCCGCGAGAAACGATGCAGCCTCTCAATTTTCTTGGACTGCATATTTATTTCAAACTTAAGATTCTCTTTTATACTTTTAAAAAGCATTAGGTCAGAGGTTTGACATTTTTAGTTCCCCCTGACCCAGATTTGTTGTCTCCATAAATCACTGTTGCCCCTCAAAAGGAGTTCCTGCCTCCGCGATTCTCTTATCTACTTCTTCTCATGAGTCCTTGTGAATACATAGTAACTCATGCTAATGTCTGGGCTGCATACCACATTCCTCAGTTTATTTTTTATCTAAGTCCTGTTTGCCCCTAGTATCCTAAGCTCACTATTTCTTAAAAAGGGCTTCTAGCTATTAATATCTCTAAAGTTCTTAATCTCTATAAGCTATAGTAGAATATGCTAACATTACAACATTCCTTAAATCTTTAGCTTCTAACTATTTTAATTATTCCTAAGCCCTAAATTCAGCAAAATCCTTTGCCATAAACATTTCCCTCACAAATAGGCTTCAGATAGCAATCCCTCCCATGGCCTCAAGCTACGGCCTACGTGCTCACCCTGGAACACTCTTTTGTAAAAGTCCTTGAACAAATGTCAATGACTAACTTTATGAATTATTTTCTGAGCACAGCTGCAGAAGGCTTTGTGCCTTCTCATGCTCCTCTCAAGGACAGTAAGCACCTTAATATTCTTTTCAGTCAACTCAGCCAAGGAGAGGAAAAAACAAGTCAGAATCACAAGGCCTAACTCCTTCATCCCAGGTCTGTGCCTGCAGGACAAGGAGAGGCAGTTGGGGCTGTGCCTCCATTTTATCAGTAATGCCTAATGCGGCTCCTGACATATACCCATTGAGGAGGCAAAGGATCATCTAACATCATTTAATTTAGTGAACATCCCCAGACACCTCCCTCTACTTACCACCATTCCTAAAGCTTGCAGGAGAGCTACTGCATTGTTCAAAACATCTCCTTTATATCACTCTTTCAAAACCGTAAGAATTAAAAGAAATGACAATGCCCCCTCATTATATTTTCTTGCATATGTCTCCTTATATCTCATTTAGTTGTGTTACCATAGAAAGTCTGGATTTTTTAACCCAAGATACTAAGGTATGGTCTTCCCTGGTGGTCCGTGTTAAGAATCCACCTTCCAATGCATGAGAGACAGGTTTGATCCCTGGTCTCGGGATCTAGATTCCCACGTGCCCATGGGGCAATTAAGCCCATGCTTCACAACTACCGGCCCTGCACACCCCAGATTCTGTGTGCCACAATTAGAGAAACCCACAGGCCACAAAAACAAGACACTAAGATGTTTTTTTATCACACCCACACTTTGAGTTTTATATTCTCTTCCAAGAATTAAACAAACTGTGTTCTGGGAGGAAGAAGAAATCCCATGGTTTGTGTATCCCAGAATATCTTTAGCATATTTCATATATAAAATTGCTTAAATGTACATAAAGTATTGTAATTCCAGCTGATGCATTTGACTTTTACAGGGAGAATTTCCATTTCCTCACCATCCTCTCATTGCTTTATTCTGTGTGATGCAGGCTCTGTCTCCACCATTCTATGAACATTTGAAATGCTGCTGCTGCTGCTGCTAAGTCGCTTTAGTCATGTCCGACTCTGTGCGACCCCATAGATGGCAGCCCACTAGGCTCCTCTGTCCCTGGGACTCTCCAGGGAAGAATATTGGAGTGGGTTGCCATTTCCTTCTCCAATGCATGAAAGTGAAAAGTGAAAGTGAAGTTGCTCAGTCATGCCTGACTCTTAGCAACCCCATGGACTGCAGCCTACCAGGCTCCTCCGCCCATGGGATTTTCGAGGCAAGAGTACTGGAGTGGGGTGCTGGTCACATGTAAATTTTTTTTTTTCTTTACCTGATTAGAAATGGTAACATAGGGTCAATAAAGAAAGCTGAAAAGCACAAAGAAAAGGAAATATCCATAATCCTATCAACTACTAGTTAATTATGGAGTATTTCCTGCTAATCCCTATATGTGTATCAAGTAGTCCTTATGCTTTAATAGAAGGAATGACAAAAGTTATGTAGTAATTGGAGCCTTCTTTTTCCACTTAAAATATATCATAGTTTCTCACATTCAGATTTTTTTACATTGCTGCACAGATTTCCATGCTGTAAACTACCTATCATAAAATCCTTAAGACTTATGCTAGACACACAGGGTTTAAATTTTTCCCAAAACTATCATCTTTGCTCACGGCTCTGATTATTTCTTTGGAATAAATTCTCAGTGGGACTGCTGGTTAAAAAGTCATGTCCATATTAAGACTTTTAACATACAAAAATGTTATGTTAAAAACTAAAAGTTTGGGGGTATTGGTCCCCTCAACACGTTTACTCACACTGGTTGACCTTTTTATTCTTTGCCAAGTAATAAGAAAATGGCAGCTCCTTTTGTTTGTTCCTTAATGCCAGCCATGTTACTTTCGTTTCTCTTCTACTAACCATACAGGTTTACTTACAACTTTACACATAAATCGTGTTCACTCTTAATTTTCCAGCATTGTTTGCAAGAGTGTTTCAACAGAAAAGTTTTCCCCTTTATCCATTCCACCTAACCAACTCCTACTCCACCCAACTATAATGACATTCATTGCCTCCAAGAATTTGGCCCTTAATGCAGCTTTCTTTTTACCTTTTTCATGTATGTATATTTCATCTTCCATAAAACATTTAGTCCCTCAATAGCAAGGCTTCCATAAAGTTGAGACCCATTATGCTAATGGCCAGGGGTTGTTTAACCATTTACTTTCCCAGAGATGCTCTCCTGGGAACACAGGGTAAAACAAATTGATTTTAGCAGTTGGGAGAGCGATGGCCAAACCTTTCGTGATTTGGAAATCTATCCGGCCATGAGAGGCTTCAGTAGCAGAGGCTCAGCCACGGAAATCTCAAATATTGTCGTGAATGATGCCTGACTAATGGCAAAGACCGAGCAAGGGCCCAGGTGTCCCGACAATATGGAGGGCCTCAGGTCCAAAAGGAGTCATGACGGGTGTCTGTCGCACAGTGACCACTGCCTAAGCTCTAGATTTCTATTTTCAGGTCGTTACGCTTGATTTTTCCGGAAAAGGGACAATGATGACCACGCCAGCCCTTGATTCCTTTCCACCCTTCCTGCGTAGGGTGGTTAACAGTCTTTTCACCAAAGGCAGTGAACCAGCTATTCCGGCCGAGTCGCCGCGGCTCTCCTTCAGGTCTGCAGGCAGAGGAACCAGAGACACGCCGTGTGCCGGCGGAGACGCTCCGACGTCTCCGCGCCCACGGGGAACACTCTGCAGTGCCGCACCCCGCCCCACCAACGCGGGGACTGCCCCTCCAGGCGCGGGGACCTCCCCTCCAGCGCAGGGACCGCGCCTCTAGGAGCAGGGACCGTCCATTGGCCCTGCTAGACCCTCACCCCGCCCCCGGCACGGCCCAGCCACGCCCCCCCCCCCCCCCACGTTACCGCTCCGGACACCTTGTGAGTCTGGGGATTGTTGCGTCTGGCAACCGAGCTCAGACCTCCGTCGGGCTGGGCTCAGCTTTCCCGCTGGTCTCCCCGAAAGTGACAGAGGCTTTCGTATCGCGCAAGCCCCCTCCTGGTCGCCCCGAGAGTCCCCTTTTTCTGGTGCCTCGTAGGGATGCTTTTGGTGATCCTCGTGCTCCTGCTGCCCTCCGTCTCAGGTAGGAGCCTGCAGAGTGTGCGCGCTGGTGGGGAACCGGAGCGGCTCGCGAGGCCGGCCGACTGGAACCGAGGGTGGGAGGAGATTTGCTTTTAGTCTCTAGTGAGAATCGTGGGGCTGCGTCCACTCCGGGGTCATAAGGAATTGCGGTAGAAAGCGTGACCAGAGCGTCCGCGGGTCGTGCTGCGTCGAGATCTAGAGGAGAAGGGACCACATAGCGCTGGAAGAGAAGTCTTGCTTGCGGTGGGCACTCAGCGGTGCCGGGTAATGGGTGAAACTGAGGCTTACCAAGGGCCAGGCTGGTGTTCAGTCGCTAGTCGTATCTGACTCTTTGCAAACCCATGGACTGCAGCAAACCAGGCTCCCCTGTCCTTCACCATCACCTGGAGTTTGCTCAGACTCATGTCCATTGAATCGGTGATGCCATTCAACCATCTCGTCCTCTGCCGTCCCCCTCTCTTTCTGCCTTCAATCTTTCCCAGCATCAGGGTCTTTTCCAACGAGTCAGTTCTCGTAAAGTGACCAAATGAACCACAGAATTGCTGATCTGGTGCTGGTGGTGACGGTTTGCTCGTGAGTTCCCAGGTGCCTGGGGATGTAGTTAGGCTGCTGTTGTGCCTGGGGGGAGCGTTTGCCCTATATTCTCTGGGCAGTTTGATAACTTGGGAGTAGGGGTGTTTGTGCCCCTGGGGCTTGGCTGGGCTAGGGGAGCCCACACAGTGTTCCCTAGTGTGTACTCTGTAGAAGTGGCCACCCAGATGTGCCAAGTGTGGACCCAAGAAGCTACTGCTTGCTTTGTGGGGGCTGAGAAGTTCATTTGGAGATCACGTAAGAACATGTTCTGGGTGGGCCCCGCCACCCACCCTCCTCGTTCCTCTTTAGTGGTGGAGGCTGTAACTCAGGATCCTGGAGGCAGCAGAAGTCACCATCCTTGTGCCCCACGTGGTGATGCCATTGACGCTGGCAGCAGCAAGGCACAAACACCCAAGAGGTATAAGAAGTAACAAGGTGGCCACTGGGCAAGACCTGTGAAAGAGGCAGCGGAGGGTGAAAAGTGCCCACTTGCAGATATTGCCAGAGGCAGCACAGAAGAGAGAAACCAAAGACTTGTGCTGTAGTGCCACCTGCTGGGAAGAAAATCTTTTAATTTCTAACAGGTTGAATCATTCTCTTCCTGCCTTATTGCACCTCACACTTTTTATACATGTTCAAGTTCCAAAGAAGTAAGTTAACCATGCATAGGGGTGAATTCTAACTAATCAAAATACTATACGTGGTGTTTTATAAAAACATTAAGCCTTTTTTTCCCAAGGTATTTTATTTTATTTATTTGTGGTTTTTTAAATTAATTTATTATTATTATTATTATTAATTTATTTATTTTAATTGGAGGCTAATTACTTTACAATATTGTATTGGTTTTGCCATACATCAACATGAATCCACCACGGGTGTACACGTGCTCCCCATCCTGAACCCCCCTCCCACCTCCCTCCCCATACCATCCCTCTGGGTCATCCCAGTGCACCAGCCCCAAGCATCCTGTATCCTGCATCGAACCTGGACTAGGCGATTCATTTCTTATATGATATTATACATGTTTCAATGCCATTCTCCCAAATCAACCCCCCCTCTCCCTCAGAGTGAAGTAAGCCAGAAAGAAAAACACCAATACAGTATACTAACGCATATATATGGAATTTACAAAGATGGTAACGATAACCCTGTATGCAAGACAGCAAAAGAGACACAGATGTATAGAACATTAAGCCTTTTATACCCCAGCCTACCTGCTGGGGGCCTACCTGCAAGGAAAGCAAACAGACAGAAAGTAAGAAATAGTCATGAATTGTTTATGAAGACTTGGATTCAGTATCTTTTCTTTACAACTGGTGATGCATCTTCCATCCAGTTTCATCTTCCCCACCAACCAGAACATGATTTTGTAGCATATTTTCCAAGTTTGATTAAAAAAAAAAGTGTGCAGTGTTATAGAATGTAGATGTTCTTGCTTACAAGCATTGTACCAGCCTTCTAAAAAGTTCATTAAAGGAGCATGGACATTAATTTCAATAAACGTTTGTTTTTCATATTCATTTTAAAAGGTAGTCTATGTAGACAGTGAGAGAAGGGGCAGGATGGTCAGGTTTCAATGAGATTTCACTTGATCAGAGACCAGAATTTTCCTGAAGGTACTGCCTGGGGGAGGATCTGGTTTTGTGCACGAGTACCAGAGTAATGTTTAAATTTAGCAAGCAGGTAGAGAGTCTCTGCACAACTTTTGTAAGTGTACAGAAGGTGAACAGTTCTCTTGATATGTAGTAGAGACTGTTTCATCTTCCTGAAACTCATCTGGAAAACTAGGGAATTTTATGAATGCAGCTTATCATATTATATAATGGCAAACATACAGCATTGCAACCCAATAATTATTATATTGTAAACTATCTAGAAAAAAACTTAGTCACAATACTATTTTTCTGAAACTAGAAATGTTTAGTTTGAAAATCCACACACGAGTACAGAATTCAGTATTCTGAGTGAGAGAAGAAATTTGGTAATTAAAAAGCGTGATATTGGACTCAATCATTACAGTGTTTAAACCTTGTGTTCAACTGGTTGCTGAAGCATACATTCCAAACTGTATATAGTTGAAAGTGTGCCTTTCATGATGCTTGTTAGTGGGAAGAAATACTTGCTAGCTGAATGGATTAAACCATCCCATTGACATTTCTTTTCTTTTAATATTAGAAATTCTTTCTTCATGATATGGTTTTGAGATAGGTAGTGAAGTCAAATACATGAACAAATGGCACTTGTATCATTTAATTTTGGATGTGCTGTTAACTTGATTTCTCTCTTGGTTCCAGGAAACTCTGAAGATGTTATAGATTGGTATCTATTAATAGGAATTATATTGCATTTCTAATCCAGTTTTTTCCTATTGCAAAATGACAATGTATGGCTCAGAATATTCAGTATATTTAATGTTATTAATAAAATTCAATGCTATACTGATCTTTTTGTTGTTCCTGTTCAGTCGCTAAGTCGTGTTCGACTCTTTGCAATCCCATGATCTGCAGCAAACCAAGCTTCCCTGTCCTTCACTCTCTCCCAGAGCTTGCTCAAATTTATGTCCATTGAGTCAGTAATGTTATCTAACCATCTCATTCTCTGCCCCCCGTTCTCCTTTTGCCTTCAATCCTTCCCAGCGTCAGGGTCTTTTCCAATGAATTGGCTCTTCACATCAGGTGGCCAAAGTTTTGGAGTTTCAGCTTCAGCACCAGTCCTTCCAGTGAATATTAGGATTGACTGGTTTGATCTCCTTTCTGTCCAAGGGATCTGCAAGAGTCTTCTCCAGCACCACAATTCCAAAGCATTAATTTTTTGGCACTCAGCCTTCTTTATTGTCCAATTCTCATATCTGTACATGACTACTGGAAAAACCATAGCTTTGACTATACAGACCTTTATCAGCAAAGTGATGTCTTTACTTTTTAACACATTGTCTAGGTTTGTCATAGCTTTCCTTCCAAGGAGCAAGCATCTTTTGATTTCATGGCTGCAGTCACTGTCCACAGTGATTTTGGAGCCCAAGAAAATAAAAATCTGTCACTGCTTCTACTTTTTCCACATCTGTTTGCCATGAAGTGATGGGACCTGATGCCATGATCTTGGCTTTTTGAATGCTGAGTTTCAAGCCAGCTTTTGCACTCTCCTCTTTCACCTTCAAGAGGCTCTTTAGTACTGATCTCTAAACAATGTTTTTAATAACTACATCCTTTTTTGTTTGTTTTTTGTTTTGGGCAGTTGATTGAGGAGAATTCATATATTAAGACCAGAATATTTGAAATGTTGAAAACATTTTGCCAAAAGTGGATTTCAGCACGTGGTGTAGTGAAGTGTTGGACAGAATGTCAAGAGAGGAATTTAGAATTTAGAAAATGATGAAAAAGGAGGATAACATTCACTTGTTTAGAGTCCTCTCTTGACTAGTCTTTCAATCTAAAGACCTAGACCCAAAGAATAAGAAAGAAAATTTCCCTCAGGGATCAAAACAGTCTATCTCCCACCTCCTTAGGTCCTATAACCTTATAGGAGAGGCCTCTGCATCCTTTTAGGACTTTAACCAATGTGTCTCCACCATAATCTTTTACATTATTTTCTAACAGATTTATAAGATTTTCAAGAGCACAGATAATTAAAAGGAAGAGGACTTGCTGAAGTAGGAACAACACTGTTCTAGGGAAGAACCCCCCCCCAAAAAAGGACAGAGGTAAAAAAAAATTCTAAAAGCATAACAATATAACAGCTTTACTGTCTGGATGCATTGGATAAACAGCCCAAAGAGCTACTGCAGGGGGCTTCTAAGGGAATGCACAATTCATTAATCAGTGAAAGAAGATTAAATTATTACTACTGGAACATCCAAGAAACCAATTTTTACTAAGGCTATTCAAAGTAATAAAATTTGATATTTCAAGGGTTTCCATTTATTTGCAAAATGCTCAATTCACTAATACAAAACACATAAAAGGAAGTCATCATTTTAAATATTTTAGCCAATATTTATTTTGACCTCTGATATCCACAAGGCTTATTTGATATTTACCTCTTGCCATAGCATGTCTCGAACACCCAGTGTGTACAGAGTGTAACAAAAAGAAGGTATATGCTCTCTGCCCTCTAGGACCTTGCCTTCTGAGAGGAAACTGAGCCCGAAGTGATAGGTAATCATATGTTTGTGTTTCAAACTATGGAAGCAGAATCTGAGCAGAGTGCTATAGACTATAGAAGACCTCTTAGAGGAGAGGTGAATGTCAAAATAGTGAGTTTAGAAAGAAGTGGGGAAGGACACATACCTATAAACATATTTTAAAACCAAAAACATTGATGCTATCTCTTCAATTTAGTGTTGAATGAAACTTTACCTTAATCCTCAACAAACCGAAAGCTCATAGATTATCATTTAAAATAAGCAAGACACATCCTTTGTGACAATTATCACTTGGGTAAAAGCAATAACAGTCATTTAAAACCTTGCCAAGAATCTTTCTATTTATTCTGTACTACCTACCTGATCTGATGCCAGTCCACAGTTCCTGCCTGATTAAATAAACTACTTTATTTTCATGTTCTTATTCTCTTTATTCCTAGATGCCTGTGGTGATCCACCAAGGTTTGAAACTATGAGGCTCCGGGGTGCGCCTAAACCCAGATATCGTCCTGGGGAACGTGTACAATATGACTGTCGCCTAGGTTTCAAGCCCATAATTCCTCTTCGTCCCAGATCTGCTGTTTGTGAGGATGACAATACATGGTCAGCTCTCGAGGAAGCCTGTACAAGTGAGTAAACTTTTTTTTTATTATTGCTCTGGAGAGTTTCACACATTTTAGCGCACATATTCATCTACTGCAATAATGGTTTTCTCATGTGAATATAGGTTTTAGATGGCAATGCATTTTTTCAGGCTTAAAAAAATCCCCAAAGAAAAATCTTCTTGGCAATTGGTTACCTGGGTAGATACAAATCATGTTTGGCCATATAATATGTAAAGAAAATAATAATTAAATAAAATAATAAGATCCCCATGGATTCAAACAAGAATTGTAGACTTTTGAATTTGATTTAAATCTATTTTTGAAATTGCTGTAAACCAACAAATTTTAATATTTTCTCTTAGGAAAATCATGCCCTAATCTGGGGGATCCAGTGAACGGTCAAGTTTACTTCGTCAATGGAAGTATTCTGTTTGGTTCACAGGCTCACTTTGTTTGTAATCAGGGGTGAGTAAGATGCTACTTACAGAAAATAAGGTTCAGTTCAGTTCAGTTCAGTCGCTCAGTTGTGTCTGACTCTTTGTGACCCCATGAACCGCACTCGCCAGGCCTCCCTGTCCATCACCAACTCCCGGAGTTCACCCAAACCCATGTCCATCGAGTGGGTGATGCCATCCAACCATCTCATCCTCTGTCGTCCCCTTCTCCTCCTGCCCTCAATCTTTCCCAGCACCAGGGCCTTTTCCAATGAGTCAACTCTTCACATCAGGTGGCCAAAGTACTGGAGTTTCAGCTTCAACATCAGTCCCTCCAATGAACACCCAGGACTGATCTCCTTTAGGATGGACTGATTGGATCTCCTCACAGTCCAAGGGACTCTCAAGAGTCTTCTCCAACACCACAGTTCAAAAGCATCAATTCTTCTATGCTCAGCTTTCTTTCTAGTCCAACTCTCACATCCATACATTTCCACTGGAAAAACCATAGCCTTGACTAGACAGACCTTTGTTGGCAAAGTAGTGTCTCTGGTTTTGAATATGCTGTCTAGGTTGGTTATAACTTTCCTTCCAAGGAGTAAGCATCTTTTAATTTCATGGCTGCAATCACCATCTGCAGTGATTTTGGAGCCCAGAAAAATAAAGTCAGCCACTGTTTCCACTGTTTCCCCATCTATTTGCTATGAAGTGATGGGACCAGATGCCATGATCTTCGTTTTCTGAATGTTGAGCTTTAAGCCAACTTTTTTACTCTTCTCTTTCACTTTCATCAAGAGGCTTTAGAGTTCCTCTTCACTTTCTGCCATAAGGGTGGTGTCATCTGCATATCTGAGGTTATTGATATTTCTTCCAGCAATCTTGATTCCAGCTTGTGCTTCTCCCAGCCCAGTGTTTCTCATGATGTACTCTGCATATAAGTTAAATAAGCAGGGTGACAATATACAGCCTTGACGTACTCCTTTCCCAATTTGGAACTAGTCTGTTGTTCCATGTCCGGTTCTAACTGTTGCTTCCTGACCTGCATACAGGTTTCTCAAGAGGCAGGTCAGGTAGGTTTTAATTGTGATCTCCTCAAATATTTTCTCATGATTTTCTTTTTCTCACTCTCTCCTGGGACCTCTGTAATTTGAATGTTGGTTTGCATAATGTTTTCCCAGAGGCCTCTGAGACTGTCCTCTCTTATTTTCATTCTTCTTTATTCTCTGCTTCAGTTATTTCTCCATTCTATCTTCGTGTTCACTTACCATCCTTTTGCCTTGGTTATTTTGCTCTTAGTTCCCTCTAGTGTACTCTGTTTCAGTTATTGCCTTGCTCATTGCTGATTGACAATTCTTCATTTCTTCCAAGTCCTTATTAAACATTTCTTGTATCTTCTCTATCCATGCCTCCATCGTATCTATCTATGCCTCCATTTTATTTCTGAAATTTTGGGTCATCTTTACTATCATTACTCTAAACTTTTTCAGGTAGACTGCATGTTTTCTCTTCATTTGTTTGGTCTTGGGAGTTCTTACCAGGCTCTTTCATGTGCTACATGTTTCTTTGTCTTTTTAGTTTGTTTCATTTGCTGTGCTTGGGTCCATTTTTCACAGACTGCAAGGACGTAGTTCCTCCTACTTGCAGTGTCTGTCTCCCACGGGTGGGGTTGCTTTCCTGGTAGGCAGTGCCAGTGCCTGTTCTGGTGGTTGGAGGTGGATCTTGTCTCTAAAGGGCAGTGCTATACATCCAGTAGTGTATTTTGAGATGTCTGTGAACTTGGTATGGCTTTGAGCAGACTGTCTGCTAATGGGTAGGGTTCTATTCCTGTTTTGCTAATTGTTTGGCATGAAGTGTCCAGCACTGGAACTTGCTGGCCTTTGTGTCAGTCCAGGTCTTATGGTTGAGATGGAGGCCTTTTGGAGAGTTCTTGCCAATTAATATTCCATGAGGTTTGAAGTTCTCTGGTGGTCTAACATCATGGATCAGGTCTCCTATCTCAGAGTTTCAGGCCTAACCCCATTGCTGGAGCACCAAGATTCCACAAGCCATACAGCACAGAAGAGAAAGAGAAAAAAAAAGACAGAAAAAAAGAAAAATTCAAACATACAAATAATGGACAAAGGCCCAAGACAAATATTAAAAGCAGCACTTAACATGTAATAACATACTATCAAACAAACTAAAAAAAAAATTTTTTAAGAATGAAAATGGGAATGAAAAAATGAAAAGAGGAATTAAACCATAAACAAAGCCATAAATGAAAACAAAGAGTAGAAACTAGACTAGCAAAAATACAAAATCAAAAACATGGGGAAAACTGTAAGATAATGAGAAAGTACTGTGGAAATAGGAAAAACATTTTAAAACATTTATTTAAAAGCAAAAAGCATTAAGTAAAGGAAAAATAAAAGCAGTAATAAAGAACAATAAAACAATAGAAAAAAGAAGAAAGAAAAGATATTTAGAGAAAGATTGGTAGTAAGAATATTTTCCTGTGGCTTTCATTTGTACATGTCCATGTCCATGTCACACACAGAGCTCCAGCATGTCTGCCTACTCAGGAAGGTCTCCAAAAATTCTAGGAAGGCCTCTGGCACCTGCTGTGGGCCCTATGGGGTCAACTCAGGTTCAGATCTGGTTTTACTCCAGCTTTTACTTGCTTACAAAGTCTACAGTTGCCCTCACAGTCCACAGCCTTAAGCTAATTGTGGGGATTTAGTAGGCTGCTGCTGGGGCTACACAAGCGAATTCCCTTCCTCCGAGTCCCTGGTGCTCAGTTTTGGTTTTGGCCCCCTCTCTTTTTACAGATCATCATCTGGTGTGTGTTCCCCACCCAGGCAATGGAGGCATGAGCTGCGGCTTATTGGGGCTCACTTGCTTAGTCAGTCTGGGCAGAGGGAGCGATATGGCGGACACAGTTGGGATGTGCAAGGAAAACCTGTGGCAGCAGAGAGCTGTAGGAAGTTACTACAGCCTCAGGCAGGTCGTCTGCTCCCCCGGGGGAACTGGCCCCAGGTCGAGGCCCTTGGCAGTGCCAAGCAGCACAGGTACGGGCAGTGACTTTTGCCTGCTGACAGCTTGGTGGAGGCTGCAGTGGACGTCATGCCAACCTCTGGGGCGGGGGTCTGCCGTGGCACTTTGCCCCCCATCTCTGGCATGTGCTTTGGCGGCAGCCAGCCTGCTTGCCCACCTCTGGGACGACAGACCGCAGCCCATCTCACCTGTGGCATTCACGAAGGCAGTGTCCTGCTGTCTGCAAGCGCACAGAGTTGGAAGGTCCCCACAGCAGTGATCTCTTAACCCTCTGGCTGCACAGAGTTTTCCCTGGAGTCCCTCGTCTGTGCTGCACTAGGCCCTTCAGACTTTTATCATGGCCCTCAAGCCCAGTCCTCTCCCCATGGCCCTATCTCCACAGCCCGAGCCTCAACACCAACTCGCCACGGCAGGCGCGCAAACAAACGTCCCAGACTGGGAAGTGCTGTCAGTGCTGAGGTCTGTGGTGAATTCTTTCCACTTCTTTTTCCAAGCACTTGTTTGCAGGCTCCCCTCTGAGGTTCTGAAGCTCACCCCTATCCCCGCCCATCAGGGGATTTCCTAGTGTGTGGAAACGTTCCCTCCTTCATAGCTCCTTCCCAGAGGCACAGGTCATGTCCCCATACCCTTGTCTCCTTTTTAAATTCTTTTGCCCTACCCCGTTACATGAAAATTAGCTTGCCTTTTTGGAAGTCTGGGGTCTCTGCCAGCATTCCAATATTCTATAGGAGTTGCTCCACATGCAGATTTATTTTGGTGTATTTGTGGGGAGGAAGATGGTCTCTATGTTTTACTTCTAATCCATCGTGAAATCCCCCTCTTGTAGAACGATTGGTATAACTTCTCTTTTAAACATTTGGCAGAATTAAAGAGTTGAAAAGCATCAGATCCAGGACTTTTTTTTTTTTTAATGGAAGATTTTTGGTTACTGATTCAATCTACTCACTTGTCATATTCAATTCAAATTTTGTAATTTTTTAATGAAGTCATGGTAGATACTGTGTTTACATGGATTTGTTCATTGTATCTAGGCTATCATTTGTTGGCATAAAATTATTCATAGAGGTCTCATATTTTTAATTCTGTAGAACTAAGTGATAATATCCCCATTTAATTTCTGATTTGGGTAATTTAGATTTTTCTTTTTTTCTTAGTCCATCTAGCTAAGGGTTTGTCAGTGTTTTTGGTCTTTTGGAAAACCAACTTTTGATTTCACTGACGTTCTCTACTAATTTCTCTTCTCTATTTTACTGCTTTAATCTTTATTATTTACTTCCTTCTGGTAGTTTTGGGTTGATATCTTCTTTCACTAATTCCTTAAGTTGTAATATTAGGTTTCTTACTTTAATTGAAGAATAATTTACCTACAAACTAAATTACTTCAGGTACATCACATGCTGCTGCTGCTAAGTCACTTCAGTCATATCCGACTCTGTGCGATCCCATAGATGGCAGCCCACCAGGCTTCCCCGTCCCTGGGATTCTCCAGGCAAGAACACTGGAGTGGGTTGCGATTTCCTTCTCCAATGCATGAAAGTGAAAAGTGAAAGTGAAGTCTCTCAGTCGTGTCTGACTCTTCGCGACCCCATGGACTGCAGCCTACCAGGCTCCTCCGTCCATGGGGTTTTCCAGGCAAGAGTACTGGAGTGGGGTGCCATTGCCTTCTCCAAGTATATCACATAGGGATTGATATTTCTATATGTTTAAAATTGATTACCATGATGTCTAGTTATCATCTGTCAGCATACGAGGTTATTGCACAGTTATTACTGGTTTCCTACTTTCATCCTCATAACCTCTTTCTTTCATAACTGGAAATTTGTGCCTCCTAATCTCACTCACCTAATTCATTTCTCCCTCCACCCCTCCCTCTGGCAGCCCCTTTTTTGTTCTCTGTGGCTGGAGTGTGTTTGTGTTTTGTTGTTTCTCATTTGCTTTGTGTTTAATTGCACTTATAGATGAAATCATGCAATATTTATGTTTCATTTTCTTACTTTTCTCACTTTGCATAATATTCTCTAGGCCCATCCCATGTTGTTGCTAATGGCAAGATTTCCCTGTTTTTATGGCTGAGCTATAGTCCATTGTGTTTGTTTATCCATATGTTCTTAATCCTTTTAGTCCCCTGAAGGGCATATATTTAGCTACTGTATCATCTCTACTTTATGCAGCAATGAAGGTAGGGGTGCTGGGAAAAGTTGAAGGCAAGAGGAGAAGGGAGCAGCAGGGGATGAGAGGGTTGGATGGCATCACTGACTCAATGGACATGAATTTGAGCGAACTCCAGGAGTCAGTAAAGAAGAGGGGAGCCTGACATGCTGCAGTCCATGGGGGTCGCAAAGAGTAGGACATGACTTAGCGACGGAACAACTTTTCAACTCCAGAATTTCCTTTAGGCTTCTTTCTAGTTTTTCTGTCTCCTGTTTGAGATTTCCATGTTTTACATGTCTTTTCTTGATTTTCTAGATTTCTTCCTTTAGTTTTTTAAGCATCATTAAGGCAGTCATTTTTTTCTGTCAAATTTTATTGGGGGCTCAGGACCTTGGGATTTAGGCAAGAGACCTCCCTGCTGGCAAAGAGGCACCAAGGTATGGGAATCATTTAATGTTCTTCTGGAGGCACAGGTTGTTGGTGTGGACACATTTCTTCTTGTGGCAGTTGGCAGCATTGAGATGGAAGTGAGCAAATATTTGTGAGAGATGGTTTACTAACAGTGTGTTTGGGGGCAAACTTGTGGAAGGAAGGCTCAGTGATGCCACCCCACAGGCAAAGTGCGAAGTGTGAGTTGACTCCTTTCTTGAATTTGTGGTCTGAGAGTGTGTGGTCAACCTCCAGCTATATGCCCCCAAAATTCAAAACTGTTAGGCAAACAGGACGTCTCCCTTTTCTTGGATTTTAGCTTTGATATTCTCAATGGTGACATTGAACTTGACCCTGAGAGTGATGTTGTTACTTGCAGGGTGTTCATAAAGATCTGCAGCTCTGCGTCTCCCACTTAGCCCCCTCATTGAAGAAAAATCAGACAGCAGAACTGGCATTAATTGATTTACCACTGCAAATGCCTTCATAAGACAGTTATTTAAAGTCTTTGTCTAGTTCATCTGCCATCAGTTCTTTTTCAAAGACAATTTCTTTTGATTTATTTCTTCCTTTGAAAGGCCCGTACTCTTGTTTCTTTGTATGCATTGTGATTTTCTTACTGAACAAAAAACACTTGAATCTAATACTTTGGTTATTCTGAAAATTAGATTTCCCCTCTTACCTGGGGGTTGCTCTTTTGTGTTAATGTTTTTTGTATCTCTATGATGAAGATCAGCCTGCTATATAAACTGAAGATTGTCTAGGTCTTTCCTGAGCCTTTCCCTGGGCATACATGATCACTTACTTATTTCCCCTACACATGCAGTTGCTTTTGAATGTCCTGATGTTGAACGTCTGGCTCCTGAAAGGGGAAAAAGCAAACAATGAAAGGGGGAACAAAGGCCACTAAATATTTAAGCCCCTTTAAGTTACTTCAACCAGGATAGAAGGGGCTTGCAAGAATGGGGCAAGGTGTGACAAAAATGGAACGCCATCTCTTTGATTATCTGTGATCAGAAGCAGCAATCAGTGATAAGAACACAGAGCCTCATATTTGGAGGGCAGGGTCCTTTTTGCCCACTTTGGCTCCCACAAGCTACTTGTAAGCTGCTCTGATGCAGAGATCCCTGCTACACTGCTATGGGTGAGGATGGGTAGCTCCCACTGTGCTAAACAAGAGTTGAAATTGACCAAAACAAGTCAATTTACCTGTCTCCATCTTCACGGAAACTGTAAACCATCAACAGAAGGCAGAATTCCAAAATAGTGACATCAGGCAGATTCTACCCGTGCAATTGTTATCAAGGTGGGGAGACAGATTCCTGATACTTCTTAAATTGCTGTCATCCCAGAAATACACATTGCAATCTAAAATCAAGGAGTGAGCCTTGTGGGAAAAGTCAGCTGGAAGCAGATAGGGCATTTTTTAATGTAGTCAATTAAAAATAATGGAACATTCAGTGAATATTTATATAGAGAGTCTCTGCTAGATACTTTGAGGGATGCCAAAACTTTAATACATAGATTTTTCCCAAAGAAGTTGTATCCTTCTTGAGAAATACAGCATATACAAAGAGGAGTCAAAGCATAGTAGTAAATGAGAAGAAGTATCAAATAGATAGAATCACTCACAATCATTACAGTGAACTTCCAGAAGGAGGAGAGTGTGTATTGTGAATTTAAATCATCAGAGAAGATTTCATCAAGTAGGAGTATTCCTGAGCTACTCCTAAGAAGTCAAGTGACTGAGTCATGTCCGACTCTTTGCAACCCTATAAACTGTAGCCCACTGGGCTCCTTTGTCCATGGGCTTCTCTAGGCAAGAAAACTGGAGTGGGTTGCCATTTCCTACTCCAAGGGATCGTGCCCACCCAGGGATGGAACCTGGGTCTCCACATTGCAGGCAGATTCTTACCCTTGAGCCACTAGAGAAGCCCATAATCCTAGGAAGGTGAAGACATACCTTGGAGATGTTGCAAGTTCAGTTCCAGACCACCGCAATAGAGCAAGTAAAATGAATTTTTCACATATGTTTACAACAACAACAGCAACAACATATACCATAGTCTACTGTGATTAGAATTATATCTTAAAAGTGTACATACATTAACTTTAAAATAACATGTTACCAAATCTAAGCCTGCAGTAAGTCATAGTAGTAACATTCAATAGCATTGATCACAGATGACCACAACAAATATAATAATAGTAATAAAGTTTGAAATATGTGACATTTACCAAACTGTGCCAGGAGAAACAAACCGAGCAAACATTGTTGGGAAAATGAAACCAATGAATTTGCTCAATGCAGGGTTGCCACACACCTTCAGTTTGTTAAAATCTCAAAAAGTTAAGAGAAATAAAATAAGGTGCATGTGTATTCTGATCTAAAAAAATAGCAATAAGAGTTAAAACTTGCCTAGTACTCACTATGTGCCAGAGGCTAACTCATCCAGTCCTCAGAACAATCACATGAGTTATGTAGGGGAAGCATTAGGGAAGCATTAAGGGATTTCTCAAGCTCAAGGCAGTCATGGAGCTGGAACTTGAATCCAGGCGGCAAGTTCTAGGGCCCTGATCTCTCTGCTTAGTCCTTACTGAGCAAAATGATGTGAGCAAAGAGTAGAAGTCAGTGTGTAATACACTTGCCAGAGGGAGCAGAGGGGCTGCACTGACCACCGTGACAGTAATTTACACATTTTCACTTCAGTTCAGTTCAGTCGCTCAGTCGTGTCCGACTCTTTGCGACCCCATGAATCGCAGCACGCCAGGCCTCCCTGTTGTTGGGGATTTTCTCCCTGGGACGTGGAAGTGACGAACCTGAAAGAAGGACATTTGGACAGTCTCTTGCACGGACTGACAAGTTTATTTCTGCAGTCAAGCCTTTTTATAGAAGTAGGAACAAAGAGCTTAGAGTATACAGCCAGCAGAGCGCGTACGGGGTTAACACCTAATCAGTAAAAATATTTCAAGGACAGCACACTCTAAGTGACCCATGTGCTTATCCCATAACCCGTTTTCTCAAGCAACATCCTTAATATTTGTTATTAAATCTTGGCATCAGGCATAACCAAAGGCAGGAGATGTTTTTCTGCCCAAGCATACCAAGCTGGGGTATTTCTGGCCCTTCGCCATTTTCCCAAGGACTTCCTCCAACCGGCTATTTTGTACTGGGCTTCCCAACATATTTTCCTTTTGTTTTTAATTTAAGCATGGTAGCTGCTAGTTGGACTCCATTGTGGGAGGCATGGAGTCTCGAGTAGAGACATCTATATCCTATAAGCAATGACAGAAAAAGCAGGGTGATTAATACATATATAAAAATGTTGCTTCCAGAAAACCAAGCTCTAGGGTCTAGAGACAATAGGATTTTGGTTAAAGTATCATAAAATTGAGTGCTGTACAATTCCTTAGGTACCTTAACTTGAAAATTAGCAACTTGTTGTTTCAACAAACTGATGTCTAAACTTGAGTTACTTGTGAGATCCTGCAAATGCGCCTTAACCTTATTCCAAGGATATTCAGTGCTATTATAGGGCATGTTAGTCAGACAAAAAGAAGTAAAATTCCAGTGACAGAGTATACGTGTTCGGAAAGTCAGTTGCTGCGTTTGGTCTCTTAAGTAGATAACCACAGTTTGTAACTCATTAATTCGTGTTTGTAATTGCTGATCTATTTGAGCTTGTTGAGTCCAAAGATCATGAGAGTCTTTGTGCCAAGCAGTGATAAAATCATGATTTTGTATAGAATTATGTAAAGCCATACCAGACAAAGTTCCTACAGTTGCAATGGAGATAAGGCTTAAGATGCCTGCAACAATCCACCCAATGATACGCTTAGATCACCTAAGTCCAGTTTTCAACAATACAGAAAGAAATACAGAATCAGTCCAAGGCTCAGTTAAGTTTACGGGAAGCCGTAACTCAGATCTTTGTTTAACTAGCGCAATGCTAGCATTGTGATATGAAATGGTGTGGTTAAGGCAGGTATACAATGCACATGCAGTACAATTGACAATCTTGGCTGATAAGTCAATATCAAAATGCCCTACAATAAACAAGTACGGAAGGTGAACACATGATTGAATATAACCAGTACTATTGTATAGGAAGGTGTAATTAGAAGGATGAAACATACCCACAGTCCCATAAACACTAGCGAAGTGCTTTAAGGCTGCTGGAATTTTCCAAATGTGCCATTGCTTTGGCCCCACAATGGGGACGACAATCCTGGGTCATGGGGGTGATAAGCCCCCATTATACCAATTCAGCAATATGTCCTTATCAGTCCATAAACTTGTCTTAGATTTATGAAAGCCTCCAATGCTTGATCTATTAAACCAGGAGCAGTTATGATGTTCTTCTTGCTCTTCAGAACAGTTTACAAACAACCCGTGAGGTCCCCAGCTAACAAATTTAAATGTATGAAAAGTATGATTTTGCTGAATTATAGAAACTTTCCCAAATTGGCCTCGACAATCAGACCAATGTAACGGTTGTATCTCCTGTTTTCTTCTCCAAGATACAGTATGACATGAAGGTTCCTCTGGTTGAAAAAGCGAGTTCGAATAGTTGGCTATCCAGCCTGGATAATATCGCTTGGTGCCATTAAGTAAGAAAGATGCCGTAGCAAACACTCCCAGATGCAAAGCAGTCCCATTGTTGGCAGAGTATGTCCACCACTGTGGGAAGACAGTCATGCAAAGGGGATGAGATCCGAAACAGATAGGCAAGGTTTTGAATCCCACGGAAATGTTGATTGGCTTTCCCTCATCTTCTTCATGAATTGGTCGCTTTATGGACCAGGGACTTGGAAAATGCATGCTGTCATTAGTAAATATCATAGGGGCTTTATCTACCCAATCCACTATGGAGAGAAGTGGTGGGTTGGGTATGTATGCTCAATAAACATATTCTGCACTTACCCCAGAGGAACAGGAAAGAACAGCTAACATTGCCAGAAACAGCTTATCTGGAGTCATAGGAGTTCCAGTACTCTTCAGTGTCTGCTTAGCCTGACGAGTCATGTTTTTCACTTGAGCCCATGTCGGGTAAGGATTCAGACGATGGCGTTTCCTCATTGGCTCCTCCAAGGTCATTGACGAGACCCTTCGTGTCACCTTCGTCACTTGCCGAGGGAGTCTGGTCTTGGGGTCCTTCTCAGGAATGGACATGGAGAATGGGAACCCAGATTTCCTCTCCATCTGTAACGACAAGACCATAACCCTTGCCTAGAAGTCGTAAGATTCCTGGCAGCCATTGATTAAATTGCTTATACCATATTGGTGTATTGATTTCTAATTTGCTGGTTTTGTCTTCTGCAAAATGTCTATCTGCACGAGTGTCAGAATTATTTTTTGTTAAGTTTAAAAAAGTCAGGGAATAAAGAGTTAAAGATAATAGTAATTGAGGGTTCATGGGATAAGAAGTGTATCTTTTCTTCTATTATCCCCCTTACTGTTTTAATAAATGAGTTTTTAGGGTGCGGTGGGCTCTTTCAATAATGGTTTGACTCTGAGAATTATAGGGTATTCCTGTAATGTGTTATGTTCCATTCTGATAAAAATAAACGAAACAAATGCGAGGTGAATGTAGGTCCATTGTCTGTTTTCAAGACAGAAGGAATCCCCATAATGGGGAAGGTGAGTATGAGTGCGGAAATGGTGTATTTACTGGATTCTGAAGAGACAGGTATTGCCCAGATAAAGCCTGAAAATGTATCAACTGAGACAAAAAGCAAAGAAAAATTTCCTAAGGAGCAGTGAGTGAAATCAGATTGCCAAAGGGAGTTAGGCTGTTGCCCCCTAGGGATTAACTTCTGAAATCGTAGTTCGTAAGTGCAGAGGTGCACAGACATCACAGGTTTTAATAATATGCTGCCCTTCAGTGAGAGGAATATGGTATTTAGAGTGCAATCTGTTAGCATTGGTATGAAGATTAGCATGTTCATCATTGGCAGACGTAAAAATGGGAGCTATGAGCCTGTCAACAGCATCATTTCCTGCAACCAGAGGGCCAGGTAAACCTGAATGAGTATGTATATGTGCAATAAAGAAAGGTTCCATACGTGAGCGAATTAAAGCTTGAGCCTGTGAAAAGAGAGTATATAATTCTTCATCTAGCTTGTATAAAAAGGCAGTAACAAAATCAGGAAAAAGGGAAGCAAGGTATTTGGAATCAGTATATATGTTGAAGGATAATGGTTGAAGCGACAAAAGAGCATATAAAGCATACAATTTAATTCTTTGTATTGAAGAATAGGTAGTGGGTAATTTCTCTTTGATATCAGGGTCAACAATCCCTGTTATGCCTTTCTTGTTGCCATCACTGAAATGGGGGGGGGGTGCATTGGAAATAGGTTGGATGTAATGATATTAGTTACAATGAATTTAGTACATTGTAGAAAGTCCCATAATTTTCCTTTCAGCAAATTAAATGAGATAACATTTTGAAAATCACTTAATGCCATTTGCATGGTCAAGTTATACTGTAAGGTAATTTGCAATTCCTTTTTTGTCAAGGGAACATGTATTGCATATGGATCAAATCCAAAGTTTGTATATGGCTTCTTCCTGACACAATTAAGTGCCCTATTTTCTCAATATACCCATTCTATTGGGCTATAATTGCAGTGGGCGAATGTTCAGTGGGGAATATATATAAAGAAACTGGTTGATCATAATCTAGCCGTGTTGAAAAAGATTGTTGAATGTGTTTCTCCATAAAGGCCAGTTCTTCTTTGGCCTCTTTTGTTAGCTGCCTAGGGCTATTAGGGTCAGGGGAGCCCTCTAAAATTTTAAATAGATTTTGTAAGTCATAGGTGGGGATGCCAACAGATGGCTGTAGCCAATTAATATTTCCTAGCAATTTTTGAAAATCATTCAGCGTGCGTAGAGATTGCACAGAAATTTGAGTTTTTTGAGGTTTGATTTTAGATTCTTCCATAACATGTCCTAAATAATTAAAGGGTGCTTTACATTGAATTTTATCTGGTGCAACAAGCAGGCCATGATTTTGAAGAGTAGTAGTAACTTCATTGTAACTGTTGCAAACAGAGTTCAGATTTCATAGAAAGAAGTATATCATCCATGTAATGAATTATAAACGCAGTAGGATATTTATCTCTAATAGCTTGTAATAAAACAGATATGAGATATTGGCAAATGGTAGGAGAGTTCATCATCCCCTGAGGTAGCACCTTCCATTGAAATCTTTTAACAGGAGCCATGTGATTTATAGAAGGAACTGAAAAGGCAAAACGTTTTCTATCTTTAGGGTGCAGAGGTATAGTAAAAAAGCAGTCTTGTAAGTCGATAATAACTATAGACCATCCTTTTGGTACCATAGAAGGGGAGGGCAATCTGGGTTGTAAGGGCCCCATAGGTAACATGGTATTATTAACATTTCTTAAATCTATTAACATTCGCCATTTTCCTGATTTCTTTTTTATTATAAAAATAGGGGAGTTCCATGGGGAAAATGAAGGTTCTATATGAGCTTTTTGTAGTTGTTCATTTACTAATTGTGTAAGAGTTGCCAATTTTTCTTTAGTTAGGGGCCATTGAGGTGTCCATACTGGGGTATTAGATTCCCAATCGAGAGGCAGCGGTGTTAACTCAATGGCCCCCATTAAAAAGGTTCATTTAAAGAAATTGTGGCTTTCGTTTGTTCAGGAAAATCCCGTCCCCATAAATTGATAGGGATATTAGTAATATATGGTTTAAGATAAGCTACAATTTGATCAGGGCCATACACTTGTAAATAGGATGCACTGACAAAAGTTTGTGTGGCATCAGTTTTACCCACTCCTAATAGTCTAGAAGGAGCCATAACTTTACCCCAATCAAGGGGCCATTCTGCAGCTCCAATGATTGAAATGTTAGCTCCGGTATTAACATGCCTGTGGCATTCTTTCCCCGTATGTGTAAAGTAAGCATGGGTTTCCGATGTTCCTTTAATAAGGTGGGTAGTGCAGCAGTAAGGTTGGTATTGCCAAAGCCTCCTTGCCGAACTTTATCAGATGCCTTCATTGGTTTGACATATGGCAAAAGTAATAATTGTGCAAAATGTTCCCCTTTTTGTAAGTATACAATTCCCGTTTTCACAACATTTACCATAACATGTATTTCCCCTTCATAATCTTCATCCACAACACCGGTCAATACCATTAAACCTCTCATTGTGCAGCTACTACGTCCCAAAATCAATCCCATTGTCCCGGGTGGAATCGGGCCATAATATCCAGTGGGCATTTTGTGGGGGTTGTATAATTCTATTAGTTCCCTATCATAAGGACTAGGTGCGAGCACTCTTAGATGTAGCTGCTTGTAGCGTCATAACGCTAGGTCCTCCTTTTGTAATGGGGCTAGAGGACGGCCCCTTTATCAGTTTCCCTGTTGTTTTTGTTGTGCACCGGGGTTCAAGGTGTTTCCATCCTTATCAAATGTAGAATGACATTCATTCAGCCAATGGAACCCCTTTTTACATCTTGGACATATTTTGGGGGGTCTCTTCTTATTAGTATTATTTTTTTCCGGCCTGTGTTGGCATGTGACATTGTTTTTTCATATGGCTGGGCTTCCCACAGTTAAAACATTTGGCATTAACAGCTTTTTGTACATTAAAGGTTTCCAACGCTGCCAATTTTGCTCTATGGGACATAGATCCGATGTCCTTATATGCTTTCAAATATTCCATAAGAGAGCCAGTCTCTCGAATTGGTCTGAGCATGGATTGACATTCCTCATTAGCATTTTCAAAAGCAAGTTGTTTTAAAATAATATTTTGTAAAGTCACATCCTTAATAGATTTCTCAATGGCATCCTTTAATTTTCCTAAAAATGGAGAATATTCGTCCTCATGTCCTTGAATAATCTTAACAAATGAACCATCGGAGTTAGTGCTATCAACCTTTGCTTATGCCCTGTAGGCAGTTTCTTTAATGAAATGTAACATCTGAGGGGTAATATTAGCTAATTGCACAATCATATGGGCCATGGCTCTTGTTCCAGTTAGTATATCATAGGTTAAATTGGCAGGGTTACCATGAGATTGCTGGTCAATCAGCATTTGTTGGGCCTCATCATTAACCCATATTTGCCATTGAAGTAATTGTTGAGGATTTAAAACCATCTTTGCTACTTGAAAAAAATCACATGGCATCCAATGGTCAGCCCATCCTCTGAGAAATTCTATACAGTAAGGAGAAGTAGGTCCATACAGAATACATGCTTTCTTAAAGCTAGACAACACGCCAAAATCTAGATTAGCCCAAGTATTTTGGCCTTGGGCAGGTTGATTAAATTGCATTGGGAAAGCAAAAGTGCAAGCAGGCATCTCCCGAGGAGGAGTGAAATGATTAGTACGAGCAAAGCTAGCAATTGCTGTTACAGGCGGAGCAGAAGGAAAAACCTCAGATTTGGGCTGTCTGTTCTAAGTGGCTTCAGTTTTGACACATCCTGTATATATGTCTCTAAGTTGTTTTTCTAAGGATTGTGTCTGGTTGAGCATAACATTCTTATATTTCAAAGCACCTTGCATATCTTGTTCCTTATGCTCATATTCATGTAAAGATTGAATAGTTTTTTACTTCCAAATTAACGTTATGCCCTTCAATTTGTTCTATGATAGCCTGTATGAGTGACCATGTAACCCTTGCCAATATGCTTGCAAAACATTATTTTTAACCCTTTTCTATGTGTCTAGATTGAGTGTCCCCTCTTCTGGGAACCATGAATTGTTCCAGTAAAATATGATAGCCGTCGTTCAACTGATCTCTTGAAACATTAACACTATTTTGTTTCAAAAAATGATGCATTATAGAAATGAAAGGAATCTTACTGCTATGTTGTTCCATCCTACTTACCTCTTTCTGCAGGGCTCGTCGCTTTGTTCAGCCTTCCTCTCAAGTCCCTGTTCAGGCACCACTTGTTGGGGATTTTTCTCCCCGGGACTTGGAAGCGACAAACCTGAAAGAAGGACACTCGGACAGTCTCTTGCAAGGACTGACAAGTTTATTTCTGCAGTCAAGCCTTTTTATAGAAGTAGGAACAAAGAGCTTAGAGTATACAGCCAGCAGAGCACGTACGGGGTTAACACCTAATCAGTAAAAATATTTCAAGGACAGCGCACTCTAAGTGACTCATGTGCTTATCCCATAACCCGTTTTCTTAAGCAACATCCTTAATATTTATTATTAAATCTTGGCGCTGGGCATAACCAAAGGCAGGAGATATTTTTCTGCCTGAGCACACCAAGCCAGGATATTTCTGGCCCTTAGCCATTTTCCCAAGGACTTCCTCCAACCAGCTATTTTGTACTGGGCTTCCCAACACCTATCCATCACCAACTCCCGGAGTTCACTCAGACTCACGTCCATCGAGTCAGTGATGCCATCCAGCCATCTCATCCTCTGTTGTCCCCTTCTCCTCCTGCCCCCAATCCCTCCCAGCATCAGAGTCTTTTCCAATAAGTCAACTCTTTGCATGAGGTGGCCAAAGTATTGGAGTTTCAGCTTTAGCATCAGTCCTTCCAAAGAACACCCAGGATTGATCTCCTTTAGAATGGACTGGTTGGATCTCCTTGCAGTCCAAGGGACTCTCAAGAGTCTTCTCCAACACCACAGTTCAAAAGCATCAATTCTTCAGCGCTCAGCTTTCTTCACAGTTACACATTTTACTGTAGGCCGAAGTGGGTCCACATGCAGAAACTCTCTATTCAATTGAGTTCCAGATTTAGCATATCCATAATATTTTAAGAAATGTCTTCCTCAATTTACTATAGTGTAGAAAGACAACCCTATAAACATTTTTTTCATTTTTATCCACATTTTCTAATTGCTAAAGAACATAGTAACTTTTCTTTTCTCATTTAGTTTTTATCTGATTGGAGCAAGAATTCTATATTGTGAAATTTCTGAAAATAATGTGCACTGGAATGATGATTCCCCAATATGTGAAAGTAAGTACATCCTCTCTTTAGAATATAGAGCAGCATTTCTCAAACTTTTTGATGTGGTGAGTGTGAGTGAGTGAAAAGCACTCAGTCGTGTCTGACTCTTTGCGACCCCATGGACTATACAGTGGATGGGATTCTCTAGGCCAGAATACTGGAGTGGGGAGCCTTTTCCTTCTCCAGGGGATCTTCCCAACCCAGGGATTGAACCCAGGTCTACTACATCGCTGGCAGATTCTTTACCAGTTGAACCTCAAGGGAAGCCCCTTTGATGCAGGGACCCCTTTATTCTTTTAAACTAAAATAGACATCCAAGAGCTTTTCTTTATATGGTTATGTCTATTGATATTAATATTATACTGGAATTAAAGCTGAAAAAATTTTAAATAATTATTAATTCATTTTTAAGGAGAGTAATCTTAATACATGTAAATATATGCAACAAATTTTTATGAAAAATCAAAAAATTTTAAACCAAATAGAATTGTGGTACTGTTTTACCTTTTTCCATATTACTTAATCTTTTTCTAGAGTCCATGCACACTTTTTAATTTTTTAAAGTTAATTTATTTTTGGTTATGCTGGGTCTTTGTTACTATGCACAGGTGTTCTCTAGTTACTGTGAGCAAGAGGCTACTCTTTTTTATTTTATTTAATTTATTTATTTTTACACCAAAGTCATTTTGTATTGGAGTATAGTTGATTAATAATTTTGTGATAGTTTCGAATCCAACTGTACATACACATGTATCTCTTCTTCCCCGAAGCCCCCACCCATCCAGGTTGGCACATAACATTGAGCAGAGTTCCATGTGCTATACAATAGGTTTTTGTTGGTTATCCTTTTTAAATATAGCAGTGTGTACATGAGCTTTTCAAAGTCCTCAACTATCCCTTCCCCTCGGCAACCATGAGTTCATTTTCTAAGTCTGTGAATCTCTTTCTGTTTTCTAAGTAAGTTCATTGGTATCATTTCTTTCTAGTTTCCACATACAAGGGATGTCATATGACGTTTCTCCTTCTCTGTCTGACTTATTTCACTCAAGATCACACTCTCTAGGTCATCTGTATTTTGCTGTGAATGGCCTAATTCATTCTTTTTAATGGCTGTATGTATATATACACCACCTCTTCTTCATCCGTTCCTATGTCAATAAACATTTGGGTTTTCTCCATGTCTTGGCCGCTGTAAACAGTGCTGCAATGGACATTGGGGGGCATGTATCTTTTCGAGCCATGTTTTTCTCTAGGTATATGCCCAATAGTGGGATTGCAGGGTCATACGGTAGCTCTATTTTTAGTTTTTTAAGGAACCTCCATACCATTCTCCATAGTGGCTGTACCAATTTACATTCCTACCAACAGTGCAGGAGGATTTCCATCTCTCCACACCCTCTCCAGCATTTCTTGTTGGTGGATTTTTTTGGTGATAGCCATTCTGACCAGTGTGAGGTGATATCTCTTTGTCGTTTTGATTTGAATTTCTGTAGTAACCGGTGGTTTTGCACGTTTTCATGTGAGGCTGATCTTCGTTTCGGTGCGCAGGCCTCTCCCTGTGGTGCAGAGCACAGGCTCTGGATGCAGGGCTTCAGTGGCTGCAGCACAGGGCTCATTAGCTGTGGGTTGCAGGCCCTGGAACGCTCTGGCTTCAGTGGCTGTGGCCCACAAGCTTTAGCTTCCCACAGCATGTGGAGTCTTCCCAGACCAATGTCCTCTGCACTGACACATGGATTCCTATCCTCTGTATACCAAGGGAGTCTGCAAATTACTTTAATATCCGGCTTAAAGGAAGACATCTGGATTCAGCCTATTGCAAAATCACACAGTTTGTAACCTCTGAAAAATTTAACCGTACTCTCAAAGGGATGAAACTGAAAAACGACAGTAATAGTCAGCATTAATGTTAACGATCAATTTGTTAGTGAAGATATTTATAAATCATAAAGGATTTTCTTAGCACAGGGTTTTATTTTTAATCACAAGTACATTTTTGCATTAAATTGTCAGCCTCTTTTATGATGGTGAAAACAAGACTTAGAATGGCCTTGCAGATAGATATATGGATGTTATATTTTGGGAATAAGCTTCATTCTAAAAGTTAGTTTCTAAATTAATGGTTTGAATTTGAAATAGTACGTTTTGACATAGAGACTTTCTTCTAGTTCGATATTGGATTCACAGCTAGCTTATATTAATCATATGTTATGAATTATTTGAAGAAAGTTCAGGACTTTGCTAATGCTGTCCCACTATTTTATCTTTGCTTCATGTCCTTTTCCCCCCTTTAAAGAGATTTTGTGTTCCACACCTGGAAATATAAAAAATGGAAGATTTACCGTTTACAAGGATGAATATCAGTACAATGAGGTAGTAACTTATATGTGTGATCCTTCAAATGGACCAGATGAATATTCTCTTGTTGGAGAGAGTAGGCTTATTTGTGTTGATTATGACAGATGGAGCAGTGATCCTCCGGAGTGTAAAGGTAATAATATTTGCATTTATTTCCTCCTGAGTCTGCAAAGATCATGGAAGCACTTCATAAATAGTTTTACCTACAAGTAAACAAAACAGTCATAAAGTTACTCCTCTTGCTAAATTGACTTCTAATTTAATTTAATATTGGTCAAATCAAATTAAAAGATAATTCTAGTTGCAGAGTTTCCCACCAGTCACTCCAATGTCCTTGGCATTCCAATTTATACATCATGAGCTACTGTGTATATGCATGAGCTAGAACTTTTTGGTTTTCTTGATTGTTTGAAAGCATCAGAAAACTCAACACACCCTGGCTTAAGAAATAAGAAAATTTTATCTTGTATTACAAGATCTCTGAGAGTTCTGGCTACAGGAATATTAAAAGACTAACCCACTAAGTATCCATCACTATATGAATAGATAAAGAAGATGTGGTGTGATGTGGTGTGGTATAGTGTATGTGTGTAATGGAATATTCAGTTCAGTTCAGTCACTCAGTCGTGTCCGACTCTTTGTGACCCCATGAATTGCAGCACGCCAGGCCTCCCTGTCCATCACCAACTCCTGGATTCTACTCAAACTCATGTCCAGCGATTCGGTGATGTCATCCAGCCATCTCATCCTCTGTCGTCCCCTTCTCTGCCTGCCCCCAATCCCTCCCAGCATCAGGGTCTTTTCCAATAAGTCAACTCTTTGCATGAGGTGGCCAAAGTATTGGAGTTTCAGCTTTAGCATCAGTCCTTCCAAAGAACACCCAGGATTGATCTCCTTTAGAATGGACTGGTTGGATCTCCTTGCAGTCCAAGGGACTCTCAAGAGTCTTCTCCAACACCACAGTTCAAAAGCATCAATTCTTCAGCGCTCAGCTTTCTTCACAGTTACACATTTTACTGTAGGCCGAAGTGGGTCCACATGCAGAAACTCTCTATTCAATTGAGTTCCAGATTTAGCATATCCATAATATTTTAAGAAATGTCTTCCTCAATTTACTATAGTGTAGAAAGACAACCCTATAAACATTTTTTTCATTTTTATCCACATTTTCTAATTGCTAAAGAACATAGTAACTTTTCTTTTCTCATTTAGTTTTTATCTGATTGGAGCAAGAATTCTATATTGTGAAATTTCTGAAAATAATGTGCACTGGAATGATGATTCCCCAATATGTGAAAGTAAGTACATCCTCTCTTTAGAATATAGAGCAGCATTTCTCAAACTTTTTGATGTGGTGAGTGTGAGTGAGTGAAAAGCACTCAGTCGTGTCTGACTCTTTGCGACCCCATGGACTATACAGTGGATGGGATTCTCTAGGCCAGAATACTGGAGTGGGGAGCCTTTTCCTTCTCCAGGGGATCTTCCCAACCCAGGGATTGAACCCAGGTCTACTACATCGCTGGCAGATTCTTTACCAGTTGAACCTCAAGGGAAGCCCCTTTGATGCAGGGACCCCTTTATTCTTTTAAACTAAAATAGACATCCAAGAGCTTTTCTTTATATGGTTATGTCTATTGATATTAATATTATACTGGAATTAAAGCTGAAAAAATTTTAAATAATTATTAATTCATTTTTAAGGAGAGTAATCTTAATACATGTAAATATATGCAACAAATTTTTATGAAAAATCAAAAAATTTTAAACCAAATAGAATTGTGGTACTGTTTTACCTTTTTCCATATTACTTAATCTTTTTCTAGAGTCCATGCACACTTTTTAATTTTTTAAAGTTAATTTATTTTTGGTTATGCTGGGTCTTTGTTACTATGCACAGGTGTTCTCTAGTTACTGTGAGCAAGAGGCTACTCTTTTTTATTTTATTTAATTTATTTATTTTTACACCAAAGTCATTTTGTATTGGAGTATAGTTGATTAATAATTTTGTGATAGTTTCGAATCCAACTGTACATACACATGTATCTCTTCTTCCCCGAAGCCCCCACCCATCCAGGTTGGCACATAACATTGAGCAGAGTTCCATGTGCTATACAATAGGTTTTTGTTGGTTACCCTTTTTAAATATAGCAGTGTGTACATGAGCTTTTCAAAGTCCTCAACTATCCCTTCCCCTCGGCAACCATGAGTTCATTTTCTAAGTCTGTGAATCTCTTTCTGTTTTCTAAGTAAGTTCATTGGTATCATTTCTTTCTAGTTTCCACATACAAGGGATGTCATATGACGTTTCTCCTTCTCTGTCTGACTTATTTCACTCAAGATCACACTCTCTAGGTCATCTGTATTTTGCTGTGAATGGCCTAATTCATTCTTTTTAATGGCTGTATGTATATATACACCACCTCTTCTTCATCCGTTCCTATGTCAATAAACATTTGGGTTTTCTCCATGTCTTGGCCGCTGTAAACAGTGCTGCAATGGACATTGGGGGGCATGTATCTTTTCGAGCCATGTTTTTCTCTAGGTATATGCCCAATAGTGGGATTGCAGGGTCATACGGTAGCTCTATTTTTAGTTTTTTAAGGAACCTCCATACCATTCTCCATAGTGGCTGTACCAATTTACATTCCTACCAACAGTGCAGGAGGATTTCCATCTCTCCACACCCTCTCCAGCATTTCTTGTTGGTGGATTTTTTTGGTGATAGCCATTCTGACCAGTGTGAGGTGATATCTCTTTGTCGTTTTGATTTGAATTTCTGTAGTAACCGGTGGTTTTGCACGTTTTCATGTGAGGCTGATCTTCGTTTCGGTGCGCAGGCCTCTCCCTGTGGTGCAGAGCACAGGCTCTGGATGCAGGGCTTCAGTGGCTGCAGCACAGGGCTCATTAGCTGTGGGTTGCAGGCCCTGGAACGCTCTGGCTTCAGTGGCTGTGGCCCACAAGCTTTAGCTTCCCACAGCATGTGGAGTCTTCCCAGACCAATGTCCTCTGCACTGACACATGGATTCCTATCCTCTGTATACCAAGGGAGTCTGCAAATTACTTTAATATCCGGCTTAAAGGAAGACATCTGGATTCAGCCTATTGCAAAATCACACAGTTTGTAACCTCTGAAAAATTTAACCGTACTCTCAAAGGGATGAAACTGAAAAACGACAGTAATAGTCAGCATTAATGTTAACGATCAATTTGTTAGTGAAGATATTTATAAATCATAAAGGATTTTCTTAGCACAGGGTTTTATTTTTAATCACAAGTACATTTTTGCATTAAATTGTCAGCCTCTTTTATGATGGTGAAAACAAGACTTAGAATGGCCTTGCAGATAGATATATGGATGTTATATTTTGGGAATAAGCTTCATTCTAAAAGTTAGTTTCTAAATTAATGGTTTGAATTTGAAATAGTACGTTTTGACATAGAGACTTTCTTCTAGTTCGATATTGGATTCACAGCTAGCTTATATTAATCATATGTTATGAATTATTTGAAGAAAGTTCAGGACTTTGCTAATGCTGTCCCACTATTTTATCTTTGCTTCATGTCCTTTTCCCCCCTTTAAAGAGATTTTGTGTTCCACACCTGGAAATATAAAAAATGGAAGATTTACCGTTTACAAGGATGAATATCAGTACAATGAGGTAGTAACTTATATGTGTGATCCTTCAAATGGACCAGATGAATATTCTCTTGTTGGAGAGAGTAGGCTTATTTGTGTTGATTATGACAGATGGAGCAGTGATCCTCCGGAGTGTAAAGGTAATAATATTTGCATTTATTTCCTCCTGAGTCTGCAAAGATCATGGAAGCACTTCATAAATAGTTTTACCTACAAGTAAACAAAACAGTCATAAAGTTACTCCTCTTGCTAAATTGACTTCTAATTTAATTTAATATTGGTCAAATCAAATTAAAAGATAATTCTAGTTGCAGAGTTTCCCACCAGTCACTCCAATGTCCTTGGCATTCCAATTTATACATCATGAGCTACTGTGTATATGCATGAGCTAGAACTTTTTGGTTTTCTTGATTGTTTGAAAGCATCAGAAAACTCAACACACCCTGGCTTAAGAAATAAGAAAATTTTATCTTGTATTACAAGATCTCTGAGAGTTCTGGCTACAGGAATATTAAAAGACTAACCCACTAAGTATCCATCACTATATGAATAGATAAAGAAGATGTGGTGTGATGTGGTGTGGTATAGTGTATGTGTGTAATGGAATATTCAGTTCAGTTCAGTCACTCAGTCGTGTCCGACTCTTTGTGACCCCATGAATTGCAGCACGCCAGGCCTCCCTGTCCATCACCAACTCCTGGATTCTACTCAAACTCATGTCCAGCGATTCGGTGATGTCATCCAGCCATCTCATCCTCTGTCGTCCCCTTCTCTGCCTGCCCCCAATCCCTCCCAGCATCAGGGTCTTTTCCAATGAGTCAGCTGTTCACATGAGGTAGCCAAAGTATTGGAGTTTCAGCTTTAGCATCATTCCTTCCAATGAACACCCAGGACTGATCTCCTTTAGGATGGACAGCTTGGATCTCCTTGCAGTCCAAGGGACTCTCAAGAGTCTTCTCCAACACCACAGTTCAAAAGCATCAATTCTTTGGTGCTCAGTTTTCTTCACAGTCCAACTCTCACATCCATACATGACTACTGGAAAAACCGTAGCCTTGACTAGATGGACCTTTGTTGGCAAAGTAATGTCTCTGCTTTGAAATCTGCTATCTAGATTGGTCATAACTTTCCTTCCAAGGAGTAAGAGTCTTTTAATTTCATGGCTGCAATCACCATCTTCAGTGATTTTGGAGCCCCAAAAAGTAAAGTCTGACACTGTTTCCACTGTTTCCCCATCTATTTCCCATGAAGTGATGGGACCAGATGTCATGATCTTAGTTTTCTGAATGTTGGAAGTGAGAAATAGATTTATGGGACTAGATCTGATAGACAAAGTACCTGATGAACTATGGATGGAGGTTCCTGACATTGTACAGGAAACAGGGATCAAGACCATCCCCATGGAAAAGAAATTTAAAAAAGCAAAATGGCTGTCTGGGGAGGCCTTACAAATAGCTGAGGAAAGAAAAGAAGTGAAAAGCAAAGGAGAAAAGCATCTGAATGCAGAGTTCCAAAGAATAGCAAGAAGAGATAAGAAAGCCTTCCTCAGCAATCAATGCAAAGAAATAGAGGAAAACAACAGAATGGGAAAGACTAGAGATCACATCAAGAAAATTAGAGATACCAAGGGAACATTTCATGCAAAGATGGGCTCGATAAAGGACAGAAATGGTATGGACCTAACAGAAGCAGAAGATATTAAGAAGAGATGGCAAGAATACACAGAAGAACTGTATAAAAAAAGATCTTCACGACCAAGATAGTCACAACGGTGTGATCACTCACCTAGAGCCAGACATCCTGGAATGTGAAGTCAAGTGGGCCTTAGAAAGCATCACTACGAACAAAGCTAGTGGAGGTGATGGAATTTGAGTTGAGCTCTTTCAAATCCTGAAAGATGATGCTGTGAAAGGGCTGCACTCAATATGCCAGCAAATATGGAAAACTCAGCAGCGGCCACAGGACTGGAAAAGGTCAGTTTTCATTCCAATCCCAAAGAAAGGCAATGCCAAAGAATGTTCAAACTACCACACAATTGCACTCATCTCACACGCTAGTAAAGTAATGCTCAAAGTTCTCCAAGCCAGGCTTCAGCAATACGTCAACCATAAACTTCCAGATGTTCAAGCTGGTTTTAGAAAAGGCAGAGGAACCAGAGATCAAATTGCCAACATTCGCTGGATCATAGAAAAAGCAAGTTATATGTATAATTCCCAAATATTTGAAAAGTATGCAAGACACTACTAAGGAACCTATGAGTCAAAGAAGCAGTCAAAAGGACAGCTAGAAAGTGTTTTGAATCAAATAAAAATTATAACACAACAGATCAATATATCAAAAGATGTGGGATACAGCAAAAGTATTGCTCAGAAAGATATTTTTAGTGTGAAATACTTATGTTAGAAAATTCTCAGATCAATCATCTAAGTTCTACCATAAGAAACTAAAAAAGAAGAACAAATTAAACCCAAAGCAAGAAAACACAAGGAAATAATAAAGTTAGAAATCCATGAAATTGAGAAGAGACACAAAACAGGGATAATCAAAGAAATCAGCCTGGTTCTTAGAGAAAATAGATGAAGTAGATAAACTTATAGACAGTCTGACAGGAAAAAAGATACAAATTACCAATAACAAGAGTGAAAACGAGAATATCACAAAATATCCTACAGACATTTGAAGAATAATAAGGAAGAAAACAAACCATTGTATGCCTATAAATTTGACAACTTAAACCTTCTCCCAAAGAGTACTATAAACCCTGTGTCCTCACTGGGGAATTCTACCAAACATTTAAGGAATAGATGGTAGCAGTTCTACACAAAGCCTTAAGAAAATACAAGAAGAGGGAATCCTCAATTCGTTTCATGAGGACAGCACTGCTCTGAGGCCAAAACCAGATTGTGTACAAGATAGTGATTTGACATTTACAAGATCAAAGCAAGTTGATCACCATGATGTGTCTATTGTGTATGTCGTAACCTCATAGCTTATCTATTTGATAACCGGAACTCTGTGCCTTTTAATCCACTTCTTTTATTTTGTGCATCCTCCCAACCACCTCCTCTCTGTCTATCACTTGTTCTCTGTATCCATGAATCTATTTCTGTTTTGTTTTGTTAGTCCATTTGTTTTATTTTGTAGATCCCACATATAAATGAAATCATATGGTATTTGTCTTTCTCTGACTGACATTTTACTTTGCATAATACCCTCTAGGTCCATCAATGCTGTCCTGAATGGAAAGATTCCATTCCTTTTATGGCTGGGTAATATTCCATTGTATACATACCACATCTTTTTCATCCATTACTACCCTTAGGCGCCTTCCATATCTTGTTGTTCAGTCACTATGTAGTGTCCGACTCTTTGCAACCCCATGAACTCCAGCACACCAGGATTTCCTGTCCTTCACTATCTCCCAGAGCTTGCTCAAACTCATGTCCATTGAGTCGATGATGCCATCCAACCATTTCACCCTCTGTCGTCCCATTCTCCTCCTGCCTTCAGTCTTTCCCAGCATCAGGGTCTTTTTCAGAGAGTTGGCTCTTCGCATCAGGTGGCCAAAGTATTGGAGCTTCAGCTTCAGTGTCAGTCCTTCCAATGAGTATTCAGAGTTGATTTCCTTTAGGATGGACTGGTTGGATCTCCTTGCAGTCCAAGGGACTCTCAAGAGTCTTCTCCAGCATCACAGTTCAAAAGCATCAATTCTTTGGCACTCGGTCTTCTTTATGGTCCAACTCTCACATCCATACATGACTACTGGAAAAATCATAGCTTTGACTAGAAGGACCTTTGTTGGCAAGGTGATGTATCTGCTTTTTAATACACTGTCTAGGTTTGCCATAACTTTTCTTCTAAGGAGCAAGCGTCTTAATTTCAGAGCTGCAACCACAGTCCACAGTAATTTTGGAGCCCAAAGGAAATAAAGTCTGTCACCGTTTCTATTTTTTGCCATGAAGTGATGGGACTGGATGCCATGATCTTCTTGTTTTGAATGTTGAGTTTTAAGCCAGCTTTTTCACTCTCCTCTTTCACCTTTATCAAGAGGCTCTTTAGTTCCTCTTAGCTTTCTGCCATTAGGTGGTGTCATCTGCATATCTGAGGTTATTGATATTTCTCCTGGCAATCTTGATTCCATATTGAGCTTCATCCAGCCTAGTATTTCACATGATGTAGTATGCATATACATTAAATGATCAGGGTAACAATATACAGCCTTGACGTTCTCCGTTCCCAATTTTGAACCAGTTTATTGTTTCTTACCCAGTTCTGTTGCTTCTTGACCTCCATACAGGTTTCTCAGGAGACAGGTAAGGTGATCTGGTATTCCCATCTCCTTAAGAATTTTCCACAGTTTGTTGTGATCTACACAGTCAAAGGCTGTAGAGTAGTCGATGAAGCAGAAGTAGATGTTTTTCTGTAATTCTCTTGCTTTTTCTATGATCCAACAGATGTTGGCAATTTGATCTCTGGTTCCTCTTCCTTTTATAAATCCAGCTTGTACATCTGGAAGTTCTTGGTTCACGTACTGTTGAAGTCTAACTAGGAGGATTTTGAGCATTACCTTGCTAGCTATTGTAAAAAAAAAAAAAAAATGCTGTAATGAAAAAAGTGCTGCACAAATCTTTTTGAATTAGTGTTTTGTTTTCTTTGGATTAATACCCAGAAGTAAAATTGCTGGATCATACAGTGGTTCTATTTTCCCCTAGGCTATGGCTCGCCGTATTCATTTCTATACACTATCTTTCGAAGTAGAAATTAACTGTTCTTTAAATGTTTATTGCAATTCACCTGTGAACCCACATAATCCTTATTTCGTTTGTGGAGTTATTTGATTACTGATTCCATTTCATTACTAGTAGTCAGCATACTCACATTTTCTATTTCTTCTGGACTCAATATTGGAAGAGTGAATGTTTCTGAGAATTTATCCATTTATTCTAGGCTTTCCAACTTTGGATGTATAATTGTTCATAGTATTCTCTATGATCCTTTGTATTTTTGTGGTATTGGTTGTAACCTCTATTTTTTATTTCATTTACTTGTATCCTTTCTTTTGTTTCTTGATGAGTGTGGCTATATGTTTGTCAATTTATCTTTTCAATGAACCATCTCTTATCTTCATTGTTTTTTACTCAATTTCATTTATTTCCACTCTGTTCTTTATTATTTTCTTCCTTGTACACATTTTGTGGGGAGGGTTGTTCTTTTGTTGCTATGGGTATAAGTTTAGATTGTTTACTTGAGACTTCTTGTTCTTGAGGTAAACCTGTGTGGCTTTAATCTTCTCTCTTAGACTGCTTTTCCTGTGTTGCACAGATTTGAAACACACCATTTTCATTTTCATTAATCTTAAAAATATTTTTATATTCTTTTGATCTCTTCAGTGAATGACTGACTGTTTAGTAACATGTTTTTTGGTTTCCATGTGGCATTTTTTTCCAGTTTTCTTCTGCGGTTGATTTGTGATTGGAAAAGATATTTGATCATAGATTCAAATGTAAGACCTAAACTCTAAGACTTTATGGGAAGAGATAGAAAATATTTATGAGTAACCAAAGATTGCTTTGAAAACCTTAGAAGCATTATCCTTTAAAGAAAAATAAATAAACCAGACTTCTTAAAATCTCAGAACTGCTGCTCTCAAACACATTGGAGAAAGAAAAAAAAAAGCCATAGACTGTGATAAAATGTTTGCCAAGGACATTTCTGAATGGACTTCAAACTATGATAAATAAAGAACTCTTAAAACACAATATGAAAGAAGCAACCCAATTTACAAAAAAAAGGGGGAACATATTTGAATGGAATTTTTTCACCAAAGAAGAAATGTGAATGCCAATGAAGTATATGAAATGTTGCTCAATATCATCAGTAATAACAGAAACTTAATTTAACACCATGATGAGAAACCACTAAAAACCTATTAGAATGCCTGAAATTAAAAACAGTAACTAACAATTCCATGTTTTGGTACGGATATGATGTATTTGAAACTCCAATACATTACTGTTAAGAATGCAAAGTGGTATGACCATTTTGGAACACAATTTAGCAATATTTTATATAGTTAAGCATCCACTTAAGTGTTCAATCCCTGGGTCAGGAAGATCCGCTAGAGAAGGGCACGGCAACTCACTCCAGTATCCTTGCCTGGAGAATCCCGTAGACAGAGGTGCCTGGTGGGCTATGTTTCATAGGGTTGCAAAGAGTTGGACGTGACTGAGGAACTAACACTTCAAGGTACAACTCAGCGATCAAAGTCAAGTGCAAACATGTACAGATGGAAGCCTCCATGAGAATGTTCATAGCATCCTTATCATAATCATCTCGCTCTGGAAACAAGCGAGAATTTCCTGTCAATTGGAACCTGCCGGGTTACAGTCTGTAGGGTCTCAGAGAGTCGGACAAGGCTAAGTGACTACCACCTTTACTTTTTCATTTGCATCTATTGCAGATTTAATCTCATAAGATATTCTCTTGAAGTCACTGCCCAGTCCAGCGCTTTTTGGTTTTGCTTTGTTTCCAAGTTCTGCAAAACCTATTAGCAGATCCTGAAGTCAAGCTAGAGTGTCATGATCTATAATTTACTTCTGGAGAAGCAGAAAGAGAAAGTGAAGTCAAGTCGCTCAGTTGTGTCCGACTCTTTGCATCCCCGTGGACTGTATCTCTGTCCATGGGATTCTCCAGGCAAGAGTACTGGAATGGGTTGTCATTTCCTTCTCCAGGGGATCTTCCCCACCCAGGGATCGAACCCAGGTCTCCCACATTGCGAGCAGACGCTTTAACCTCTGAGCCACCAGGGAAGTCTGGAAAAACAGAGTAGAACGGGAAATAGCAGAGCACACTGGTGTGAGGGCTAAGTATTAACTTGAAACCTGATCTTGGGTCTGCATGCTTGTATACTGCTTTACAACTTAAAAATTGTTTCCTGATCTCTTGATTGTAGTCCAAAATGTTTGGAAAACGCTGTCCTAATTACATTGGCCTTTGTATTTCTTGAACATCCCAATTCCTGTGTGTTTTTGCCATATGAAAACTTTTTTATTTTTTGTATTTTTTTTCATAACTGGCTTCTTTTAAACTTTTAAATTTGAGCCCAACTATTACCTTCTCCAAAAGTCTTTACTATCTTTCTAAAAGAACAAGGTATGTAATTAGTCTCAGCATGAGCTGAAAAAAATCCTAGAGCTGAAGAATATCAAAAGTCACTTTTGAACTTACCCTAAATTTGTATCTGACAGTCAGACCTTTTCAAAACTTGTCAGCACTGGGGAAAAAAAAATGTAGAGAAGTCAATAAACTATAATGATAGTCTGTTCCTAGTAGAAAAACATTATTAGATCCCTCTAAATCTGTTTCCCTGGAAGTTGAATGCACAAATAAAGTCTTTTTTTTTTTTTTCTAATTAACACCCTGCCTTTCATTCCTTGCTTCTTTCTTCCCACCAGTAATTATTACTTTGCACTAGATTTTTGCTCCTATGTGAAGCAGATTTCTATTAATTTTGGAATTTCTCCACTTTTCAGTGGTCAAATGTGACTATCCAGTTGTTGAACATGGAATGATATTATCAGGATTTAGAAGAAAATTTTACTACAAAGCGCAAGTTGTATTTAAATGTAACCAGGGTTTTTCCCTTCATGGCAGCAGCACAATTGTCTGTAACGCAAACAGTGTTTGGGAGCCCAAGTTACCAACGTGTACTAAAGGTACGACGGTGTCTTTCTCCTCACTGGTTTTTTTTTTTTTTTTTTTTTTTTTGACAGTAAATTTCAATGATACAGAATAACAGAAAAGAAACACTTTTGGTGCTCATATCTGTCTTATAGCCATTTCCATGTTACATGCATGACAACTAATTCACAAAGCTGCTGTTTTGATTTTTCTGTGCTTTTATAGGCTCTTAAAATGTGATGTTATATACATCGCAGATGCATAAATTTCTCTTGTTCAGCATCTTTACGTGTAAAATGGATAGGAAACATTTTTCAGTGTAAATTAAAGCAATTGCATTTTTAAGTAAGTAAGTATGTAAATGGACAGAAAGTGGTAAATTCCAAGTAATTCAATGAGTTTATATTTTTGTTTTCCAGCGCCAATTGCTGCTACTACTGAGCCTTCACCTACCCATGCTTCAGGTTTCATAAAGTCCTGCTCATATTTGTCAATATCCTTTAAATTCTTTGTGAATTTTCAAAATCTTTTAAATGTCTGGTGACTTACACTCGCTGTAATTTTTGGTCATAGAAGGAGGGAGAATGCATTTACAACCATTTTTGTACTGAGTCTAAAATTATTTACTAAACCAGACGTGTAAACTTAGGTAATGTATATAAACTTGTTTACGTACACGTGTAATGATGGAGTGCCTCCCTCACTGTGTGATAGCAAAGTTACAACAGGATGCATTTAAAGCACTGAGCACAGCGCCTCATGTCTAGAAAGCTCTTAAACGGAGCTCACCTGATGCCCAGTTTCACTGTAATTAGTATTAGTGTAGAGGAAGAGCCACAGCTTCTGTTTTTTAACATGTATGTTTTCTGTATCATCAACATAGATAATTTATTCATTTTAAAAGTGACCTGTTGACACCTGTACAGGGTATCATCTGGGTCCAGGAATGTGTTTCATTTTCCTGCCAATAAGGAATTTGGTTCTTTTTAAATAGTGTAATTTTAACTGAGAAATTTCGGCTGTCTTCAGAACAAGACTGGTGTTTCTACTCCTCACCCCCAACACCTGCCAACCCATGCAATTATTATTTTTCTCTTTACTTGGCTTTTTTGTGTGTGTGTGGCAGCGGAAAATAAGTTTTATAACAACTGAAGGGCAGGAAACGTCCCTACTTACTGAAATGAAATAGAGACTTCCTGGCAGCAACCACTGATCAGCTACTCTTCCTAAGACTTGAACGACTATTTTGATATTTCCTGACTTCAGGGCTGCTGTCTCTTCTCTTTGGTTGCAGCAGAAGCAAGAGACAAGGGAAAGAGTGGGAAGACAGCATTTTTATGATTTATTGCTTGTTACCTTCTACATAATACAAAGCTATAGTGAACATTCTTATGCGCACAATTTTATGTACCTGTATACATACATTTAGGTTAACTTCCCAGAAGTAGAATAACAGAGTTTGGAAAATACATTTATTTTTCATTTTGAGAAATAATCTTTTAAAAAATGAAAAATCAAAATCAATTCTATATTTTGTACTGATGAGACTGATGAATTAAATTTATTTTTCCAGGTCCTCGTCCAAATACAACTACAGTGCCAAGTTCGACAGGTCCAGTACCTCTTTATCCTATCTACACAGTTAGAACTTAAAAGGTGATGGGTGAAAAATGATATCCTGTGCTAATTTTGCATTTTTAATTATCAATGAAGCTGAATTTTTTAATCTACTTTCACTGATTTTTGGACCTCTGTTCATTTTTTCTCTGTGGTTTCAGAAGTATTTTCTTGTTAACTTATCAGAACTCATTATAAGTTAAAGCCCTTTTAACATGAAGTGGAATTTTCTTTTAGGTTTTTTGTCTTATTTTACTAGTCACTTGTATAAAATTGTAAGATTTTATACTATTGAATATAGATTGCTTTATAACTTTTAATTAAAAAATAGTATCTAACATACATTTGTAAGATTTGTCCTTATTTATTGAAATGAAATGGAGGTTTTCTGGCAGAGACAGGAACTGATCAGCTACTCTTCCTAAGACTTGAGAGACTACTTTGATATGGTGGAAGGAATTGTCTTCCTGACTTCAGAGCTGCTATCTCTATCTTCTTTTCTTTGGTTGCAGCAGAAGCAAGAACAAGAGAAAGAGTGGGAAGACAGGATTTTTATAATTTATTATTTGTTACCTTCTACATAATACACAGCTATATGGTGAACATTCTTATGCATACAATTTTATGTACTTATATAAATGTATATTTAGGTTAACTTCCCAGAAGTAGAATAACAGAATTGGGAAAATACATTTATTTTTCATTTTGAGAAATAATTTTTTAAAAACTGAAAAACCAAAATCAATTCTATAATTTTGTACTGATGAGACTGATGAATTAAATTTATTTTTCCAGGTCCTCATCCAAATACAACTACAGTGCCAAGTTCGACAGGTTGAGTACCTCTTTATCTTATCTACTTGCTGCTGCTGCTGCTAAGTCGCTTCAGTCGTGTCCGACTCTGTGCGACCCCATAGGCAGCAGCCCACCAGGCTCCCCCATCCCTGGGATTCTCCAGGCAAGAACACTGGAGTGGGTTGCCATTTCCTTCAATGCATGAAAGTGAAAAGTGAAAGTGAAGTCGCTCAGTCGTGTCTGACTTTTAGCGACGCCATGGACTAAAGCCTACCAGGCTCCTCTGTCCATGGGATTTTCCAGGCAACAGTACTGGAGTGGGGTGCCATCGCCTATCTACATACGTAGAACTTGATAAGGTGATGGGTGAAAATGATATCCTGTGCTAATTTTGCTTTTTAAATTATCAATGAAGCTGAATTTTTTATCTACTTTCACTCATTCTTGCACCTTTGTTCATTTACCTATGTGGTTTCAGAAGTAATTATCTTGTTGACTTATCAGAACTCATTATATGCATTAAAACCCTTTTAACATGAAGTGGAATTTTCTTCTAGTTTTTTTCTTTGCCTTATTTTTACTAGTCACTTGTATAAAATTGTAAGATTTTATACTATTGAATATAGATTGCTTTTTATAACTTTTAATTACATAAGTAGTATACTAACATACATTTGTAAGATTTGCCCTTATTTATTGAAATGAAATGGAGGTTTTCTGGCAGGGACAGGAACTGATCAGCTACTCTTCCTAAGACTTGAGAGACTACTTTGATGTGGTGGAAGGAATTGTCTTCCTGACTTCAGGGCTGCTGTCTTGGGCGTCTCTTAGGTTTCAGCAGAAGCAAGAGACAAGAAGAATAGTAGGAACAGCATTAGCCTGGGCAGACCTCACTCAGGGGCCTAGTGTGGCTTGGCTCACAAGTAACATCACTTTCCCATTGTTTAATGGTTCCACTTTCCCATTGTTTAATGACTCGAAACAAATGTCACTTACTGCCTCTTGTTTGTTTTTTTCCTTCTGCCCTAACATTTTGAGGAAGTGAGAGGCATTATTCATGTTAACATGGTAACTGGAACATCTTTTTATAATTCCTATAAACCTGGTACCCTCACTGAGTTGACTCATTGAGTACCTTGGTGAGTGCTGTGACGTTTTGTGGGGAAAGAGATTTTTTTTTTTTGGTGGATGATATATAAAGATTGCATATATTTACTCATTGACCCACCAATGTTTAATCACCTGTTCCTAATGGGAATAGGCACTGTGGTAACTATATTGATATGCTCTTTTGAAAGAATTGATTGTAAGCATTTCATAAAGCATTTATAAAACACTGATCCAGTTTAGTGTTTGAACGAAGACAGACTTGTGAGGGCAGGTTTATAAAGAAGATAAATTACAAGGACCTTTTTTAAAATATAAAAATCAAAATTCCTCATGAGAGGACATGAGTTAGAATTTTTATCATCAGAACATGAGTTTTTATCATCAGTTAGAAAAAGACTATGAAAAGGATCATTAGTGAAATGTAATGGCATAAAGTAGAAGTGATTGTGTGTGTGTCTGCTCAGTCGAGTCTGACTCTTTGTGACCCCATTAACTGTAGCCTGCCAGGCTCTTCTGTCCATGGAATTTTCCAGGCAAGAATACCGAAGTGGATTGGCATTTCCTTCTCAAGGGCATCTTCCAGACCCAGGGACACCCGCATCTCTTTCATCTCTTTCATTAGCAGATAGATTCTTTACCACTGTGCCACCTGGGAATTTTATGCCCTTCCAGGGAGGTGTGATTATGTGATTATGTGTGTATGAAAAAATGTGGGCAAAATATGAGGTGAAAAAGAAACGATGCAAAATATGAGGTGAAAAAGAAACAATACAAAATCTGTAGCATCATACTATGCGGATGGTATTTTTAAAACATTGTATATTTATTCTGAATACATGATCTTTGTGATTTATTATTTCTTAATTTCTAAGATTTCCATTATATAATACAAAGCTATAGTAAACATTTGTATGTATACATTCTTATGTACTTATGTTAATATACGTTTTGGTTAACTTTCCAGAAGTAGAATAGCATAGTTTGGAAAGGATGTATATTTTTCATTCCGAGAAGTCATTCATTTTGTGAAATAATCTTAAAGAGTGAAACATCAAAATTAAATCTATAATTTTGTATTGATGAAATGGGTGAATTGAATCCAATCAATTTTTCCAGGTCTTCGTCCAGCTACAACTGCAACATCAAGTCATACAGGTTCAGTACCTCTTTATCTTACTAACATTGGTTAGAATTTAATAAGGTGGTGAGTGAAAATGATGTAATATACTAATTTACATTTTTAAATTATCAGTAAAGCTGAATTTTTTGTCTGCTGTCGTGTATTTTGGTACTTTGTTCATTTTTCTATGAAGTTTCTGAAATCTTTTTTTGGTCAATTTATTATTTAAGCTCTTTTAACATGAAGTGGAATTTTCTTCTAGGTTTTTTCTTTGCCTTATTTTACTAATCAGTTTTCTTTTAAGATTTTATTCTATTTCTTATAGATTGCTTTCTGCAGCTTTTAATTATATAATAGATACCAATATGAAAACTGAAAGTTGAAAGTTAGTCGCACAGTCGTGTCCAACTCTTTGCAACCCCCATGGACTGTAGCCCACCAGGCTCCTCCGTCCATGGAATTCTGCAGGCAAGAGTACTGGAGTCAGTTGCCATTTCCTTCTCCAGGGGATCTTCCCAACCCAGGGATCAAATCCAGGTGTCCTGCATTCCAGGCGGATTCTTTACCATCTGAGCTAATCGCAAAGGTTGCAAAAGCATACAGAGTAAAAGATTAGTTCTCCACCTCTTTCTCTGATCTATTATCTAAGCTAATATCTTTAGAGTTTAGGGTGTCTTTTTAATCTATTTCTACACATCAGCATTCTTATTTCTATACATATTTTAGCATTTTTTTTCTTTTTTGTCCAAAAATGTCATTATGCTGTTCATATTTTTCTGAAATTTGCACTTTTTCCACTTGAACTGGAGCTGTAGTTAGATTTATTCCCATCTTTTTAAATGATGATTTTAACATGTACCATATTTCACTCAACTATTATCTCAGTGGTAATTTATGAGTGCAGAATTTTTACATTAATAGGAAGTTGGATGTGTTGATGTTTTCCCTAATGACTATGAGTGTTGTGTCTCTCTTAAAAAAAGTTTCAGATCTTCTCCATGCTAAATTATATAAATGTTTCCACAACGTGACTGTGTGGTTGCGTTATATCACTGATTCATCTCACATTCTTTATGCCCTGGGAAATGAGATTGCGCTCCTCCTCATTCCACCGACCTTCATCCAATTGTAGGGAATATGCTGTGCACAGGCCTGTACTATAATTAACAGGGCCTCTTTGAAAAATAAAAATGATTTTCTCATCACTCCCAGATGAAGGGCTGGAAGCAGTAAAAAGTACATTGTGGAAAGACATGTTGAAAACAAGATGTTGAAGTACTGATGTGAGTGATGGAAAACCATAGTGACTGTTCCCGTAACCAGAGCCTTGAGGGAGTTGCTGAGAAAGGGCATCACTAGCTAAACAAAGTCATGAAAGGCCTGAAGGTTTGACACTGAGGACTGTGCATTGTTTATCTTTATCTGGGATCTGAGATTGTAAAGAACAGATATCTCTAGAGCATATCTGTAGAAGGAAGTAGAAGTTAAAAATAAAAGGCATGCAAGGATTAGGATCTGGGCTTTTGCCTGCGAAGGACATCAGCCCCCTGATCCCCACTTTATGTCTGAGTCTTATTTTTCCTTATTCTTCTGCGGCACCACTCCCTCAGGTCAGTTCGTTGCTGGGCTGGTCCTGACACCAGTGAGAAGCAGCACCATTTGTTGAGTAAGTTGTCTCCTTTCCAGCTTGTGAAAGTGCCAGTTTTTATCACACACTAAATTCATGCGTGATCTGATCTTTCTGTTCCCTTGAATTCTGCCCATTCCTGCCCCAGCACCAAATCGATGTTTTGATTACAGCACAATGATACATTTAATATCTGGCAGTACATTTCCTTTTCAGATGCTCAGGCTACTCTCTGTGTTAATTTTTCTAGATAAACTTCTGTTTTATTTTACTGACATTTTTAACTAGTTTAATTGTACATTTCAGTGGCATTAAGTATATTCACATTTTTGTGCAGCCATTACTACCATCTATCTCCAAATGCTTTTCATCATCTCAAAATGAAACCTTATGCCTATGAAACAATAACTCCCTTCTTCCTCCTCTAGCCCTGCTAAGCATTGCCTGTGTCTATGAGTTTCACTGTTCGAGGTGCCTCACAGAGTTGGAATCACTTCTGGTTTATTTCACTTCACATAATGTTTTCAAGGTTCATCTACCTTGTAACATGTATCAGAACTTTATTACTTTTGTAACTTAATAATATTCTATTATATAAACCACATTTCCTTAATTCTTTCATTTGTTGAAAAACCCTTGATTTGTTTCCACCTGTTGGATATTCTGAATAACGCTGCTCTGAACACTGGCATTCAAGTATCTGAGTCCCTATTTTTAATTTGGTGGTTATGTACCTAGAAATAAATTGCTGGGTTATATAGTAATCGTACGTTTATTTTTTTTGAGGAACAGCCATAGAGTCTTCCACAGCAGCTGACTATTTTATGTTCCCTCCAGTGATGCATAAAAGTTCTGATTTCTCCATCTTTTTGCCAGCACTTGTTATTTCCTGTTTTTTTTTTTATATAATCCATACCAATATATGAGAAGTAGTATCTCACTGTGGTTTTTCTTTGCATTTCTACAATTATTAGTGATTGATTATCTCTTCATGTGCATATTGTTGGTCTTTTCTATATCTTCTCTGGAGAAATGTCTGTTCAAGTCCTTTGCCCAATTTTGAATTGGATCTTTTTTCAATTTTTAAAAGCTCATAATATATGTTGAAGGTTAGTCCCTTATCAGATATATAATGCAGTTGTTCCCTCCCATTCTGTGGACTGCTCTCTCTCTGATGACAGTGTCCCTTTTTAAACATCAGTGTTTGGTTTTGATGAAACCCAGCATGTCTGGGCTTTTGGCGTCACATCCGAGAAATCACTGCAGACCCCACATCCTGAAGCTGTCCTCCATGTTCTCTAAGAGTTCCGTAATTTTAGCTCTTAAGTTCGTGGTTCATTTTTGTTCCTTTCTTCTTTTCCTCTCTTCACTTGTGCTCTGATGACTATATTTAGTGTTATGTTGGATTCCTTACTTGTCAGGGGCCAGAGTGAGACACTCCGCCCATGGCAAAGGTCATGAGGAAGGAGGCTCGACATACACAAAGGCGGGATCGAGCCTCAGGAGTCCCCCTGGAAATCCTCGAGCATCTACCCCCATAACCAGAGCCTGCCTACTTTACTACTTTGTGCTCCCACCTACACCTCTGACTTTACGGGGGGCTGTCCCCCACCACCTCTTTCGGAGAAGGAGTTAACCTAGAGCTCCAGTTAATAAAAACTCCTGGGCGTGACAAGAGTGTTTTAACCTACAAACTCCTCTGAAGGTTCTCTAGCCTGCCTGACAGGCTTGTCCGGCCACATGTGATTGCTCACAGCCTCCCAACCGTGAGAGGCACGAGATGCTTTAAACCTTCTAAAAACAGGTTCCTTAGAAAAGTTAGAAAACCATTAGTATAAGTATAGTGGGCTGATTAGAAATTGTATTGGTGAAGGGTTTTTCATTTGTTGAGCCAATGTTTGTTGCTAAGTCTCCACATCCCTTGCCCTTATACACATTAATGAATATATAGAAGAAATAAGTATTAACCTTTGATATAAATCACGTTAGACCTTAGGCTAAGTAAATTCTTTCCTTAACTAAAACCCACTACACCCTCACCCTATAGGAATGTAACTTTATTTGGGTGGCGTCTGTTTTGAGAATAATCACCCCTGGAGAAATAAGTGTCCTGGTTGACTGACTGCTGTCGCAAGGAGAGGGTCATAAATTGTCAGCAGGCCCCCTGGCCAGAAGATGATGTAACACCCCTAAGACCTCTGTATACATTTGTATGAAGCACCTGACTTTGATAAAAGTCAGGACTGCTGACCCCACGTGACTTTTGCATAACATCTCAGTGTAAAAAAGTAGACCATGGAAAATAAAGAATTGGGATCAGTTTCTCGAAATACTGGTCTCCCCATGTCGCTCTCTCTCTTACACTCTGGCTGAGTCTCCATCTGGAGCGTGGAACCCGCCATGCTTACTAATCTTGCCTGGGCTTCTAAGATCCGACCGGGGAGGCCTCAGTGTCTCCTCTCCTTCAGGAGAACGGAAGGACGTCTGCGGCCTACATAAGTGGTGCAAACTTCTTGTCTTGAAGTTTTATTGGTTTCCCGCATAAACCAAGCTACTCAGCCTCTTTTCTCCACTGAATTTTCCTACTGAGCTATCCTCATTCTATTACTCTTTACATCTCTAATTAATATCTAATTGAAGCTATTGTATCCTGATCCTCGCCGACGCCGTCCCCGCTGCAAGCTCCCTGGATCAGCCGGGGCTGGACCCCAGCACTTACTCTTTCTTATGGGTGTATCTATGATAGAGTTTTGTTTCATGATTCTCATGACATTTACAAATATCCAACATATGGTTATTTTAGTTGCTAAACTCTTAATTTTGAACTAATTCTAACAACGCTGGATTTTTACTCTATCCCATCACATTTAATGTTTGTCCCATCATATTTTTGTTTTGCTCATCTTTTAACTATTTATGGCGGATATAGATGATTTTACTGTAGCAGGGCTAGTACTGGCTGACTCGTTGGTAGAGCTGGGGAAACAGGCTGTGAGCCTCAGAGCAGGTGTCAGCCTTCTGGTCCATAGGGCAGTGGCCTGGAGGGTCCTGGTGAGCTGGTCATATCCTGACGTAGCTGACTATAGTGTCAGGGTGTCCTGGAGCTGTTGCTGTCCTGCTGCTGGATGGGGGTCTGACCTTGGGGAAGCTGGCTGAGGGGCTGACCGTTGCTGGTGCTGGTATCAGGCTGAAGTTGGTGGGGCTGCTGCCCATGGGGTTCCAGGACTCGTTCTGGCCCACTGGTGAGGAGAGTCAGGGACTAGGGTCTGACTGCAGCATACTGGGTCAGGTCCTGGACCGTCTGGAGGGCAAGGATGGGTTCCGGAGGATAGAAGATGACACTTCCCTGCTTGTGGGTGGGGTTGTGTTACCACTCCAATAACTGCTCAGTCTGCAGTGTCGAGACCATTTTGCCCACCTTACTGGGCGGGGAAGGGTCATATCACAGTCTTGGTGCTAATAAGATAGAGTGAGGATTTCAAAATGATGCTTGCCAGCACCAGAGTCTTTGTGGTATGAGTTCCTAACAGTGGCTACTGCCAGCCTCTGGTCCCCAGAGTGAGTCCTCGCTATCTTCTGCCTCTCCAAGATCAGCAAGTAGATCTAAGCCGAGATCTTTTCAAGTTGCTGCTTTGGCCCTGGGTCTCGAGAGTATATGACATTTTATTTGCACCCTTCACAGTGGAGTCTCTATTTCCTAAAACTCCCTGGATCTCCCAAAAGTATGCCATGCTGGCCTTCAAAGCCAAACATTCTGGGGTGGGGGGTGCTTGTCTTCCTGGTGCAGGATCCCCAGGCTGGGGAATCCCATGTGAAACTCAGACCCCTCCTTCCGTGGGGAGAGCTTCTGCAATTGTAATGGTCGCCAAATTTGTGGGTCAGCTCCCCAGAGTTACAGTTACTGTTTATACTATGTCTCTGGTCCTCTTTCCTGTCTCACATTGGTTCCTTCTTTATATCTTTAGTTGTAAAGATCATTTATGCTAGTTTCCAGGTCATTTTCATCCATTTGTTGTTCAGTTGCTAAGTCATGCCTGACTCTTTGCAGCCCCATGGACAGCAGGATGCCAGGCTTCGCAGTCCTTCACCATCTCCTGGAGCTTGCTCAAATTCATGTCCATTGAGTCGGTGATGCTATCCAACTGTCTCATCCTCTGTTGCCCACTTCTCCTCCTGCCCTCAGTCTTTCCCAGCATTAGGGTCTTTCCCAATGAGTCAGCTCTTCACATCAGGTGGCCAAAGTATTGGACCTTCATCTTCAACATCAGTCCTTCCAACAAATATTCAGGGTTTGTTTCCTTTAGGACTGACTGGTCTGCTCTCCTTGCAATCTAAGGGATGCTCAAGAGTCTTACCACAATTCAAAAGCATCAACTCATAGGTGCTCAACCTTTTGGGGGCTTCTCTGTTGGCTCAGACTGTAAAGAATCTGCCTGCTGGAGACTAACACCTTCAACTTTCACTTCATGACCTTCTTTGTGGTCAACTCTCACATCCATACAGGACTACCAGCAAAGTTTTGACTATATCTTTGTTGGCAAAGTGATATCTCTGCTTTTTAATATACTTCCTAGGTTTGTCATAACTTTCCTTCCAAGGAGCAAGCATTTTTAATTTCATGGCTGCAAGCACTATCTGCACTAATTTTGGAGCCCAAGAAAATAAAATCTGCCACTGTTTTCCCATCTCTTTGCCATGAAGAGATGAGACCAGATGCCTTGATCTTAGTTTTTTGAATGTTGAGTTTTAAACTAGCTTTTCCACTCTCCTCTTTCACACTTATCAAGAGGCTCTTTAGTTCCTCTTCACTTTCTGCCATTAGAGTGGTATCATCTGCACATCTGAGGGTGTTGATATTTCTCCCAGAAATCTTGATTACAGCTTGTGATTCATCCAGCCAGACATTTCTCATGATGTACTCTGCATAGAAATTAAATAAACAGTGTGACAATCTTTTTATTCTATTGCCTTCCTCTATTTCTTTGCATTGTTTACTTACGAAAGCTTTCTTATCTCTCCTTGCTATTCTCTGGAACTCTGCATTCAGATGGGTGTATCTTTCCATTTCTCCTTTGTCTTTTGCTTCTCTTCTTTTCTCAACTATTTGTAAAGCCTCCTCAGACAATGACTTTGCCTTCTTGCATTTCTTTTGCTTTGGGATGGTTTTGGTCACCACCTCCTGTGCAATGTTTGGAACCTCCTTCCATACCTCTTCAGAACTCTATATACCAGATCTAATCTCTTTAATCAAAAATAACAGGATGATCTCGGTTCGTTTCCAAGGCAAACCATTCAACATCATGGTAATCCAAGTCTATGCCCCAACCACTAATGCTGAAGAAGCTGAACAATTCTTTGAAGACCAACAAGACCTTCTAGAACCAACACACACACACACACACACACACACACACACACACACAAACAAAAACAAGAAACACAGATGTCCTTGATTGGAATGCAAAAGTAGGAAGCCAAAAGATACCTGGAGTAAAAAGCAAGTTTAGCTTTGGAGTACAAAATGAAGCAAGGCAAAGGCTAACAGAGTTTTGTCAAGAGAACACACTGCTCATAGCAAACACCCTCTTCCAACAACACGAGAGGATTCTACACATGGACATCACCAGGTGGTCAATACTGAAATCAGGCTTCCCCGGTGGCACAGCTGGTAAAGAATCCGCCTGCAATGCAGGAGACCTGGGTTCAATCCCTGTGTCACGAAGATCCCCTGAGAAGGGAATGGCAACACACCCAGTGTTCTTGACTGGAGAATCCCAAGGACAGAGGGGCCTGGTGGGCTATAGTCCATGGGACTGCAAAGAGTCGGACACGACTGAGCGACTAACACACATCCGGTTTTCCAAGATTCATTTTTTAAAAGATTGCCCGTTCACCATTAAATTTTCTTAGTACCCTTGAGAACTGTCATTTGACCATAAAAGTGAAAGTTTATTTCTGGGCTCTCTGTTCTTTTTTTTTTTTTTTTTCAATTGAAATATAGCTGTTTTACAGTATTTTTTCAGGTGTACAACATAGTGATTTTTTTTATTTTTAAAGATCATACTCCATTTAAAGTTATCCCAAAATAATAGCTCTATTTCCCTGAGCTGTACAATACATCCTGTTCTGTCTGGGCTCTCTATTCTATTGCATTGGTCCATCTGTTTTTCCTCTGTGATTATACGGTTTGTTTTGATTATTGTAGTTTTTTAAGTAAATTCTGAAATTAGAAAAAGTGAGTCTTTTCAACTTTGCATTTCCTTATCGGGAGATTTTCTTGTCTATTCTACTCCCTTGAGATTCCATATAAATTACAGGTTTAATTTGTCTCTTTATGAAAAACGCATTTTCAGTATGGTCAAAGGGTTGCATTTAATCTGTATATTGGTTTGTATGGTATTAACATCTTTAGAATATTGTCTTCCAATCCATGAATGCAGGATTTGCGTTCATATTTTTATATCTTCTTCAATTTCTTTAAGCAATGCTTTGTAGTTCAGTGTGCAAGTCTTTCACCTCTTTGGTTACTTTTATTCCTCTTGTATTTTATCCTTCTTGATGCTACTTTATTGGATTTTTTAAAAAATTTTATTTTTGATTATTGTAGCTCAGCTGGCAAAGAATCTGCCTGCAATGTAGGAGACCTGGGTTCAATCCCTGGTTTGGGAAGATCCCCTGGAGAAAGGAAAAGCTACCCACTTCAGTATTCTGATCTAGAGAATTCCATGGGCTGTATAGTCCATGGGGTCTCAAAAAGTCGGACACGACTGAGCGACTTACACTTTCGCTTTTAGATTGTCCATTGGTAGTGTATAGAAATGCAACTGATTTTTGTTGATTTTATAGCTTCCAACTTTGTTGAATTAATTTTTCTAATAGGTTTGTGTGTATTTGTGCATTTGTATGTATGTATAATCTTTAGAGTTTTCCACTTAAAAGATTATTTAATGTGGAACAAGATCATCTTATTTCTTCTTCCCCAGTTTGGATGCTTTTTATTGCTTTTTCCTGCCTAATTGCTCTGATTAGGCAAGAAAAAGAAATTAAAATACCATTTTATGTTGCTATAAATGGCAAACGTGGGCATCCTGTATTATGACTTAAGGGAAAAAATCAATCTTTTACTACTGAGTATGGGTCTTCCCAGGTGCCTCACAGGTAAAGAATGCAGGAGACACAGGTTTAGTCCCTGGGTTGGGAAGATCCCCTGGAGAAGGAAATGGCAACCCACTCCAGTATTCTTGCCTGGGAAATTCCATGAACAGAGGAGCCTGGTGGGCAACAGTCTGCGGGGTCTCAAAGAGTCAGACACGACTGAGTAAGCACAAAAGCACTATTGAGTATGTTGTTAGCTATGGGTTTTTCATAAATGATCTTTATTATGTTGAATTTCATTCTATTGCAGATAAACTTTTAAATGGTATTTAAGCCATCTTATGTCTTTTGATTTTAAGTGAAATCACATTAAATTCGTAGCTAATTTTGGCATTATACTAATGATAAATTTACTTTCTGTACCACAAAATATTATCCTAGGAAATGTTAATGGATAGGAAGAAGAATGCTTTGACACTGAATATAAATTTATGATTTTATAACACTAGCTTTAAAGAGAAGCATTAATATAATTCATGCAGGGGAAAATGAAATTAAGGATTTAATTTAGAAACAAATCAAACCTCTTAAATTTATAGATCTTTTAAACTTTATCATTTTCTTCTTCTACCTTTTTTCTTATACCCATTTTTTCTTCTTTTTTCAGCATATGTCTCTCCAACTGTTGACTTAGAGCCTGAATATTTTGAGGACTTCGGTATTATTTTGGTTATAAATAACCTTGCATTGTGAAACCCTAGTGTTCTACATGAAACTATTTCAATGATCTGTAATTAGAGAAGAAACATCGTGTCACAAATTGGTGGTTATTGACATACATTATTATTTTAATAGTGCAAATCCCATGACCAATGTAAGTAGTATTATGTGTAGACATGCAGATAACACTTTTCAAGAAGTGTCCCAATTTAGGATTTCCAATGGGATGATGTAACTTTCTTAAATGCTATGGTCATGTGTATATTAAAATGTATTGCTTGCCATTTGATAGAGTTATTTTGTGATGGAGATTTGTAGATAGATTTTCTTTCTGTTGCTATGTTGTATACACAAGCCTCATGAATAAGTGAAATACTTTTTCTACAACAGGCAGGAGTTGCCCACTGTATCTTTTCTCAGATAATTCACACAATATATGTTTAAGAGCTTGGTGAATTATAGAGCTGACAGTTAAATGAAATATAAATATTTCTTGATAAGAAAATGAAGAGAAATAGCTATTATTTTTCTTTACGTTAGACTAGTTTAGTCAGGTTAATCTTTTTATAAAATGCAGTTGAAGTTTGTTACGTTTTCCCCTCTGAAAACTGTAGCCAGACTGCCGCTGTGCCAGGTAAATTCAGCGCCATCTTCAGAGGCTACTCTTGCTGCTCTTCAGTTGTTCAGTGGTGTCCGACTCTTTGTGACCCCATGGCCTGCAGCACGCAGGCTTCCCTGTCCATCACCAACTCCCAGAGTTTGCTCAGATTCACGTCCATTGAGTCAGTGATGCTATCCAAGTGTCTCATCCTCTGTCCTCCCGTTCTCTTCCTGCCTTCAATCTTTCCCAGTGCCAGGGTCTTTTCCAATGAGTTGGCTCTTTTCATCAGGTGGCCAAAGTATCGGAACTTCAGCTTCAGCATCAGTCCTTCCAATGTATAGTCAGTGTTGGTTTCCTTTGGGATTGACTGGTTGGAACTCCTTGCTCTCTAAGGGACTCTCAAGAGTCTTCTCCAACACCACAGTTTGAAGGCATCAAATTTAGGCACTCAGCCTTTTTTATTGTCCAGCTCTTACATCCATACATGACTACTGGAAAAACCATAGCTTTGACTAGACAGACCTTTGTAGGCAAAGTAATGTCTCCGCCTTTTAATAAGCTGTCTACATTTGTCATTGTTTTACTTCTAAAGAGCAAGAGTCTTTAACTTCATGGATGCAGTCACTGTCCACAGTGATTTTGGAGCCAAAGGAAAAAAAGTCTGTCACTGTTTCCATTGTTTCCCCATCTATTTGCCATGAAGTTATGGGAACAGATGCCATGATCTTCATCCTCTGAATATTGAGTTTTAAGCCGGCTTTCTTCACTCTCCTCTTTCACCTTCATCAAAAGGCTCTTTAGTTCCCCTTCGCTTTCTGCCATAAGGATGGTGTCATCTGCATATCTTAGCTTGTTGATATTTCTCCCCACAGTCTTGATTCCAGCTTCTGCCTCATCCAGCCTGGCATTTCACATGATGTCCTCTGCATGTAAGTTACATAAGCAGGGTGACAAGATACAGCCTTGACGTACTGCTTTCCCAATTCTGAACCAGTCCATTGTTTCATGTCTGGTTCTAATCATTGCTTCTTGACCTGCATACAGGTTTTGCAGGAGGCAGGTAAGGTGGTCTGGTGTTCCCATCTCTTGAAGAATTTTCCATGATTTGTTGTGATCCGCACAGTCAAAGGCTTGAGAGTAGTCAATGAAGCAGAAGTAGATGATTTTTCCTATGCTTTTTCTATGATCTAATGGATGTTGGCAATTTGATCTCTGGTTCTTCTGCCTTTCTCTAAATCCAGCTTGTACATCTGGAAGTTCTCAGTTCACATACTGTTGAAACCTGACTTGAAGGATTGTGAGCATTACTTTGCTAGCATGTGAAATGAGGACAATTGTGTGGTAGTTTGAGCATTCTTTGGCATTGCCTTTCTTTGAGACTGGAATGAAAACTGACCTTTTCCAGTCTTGTGGCCACTGTTGAGTTTTCCAAATTTGCTGGCATAGTGAGTGCAGCACTTTCACAGCATCATCTTGTAGGATTTGAAATAGCTTAACTGGAATTTCATCACCTCCACTAGCTTTGTTTGTAGTGATACTTTCTAAGGCCCACTTGACTCCAGGATGTCTGGCACTAGGTGAGTGATCACACCACTGTGGTTTTCCAGGTCATTAGCATCTTTTTTGTATAGTTATTCTGTGTATTCTTGCCACCTCTTCATATCTTCTGTTTCAGATGCTAATACTTCATAATATTTATGGAATAAAAAGAGCAGGACCTAACATGACATTTTATGGTCTGAGTTTTAGATAATACAAATAATGGTAGTTTAGAAGCAGAGGTGCTACCGATAGACATTTCTGAGAATTACCATTTGGTAGTATATTTATTGTTCTCTGGATAGTTTTTAAAAAATGCATGCTTACATTTTGGTGTATAATTTTTATCCATGTGCCCTGATGTTTCATCTGCATTATTAGAGAAAATCTCCATATAATTAGGACTGTATCTTAATTCCGGGGACAGGGAAATAGAGGGGTGATGATAAGATAAAGCTATCATTTGTGAAGATGGCAAATAGCATATGTTTGATAGACTTATAGAACTTCATTATGGTTTATTAAACAATCACATTTTGGGGGGAAAAGTATGTAAAATTCCTAACAAAATCATAAGGAATAGACTTAATCAGATCAGATCAGATCAGATCAGTCGCTCAGTTGTGTCCTACTCTTTGCGACCCCATGAATCGCAGCACGCCAGGCCTCCCTGTCCATCACCAACTCTCGGAGTTCATTGAGACTCACGTCCATCGAGTCAGTGATGCCATCCAGTCATCTCATCCTCTGTCGTCCCCTTCTCCTCTTGCCCCCAATCCCTCCCAGCATCAGAGTCTTTTCCAATGAATCAACTCTTCACATGAGGTGGCCAAAGTACTGGAGTTTCAGCTTCAGCATCATCCCTTCCAAAGAAATTCCAAGGCTTATCTCCTTCAGAATGGACTGGTTGGATCTCCTTGCAGTCCAAAGGACTCTCAAGAGTCTTCTCCAACACCACAGTTCAAAAGCATCAATTCTTCGGCGCTCATCCTTCTTCAAAGTCCAACTCTCACATCCATACATGACCACAGGAAAAACCATAGCCTTGACTAGACGAACCTTTGTTGGCAAAGTAATGTCTCTACTTTTGAATATGCTATCTAGGTTGGTCATAACTTTCCTTCCAAGGAGTAAGCGGCTTTTAATTTCATGGCTGCAGTCACCATCTGCAGTGATTTTGGAGCCCCAAAAAATAAAGTCTGGCACTGTTTCCTCTGTTTCCCCATCTATTTCCCATGAAGTGATGGGACCGGATGCCATGATCTTCGTTTTCTGAATGTTGAGCTTTAAGCCAACTTTTTCACTCTCCACTTTCACTTTCATCAAGAGGCTTTTGAGTTCCTCTTCACTTTCTGCCATAAGGGTGGTGTCATCTGCATATCTGAGGTTATTGATATTTCTGAACTATAATTGGATAAAATGTTTTAAAACAATTTTCTTCTAATCTACTGAATTCTAATTGTTCCAGCTTCCTTACTAAATAACCTTGGGTGGTAGTTATAGCACACAATGTTAAAATGTAAGGGTCTTGTTAAGAATTTCAAAAGGAATCTATTTTGAAAAGTTCTGTGGTCAGAATGACATGGATGCACTTGCAGTCATGCTAAAACTAGATTGATAATTTTTTCTTCGCTGTAATTATAGCAGATCTACACATTAAGATGCAACAGCTATTTGGAGACACCTACGTGCTCAATTATCATCAAAGTGTTTTTGTTTTTCCCAGATGCAGCAGTCGTTGCTGTGATTATTCTTTCTGTACGTAAGTATTCCAAACTTTGATACCACTTAAATCAAGATATCACTCTGAAGAAGTGCATTAATTTTTTAGTGATTTTTCATTTCTTTAGTTTTAATATTGTGAAATTAAGTAAACCAGTTTAGGAAAACATAAACTTTCATGTAATATACTATCTTGTATGTATATATTCTTTTATATTGTATATGTCCACTTACTAACAAACCCTAAATAATATATATTGTTTCAAGATGCATAGCCATATGAGTTTACACCCCAAATATGCTGTGGGTCATTTTTGAAATTAATCTAGGGCTTCTCTGACTTACTGTGAACTATGTAAGTGATTCCAGAGAATTGGATTCAGAAAGTGAAGAGACAAAACAGAATAAAAATGTGTACTTGCTTAAATAAAATATCATTTTCTGACCATGGAAATCTAACCAACATTTATTTCTTCTGCTAGATTTTGAAACTTAGAAGTGATTTTTCAATTACATGTCCCTTGTTTCCTGGTTTTTTGTAGTTATTGCTGCTGGAATAGTTACTGCCTGCCTGTACAAATATTCTGCAGAGCGGACAGAGAGGGTACATTAAAGCATGTTTCTTTAATTTACTGGTCCTTCTCACTCTTGAACATACTTCTGTGAAGTTTTGTTTGTACTCTATTTTCCATGCTGACTTAAAAAAAAAAAAATGTGTGCATGTGTATGCCATTGGGGTAGAATTTCTTCACTAAAAATGTCTTTATCTGCTGTTAATATCAACTCAAGAAGAGTGACCATGCTGGTCACTTCAGCTATTATAAGAAAAATTTCCTTGGGATTAGAGGTTTAAGCGCTGCAGCAAGTCATGGGTCTTCCCTCCCTAGATGTACCCTGCTGCCTAGATTGGACAGATAGCCAAAATTAAATTTAAAATGGTTAGCTGTGGAGACTTGAAAACTGAAGTCACTGAAATTGTTATGGTAAATGTTTCATTTGTCTGTATAGCTTAGGTAGTTTTAAGAAGCTCCTTAGGTGTCTAATTCAAATACCCTGTTTGATTTCTTTTCATTTAGAGTTGTTATTTATCCAGGCTAAACTGGGGGTTAAAAGCAACACTATTTGATTTCCCTCTTATGTTGTTTTAATTTACTAGGTAGCAGTAAAACTGATGGGGTTAAACTAAGTTGCTGAGTGGGTTAATGTTGGGGGCCAGAGTGAGGCACTCGGCCCATGGCAAAGATCATGAGGAAGGAGGCTCGACATACGCAAAGGCAGGATCGAGCCTCAGGAGTCCCCCTGGAAATCCTCAAGCATCTACCCCCATAACCAGAGCCTGCCTACTTTACTACTTTCTGCTCTCCCCTACACCTCTGACTTTACGGGGTGCTGTCCCCCACCACCTCTTTTGGAGAAGGAGTTAACTTAGAGCTCCAGTTAATAAAAACTCCTGGGCGTGAAAAGAGTGTTTTATTTATTTATTTATTTATTTATTTTGGGGGGGTTCTTAACTATTTTTTTTTAATTTTATTTTATTTTTAAACTTTACATAATTTTATTAGTTTTGCCAAATATCAAAATGAATCCGCCACAGGTATACATGTGTTCCCCATCCTGAACCTTCCTCCCTCCTCCCTCCCCATACCATCCCTCTGGGTCGTCCCAGTGCACCAGCCCCAAGCATCCAGCATCGTGCATCAAACCTGGACTGGCAACTCACTTCATACATGATATTTTACATGTTTCAATGCCATTCTCCCAAATCTTCCCACCCTCTCCCTCTCCCACAGAGTCCATAAGACTGTTCTATACATCAGTGTCTCTTTTGCTGTCTCGTACACAGGGTTACTGTTACCATCTTTCTAAATTCCATATATATGCGTTAGTATACTGTATTGGTGTTTTTCTTTCTGGCTTACTTCACTCTGTATAATAGGCTCCAGTTTCATCCACCTCATTAGAACTGATTCAAATGTATTCTTTTTAATGGCTGAGTAATACTCCATTGTGTATATGTACCATAGCTTTCTTATCCATTCATCTGATGATGGATATCTACGTTGCTTCCATGTCCTGGCTATTATAAACAGTGCTGCAATGAACATTGGGGTACATGTGTCTCTTTCCCTTCTGGTTTCCTCGGTGTGTATGCCCAGCAGTGGGATTGCTGGATCATAAGGCAGTTCTATTTCCAGTTTTTTAAGCAATCTCCACACTGTTCTCCATAGTGGCTGTACTAGTTTGCATTCCCACCAACAGTGTAAGAGGGTTCCCTTTTCTCCACACCCTCTCCAGCATTTATTACTTGTAGACTTTTGGATCGCAGCCATTCTGACTGGTGTGAAATGGTACCTCATAGTGGTTTTGATTTGCATTTCTCTGATAATGAGTGATGTTGAGCATCCTTTCATGTGTTTGTTAGCGATCTGTATGTCTTCTTTGGAGAAATGTCTATTTAGTTCTTTGGCCCATTTTTTGATTGGGTCATTTATTTTTCTGGAGTTGAGCTGTAGGAGTTACTTGTATATTTTTGAGATTAGTTGTCTGTCAGTTGCTTCATTTGCTATTATTTTCTCCCATTCTGAAGGCTGTCTTTTCACCTTGCTAATAGTTTCCTTTGATGTGCAGAAGCTTTTAAGGTTAATTAGGTCCCATTTGTTTATTTTTGCTTTTATTTCCAATATTCTGGGAGGTGGGTCATAGAGGATCCTGCTGTGATGTATGTCAGAGAGTGTTTTGCCTATGTTCTCCTCTAGGAGTTTTATAGTTTCTGGTCTTATGTTTAGATCTTTAATCCATTTTGAGTTTATTTTGGTGTATGGTGTTAGAAAGTGTTCTAGTTTCATTCTTTTACAAGTGGTTGGCCAGATTTCCCAGCACCACTTGTTAAAGAGATTGTCTTTAATCCATTGTATATTCTTGCCTCCTTTGTCAAAGATAAGGTGTCCATATGTGCGTGGATTTATCTCTGGGCTTTCTAATTTGTTCCATTGATCTATATTCCTGTATTTGTGCCAGTACCATACTGTCTTGATAACTGTGGCTTTGTAGTAGAGCCTGAAGTCAGGTAGGTTGATTCCTCCAGTTCCGTTCTTCTTTCTCAAGATCACTTTGGCTATTCGAGGTTTTTTTGTATTTCCATACAAATTGTGAAATTATTTGTTCTAGCTCTGTGAAGAATACCATTGGTAGCTTGATAGGGATTGCATTGAATCTATAAATTGCTTTGGGTAGTATACTCATTTTCACTATATTGATTCTTCCAATCCATGAACATGGTATATTTCTCCATCTATTAGTGTCCTCTTTGATTTCTTTCACCAGTGTTTTATAGTTTTCTATATATAGGTCTTTAGTTTCTTTAGGTAGATATATTCCTAAGTATTTTATTCTTTCCATTGCAATGGTGAATGGAACTGTTTCCTTAATTTCTCTTTCTGTTTTCTCATTATTAGTGTATAGGAATGCAAGGGATTTCTGTGTGTTGATTTTATATCCTGCAACTTTACTGTAGTCATTGATTAGTTCTAGTAATTTTCTGGTGGAGTCTTTAGGGTTTTCTATGTAGAGGATCATGTCATCTGCAAATAGTGAGAGTTTTGCTTCTTCTTTTCCAATTTGGATTCCTTTTATTTCTTTTTCTGCTCTGATTGCTGTGGCCAAAACTTCCAAAACTATGTTGAATAGTAATGGTGAAAGTGGGCACCCTTGTCTTGTTCCTGACTTTAGAGGAAATGCTTTCAATTTTTCACCATTGAGGATAATGTTTGCTGTGGGTTTGTCATATATAGCTTTTATTATGTTGAGGTATGTTCCTTCTATTCCTGCTTTCTGGAGAGTTTTTATCATAAATGGATGTTGAATTTTGTCAAAGGCTTTCTCTGCATCTATTGAGATAATCCTATGGTTTTTATTTTTCAATTCGTTAATGTGGTGTATTACATTGATTGATTTGCGGATATTGAAGAATCCTTGCATCCCTGGGATAAAGCCCACTTGGTCATGGTGTATGATCTTTTTAATGTGTTGTTGGATTCTGATTGCTAGAATTTTGTTAAGGGTTTTTGCATCTATGTTCATCAGTGATATTGGCCTGTAGTTTTCTTTTTTTGTGGGATCTTTGTCAGGTTTTGGTATTAGGGTGATGGTGGCCTCATAGAATGAGTTTGGAAATTTACCTTCCTCTGCAATTTTCTGGAAGAGTTTGAGCAGGATAGGTGTTAGCTCTTCTCTAAATTTTTGGTAGAATTCAGCTGTGAAGCCGTCTGGACCTGGGCTTTTGTTTGCTGGAAGATTTTTTATTACATTTTCAATTTCCGTGCTTGTGATGGGTCTGTTAAGATTTTCTATTTCTTCCTGGTCGAGTTTTGGAAAGTTGTACTTTTCTAAGAATTTGTCCATTTCTTCCACGTTGTCCATTTTATTGGCATATAATTGTTGATAGTAGTCTCTTATGATCCTTTGTATTTCTGTGTTGTCTGTTGTGATCTCTCCATTTTCATTTCTAATTTTATTGATTTGATTTTTCTCCCTTTGTTTCTTGATGAGTCTGGCTAATGGTTTGTCAATTTTATTTATCCTTTCAAAGAACCAGCTTTTGGTTTTGTTGATTTTTGCTATGGTCTCTTTTGTTTCTTTTGCATTTATTTCTGCTCTAATTTTTAAGATTTCTTTCCTTCTACTAACCTTGGGGTTCTTCATTTCTTCCTTTTCTAGTTGCTTTAGGTGTAGAGTTAGGTTATTTATTTGACTTTTTTCTTGTTTCTTGAGGTGTGCCTGTATTGCTATGAACTTTCCCCTTAGGACTGCTTTTACCGTGTCCCACAGGTTTTGGGTTGTTGTGTTTTCATTTTCATTCGTTTCTATGCAAATTTTGATTTCTTTTTTGATTTCTTCTGTGATTTGTTGGTTATTCAGCAGCGTGTTGTTCAGCCTCCATATGTTGGAATTTTTAATAGTTTTTCTCCTGTAATTGACATCTAATCTTACTGCATTGTGGTCAGAAAAGATGCTTGGAATGATTTCTATTTTTTTGAATTTACCAAGGCTAGCTTTATGGCCCAGGATGTGATCTATCCTGGAGAAGGTTCCATGTGCACTTTAGAAAAAGGTGAAATTCATTGTTTTGGGATGAAATGTCCTATAGATATCAATTAGGTCTAACTGGTCTATTGTATCATTTAAAGTTTGTGTTTCCTTGTTAATTTTCTGTTTAGTTGATCTATCCATAGGTGTGAGTGGGGTATTAAAGTCTCCCACTATTATTGTGTTAGTGTTAATTTCTCCTTTCATACTTGTTAGCATTTGTCTTACATACTGCGGTGCTCCCGTGTTGGGTGCATATATATTTATAATTGTTATATCTTCTTCTTGGATTGATCCTTTGATCATTATGTAGTGACCTTCTTTGTCTCTTTTCACAGCCTTTGTTTTAAAGTCTATTTTATCTGATATGAGTATTGCTACTCCTGCTTTCTTTTGGTCCCTATTTGCATGGAAAATCTTTTTCCAGCCCTTCACTTTCAGTCTGTATGTGTCCCCTGTTTTGAGGTGGGTCTCTTGTAGACAACATATGTAGGAGTCTTCTTTTTGTATCCATTCAGCCAGTCTTTGTCTTTTGGTTGGGGCATTCAACCCATTTACGTTTAAGGTAATTACTGATAAGTATGATCCCGTTGCCATTTACTTTATTGTTTTGGGTTCAAATTTATACACCATTTTTGTGTTTCCTGTCTAGAGAATATCCTTTAGTATTTGTTGGAGAGCTGGTTTGGTGGTGCAGTATTCTCTCAGCTTTTGCTTGTCTGAAAAGCTTTTGATTTCTCCTTCATACTTGAATGAGATCCTTGCTGGGTACAATAATCTGGGCTGTAGGTTATTTTCTTTCATCATTTTAAGTATGTCTTGCCATTCTCTCCTGGCTTGAAGAGTTTCTATTGAAAGATCAGCTGTTATCCTTATGGGAATTCCCTTGTGTGTTATTTGTTGTTTTTCCCTTGCTGCTTTTAATATTTGTTCTTTGTGTTTGATCTTTGTTAATTTGATTAATATGTGTCTTGGGGTGTTTCACCTTGGGTTTATCCTGTTTGGGACCTTCTGGGTTTCTTGGACTTGGGTGATTATTTCCTTCCCCATTTTAGGGAAGTTTTCAACTATTATCTCCTCAAGTATTTTCTCATGGTCTTTCTTTTTGTCTTCTTCTTCTGGGACCCCTATGATTCGAATGTTGTAGCATTTAATATTGTCCTGGAGGTCTCTGAGATTGTCCTCATTTCTTTTAATTCGTTTTTCTTTTATCCTCTCTGATTCATTTATTTCTACCATTCTATCTTCTAATTCACTTATCCTATCTTCTGCCTCTGTTATTCTACTATTTGTTGCCTCCAGAGTGTTTTTAATTTCATTTATTTTATTATTCATTATATATTGACTCTTTTTTATTTCTTCTAGGTCCTTGTTAAACAGTTCTTGCATCTTCTCAATCCTTGTCTCCAGGCTATTTATCTGTGATTCCATTTTAATTTCAAGATTTTGGATCAATTTCACTATCATTATTCAGAATTCTTTATCAGGTAGATTCCCTATCTCTTCCTCTTTTGTTTGGTTTGGTGGGCATTTATCCTGTTCCTTTATCTGCTGGGTATTCCTCTGTCTCTTCGTCTTGTTTAAATTGTTGAGTTTGGGGTGTCCTTTCTGTATTCTGCCAGTTTGTGGAGTTCTCTTTATTGTGGCGTTTCCTCGCTGTGTGTGGGTTTGTACAGGTGGCTTGTCAAGGTTTCCTGGTTAGGGAAGCTTGTGTCGGTGTTCTGATGGGTGGAGCTGTATTTCTTCTCTCTGGAGTGCAATGAAATGTCCAGTAATGAGTTATGAGATGTCTATGGTTTTGGGGTGACTTTGGGCAGCCTGTATCTTGAAGCTCAGGGCTGTGTTCCTTTGTTGCTGGAGAATTTGCTTGGTATGTCTTGCCCTGGAACTTGTTGGCTCTTGTGTGGTGCTTGATTTCAGTGTCAGTATGGAGGCATTTGATGAGCTCCTGTCAATTAATGTTCCTTGGAGTCAGGAGTTCCCTGGAGTCAGGGTTTGGATTTAAGCCTCCTGCTTCCAGTTATCAGTCTTATTTTTACAGTAGTTTCAAAACTTCTCCTTCTATACAGCACCATTGATAAAACATCTACATTAAAGATGAAAAGTTTCTCTACTGTGAGGGTCACTCAGAGAGGTTCACAGCGTTACATGGAGAAGAGAAGAGGGAGGAGGGAGTTAGAGGTGACCCAAATGAGATGAGGTGGAATCAATAGTGGAGAGAGTGGGCTAGCCAGTAGTCACTTCCTTATGTGCACTCCACAACTGGACCGCTCAGAGATGTTCATGGAGTTATACAAAGAAGAGAAGAAGGAGGAAGGAGACAGAGGTGGCCAGAAGGATAAAAGGGGGGAATGAAAAGGAGGGAGACAGATCCAGCCAGTAATCAGTTCCCTAAGTGTTCTCCACCGTCTGGAACACACAGAAATTCACAGAGTTGGGTAGAGTAGAGAGGGGTTAGGGAGGAGACACAGGCGATCTGGTGGAGAAAAAGGAGAGTCCAAAGGGAGAGAGAGCAGTCAAGCCAGTAATCTTGCTCCCTAGTGAAAAATGGGTCCTAAAGATTGGGTTCTTAAAGGTACAAAATTGGTAACAAATACATAAAAGCAAAAATTAAAAATCTAGAGTAGAGTTTGGAATTTCAAAAATATGATGTTAAAGAAAAGAAGAAGGAAAAGAAAGAGAGAAAAAAACTAACAAAGAAAAACAAACAATGTCGCAAAAATTATAAAGAAAATACAGGTACAAAATTGATATCAAATACCAAAAAGCATAAATTAAACATCTAGAGTAGAGTTTGGAATTTCAGATATACCATGTTATATAAAAGAAGAAGAGAAAGAAACAGAGAAAAAAAAAAGTCACAGAAATTATAAAAAAAAAAACTAAAGGTACAAAATTGATAACATATAGCAAAAAGCTAAAATTAAAAATCTAGAGTATAGTTTGGAATTTCAAAAATACAATGTTAAAGAGAAGAAGAAAAAAAAAACAAAGTCAAAAAATTATAAAATATATATATATGAAGTTTGCTGAAGAAGAAAAAAATAGGGTCTTTTTTTTTTTTTTTTTTTGGAAAATTAATAGGTTACAAAAGTGAAAATTAAAGGAACAATAGAGGACTTAAAACTTTTTTTAAAAAAATTTTAAAAAAAAGAAAGAAAGAAAGAATGATCATAAAAATATATCTAGGACTTTCTCTGGTTTTGTTGTGAGTATTGTGGGTTCAGTTCATTTTTGACTAGTTCCTTGGTCTGACTTATATTTCTCAAGATCTATAGGCCCCTTCCTATGTAGTCCGTAGTAACCACAGGGTTTTAATCTATTGCCTGTAGCTTCCAAGGTGTTTCCCTCTGTTATAGCTTCTTCTGTTTGCTGGTCTCTTCAGTGTCTGGTTTCCGCCCTGACACAAAGGGGACGGTGGAGGACACTTTTTTTTTAGGCTCACTTGTTCAGTCGCGCTGTGGGGAGGTAGGGAGAGATGCTGCAAACAAATAACACTGGCGTGCGCTCGCAGTGCCTCAGCCACACTGGGTCTGCCCCCGCTCACGGCGTGTGTAACCTCCCTGCCCACACTGCTCGGGCTCTTCTGCCATTGTTTTAACCTACAAACTCCTCTGAAGGTTCTCTAGCCTGCCTGACAGGCTTGTCCGGCCACATGTGATTGCTCACAGCCTCCCAACCGTGAGAGGCACGAGATGCTTTAAACCTTCTAAAAACAGGTTCCTTAGAAAAGTTAGAAAACCATTAGTATAAGTATAATGGGCTGATTAGAAATTGTATTGGTGAAGGGTTTTTCATTTGTTGAGCCAATGTTTGTTGCTAAGTCTCCACATCCCTTGCCCTTATACACATTAATGAATATATAGAAGAAATAAGTATTAACCTTTGATATAAATCACGTTAGACCTTAGGCTAAGTAAATTCTTTCCTTAACTAAAACCCACTATACCCTCACCCTATAGGAATGTAACTTTATTTGGGTGGCGTCTGTTTTGAGAATAATCACCCCTGGAGAAATAAGTGTCCTGGTTGACTGACCGCTGTCACAAGGAGAGGGTCGTAAATTGTCAGCAGGCCCCCTGGCCAGAAGATGATGTAACACCCCTAAGACCTCTGTATACATTTGTATGAAGCACCTGACTTTGATAAAAGTCAGGACTGCTGACCCCACGTGACTTTTGCATAACATCTCAGTGTAAAAAAGTAGACCATGGAAAATAAAGAATGGAGATCAGTTTCTCAAAATACTGGTCTCCCCATGTCGCTCTCTCTCTTACACTCTGGCTGAGTCTCCATCTGGAGCGTGGAACCCGACATGCTTACTAATTATGCCTGGGCTTCTAAGATCCGACCGGGGAGGCCTCAGCGTCTCCTCTCCTTCAGGAGAATGGAAGGACGCCTGCGGCCTACGTAAGTGGTGCAAGCTTCTTGTCTTGAAGTTTTATTGGTCTTCCGCGTAAACCAAGCTACTCAGCCTCTTTTCTCCACTGAATTTTCCTACTGAGCTATCCTCATTCTATTACTCTTTACATCTTTAATTAACATCTAATTGAAGCTATTGTATCCTGATCCTCGCCGACGCCGTCCCCGCTTCCAACTCCCTGGATCAGCCGGGGCTGGACCCTGGCAGGTTAAGATTTATAAGACATCTCATTAATATTGTATATCTTTTTATATATAAATTTTAAAAAGGAAGGGGGACTTTGATTTTTAAAATATATATAAATGCATAACTTCTGAGGAGAATAGGGTTTTTAAATCAAGCTTAAATTGTAATGAAATAACTGACAACAAAAGACTTAGAATAAATCATGAAGCATAGACTAAGATAAGGTGTTTTGAAATTCATGATTTTTACTAATTTCCCTTTATAATGCTTTGGAAATAGCTTTCAAATCAAACTAATAATTTTAAGGCTTTTTGCAACTCATAGTTTCAGTTCAGTTTTGTTCAGTCGCTCAGTCATGTCCGACCCTTTGTGACCCCATGAATCGCAGCAGGCCAGGCCCCCTGTCCATCACCAACTCCTGGAATTCACTCAGACTCAGGTCCATCGAGTCAGTGATGCCATCCAGCCATCTCATCCTGTCATCCCCTTCTCCTCCTGCCCCCAATCCCTCCCAGCATCAGAGTCTTTTCCAATGAGTCAACTCTTCGCATGAGGTGGCCAAAGTACTGGAGTTTCAGCTTCAGCATCATTCCTTCCAAAGAAATCCCAGGGCTTATCTCCTTTAGGATGGACTGGTTGGATCTCCTTGCAGTCCAAGGGACTCTCAAGAGTCTTCTCCAACACCACACTTCAAAAGCATCAATTCTTCGGCACTCAGCTTTCTTCACAGTCCAACTCTCACATCCATACATGACCACTGGAAAAACCATAGCCTTGACTAGACGGACCTTTGTTGGCAAAGTAATGTCTCTGCTTTTGAATATGCTATCTAGGTTGGTCATAACTTTTCTTCCAAGGAGTAAGCGTCTTTTAATTTCATGGCTGCAGTCACCATCTGCAGTGATTTTGGAGCCCAAAAAAATAAAGTCTGACACTGTTTCCGCTGTTTCCCCATCTATTTCCCATGAAGTGATGGGACCAGATGCCATGATCTTTGTTTTCTGAATGTTGAGCTTTAAGCCAACTTTTTCACTCTCCTCTTTCACTTTCATCAAGAGGCTTTTTAGTTCCTCTTCACCTTCTGCCATAAGGGTGGTGTCATCTGCATATCTGAGGTTATTGATATTTCTCCCAGCAATCTTGATTCCAGCTTGTGCTTCTTCCAGCCCAGTGTTTCTCATGATGTATTCTGCATAGAAGTTAAATAAGCAGGGTGACAATGTACAGCCTTGACGAACTCCTAGTACTCATAGTTTACTTGTGGTTTTAATATACACATTTTTATATTAATGAGTGAGCTTGGACTATGTAATAAAAGTAACTTCTTCACTCATTTAGAGTTCAATTTTTTTTTTCAAAATTTTAAAATGTTGTTTTGTAATCTTTTTTAAAATACCCAAAATGCCTTGATATGAATCTTAAGTCTTATATTAATGGAATGCATGCTAGGCATATTTGATTTCTCTATCAGCAGTAATTTTTAATTATGTATACACAGAAGTCTAAGAGAAAATTAAATTGATGATATATTTTTAAAGGATATTTTTAAAGGTCCAAAAGACTTGTTGTAGAAATAACCTCTAAAGAAGCAAAGCAAAATAGCTTTCTGCTCCTTACTCCTTCATTGTTTAAAACATCAGCAAAATGCTTAAAAGTTCTCAAGCATTAACCAAACTGTCTCTCACTGTAATGAGTTTTTTAAAGTCAAACAATTATATGAGCATCCTACCACCAATATCAATAGCATTAGACTTCTGAGATCCCATTTCTACAGAGTTCCCCAGTGAGGCTGCTGCTGGGCCTGAACAATACTGAGAGAAACCAGGGTGTAGACTGTTATTGATGTGCCCATGCTCTTTAACTTTGAAGAACCATCACCAGGCTTACTGGAAAATGTTTCAGTGGTTCAAGGTAATTGTATTTTTTTTTTAAAGACTGCTCAGGACTTCCCTGGTGGCTCAGATGGTAAAGAATCTTCCTACAATGCAGGAGGCCCAGGTTCGATCCCTGGTTTGGGACGATCCCCTTGAGAAGGCAATGGCTACCCACTGCAGTATTCTTTCCTGGAGAATTCCATGGGCAGAGGAGCCTGGTGGGCTACAGTCCATGGGGTCCCAAAGAGTTGGACACAACTAAGTGACTAACCCACACAGGCAAATACACACACATCTTATTTTTAAGTCTTTGTAATTAACTCTTTGTTCAATTAACTCTTGCTACCTTTACTATTCTCTCTTTATCTTTAATTTTCCCATTTTAATTGTAACATGGCTTGTTGTAGAATTGTTGGGATTCATCTTGCTTGGGACACTCTGTGCTTTGTATACCAGGATATGCTTCTTTCGATAGGTATGGGAAGTTTTTAGCCATAATTTCTTCAAATATATTTTCACTCCCCTTTTCTTTTTCCTCTTCTGCAATCCCTATTGTGCATAAATTGGCCACTTTATATTATCCTATAGGTCTTTTATAGTACTTTCATTTTGTTTTTCACTTGACTTTGCTCTTCTGATTGGGTGATTTTCATTTTTCCATCTTTCAGATCACTTATTCATTCTTCTAAATTATTCAATCTTCAGTTTACTGGCTTTAGGTCAGTTTTTGTCCCAGGAAATGAGTTTTCTCATTTTTGTGGGCTCCTCTTGTCTGTCTGGGCTCCGTCTGACTCATTATCAGTTATTTCCGGTCAATTCTTTTGCTCTTTTAATTGGGAGTAGTTCCTCTGCTTCCTCATTTTGCTTAAATTCTCTTCCTCTATGAATTTGGTAGAAACAATTATCTACTGTGGCCCTGGAGGACTATTTGTACATGGGCTCATCCCTGTCTAGCCTGCATGGGTTTAATATTTTTGGTGGAAGGGCTGTTTTTATTATGGATGACTGCTACCTCTTTCCTCAGTGCGTGCTGGCCATTCTCTTCTAGAAAGAGTGTGTGACTGGAATAGTGGTGGCCAGAGCCTCTGCTAGATGCTGAGCAGGACCTTGTCCCTGTTCTGTGGTTGTTACAGCCAGAAAGGGGCAGGGTCTGCTCCTTAGTTGCTGGACCAGAAGGCCCCAGATATGTTTCCACGCTGTGGTGTGAAGCAGGCAGGACTGGGAGCGCCCTGGGAGATGAGCCACCCCGTACTCCTCCACTGGTTCTGCCCACAGGCATGCACACTGTGATGTCACCTGTCACCTGCTGTGCAGGCTCACCAACTGCTGCCCTCAGCCCCACGTCAGTCATGGGTATGATACCAGCAATCAGTCTTGTCGTCCCTCAGGCACGGTTTTCACAAGACCATCAGTGCCAATCGCTAAGTGTCTATGCCCTGAAGTCAGGTATAAGTGCCACTTCTGTGCCATGGATGCACATTGGGAGCTATGGAAGCAACCCAGACCCTGGCCTGGCCCTGTCTTTATGTGCCCACACCCACTGGAGGCTAAGGCTAGACCTTTCCCCGCTGTGAGAGCACCTGTTGTCCACTCGGAGGTTCCGTGGGTGCTCAGATTACAAAGCAGGTATCAGGGGCTTCAATCAGTGAATAGCACAGCCAAGGGAAGAGGGCTCAGATTTCAGCTCTGTTCTCAAAGAGCATCTGCTATGGATCAGCTCTGATTCCATCCCCCGCCTCTGCCTGTGGGCACCTCCCTGCTGCTTGCATTCTTGCCATCTCCCAGAGGTGGTCCAGAGTCAGCTGGGAGCTCACTGGGACACAGAGGCTGCTGTGGAAGGCCCTTCCCTTCCCTGTGCTTGTGCTCAGGAACAATGGGCTTTCAGGGGTGGCACCACACCCACTCTGAGCACACCAAAAGTCAGGCTGTTGTTTTCAGACCCTGCCCTCCATTCCAGTGACCCTTGACAACGGCGCTTCACTTCTAGGGGGAGGCCCAGGTTTCTTCCATATACACCTGCCGGTGGCCGCCATACTACACTCCAGGCTCTTCGGAACGCCTGCAGCCAGCCCTCGTCCTCTCCTGTGTCAATCCTCCATAGTCTCGGTGCCCTGGCCCCTCTTGCATCAGGGGATGCACGTCGCAGGCTGGGGAGCGCAGGGCGGTGGCACAGACCATCAGCGCAGGTCTGGTTTGCCTGCGGAAAACTGATCGGCGCGCTCTCCGCTGACTCCTCGAAGCTCTCTTTCTGTCCCAGCCAGTGAAGGGACTTCACAGGATGCAGGAACCTTCCCTCTTACAGCTCCCTCCCCCCGTGCATGCAGGCAATTGCCTTTCTGCCTCCTTTTTTATTTTATTTTTTCATGCCACCTAGTTAGGTGGAGATCTTTTTCGTACTTTTAGGTATCTGAAATTTTCTGTCAGCATTTTAAGAGGCATTCTGTGAGGATTGTATCTGAGGAAGGAGGTGAACTATAACTCCTATTTCACCATTTTGATTGGAGTCCCTTATTCGTTATAACTTAAAATTATTTTAATGTTATATAAATAATGATATCCAGAAACTTTGTAGTTTTTAAGCTGTCTGCTTAAATGAGCTTTCCTAAAGTTTTTCGGATTCAATAAATCCAATGCAGGCAGTGGGAGTGTAAGCTATGCAGCAAAAACTTGAAGGATCAAATTAATTTGAACTTTTTTCTACTTGGCTTACTCTTCTTGAGCAATCAAAAAACTTTTCAAAAAAATTTTAAACAGAAACTAATAACAAGGATTTTTTTTGATTAGTTGAGAGAGCGCATGTACAAAATTTAGATCCATTTCAGGAAAAGGAAAGGTTATATAATAAGCTGTATAGGTGGAAACAACTGTGGCACAGGAAGAAACTGTCTTCAACGCAAAAGATCCATCTCAAAATGTGTGGCGTCATAAACATCGATTTCAGAGACAACGTTACATGGAATTAATACTTGCTCTGTGCGTCCCTCAAAATCTAAGGTGATAGAGGTCAGGACCATTTCTCCTCATCCCGTCTCATTCTGAGAAAAAAAAAAGAGTTTACGTTACTCACTTGAGGCTAAGTGGTTTCATGGGCAAACAGATTGTACCCAAATTTACAATCCATTTATCTGCTGAATGATCTATAAGACTTTGGAGGTAAAGTGGTTTCTTGCACCAAATTCCTGTTTCAGGCTCCTAATGAGAATCAGGAGAGCCATAATGTATAAACTTCGTTGTCAGCTTACTTCCCTTCTCCTCCCTCATTGATTTCATCCCTTTTTTATGCCACCCTTGCTTCCTTTCTGTGTGACGTCACTATTTCATTCAGCACTCTCCCCTTCTGTTCAGCACATACCTAACTGGTGAGAGCTACAGACAAGGAAATTTTATTTCCCTCTGAGAAGAGATGAGAGAAAGGTTTGCTTTTACCATTGACAAGTATCTCTTTTCTGTTGCATTTTTTTCAGAGATGTTCAATGAATATTTGGCTGTTGACACTAAGCTAATTTGGCAGTGGACATCCAAGGGATACCTGGTTTCCCGTTCCCTTTGCTAGATTATTGATGTTTTCTCCTACCTTCCCTGTTTTTGTGTAAAATAATGTGCACTCACACGTTTTGCTTTGACTTAGGAGACTTGTAGCCCAGTCAGTAAAGAATCTGTGGTGCCGGTGACCTGGGTTACATCCCTGGGTTGGGAAGATCCCCTGGAGAATGAAATGGCAACCCACTCCAGTATCCTTGCCTGGAAAATCTCATGGACAGAGGAGCCTGGTGGGCTGCAGTGCATGGGGTCGCAAAGAGTCGGGCATGACTGAATGACTAACACTTACTTACTTATTAGAATAACTGTTGACCACGGAGTTAGCCATCAGACTAACTCCTCTACCTTCTAGGAGCTGGGAATCCAAAACATGGTGGAATTTTTTAGCCCAGTGAGAAATAATAACAGAATCTGTTCATTTTATATTCACTTTGGGTTTTTTTTTAAATAGAAATCACAATACATTTTACTTAATTTTGTAAAGAAATTCACTTTCAACTTGTAAATATTAATTCTGCAAAGGCATTCCTTCACCAGGATATTTTTATCATATAATAAAATCCACCACCAATAAAAATCCATCGGTTTGGGAAAATCATGAAATGCATGGCCTTTAGATGTGTAACCCCCCTCTACTTTCTGTCTCTGAATGAAATGAATTAGAAGTTCTTTTGGGGGGACCAGAACATGTGTCCACAGAGCCGCGAAGAGAGGAGGTGAATTTTACATAACTTGTGATGTGTGGTGCTACCTTAGGTTACAGTCACAACTTTGGGAGCAGATTCTACAAAGGCCGGTAAGGGGCAACTTCTTAGTAAGAGCACAGTGGTGTCTTTCATCACAGGGTAAAAGGTGAAGACAAAGAATCCCATCTAGAATGGCATGTGGGCCTAGCCAGCCCTATGTTTCTGTGCGGTTCTCTAAGGATTCCTTAGAGGCTAAAGCCAACCAGGAAAGAGTGTTCAGACAGCCCATGAGGTTCAAGTGTCTGTGAACACTTGGAGTAGACTTAAGGAATGCTGAAGGTAATTTAACATAACTGTAATTAGCTCACATTTTAATCATCTTCGTTGTTTTAATCAGGTTCTTTATTATATCAAATGAGCTGTTTAAGTTTATATTAATACTTATTTATCTTTGTCAAGGGCTTCCCAAGTGGTGCTAGTTTTAAAGAACCTTCCTGCCAATGCAGGAGACTTAAGAGACGTGTATTCAATCCCTGGGCCAGGAAGATCCCCTGGAGGAGGGCACATGGCAACCCACTCCAGTGTTCTTGCCTAGAGAATCCCCATGGACAGAGGAGCCTGGTGGGCTACAGTCCATGGGGTTGCAAAGAGTTGGACATGAATGAAGCCGCTTAGCATGCACGCATGCATCTTTGCCAAACATTAGATTTCTATTTAAAATTCTACTTAAAGAGAAGCATTTCCTTATAACAGAAAAAAAAAAAAAGTATTGCTTCAAAAAATAGAAAAATAGTCATCTTCAAGGATTCATTGAGAGGCCTGACTGTTGAATCGCTCTCCACAACAGTCCTGAGGGCACGGCCAAGTAACAAGCACCGCGCGGCAGCGCTGGCTGGCTCATAGTGAAGCCTCCCCCTCCAGGGGAATAATGAAGTCTCCGGCGTTCACACGGTCAGCTCGTCATGAGGCAGGCACCCGAGGGTTCACTGGGCCGACGAGTCCGCGTTGGGTTGTAGTCTGCTGTAGTCCGGTTCCGAAGCAGGAGTGGAACTGCGTTTCCCAGCTCCAGAGCCAGTGGTCCTGCGTGGCTGCTGCGAATGTCAAAACTGGCTCCTCCTACGTAAAGTGAGCTCGAGTGCACGGGAGTTAAGTAAAATATATGAAAACTAATTTTCCTGCTTCTTTTCATTTTTTTTTAAATGTGGCTTCTAGAAAATTCAAAATTACCTACGTAACTTGCATTATATTTCTTTGGACAATGCTGGAATTGAATAATAAATTTTGGAAAGCTGTCTGTTGTCACCAAAAAATGTGATGTGAGTTTTAGTTACTTAGGAGACCCTATCCAGAACACATGATTTCCTTCAAGTGAGGGGTAAACAAGGCATTCCTGAAATTGAACACTCAGAATCATTACCTTTTTAAAGGTTCCGTCTCAGAGCAACATTTTAAATTGCAATGTTAGAAAAATGTGTGTTTTTAAAAGAATCCTTTGTTCAGTGACTTACTGAAAAATGCAGTTGTTTTTTAATTGTCCATTTTCTAACTGGACTGCTGGAATTTAATTTATGTACTTAATTCTGTTCATCTCTGATGCTGTGTTTTTACCTTACCTTGTAGGGAAACAGAGTTTAGCACTCCATCCACCACTTATTAGAAAAATTTGACCACTCCTGTAGTACATACACACTAAAAGGTTTCCATAAATCCATGCGTCCCTTTACCCTTTGATTCTTTTAAAATGTTAAGATCTGCAGTAAACTCATACAGATACTGTGAGAAACAGCATGGATTTTCCTCAAAAAATTAAAACAGAACCACTATATGATCCAGCGGTTCTATCTGGATATGTATTTGAAGGAGATGAAACCACCACATGGACGATATAACTACACCTTTCTGTTTACTTCAGAATTATTTACAATAACAAAGACATGGAAACAACGGAAGCGTCCACTGAGGGACGACAAAGAAGCCACGGTTTACACACACATTGCAATACTATCCAGCCAGGATAAGTAAGGAAATCCTGCCCTTTGTGTCAACACAACGACCTTGAAGGAATTATGCTAAGTGAGTAAGTCACACAGAGAGAAACAAATCCTGTATGATCTCATAAGTATTCAAAATCCAGACATCTGCACTCACAGAAAAAGAAGTCAGATGTTTGGTTGCAAGAAGTGGGGACCGAGAGGTGGTGGGTGAAATGAGTGAAGGGGGTGAAAAGGTACAAAATTCCAGATATAAGATGAACAAGTACAAAGATATAATGTACATGGCGGCGGTGGTGGTCTAGCCGCTAAGTTGTGTCCAACTCTTGTGACCCCATGGATTGCAGCCTGCAAGGCTCCTGTGTCCGTGGGATTTCCCAGGCAAGAATACTGAAACGGGTTGCCATTTAGTCCTCCAGGGGATCTTCTCAACTTAGGGATTGAACCCAGGTCTCTTTCATTGCAGGCAGATTCTTCATGGCTGAGTCACCAGGGAAGCACAGTGTATACAGCATGGTAACTATAATTAGTAATGCTGTGTTGTATACAGTCCACACTCTGGATCCAATAGTTCTGCATCAGCATCCTTGGATACAGAGGGCCAGCAATGCCTTGCTATATTATATGAGTCTGGAGGATTCAGATTTTTAATTGCAGGGGAAGTGGTTGGGGATCTGGAACCAATCCTCTTTGGATATCAAGGGGTGACTACCTTGGCAAGTTGCTAAGGAAGAAAGTCTTGAATGTTCTGATCAAAGGAAAAGAATTTGGTAACTATGTGAGTTAATAGATGTTAAGAAAACTTACTGTGGCAATCATTTCACCAATGTATCATTATCAGATCATGCTGAGCATCTTAAACCCGTACAGCGTTACACAAGCAAACCTTGTTCACTTGTTCTCTGATTTGTTGCCCTTTGAAGATATTGCATTTTTGTGTGTGTTCAAATGAAGGTTTGTGGCAACCCTGCATCCGGCAATTCTATCAGTGCCATTTTTCAAATAGCATTTGCTCATTGCAGGTCTCTGTATCACACTGTGGTAATTCTTACAATAATTCAAGCTTTTAAAGTTATGATTCTGTTATGGTGATCTGTGTTCACTTATCTTGGATGTCACCGCTACAAGTCACTGATGGCACAGGTGATGTTTAACATTTTTAGCAGTAAGGTAATTTTTAATTCAGCTATGTACATTGTTGTGTAGACACACTGCTCCTGCACTCTTAATAGACCACAGGATAGTGTAAACAGAACTTGTATATCCACTGGAAAAAACGAACAATTCCTGTGACTCAGTTTATTGGGATAAATCACTTTAATGAGCCACTCTAGAATCAAACCCATGGATGTCTCCAAGGTATGCCTGTATATCAATTACATCTCAGTGAAAACAGAAGGGAAAAAAGCAATCTACAAAAGTTATTCTCTGATTTCTTTCACGCTCATGAATGCAACTACGTCACAGTGCTAACATTTTACTGTGGGCTCAAATGTGGTCACCACCCTTCACATTTCTCTGAAACATGTAGGAATTTGGAATTGAACACCTTGCCTGTTTTCACTTCAATAACACTTGTATTTATTTATAGGCAAGTCAAGACAGTCCCCAGTAGTATCTAGGTGAGAAAATGTGGTTTTTAAATAAAATCTCCAAACTTAGAGAAATATGCTTCAAAATGAAATTAATTAAATTTCATTTGTAAAGAAAGTGATTTTTAAATCATTTCAATGGCACCCCACTCCAGTACTCTTGCCTGGAAAATCCCATGGACGGAGGAGCCTGGTAGGCTGCAGTCCATGGGGTCGTGAAGAGTAGGACATGATTGAGCAACTTCACTTTCACTTTTCACTTTCATGTATTGGAGAAGGAAATGGCAACCCACTCCAGTGTTCTTGCCTGGAGAATCCCAGGGACGGGGGAGCCTGGTGGGCTGCCGTCTATGGGGTCGCACAGAGTCGGACACGACTGAAGTGACTTAGCAGCAGCATTCAAAGATTAAAGCCAACTCTTAATACTCATTGTTCAATCACTGCAAAATCCTTTTTATATATTGTTTATTTAAAAAGCATTTACAAATATGTGGGCACTACCTCAGACCTTAGACAGTAAAAACACTAAATATTGGGAATTTGAACAAATTTGACTTTCTTAACTAAGAATATTACCAGAAAACACTGTTAGAGTTAATAGGTTGAAATATCATTTTAAGAAGTTTGTGACCTCATGTTGATTTAGAGAAGCTATGAAGTTTATGGCGGGCATTTGTTTCTCACCCCTTTTAAGAACAATGAGGCAGTCTAAGAAATCAAGAATCATTCAGAATCAGGCTTCTGTATGAGATGAGGCTCCTCACCTCATCTGTAAAGGGCAGAGTAAAAATGAAGCCCTGTATTTCAGAAAAGCAAACTCAACTCCGTGGATTAGCTGTAGGTCACGCAAAGGGAAGGAAAGAGGAGACAGCTCAGGGGGCTCTGGACACTCGGGTGGGACAGACCCCAGCCCGCTTCTCTGTCCTCACACCAGCGGCCACAGAGGAGGGACTTTGCTCTAACTCAAATTATATTTTCACAGGTTTTGTTGTACACCTTTGAAAAAAAATTTTTTTTTAATTTTTTGACTGCACCTCAGCATGCAGAACTTCCCAGACTGGGATCAAACCCATGCCCCCTGAGGCGGAAGCATGGAAACCCAACCACTGGACCACCAGGAAAGTCCTCAAACTTCACAGATAGTAGCACAAATTGGGCCAAAGAAACATGGCCTTGAGAAGGATGTGAGAGAGGAATCAAAAGTGCACCTGTGTAAATATTATTTTTACTTCCAAAGGACATGTTGATAAGGCTCTGTAAATGGTTCTTCCCTTGGTAATCCCTAGTGAGACACTTCAGGAGTATAAGCTTGAACAGAATAAATTCAGGAATTCTTAAAAAAATTATACAGTTGAAGTTTTGCAGTCCCTACTTTCACATGCTTTTCAAGAATGTAGCTCTTGCTTAGAAGCAAGGGGGTGGCTCTAAGTACTTAGACTTTAAAAGCCCTCAGGAGGTATTTTTTCAACCAAAGAATTTTATGCTTACCAAAATAAATTTACTTTCATAGTAGTTTCCACTTCAAATTTAGTTTTTTTGATTTTATATATTTATAACTGATAGAAATATATGTGCAAATATAAATTATTTCATCTAGCAAATAATTTGTCAATTACTTAAATATATGGAGAAACCATTTTTCTCTAGAAATGTCTGTTTGAATGAGAGGGAAAGATGTATTTGAATTTAAACTTAAAACTGCAAGAGTGAATCCCCAGTGGACTGAGACGTCTCATGTCTGTATTATTTGTTTTTTGAGAATTGATCGGATCTTTAAAACTATTAAAAAATAAAATGTCATTGTGGAGAAGTTTCATTTGTGATAATGCATTTATTTCCAGTGTGTTTTATCTCAGATGAGAGTGCGCCTCTAATCGGGCCCACCTTCTGGAAGCATTCCCCTCCCACAGTCACCCCTTCTAGCCCTCCATTCTCAGAGCCTGAAGTCTGTCCAGGCTTCTCCCCTCCCAGCCTGCCTTGTGCCTCCCCTGCTCACGGCGTTCAGCCCTACCTTTTTACCCACAGCCAGAATACTGGAGTGAGTTGCCATGCACTCCTCCAGGGGATCTTCTCAACCCAGGGATCGAGCCCAAGTCTCTTACATCTCCTGCATTGGCAGGCAGGCTCTTTATCACTACTGCCACCTGAGAAGCCCTAAAGACCAGAGTCAGTGCTTATATGTATAAGAGAAAATTATTAAAGAAGTCAGAAAATGACTAAGACTCAAATTAAGATATTGATGTCTGGCTAATCAAAGGAAGCCATCTGTAGTTTAAGAAAAAAAAGAAGCAATCTTTCTCACACCAACACCAGGTGAAAATTGGTTGGCTATAAAGAAAGAAAACATTTTGTCAAATTTTACTTTCCTATAACCTGAGACTACTGTATCTTTTTTAATTGTCATAAAATATACAGAGATAGCTTTTAATGTGATCATAAAAGTCTTCTGTAAGAATGCTGAAGAGACCTGAGGTAGGTAGGAAGTTGAATTTTGATTGATAAAGTACATTGTAGGATTTAAGAAAATAGGCAAGTCTGGCGCTGCATTCTAAAAGTTGTAATGCCTGACAGCATTTTATCCAAAAATTAACTTTTATGCCTATTTTTAAAAACGTGCATATTTGTATTAAAGAACAACATTTAACATAGTCTACAGACTTGCAGAAATGAGTCAAACGTGATAGTCACAGAAAGATGTAGCGGTTCTGTTTTTCTTCCTAAGCTGCATTGCTTTCATCATTTCCAGGCTCTTCTAGAAAATATCACCCTGGAATGTAGTGGGCAGACTTTACAGAGTCATAGCACTTCTGCTTTCCTGTAGACCATGAGGGTATTTGACAAGCCCCTTGCTTAGTTGGGTTGGATGACATCACCAACTCGATGGACAGGAGTTTAACCAAGCTCCAGGAGTTGCTGATGGACAGGGAAGCCTGGCGTGCTGCAGGCCATTGGGTCAAAAAGAGTAGGACATGACTGAGCGACTGAACTGAACTTGCTTAGTTGTTCAAACTTTGCATTATTCAGAGTTTTCAGTCACTGCTGTGATACCTAGAAGCCATTTTCAATTTTATTTTAATTAATTACCTCTTTTCTATTTACCTCTAAGAAATTAACTTCTTAAAAGAGACAAACTTCTTTCCCTTTTGGCTTATGTATGAGTTAAGTAGGATATAGGGGTCTGTGGTCAATAAACTATTTTCTTTCTCTCTGGCGTACATACCAGCAGAAGGTGACCAAATCCCTTTAAGAATGGATCACATCGAGAAAGTTACTCACCCTAATTTGTTATTTGCTAGCCTGAGAAAACCTGTATGAGGTGATAAACGTGTGGTCAAACTTAGATAAGGAGGACCATGCCTGGCAAAGAATTTTCTATGTAAATGGAAAGCATGGTCACAAAAGAACAAACTCAAGATGTCTACGAAAGATACATTCTGCTTAGCATTTTTTTTTTTTTTTAGCAGAAACCACTTAGGAATGCCAATTTTAGGTAATGAGCCCAACGTCCAGATGAATAAAGAAAAATACTCCTCCAGGAGTGGCCCCTCAGTTAGAAGGAACAGGTTTCTCACACACTTTGCTTCTCATGACACAGCCATGAGCACTGTTTAAAATTAAGCTTTCATGGGAACACCAGAAACTACTTTTACGGAAAAGATGTTCCAAGTCATTGCAATTTTGCTTTCGTATTAACATCAATCATCCTCATTTGAGAACCCGAAGGCCAGCAACTTGCTGGCAGAATCCGTGAGTTACTTGTTTTATTTGGAAGACATAGGCTGGAGCTAATGACACAGTAGGTGAATCAGAAGCTGTCTCGTTTGTTACAATTGACCCAAAGCTTTTACCCCCATAGATCTATTGTAGCTACCTCAGCAGAGAAGTGAAGAAAACAATCCAGGGTCTTAACTGTTCCCATCACATCCTGGGAACCAGAACCTGAATTTTCCAGTCAACAGCCCCACACAGCCCTGCAGCTACAGTGGGAGGTGCCCCCCAATTCCCAAGGAAGTTTTCCCAACAGATGCTTCACCCTCTTCACCCCACCCCACCAGGCAGGGCAGCCAGCTGGCGGGGAGACTGGGAGGAACTGGACCTCAAAAGGCTTCCCAGGTGGTTGAGGTGCCACCACGTATGGAGAACAGGTGAAGTCAAAGTCCTGCAGGTAGGTCAGGGCTGGCCTTGCAGTTTCTGCTCAAAAAGGTCAATAAAGGGGACACAGCTCTCCAACCTGAAACCACCCCCCTCCTAAGTGAAACCCCCTGTGAAGTCAAATCTGGCTCATCTCTGAGCACCTTTACAGAACTGATTCACTCTGTCTTCAAGGGTTGATAGAAAGGAAGAAAAAAAGTAAGGAATGCCTGCATCTCTCCTAACATCGCTGAATTCATTGGCACACCTCCCTCTAGGGGCCACGTGAGTACAGGCTCCGTTAAGCAAACGTTTCTGCCGGAAGGCTGACTGCAAAGGCTCCGGGGCTGCTGCCCAGCAGGAAGCAAGGTTAGTTTCCCCTTCAAGCAATAGCATCCTTCATTCCAGGCCTGCAACACTTCCCTTTTCTGTGATCTTTTTCTCATTTTATTTCTTGCCTCAGAATTTCATTCTTGTCTTAATGGACATTTTAAATATCTTTCTGATTTAACAGATTTCAAATTCTTTATGAAGAAGGTAAGATCTGCACATAAAATTAACTTTTGGGGGACCCCATTCTCATCACCATAGAATTATGAGTGGAAAATAAACGATGGGAAACAAAGATATGATAAATTAAATGTACCAAAACATCTATTAATGTTTCAGGATGCATTTACAGATTCCTCTTAACAGAAAGGTAATTTAACAGCAAGAAATTTATAGAGTATGGCATCTGGTCCCATCACTTCATGGGAAATAGATCGGGAAACAGTGGAAACAGTGTCAGACTTTATTTTTCTGGGCTCCAAAATCACTGCAGATGGTGACTGCAGCCATGAAATTAAAAGACACTTACTCCTTGGAAGGAAAGTTATGACCAACCTAGATAGCATATTCAAAAGCAGAGACATGACTTTACCAACAAAGGTCCGTCTAGTCAAGGCTATGGTTTTTCCTGTGGTCATGTATGGATGTGAGAGTTGGACTGTGAAGAAAGCTGAGCACTGAAGAATTGATGCTTTTGAACTGTGGTGTTGGAGAAGACTCTTGAGAGTCCCTTGGACAGCAAGGAGATCCAACCAGTCCATTCTAAAGGAGATCAGCCTTGGGTGTTCTTTGGAATGAATCATGCTAAAGCTGAAACTCCACTACTTTGGCTAGCTCATGCGAAGAGTTGACTCATTGGAAAAGACTCTGATGCTGAGAGGGATTGGGGGCAGGAGCAGAAGGGGACGACAGAGGATGAGATGGTTGGATGGCACCCTGACTCGATGGAAGTGAGTTTGAGTGAACTCCAGGAGTTGGTGATGGACAGGGAGGCCTGGTGTGCTTCGATACATGGGGTTACAAAGAGTCGGACAAGGCTGAGCCACTGAACTGAACTGAACTGAACTGAACAGCATTACCACATTTCAGCAAACTGAGGACACTGGATACATTGTAATGATATGTTTTAAAAAATACATTAAATGCAACAATGTGCATAAAGTATTGTAGATGTAGTTAAGGAAGTCGGTAGGAAAAGGTGTAACCTCCCTCCCCCTCTGTCTGCCCATCCATCTTCCAGGAAGCCACAGGCTGCTGCTGACCAGACTTGGCACGAGACCTTGAGGCTGCTGCTTTTCCCCCTACATCATAACTGATTTCAAATGGTGCTAGACAAAAACAGACTCTGAACACCAGGAGAAATCGGTCAGCCTGTGTAAGAGATGGGTCCGGTGGTGCTCAGTGGGGTCCACACCTTGATGGTACAGGTGGCAAGTCTGATTTCACCTACTCAGCAACTGCAGCTGAATGTTCCATGGTGCATAGGAGCAGGTGGACAGTGCAGGTGTGGTGAGAGAGTCCTTCCGGTCCATGGCCCTCCCGCTGCCGACTGCGGTCAAGTACCCAACCCAGCGCTGCCCAGTCACACGCTGAAAGGCCCCACCAACAGGTTCCTGCTGGTGGCTGCTGCTACCTGTCCATAGGAAGACTATCACAAACCCTGGCTCTGCTCAAGCCTCTGAGTTTCTACTGAACACAGCCCCATCCCTGCACTGTCCCCCTTTCACAACCCAACATGTTCAAGAATATACTTTTCTTCTCAAATTCTTCTTTTCTTGAACCAGCTCAGGTGGCAGGAGGAGGGGAGCTGGTCCCAGGGCAGCAGCTCCTCTGAAGGTGGCCTTTGGCTGTGCTGCAAGTCTTACTCCTAAAACACTGATTTCAAATGGTGCTAGATACAAAGATGGAAAAATCTAAGCCACCATGTGAAACCAGCTTCCAGAAGAAGAGGATCTCACTGAAGAAAGGAGGGAGATGCGATCAGAAGACCCAGCCTTTGCCTGAGCAAAAGATGTCTTATTGCAGTAATACTTGTGACAGAACATAACATAAGGGTCCCTTCAAAAGGCACAGAGAAGAGTTACAAAGTGATGCTCAAAGAACATGAAAGTCAAAGCTGGTAATTTACAATCGCAATTCACAAGTCATGAATTCTAGGCTAGTTTATTTAGTTCCACAGCCAGTCCCTACATAATATATGACAAAATAAAATAGCCAAAGCTGTTATTAAACTGTGTTAATAGTTAAGTTATCATTTCTCTGCTTTGTAAACTATCTCGCAGTATGTAAAGCATTTTCTGATATTATTTCACTTCTTCAGGGAACAAGCAGCCTATTTGCCTGGGAGGATCTAGCCACTATACACAGGCAAGTGTCATCTGAGCCAGGTGTGCAACTCTTCCAAGTGTCCTAGGCAGAAAAAGCACAGGCTCCTCCTCTGTAGCCACAGGTGAGTGTTCAGATCATTCAAATAAGACCCCGATAAGTGCCAATCTTATCTATCTCTAATGTGCCAGAAAAAATGTTAGTGTTCTGTAACTGCATTAAGTAGATGATCCTCCAATACAAGAATGGAGTTTTCTTTTGTCCTGTTTTGGAATTCTGCCTGTAAATAAGATTCCAAACAGTGTTCAAATGAGATTCTCCATTTCCTAATTGTACTGTCCTATGTGGTTGTTTGAAGCTGAGAAAATATGACTGTACTTCCTCTGATACCATAACCAAAAAAAAGAAGAGACGCAAAATTTTTATCAATTATTCAGGACTCTAGATAAAGTCTTATGCTTTTTCTGCCTCCTGGAAATAACATTACATGCTGTTCTAGGGACAAGAAGGAAATAAAATGCGAACACCAAGTTGTGCTCTTCAATTCTCACCACAGTCTGGCGAAGCAGGGATTATTCCTGTTTTTGCAGAAGAAACTGATCCTCACTGTAGTTCAAAAGCTTGCCCACAATCACATGACTAGTGAATTGTGTCGATCCCAGGTCTGACTCCAAAGTCTGTGCTCCTGCCCCCTGCCCACTGCTGCCTGCTTTGTAGTCTGACTATTGTCTAATTCTGTTCTTGAACTTAATTATGAGCAAGATTTAGGGTGGGGGACAGTCCTAGGCAACACTTCTGCAAGGAAAGGGGCTGTTACTGACTGGACAACACGTTAAACTTGGGTGGAAATGGGAGCGTGCCCGGTTCTGCAAGGGACTGGGTTCTTTGATATTTGCTCTGTTCTCCAGCACACTGGGGCCTCCGTGGTCTCCCCTGCAGGGCTGCGGGAGTGGGAAGATTCTGGGGATGAACTGCCCTGCAGCATCTGTGCTGGACGCCCGAGCAATTCTGATATCAGCTCTAGATTCTGCACCCCATGGGAGGAGAAAACACTTCTTTCATCAGGGATGACTTTTATTGGGAGACGCAGTACAGTCTTTCTCAAAGTGTGCTCTCTATGTGCTTGATTCTAAGGTTGTACAGTGTTTTCTCAAAGGGGTCCATTCTGTGGAACAATCAGAAGCATATAGGCCACTCAGTATGTTACACTCCAGGCTGAATCTTAAATACAAAAGGGTTTTGAATTCTACACTTGGTCTTGAATTCTGCTTGTTTCATAAGAAAAGTGAAAGTGAAAGTTGCTCAGTCATGTCCAGCTCTTTGCGACCCCATGGACTGTGCAGTGCATAGAATTCTTCAGGCCAGGATACTAGAGTGGGTAGCCTTTCCCTTCTCCAGGGGATCTTCCCAAACCAGGAATTGAACCTAGGTCTCCTGCATTGTAGGCAGATTCTTTACCAGCTGAGCTACACGGGAAGAAAATCACGTGCAAAACCTCCAGAACTTTTCTGTGAAATTATACAAATAAACACAGATGCCTAGCTCGAATTAGCAGCTTCGAATTAGTGCTTCGAATGAAGCACGAATTGGGAGCACTGTCTTTGGAATGGGAGTTCCAGAACACCAATGCCAACCTCTGATCCAGTCCTAGATATGGAAACCAGACTACTGGCGTCTGTACTTCAAAAGTAAGCAAGAGGACTTCTGGGTTGAGATAGTAGCTTGAGCATAAAGCATATGACCAAGGAATATAACATGAAGGAGCAGTCTATACCTGTATAATAAACTACAGGAGGGCACCAGGCTCTTGCTGAAGGCAGTACGTGAGAAACCTAGCAAGATGTTCACTGGATAAAAGGAGCAGCCTGCCAAATAAATGAAAGGAAGAATGCTGGTTAAACCAGGCAAGCATCTTTGAGGTCAGTGGGTACATAGCTGACTAGAGGCCCTGGAACAGGACTTGGGAGGGTAATCTTAAATGTTACAGCGCCTCTGTGGAATATAAGTGTTAAAGCGCACACAGAGTGGGGGCCTTCACAGAGTTCCTGCTGCTAACGTTTCCCTGAGACCGGCAACCATGCTCAGAGTCATTACCTCAACTTAGAAAGAGCAATTAAAGAATGTGTATTAATTTGCAGCTGTTGCAAATCAATTTCAGAGGTAAAACTATATCAAAACTTCCTGCAAAAATTAGTCACGGGTCTTATCTTATTCTATCCAAGTTATTGTACCTGTAATCAGGCGAGTTTAAACTAATATAAATCAATATTAGCCCCTTCTCACTTTTCCTGAGCCTGGGGGGTTGACACATTATCTTATCACCAATCCCTTCCCACCTCCTATTGTGAATAAGCCTTTAGGCTTAGTAGCTCTAAGTTTGTTTGGGGCAAACAAAACATTACCAAACATAAAGGAAGATATTGCGATTGAAAATAAGAGAGACTAATCAAAAAAATCTGACATGGTACTTCTCTACAAATCAATGTACTAAAATACACAAGGGAACAACAAGTCCAAAACAGAATATTAGAAACTGCTCATATTTTTGTAACACAAAATTCATGAAATAATAGGAGCCATTTGCAAGATTTAATGACTTGACATCAAAAATTTTACATATGAATAAAACATGAGGAAGTCTAAAAAGCAACAATAATCAGGAGATTGAATCCAGAAAAAGAAACACCAAAGAGATCATGAGAAAATAAGCTTAAATTCTCCATAATTACCTATGGTGCTGTGCTTAGCTGCTCAGTCATGTCCGAGTCTTTGTGACCCTCTGCACTTGCCAGGCTCCTTGGTTCATGGAATTCTCCAGGGAAGAATACTGGAGTGGGTAGCCTATCCCTTCTCCAAGGAATCTTCCGGATCCAGGAATCAAACTGGGTCTCCTGCCTTGGGGGTGGATTCTTTACCAGCTGAGCCACCAGGGAAGCCCCAATTAACTATGCACTGAATGTATGTGTAACTGTAAATTACACATACATTCAGACACTTGAGCTCACATGTGTGTACACACATCTAGATATGAGAAAATAAAAGAAAGCAGGAAGAGGTGAAGTATGAATTAACAAATAAGTATGATTAATTTCCCAGATCAAGAGGAGAAAGACTCCATTAGTTGACTCATTCAGTTCAGTTGCTCAGTCGTGTCCGACCCTTTGTGACCCCATGAATCACAGCACGCCAGGCCTCCCTGTCCATCACCAACTCCCGGAGTTTACCCAAACCCATGTCCATCGAGTGGATGATGCCATCCAACCATCTCATCCTCTGTCGTCCCCTTCTCCTCCTCCCCCCAATCCCTCCCAACATCAGAGTCTTTTCCAATGAGTCAACTCTTCACATGAGGTGGCCACAGTATTGGAGTTTCAGCTTTAGCATCATTTCTGCCAAAGAAATACCAGGACTTATCTCCTTCAGAATGGACTGGTTGGATCTCCTTGCAGTCCAAGGGACTCTCAAGAGTCTTCTCCAACACCACAGTTCAAAAGCATCAATTCTTCAGCGCTCAGCCTTCTTCACAGTCCAACTCTCACATCCATACATGACCACAGGAAAACCCATGGCCTTGACTAGACGAACCTTTGTTGGCAAAGTAATGTCTCTGCTTTTGAATATGCTATCTAGGTTGACTCATTAAGGCTAACTAAACACATGCCAGTTTAATGACAAATGACCCTGCCCTACATGGAGAAAATTGATAAAATTCATGTATTGGAAAAATACTATAACTATCTGTTGCTGCTGCTGCTAAGTCGCTTCAGTCGTGTCTGACTCTGTGGGACCCCATAGATGGCAGCCCAACAGGCTCCCCTGTCCCTGGGATTCTCCAGGCAAGAACACTGAAGTGGGTTGCCATTTCCTTCTCCAATGCATGAAACTGAAAAGTAATAGTGAAGTCGCTCAGTTGTGTCCGACTCCTAGCAACCCCATGGACTGCAGCCTACCAAGCTCTTCCGTCCATGGGACCCTCCAGGCAAGAGTACTAGAGTGGGGTGCCATTGCCTTCTCCACTATAACTATCTAGGGATAAAATAAACAGAAAAAGAGAAAGTACATATAAGTAGCAAATGTGTCTTTCATAACTAAACACCAGAAATTAGTGTTTTGAGAGAAAATGTGGCATAAAATTTCTGTACTCACCCAAGCTATCATGTATCTACAAGGCACAGATAAATAGTCTTACATAGGCAAGAACCCAAAACACACACCAATTATTAATAGATAGTCTTCCCATGAAAAGAAAAACTCTCACACACCCAGGGGGAATTTTAAGGAAGAAATTAATAAAATAGTTATGAGGCACAGACTAGTTAAACAGTGTAACCAAATTTTTTTAAAAATATGGATCTAAAACTAGATTTAATGGTATGACAAATCTTGAAAGAGAACTCATGGGCAATGAAAACACAAATAATAAACTTGATATAAAGTAATAGATTTTGTCAATACAACTAGGAAGTTGAGGATGAAGTAACGGAAAAAAAACTGTACTTAACTTATAATACATATGGAATAAGTAAAATAGGAAAAACCTATTTTGACATTATAAAGAGAAAATGATATTCAACACTAATATAAAATGGAAAAATGCAACTTTAAAAACACAAAGATAATCAAAACAGCAAAACCACTTGGTCCATGTAACAAAAGAGGAATGAGGAAATGAAGAATGGGGACGCTTTCTATATCTCTTGCTGAAAACAGCATCAGCAGACCAAGAGCAAAGTTGGTATTGTACAGTGCTGAGTTCAGTCCTTGGGATTGTTAAATAAATAAAAAGGAAAGAACTCTACAAGCAAGATCAAACACAAAAACATATCAGGTATGAAAGTATACGCAAATGGCTTACATTTCCCTTTTGAAGGACTGTACTTTCTAACTATACTAAATAAAAAACTTCAAACTACATGATATTTGAAGACACATTCCTAAACTAAAATGACATAGGAAAATTCCATTTATAATACTACCAAAAAGAATAACACTGTAGACATATATTTGACCAAGGAAACACAGACATACATTGAAAACTATAAATTGTCATTGAAAGAAATAAAAAAATATGGACATAAATAGAAAAACATCCATATTCAGGGATTGGAAGGCAATATTTTTAAGATGAAAACACTGCCTATATACAATATACAGCCTTGATGTTCTCCTTTCCCAATTTTGAACTAGTCCATTTTCCATGTCTGGTTCTAAGTGTTGCTTCTTGACTTGTATACAGGTTTCTCAGGATACAGGTAAGGAGGTCTGGTAGATTCCCATCTCCTTAGGAATTTTCCACAGTTTGTTGTGATCCAAATAGTCAAAGGCTTTAGCTTAGTCAATGAAACAGAAGTAGATGTTTTTCTGGAATTCCCTTGCTTTTTCTATGATACAGTGGCTGGCAGCAATTTGGTCTCTGGTTCCTCTGCCTTTTCTAAATCCAGCAGCTTGGTTCACGTACTGCTGAAGCCTAGCTTGAAGGATTTTGAGCATTATCTTGCTAACATATGAAATGAATGTAATTATATGGCAGTTTGAACGTTCTTTGGCATTACACTACTTTGATTGAGATGGGAAAGAAAACTGACTTTTTCCATTTTTGTGGCCAGTGCTGAGTTTTCCAAAATTGCTGGCATATAGAGCACAGCACTGTAATAGCATCGTCTTTTTAAGATATGAAAATAGCTCATCTGGAATTTCATCACCTCCACTAGCTTTGTTCATAGTAATGCTTCCTAAGGCCCACTTGACTTCACACTCCAGGATGTCTGGCTCTAGGTGAGTGATCACACCATCATTGTTATCCAAGTCCTTAGGACCTTTTTTGAATAGTTGTGATTTCTTGCCATTTCTTAATCTCTTTTGCCTCTGTTAAGTCCCTGCAGTTTCTGTCCTTTATTGTGCCCATCTTTGCATGAAATGTTTCCTTGGTATCTCCAATTTTCTTGAAGAGATCTCTAGTCTTTCCCATTCAATTGTTTTCCTCTGTTTCTTTGAAATCGTTTACTTAAGAAGGCTTTCTTATCTATCCTTGCTATTCTGGAACTCTGCATTCAGTTGGATATGTCTTTCTTTTTCTCTTTTGCCTTTTGCTTCTCTTCTTTTCTCAGCCATTTGTAAGGCCTACTCAGATGACTACTTTGCCTTCTTGTATTTCTTTTTCTTTGCAATGGTTTTGGTCACTGCCTCCTATACAATGTCATGAACATAGTTCATGTCCATAGTTCTTCAGGCACTCTGTCTATCAGATCTAATCCCTTGAATCTATTTGTCACTTCCACTGTATATTCATAAGGAATTCGATTTAGGTCATACCTGAATGGTCTAGTGGTTTTCCCTTTCTTCAATTTAAGTCTGAATTTGCCAATAAGGAGTTCATGATGTGAGCCACAGTCAGCTCCCAGTCTTGTTTTTGCTGACTGTATAGAGCTTCTCCATCTTTGGCTGCAAAGAATATAATCAATACAATCAAAAAAAACAATCAAAGAATATAATCAGTCAAAGAATATAATCAATTTCGGTATTGACCATCTGGTATGTTCATGTGTAGAGTCGTCTCTTGTGTTGTTGGAAAAGGGTGTTTGCTATGCCCAGTGTGTTTTCTTGACAAAACTCTATTGGCCTTTGTCCTGCTTCATTTTGTATTCCAAGGCCAACTTGCCTGTTACTCCAAGTATCTCTTGACTTCCTACATCTGCATTCCAATCCCCTACAATGAAAAGGACATTTTTTTTTTTTTTAAGTGTTAGTTCTAGAAGGTCTTGTAGGTCTTCACAGAGCTGTTCAACTTCAGCTTCTTTGGCATCAGTGGTTGGGGCACAGACTTGGATTACTGTGATGTTGAATGGTTTGCCTTGGAAATGGGTCGAGATCATTCTGTCATTTTTGAGACTGCACTCAAGTACTGCATTTCAGACTCTTTTGCTGACTATGAGGGCTATTCCATTTCTTCTAAGGGATTCTTGCTTACATAGTAGATAGAATGGTCATCTAAATTAAATTGCCTCTTCCCATCCATTTTTGTTCACTGTTTCTTAAAATGTCAGTGCTCACTCTTGCCATCTCCTGCTTGACCAAAATAGTTATCAGAGTTAATTGGAGATATTAGTTGGTGTCTAGTAAAAAGGTAAATATTCATAAATTAGTTACATTCTTTATCTGAGTAACTACCAAGTAAATATAGTGGGGAAAAGTACCATTCACAATAGCAACAAGTCATCTAGAAACAAATTAGAACATTTAAACATTTTGGGGGTATACAAAAAATGCTTGAAAAAATAAATAAAGAAAATTTTATTTAAAAGAGGATTTAATATCATGTAGACATTAATTATCTCTGAATTTTTGTTTAAAAGATGATTTAATACTGTGGAGATGTTAATTATCTCTGAATTAGAAGACAAATTTAATGTAATTTCAATCAGAGTTTCAATGGCATTCTTTTTTTAATTTGATGAAATAACTATAAATGTCATGAGACTGATCAACAGAATTTATTGAAGTAGAAAAAGAAGGGTGTTCAGCTCCAGAACAAAATACAAGTGATATTAAAAATTATTAAAAAAAATAATTGATATGATGCAGGGATAAAGACATAGATCCATAAACTAAACACAGAGCCCTTGAAATAGCACACTTTTTGTAAGAATTTGACAGTAATTAACATGGTATTTCAAGACATGGAAAACTGGAATTATTAATAAGGCAACTATCTGAAAATATAAGTTAGATTCCTGCCTCATGTTATTCACCAGAGCAAAGTCCATATGGATTAAATATTAAATGTTAAAAATAAAACCATAACAGAACTACATGAAAATATAGGCAAATATCTTTCTGATATGAGAGGTCTAGAGATGTATCTTAAGGGAAAATTCTACTACAGACAAGATTTTAAAAAATGGATACAAAATAAAACTTTGTACATAGAAAAATAAGGTAATAGACAAATGGGAAAATTAGAAACATCCAAGTATAAAAATTTAACAAATTAAAAACAAATAATTTATAAAAGGAAAGTTGAAGCAGTAAAAAAAATATGGAAAAGGTTTAGCTTCACTTGTAACATGAGAAATAATGCACTTTAGAAATGGAATACCTTAATTGCTAAGAGACTGGGAAACTGAAAAAACCTAGTAATAAAGGCTCAGAAAAAGAGGCACTGCTTTGACTTGCCAGTAATTGTGGTCAAAGCTTTGTGGAGGGTAGTTTGGAAATACGTACCTAAAATCTTAAAACAAGGCATAGCCTTTCACTCAAATCTATAACTCTTCTCTCTTCAGTTCAGTTCAGTCACTCAGTCGTATCCAACTCTTTGTGACCCCATGAACCGCAGCACTCCAGGCTTCCCTGTCCATCACCAACTCCTGGAGCTTGCTCAAACTCATGTCCATTGAGTCAGTGAAGCCATCCAACCTTCTCTCTTAGGTAACCCTTAAGATCTGAATCCTCAAGCTTTCTTTGAAGTCAGTAAAGTTTCCACCTCATTTCTATTTCTACAAGAGTGTGTATTGTTGTGCTTATTCTAACGATCAAAATTAAAAAGTAGTTCATTTCCAAGAATAGGTAATTAGATAGCTAGATGATGGACCATCCAAGTAATAACAGTAAACAACCACTACAGATGATGCTGTGGAGTACTATGTAACTATGAGGAAAAATTTCACAATATAGCTGATAAAGATAAAGAAGGTTATAAGACTGTATAACGTATGAGTTCAAACATTTTGGCTTAAATGATAACTATATATAAAGATTTAAACAAACTAAAATAATACTCATCATTTTTAGGAAAGGAATTGCATTTATTTAGAAAATACTCAAAGCAAAAGAGGAAACTCAATGTGAGGGTGAGAGAGTCAGTTCCTAGGCAAGTTGATAGGGAGTCTAGGGGTCCCCAAGGAGAGAGGGGTCTGGAATTCTCAAGGAGGAAGAAAGGACAGTCTTTGGATTCAACCTTTTGTTATCTTAAAATGTTAATTATGGGAGTAGACCTGATCTTTACAAGGATGTATCCTGCCTAAGGACAGTCTTTGGATTCAACCTTTTGTTATCTTAAAATGTTAATTATGGGAGTAGACCTGGTCTTTACAAGGATGTATCTTGCCTGAGGACAGTGTTACCTTAAGATGTAAATTATGGGAGTGGGTCTGATGAGGTCTTTGCAACCTCCAGACATTCTTTGGCTTATATAACTTCATTGTTAACACTAGCAAGTGGGTACTCTTTCTGCCCCCTTCTGATGCCTATGTCAGAAGCTTTCTCTATCTCCTTTATACTTTAATAAAACTTTATTATACAAAAGCTCTGAGCAATCAAGCCTTGTCTCTGGCCCCAGATTGAATTCTTCTCCTCTGGGAGCCAAGAATCCTGGTGTATTCTCATGATTCAACAACAACCTTTCAAGGGCACTGTGAAAGATACGTATGAGATATTTATTATTCTAGAGAAGGAGTCTTAGGAAAAGAGAAGCCAAAAAGATGGATAGAGGTGCTGTTCAAATGAATATCCTCCAAATTCCAATAAACATAATAAAGTCATAAAATAATTGAATTTGAGTCACTTTTTTACAAAAGCCTACAGAAGCTTTGGCTTAGCCAGCAGATATGGACACAGAGGTAAAGAAACGGATAAAACACGAGAAAGTAACCCCTAAGGTATCTGAGAACTCGCATTTGGGCGATGGGTGGTAAGGGCAGGTGGGAGTCTTTACAGATGTGGTATTGCTGCTTGTGTCCGATTTAACCAGTTCTTGCTGTAAAGGTAGCTGAGTCCAGTTGATATCTGGGTTAACATGTATTTCCAGATAAAGAAGCTAGAACAAGTCACAACAAAATGTTAACTATAATGAGTGGTAGAATTATGGATGGTGGTTTATTTGATCTTTGGGTTATTCATGACTTCCAAAATGTCTACAATGAATATACATCAACTTTTATAATCCAATAAAGTTTTAAGTTTCCTTAAAAAAAAAAAAAAAGTCCTGCTACGGAATCATATCTGGGAACTCTCTTCAATAATTTTCAACTCCTTTAATGTCTTTGTCAATTTCTTCTACTACAAAATGTTCCAAGATGCATGAACAAAAGGAAAAGATAAAAATGACTCCATCCTAGCCCTCGATTCTCGAATCTTCCTTAAAGGGCTCTCCAAAGCTTCAGTATGATTCTCTAGTGTGTGACGTGTGCAGGTAAAGGAGTCTCATTTCTTAGTGCTCAGTTCCTGCCTTACTCAGCTTACTGTGACTCATACTGAGTGGAATTTGGTCTCCTCCCTTATGCTTCCCCTATCAGAAGAGCTGCTGTCCTCCAGGGAAAAATAACAGAATGCTGAAGAGCACAGGTATTTCAAAAGAGGACAGTATATAGGCTTCATTGGAACAGAAAAGGGGCTTCCCTGATAGCTCTGTTGGTAAAGAATCCACCTGCAATGCAGGAGACCCCAGTGTGATTCCTGGGTCAGGAAGATCCACTGGAGAAGGGATAGGCTACCCACTCCAGTATTCTTGGGCTTCCCTGGTGGCTCAGCTGGTAAAGAATCTGCCTGCAATATGGGAGACCTGGCTTCGATCCCTGGGTTGGGAAGATCCCCTGGAGAAGGGAAAGGCTACCCACTCCAGTATTCTGGTCTGGAGAATTTTGTGGACTGTATAGCCCATGGGGTCGCAAAGAGTTGGACACGACTGAGAACAGAAATAATATAAGAGATGGATCAAGCATTCAAAGTTAGACAGATAATCATCCTGAAAGAAATAGGGATGATATTAGCAACTTGAAACAAGAATAAGCAGAGGCTGAGAGAACCAAGCAGAAATAGCTGGCTTAAAAAATGCAAAAGTTGAAATTAAAAAAAAAAAAAGAAATCACATCAGATGGATGAAATAATAGAATGGATACAATTGAATGAATTAGATTTCTAGACTGAAGAAGTCTCCCAGAACAAAGGAGAAAAAGACAAAGGAAAAAATATATAAATGAAAAACTAAAAGATAAGGAGAATAGATATAGGGGTACTCACATATGAATAATAGGAATCTTCAGTTCAGTTGCTCAGTCGTGTCCAACTCTTTGCGACCCCATGGACAGCAGCACGCCAGGCCTCCCTGTCCATCACCAACTCCCAGAGCTTACTCAAACTCATGTCCATCGAGTCAGTGATGCCATCCAGCCATCTCATCCTCTGTCGTTCCCTTCTCCTCCAGCCTTCACTCTTTCAGCATCAGAGTCTCTGCCAATGAGTCAGTTCTTCACATCAGGTGGCCAAAGGATTGGAGTTTCAGCTTCAGCATCAGTCCTTCCAATGCATATTCAGGACTGACTTTGGGATTGACTGGTTGGATCTCTTTGCAGTCCAAGGGACTCTCAAGAGTCTTCTCCAGCACCATAGAAATAAGAAATGAAAAGGAGGAAGTATTGAAGAAATAATGGACAAAAATAGTTCTCTTTTAGAATTAAAAAGGAAAAAGAAAGCCCCTAGATGGAAAGGTTTCTTGGAGTGTTAAAAATGAGAGGCCCAGAAAAACTCCCTTGTTGGGCTTCCCAGGTGGCTCAGTAGTAAGGAACCTGCCTGTAATGCAAGGCATGTGCGTTTAACCCCTGGGTTGGGAAGGTTGTCTGGAGGAGGGCATGGCAACCCACTCCAGTATTCTTACCTGGGAAATCCCATGGACAGAGTGAGTAGCCTGGCGAGCCACAGCCATGGGGTCCTAAAGAGTCGGACATGACTTAGCGAGTAAACAACAGAAACGACAAAAGGAATCTCATGACTCTTCTCGAACAACAGTTTAGATTCACAGCTACCCAGATCTCTAATACTCAAGGGGGCTATGTGGGCTCCAATAAAAGTATTTCACAGAGATGGGAAATCAGGTCGGGAAAAATTACCATATAATCACCGCTATAGTATATTAGTGTTTTACAATACATTACAGTCATACAGAGGCTGGGACTTGCTTCATATTTTTATTTCAAAGCTCTAGCTTAGTCACAATGAGAACATTAAGAGCAACCTTTATTACATCAAAATTCTGAGGACACCCAGGACCCTGTGCTCCTAAGGCAAGGTTTAAATGTATGACAGGAGGCCAGCAGAGGGAAACACAGAGGAGCGCAAGGATTATTCTTCATTACTCAAGTGGTTCTCAAAATAACTATTTGCAGAAATTCTGAAGATTAAATAGTTGCTGCTGCTGCTGCTGCTGCTAAGTCGCGTCAGTCGTGTCCGACTCTGCGACCTCATAGACAGCAGCCCGCCAGGCTCCTCTGTCCCTGGGATTCTCCAGGCAAAAATACTGGAATGGGTTGCCATTTCCTTCTCCAATGCATGAAAATGAAATTGAAAGTGAAGTCGCTCAGTCGTGTCCAACTCTTAGCGACTCCATGGACTGTAGCCTACCAGGCTCCTCCATCCATGGGGTTTTCCAGGCAAGAGTACTAGAGTGGGGTGCCATGCTGGCACGCTTAAAAGATTACAAGATAGCCAATAAAAAAGAAGTTAACACTAAGCAAAATTCAATCACTACCTAAATACAAAATTGACTCACTCTGTCTACAAAAATATTCCCTGTCACGGCTACACTCACATGGCTCCCGTCATCTTTATATGTCACTGTTCCAGGAAGTACTGGTATATCTGTTAAGATTAGAAAAGCTGTAAAAGACCCTGGCGGGGGAGGGGGGGAGCCATAAAAGATAGGGGGGAAAAGCTGTAAAAGACAAGGGGAAAAAGATACCAGGTTACTTCTCTCTCTGGTTAAGAACCATCGACAGCCCAGGGCTCATATGGTGGCTCTAAGAGCCCGAGAAACCTGGGACCTTCCATGACAGCATCCATCTCAACTCACGGTCCAAACACACTTCAGCAAAGAGGAAGACTGGAGGGAGGGAGCACTGATCCCTCTAAAGACACTTTCAAAACACCCCACTTGCATCTCTCTAGATGGAACACAGTCACATGGCAATAAGGAAAGCTAAGAAATGAAGCCTTTAGGAAGGTGGCCAAGGATCCAGTGAAAAGTACAGGGTCCTGTTACTAATGAAGAAGAGGAAAGTGAATACAAGAGATTTCAGCAGTCTCTGCAACAAATGGGGACTACCCTGACCCTGTGTCTTGGATAATCAAGAGGCAGAGTTCTCAGCCGTTCCCGTAACTACCTCACAGTTATATAACTTTGCACTGTGCCCCTTACCTTGTACTTAATCGGCTTTAGCTCCGTTGTACATTGGAACACATGAAGAGCTTGGCCGAGTATCTTTCCTGACATTTCTCATGGTACTGAGAGACTATCAAAATGATGAAAAATGAAATAATGAAATGTTCCAAATTTGGGGCCTGCTCTAAATGATTTTATGGCACCTTTGCCTTTTATATTGGGCTTTCCCTGATGGCTCAGTGGGTAAAGAGTCTGCCAGCCATACAGGTGACACAGGAAATTCAGCTTTAATCCCTGGTCAGGAAAATCCCCTGGAGGAGAAAATGGCAACCCACTTCAGTATTCTTGCCTGGAAAATCTCATGGACAGAGGAGCCTGGCAGGCTACAGTCCACATGGGGTTGCAAAGAGTCAGGATGGTTATTTCCTCTGAGTCTTACTCAGTCTTCAGGGCAAAGGCATCATTCTTTCCTTAAATCAACAAATATTTTTTGAGCACCCCAAGCTTAACCATCTTTAGGCTAGGTATCAGAGAGTGCACACATTTCAATTAGCCATCTTCCCTGTTATCAAGGAGTTTATAATTCCCCAGATAGAAATACACACAAATAACTTTCTGAAGTTCCCTAAGGACAAGTAAAAAAAAGTCTCAAGATGAATCAGGAAACTACTGCATTAAGTTGTGCAGAGACCAGAGTGACGATGAATTAAAGAGATAAGAATTTAAGCTTGTCCTTAGAAATAAAGGACATATTGCAGGTGGAGATGGGCTTTCTTCTTCTTTGTGGTCTGCCATGCATAATTAGTCATTTGTAACATCCTCCTGCTATTATTTTCTCATGGTGATTTAAGTGGGAAATATGTGTACAGTGTGATCATTTCTCATTCTTAGCTTCTGGGTATTGACTCACAGGTTCCCCTTCTGCTGCTTGTCTCATCTCAGGCAGTGAGGTCAGCTGGGATAAGAAGGCACCTATTTGTGAGTCAGTAAGTTTTCCCATAACTCCCTCCACGTGATCTTGATTTGTTTCCAGGGTTAGAAAGAAAAATTCTAATTCTTCTTCCACAGAGTAATCTCTCAGATATTTGAAAATTGCTGTAATGTACTGCATGGCCCTTCTAGTTTTGTTTGTTTGTTTGTTTGTTTTTTTAAGGAGGAAATGTATTAGAAACTGTGGGTTTAAAAAGAAAAAATTGCTCTGCTCTGATAGTAATCCTTTCCAGTATAAATATCATTCTCCTTAGTGATGAAATTAAAAGATATTAGAGAAAATTAATTGTTTGTGTAATTTCTTAAAATAGCAATACAAGCCCAGGAATTATACTACTCACTTCCTCATTATTCTTCTCCAAACAATGAAATAATTTCCGCAAGCCTCTGGTCATTCTTCATTTTTCATCTTCCTTCACATTTTTATTTGGGCTTATAAGGGGTCATTCTCTTGGCTGCATTTGTGGTTGACCAGTAGACAGTCCCTCTCGAGCTTTTATTGAAGTATATTAATTTATGATATTACTGGTTTCAGGTGTACAACACAGCAATTATATTGTACACAGTATTTTTATAATTTATGAATTATATACACTATGAAATAAAGAACATGTCTAGTTACCATGTCACCATACAGATTCATTACAACATTATTGACTATGTTCTGTATGTTGTGCATTGTATCACCACGACCCATTTATAAGTGAAAGTGCATACCTCCTAGTCCCCTTCACCTATTTTGCCCATCTCCTCCACTCCCTTTCCTCTGGCAACCCTGAGTTTTTCTCTGTATCTCTGAGTCTGTTTCTGTTTTGTTGTTTTTTTTTTTGTTCACTTGTTTTGTTTTTTAGATTCCACACATACATGAAATCAGAGTCTGTCTTTCTGTAATCTTTCACTTTGCATAGGTCCATCCATGTTGTCACAAACAGCAATATTTCATTTTTTATGGCTGAGTAATATTCCATTGCTTACCTATACCAATTCCATTCATCTGTTGATGGACATGTGGGCTTCCCTGATAGTGAGGCTGGTAAAGATGTTGCTTGGTTCAACTGGGTCAGGAGGATTCACTGGAGAACGGATAGGCTACCCACTCTGGTATTCTTGGGATTCCCGTGTGGTTCATCTGGTAAAGAATCTACCTGCGATGCGGGAGACCTGGTTTTGATTCCTGGGTTGGGAAGATCCCCAGGAGAAGGGAAAGGCTACCCACTCCAGTAATCTAGCCTGGAGAATTCCATGGACTATATAGTCCATGGGGTCACAAAGAGTGGGACACGACTGAGTGACTTTCACTTTCTTTCTTTCACCAGGTTGCTTAAAGACTAGATCAAATAATGCTGCAATGAACACAAGGTGCATATATCTTTTCTAGCATTCTTACCTTTTCTAGTAAATACCCAAAAGTGGAATTGCTGGATCATATGGTAGTTCTATTTTTAATTTTCTGAGGAGCACCCCTACTGTTTTCCATGGTAGCTACACCAATTTATAATCCTGTTAACAGTGAATGAGGTATCTTTCTTCTTCACATCCTCACCAATCACACGTTTTTGTCTTTTTGATAATGGCCGTTCTGAAACATATAAAGTGATATCTCATAGTGGTTTTGATTTGCACTTCCGTGATGGTTAGTGATATGGGCCATTTTTCATGCTGGCCGTCTGTTTATCTTCTTTGGAAGAATGCTCAGTTTCTCTGCCCATGCTTTAATCGCATTGTTTGTTCTTGGATATTAAGTTGTATTCCTTCTTTATATAATCTGGATATTAAGCCCTTATTGAATATACACGATTTACAACTTAGCAACTGAACAACAACAAACATTTAACTGAGTCAATGTTGATTATATACATTTATGGAACCATGCTATGCTAAGTCACTTCAGTCGTGTCCGACTCTGTGTGACCCCATAGACGGCAGCCCACCAAGCTCCCCCGTCCCTGGGATTCTCCAGGCAAGAGTACTGGAGTGGGGTGCCATTGCCTTCTCCATTATGGAAACATACATGTAACCAATTATGCCAATATTTTAAATGTATTATGAGAGAACAGTTTTCATTATAATTTTATTACCCCTGATTCTGTGATTATAATTTCTCTTGGCTTCTTTTATTATATTTTCTTTTCTCTGTTTTCTTCATGAGTAGTATCAAAGGCAGTATATATGTCCTGCTGTTCCTTCAGTAATCAATCACAAAAACAGTCCAGCAGTAAGAAAATAATAATGACAGAGATTATCTACTGAAAATCACAAATCTGTAAACCATAATAGATATATTTACACAGAATAATTATGTACAGAAATTAGTCACACACAAAATTTCAATGATGTTAACAACATGTCTGAATACTATCAAATATTAGAAGAACCATACTTTAATTATTTAGGCAGTCATTTGATTGATTTTGTTATTTTAATTCATAGTAAAATCATTCATAATTTTAAAAAAATTAATTCTAGAATTTGGAGACAATAAAAGCATCAGTGGTTGCCAATGCTTGGGTCGGAGGAGGGGCTAACAGGCAGAGCACTGAGAAATTTCAGGGAGATACAAATGCCCTGTAAGGCACGGTAATGACGGATGCATGTCACGTGTCTGTCGAAACTGAGAACCTCTGCAAACCAACAGTGAACCTTGATGTAAACTGTAACTTTTGGTGGTTCTGATGCGTCAGTGTAGGCTCATCAATTACAACAAATGTAACTCTGGTAAGGGGTGCTGATAACGAGACTGTGCTTTTATTGGGGTTGTGGGTATACGAGAAATCTCTGAACATTCCCTTCAATTTTGTCCTGAACCTAAAAGGCTATAAAACGGTTAACTTAAAAAAAAGTCAAACTAAGCTATTGCTTTCTACTCTCTCTCTTATGCCTGGTATGTCTTCTTTTGTGGTTTGATGACTGTCTTTTATGGTATGCTTAAATTTCCTCTCTCTTTATCTTTTGTGTATTTACTATGGGTGTTTATTTTTTGGATATTTGATGCTTATGTACAGCAACTTACACATAACAGTCTAAGTTGATAACAACTTAAGTTGGATTCCACTGTAAAAATCAGCATTTTTACTCTATCATGTCACATTTATGTTTTTAATATTGCATATTGCATCTGTTTATTCCCAGTATCCTTTAAGTCATTGTTGTAATCATAGCTGCTTTTACTAATTTTGTCTCTTAAAATTCATACAAGATTTATAAGTGATTAACTCACAGCCTTTACTATACATTTACCTTTCCAGCGAGATGTATCCCTTCACGTATGTTCTTTTTACTAATTAGCTCCCTTTCTTTCAGCATAAAGAAGTCCCTTTAACATTTCTTATAAAGTTGATCAAGTGGCTTTTGCTTGCCTGGGAAACTCTTTATCTCTTTTTCATTTCTGAGTGATAACATTGCTGGGTAGAGAGTAGTCTTGGTTGGGAGTTTTTTCCTTTATCACTTTGAATCACTTTATATTGTGCTGTTCCTTTCTGGTCTCCAAAATTTCTGCTGAAAATCCAGCTTTAGTTTTATGGGGTTCTCTTGTATGTAACGAGGTGTTTTACACCTCTGGACACTATAATATTTTCTTATCTGTAACTTTTGACATTTTAATATGATGTGTATTGGTGTGGGTGTCTTTGGGTTCCCCTTATTTGGAACTCTCCCAGCACCATAGAACTGGATGTTGGTTTCCTTCCGCAGGGTAAGGAAGCTTTCAGTCATTATTTTTCAAATAAGATTTCTCCCCTTTTCTATTTTTCTTCTCCTCCTGGGATCCCTATGATATGAATGTTAGTCTTCTTGATGTGGTCTATGGGTTCCTTAGGTATACTCACTTTTTAATTTTTTTTTCTTTTTGTTGCTCTGCTTGGGTGAGTTCCACTGCCCAGTCTTCCAACACACTGATTCTTTGTCTCCTTCATCTGGTCTGCTGTTGAGTCCCTCTATTGTATTTTTCAGATCAGTTATTTTGTATTCTTTAGCTCTGTGACTTCTATCTTATTTACTTTCTTCTATTTTCCAAACCTTTGTTGACATTCTCACTACATTCATCCATTCTTCTCCCCAGTTTGGTGAGCATCTTTATGACCATTACTTTGAATTCTTTATCATGTAAATAACTCACCTCAATTTCATTATTTCCTGAGGTTTTATTTTGTTCATTCATTTGAAGATATTCCTTTGTTTCTTCATTTTGTTTGGCTCTCTGTGTTGGTTATTTATAGTAGATGAAATAAACACTTTTCTCAATATTGAAGGAATACTTTCATGAAGGAAATAAACCTTGTTCAACTCTGCCTCAGCTCCCTCATTTTCTCTCAAACCTCTCTCCTTGTCCAAGCTTCCTATTATATTCTTAATGCCTCCTGGTATTTAAGGCTGTGCCTGGACATGCCAGTGACCTAAAGGGAAGGATCTCCTCCCTTTCAACTATTTCATCCTCATCCCCACACCTTGCTCATCAACTGGAGGGTCAAATTCCCAAGTCTAACTGTTGACTTGTTTCACCCAGGTAATTTAAGATCATATGCTCGTATTAGTCATCCACAAACATAAACAAGATTCGATAACCGTTTCATAAAAGCACTTCTTTAGAAATCATTATCTTATAATCTTATTGATCAATCTTAGATCACATACCATTTCTTTGTGTATTCCATCTCTTAAGACCTGCCTGCTGTTTTTTTCAGGTTCTATAAACATGTAACATCCATGGAGGAGCATTCTCTCTCTGACAAATGGCAACCAGGAGTGTGGCTGGGGAAAAGATCATAGTCCTCTTTGATCTTAAAGGTCAGAGAGCAAACCTCCCAAACGTGTAAACATCTCATAATGAAACCTATTATGTGTAATTCATGAAAATTTCAAAACATTTTAAAACGTTTATTTTTGGCTTGTTTCACTTTTTGGGATAACAAGCAATTCAGAATTAGACCTATTAAATTTTGTTTATGAAAATTTCAAAATGTTAAAAAAATATTTTTGGTTTGATTCACTTCTTGGGATAACAAAATGTCGTTTATTTTCATCTTACAAATAATGCATGACTTAAAGTAGAGAAGGACATTCTAAGCCTAAATAGTCAGAATGCAGAAGTTTCTTCTCTGCCTAGAAGGAGTTTCTGTTCTAGTGGAGGAAGACACTAGAAACAAGACACTTAATTAATGAATTATATTACAGGGGATGCTTGTGTGTGCACGCTGAGTTTCTCAGTCATGTCTGACTCTTTGTGAACCCATGAACTCTAGCCTGCCAGGCTCCTCTGTCCATGGGATTATTCTGGCAAGAATACTGGAGAGGGTTGCCATTTCCTTCTCCAGGGGATCTTCCCAACCCAGGGATTGAACCTGGGTCTCTTGTGGCTCCTGCATTAGCAGGTGGATTCTTTACCACTGAGCCACCTGGAACACCCATATCACAGGGGATAAATGCTATGAATAAACGAGCAGAGGAGGAGACGTCAGGAACACGGGTGTGGGCGACATGCAATCTTTAACACAATGGTTAGAGTAGACCTCATTGAGATCTTTCTGGGTGTGTGTGTGTGTATTTATTTTTTCTCATTTTAATTTCTTAGTAAAACATCTAATTGCTTATGTTTTTGTTTTTAAGGAGATACTTTTTCATGCCCTGTTTAGGATGCTAGGAATGAAGCAGCCAGACAGCGATGTTAGCAGGGGAAATACCAGCTACAAACACTGGGCAGTGAGCTCAGTTGTGTTTAGTATCCAGAGGAAAGCAGCGTGGTGATCAGTTAGCAATGCCTTCTAGGGGTTTTGTGCCCTGAGAATGAAGGGTTCTGATGGATGAAACTGCCACTCCTGACCCTCAGGAAATGCTGCCCCAACTTGCTGCCATGTTAAACGGTACACCTCCAACTTGTCCTAAACTCACCCCAGGTTTCACTGTTTTACTCTACTAACAGTGAGCTGAGTGAGCAAACTTTGTTTTAGATACATCACATTATTGAGGATTTCACATGCCTCCTCAATCCTCAGCTTTCCCAGATTTGGGATGTCTACTTACCCTGTGTATTTCCCACCCTCTGCTTTGGGTTTTTCCACACTCATCAAATCCTCTGTCATCTTTTTGGTCACCACCAAACTCCTTACCCCGAGCCCTACCACTCAGGACAATGGTGAAAAAAAATACTGTTATCAGCATATTTGATATTTTACTCTGTATTTACTACAATACATCAATAATTTGTGACGAGTGTTAAACAAGATAAGTCATGCACTGATTACTGAGAAATAATGTTAGACTGCTCTGCAGAGCCTGTTAATCTCTGCCTCTGTTTCCGCCTTGAATCCACTCTCATTTCTATACAAAACACTATCTTGTCCACAGTCAGATAAAGCCATAGGTCTTCTTTAGTATTATGTGTAGAATTCAAAACTATTAAGGCCGCTCTTTGGAAAGGCTTTCTGCATTGCCCTATATTCACATTCAGTTCCACCGTTCAGTTGTGTCTGACTCTTTGCGACCCCATGGACTGCAGCACCCCAGGCCTCCCTGTCCATCACCAACTCCTGGAGCTTGCTCAAACTCATGTCCATCGAGTTGGTGATGCCATCCAACCATCTCATCCTCTGTTGTCCCCTTCTCCTCCCGCCTTCAATCTTTCCCAGAATCAGTGAGTCAGTTCTTCGCATCAGGTGGCCAAAGTATTGGAGCTTCAGCTTCAGCATCAGTCCTTCCAATGAACACCCAGGACTGATCTCCTTTAGGATGGACTGGTTGGATCTCCTTGCAGTCCAAGGGACTCTCAAGAGTCTTCTCCAACACCACAGTTCAAAAGCATCAATTCTTCAGTGCTCAGCTTTCTTTATAGTCCAACTCTCATATCCATACATAACTACTGGAAAAAAAAAATTCACATTAGCCACCATCAACCATCTGCTTAGCCATTCTTTGAACACATACTCACTACAGTTGTATATTCTCACACCCTGCGTACCTCCCAGCACCCAAGACCACTTTCGTGCCATTACTCACCTAAGCACTTAGTCACTGCTCCTTGGAAGCCCACACCCCATGGCTGTCCAGCCTTCTGTGCTCCCTCACGCCTAATCTCAAGTTGACCTTCCTTATCCTGTGGAAACTTTGATCCCAACTCACAGTCTCCGCTTCCATCTCAAGTGATGCCATCATCTAACCTCCACAGGAGGGAGAGAGTAACTGAGGAGTGAGGACGTATCTGGAAGTGGTGGGGTGAGGGAACTTCTTGTGCTTCTATTCTTAAATCTCTAACACCAACCCAGACTTGAAGTCGAAAGGTACTGGTATTGCATGATTCATCATTTCACTTATGTAAAATGAAGTGCTTATTAAACGGCCCACAAAGAGGCAGAGGAGTATAGGTAAGACGCTGGGCTTTGCAATCACTAAGACCCATGTTCACGCCCACTGACTAGCTATGAGACCATCCAGATACTTATCCTACCTGAATTCTAATTTCCTTGCTTATAAAATATGGAAAATTGAAGTTTCTACTTCATTTAACGCAGGATCTCAGATGGATGTTAGAAAAAATTACTGACATTTAAGAGTGCGATTAAATACAATACTTCTATTTGCTGTCAGTTCTCGTATACCTTCAGGACAACTATGGCTGCTCTCCTAACTGTGGGTATTAACTGTACAGAAAACAGAACTTGTATCTTCACTACAGGGGAAGAAGGAAGCCTTGTAAGATTGCAGTGTAACAACATCCACATTGTGAAGCCTACATGTCACAATGTTGCGGTGAATACTATTTAGTAATCACATTACTGTGGTAATAGTGAAATGTGTTGTTTTAAGGCATGGGCCCTGGTCTAATAGGCAATTTAGATTCTTCTAACACAGTGGATTGCTGTTCTTTAGTACTAAGTCATGTCTGACTGTTTCAAGACCCCGTGGACTCTAGCCCACCAGGCTCCGCTGTCCATACGATTTCGAAAGCAAGAGTACCAGAGTGGGTTGCCATTTCCTTCTCTAGGGGATCTTCCCGACCCAGGGATCCAGCCCATGTCTCCTGCATTGGCATGTGGATTCTTTACCACTGAGCCAGCAGGGAAGCCCAGACACAGTGGATATGGTTTTATTATTATTTCCTAATAAGTATTTAGCCTTGAAAGCTGGGATTTAGTCATGTTTTTCCTTTTAGAGACTGCAAGTATTTCAAAAACTCAAGGCAAATTATGCTCTAAATTTAAAAATGAAAGCTACTATCTAATTTCTTTTAAGTTGTTAGTTCACTCAGTCGCATCTGACTCTCTGTGACCCCATGGACTGTAGCCTACAGTCTGAAGCTCCTCTGTCCGTGGGATTCTCCAGGCAAGAACACTGGAGTAGCATGCCATTTCCTTCTTTAAGAATTTATTTTAAGGAATTATAAGAAACATATAATTGAGAAACTTTTCTTATTTTTTTATCCATCGCCAATCAGCAATAACAGATGAAAAATCTAAAAAAGTGATTATCCAATTACATTTCAAAGAAAGCAGTAGTGTTCATCCTCAAACTCTGCAAATCAAGAAAATATCAAGTACCTAATACACACACTGAACTAAAATGTTTTTCAACAATTCAAATGTTGGAAATGGAAACAGGATTTGAATATGATACGTCATTAGTTGGACAACTGGTAACAAAGTGTTGCTGTTGTTTTCTTGGACTCTTGTTTTTTCCAGTGATTAGGGGTGATAACTCTGTCAGGGCTGTGCACAGGCACTGTGCTTTTGTTTTTCTTTTTTTTTGCAAAACATTCCTATACTTTGCATTTATGCTATAAACTTGGAGAAATAGTAAGCTTTTCTTTCTCGTGTCTAATCTAAGCATTGACTCCTTGGGTGAGTTCCCAAGCCCTCCAACTCCCTTAAACATGCAGGACCTCTTAAGGGTCCTGTGGAGACTCTGGCCTTACCTCCTCCCCTGCTCTGACGTCCACTGAATTCTTGGCCTCTCCTGGCCTCCGGTGACTGCTTTCTCCTTTCTGTCCTCCCCCTCTTGGGCTTGTACCAGACCTTATCCATCATCCCACCTATTGAAAGTAGCCATACCAGAAGCTGTTGTAATAAACATGCTCCTGTTTGCTTAGGGTTTGGAATGGAAAGGGAAATCAGGCTACAACCAAAAGTGGCACATGCCTGAGACTGAATAGCAGAAATCACTGAACTATAAACATCACTGTTTGCAAATATCTATCCTGAAACACAGGCACATACATTCATTACTCAACGTCTATGGCTCGTTCACATCACAACAGCAGACCTGAGTGCATGCCACAGAGACTGCATGACACACAAAGCCAAATATTGACTTATGGCCCATAAAAGGACAAGTTTGTCAACCCTTGAACTATATCATATCAGCCTATCAAGATTTTTCTCAAGGCTGGTCCTCCTTTAAGCTGTGGCTTTACACCCTTTTCTCAAGAAGGTCTTTCTCCCAACAGACACTCATCCCCTCAAATCTTTTCTGTAATCACAGGGTATCTCATTTCAATTCTTGGTTTTCTTGTAAATGCAAAACTTCAGTTGCCTTTATTATACAGAGTAATTCACCAGGTCCTGCCTTACTCCAGCTATGGCCAGGAGTCTTAAAATTTCCTATCCATAAGATCCTTAGGGCATTTTCAGAAACCATACCAAAAGCACTAGAAAGGGATTAGGCCATTGCTGTAGAAGCAGAAACAAAATCATCACGTTTTAAAGTAAATTTCCTTTCTTTATGACCTACCCTTTTCCCCTATCAGTGTGCATTAATCCAAATCTGGATTTTATATCTACATACATGTCTGAAGTTATAAATTTAACAGAGAACAACAGAAGGGGCCACAGGAAAAGATAAGGAAGTGGGAGAGACATTTTACAGTTAAGTTACATGCAATTCAAATTTTTCTAAACAATAATGTACAGGATGAGGTCAATTTCCTCCTAAATAGAAATGAATTTGGAAAGACCTATGTAACAGCTACTTCTGCTTCATCAGCTATGCTAAAGCCTTTGGATGTGTGGATCACAACAAACTGTGGAAAATTCTTCAAGAGATGGGAATAGCAGATCACCTTACCTGCCTCCTGAGAAACCTATATGCAGGTCAAGAAGCAATAGTTAGAACTGGACATTGAACAACAGACTGGTTCCAAATTGGGAAAGGAGAATGTCAAGGCTGTATATTGGCACCCTGCTTATTTAACTTATATGCAGAGTATATCATGTGAAATGACGGGCTGAAGCACAAGCTGGAATCAAGACTGCCAGGAGAAATATCAATAACCTCAGATACACAGGTGACACCACCCTTATGGCAAAAAGCAAAGAGGAACTAAAGAGCCTCTTGATGAAAATGAAAGAGGAGAGTGACAAAGTTGGCTTAAAACTCAACATTCAGAAAATGAAAATCATGGCATCTGGTTCCATCACTTCATGGCAAATAGATGAGGAAACAATGGAAACAGTAACAGACTTTATTTTCTTGGGCTCCAAATTCACTGCAGATGGTGACTGCAGCCATGATGGTAAAAGACACTTGCTCCTTGGAAGAAAAGCTATGACCAACTTGGACAGCATATTAAAAAGCAGAGACATTACTTTGCCACCTAAGGTCCATCTAGTCAAAGCTATGGTTTTTCCAGTGGTCATGTATGGATGTGAGAGTTGGACCATAAAGAAAGCAGAGAACCAAAGAACTGATGCTTTTGAACTGTGGTATTGGAGAAGACTCTTGAACTGCAAGGAGATCAAACCAGTCAATCCTAAAGGACATCAACCCTGAATATTCATTGGAAATACTGATGCTGAAGCTTTGGCCACCTGAGGCAAAAAGCCGACTCACTAGAAAAGACCGATGGTGGGAAAGATTGAAGGCAGGAGGAGAAGGGGACAACAGAGGATGAGATGGTTGGATGGCATCACTGACTTAATGGACATGAGTTTGATCAAGCAATGAGAGATGTTGATAGACAGGGAACCGTTGCATGCTACAATCCATGGGGTTACAAAGAGTCGGACACAACTGAGTGACTGAACATGTTTACTTTCTGGTTGCTAGTCAGTTTGTTTCTGTCAAGCAGCTTGTTTTTCATGACTGTTAATGGAAAAAATGAAATATGCCTTGTTTTTTAAAAATTCCGAATTGGTAATTTATTTTTTGAAGCTTTAACAATGCTTTTCTAAGGGTGTTTGCATATGTCCTGGGAGTGCTTGACTGCTATACAAATAGGATATAGAAATAATGCAATAAACATGGCAAGGTTTCCTGGGGGAATATTTTTTCTAATGTTATTTCAGTAGTTTAAATGGAAAACAGCATTATTTCTATATTAAAACAAATATATAATAAGGGAACAGAAGACAAATAAGCCAGGATATTCTAAGATGAATAAGAGAGAGAATACTGTACTTCAAGAGATGCTTTAAGGCCTCTAAGTCTCAGGGGTGATGCATTCCTCTCTTTGCTATTGGGATCAGTTCAGTTCAGTCACTCAATCGTGGTCTGGTGGTCTGGTATTCCCATCTCTTTCAGAATTTTCCACAGTCTGCTGTGATCCACACAGTCAAAGGCTTTGGCATAGTCAATAAAGCAGAAGTAGATGTTTTTCTGGAACTCTCTTGCTTTTTCAATGACCCAACAGATGTTTGCAATTTGATCTCTGGTTCCTCCGCCTTTTCTAAATCCAGCTTGAATATCTGTTAGTTCACGGTTCACATACAGTTGAAGCCTGGCTTGGAGAATTTTGAGCATTACTTTGCTAGCATGTGAGATGAGTGCAATTGCGCGGTAGTTTGAACATTCTTTGGTATTGCCTTTCTTTGGGATTGGAATGAAAACTGACCTTTTCCAGTCCTGTGGCCACTGCTGAGTTTTCCAAATTTTCTGCCATATTGAGTGCAGCACTTTCACAGCATCATCCTTTAGGATTTGTAATAGTTCAACTGGAATTCCATCACCTCCACTAGCTTTGTTCATAGTGATGCTTCCTAAGGCCCAGTTGACTTCTCATTCCAGGATGTCTGGCTCTAGGTGAGTGATCACACCATCGTGATTATCTGGGTCATGAAGATCTTTTTTGTATAGTTCTTCTGTGTATTCTCACCACCTCTTCTTAATATCTTCTGCTTCTGTTAGGTCCATACCATTTCTGTCCTTTATCGAGCCCATCTTTGCATGAAATGTTCCCTTGGTATCTCTAATTTTCTTGAAGAGATCTCTAGTCTTTCCCATTCTGTTGTTTTCCTCTATTTCTTTGCATTGATCATTGAGGAAGGCTTTCTTATCTCTCCTTGCTATTCTTTGGAACTCTGCTTTCAGATGGGTATATCTTTCCTTTTCTCCTTTGCCTTTCACTTCTCCTCTTTTCTCAGCTATGTGTAAGGCCTCCTCAGACAGCCATTTTGCCTTTTTGCATTTCTTTTCCATGGGGATGGTCTTGATCCCTACCTCCTGTTCGATGTCATGAACCTCCATCCATAGTTCTTCAGGCACTCTTGTCTATCAGATCTGATACCTTGAATCTATTTTTCACTTCCACTGTATAATCGTAAGCAATTTCATTTAGGTCATACCTGAATGGTCTAGTGGTTTTCCCTACTTTCTTCAATATAAGTCTGAATTTTACAATGAGGAGTTCATGATCTGAGCCACAGTCAGTTCCTGGTCTTGTTTTTGCTGACTGTATAGAGTTTCTCCATCTTTAGCTGCAAAGAATATAATCAATCTGATTTCAGTATTGACCATCTGGTGATGTTCATGTGTAGAGTCTTCTCTTGTGTTGCTGGAAGAGGGTGTTTGCCATGACCAGAGCATTCTCTTGACAAAACTCTATTAGCTTTTGCCCTGATTCATTTTGTACTCCAAGACCAAACTTGCCTGTTATTCCAGGTATCTCTTGACTTCCTACTTTTGCATTCCAGTCTCCTATAATGAAAAATGACATCTTTTTGGGGTGTTAGTTCTAGAAGGTCCTGTATGTCTCCACAGACTTCATTGAAGTCTTCAACTTCAGCTTCTTCAGCATTAGTGGTTGGGACATAAACTTGGATTACTGTGATATTGAATGGTTTGCCTTGGAAATAAATAGAGATCATTCTGTCATTTTTGAGATTGCACCCAAGTACTGCATTTCAGACTCTTGTTGACTATGAGGGCTACTCCATTTCTTCTAAGGGATTCTTGTTATTGGGATTCTTGATATTGGGATGCTAGGATGGAAAAGTTGTGCAAAACTGTTCCATAGGCAGCCATGTTGTCACCAAATATAAACAGAGCAGACCCAGAAGCAATATTGTCTTTCCAAGAGTTCAATGAAAAAATATTTCATAAGCGATCTGAAAACATCACTGGATTTGGTCTTATTCCTGCCAGGTTGCCTGTTTAAAACACATTTCACCTTTCTTCTATCTAAATTGCATAACCAGCTCAGAATTTACTTACCCTCCCAAATAAATCCAGTGCAAACTGATATCATTCTTTGGAACTCAACGCACTCACTTTCTATACCATTTTAAAATAACTTATTTTCTTTAAAAGTAATATGCACTCATTATCAAAAGCACAGAAATATGAAGAAAAATATGAAGAAATATGAAGAAAAATACAAAAAATATGAAGAATATTAAAATTGCCTGTAAGAGCTTCTACCCAGTAATTAGTATTTTTAAGCTTCTTTTTTATTTTACATTTGCAAGGTTATAACTTGAGATTGTATTGACTGTATATTTTTTAACCAAATGTAAAACATTCCCCTATCATTTCCCCTAACATTTATCTAAACACATCTCATAGATTTTGATATTTCATGTCTTTTTTCCTAGTAATCGTATTACATTCATTTGCTTGCTCATGATTCATTCTTTACTCAGTAGTTAACTAGAATATACCAAACTTTGTGCTTATGTATTTCCTTTCCCATACTAAATTAACTTATGAGTAAGGATCACTTTTTTAATTGTCCCCACATTTCTGAGTATAGACTTAATCAAACAAGAAGTATACGGTAAGTATTTGAAAATGAACTTACCAAAATTTTACTTATCCTCAAAATTTTGAAAACATTCTTTTATACCAAGGTGCATCTCAAATTGTGCGTGTTGACTACTTTTAATAAAAATTTTCTTAAAATGTTTTCTTTTAAGCTTGCAGTCTTGGTCACAGTCTTCCAAAGGAGCAAGGTTAACTATTTGTGGTAACACATCATAGACACAAAGTCAGAGTCTGTACCAAGCTTAACACCTGTGCACTCAGGGCAGGCAGAGGGGCAGAGATGGCAATGCATTGAAGAAGCAGACTCCAAATACACAGCTGTGTTTTGAAGGCCATGAGAATATCCAGTGATGATGCAGGTAACACATGATGCTGGAAAGCCTTATGAAGTAGAAGTAGAACAATGATGAGCAATCAGTAGTAACTGGGGTGTCAGATCAACTGACAGGCCTCATCATGGGTGTCTGTTGGTGGACAGTGTTCCTGGTCTTACAAAGCCAGAGCCAAACACCAGCAAGGCCAAGAGAACATTCTGATATCTCGGATTATACAATAACTTCTTTCAGTCCTGACTGTGAGCGGGAAAAGAGGACATGCTCTTGGAAGCTGACCCTCCTGCAAACTACCAGTTCCTGTTCATTTCCTCTAACAAAACCATCATTCAGAGAAAGAAACAAGAAAATATATTCTGTGTTAATAGGGACCTGTATGTGTTCTAGAATGAGGCTCTTTTTAGTTACTCAACTTGGAGGACACTTTGTTTTGACAAAAGAACCAAGAGGAAAGGTCAAGTTACTCTTTACTCTCACTTATCTCCTCAGTATTATGCAATACTTTCTCGTTCCCAACATAGCAACCATAGAAGGCAATAAACACTTCCTTTGAACTTGTTATTTATGTTGCTTGCATCATGATTATCAGCATATAAATTCTGGGGTAGGCCAGTTACCGACCATGCTGTCATCTAAATAAAGGGACGTGGGATTTCAGTGTCCTTCTTTGACAAAGCACTATAAAGTTGGGAACATCTCGAAATAAAACACTGACAAGGAGCCGGTTATTCTCAACAGAATAAGATCTGAGATTCCTAAAACCTTAGAAGTGACCACACAGAGATACAAACACAGGAACCTGAGGATGCGGAAGCTCTCCCAGCACGTCCTGAAGCTCCCTCCTCTCGTTTGGTCTCCAGTCACTCCTCCCCTCTCTTCTCTTGTGTTGAAAGCACACATTATCTAGTCAGGGGAAACTACGCTCTGGATGTATAAGCAGTCTCAATTAGTTAAAGAAAGGAGCTGTCACTGAGGATTTCTGTTTACACGTTTGTCCTTTTTCTTTCTTATATTTAAATGTTTATAACATGGAATGGGCTCATGGAAGAGAATTTGGAAAACACAGGAGGAAGATATGAAAATCTGATTAGTTACCTAAATACATTACCTAGTGATAACCACTGTTAATATTTTAATTCATTTTCTGCTAATTTTTCTTCAGATATATTTCTTTATAAACACAGGTATCCTTCTTTTTAAATACCTTCTTTTTCTTTTATAGAGGAGAACCCAATCCATACAGATAGATTGGAGTAAGGTTTATGCTATGCCAGTTTTCACTTTCTCTAGGAAAAAATTAATTTCTGTTTAGTAAAAAGGCATTAAATGATTACAGAGAGTGGGTGAAGGGAAATATCTGTAAGAAAATGAGGAAATTAATATTTCCTAAACTCTAGCTCAAAAGTACTTTGTATTATGTTCTATATAAAAAACACTAATATTTAAATAAAAGAATAATTTTATCATAAAATTAGCTAGCTTACTTTTAAAGGATTCAGAATAAACTAAATTAACTAAGAAAGCATGACTTTTAAGAATTTATCAAATTAATAAACATGTATTGATACTTTCTAAATAAGTGGCCCTGGAGTCTTTTTTTTTTTTTTTTTGTAATCCAAATTGTTTTTATTATTTTTTTAATATAGATTTATTTATTTTAATTGGAGGCTAATTACTTTACAATATTGTATTGGTTTTGCCATACATCACCATGAATCCACCACGGGTGTACATGTGTTCCCCATCCTGAACCCTCCTCCCACCTCCCTCCCCGTACTATCCCTCTGGGTCATCCCAGTGCACCAGCCCCAAGCATCCTGTATCTCACATCAAACCTGGACTGGCGATTCGTTTCATATATGGTATTATACATGTTTCAATGCCATTCTGCCAAATCATCCCTCCCACCCCCTCCCACAGAGTCCAAAAGACTGTTCTATGCATCTGTGTCTCTTTTGCTGTCTCACATACAGGGTTATCATTACCATCTTTCTAAATTCCATATATATGCATTAGAATACTGTATTGGTGTTTTTCTTTCTGGCTTACTTCACTCTGTATAATAGGCTCCAGTTTCATCCACCTCTAAGAACTGATTCAAATGTATTCTTTTTAATGGCTGAGTAATACTCCATTGTGTATATGTACCACAGCTTTCTTATCCATTCATCTGCTGATGGACATCTAGGTTGCTTCCATATCCTGGCTATTATAAACAGTGCTGTGATGAACACTGGGGTACACGTGTCTCTTTCAGTTCTGGTTTCCTTGGTGTGTGTGCCCAGTAGTGGGATTGCTGGGTCATAAGGCAGTTCTATTTCTATGGTCCACATTTTTCTAGATCTAAAATTTATATGGAATGATATTGTGAGACTTGCTAATGACCTCTAGAAAATGTCAGTATATTTCTGAATATTTAACAATAGATCCATGTATGACTACTGCTAACTTCTGTGTAATTCTGGACTTTAACAGTTACTTTTAGAATATACTTCTGCCATATTTACCTTGATAAATATAAAGAATGAACTGGACACCAACTTGAATTTCAATTTGAAATTATGCAACATAGGAAAAAAACTAGCATAAGCAAAGTCAACTGACAAACCGTGACCAAAAAATTGAAATTATATTACAGATAAAGGATAACTGGCTTCTCTAAAGAATTAACTATTCAAAGACCAACCCTTTCCCAACCTCCTAAAGAATGGGTAAATGACATGCAAGCAGGTAACTCAAAAAAGAAAGGCAAGTAGCCCATAAATATAGGAAAAGATGCTCAAACATTCTACTTAGTTGAAATTTAGTAATCTCTGTTTATTCTTGGGTTTCTGAAGCAGTAACATTTAAAGGACCTAGAAATTAAATGCACAGAAATACAACTTCCTTAGAATGAAAATTCTCTATCACAAGAAAAAAATGTTCTGTTTCCCACCCCCCAAAATGGAGTAGGTTGGTGAGCAATTAGATAAACAAATATCTGATACCTGAGACTTTGTAACTGCAGGAATCTGTGTGATTTTTTTCTATTACATCAGCTATCTCTGGGAAATACTGTATATATAAAAGATGTCTAAAATATTATATAGCCTAACTTGCATTATTGAGCAAGTCTTTTCAACCCTGGCCTTACATTTTTCATCTGAAAAGCATGGTCTGGAATAACTGGTCTTGAAAGCTATTCCTAATGTTAGCATTCTAATTTTGTTTTATTTTGCTTGACTTTTTGTACAGTTAAGTGTGAGTTGTAAGTTAGTTTAAGTCTATGATGTCTAAATGTACTATCTCCACTATTATAATGAGAAAGGAATAAAAGATTTTATCTTTGCAAACCTACTTGTGGAATATGGTTTGTAATGTTTACAGTGTGAAGCTTCTGAAAGCCAAGAGGAAACAAAGTGAGTGCATGGTCCTTCTGAGAAATGCCCTCCTCTCTGTGCCTGGCGGGGTTCCGGATCCCTGTGTCTGGTGTGGCTCCACAGTAAAGCTCTTGAGGTCACAGACAAGTAAGGTTAACTGACTGGCAGGTGCCTACCAGGTGCAAGCAGAGATGGCAGAGCTCCCAGGACCAACATCAGAAAAGGTGGTTTAATTATTATCTCCTAATGCACTCAGTATGCCAGCAAATTTGGAAAACTCAGCAGTGGCCACAGGACTGGAAAAGGTCAGTTTTAATTCCAATCCCAAAGAAAGGCAATGCCAAAGAATGCTCAAACTACTGCACAATTGCACTCATCTCATACGCTAGCAAAGTAATGCTCAAAATTCTCCAAGCCAGGCTTCAGCAATATGTGAACCGTGAACTTCCTGATGTTCAAGCTGGTTTTAGAAAAGGCAGAGGAACCAGAGATCAAATTGCCAACATCTGTGGATCATGGAAAAAGCAAGAGAGTTCCAGAAAAACACCTATTTCTGCTTTATTGACTATGCCAAAGACTTTGACTGTGTGGATCACAATAAACTCTGGAAAATTCTGAAAGAGATGCGCATACCAGACCACCTGACTTGCCTCTTGAGAAACCTATATGCAGGTCAGGAAGCAACAGTTAGAACTGGACATGGAACAACAGACTGGTTCCAAATAGGAAAAGGAGTATGTCAAGGCTGTATATTGGCACCCTGCTTATTTAACTTATATGCAGAGTACATCATGAGAAACGCTGGGCTGGAAGAAGCACAAGCTGGAATCAAGATTGCTGGGAGAAATATCAATAACCTCAGATATGCAGATGACATTACCCTTATGGCAGAAGGTGAAGAGGAACTAAAACGCTTCTTGATGAAAGTGAAAGAGGAGAGTGAAAAAGTTGGCTTAAAGCGCAACATTCAGAAAACTAAGATCATGGCATCTGGTCCCATCACTTCATGGGAAATAGATGGGGAAAAAATGGAAACAGTGACGGACTTTATTTTTTTGGGCTCCAAAATCACTGCAGATGGTGACTGCAGCCATGAAATTAAAAGATGCTTGCTCCTTGAAAGTAAACTTATGACAAACTTAGACAGCCTATTAAATAGAAGAGATATCACTTTGCTAACAGAGGTCCATATAGTCAAAGCTATGGTTTTTCCTGCAGTCACATACAGATGTGAGAGTTGGACCGTAAAGAAGGCTGAACACCAAAGAATCAATGCTTTTGAACTGTGGTGCTGGAGAAGACTCTTCAGAGCCCCTTGGACATCAAGGAGATCAAAGCAGTCAGTCCTAAAGAAAATCAACCCTGACTAGTTATTGAAAGGAGTGATGCTGAAGCTGAAGCTCCAATACTTTGGCCACCTGATGGGACGAGCCAACTCACTGGAAAGATTGAAGGCAAAACGAGAATAGTGCATCAGAGGATGAGCTGGTTAGACAGTATCACTCACTCTGCCAACTACAAATCGGCACTTGCCAAGAGCATTTGTCAGCGACTGAACAACAAGGGCATTTTCCATCCACCTCTGCAGAGACTGAACCCTCTGTTGCTGCAGCTGCAGACCTTCAACTCTCCCTGAGGGGAATTCAGGGTGGAGAGTGAGGCACCCTGTGCTCTAGGAAACTGGGGGAACATTTCTTCTGGTAGCTAGATATTTTCAGGAACTGATTTCATGATCCCAATCCTTGCATTTCTTCATGGCTAGAAAATCACTAAATCCCTTCATGGTGACATCAGCTCCTCGTGACTAGCAGAAAACCTTTTGTAAAGTAAGAGTTCCATTTCATTGAACTCCCCCTTCACCAAAATCATACACTGACCTTCTCCCACTGCCTCTTTGGAGCAGTCTCTCAGAGCTAGCTGAGGTACTGTCTCCCAGGCTGAAGTTTTCATTTTGCCCCAAATAAAATTTAACTCAGCTCTCCTGTTATGTATCTTTTTAGTCGATGGACATGAATCTGAGCCAACTCTGGCAGATAGTGAAGGACAGGGGAGCCTGGCATGCTGCAGTCCATGGGTTTGCAAAGAGAAGAGGATAGGACTTAGTGACTGACCACCACCAACAACAACAACAAAAAGAGGGGAAAGCCTCTTCCGAGATCATTTACAGGCCCCTTCATACTGCTACCCCACCTCTGAAAAACAAAACGTAAATAAACCAATTTAGGAGGAAAAGGTAACACTGTTTTATGTACTGACATCCCCAGACACCTCCCTCCATGTTACCGCCATTCCTAAAGCTTACAGGAGAGCTACTACAGAGCTCAAAATCTGGTCTACAAACTATCATACTCTCCATTCTTTCCTCATTTTCTTGCTGGCAGTTTGACAAATCTTTGGGGAATTTGGAGGAACCACTAGTGTTTAAGCCCCTACTTCACTCAAAGCCTGACTCTGAAGTTCTATGCCTCCCAGAACCTTAGGAAGTTCACAGTCAATACTCTCCCTTTGAACTCTCACTAAAATGATCTCTTCAAGGCTAAGTGTTAAACAGTGGATCCACTTCAGAGGTCAGCTCACCATTCCTGATTCAGGAAAGTTTCCTGTGTAGACACTCCTTTCATTCCTTTCAGAGACAAATCCAGCTTTGCTCCCGTCCGGGAGTCAGCAGTGAGGAGCTCCACATGTGGCAAAGGTCATGAGGAAGGAGGCTCGGCATACGCAAAGGTGGGATCGAGCCTCAGGAGTCCCCCTGGAAATTCTCGAGTATCTACCCCCAAAACCAGAGTCTGCCTACTTTCTGCTTTGTGCTCTCACCTACACCTCTGACTTTACGGGGGGCTGTCCCCCACTACCTCTCTCTGAAAAAAAGAGTTAACTTATAGCTCCAGTTAATAAAGTTCCTGGGTGTGATAGTGTTTCAACCTACAAACTCCTTTGGAAGTCCTGTAGCCTGCCTGAATAGGTTTTTCTGGCCACATGTGATTGCTCAGAGCCTCCCAACTGTGAGAGGCATGAGATGTTCTAAACTGTCTATATACAGATTCCTTTGAGCAGTTAAAAGATTGATTAGAAATTGTATTGGTGAAGGGTTTTTCACTTGTTGGGCCAATGTTTGCTGCTAAGTCTCCGTATCCCTTACCTGCTGTGTCCCTGGCAGTGTATTGATTAATATGATTGGTGTAAGTAGTAGCTTTAATGTTTGTAACCTTGGACCCTTGAGTTAATTCTTTTTCTTCTTATAGCCTACCACACCTTTGCCCTATAGGAATGCAACTTTAATGCTTTTGGAGGGTGGCACCTGACTAATCACCTTTAGAGAAAAATAAGTTTTCTGAAGGAAGGGTCTTAAAATGTTAACAGGCCTCCGGGCCAGAAGATGACGCAAATCACTTAAACTTTTGCATATGATAAGTTTGTAGGAAGAAAGCCTGGCTTACTGCATGACTCTACCCCTTACCCCATTATCCTCTATGCATAATATGCCGTCTCCCCTTCGAAACTCCTGACTCCACTGGGGCTGGACCCCGGCAGCTCCAAGTACCTAACATTATTAAAATCAAAATTTCTCAGAATTTTTCCAGCATTTGGTAAATCCTCACTAGGGGAGAAGCAGCAGTAATATGTTAAAAGCACTTGACAGCAACATCCATTTATTTCATTCAGTATGTAATGCGTCTTTGTTAAGCACTTAGTATCGGTCTAGAACTGCCTCAACACTGGAAATACAGCAAGAAAACAATCTCTGCCCCATGGCGCTTGTTCAGAAAAATAGGGAACAAGGCTCAAAAACCTTTCAAATGTAGCATCCCTTGAGTCAAATCAAAATAAGTTAAGAAGTCTATGTAAAACTCTTCATTTATATTAAGAATGACTTGATGAACCCCAGAAATATCACTAACCGAAACAAAATTCCAGCAAAGCCCAATTCTTGGATCTAATATAGCACTTGTAACTAGGAAACCAAACAGTAGTCATATTTTTCTCCTTTTAAATTTTCTCATGAGAAAAGAACTTACTTCTAAGACTAGAAATAGATTGGAAGTGTTTTTCAATTTTATTCAGCTATAACTGACATATAACATTATATACTGATAGCTGCAAAGAACAATGAATAGATCTGTTTTCTTAAGTGCCAACACTGAGCCACAAAACATTTCTGTTGTATCACTGTTTTACAACTATAAGAAATAACAAAAACGACAATTCCCCTTCATTGAGTTTCCTATTCCCTGTCTCCTTAATTATACCTCCTTTAATTGTCATCATGGAGTGTCTGAATTTTATAACCCAGGATGCTAAGGTGTTCATTTTATACATCACCTTCACAATTAGTATCTTGTAGGTTCTGCCAAGAATCCAAACATGTGTTGATCTGGGAGGAAGCAGAAATTCCAAAGTTTGCTGAGCCCAGAAAATCTTTAATACAAACTGTTTAAAATATATACAAAGTTCTATAATTACAGAAGATACATTTGAGGTTTACATGAAGAGCTTTCTTTCCTTACCATTCTCTCATACATTAACCTTATGTCATACAGGTTCTATTTCCACCATCCTGTGAACAAAAGAGTAGTTGATATACAGGTTGGATTTTAAAAAAATATTTTTTTTTTACCTGATTCCAAATGTAATAAAGGGTCAATGCAGAAAACTAAAAAACACACAAAAATGAAATATACATAAGCCTATCAACTGTTAATTTTGATTTATTTTCAAGTAACCTCTTTTTAAAAGTGTGTCAATATACTATTTTAATAAAAGGAATGCCAAAAAGCACACACTGATTTAGAGTTTTCTTTTTCAACTTCTGAATATGTCATAGTTTCTCACTTTTTGTACACTTCTTGCTGTACAAAATACCATTTCAAAAAGATACCTATCAAAAAATCTTCTGCCAAATATTTAAGAGTTTATATTTTCTCCAAAATTATACATCTTTGTTTACAACTCTGATGATTTCCTTGGGGTAAATATCAATAACCTCAGATATGCAGATGACATTACCCTTATGGCAGAAGGTGAAGAGGAACTAAAACGCTTCTTGATGAAAGTGAAAGAGGAGAGTGGAAAAAGTTGGCTTAAAGCTCAACATTCAGAAAACGAAGATCATGGCATCTGGTCCCATCACTTAATGGGAAATAGATGGGGAAACAGTGGAAACAGTGTCAGACTTTATTTTTGGGGGCTCCAAAATCACTGCAGATGGTGATTGCAGCCATGAAATTAAAAGACGCTTACTCCTTGGAAGGAAAGTTATGACCAACCTAGATAGCATATTCAAAAGCAGAGACATTACTTTGCCAACAAAGGTCCATCTAGTCAAGGCTATGGTTTTTCCAGTGGTCATGTATGGATGTGAGAGTTGGACTGTGAAGAAGGCTGAGCGCTGAAGAATTGATGCTTTTGAACTGTGGTGTTGGAGAAGACTCTTGCGAGTCCCTTGGACTGCAAGGAGGTCCAACCAGTCCATCCTAAAGGAGATCAGCCCTGGGTGTTCTTTGGAAGGAATGATGCTAAAGCTGAAACTCCAATACTTTGGCTACCTCATGAGAAGAGTTGACTCATTGGAAAAGACTCTGATGCTGGGAGGGATTGGGGGCAGGAGGAAAAGGGGACGACAGAGGATGAGATGGCTGGATGGCATCACTGACTCGATAGACGTGAGTTTGAGTGAACTCTGGGAGTTGGTAATGGACAGGGAGGCCTGTCGTGCTGCGATTCATGAGGTCGCAAGGAGTCGGACACGACTGAGCGACTGAACTGAACTGAAACTCTAAATGGACCTAGTGGTTTCAAAGTCATGTCCATTTAAACTTTTAAACCAAGCAAAAGTGATGTTAAAAACTAAAAGTTTGAGGGTACTGGTTCCCCCGGCCCGCAATGTTTACACATTGGTTGACATTTTTATTCTTTACCAACTATTACCAAGAAAATGTCAACTCCTTTGTTTGCTGTTTAATAACGGTCACATTACTTTTCTTTCCCATTGCTAGTCATACAGGTTTACTCACAACTCTACAAATAAATTTTACTCATTCTTCATTTTCCAGCATTGAGAGATTGGTTCATCAGAAAAGTTGTCACTCACTAATTCCTACCCATTCCAACTCTAATGACATTCATTGCTTCCAGAAATATGGCGCTTAAGGCACCCTTTATCCTTGATTTTTTCATGCATGTGTATTTCATCTTCAATAAAACATTTAGTTAATTCAAAGGCAAGGCCATAGAGTTGGGGCCTCATATGCTAACGGCCTGGTGTTATTTAATAATTTACCTTCCCAGGGTCCTCTCCTGGGAATTACAGGGGAGACTAATCAACTTTTGGCAAGCTGCAGTCCATGGGGTAGCAAAGGATTGGACATGACTGAGCAACTGAACTGAACTGACTTTAGCAGTTGGGAGAGCAATGGCCAAACCTTTTGTGATTTTGATATCTATCAGGCCAGGAGAAACTTTCAGTAGCAGACGTTCAGCCATGGAAATCTCAATTATTGTCCCAAATTATGACTGATGTCAACTAAAAAAAGATGTACAACTTAAGAGTCGTGAGTTAAGTTTTATTTGGGGCAACATGAGGACTGCAGCCTGGAAGGCAGCACCTCAGCTCTGAGAGACTACTCCAAAGCAGCAGTGGGGGAAAGTCAATATATAAAGTTTTGGTGAAGGGGGAGCTCAATGCCATGAAGCAGTTATTTTACAAAAGTTATTTGTTAGTCATGAGGATCTGATGTCACCATGAAGGGATTCAGTGTTTCTCTAGCCACGAGGAGATGCAAGGATTGAGATGATAAAACCTGTTCCTAAAAACATCCAACTACCCAAAGACCTGTCCCACCAGATTCCCTGGAGAACAGAGAGCCTCACTCCACCCTGAACTCCCTCAGGGGTTGCTGAAGGTCAACAGTTTTAGGAGCATGGGGTTCAATCTCCCTAGAGGCAGGTGGCAAATGCCTTTGCTGTTCAGTAGTCAGCAGGGCTCTTGGTAAGTGCCAACTTATAGTTGACACTGACACATGCCAAAGTCTGAGCAAGGGCAGAGGTGTCCTGACACTCTGGATCCCAGGGTCAAACTGGAGTCTTGAGGGGGTGTCTGCTCCCCTTGCCCGAGCTCTAGGGTTCTATTTTTAGGTCTCTGTCCTTTATTCTTTAATCCAGCCTTCCGGAAAACGGACACCGATGACATCGCTACCGCGAGTTTCCGGTCCACCCTTCCTGCACAGGGCGTTAACAGTCCCTTTTAACAAAGCTCGGCCCGGGGGAACCAGCTATTTCCCGCAAGCCGCAGCGGCTTCCGGGTAGGTCCGCAAGAGGGCGGAGCTAGAGGCAGTCAAGGGGCGGAGCTAGAGGCTGTCAGGGTCCCCGGACGCGCGGCCCTCCCCGATCATGGGCGAGGCCTGAAAGCTTGTGGGAGGGGGCCGCCTGCCCATCGGCCCCGCCCCTTCTCTCGAGTCACTTCCGTCCTGGGTGCGCCACGGGGCTCTGGGTGCGCCGCGGGGTCAGGCTGCCCGCGCCGCCGGTGCGTTCGGGTCTTGTATCGCGAGGAGCTGGACTCAGTAAGGTCTCTGCGGAGCAGTCTTGGGTGTCCCGCTGGTCTCCCCGAAAATGAGGGCGTCTTGCGCCCCGCGGAAGGCGCCGCTCCGCCGCCCTGAAAGACTGGCTTCTTCTGGGCGCTTCGCCTGGGTGCTTCTGCTGGCGCCGCTGCTCCTGCTGCCCACGTCCTCCGGTAGTGTGTGCGCCCTGGCCGGGGAGGGGGACTGGAGCGGGCCCGGGGAGCGTGGGGGCCGGCCGGCTGGGAGCTGCTGGGAGCCTTGGTGGCTCGGGCCGCAGGTGCGGGGCCGGGTCCCCCGCGATCGTCAGGGGTTGGGGTGGAAGGTGTACCCAGGGGTGGGTGGGGTGGGCACCACGGAGACGACTTTCCTTGGTGGTGTGGCTGGCGGGTTTACCTGGGGCCGGGTTGCTCCGCCCCCCCCACCCCACCCCCACTCCGCGAAGCTTCCAGAGTGGTTCTGGGACTGATCCAGTCGGTAAGGCGAGAGCAGACCTGCAGGGTGGTGACGGTGTCCGGTGTTGTTGCTAGGCTGCTGCTGTGTCTGCTGGGAGAGTTGGCCCTGTGTTTTTTTTCCGGGGCGGGGTGATGCCTGGTGCCCCGCGGAGCTTGTCTAGGATTAGGGGAGTCCGGGCCAGGTTTGCCTAGGTATGTGCTTCGAGGAAGTGGCCAGTCCACCTGGGCCAAATGCGGAACAGGAAAGCTTCCTGCCTTTAAAGTGGGGGCCTGCGGAGCCCATGTGGTGCCCGTTGTCTATGCTGAGAGCAGGCCCTGGCTAGGGTTAGAAGGTTTGCAAGGGGAAAAGGCGCTTTTTGTAATTCAGGTTAACAGGCAACTTGGTACCCAGTTAATATAGGTAGCAAGGAAAGAGAGCTTTTCAGGCATGAGGGAGCTAAGAGAATGATCAGTAGCTCCAGATGTACAGGCAGGTTAACTCTTAATTACTGAGGGACAGAGAATGAGGCTGAATTTACCTAGAAGGAGGCTGGCTATTTGCTTGAACCTGGTAGATGTTTTGTTTGTTGTTTGTTTGTTTTATTAAGGTCTAGAAATGAGGAGAATGTGAGATAAAATGGATAGGTATAGATGTTAAAGCCTCAGTTTTGAGGACGCAAAGGAAGGTTAAAAATAGGTTGTGTAGACAGAAAAGGGAGTCTTCCGGTTTCACTGAAGTTCTAGTTTTGGTTAGAGACGGTGATTATCCAAAGGTACCACCTGGGCAGGGATGTGGGCCTATGCTTGACTCAGAGACTTATTTTTATAACTTTGGCAAGCAAGTAGGGAGTGTTTACACAACTTTTGTAAGTGTACGGAGGTGTGCAGTTCTCTTGACCCATAGTAGAGACTATTTCACCTTTCTGAAACTCATCTGGAAAACTGGAGAATTTTCTGAATGCAGCCTATCGAATTATATAATGACACCTGTTAAAGTATAGCATTGTGTGTGCGTACTCAGTGTTTTCCAGCTCTTTTGCGACCCCATGGACTATAACTCATCAGGCAAAGCATAGCACTGCAGCCCGGTAATGTTTACATTGTAAATTCTCTAGGAAAAATTGAGTCAAGATACGATTTTTTGATGCTGGCAGTGTTTGAAAATCCTTATAGGAAAAAGAATTCAGTATTCTGAGAAAGAGAGGAAATTTGATTATAAAACAAATACGATATTGGACTCAGTCATTACAGTGTATGAAGCTTATAATCCACTGATTTCCGAAGCAAACGTTCTAAACTGCGTATTGTTGAAAGCATATTTTTCATGATGCATGTTATTGGGAAGAGATACTTGAAGTTAGTTGAACGGTTTAAAAAAACCAATTGACATTTGTTTTTCCATACACTGTATTTGAGAGTCATATCAGAAATTCTCCCTTCTTTTTATGCTTTCAAGATAGTTACTGAGATTGAATGCATAAAGCAAAGAACACATATATAGTTTAATCATATGCATGGTCACTTGAGTTCTTTCTTGGTGCTTCCAGGATATTCTTGAATGATGATGTGTATTTTTCTCTAAAATGGAATTATATAACATTTCTAGCCCATATTCTTTTCTGTTATAAAAAATAGAATCTGTGCCTCAGAGTATTCAGTAAATTTAATATTAATACCTGTGACTTTTTGATTTTGGTTTGTTATGGGCAGTTAATTGAGGAGAATTCATGTATCATGATTAGCAAAGTAGAAATGTTGAAAAATTTGATAAATGTTGAGACAATTAATTTGACATGATGTAAGACATGTTATAAGTGAAATGTTGGACGAGTATTGAGAGAGAAGTTTAGAATTTAGAATATGATGGAAAAGAATTGAGAGGGAAAGGGAATATAGAATATGAGGGAAAGAAGGGTGATATTTCACTTGTTTGGAATTCTCTCAATCTGAAGTAAGACCTAGATCCAGGGAGTAAGTAAGTAAATGTTCCTCAGGGATCAAAATAGGTCTGTCTCTTGTTTTCCTTGTAAGGGAGGCCTCTGCTTTCCTTTAGCCCTTTAGGACTTGATGAGTCTCCATCACATTATTTTATATAATTTTTCTAACAGATCTGTTAGGTTGTCAAGTGCCCAGGTACTTAAAAGGAAGAGGACTTGCTGAAATAGAAATGACATTATTCTAGGGAGAAAAAATTTTCCCCCAACATTCCCCACAAAAACCCCAGAAGTAAAAAACTCTAAAAGCGTACCAGGAGAGTAGCTTTACGTCAGGATATATTGGATAAACAACCCAGCTACCTTAGGGAGCTTCTGAAGGATTGATCTGTGAAGGAAAATGAAATTATATTTAATATCCAGGAGAGCACTTTTTTTTCATGTAATGCTATCCAAATATTTTGATATTTATAGTGTTTCTATATATCACTTAAAAAATGTTCGGTTCACTAATAGAAAACAAATGAAGTATTTTGAAATACTTTGGTCGCTATTTATTTTGATTTATTAATCCCTCAATGCGTATTTTGTATTCACCTCTTACCACAGCATATCTTGAGTTACAACTGAGTATACAGTTTAGTAGAAAAAGAAGGCATCTGATTCCTGCCCTCTGGGCCCATGTCTTCTGAGAGAAAACAACCTGATATGTTTGTGTTTCAAACTCTGGAAGAATAATCTGAGCATAGTGCTATAGGAGACTTCTTAGAAGAGAGGTGAGTTTTGAGATGATGAATTTAGAAAGAAGTGGGGAAGGATACGGACCTATAAACATATTTACATTTCAGAACCAGGCACATTGATGCTGTCTCTTCCATTTACTGCTGAATTAAAATTCATCTTATTCTCCAACAGGCCAGAAGCTCATAGGTTGTTACTTAAAGTAGGCAAGGCACATATAAAATCTTGCTAAGAACTTTTCCGTTTGTCCTGTACTACCTGTCTGTTGCCAGGCCACAGTCCCTGTCTGGTGAATAAGATAAAACGATTTATTTTCATGCTCTTATTCTCTCTATTCCTAGATGCCTGTGATGATCCACCAAGATTTGTCTCTATGAAGCCCCAGGGTACCCTTAAACCCAGTTATAGTCCTGGGGAGCAGATTCTGTATGAATGTCGTCTGGGTTTCCAGCCAACAACTCCTGGTCAAGTCCCGGCTCTTGTTTGTCAGGATAATAATACATGGTCGTCTCTCCAGGAGGCCTGTAAAAGTAAGTAAACAAATCTTTTTTTAATTCAAAAAACTTTTTATTGCTCTAGAGATTTTCACACATTTTAGAGTATGTATTTTACTACTGAAATGATCGTTTTCTCGTGTGAATGTAGGTTTTTAGATAGCCGTGCATTCAGGCTTTGAAAAATCTCCAGGGAATTGTTTTCGTCACAGTTGGTTGCCTGGGTAATTAAGAATCTTATGTGGCATTATAATAGTTAAAGCAAGAAAATAATAATAAAAGTAATAATATTTCCATGAGTTCAAACAAGCCATATAGAATTTTGAATTTGATTCAGATCTATTTTGAAATGGGTGTAAAACAAGTTTGATCTTTTCTTTTAGGAAGACAGTGTCCTACCCTAGGTGATCCCACAAATGGCCAAGTTATGCTTGTAAATGGAAGTACTGAGTTTGGTTCACAGGCTCACTATGTTTGTAATAATGGGTAAGTAGGCTGCTCCTTAGAGGAAATAAGGTAATGTATGACTAAGTCCATTTTCTTTTTTTTTTTTCAGTGTTACAGCTCCATTTTATTTAGAAGATAGCAGGAGAATCCAAGACTCGAAGAGAAGAGAGTGGAGGAGTGCGTGGGGAGGGAGAAAGAGAGAGAGAAAGAGAGAGAGAGCACGCGCATGCACAAGGGAGAGAGAGTCCCCCGACTAAGTCCATTTTCATTTTGCCTCTCTTAAGCATTGCCATCGGAGAAGGTAGTGGCACCCCACTCCAGTACTCTTGCCTGGAAAACCCATGGACGGAGGAGCCTGGTAGGCTGCAGTCCATGGGATCGCTAAGAGTCAGGCATGACTAAGCAACTTCACTTTCACTTTTCACTTTGATGCATTGGAGAAGGAAATGGCAACCCACTCCAGTGTTCTTGCCTGGAGAATCCCAGGGACAGAGGAGCCTAGTGGGCTGCCATCTATGGGTTGCACAGAGTCGGACACGACTGAAGCGACTTGGCAGCAGCAGCAGCAGCAGCAAGCATTGCTGTAAAGTTGATTTCATTTTGCTTTATATGTAAGTCATACTGTAGCCAAATAACCTTGGGCTTTTTATGAAGCTGAAAAGATGAATAACTAATAGAAATTTAAATTGAAGGAAAGTGAAATAGTATAAAATTTAGTATACAGGTGACTACAGGTGACATTGCTCAGTCGTGTCCGGCTCTTTGCAACCCCATGGACTGTAGCCTACCAGGCTTCTCTGTCCATGGGATTTTCCAGGCAATAGTACTGGAGTGGATTGCCATTTCCTGCTCCAGGGGATCTTCCTGACCCAGGGATCGAACCCAGGTCTCCTGCATTGTAGACAGATGCTTTACCGTCTGAGCCACCAGGGAAGTCCACAAAATTTAGTATATGTATTCAACATTGAAAAATCACGGTGACTGTATCCTTGACAACACAGTGCACTCTCTTTGTCAATAAAATGTCCAATTCTGAGATTTGAAATAGGGTTTATGAAACTGGGAAGTGGAATAGCCAACTGTAGTTGTTCTTATATCAAAGTAATCTGTAAGATGTTACCAGACCAAAGTTGACCTGGCTAGCTTAGACAGTAATCTTCATCAGTATCTTTTAGTTGGAAAACCTTATTGTTGAAACTACTACAAAGGAGTGAAACATCTCAAAGAGGTACCGAGTGTTTAATAACAGCCTTTGTTCTACAGGGCTCTGTTAATAGTATATATTAAGCATACTGAGCCTTTTTTAAAAATGTGAATTTAAAGGATAAATGTGATATCTCTGGAAATACAACTGGTTTTTTATTATTGTCTATGTATCCTGGTACTTTACTGAGTTTATTCAGTCAGTTCAGTTGCTCAGTCGTGTCTGACTCTTTGCAACCCCATGAATCGTAGCATGCCAGGCCTCCCTGTCCATCACCAACTCCCAGAGTTCACTCAAACTCATGTCCATCGAGTCGGTGATGCCATCCAGCCATCTCATCCTCTGTCATCCCCTTCTCCTCCTACCCCCAATCCCTCCCAGCATCAGGGTCTTTTCCAGTGAGTCAGCTCTTCGCATGAGGTAGCCAAAGTATTGGAGTTTCAGCTTTAGCATCATTCCTTCCATTGAACACCCAGGACTGATCTCCTTTAGATGGACTGGTTGGACCTCCTTGCAGTCCAAGGGACTCGCAAGAGTCTTCTCCAACACCGCAGTTCAAAAGCATCAGTTGTCCGGCACTCAGCTTTCTTCACAGTCCAACTCTCACATCCATACATGAACACTGGAAAAACCATAGCCTTCACTAGATGGACCTTTGTTGGCAAAGTAATGTCTCTGCTTTGGAATATGCTATCTAGGTTGGACATAACTTTCCTTCCAAGGAGTAAGTGTCTTTTAATTTCATGGCTGCAGTCACCATCTGCAGTGATTTTGGAGCCCAAAAAAATAAAGTCTGACACTGTTTCCCCATCTCTTCCCCATGAAGTGATGGGACCAGATGCCGTGATCTTCGTTTTCTGAATGTTGAGCTTTAAGCCAACTTTTTCACTCTCCTCTTTTCACTTTCATCAAGAGGCTTTTGAGTTCCTCTTCACTTTCTGCCATAAGGGTGGTGTCATCTGCATATCTGAGGTTATTGATATTTCTCCCGGCAATCTTGATTCCAGCTTGTGCTTCTTCCAGCCTGGCATTTCACTTGATGTACTCTGCATATAAGTTAAATAAGCAGGGTGACAATATACAGCCTTGACATACTCCTTTTCCTATTTGGAACCAGTCTGTTGTTCCATGTCCAGTTCTAACTGTTGCTTCCTGACCTGCATACAGGTTTCTCAAGAGGCAGGTCAGGTGGTCTGGTATTCCCATCTCTTTCAGAATTTCCCACAGTTTATTGTGATCCACACAGTCAAAGGCTTTGGCATAGTCAATAAAGCAGAAATAGGTGTTTTTCTGGAACTCTCTTGCTTTTTCCATGATCCAGCGGATGTTGGCAATTTGATCTCTGGTTCCTCTGCCTTTTCTAAAACCAGATTGAACATCTGGAAGTTCACATAGTCAATAAAGCAGAAATAGGTGTTTTTCTGGAACTCTCTTGCTTTTTCCATGATCCAGCGGATGTTGGCAATTTGATCTCTGGTTCCTCTGCCTTTTCTAAAACCAGATTGAACATCTGGAAGTTCACGGTTCACGTATTGCTGAAGCCTGGCTTGGAGAATTTTGAGCATTACTTTACTAGCGTGTGAGATGAGTGCAATTGTGCGGTAGTTTGAGCATTCTTTGGTATTGCCTTTCTTTGGGATTGGAATGAAAACTGACCTTTTCCAGTCCTGTGGCCACTGCTGAGTTTTCCAAATTTGTTGGCATATTGAATGAAGCACTTTCACAGCATCATCTTTCAGGATTTGAAAGAGCTCAACTGGAATTCCATCACCTCCACTAGCTTTGTTCGTAGTGATGCTTCCTAACGCCCACTTGACTTCACATTCCAGGATGTCTGGCTCTAGGTGAGTGATCACACCATTGTGATTATCTGGGTTGTGAAGCTCTTTTTTGTACAGTTCTTCTGTGTATTCTTGCCACCTCTTCTTAATATCTTCTGCTTCTGTTAGGTCCATACCATTTCTGTCCTTTATGGAGCCCAATAAACTCAATAATAAACTGAGTTTATTAGTTCCCACATTGGTATTTTTGTTTATGTGTGTGTAATCTTTAGGGTTTTCTATGTAGTAGAAATATATATATATATTGTTTCTTGCTTAATTGCTGTAGCTAGAGCTTCCAGTACCATGTTGAATAAAAGTGGTAAAAGTAGTTGTCCATGCCTGTTCTGATCAAATTCTGTCAAGTTTTTTTTCTGCCTCAGTTGAGGTGATCATGTGCTTTTTTTCTCTTTCATTCTTTTGATATGGTTTATTACAATGATTGACTTTTTTATGTGTTGAGCCATATCTTGCACTCTGGGGATAACTCTCACTTGCTCATGATGTTTAATCCTTTCAAGATGCTGTTGAGTTGTTTACTAGTATTGTGTTGAGGTTAATTGCATCGGTGTTTTTGAAGGCTGTTGATCTAACCTGCATTGTGTCTTTGTCAAATTTTGCTATCATGATAATGTTAATCTCATAGAATGAGCTCAGAAGACTTCCCTTCGCTTTAGTTTTTTGAAAAAGTTTGGGAAAGATTGGTGTTACTTCTTTAAATGTTTGTTAGATTCACTAGTGAAACCATCAGATCCAGAATTTTTTTTTATTGAGAGATTTTTGGTTATTGATTCTGTCTCCTTACTGCTGCTCCTGCTGCTAAGTCGCTTCAGTCGTGTCTGAGTCTGTGCGACTCCATAGATGGCAGCCCACCAGGCTCCTCTGTCCCTGAGATTCTCCAGGCAAGAAGACTGGAGTGGGTTGCCATTTCCTTCTCCAATGCATGCATGCATGCTAAGTCGCTTCAGTCATATCTGACTCTGTGCGACCCTGTGGACAGCAGCCCACCAGGCTCCTCTGTCCACGGAATTCTCCAGGCAAGAATACTGGAGTGGGTTGCCATTTCCTTCTCCCATCTCCTTACTAGTTAAGGTTCATTCAGCTTATCTGTTTGGGTGATTAAGTCGTGGTAGGTTTTGTGTTTCTAGGAGTTTGTCTGTTTTATCTAGTGCTTCCATTTGTGGCATAAAATTGTTCATGGCACTCATAGTCACTCATAGTATTTTTTATTTCTGTCAAATCAGTAGTGGTGTTACTACTTTTATTTCTGACTTAGTAATTTGAGTCTAATCACTTTTAGTCTATTTAAAGGTTTTTCAGCTCTTGCAGTTTTTGAAGAACCTACTTTTGGTTTCTTTGATTTTTCTCTGTTGTTTTGCTCTTTTTTTTGTTTGTTTATCTCTGTTCTAATATGGCAACTAAACCATAATAAATGTTTATTATTTACTTCCTTCTGCTAGCCTTGGATTTCTTTCTTTTTCTGGTTCCTTAACTTGTAAACTTAGTTTGAACTTTCAGAGGTACCATTTCTTAATGTAAACATTTATAGGTATAAATTTCCCCTTTGGCACTAAAATCCCATAGGTTTTGATATGTTATATTTTCATTCCCATTTGTCAAGGTATGTTTTAATCACTCTCATTTCTGCTTTTAACCATTGGTTGATTTAAAACATACTGTTTAATTTTCACAGTTTGATGAATTTTCAGTTTTCCTTTTGGTGATGATTTTTAACTTCTTCCTAGTGTGGTCAAAGAATATACTTTGTGTAATATCTACCTTTTAAAATCTATTACTTAAAATTAATTTGTAGCATAAAATAAACATAATATTATTTGTTAAATAATTAATTACGTTTGAATAACATTGTTTCCTTATTTATAGCCTAGCATATTGTCTATCCTGGAGAATGCCCCATGTGCTGCTGGAAAGACTGTAGAGTCTGTTTTTGTTGGCTCGAGTGCTTCGTATGTCTCTGAGATCTGGTTGTTTTCTTATTAAGGTCCTCTGTTTATCTCCTGTGTAGTCGTTCTGTCCATTATTAGGTATTATAGTCTCCAACTAATATTGGAGAAATGCTTATTATGTAGGAATGTTTTTTTGTCCTTTCAGTTCTGTCATTTCTTGCTTCACATGTTTTGATGGCAGGTCATTAGGTGCATAAATGTTTATAACTGTTACGTCTTCTTGCAGTATTGAACCTTTGTTAATATAAAATTTCCTTCTTTGTCTCTTGTAACCTTTTTTTTTTTTTTTATTTAAGGTCTGTTTTGTCAGATTTTAGTATACCTACTCAACTGTGTTACGGTTACTATTATCTTTTTCCAGGCTTTCATTTTCAGTTCATTTATGTCTTCTGTTGTCAAGCGAGTCTCTTGTAGACAGGATTTGGTTGGAGCAAGGAGGGACCTATTTCTATTATTGTGCTATTTGTTTTCTATATACTTTATAGCTTTTTTCCTAGTTCCTCATTTCCTGCATTACTGTCTTCTTTTTTGTGTAGTTGATTTTTGTAGTGAAATATTTAAATTCCTGTCTCATTTCCTTTTACGTATATATCCTATGGCTGTATAGTTTGTTGTTACCCTTGGAAATTTCATTTAACACTGTACATGGAAATTCCCTGGTAGTCCAGGGGTTCAGACTCTTCACCCCCACTTCAGGGGGCACAGGCTCGATCCCTGATTGGGGAGCTAAGATCCAAGCTGTGAATCCAATAAGATTCACAGTGTGACCAAAACAAAGCAAAACAAAAAAACATTGTATAGTTACAACACTCCAGGTTGAATTTATACCAACTTAAATTCGATAAATTACAAAATCAGTCCTTTACCGCCCCATACTTGCCCTTTTTGGTTGTTGATATCATACTGCTGTCTACACAGTTAATTGTAATACTAACTTCTACTTTAATAATCTTATTTATTTTATAATTTAGTCTTTTAAATCACATAGAAAACAAAATTTGTAGTTGCAAACCACTGTTTCAGTAATGCTAGCTTTTATAATTGCTTTTATATTTACCTTTGCTGAGTTTCTATGTTTTTTTAATGCATAAGACTTTGAGACCTTTCATTCCCTTTTCAGTACTCCCTTCACATTTCTTCTTGAGTGTATAGTGGTCACAAACTTCTTAAGTTTTTAATTCTGGGAATGTCTTAAATTCTCCCTCATTTTTGATGCTCAGTTTTGCTGGATAGAGGGGTTTGGGTTGAGTTTTTTTTTTTTTAATTATATCAATAACTTTCTTCTGAACTCTGAATTTCTAATGACAAATCTGCTGATAATCTTATTTACGATGCTTGACATACGATGTTTCTCTCCTCTCCTGCAGTTTTCAGTATTCTTTGTCTTTGTTTTTTGAAAGTTTTATTATGGCTTTGTGCAGGGCTCTTTGTATTCATCTTAGGATTTTGAGCTTTTTGACATATTTATATTCATGCCTTTTATGGAATTTGGCAAGTTCTCAGCTGTTATTTCTATAAGAATTCTTTCTGTCCCTTTTCTGAGAGCCCTATAGTGTATATATTGGTCTCCTTGTTGGTGTCCCACAGATTCCTTAGGCTTTATCCATTTTTCTTCAGTCTTTTTTCTTTCTCAGAGTCAGTAATTTCTGTTACCCTATATCAGTTCTATTAATTCTTTCTTCTCAAATAAGCCTTCAGTTTTTCTAGTTACTTCTTCTTTTCCATTAATGTAAGTTTCAACTCAAGAATTTACTTTTGGGTTCTTTTTAGTTTTCTGTCTCTAATTGATATTTCCACTGGGTTCACATATTGTTCTCTAGACTTTCTACATTTCTTCCTTTAGTTCTTTGTCCATCTTAACGGCTGTTATTTCTTCCCAGTTTCACTGAGGCTCCAGGTCCACGGGGCCAAGGTAGGGGGCCGCCTTGTGGGGCAGAGATGAGCCAGTGAAGAGGCTGTATTTGACTGGCCTTCTTGGGGCACAGGTTGTTGGTCTGGCCTTGCTTCCTGTGGCAGGTGACAACGTGTGTGCACAGCGCTTGCGGAGATTGTTTTCTCACAGTCGTACTTCTGGGAAAAGCTGGCAGAGGAAAGGTTTGATGATGCCACCCAACCAAGGGCAGGGTGGATTCTTTCTGGATATTATAGTCTGAGAGAGCTTGGCCCCCTCAGCTGTCTGTCTGCAAAAGTCAGACTCTTGGTGAGGCAGGATGCCCCATGTCTTTGATTTTGACTTTGACCTTCTTCATGGTGACACTCGCCTTGACCTCAGGAGTGATGGTCTTGTCCGTTAGGCTCTTCACAAAGACATGCATCTGTGGGTCTGCTGTCTGGCTGCTTTGTTGACAAAAAGTGGGGTGGCAGAACCGGCACCCCCCTATTTCCAGAGAGAGTGACTTCACAAGACACCCCCTTTAAGGTCTTTGTTTAATTGATCTGTCATAAGGTCTCCTTCAGAAAAAAAAGCTCTTTTCATTTATCTTTCCATTATATGAGCCATAGATTCTTTTTCTGTTTCTTTGTATGCCTTGTGACTTTTTTGTGGAATCGATACATGAAATCTAACAATGTGGTAACTCTGAAAAATCAGATTCGCCCCTCTTTTGTTTTGATTTTGTTTTTGATTATTGTGTGGCGTCTCAGTGCCGATTCAGGTCTTTTCTGAGCCTTTCTCTGGGCGTACACAGTCGTTTTCTAATTTTTTTTTTCCCACGTGGCAATTATTTTGGAATATCCTAGTATTTAATGTCCAGCTTCTGCTAGTGGCTTCCCTGATAGCTCAGCTGGTAAAGAATCCGCCTGCAATGCAGGAAACCTTGGTTCAATTCCTGGGTCTGGAAGATCCGCTGGAGAAAGGATAGGCTACCCACTCCAGTATTCTTGGACTTCCCTTATGGCTCAGGTGGTAAAGAATCTGCCTGCAGTGTGGGAGACCTGGGTTGGAAGATCCCCTGGAGAAGGGAAAGGCTACCTACTCCAGTATTCAGGCCTGGAGAATTCCATGGACTATATAGTCCTGACATGACTGAGTCACTTTCGCTCACACTTCTGCTAGTGGGGGAAAAAAGTGAAGGAGGCCGCAAGGGGTGCTGGATTTCAAATCTCTTGGAAATCACTCGGCCAGTGTTGAAGGAGCTTGAAAAAGCTGGCAGAGGCGTGACGACAGTGGCTGCCCGTCTCTTTTTTGCTCCTCTGGGATCAGAAGCAGCAGTGATAAGAGCGTAATTCCCTGCTCCTTGGAGGGCAGGCCCCTTTTTTCACCCTAGCTCCTGCAGGCTACTTATAAGCTGCTCCAGCCGCGTGTGCACAGAGGGCTGCTGAGATGGGGGGTGGGGAGCTGCCACTGTGCTGAGAGCTGATTGACTGAAATTAAGTTAACTTACCTGTCCAAGTCTTCTCCTCAAAATTGCAAGCCATGAAGAGATTCTAGATTTCCGAAACAGTGGAAATCAGGCAGATTCTATCAGTGACTCTGTCGTCAAGGTGGGGAGACAGATTCCTGTTGCCACCTGTTTTGCCGTCATCCCAGAGTCCTTTACTTAACGTGTCATAATGTAGAGTCAGTGCGTTAACCCTTGGAGAAAAGTCATCTGGAAGTGGGCACAGGCAGATACACTGGGTATTTTTTAACTTGATCAAGTGAAAATAGTGGGAGATCCAGTGAATAGATAGAAAGAGGCTGCTAGGTACCAGGAGACTCAAGGAAGTTGTAGACTTCTTGAGAAACACTATATAGAGAAGTGTCAAAACAAAATAGTAAATGAAAAGCACCAAATAGATCATTTTCGTGATCTTTACCATGAGAGTCCAGGAGAAGAGTGTAGTATGAATTTAAATGATCAGAGAAAATTTCACTGAGTAGTGTTGCTAAACCACTTTACTACTAGAAAGATATAGGCATACCTTGGAGATAAGCGCAGGTTCACTTCCAGGCCACTGCAGTAAAGCAGATCAAATGAGTTTTTACATGTGTTTACAATACATTATAGTCTGTTAATTGTGCAATAGCATTATGTATGAAAAAAATGTACGTTCCTTAATTTCAGAATACTATGTTACCAAAAAGTGCTAACCATAATCTGAGCCCCAGAGAGTCATAGTAGTAACAAGAAAGACACTAATCATAGGTCACCATAACAAATATAATAATAGCAGTAAAGTTTGAAATCTGTGAGATTTACCAAATGTGACACAGAGACATGAAGTGAGCAAACACTGTTGGAAAATTAACACAAGTAGATTTTTCGGTGCAGGGTTGCCACACATCTTCAGTTTGTTAAAAACTCAATAAAGTGAGCAGCAGTGAAATGAGGTATGCCTATATGTCGAGTATTAATACTCTAAAGACTATTAATAAGAACTAAAACTTACCTAGTACTCACTGTGCCAGATGCTAATTCACACAATCCTTAAAACAGTCTCATGAGATATGTACTATTGTCTCCCTTTTCATATATGAGCAAACTGAAGACGTGAACTTTAATGGACTTTGCCAAGCCCAGGTAACAGGTTGATCTTGGGGCTGGAACTTGAACCCAGGCAGGCATCTGTGCACACCCCGCTAGAGCAGCTTCTGAGTAGCCTGTGGGGGGTAGGGTGGGCGAAACCCAAGCTCTAGGGCCTCATCTGTCTGTCCAGTTCTTACGGAGTAGAAAGGTGTGAGCAAAAGCGTAGATGCGAATGTGTGATGCATTTGCCAGATATGGCAAAGATGCCAGACAGCATGACAGAGCAATTTAGACATTTTGCTGTGGGCCAATGTGTATTCATTCAGATGCAGAGACTTTTATTTGATTAAGTTGCAGATTTAGTGAGCATTTCCATTATATTTTGTTTAAGGAACTTCTTTCTCCAGTTACTCTAGTGCAGAAAAACAGCCATGTGAAATTGTTTTCATTATTATGTTCACCTTGTAACTACTAAAGAACATAGTAACTTTTCTTTTCTCATTTAGTTATTACTTACTGGGGACAAGTATTTCTTATTGTGACATTTCTGGAACTGGTGTGAACTGGAGTGATAATCCTCCAACATGTGAAAGTAAGTATGTTGTCGCAATGTAGAGCAGCAATTCTCAAACTTTTGGCCTCAGGACTCCTTTATACTTTCAAATTAACATAGACACCAGTGAGCTTTTGCTTATATGGGTTATGTCTATTGTCATAACAACAATGTGTATAGACATAACCCATATAATGTTATGGGTTATGCTGTGTCGATTCTATTATATTAATCCTGAAAAGTTTTCAAAATAATTATTTATTAATTCATTTTTAAGAATAAATGTGTACCTATTAGTATATAACACATATTTAATGAAAAAAAAAATTCTAAAACAAATAATGCTTTTGTTTTACATTTTTGCAAATTTCTTCAATGTTTGGCTTTAAGGAAAACATCAGGATTTAGTCACTTGAAAAATCACAAAATTTATAGCCTCTGGAAAATTTCACAATATAGTTGTAAGGATGAAAGTGAAAATGACAGTAATAATTCGTATTAATGTGAAGAACTGACTTAGCAAACAGATACATTTACAAATTATGAAGCATTTCTCAACTAGCACTGAGTTCTGTTTTTAATCAGGATCATATTATATCTTTAAATTGTCAGCATCTCTTATGATGAGAACAAAACTTAGTTTGGCCTTACAGGTAAATGTATGTATCTCATGTAGATATTTCATGACTTTAAGAAAATGAGTTTTATTCTAGAAATTCATTTGTAGATTAATAGCTTGAGTTTAGGATAATATATTTTCTCATAAAAAGCTTCTTCTAAATGGATAGTGGATTCACAACTAGCATATAGCAATCATATGGTAATGAATTTATTGAAGGCAATTCATAGGACTTTACTAATGCTGTTTAATCCTTTACCCTTCCCTTTAGTCTTTCATGTTCTCTTTTTTTTTTTCTTTTTAAGAGATTTTGTGTCAACCACCTCAAGAAATTCAAAATGGAAAATACACCAATAGCCACAAGGAAGTATTTGAATACAATGAAGTAGTAACTTATAGTTGTGATCCTTCAAATGGACCAGATGAATATTCACTTGTTGGAGAGAGCAAGCTTACTTGTATTGGAAATGATGAATGGAGTAGTCAACCCCCTCAGTGTAAAGGTAATAATATTTCTATTTATTTCCTTCTTAATTTGTAAATACTGTAGAAACTGTGTAAATAGTTTTACCTATAAGTAAAAGCAGTCATATATGCTGGAGTCTCCTGTTAAGTTGGTTTCTAATTTGATTTAATATCAGTCAAACCAAATAAAAACTAGTTGTGGAGTTTCCAACCTCTCACCCGGCAGGTTCTTGGCATTCCAGTTGATACATGGCAAACCACTGTGCGTTTGCATGAGTTAAGACTGTTTTCCATGAAAGCATCAAAATTCAACACACTTTTTCTTAAGTATTGTCTTGTATTACAAGAAGTATGACAGTGTGGCTGCAGGAAGTGGTAGTATAAATTGTAAGAGATGTAAATTGTCTCATAGATATGATTGATAAGTGCTTGGGAAAATCTTTTTTGTAAAGAATATTTGAGTTGTTAGAGCTTGATCAAAAAGCAGGGAGACACTGGAGGGATTTTTCCTCTTGAAAGAAAGGATCTGCTGAATAATAGCAAAATATTTTCTCAAGTGAAGAGAGACTATTCTTATTACCATATTCTAGACAATAAGAAAATTTTTACAAATCTTGAAGAATTGAAATCATTTGGAGTACATTATCTGATCAAAAATGGGGTGAATGTATAAATCAAAACATAATCTAGTATATCCCCAAAGATTTGAAAATTATGCAAGACACTTAAAATTAATAAATCAAAGACAAAATAACAAAGGAAATTAGAATTTCTTTAAGCATAGTAAAAATAAGATACAAAATATCAGAACCTGTTGGGTACAACAGAAACATTGCTTCAAAGGATGTTTAAAGCATGAAGTTACTTATATTGGAAAATGAGAAAGGTCTCAAATCAATAACCTAAACTTCCACATTAAGAAACTGAAAAAGAGCAAATAAAACAAAAATAGGAAATAATGAAGACAGAGAAAAAGCAAGGAAATTGAAAAGAGAAATAATATAGAGACAGTCAAGAAATCAACACCTGCTTCTTGTAGAAGATCAGTAGAATTGATAAACCTATATGCAGTTTGACGGAAAACAGAAGATACAGATTACCAGTATCACAAGTGAAAAAGATGTCAAGAAATATACTGTAGACATTTAAATGACAATAAAGGAATAAAACAAACAACCTTATGCCTGTAAATATAACAGGTTAAACCTTTCTCTCATGAAGATTTTGTCTTTTGTTATTATGGTATATCACATGGACTGATTTGCTTATGTTGAACCATGTTTGTGTGGAAAGAAATTTTGTCAAATGAGTCAACATCCATTCATGATAAAAACTCACCACATTGAGTACAGCAGGAACATATCTCAACATAATAAAGGTCATTTACAACAAGCCCACAGACAGCATAATACTCAAAGGTGAAAAGCTGAAAACCTTTCTGAAATTCAGAAACAATACAAGGATGCCCACTCACCATTTCTATTCAACATAGTATTGGAAGTCCCAGCCACAGCAGTCAGAAAAGAAAAAGAAATAAATTATCCAAAATAGGAAGGAATAAGTAAAACTGTCACTATTTACAGATGACATCATACTCTATATAGAGAATGCCAAAGTCTTCATAAAAGCTCTAGTTCAGTCACTCAGTTGTGTTCAACTCTTAGCAACTCCAAGGACTGCAGCATGCCAGTCTTCCCTGTCCATCACCATCTCCTGGAGCTTGCTCAAGCTCATGTCTATCAAGTTGGTGATGCCTTCCAACCATCTCATCCTCTGTCATCCCCTTCTCCTCCTGCCTTCAGTCTTTCCCAGCATCAGGGTCTTTTCCAGTGAGTCAGTTCTTTGCATCAGGTGGCCCAAGTATAGAGTTTCATCTTCAGCATCAGTCCTTGCAATGAATATTCAGGACTGATTTCCTTTAGGATTGACTGGTTTGATCTTGCAGTCCACGGGACTCTCAAGAGTCTTCTCCAATACCACAGTTCAAAAGCATCAATTCTTCAGCACTCAGCTTTCTTTATAGTCTAGCTCTCAAATCCATACATGACTACTGGAAAAACTGTAACTTTGACTAGATGGACCTTTGTTGGCAACAATGTCTCTGTTTTTTCATATGCTGTCTAGGTTAGTCATAAAAGCTACTGGAAGAACTTAATATATGAATTCAACAAGGTAGGAAGATATAAGATGAACATGGAGAAATCTGTTGTGTTTCTTTACCCAAATAATGAAATGCCACACCAAGTTAAAAAAAAAAGAATTCCATTTAAAATTGTATCCAAAATAAATAAAAAGCACCTAAAATTGACTTAACCAAGGAAGTGGAAGACCTATATACTGAAAACTGTAAGATATCAGTAAAGGAATCTGAACAATTTTTAAAGAAATGGAGAAATATACTGTGTTGTTGGATCTTGGATTGGAAGAATTAATATTGCTAAAATGACCATATTACCCAAAGCAATCTACAGATTTAATGCAATTGCTTTCAAAATACCTATGACAAAACAAATAATCCTAAAATTTATATGGAAAAGATCCAGAATTGCCAAAGCAATCCTGAGAAAAAGAAACAAAGCTCTAGGTATATCCTTTCCTTAACTTCAGGTTGTTCTGCAAAGCTACAGTAATCAAAGCAGTGTGATACTTGGCACAAAAACTATAGATCAATGAACAGAAGAGAGAGCCCAGAAATAAATCCATACACCTGTGATCAATTAACCTATGACAAAGAAGGCAAGAATATACAATGGAGAAAAGACAGTCTCTTCAACAAGTGGTGCTTCAGAAGCTGGACAGCTACATATAATACAATGAAATTAGATAGAACCATATACAAAAATAAATTGCACATACAAAACAAACTCAAATGGTGTAACAACCAAAGTGTAAAACATGACACATAAAACTCTCTGACAGAATTGTAGTAATATTTTCTTTAAGTCAGTTTGCCAAGGCAAAAAAAAGGGGGAGGAATAAATGGCACATAATCAAATTTAAAAGCTTTAACACAGCATGGGAAACAATCAACAAAACCAAAAGAACCTATGGAATGAGAGAAAGTACTTGCAAATGATGCAAATGACAAGAGGTTAATATCCAGAATCCACAAACACCTCGTGTAAGTCAGTATTGAAAAAAACAAACAACGCAATTAAAAAATGGGCAGACCCGAATCAACATTTCTCCAAGAGAGACATACAGATGGCCTACATGTACGTGAAAAGATGCTCAGCATCATAAATTATTAGAGAAATGCAGATCAAAAGCACAGTGAAGTGTCACCAGTCTTCAGAGCAGCTATCATCAAAAAGTCTATAAGTAATAAATGTTATAGGGGGTGAGGAGAAAAGGGAACCCTCCTAAACTGTTGGTTGGAATGTAAAGTGGTACAGCCAGTAAAGAAAGCAGTCTGGAGGTTCCTTAAAAAACTAAGAATAGAACTATGATCTGCAGACTCACTCCTGAGTATACATGTGAAAAAGCAGTCTCTAATTCAAAAAGGTGCATTTACCCCAGTGTTCATAACATCACTGTTCACAAGACAAACAACTCATGTGCCCATCAGCAGGCAATTGGATTAAAATGTTTTGTGTTTTTGTGTGTGTATATTGGCCTATTACTTGGTTTTTTAAAAAGAATAAAACACATTTCAGCAACATGGATGGACTTAAAACACACACACAAATATTATATGATATCACTTGAATGTGGAATCAAAAAAATAATACAAATGATTTCAGACTCAGATGTAGAAGACAGACTTACAGTTACCAGTGGGAAGAGGGGAGGGAGCAGCAAGTTAGAAGCATGGGATGGTTAACAGATACAAACTGCTATACCTGAAATAAATAAGCAACAAGTATTTAGCAACATGGACGGATTTAGCGAATATTGTGCTTAGTGAATTAAGTCAGACATAGAAAGACAAATACTATATCACTTGAATGTGGAATAAAAAAAATACGAGTGATGCTACATACAAAACAAAAACAGACTCAGATGAAGTAGATAAATATATAGTTACCAAAGGGATTAGGGAGGGACAACAAATTAGGAGTAAAGGATTAACAGATACAAATTACTACACCTAAAATAAGCAGCAAGTATTCTACCATATAGTACAGGGAATTATCTCGAGTTTGCCTGGCTCAGTGGTAAAGAACCCATCTGCCAGTGCTGGAGACACAGGAGACACGGGTTGGGAAGACCCCCTGAAGGAGGACACGGCAGCCTCCTCCAGTAGGCTTGCCTGGGATAATCCCATGGGAGAAGGACACTGGTGGGCAAAGGGTCAGACCCGACTGAGCAGCTGAGCATGCACGCACAGGGAATGATATCCAATGTCTTGTAATAATCTGTACTGGAATATAATCTGGGAAAAAAACAAGTAAGCAAATCGCTGCGCTGCACACCTGAAACTAACACGAGATAGCAAATCTACTATATTCAATAAATATTTTTCCAAAACCTCATGAAGTGTGGTGCAGGCCCCAGGTCCTCACTAGGGTATTATTATACCGAACATTTAAGGAAGGAATAAATAGCAGCAGCCCTATACAAAGTCTTCAAGAAAATTAAAGAGATGGGAATACTTCTTAACTCATTTCATGAGAACAGTGTTGCTCTGATACCAAAACCACAGAAACACTGCAAGACAAGTGTTATACAGTATCCAAAGTGGGCTTACAACTAAAACTTTTTAACAAAATATTAATAAATCAAATCCTTTCTTAAAAAAACAAGAGTGCATCATAATCAAGTGAAGTTTATTCTATGAATGCATGAATGATTCAAATTTAAAAATCAGTGTAATTTACCATATCAAGAAACTTTGAAGGAAAAAAAAAATGACCACCTTAATAGACGCAGAGAAAAAACATATGACAAAATTCATCATCTTTTCATTATAAAACTCAGCAAATGAGGAATATAAGGGAACTGCCTGAAGCTGACAAAAGGCGGCTATAAAAATTCCCCAGCTAATATTATAATTAATAGTAAAAGACTGGTTATGTTTAAGGTAGGAACAAGAAAAAAATGTCTTCTGTTAAAACACTACTCAGCCTGGTATTTGGAGTTCTTAGATAGTAGAACAAGCCATACATATTGACGAGTAAAGGAATAATATAGACTTTATTCAGTTACAAGATTGTTTTTGTAGAAAACTTGAAAGACTGAAGTTTTACCGGGATCAGCACACAGATATCAACCGTACATCTATACACTAGTAAAACACCAATAGAAATTGAAAATTTTCAAGTACTATTTACACCAACTTGAAAACCCAAAATACTTGTATGTAAATCTAGCAACAATGTGAAATATTTAAATGGTAAAAATAACTAAACCTAAGAAATTAAACAAGACTTTAATAAATAGAGAAAAGTCAGTGATTATGGGTTAGAAAATACAATATAATAAGGATGTCTATCCTCTATGATTGATCTATAAATTCAGGACAATCCCATAAAATCCCAGCAGAACTTGACAAAAAGATTGTAAAATTTATTTAGAAAAATAAAAGAACTAGAATTGTCAATAGAAATTTAGAAGAAAGAAAAAAGTCATCTCGTTCTACCTGCTGTCAAGACTTCTGATAAACACTGCTGTGAGGACTGTAATCAAGACAGAGCAGTATTGGTGAAAGGTCGGCCATGTAGAGCGTGGAACAGTAGTGTCCAGAAATACAACCTTTCAAAAAAAACCCCAAACAAACCCTCAACACTATGTTAGCACCATTTGCAAATATTTACTCACAGTGAACCAAAAACTTAAATGTGAAATCTAAAACCAAAAGATTTTTGCTTTAGCAGATAGGAAATATTTGTGCCTTAGTCAAAGGCACAAATACAACTCTTAAATACAACTCTAAAACCATGATTCTTTAAAGAAGAAATGTTAATATACTGCTGCTGCTGCTAAGTCGCTTCAGTTGTGTCCGACTCTGTGCAACCCCATAGACGGCAGCCCACCAAGCTCCCCGTCCCTGGGATCCTCCAGGCAAGAACACTGGAGTGGGTTGCCATGTCCTTCTCCAATGCGTGAAAGTGAAGTCGCTCAGTCGTGTCCGACTCTTAGTGACCCCATGGACTGCTGCCCACCAGGCTCCTCCATCCATGGGATTTTCCAGGCAAGAGTACTGGAGTGGGGTGCCATTGCCTTCTCCGGTTAATATACTGGACTTATTAAAACTCGAAACTTCTACTTCAAATACATTATTAAAAGAAGGAATAAAATGAGCCATAAATTGGGAAGAAACATTTACAAAGTACATATCTGCTAATGGACTTGTATCTACAATATAAATAACTCTCAAAACACAATCAGAAAACAACCCAGTTTTTTAAAATGGGCAACATGAATATAGACCTATTGCACCAAAGAAAATATATGGATCCCCAAATACATGGAAAGTTGCTCAGTGTCATAGTAAATTACAGAATGGACTTTAAAACTACAATGAGATGTTAGTAAACAGCTATTAAGAATAGCTGAACAAATAACCCCAAAACTAAAGACTAACAATACGATTAATAGGCAAGAATATACAGCAGTTGGAACTCTTAAGGCATTGCTGGTAAGAATACAGAGTGATACGAATATTATGGAAGACAGTTTGGCAGTCCCTTATAAGGTTAAATATACACTTACCATACAACTCAGCAATGTAAGTAAAAAGATGTATGTTTATATAGAAACCTGCATGAGAATATTCAAAGCAGCGTTAGTCATAATCATTCCACATTGGAATTAACTCACATGTCCTTCAGCTGGTAATGGATGAACAGCCTAATCTGTATCCATGCAATGGAATAATACTCCGCAATAAAAAGAAATGAGTTCTTGAATCATGCAACAAAGGAATCTCCAGTGCATTACACTAAATAAAATACCCATACTCAGAGGCTGTGATTCTATTAGGACATCCTGGGAGAGCAACGCTATCAGGCAGGAAACAGATGAGTGCTTGGCTGGGTGGGGAAGGTGGTTGAGAACTGGAGGGTTGATACAAAGTGACATGAAGTATGTGGAGATAATGGAATTTTTGTTATTGTGTTGGTAATTACATGATTATTTTGGTGTATGAAAGCTAATACAGTTGTACACCTTAGAAAAGGGTGAGATTTACTGTCTGCACTTTGTATCTACTAAACCCAACTGACAAGAAAATCATTAGGTGCAATTAGGAGCATATTGGCCCAACAGTGAAAAAAAAATCAGGGAACCTGAAGACAGGGCAATAGAAATCGAGCATGGTTTGAAAAGAAAGATTAAAACAAGAGAGAGAGACAGAAACCTTTGGGAGAAAGAGCAAACAGCTGAACATACATCTAATTGGAGTTTCAGAAGAGAGAACAACGCAGGAAATCATTTCAGAAATACTGGCTGAAAATTATGTAAATTTGATCCCAAACAACAACCCCACATATCTGGGAAATTCACTGCCCTTAGCAGAATAAATTTTAAAAATTTACCAAGAAACCCCCAATTAAGCTAAGCACAGCATGTTTGAACTCCTGGAGACAAAAGAGGCAGCAGCCAATGAGAGGGAGAAACAGACAGGAAAGCTTGTCTCCTTTTTCTTCTCACCCCAAGGTGAGAGTGACAGCTGACTTTCATGGAACTATTGAAAGTAAAAGACAATTTCTGCTAATATGCTGAAGGAAAAACAAAACCCCAAAAAACAACACTTAATGTAGAATGCTGTGTGAATTTGTCATTGGTCAACTTGGATTATCCTGGAAAAGGGAAAGGCTACTCACTCCAGTATTCTGGCCTGGAGAATTCCATGGACTGTATAGACCATGGGGTCATACTCAACTGAGCAACTTTAACAACCTGGATTATAAGAATTGATAAGGAAGTTCTTCTGGCTGAAGAGAAATGATACCTGACGGAAATTCAGACCCAAAGAAAGAGAAAGAACACTCTTCTGGTTTAAAAGGCTGCATATTATCTGCCCCTTATTTGTCATTTGGATTTAATCTCATAAGATGTTCTCTTGAACTCACTACTCAGGCAAGTGTTTTCTTGATTTTTTTTCCCCCAATTCTGCCAAACCCATTAATAGATACTAAAGTCAACTAAGACAGGATGAGTACTTTTTATGAGTGGAGTAGAATGGGACAGGAGAAGGCAATGGCACCCCACTCCAGTACTTTTGCCTGGAAAATCCCATGGACGGAGGAGCCTGGTGGGCTACAGTCCATGGGGTCGCTAGAGTTGGCCACGACTGAGCGACTTCACTTTCACTTTTCACTTTCATGCATTGGAGAAGGAAATGGCAACCCACTCCAGTGTTCTTGCCTGGAGAATCCCAGGGACGGGGGAGCCTGGTGGGCTGCCGTCTCTGGGGTCGCACAGAGTCAGACACGACTGAAGTGACTTAGCAGCAGCAGCAGCAGCAGAATGGGACATACCACTACTAAGATTATTTCAGGCCTGTTGGTTTATATACTGGTTGACAGCATAAAATGCGTTTCTTGATCTCTGATTGTAGCCCAGAATGTTTGGAAAACACTGCCCTAACTCCACTGACCTTTATTTCTTGAACTTCCTAGCTTCTGTGTGCTGTTGCCTCCTGAAAACTTTCTTTTTCGTATCTCGGCATGGCTAGCTTCTTTGCAACTTAAATTTGAGCTCAAACGTTACCTTCTCAGAACAGCTTTTGCTACCTTTCTAAAAGAGTAAGGTATATAATCAGTGTCAGAATGATCTTAAAAAAAATCCTCAAACTGAAGAAAATTACTTTTGACCTTACCCTGAGTTTGTATCTGGTAGTCAGACGGTTCTCAAAACTTGTCAGTAATGGAAAGAAAATGTAGAAAAGCAAATGAACTATGACAGTCTGTTCTAGGTTTTTAAAAAAAAAAAAAACACATTGCTAGATTTCTCTAGATCCCTTTACCTGGAGTTCAGATGCTCAAAGGTTTCTTTTTTCTTTTTTTCCCCCAATTAGTATCTTTTCATTTCTTTCCTGTTTCTTCCCCCTGGAATTACTTTGCACTAGTTTTTCTGGTCCCGTGTAGAAGCGGCTTTCCATTAATTCTGGAATTTCTCAATTTTTCAGTGGTCAAATGTGTATATCCAGCCATTGAACATGGAACGATAGTCTCAGGATTTGGACCAAAATATTACTACAAAGCGACGGTTGTACTTAAATGCAATGAGGGTTTTAACCTTCATGGCAACAGTATAGTTGTCTGTGGTGAGACCAGTACTTGGGAGCCTGAGCTACCAAAGTGTATTAAAGGTAAAAATACTATCTTCCTTTTGTTTTTGTTCTTTATTTCTTTCACATTAAATATCAATGATGCAAGAAAAACTGAAGAGAAACAATGTTCATATTTAACTGTGTTGTATTCATTTCTATGATAGTTGTATGACTTCAAATTCACAAGAAATCTGCTGCAGCGATTTTCTGCCTTTGTAGGGTCTTAGCATTTCATGTACATAACACAGGTATATAAATGTCTCTTGCTAGGCATTCTTAAATGTAAAAATGGATAGCAGTCATTTTTCAGAGTAAACTGAAGCATAGGGAGTTTTACCTAAATAAGTCAAGAATGAAAGGCATAATTCATGTGAATGAAAAGACAGTATTAATGCCCAAATTTTTGATTCAGTCTCCATTATTTTGTTTTCTAGTGTCGATTCCTTCCAGCACCCACTCTCCAATTCCTAGTACCCAACCTCCAGTTCCTAGTACCCAACCTCCAGTTCCCAGTGTCTCAGGTTTAGTAACTTCCTACATATATTTTTTTCAAAAATCTTTTAAATTCCTGGTGAAAATGCCAGTAGTAACTCCCAAATGTTTGATCCTATCTGCATTTTTTTTTTCCAGTGTCGACTCGCAGCACCCAACATCCAGTTCCCAGTGTCTCAGGTTTAGTAACTTCCTACATATATTTTTTCAAAAATCTTTTAAATTCCTGGTGAAAATGCCAGTAGTAACTCCCAAATGTTTGATCCTATCTGCGTGTTTTTTTTTTTTCCCAGCGTCGACTCGCAGCACCCAACATCCAATTCCCAGTGTCTCAGGTTTAGTAACTTCCTGCTTATATATTTCAAAATCCTTTACATTCTTTTGATTTTTTTTCAAAATCTTTTAAATTCCAATGATTTATACTCATTTATCAATTTTAGTAATGAAATATTCACAGCCTTTTTAGTTCTTAGATTGAGTGATTCTGAAATTATGTGCAGTCTGCAGATATAAGCAGATAGCAAGTTAAGTAAACTTTAATATGTTTACTTATGTGTAAAATGATTTCTAACCTTCCTTACTTGAGTTCAGTTCAGTTCAGTTGCTCAGCTGTGTCCGACTTTTTGCGACCCCATGCACTGTAGCACGCCAGGTTTCCCTGTCCATCACCAACTCCCGGAGTTACTCAAACTCGTGTCCATTGAGTCGGTGATGCCATCCAGCCATCTCATCCTCTGTCATCCCCTTCTCCTCCTGTCCCCAATCCCTCCCAGCATCAGAGTCTTTTCCAATGAGTCAACTCTTCGCATGAGGTGGCCAAAGTATTGGAGTTTCAGCTTTAGCATCAGTCCTTCCAATGAATACCCAGGACTGATCTCCTTTAGGATGGACTGGTTGGATCTCCTTGCAGTCCAAGGACTCTCAAGAGCCTTCTCCAGCACCACAGTTCAAAAGCATCAATTCTTCGGCTTCCTTACTTAGTGATAGTAAATTTAAAGTGGGATTCATTTAAAGCACTTAGCATAGCCCCTGGTATCTATAAAGCTCTTAAAAGGCAGTTTGTACCAGTTACACTCAGATTAATATTAGTGTAGAGGAAGGTCCACAGGTTCTATTTTTTAGCATGTATGTTTTCTGTGTCATCAACACGGATGATTTATTCATTTTAAAAGTGATCTCTTGACACCTGTACAGGGTGTCTTCTGGGTCCAGGACTGTTTCCTTTCCCAGGCTGACCAGCTTGGTTCTTTTTTATAAACTGGGAGATTACCATTGTCTCTAGAATGAGACTAGTATTTCTACCACCTCCGTCACTCCCCCACTCCTAACAATTATTGTTTTTCTCTTTACTGAGCGTTTTTTGTTTTGGATGTTTTTGTTTTTGTTTTTTGAGGGGAAAGGGGGAATTGGCAACAGAAAGTAAGTGGTATAACAACTAAAAGGCAGAAAAAGCCCTTGTTTATTGGAATGAAATGGAGGAATTCTAGCAGGGACTGCTGATCAGCTCCTCTGCCTGAGACTTGAATGAGTATTTTGATATGTTGGAAGGAATTGTTTTCCTAAGTTCAGGGCTGCTATCTCTGGCTTGTATTTAGTTGCCGCAGAAGCTAGAGACTAGAGGAAGGGTGGAAAGAGCATCAGTCTGGGCAGACTTTTAAAGAGTTGACATAAAGGAAAGTGAAAGTCAAGTCGCTCAGTCGTGTCCGACTCTTTGCGACCCCATGGACTGTAGCCCACCCGGCTCTTCCATCCATGGGATTCTCCAGGCAAGAATACTGGAGTGGGTTGCCATTTCCTTCTCCAGGAGATCTTCCTGACCCAGGGATCGAACCCAGGTCTCCTGCACTGCAGGCAGATGCTTTAACCTCTGAGTCCCAGGGAAGAGTTGACATAAGCATTTCATAAAGGATTTATAAAGCACTGATACAGTTTAAAAGAAGAATTCTGAGGACAGATGTACAGTGAAGATAAAACTATGGATTATTTTAAAATATCAAAAATCAAAATTCCTCATGAGACTGTCAATCATTTTCTGTCATCAGTTAGTATGAAAAACATCATTAGCAACATATAATGGTGGTCAAGTAGATCAGATTTTGCAAATATGAAAAACTGTAGGCAAAATACTAACTGGAGAAGGATACAAGTTATGCAATAGGAAACTATATGGATGGTATTTTTTTAAAGAATCATATGTTTATTCTGAGCACGTTATTTTTATGGTTTGTTATTAGTTAACTTGTAGGATTTCCATTATATACAAAGGCACAGTGAACGTTCCCATGCAACATTCTTGTGCACTTGGGTAAACATGTGTTTAGGTTAACTTTACAGAAGTAGAATTGCAAAATTTAGGGAGTATATGTATTTTTCATTTTGAGAAATAATTCATTTTGAGAATCTTTATAAAAAATCAAATACCAAATTTAAATCCATAATTTTGTATGGATAAGGCTGGAGAATTGAATCTAATTTTCTGCTCCAGATTCCAAGCCCACTTCTCTAACCATGACTCCAGGACTAAGTCATCCAGGTTCAGTGGCTGAGCTTTTTTTTCATCTACACTTATTTATTCATGTCCTTCTTTAAATTGTTCTACATAGCTTCTGAAATTTCTTCAGTGTTTGTGTACCTTCTTTTTTCATTCTGATTTTGTTAATTGGGGCCAACTTTTTCTTGATGAGTGTGGCTATGTGGCTGTAAACTTCCCTCTTAGAACTGCTTTTTGCTGCATCCCATAGATTTTGGATTTGTTTTCTTGTTTTCGTTTTCTCCAGATATTTAAAAAAATTTCTTCCTTGATTCAATCAGTGATCCATTGCTTGTTTAGTAGCATATTGTTTAGCCTCCACAAATATACTTTTCTGTTTTAGTTTTAAGTATAATCACATCGAATCCATAGGGTTATTCTGACACCACAGTAATGATAAATTTGCTTGCTGTACCACAGAATATTGTCCTAGGAAATGTTACTGGACAAGAAGTAGAATGCTTTGGTATTGAATATAAATTTATAATATTTTGATACTACTTTTAATGACAAACATTAATGTAGTTTATATAAGGAGAATGAAATTATAAGAGTTTTTGTACAAAGTGAAAAAAATCAAAACCTGTGAACTTAGAGGACATTAAGCTCTATTGTTTTTTCTTTTCTTTTTAACTTGCATTTTTTTCCTTTCTTCTAGGAGATCCCCCCCGTCCTACTGAAGCATCACCCCCTAGCGGTGCTGAGGGTTTAGGTATTATTTTGTTACTGATTATAACCCTGTGTCATGTCATAAGGCCCTAGTTTTCTGTGTGGAAATATTACCATTGTCTATAATTAGAAAAGAAAAACATGTTAAAAATTGGTGATAATTGTTCAATTTGTAGTTGTAAAATTGCACATTTTAAGGAATTTTAAAGGTGCAGATCCTATGACATATTTAAGGGGTACTTTTAGACACATGTAGATAATACAGATTTTAGGAGGTTGCTCAACTTAGGATACCTAATAATAAGTTTACTTTTTAAAATAATAATATGGCTATACGTAGTCTAACACATATAACATTTAAGTTATTTTCCATGTAATAGTTTTACTTTGTAATGGCAATTTGTAGATGAATTTTCTTTCTGTTGGTACCTTGTGAACACAAGCCTTGAAGTACTATTGTTGGGTTAGTTTTTCTGTACAAGGGTGGGGTAGCACACTTAATGTTTGCACACGTAGTTCACACAGTATGTGTAAGAGAACTTGATGGAAGTATAGTTGTGGCAGTTACATGAACTATAAAGATTTACTGATAAGGAAATGAAGAAAAATAGCTTACTATTTTTAGACTAGTTTAGTTAGTCTTTTTATAAAATGCACTTTAGGCTTGTTATAGTTTCCCTGTGAAAACTGTGCTCACACTGGCACTCTGCCAAGAGAATCCAGTGCCATCTCAGGATGTTTACACTCGGTAATGTTTATGAAATAAAGAGCAGAGCTGTACAGGACATTGTACGCTGTGTTACCTGCTATACGTTACAGATAATAAAAGTAATGGCAGTTTAGAAGCAGAGGTGCTACTGACCACCGTTTCTAAGAATTAAGATTTGGTGGTATATTCAGTGCCCTCTGGATAGTCAAAAATGCATGTTTACGCTTCTGTGCATAGTGTTATCCATGTGCCCTGGTGTTCCCTTTACAGTCTTAATTTGCATTACTTTCAGCGAGTCTCCCTAGGGAGTTAGGGCCACGTCTTCATCTGGGGAGAAAGTGGGGTAGGAGCTGTGGTGATACAATGAAGACTCTTCATGGGTTCAGATTTATCCCACAGACTTCAGGGAAAAATAGACATTAAATGTCTAACTTAAAGTCGTAAGTAATAAAAGAACTGAATGTCGAACTAAACCATCCATAGTTGGATACTCACATTTTAAAAATGGTTTTCCTCCAAACTAGTGAATTCTAATTGTTAACCTTCACTAAATAACCTGACATGGTAGCCAGAGCAAACAGCAGTGAAAAGTGTTATTCCTTATTAAGAGTGTCACAGAGTTAGTGTCCTAACTCTGGAATCTGATCAGAAGGGTTCTGTGGTGCAGATAACCTGGAAACACCAGCAGTTGTGCTTAAACTAGATTGACAGTTTTTTTCCTTTGTGGTTACGGATGGTCTGGTGAAAAAAAGTGCAGCCCCTCCTAGGAGATGCCAGATACTTAACTTATCTCCCAAACTGTTTTCATTTTTCACAGGTGCAGGATACATCGTGCTAATCATTGTGGCTGTACGTAAGTGTCAATAAGTTTGATACCAATGGAATCAAAACATTGCTCTGAAGAAGTGTAGTTTTGTGTTTTTTTTTTTAGGGTTTTTCAATATTTATAGCTTTATAGCTTGAAATTAAGTAAAACAGGAAAACCTGACTTTTTACATAATACACTACCTTGTATTAGTGTTACTCTATTCCTGTCTATTCTGCCTGTCCACATACTAACAAACTCTAAATAATATATGTTGTTTCAAAGGTGAGTTTTCTTCATATGAGTTTTCATCCCAAATATGCTTTGGGTAATTTTGTAAATTAATCAAGAATTTCTGTGACTTACTGTATACTGTTTAATCCAAAGAATACAATATACTGAAGAGTCCAAATGGAATAGAAATGTATATGTGCTTAAATTAGATACCATTTTCTGGCCATGGGTATCTGAAAGCCGAAAATGAAAGTGTTAGTCACTCAGTCATGTCTGATTCTTTGCAACCCCACCAGGCTCCACTGTCTGTTCTAGTCCAGGCAAGAATACTGGAGTAGATTGCCATTCCCTTCTCCAGGGGATGTTCCCAACCCAGGGATTGATCCCAGGTCTCCTGCATTGCGGGCAGATTCTTTACCATCTGAGCCTCCAGGGAACCTCTGATCAGCATTCATTTTCTTCTGCTAGATTTTGAGTCTTGGCAGTGATTTCTCCTGGTCACGTGACATTTGTCTCCTGATTTCTCGTAGTTATTGGCATTGGATTATTGTTCTGCCTGTACCGCTGTTTTTGCAGACAAAGGAAGAAAGGGTAAAGTACAGCATGCTCCTTCATCTGTTGCTCCTCCTCACTGTTGACACTCTTTCGTGCAGTTTTTGTTTGTACTCTGTATTATGTGTTTTTTAAAAATTGCTCCTGCTTGAGTGTGCTGTGTGAATTACACATCTTCGCTGAAAATGTTTTCACCTGTTTTTAATATCACTGCTGTAAGAGTAATCTGTGCAGGTCGCATCAACTAATTATGATGTAAGAAAAATTTCTGTGGGATTTGAGGTATAAGTGCTGAAATGAATCATGGACCGCTTTGGGGTCTTCTCTACTCTAGGCATACCCAACTTCCTAGATTGGACTAATGACCAGGATTACATATAAAATGATTCCCTGTGGAGACTTTGATAGCTGTAGTCACTGCAGTTTTGACGGTGCAAGTTTTCAGTTGTCTGTATAATTTAGGTAGGTAGTTGTAAGAAGCTACATAGATGTCTCCTTCAGATACCAAATTTGTTTTTTTTCTTTTAGATTTGTTATACAGTTAAACTGGAGAATTTAAAGCAACATCATTTGATTTCCCTCTTATGTTCTCTTAATTTACTAGGTTGAAGTAAAACTGATGGGGTTAAACTAAAAGTTGCTGAGAGGGTAAGATTTACAAGGAACCTCATGAACTTTGTCTTTTTATCTATAAAAATGAAATAAGGGAGAGAGTTAAAATTGCCAAAAGGTACAAATATATAACTTGTACCTTTTAAACATCATTTTAAATTTTAATGAAGTAATTTAAAATCTAATGAAAGACTTAGAATAAAACTGGAACATAGACCAAAATTAGTGCTTTGATATTTCTAATTTTTAGTGATTTTTTTCCCTATTGCTTTGTAAATCAAACTAATAATTAAAAATGAATGGTATTAATGGCTTTATGATATTTATATTCCTTTTATTTTAATCACTGCATTTGGACTATGTAATAAAAGTACATTCTTCACTCATAAAGAGCTAAATATATATTTTTTTAATTTCTTGGTCATCTTTTAAAAATATCCACAGTGCCTTCATTTGAACCTTGAATCTTATATTTATAGAACATATAATATGCAGGTTTGATTTCTCTATCAGTAGTATATTTTTAAAACTGCATATACACAGGCGGTATAACATGGAAACACCATCAGTGAAATATTTGACAAGTCTAAAATTTGTTAACTAGAAGTAACCTCTAAAGAAAGCAGAACAAAATAGCTTTCTGCTCCTTACTGGCCTTTGTGTAAAACATCATTACACGAAAATACAGTTTCCTAACAAATATTAGCCAAACTCTGTCTACCAGTGAATGAGTCTTTTAAAGCTAAACAAGTATCTGAGCATCACACCCCCAGGTTAAGGTATCAGGGGCATTAGAGTTCTGAGATCCCATTTCTAAAGAGTTCCCCAGTGAGGCTGCTGCTGCTGGGCCTGGAGGACACTTAGAGAAAGCAGAGTGTAGACTGTTACCGATGTGCCCATCTTTAGCTTTGAAGAAGCACCATCAAGCTTATTGGGAAATGGTTCACCTGTTCAAGACAATGAAGTGGATTGTTTAAAGACTCCACATTTTTGTTGCATGCCTTTTTAAAAGAATGTGAAATAATACCTAGCTTTAGTTTGCTTTTCTTTTAAAAAGGTAATTATTTTTATTATTGATATATTTTTTGCACTATTGAATCTCCATTCTCCCCCACCCCAAATTGCTTTCATTGCTTTGGAAACTCCCTTACAAGACTGTAAACTATATGCAGTTCCTTCTCTATTTGTAGGGATAAATCTGGAAGCAGGATACCAGGCGCAAGAATTGCTGTTAATGGGAGTTCCCTGGTAGTCCAGTGGTTAGAGCTCACACTTTCACTGCCTTGGGCAGGAGTGCAGTCCCTGGTTGGGGAGCTAAGATCCTACGAGCCTCAAAACAAATCAAAAACACAAATTTGCTGTTAAAACTTGATACAAAATGGATTCAATATGAACTTGTATTTTCGATAATTTGGGAACACAGTTACCGTCCTACAGGATTTATACCAAAGCATGAAAATAAGTAGTTTTTTTTGTGGAGGGGATCTTAGGTCCTTGACCAAGGATCAGACTCAAGCTCCCTGCATTGAAAGAGCAGAGCCTTAACCACCGGGGAAATCCCCTAAGTAGTGTTTTGTGTGTTTTTTTTTTAAGATCATTAAATTATGAAAAATGGCCACAAGGTTAAAGCATTCTGCTATAGTTTTCTGTTTCTTAGCTCACAACAAAGAGGATAGGGTCCCAGGTGAGCTGACAGGCTCCATGTGCACACGCCTTCCTTTTCCCGCACAGCTTCCTTTCCTAACCAGCTCTTCTACCACACTTTCCAGACTTGGATCCACAGCCCTTCGCTCTCTCCTTTGCTCCTGCCTGAGTCCTGTTTGCATGTCCTGACTATGTGGTTCCAAACACCAGATGTCTTTTGTTAACATGAATGTTTTCAATTATTTGTGGTGAATATTTTTTTTTTCATAAATGGATCAATTTTCTCTGCTTGGGTTAAATCATCACGGGATAAGTGAGAGTTTGCTAAGTTCAGTAGAATTATTGAAATAATTTATGTATTTTAGTAATAGTAACTAAATACCTTTTTTCTTTTTTTCCATTAAGTATATTTATTACTTGTGCAATTGTAAACTATGTTATCTTAATAAAGATTGATCGAGAAATGTTGTAATTTTTAAGTTGTCTGCTTAAATGCATCTTACTGAAGCTTTTTTCGGATATACTGTAAATGGTAAATCCAGTTCAGCTGGTGGTGAGTGTAACGACACGGTCCAAAACTTGAATGGTCAAATTAACTTGAACATTTTTCTGCCTGGTTCTCAAATTCTTAACCATTCAACAAAGGCCTTAAAATTTTTAAGCAAGAACTAGTAAATAAAAAAGATTTTGTAATTAGTTGAGAGAGCGTATTTACAAAATTTAGAAGCATCCTAGAAAAATGGGAAGTCATATAATGCTTTATAGAGGTCTTCCCTCAGGTGGAAACAGTTGTGCACAAGAAGAAACTGTCCTTGATGCAAAAGATGCATCTGAAAATGGAGGATGTCATAACATCAGTTTCTGAGACAGTGTTACATGGGATTAATACAGGCCCCATGTATCGCCTCAAAGGCTGTGCTGCTGGAGACCAGGACTGTGTCTCCCCATACACTCTCATTCTGAGAAAACGAGTGTACATTATTCACTTGAGACTAGGCGGTTTCAGAAGTAAACATTATATGCAAATTTAGAGTCTGTTTACCTGCTGTATGATCTATAAGACTGCAAGGGTAAAGTTGCTTCTTGCACCAAATTCTTGGTTCAACTTCCTAATGAGAATCAGAAGAGACATAGTGTATGGGCCTAATTGTCAGCTTTACTTCCCTTCTCCCCCCTCATTGATTTTTACCCCATTTTTATGCCACTCTTGCTCCTTTTGGTGTGACCTCACTATTTTATTCAACACTTTCCCCTTCCTCTGTTCAGCACATACGTAACTGGTGAGAGCCACAGACAAGACATTTTATTTCTCTCTGAGAAGAGATGAGAGAAACGTTTGCTTTTATCATTAAAAGGTATCTGCTTTCTGTTGCATTTCTTTTCAGAGATGTCCTTTCTTCTGTAAAATACTTGATGAACATTTAGATATCGATATCCTGAGCTGAGCTAAGTAGACAGTAGACAGCAAGGAGGACATTTGGATTCTGGTTCCCCTCTTTGAGATTAGTGGTATTTATATTTTCTCCTTCCCTGTTTTAATGTAAAATAATATGCACTGACAGGCTTTTGCTTTGACATAGGCACCAACAGAGAGTAATGACCCTTTGACCTTTGGTCAGACTGTGACAAGTATTTTATATAGCCATTTCTTCAGGACTGTTGTGGAGAGCAATTCAATAGTTAGGCCTATCAATGAATCCTTGAAGATCACTATATTCTTCTATTTGAAGTGAATAAATACACTTTTTTTTCCCCCCTAGTAGTAGTGGAACACTTATTTTCTTAAACAGAAATGCAATATATGAGAAGAATAAATAAGCATTTATATAAACCTAAAGAAACAACTCAGCTCTACCTTCTAGCAGCTGTAAATCCAAATCTGGGGGAATTTTTTTAGTCTAATGGGAAATAATCAGATAGTAGGTCCACTTGAAGTTCACTTTTAGGTTTTTTTTTTTTGACAGAAACCAAACTACATTTTATGTAATTTTGGTAAAGAATTTCAGTTTCAGCTTGTAAATATTAGTTCTATAAAGGCATTTAACTGTTTCCCTCAGCCACTATATTTTTAGCATATAAAAAAGTAAATAAATCAGCACCAGCAAAAAGCCTCAAATTTTATGTGAAATGCATTCCCTTTAGCCATTTAATCCCCTCCATCTCTGGCTCTGAATGAAATGAATTGGAAGTTCTTTTTCTGCCTGAGTGTCTCTGCATAGCTAGGAAGAGAGGAGATAGACTTCCACACTCACGTGCAAGGCACTACCCTAGGTGACAGTCATGAACTTGAGAGCAGATTCCACAAAGACCAATAAGATGGGCAGTTCCTTAGTAAAAGCAGAGCGATGTCTTTGATCACAGGAGCAGAGGGGAAGACAAAAATATACCAACTACCCCGCCCTATGTATCTGCTCTGTTCTCTAAGGAGTCCTTTGAGGCTCCAACCAACCAGGAAAGCAGTTTTCAGACAGTCCATGAGCTTTCAAATTGTCTGTAAACGCTTGAAGTTACCTTAGTGAATGCTGAAGGTAATATGACATAACTGTAAGTAGTAACTCACTTTCACATTTTAATCATCTTTAAATAGCTTGATGTTATATCCAATGAGTTGTTTCTTTAACTTTATGTAAATGCTTATTTATCCTTCTCATATTGGATTTCTGTTTAAAATTCTATTTAAGAAAATAAGTGTTCCACTACTATTAGAGAAAAAAAAAAAAAGTGTATTCACTTCAACAAATAGCAGAATACAGTGGTGTTGGAGGATTTAGTGAGAGGCCTGACTGTTGAATCGCTCTCCACAACAGTCCTGAGGGCACGGCCAAGTAACAAGCACCGCGCGGCAGCGCTGGCTGGCTCATAGTGAAGCCTCCCCCTCCAGGGGAATAATGAAGTCTCCGGCGTTCACACGGTCAGCTCGTCATGAGGCAGGCACCCGAGGGTTCGCTGGGCCGACGCGTCCGCGTTGGGTTGTAGTCTGTCTGCTGTAGTCCGGTTCCGAAGCAGGAGTGGAGCTGCATTTCCCAGCTCCAGAGCCGGTGGTCCTGCATGGCTGCTGCGAATGTCAAAACTGGCTCCTCCTACGTAAAGTGAGCTCGAGTGCACAGTTACACATCAAAGACTTCATGGGGAAAAAATGTACAACCCATGGATGTTGGGTTACGTAAACTCTATGAAAGTTAATTTTCTTTTCCCTTTTTTAACGTGGCTTCTAGAAAATTCAAAATTCCCTGTGTGACTTGCATTATATTTCTTTGGAAACCGCTGGACTTGAATAACAGGGTTTAGAAAGATGTTCCTTGTTACCAAAAAAAAAAAAACAAAAACAAAAACACCAAAACAGTGTGATGTGAGTTTTAGTTACTTAGGAGACTCTAACCAGAATATGTGATTTCCTTGACAGTGAGGGGTAAATGAAGCATTATTGAACGTGAACACTCAGAATCATTCATTACCTTTGTATAAGTTTCATCTCAAAGCTGGATTTTAAATTGAATATTACGAAAACGTGCTTCTCTCTATTCTCTCCCGTTGGTCCTAAATTAAGATAGGAGGATATTTACTAAGTATATGCGACTGCCCTATTTCTTGTCTTGGAGGAAATCCAAGCTACAATACAGAATTAGAAAAAAGAGTTTGTAGAGTGAGCCTGGTTGAACATTGGAATAACTTTAAAAAATCATTTATTTCCTAGTTCACTGACTCTTACTAGTATGTAGCTGTTTTTTTTTTAGTCTTCCCTATTCTAAATGGGCTTCTGGAATTAATGTATGTACTTCATTATTAATTATGTTCATCTCTGATGCTGTCTTCTTAACCTTGCTTCTTAGGAAACCAGAATGTCACGGTACATACTGTTCTATTCCCTTATAGGAAAGCAGAATGTAGCGCTACGTACACCACTTATCAGGATAAAGCAGCCACTCCAACAGAATAGATGAACTGAACCGTTTCCAGGAACGCATGTATCATTCAGCCATGAAAATGAAGGAAATCTTGCCATTTGCCACAATACAGATGGACCTTGAGGGGATTTTGCTGGGTAATAAGTCATATAAAGAAAGACGTGTGTACTGTCTGATCTCACTTATACGTGGAATTGAAAAAAACAAGCTTTCACAGAAGAAAAATGAGCTTTGTCGATGTCAGCGGTGGGGGACTGGTGGGGGTGGGTTTGAGTAAAGGTGGTCAGAAAATACAAACCTTCAGTTATAGGGTGAGAAAGTACTGGGTGTAATTACAGCACAGTGGCTACCGTGAGTTACTCAGACTGTATTTATATTGGCAAGTTGCTAAGAGAGTGGATCTTAAAAAGTTCTAATCACATGGAAGAAAAAAGCTTTTTGTAGGTATTGACATTATCGAATCATGCTGTACACCTTAAACTTAACGCAATGCTCTCTCTCAATTTTGTCTCAATACTGAAGGAAAAAAAGTATAAAGATTATTTGCTGCTTTCTTACACTGTCAGAAATAAAACTGCTAAGCGATAGCCATAGGAACATTAAAACATTTTAATGTGGCAGAAGTATAGTCACTATTCTTTAATGCTTCTTTGAAACATGTATGAATTAGGTTTAAACGCCTTGCCTGTTTTTCCTTAAATAGCACTGGATTTATGGGGTAGGTCAACATGGCATTCCTGGTAGTGTTAAGGTAGGGAAATGTGTTTGTTTTTTTTTCTATAAGATCTCCAAACTCAGAGAACTATATTGCAAAATGACATTACATTTCATTTGCAAAGAAAGTGATTTTGGAATCTTTTTTTGTTCAGAGGTGATTACCAATTCTTAAGGTTCATTCTTTGAGTTTCTTAACTAAGAATATTACTGGAAAATACTCTTACATTGAATAGATTAAAATGCTATTTTTAAAAATGTGTAACCTCGTGGTAATTTAGAGATACTGTTGAGTTTTTATCTGGCATTTGTTCTTCACCCCTTTTATTTATAATAAGCCAGTCTGAGAAACCAAGAATTCAGCATCAGTTTCAGGCTTCTATACAAAGTTAGAGTACTCTTAGCACCCATGGCAATAATGCCAGCTCAGGACAAAGTGAACGCTGTGGCCTTATAGTTTTCTTAAGAAGAATTCCACTTTATTATTATTATTATTGTACTATAGTTTTGTTTTGTTTTGTTTTGTTTTACACAACGTTGTGTCTGTTTCTGCTGAAGAATTCTACTCTCTAAGAGAATTAGAATCCACTCTAAAGTCTGGCTCTAGGGGCTTTTCTCTGCCCACTTGGATAAAGATATGTCTGTCTTTACACATGTCATCAGAATGTAAGCAGTTTTGTAGGGAATAAATTCATCAGATAACCTCAGGTTGTATCAGAATCTTAAGTCTTTATGGGCTCCTCACCTCATCTGTAAAGGGCAGAGTAAAAATGAAGCCCTGTATTTCAGAAAAGCAAACTCAACTCCGTGGATTAGCTGTAGGTCACGCAAAGGGAAGGAAAAAGGAGACAGCTCAGGGGGGTCTGGACACTAGGGTGGAACAGACCCCAGCCCGCTTCTCTGTCCTCACGCCAGGGGCCACAGAGGAGGGACTCTGCTCTGACTCAGATTTTTACAGGTTTTGTTTTACACCTTAAAAAAAAATTTTTTTTTTTTTTTTTTTTTAAATTTTTTGGCCATACCTTGACATGCAGAGCTATCCAAGCTGAGATCAGACCTGTGCCCCCCACAGTGGAAGCAAAGAAACCCAAGCACTGGACCACCAAGAAGTGGAAGTCCTCACACTTCATAGTTGGTAGCACAAACTGGGCCAAAGAAAAGTTGCCTTAGAAAGGTACGAATGAGGACTCAAGGGTAAGCAAGAGTAAATGCAGGTTTTCTCCCTGAGAACATGTTTGTAAGGCCCTCTGTTAGTGGTCCTTCCCTTTGTAATCTTGGGTAAGGCATGTGGAAGAGAAGTTTGAACAGAATACATTCAGGAATTCTGAGACAAATCCAGAGTTGAAGTTCTGCTGCACCCTTTTTATCACATACTCTTTAAGAATCTAACAGTTTCTCAGAAGCATGGGGGTGGCTGTAGTACATATTTCTTAAAACCTCAAGGAAATGCTTTCAACCAAAGTTTATTGTGCTTACCAAAATAGACTTTCACAATAGTTTCCACTTCAAATTTAGTTTTTCCAGTGTAACATATGTAAGATTGAAATATGTGTACATATAAATAATGTTCTGTCAGCAAATAACTTGTCAATTACTTAAATATATGGAGAAACCATTTTTTTTCTAGAAATGTCTGTCTGAATGAGAGGGAAAAGTGTATTTGAATTTAAACTTAAAACTGCAAGAGTGAGTCCCCAGTGGAATGAGACGTCTCATGTCTGTATTGTTTTCTGAGAATTGAACCTTTGAGTCTGTTTAAAAAATAAAATGTCATTATGGAGAAGTTTCATTTGTGATGGTGCATTTATTTCCGGAGTGTTTTATCTCAGGTGAGAGTGCGCCTCTAATCGGGCCCACCTTCTGGAAGTGTTCCCCTCCCACAGTCACCCCTTCTAGCCCTCCAGTCTCAGAGCCTGAAGTCTGTCCAGGCTTCTCCCCTCCCAGCCTGCCTCGTGCCTCCCCTGCTCATGGCGTTCAGTCCCACCTTGTTACCCGCAGCATAATGTCCATTTCATGATGCTTGAAAACTTTCTGCAGTTAATGCCCAGCTTTTCTCCACCTGCAGCACTTCACATAGCCTGCTCTCAGCCAGCCAGGCCACCCATCCTGTGCTCACTGCTGTACCCCTGGCTCGCTGTTGCCTGAAGGCCTCTGGTCCTGTCTGATCCTGGGCATCACTCAGGCCCAGTTCACAGAATCCATCGTGTGCAGCCCTTCCTGATTCCCGCCTGGCTCTCAGCCTTCATGATTTCCTGGCCTTGAGGGAACACATACGTCTATGTGTGTGGTAGAAGACGTATCTTCCACATCACTTTTACACACGGGTGTAGCTGAGTAAAAACCCGGGTCCCAACCATGAAAGCATAGCATGTTTCTGAAGCACGGCTGCACTCTGGAATCCCCTGGGGATTTTTACTAATGCCTGGGCGCCCCCACCCCCTCCCCCTGTCACGCTGTTGACCTGGGGTGTGCCTGGGCATTAGGCATCTGTAAAGCTTCCCAAGTGATTATAATATCAGCTAAGGGAGAACCTCTGCGTTAGTGGTTCTTCAGCCTCAGAGTCCACGTCTGCAGGTGAACTTGCACATACAAACTTGTAACGACAGAGGTAAGTGTTTATATTTGCAAGAAAAAAATGTGTTTTTGTAATTCAGCCTGTTAAGTCAGAAAATGACTACGACTTGAATTAAGATCTTGTCACCCAGCTAATCCGAGGAAGCTATCTGGTTAAAAACAAAGGAAACAATCTTTATAATGCCAACGCTGAGAATTAGCTTGCCTATAAAGAAAAAACATTTTGCCAAATTTTATTTACCTGTAACCTGAGATCCAACCAGTCCATCCTAAAGGAAATCAGCCCTGAATGTTCATTGAAAGGACTGAAGTTGAAGCTGAAACTCTGATACTTTGGCCACCTGATGCGAAGAGCTGACTCATTTGAAAAGACCCTAATGCTGGGAAAGATTGAAGGCGGGACGAGAAGGGGATGACAGAGGATGAGATGGCTGGATGGCATCACCGACTCAATGGACATGGGTTTGGGTGGACTCTGGGAGTTGGTGATGGACGGGGAGGCCTGGCATGCTGTGGTCCATGGGGTCACAAAGAGTTGGACACGACTGAGCGACTGAACTGAATTGAACCTGAGGCTACTGTACTATTTTTGGCTGGGCTGGGTCTTCTTGCTGCACAGGGCTCTCTAGTTGCAGAAAGCAGGGGCTCCTCTCTGGTTGTGGTGCACAGGCTGCTTCTGTTGCAGGCGTGTGCTCTACGGTGCACGGGCAGCATAACTTCTGCCACGTGGTCTTGGTAGTTGTGGCGAAGTAGCTTAGTTGCCCTGAGATGTGGACTCTTAACCAGACCAGGAACTGAACCCTGCACTGGTGGGCAGATTTTAACCAGTTGTCCTCCAGTTGCTGTATTTTTTTTTTTTCATAAGATATACTGGGAGAGCTTTTATGGTGATAATGAAAAGTCTTCGTCTTCCAGAAATGATACAAAACTGCAAAGTGTTAGTCGTTTATTCCTGTCCGACTCTGCGAGTCCATGGACTGTATACCCTACCAGATGTCTCTCCATGGAATTTTCCAGGCAAGAATGCTGGAGTGAGTTACCATTTGATCTTCACACACATTTGTGGATGGGGTGGGGTGGGGATGTTGTTTGCTTTTCCCAGTCTGCATTGCTTTCATCATTTCCAGGCTTATCTAGAAAACCTTACCCTGGCATGGCGCGGGCAGACTTTAAAGCCACCACACTGCTGCCCTCCTGTGGACTGCGAGGGCATCTGACACATTCTCTGCGTAGTTCAAACTCAGAGGTTTTAGTCACTGCTGGGATACCTAGAAGTCATTTTCAACTTGAATTAACTAGCTCTTTCCTACTTACCTTCTAAAGAATTACCTTTAAAAATGGCTAACTTCAGTCCCTTATGGCTTACATATGGGGGAAGCATAATATAGGGGTCTGTGGTCAATAAACTATTTTCCTTTCCTCTGGTGTTCATACCACCAGGTGACCACATCGATCCACGTCCGGATGACATTGAGAAAGTTCCCCACCCCGATTCTTCACCTGCTGGTTCGAGAAGACCTGTTTGGGGTGATAAACAAGTGGTGGTTGTGGTGTAGTCAAGTCGTGTCTGACTCTTCCAACCCTATGGACTATATCTGGCCAGGCTCCTCTGCCCATGGGATTGCCCTTTCCTTCTCCAGAGAACTTCTCAACCCAGGGATCAAACCCAGGTCTCCTGCGTTGCCGGCAAATTCTTTACTGACTGAGCCACCCAGAAAGCCATAAACATGTGGTAAAACTTAGATAGACCCATGCCTGGCAAAGCATTTTCTAAGTTGAAAGCATGGTCACAAAAGCAGACTCAAGCTGTCTTCAAAATAAACACTGCTCAGCAATCTATTAGCACAAACCACCTTGGGATGCTAATTTTAGCTAAAAAGCTGTCAACCTTCAGATGAATAAAGAAAAATAATCCTCCATGAGTGGCCCTTCAGTTACAAGCAAGGGGCTTTCATTTTGCTTCTCATGACACAGCCATGAGCACTTGTTTAAAATTAAGCATTCATGAGAACTCCAGAAACTACTTTCATGGAAAAGATGTCCCAAGTCATTGTTTTTATGCTTTCATGTTAAACCCAGATCTTCTGGCACTTTCTCATTTGGGGACTGGAATCATAGCAACCTGCTGGCAGAATCCACGGGTGACTTGCTTTATTGGCAATACCTAGCCCACTCCAGTGTTCTTGCCTGGAGAATCCCAGGGACAGGGGAGCCTGGTGAGCTGCAGTCTATGGGGTCGCACAGTCAGACACGACTGAAGCGACTTGGCAGCAGCAGCCTGGAGCCAGGGACACGGTAGGTGAATCAGAAGCTGTTCAGTTTCTTACAGTTGACCCAAAGCTTTTATGCCCATAGGTCTGTTGTAGCTACCTCAGCAGAGAAGTGAAGAAAACAATCCAGGGTCTTAACTGTTCCCACCACATCCTGGGAACCAGAACCTGAATTCTCCAGTCAATAGCCCCAAACAGCCCTACAGCTACAGTGGGAGGTGCCCCCCATTCCCAGGGAAGTTTTCCCAACAGAGGCTTCACCCACCTCACCCCACCCCACTGGGCAGGGCAGCCAGCTGGGGGGAGACTGGCAGGAACTGGACCTCAAAACGCTTCCCAAGTGTTTGAGGTGCCACCATGTATGGAGAACAGATGTGAAATCAAAGTCCTGCAGGTAGATCAGGGCTGGCCTTGCACTTTCTGCTCAAAAAGGTCAATCAAGGGGACACAGCTCTCCAACCTGAAGACTCCCGAAGTGAAACCCCCTGTGAAGTCAAATCTGGCTCATCTCTTGAGAACCTTTACAGAACTGGTTCACTCTGTCTTCAAGGGTTGATAGAAATGAAGAACAAAAGTAGAGAACGTCTGCATCTCCTAACATCGCTGAATTTATCAGTGCACCTCCCTCTAGGGGCCACGTGAGTATGGGCTCAGTTAAGCGAACATTTCTGCGGGAATGCTGACTGCAAAGGCTCCGGGGCTGCAGCCTATTTGCGCCTGAGGTCAGTTTCCCCTTCAACTCAGGTCTGCAACACTTCCCTATTATTGTTTTTCTCCTTTTATTTCTTGGCTCACAGAATTTCATTCTTAACGGGCTACATTTTTAATATCTGTTTGCTGTAACTGACTTTGAACTCTTTATGAAGTAGGTAACATTTGCATGTAGCAAATTAATTTTTCAGGGCTCCACTTATCATAAAATTATGAATGGAAAATAATCTATGAAAAACAAACACATGGTAAGTTGAATACAGTAAATATTTATTAAGGTCAGGATGCATGAACAGAAAGATAATTTAACAGAAACCAATTCGGAGTTTACAGCACTATCACATTTTAGCAAACTGAGGACATTAGGTACACTACGGTGATTTGTTTCTAAAAATCCACTAAATGATCTATTACCTGTGCATAAAGAATTGTAGATGTATTGACCCAAAATGGGTCAATACCCATTGTAGGAAAAGGTGTAACCTCCCTCCCCCTCTCTCTGCCCATCCATCTTCCAGGAAGCCACAGGCTGCTGCTGACCAGACTTGGCACGAGACCTCGAGGCTGCTGCTTTTCCCCCTACATCATAACCGATTTCAAATGGTGCTAGACAAAAACAGACTCTGAACACCAGGAGAAATCGGTCAGCCTGTGTAAGAGATGGGTCCGGTGGTGCTCAGTGGGGTCCACACCTTGATGGTACAGGTGGCAAGTCTGATTTCACCTACTCAGCAACTGCAGCTGAATGTTCCACGGCGCGTAGGAGCAGGTGGACAGTGCAGGTGTGGTGAGAGAGTCCTTCCAGTGCATGGCCCTCCCGCTGCCGACTGCGGTCAAGTACCCAACCCAGCGCTGCCCAGTCACACGCTGAAAGGCCCCACCAACAGGTTCCTGCTGGTGGCTGCTGCTACCTGTCCATAGGAAGACTATCACAAACCCTGGCTCTGCTCAAGCCTCTGAGTTTCTACTGAACACAGCCCCATCCCTGCACTGTCCCCCTTCCACAACCCAACATGTTCAAGAATATACTTTTCTTCTCAAATTCTTCTTTTCTTGAACCAGCTCAGGTGGCAGGAGGAGGGGAGCTGGTCCCAGGGCAGCAGCTCCTCTGAAGGTGGCCTTTGGCTGTGCTGCAATTCTTACTCCTAAAACACTGATTTCAAATGGTGCTAGATACAAAGATGGAAAAATCTAAGCCACCATGTGAAACCAGCTTCCAGAAGAAGAGGATCTCACTGAAGAAAGGAGGGAGATGCGATCAGAAGACCCAGCCTTTGCCTGAGCAAAAAGATGTCTTACTGCAGTTATACTTGCCACGGGACATAAGGGTCCCTTCAAAAGGCACAGAGAAGAGTTACAAAGTGATGCTCAAAGAACATGAAAGTCAAAGCTGGTAAGTCACATACACAATCGCCATACAAAAGTCATGAATTCTAGGCTAATTTATTCAATTCCACAACCAGTTCCTTCACATTATTATATATATGATGAAATTAAATAGTGAAAGTTATCATTGAACTGTGTGAACATTTACATTAGTTTTGCCCTGTTTCATAAACTATTTCACGGTCTGCAAAGCATTTTCTGATGTTATCTCCTTGCATCAGGAAACAAGCACCCTTTCTGCCTGGGAGGCTCTAACCACTACACACAGGTGGGTTTCACCTGGGCCAGGGACCCTAGTAAGGAAGATCACGGGCTCGCCCTTCCCCATCACAGATGAGCGGTCAGGACGTTCAAGTATGACCCCGTGAGCCACCAATCTTATTCTCTACTGGTGTCCTAAAATTGTATTAAGTAGACAACTCTCTAATACAAGAATGGACTTTTGTTTTGCATTGTTTTCAAATTCAGCTTGAAAATAAGATGTGCGAACAGGGTTCAAATCAGACTTCCATCTCCTGTGGGTGAAGCTAAGAAAGTATGTCTGTATTTCCTGATACCATAACCGAGAGAAACAAGAGACAGAATCTTTACCTCTCAGGTTCCCTACCAACTCTTCAAGACTCCAGATAAAAGCGTTGTTTTTTCTGCCTCCTGTAAATAACGTGACATGCTGCTCTAGGGAAGAGAAGGAAATAAAATGCGAACACCGAGCTGTGCTCTTCAATTCTCACCACGAACCAGGGATTATTCCTGTTTTTGCAGAAGAAACTGATCCTCAATGTGGTTCAAAAACCTGTCCACAGTCTCATGACTGGTGAGCCGGGTCCAAGCCGGGTCTGACCCCAGCGTCTGTGCTCCTGCCCCTCTGCCCACCGCCACCTGCTTTGTGGTTTGCCGACTGTCTCCCTCTGCCCTTGCCCCTGATTATGAGCAAGACTGAGGGCAGGTGGGAATCCTAGGCAGTGCTTCTGCATGGACGGCGGGGTGTTGCTGACTGTCCAGCGTGTTAAACTTGGGTGGAGATGGGAGCACACCCGGTGCTTTGATACTGGTTTCGTTCTCCCTCAAGCCGTGCCTGGTGGGTCTCCACTGCGCGGCTGCGGCAGTGGGGAAGACGCTGGGGAGGAAGGCCCTGCAGCATCTGTGGTGGACGCCTCTGCAACCTGTGGGGCTCTGCAAGGCCTCAGTCACAGACGGGGGCGTCTGGGCCAGGCAGGGGTCGGCACTGCCTGGGAGGAAGGGCTCTAAGTATGGGCACCTGCGGTCAACAGCAGAGGTGGGGTCAGTGGGGTTGGGGTGTGAATCAGGTCATCACTGAGGCTTAAGGTCAAGACTAAACGTGAGTCATGACTACAGGATACGAATAAAATATAAAAGGAGGGGGTTGAAGGAGATCTGCATTTGGCAATTCTCAGCTTTGCTGCTTTCTACTGCAGCCAAACTCTTCTTCCTTAGTAACTTCCAGCTGCCACTATCCACCCCCTTTCCGAAGGTATTACAGGAGTCCTTTGGTGACCCAGAATGTCTCTCCCCCTCCAGAAGGCCTCTCTGCACATGCTGCTCCCTCTTGGTGGAATATTCTGCATCTACTGTCCCAAAACTCCCAGCCCTGAACCACCCCAGTCCACCCGCACAGTAAGCCTGGTGGTCTCAAGCCCTCCTTCAGGTCTCAGCGGAGCTACCCCATCCTCAGAAAAGCACCCCAGTCTAGCCCGGCATTTGGTTAAGCTCCCCTCACACTCCACCTTGCTCTGGCCCTTCAGAACACACTTGGGTCGTCAGGTCATGAGGGTGACTAATCCCCAGCTCCCCGGGAAGTGTCAGCTCTGAGTGCAGAGCACAGGCCACGCATGGTGGACAGGCAACTGTCACCGAGGGAGCTCGGGGGCATGAACCCAAGTGTATGCTCCCAACTCCGGAGCTCTGAAACACTCAGTGCCCTGGAAAGAGAGACGAGAGATCATCAGCAACGCACTGCTGTAGCACACTCTAAAAGGGCACGGGGGGAGTTACCTTAGGATCCACAGCTTTTGCGCTCCCAAGCCCACCAGATAAAAGGGTCTGTTGAGGTCTCAGACCTCCCGACAGAACCAAGCTTCTTTCTCCAAGTCAGTCAGGCAGGGAGCGACTCGCTTACCTGAACCCAGCCGCTGGTTCTGTCCCCAAGTTGCATGCAGCCAGGTGATCCAAGGCGGCTGGAAGCGGCATGCTCTCCCTGGCACCCAGCCCGGAGGCCTCCTGGATCTGGAGGAAGGCAGCCTGGGAAAGCCCCAGCATGCTGAAGCCTCCAGGTTTTCCCACCGCAACCGAGCAGCCCTGGGCAAGCCAATCAGTGGACAGGGGCTTAGCGGGCTGCCCAGGAGGGAGAGCCAGCCCTGGACGAGTGGGGACATTGGCCCTGGAAGGTGCCACCTCGCAGGAGGCTTTGGGGGCCTCAGGGCTGCTCCAGGCCACTTCCGTGTCCATGTTCTATTTGGAGGTTTTTCCCCACCCCCCTCATGCCTACGAAAACTCCTCTGCCTGGGCAGGGACCCAAGGGTGGAGGAAAGGTCACCGCACAGTGCATCAGAACACAGCGGCAGCTTTAATTTCTGCTCAGCCCAGGTTCTGAGAACGGGGGGCCTGGACTTTTCTGGAACGGGCCTCAGGGTGCTCATCCGAAAAGAGAGGGGCAGGGGCAGACTGGTCACTGCACCTTCAAATGTAAGGAGGGCCAGGCAGGAAATAAGACAAGCAAAGCAGGGACAGTGTGCAGCAGAAGTCCGGTGGCCCTGCTCAGTCTAAAGGCACGCAGAGTCAGATGCAGCTAAACAAGAAATAAGACACAAAAACTGCACAGGCCAAAACCAAACATCTGAGGGTTAAATACAATTCATGGGCCTCTGCTTCAAGAACAGTCCAGAGATGGCAAAGACAGTGTCTACTGCATTCTGTAAATGATGCTGTCTGTGTCATTTAAAGCCCTAAGAATCCTATGCCCAGTATGGTGACCCCCTACAAAAAAAATAATAAAGGAGGAAAACAGGAAGGAGAAGAACCCTTATTTATGAGATCTGTAAGCAGAGACACAGAATACACAGGAACCAGGGCTACCAGCCATGTCCTGCGCCACCAAGGCGTGTTCAGATCCAGAGCCGGTAAGGTTCCTGGGAGGCGGCAGCCTCCCCCTCCCTCCGACCCGCTGGGTGCTGAGTCACAGCTACTTACACGACTGACGACTGACGCAAGTTCCAGCCGGAGCGGGGGAGGAGAGCCGGAAGTGGAGGCCAGCTCATCCATCTTCCTGCCGCTGGGAATGCTGGTTTCGGGGCTCCGGGTAGTGAGGAAGAGTCATCTTGGGGAGACAAGGGCCCCAAGAAGGCCCTCCTGGAGAACGGGGAGCGGTCTGCCCTCGAGGCACTCCTGGACCACTGTCCCTCTGAACACTGAGGCCCGGCCCAGCTTCCTGCCACCCTCAGCTCCAGCCCCGGCCCAGTGTCCTGAACATTTTGTCTCCAAGTGATCAGGGTGGGGCCTGTGGCCAACTAGCTTGTGGTTAATGAATCAGGAAAGGGAAATAAAACGACAGGTATAGGGACAGGGGGGCGGGAGCACGAGAGCATGGAGGGCTCGGCGTCGGGAACCACCACACTTCACCAGCCCTGGATCCCAAAGCCGGGGTGGCGCGGACCCACTAACCATCACCCCTCCCCATTGCGCACGCACATCACCCTTGAGATAATGACGCCAGAAATCACTGCCTTCTCAGCTGGGATGGGCCCAGCACCTGCACTTCCGGTTTCTCCTGGGGCTGGGGTACGGGGGACCTACGTTCTGAGGCTTCCGTCCCTTCCTTGACACCACCACCAAAGACTTGGGTCTGGAAATCTCCCCATGGCCTGGACTCAGGACAGGGCATGGAGGCCCTGGGCCGGGAGGACGCACAAGGCTACCCTGCCTGGGGATGCCGCGGGGCCTGAGGGGGCAGCAAGAGACGGTGGGGCGGGGGGCGTGAAGATGGGGTCAAGGATGACTCCCTGTTGCCCAGAGAGCGGCTCCGCCTGGGTGCGGGTGGGCACAGTGCTGGACTGCCTTCACAGAAGCTGGCGCTTTCCACAAGCAGGAAAGGGAGTGTGCGGATGGTCTGTCACACGCACGATGCCCACCACAGTTAGCGGCTCCGTGCCAGAGCGGGTCCCCAGGAGAAGCTTTCACCAACATTCCCTGCTTGTCCCCCCAACATCATTTACTGACCCGGTAAGGAGGCACTCGGAGGTGAAACTTCAGGCTCAGGTTAAATCTAACCCTGGAAGCTGGGGGAAGAGACCCCCAGAGCCCAGCGTCCCTGCCACTGGGAGTGAACAGGAGGCGAAGGCCACCCCCCAACCCCCTGGGAGCCCCATTCACAGGGCTGCATGCCTGCCTGTGGGGAGAAGCACTGTGTCTGTCAGCAGGAACATGTCCAGAGGCATGCCCAGCCTCTGCGGCGCTGCCGGACTCCTCTTGGAAGGAGAGCGGGGCCTCTCCCGGAGGTGGACATCCTCCCGGGAGCGTGGCCCCTGTGGGCACCAGGAGGCCCGGGGAGCACCCACAGACCTCCCAGTGGCAATTCTACCTGGTACCTGGGCCCACACCTGGCAGAGCATGTGGACCGGGGCATGCCCCTGACCTGGTTCCACTTCCCTAGGTGGGGGAGGGCAGGCAGGGGGTAGGTCTGCAGTGCCGGGCGGCCCGGAGAACCCTCCTCTCCTGACTCGCCTGCAGCTGGCCCAGCAGGTAGCTGCACCTAAACTGCTTATGCCAGCCTCGGGACCTGGGTCTGCCAGTCCAGGACCTGCAACAGAGAGTGGTGGGAGGAGGGAGGGGGAGGAGGGCAGAGGGAGAGGAGGAGGGCGGGGAGGAGGGCGGGAGGAGAGTTTCACAGTCTAGTGCATTCCCATCAGATCGGAGAGGGGAACACAGGCTACTTCCCCTTTTCAAGTGCTTCTGGGCCCCCACTTGCGTTTCGGTTCCTCCCCCTCTGGACCGGGGATGGCACGGCTGGTGGGCCAGGCCCGGGCGGGCGCCCAGGTGCCCAGCCAACTGGGCCCTCGCCCGGCTCCATCTCGGGCCTGGCAGGCTCCCTGGCAGTTACCCGGCGTGCCCTTCCCTTGTCAGGGAGGCCTCGCCCTCTTGTTTTCCAAGTTTTATAACAGTATTGTTTGTTGTCCGGCAGATTAAATTCTTCTGGAGGCGGGGGAGGGAGATGAGGGAGAGAGAGGAGGGAAGAGAGAGAGAAGGAGACAAACACAAATAGGGCCGTCAGGGCCAAAAGATTAGACGCGTTCCTTTCTGAACAGAACTCACCTGGTTCGGAGGGAGCCCCGTGGCCGGGAGCCCATGTTCACTTCCTCTCTGACCCTCTCTGCTGGCACTGTCAACCTAGCAGGGGGACGGGGTCTCAGACTTTCAAGGCTGCTACTCAGGGCTCAAGCTGAGAAGAAGCAACAGCTAGGATGGCTGGGGGATTCACGCCTGAGCAACGCCCACCCCAGACAGGAAGCCTGGCGCGGGGGGCCCCCGAGCTGGCCCCCACGTGGGTACCCTTGATCCCCTCTCCTCAGGGGTCTAGACGACCTCCTCCAGGAGCAGGCGGGAAGCCGCCCCGTCTCAGAAATGGTTCACCTCTGCAGCAAGCCTGCGCTGTGTTCACATGTGAAACGAAGGGAACACCATTTACGATGTCAGAGATGCTGGAAGAACAGGTCCCCAAGGAAACGATACCACGGGCGTGCGGACAGATATTCCTGTATGCCTAAGGAGTGAGCAAGGGTGGGAAACAGGCAAGAAGAGAGGCCGAAAACTGACACAAAAGCAGCAGGAGCTCACAGACGTGGTGGCCGCGGGCAGAGGCTCGGCAGCAGAAGGCTCCTGACTTGTCGGGTCTTTCTACGTTAAACATGCAGGCGGTTGTAATACTAAAGGATATATGATTCTCTGTATTTAACACAACCCTCATTTAGACATTAACTGGTTGATTTTTGGACTTTGGTCCCTTCTAAATAGTATGTTAGGTGTGCTTCAACTCACCCCCATGCCTTTAGAACAGCCAACAATGCCGGCGGTCCCAGAGCTGTGCACCTGCCCCGAGAGCTCCTCTTCCCTCTCCTGCCTTTCTCCAGCCAACAGATGTATGGCCCTGCCTCATGTGCCACATTCACAAATACACACACACACACACAGTCTCTCTCTCCCCCACACACACAAAATTCACATATACACACTCTCCCACACACACAGTTCACAGTCACACACACACACAATTCACATATACACTCACACACACAGTCTCTCTCTCCCCCCCACACACACAATTCACATATACATACTCTCTCTCCCACACACACAGTTCACACTCACTCACACACACACTCCCTCACACAATGCATCTCTGATCCCTGTCCGCGATCCCTAGAGTGCAGAGAAGCCAGCCGGCAGGATGGCCGCGGTGCTGATACAACTCAGGATCAGAGAGCTCAGCGCTCTCCCGGCAGGGATGAGGGGCGAACGTGCCTTTCTCCCTTTTTATTCGCAAATACAATCAGTCCTACGCAGTCGGTGCCAGAAGTCCTCTCTGCAAAGGGAAACAACGTTCGCGTGTCCCCCATCCCGAGCTCAGGCGTGCCTCAGAGGCAGAAAGGACTAGCGGAGCCCGCGGGGGATCCTAGCACCCACACCTCCTGCTGCTCCCGGCGTCCACAGACGCAGGCCCGAAAGACTCTCCCAAGGACCGCCTGGGTCCCCCTCTCAAAGAAGCCTCGTCTCTCCTCGGGAGCCGTCGGGACGCCATGGTGGTCCTCCCCGGGGTGTAGCCTAAACCCCCTCCCTGTGCCGGTGCAGACCTCCTCCGCTCCATCCTCCAGACAGCCAGACTCCAGAATGACAAACGTTCACACGTCAAGTCCCTGAAGTCTGTGGCCACCAAAACAGCTCCCAGGTGGCTTCCCCATCACAAGGTCTCTCTACAAGCCGGGGCTGCACTCAGGGGATACGAACGGCCAGATGGTACAGACGTGTGAAGTGTGCTGCCCCCCAGCCAACCCCAATCCTTCCTCAAACACCCTCCAGATAAAGCCTAAGTCACCCTGGTTAAATATGCTATAAACAAACACCCCTTCCCCCTTCCTAACCAAATGCAGATCACACAGAGGGCCACATGGCCAAGGAGTCTTGCAGCCCACGCTCTGCTTCAGAAGCTCTTGTGGAGGGTGGGGGCTGGGCTCAGTACTCAGAACACACGGCTGCCCAAGGATTCTCTGAGCACCTTCTTCTCCACGGGAAAGGTCTACTTCTTCCAATCAGTCATCATGCAAACAACCAGAGCTGAAGTGAGTGTTCCCATCACACATCAGCCGGCTCTTCCAGCAGGTGCTGCATGTTAAGCAGCGAGCAAACAGGTAACGAGCAGCTAGGCAGAGCTCCATAAGCAACGCTTCCAAGTCCGATGGGAAAACAGTCTCAGAGACCCCACCATGAGGCCTCATTTCTGAGAGAGCTACTTGGCAGAAGCAGACCATATGCACAAGCATGAAGTGCTGTACAGACGTGTCAGAATGGTCGGAAGCACAGCATATTCCAGAAGCTTCCAAATGCAAGAAACCTCACCAGAAATGCATGGTGCATGGCTGGCTTCCCAGAGACAGAACACACGCCAGTCTTCACGAGAGCTCCGAGAGAGTTGAAAAAACAGAGAACCCAGATATTCTGAGGTTTCCTGCCCCTTCAATATATAGAGAAGAGACCTGAGACCTGGAATGGCCAAGTCAACTGCCCAAGACCCACCGCCGTCCCCACCCCACCCCTGGGTCCCCTATCTAGAACACTCAGAGTCAGGGGACCTGGATGCACGTGGCCCAAATTACGCAGGTACAAGCAGGATTCTCTCCAGTTCAGGGTCATCAGGCACGGGGCTCATACCACCCACCCGCCCTCACAGGGCGTGGAGGTCAGAAGAGCTAGCAAACGTGAACAGAACCGTGAAACATCATGGGGTGCAGGTGAGACCACGGTTACCAGGCAATTCCTCTCCTGCCTGTATCCGAGCCCCAATCCCTGTTCCCACCACCATTTGGGGAGTCCAGGAGGCCGGATTCATAGTGACGAACCCCAGGTAAAGTGTCCTGGAGACTGGCGAGCAGATAGCATCTTGGGAGAAACGCAGCTATTTTTAAAGCTCTGCATTCTGTCTAGCGGGTTGCACAGCATGCGCCTCTGCCTCGGGGCTCCTGCCCACACACCCCTGGAGACGCAGTGGACGTCAGAGACCAAGGCCACCATGGAGCAGGGAGGCCGGGGCCCCGCCACGCCTTGCCGCAGCCCGGCTCTGCACACAAGTCCAGAAAGGCTGGGGACCCTGCGCTTTGCCATACGTTTCATTTTTGCTGTCTTTTAAGGAGGGGCTCAAGACTAAAAAGCCAAAATGGAACTGGTGGCTCTGAGATATTTCTATTTTCTTTGCTCCTGTCTTTTTTTTTTTTTAATGGAAGGGCTTAAACAATCACATGAGAAAAGAAGGCTAAATATAAAGGGAAACTTTCTGACAGCAACAGGGGCACAGACCCTGAGAAGTTTCAGGGAAGGCAGAGGACACAAGGACCCTGCAGACCTATTTCCTCTCCAGGATTTAGGGCCAAAAAGGGAGGGAAAATCTCTCCGGAGCATGGCGTGTCAGGTCACCCCCCTGCAGCCCTGCAGCAGTTCCCACACGGCCTGTCTCTAGACAAGCTCCTAGCAGGTGCTGGAGTCCATGTCCTTGGTTACCTGGAGGGTCCTCAGCAGACACTTTCATGGTCTTCACCTTTCGCATTTACTTCTGGGGTATTTTGAAAAGTGCCTCCACCCGCCCACCCTAATTCACTCCAACCGTGTCCCTTCAGGAAACACGGTTACCGCTGCACTCAGACACGTCTCTGGGGTCCCTCCCCTCTCCTCGTAACGCAGGTCCCGAGTTTCTGGCTAAGAAATACCTCCATGGGGCTTCCCTGGTGGTCCAGTGGTTAAGAATCTGCCGGCCAATGCGGCGGGGGGACACAGGTTCGATCTCTGGTCCAGGAGGATCTTACCCCCCCACCCCCGCGGTGCAGCTGCACGCATGTGCTGCAGCTCCTGAAGCCCAGAGCCTGTGCTCCGAGGCAGGACAAGCCACCGCAATGAGAAGCCCAAGCAGGGCAGTGAAGAGTAGCCCCCACTCTCTGCCACTGCAGACAGCCTGCACACAGCCACGAAGACCCAGCACAGCCAAAAAGAAATACATAATTAAAAAAAAAAAAAAGAAATACCTCCACAAACATCCAGGGAGCCCCCGTATCAGAGCTGACTGGAACCTCCAAAAAAATTCTAGTTCAATCCCTCTCGTTTTTATAGACAATGAAACCGAGGCCCACAGAGGTAAGGCTAGGGAGTACGTTTTTACCAATGCAGCCAGAACCCCAGGCCTGCTGACTCGTCTACGGGTTCTGTGAGCCCCCACAGGCACGCACCACCGAGGCCCACACTCGGTCCCACTGCAACCCCGGCTGCCTGGCAGCAGGTGGCAGCCTCCAAGGCCAGGGTGGGCCGGCCGGCGGGACTGCGGTGCCAGAGCAGCGAGTCACGTGGCCTGCCTCACCCTGGGCCCGGCAGCCGCGGCACCCCCACCGTGTCAACAGGCCCCGGGTCCTGGCGCTGCACACAGGAAACATGCCCTCCCCCATCCCCAGCTACCGACCTGCCTCAACCTCTCGGGACACAAAGCTCCTCTGAGCATCTGATACCAAGGGACTCCCCTCTCTTCCCTTCCCTATTGTGAGGATCTTGGAACCACGCGTGCTGGCAGAGGAGCAGCTCCACGGAGCTCTGCCTCCTGTGGGCACAGGTTCTACCAGTGACTCGGCAAACACTGGCCCCGAGTGTCCCCCGGTGCTGCATGGACAAGACAGTGACCAGGCCCTGGGGAAGATGCCAGCTGGAGCCTGGTAAGGGTGGGAGAGACAAGAGGTCAGGAGTAGCCGTGGCTAGTGGGGGAAAAAAAAAAAACACAACCCTAGTCTGCTGGTGACCAAAGTTTTGACAGCTATGGCCACCCTGATTCCTGACCCACTGCAAGCTTCTGTGAGCGTCTGTGGGCTGTGGATGGATTTTCCCAGCTGGTGGGAAATGAGAAGGGTTAGAACGTGTGTTAGTTCTCTCTGGAAGTTCAATCAACATGGCTTCCCCAGGGGCCAAAGTCCTTCAGTCTCCCCAGTACCCTCCCCGACCACCATCTGGATCCCGCTTCTGCAGAAGGAAGAGGGTCCTTCTTTTCCTTCTATGTCTATCTTTAAATCCCATTTACTAGCATTAACAGTATCTTCCCCACGTGAGGATATACACCCCTTCAGGGGCAGAAACTTGATTTTGTTGAGTCCAGCAACCCCATGCTGAGCACTGTCCTTAGCACATATACCGCAGAGGCTGAAGACACCATGTGGAAGGAATGTATCTACCTGCCCGTGCACGGGGATCACAGAGTATCTGGCCTTGCCCTCTGGGTCATGTCGGCTGCCAGTCCTCTGAGGGTCTCAGCTCGGGCTTCAGCCTAACAGCGTGAAGAAAACATGCAGGCTTCGGACTCAGAGATGCCCAAGTTTAAATCTCAGGAGTACCACCCACCAGGCTTGTGACCTTGCTTAAGTCACTTAACCAAATCACTGTGTCTTCAATCATAAAAGGATTGTTCTGAGCATGAAATCAGATAAGCAAAAGGGGGCCTAACAAAGGCTGGCTTCCCTGGACTGCATGCTAAGAACAAGGACTCCGAGGCCTGTCTCTGGCTTTCCAGCCTAGTTACAGACCCCAATCCGGGCTCCACGCACGCATGTCCGCTCATCTGATCCTGTGGTCAGATGCTGCACAACTCTTCCCCCACCCCCGTCCCCCCGCCCCGCGTGGCTCTCTCCATCCCCGCCCCCCTGCTCCTCCCCTGCCCGGGTCTCCAGCGACTGCACCGGCCCAGGGGGGCTGCTGGAGGCGTTCTCTGGCCTCATCTGCCTACGAGCAGCTCCCGTGGAGGGAGCTAGCAAGGAACCAAACCGTGTCTGCGCTTCCCTGACAGACACTCCAAGTCCCAGAAAAGAAACACAAGATGAAGAGGGCCTCCCACAGACAGCCGGCTCTAGCATATATCGGAGGTGGGAGGGGGGGCCGGCAACAACATGCCCAATAAAGTGACCAGCACGGAGTACAGATGCTCACTGAAGCCCCGCTGCAGCCCCGGGAGCACTCGTGCCAGGGAACAGAGCCAAGCTGTGCATTAGACAGTGCGCGGTCCTGAGCAGACCAGGAGTCGATGGACAGGAAGGTGCTGACCAACCAGGTCCCCTGGCAGGGCCCCTCCCGCACACCTCCCGGCAAAGCCGCACCAACGCGGCTCCAGGGCCACCAGCCCTGTTAACCTCGGTCGGACCCCAGCCGGAGAGAGGCCCCCGAGCCACCTCCCGGGTCCCAGACTCAAATGTCAACAGAGAAGCGCCGGCTCTGCCTGGCCCCCCTCTCAGGGGAGGATACCAAATGCTCTGCCAGCCTGGCTCCTGACACAACGCTCCACGGCACGTCTGGAGCAGCCAGGCCGGGGAGCAGGAAGGAAGGAACGCATGAGATGAGGGAGAAAACTGGGCAAGTCGGCAGGGGAGCACCAAGCCCCAATCTGGGTGGATACCAGAGGCCCCAGAGACAACAGGGTCTCAGGGAGCAACGCCAGCCTCTGCACCCTGGTGACCCCCCAACGACGAGCCAGGGGCAGGGCTGTGAGCACGGGCAGTGGGCACCCGGAGCCAGGCCTGGGGACCCGCTGAGCACAGGGAGCCGCGGCTCCCCAGCACGGCCAGCAGCTCCATCTGGCTCCAGCCCGGCAGCCAGCGCTGGCCAGACTCTAGCCGGCACATCTTGAGGGACTTGGCCGGCTCCCGCTTCATCTCCCCAGCTGCACCAGAGCTGATCTGTCTGCTTTATTCCTGTTCCAGGTCCAACACCCCTAGCCATCCCTCACTCCATTCCTGCCAGAGGGGCTGAGGCTTCAGATTCCTTGAAGGAAGACACAGCGGACTCTTCCAAATCCGCTCAGCAAGGATCCCAGGCTGCTCATGGCCAACTCAGAGTCTCTTCTCAGATGGGAAGAGGCAAAGATGAAACAGTGGGAGGCAGCAGGCAGCAGACTTCCCGGGGAAAGGGGTGGGCGGGGGGAGTGGGGGCAGAAACACCACCCAGGTCCATGAGGCACAAGAGGAGAACTGGGATCCCACAGGGGGCCTCGTGATACCATCCGAGAACATCATAAAATTCCCCAGCACCATCCCTTTGGTCTTGAGACCCCAGACAATCGGCTGTCAGCTCACTCCATCCGGCCCTACTGGCCCAGACAGGGCAGGAATCGACTCGACAGGACAGAGATCTCCTGAGAATGTGCACAGCGCCTCAGTCTGCACCATCTCCATCAAGTGACAGACCTCCCAGTTCCGTAGGCCTCATCCTTTTTAATCACCATCGCTATTATTGTGACCAGTATCTAGTGCAGCAGCGAGAAAAACATTCCTGCGTCAACTGCCTGGAGATGCTTTGCAATGGCTCACTGGACCAGGATTATTTTTTTAAGTAAAGGCAATGAGGGCCTAGAGAAAGAAAGTAACTCACTCAAAACAAAAAAAACTTAAGGTAAGGAAAGAACCCCAAAGTTCACTGCCCAGCCCACAGTCCATAAAGTCCAGGCCATGGGCCTAGACTAAGGCCCAGTGAGGCTAAAGATGCCCCGGCGTCCAGGTAAGAGAGGGTATGGGGAAAGGAAGGCCCAGCTCCCAGGCAGGCTCGCAGCCCCTCTGAGGGCTCAGCACCCAGAACCTAGAGCTGGACGCAGGGGCCTGGGGAGGGCAGTGACTGCGGGAGGCCCGACGGTTGTTCTGCCAGGGGCCACTCCCACTGTCGCTGGCGTCCGATCACTTAGGCTGGCCACCCGGCCCCCAAGCCTTCACTGGTTACTAACCCCATTCACAGAAAAGCCAGGAGGAGGAAGATGGAAAGAAGAGAGCAATTGTCTGGGAGATTCTGAATGGAGAAGTCTGAGGCTTCTCCACTAAGGAGAACGCCCTCCGTGGGCAGAGAGGGGCTGGGGGAGGGCCGGACCGCACAGCCCACACCTGACTTACCTGGGAGGCAGGGAGGTGGTGGGATCTTATCTTCCTTCCTGCATTGGGTTTCCAATAAGCAGCCTGGCAGTGGCTCGCTGACAAGCCCAGGGTCACGTCATGTCCATCGGCACTTACAGTCCCAGAACCACACAAACTGTGGGCTCAACAGCATCTCTGAGAGGAACCCAGATCATGCTGCTCTGTTCGTCCCAGCAAGACGCACTCATTCACCACCGCTACTCTGCGGACAACTGACCCCTTCTGCCGGTCAAGCCAGACTTCCAGAAACCCCAAACAAGGGTGAGGGCGGGGTGCAGACAAGCTCCCGGATGCCCAGAGCTGGGGCTGCCTCATCGATCCCAAAGAGACTCAGAGGAAGGACAAGGCAGGGCTGGAGGAAGGCAGGGAAGGCAGAAGGTTCCAAAGAAGGAAGGGAGAGGTCAAAAGACATGCTTGGGCAAAGCAGGGCAAACCGGAAGCTGTTAAGACACAGCGGAGGCCACGCAGTGCTCTCAGCCACACTGGGTGCCAGCCTCTCCTCCAAACAAACCCAGGATCCTTCGAGAACCACCAGCCCCTCCCGCCCCTCAGCCTATATCGCCGGCACCCGCAAGGTCCTGAATCTCCTAGCATCTGAAACAGAGGGAAGGAAAGAAAGCTTGGCAGCTCTGAACCAGACAACCAGATGCAGATGCGTGTACACACACAGATGCATGTGCATGCATGCGTGCACACACACACACACACACACACATACCCACACCCCTTCCCAGAATAAAAGGCCCCGTGGAGGTGGCTCACTCTCTCCAGGTTCTGGTTTTCTGATAGAAGCTCTCCTCCCCGTGGGGGTGAGGGGACAGACAGGTCCGATAAGAATTGCTTAGCACAACGCTATATATAGTCTAGGTTCCTAGCGGCCTAGCGATCTGGAGCTAGAACTTGGCAGAGAACCATGCTAGATTCTGGCAAGGCACATCCCCGCCCTCGCCACTCCCCCACCCAGGCAACTGAGAGTCACCTCCCTGCTGGGGGCAGTGAGCACAGGCAGGGCCCTTCCATTCAGCCCGTGAACACTCAGTTCGGGGGGGACCCAGCTTCTTGGCTCCATTTTAGGGAGAATCGACTTCTGCTGAACCCGAGGGGGGGATGCACGGGGGCAGAACACTGACTGCTAGGCTCTCTGCAGCTCTCCAGCAGCATGGGGAAACAGATCCAGCACCCGCTTCTGGAGGACCAAGGGCGGGGCTGTGCAGCAAAGAACCAAGAAGGCACAAGAGCCGGCTGAGTTCAGCAACGCGTCCGTCCACTTCCGACATTCGAAGGGATAAAAGAATGCAGACAGATACTTACTGCAGAGAACCAGGCTGCCAGGCAGCTCCTTTTTCTGTGTGTTCCAAATAAGACACGCAAACAGGCAACACGTTTACCCCAAAGGATGACGACTGTCTTCTGAACGCCAGCACCATCATCAGCGGAGTCTCCAGCAGGCTGTCACCTACTTCTGGAGCTGAACTCCCCTGAGTTCTCTGTGGGGAAGAAGTGAAAGGTGGGCTCAGTTCCCAGGGACCACCAGGTGAGGCACCACGCACAGGCCCCAGTCATCGGGGTCTCTGCTGGGCCCCCGGACACGGCCCTCCGCTGTGGCGCCCTGTCCACCAACAAGAAGCAGGGCCACCGCCAGGCCCAGCGTCCTGGAGAAAGGCCAGTCGCAGCGGGCACGGGGGCTCGTTGAGGAGGACCCATCCATCACACTGCTGCAAAAACAAACCCGAAGGACAACAGCTCCCTGAAGCACAGAACCTGGGCTCTGGGCACCACGCAGCTTCCGGACAAAGATCTGCAGACGTTCCAACACCCACATAGAGACACGAATTTTTTCAGGTCAAGTTGCTCTCTACTTAGGCTCGAAAAGACATGACTGCAAAAAAGGGTGGGGGGTGGGGATGGGGCTGCCTTTGCACTTGAGTGGGGTCGGCCAGCTCCCACCCCCTCGCCTGTCTCTTCAGCTCTCCCGTGACCTGGGCCGGGTCCCCCTGCTCCTTCTGGGCGCCCGAGACCCCAGATCCCAACGAGTCACGCGGGGAGGTCCTCGGGGGGAGAGGAGGTGCGCAGCGACAAAAGTCAGAGCAGGCATCGTCCACAGGAGCGTGGGAGGCTGAGAAAAATGGCACCCGGGCTGAGGAGACCAGAGAGCTCAGCCAGGCTATCTGTCCCTCCATCATCCCCTCCCACAAGTTGTTTGCTCCTCTGCCCCAGACGCTGGCCGACGGAGCGGGAGGAGAGAAGGGAAGCCGGATGCTGGGGATGATGGTGGTTTGGCCGAGATTCTGCGGCGAAAGAACGAAGGGCCTGTCTCCTCGCTGGGTCTCAGGGACAGGCTTGGCGGCGGGGCGGGGCCTGGCGGCAGGGCGGGGCCTGGCCGGCGGGGCGGGGCCACGGGGGCGTCACGCGCACAAAGCGCATTGCTGCAGACGGGAGAAAAGCCTAGAACCCCGAGCCGCCATGATGACACCACACACACACACACACACACGCGCGCGCGCGCGCGCGCGCGCGGAGGTCAAGGCCCACCATGGCACCTGAGGAGGAAGTGAGGAAGATGGTGAAGAAGAAGAAAAGCTTGGGATTTGGGATGAGGAAAGGGGAGTCTGAAGAATGGCTGCCCGAGAGAGCTGGTCTTCGGCTTGAGACCGGTGACGCGGGAGCCACCATCTTCGCGTGATGCTGGCAGAGGAGACCCCCAAGACACTACATCCCCACAACGGGCACTAGGGCTGCCAGGCCCCACCCTTGCTCCCCGCCAAAAAGGGACTTGCCCTCCATCCAAGGCAATGAGCCACACTGAGAAATCCCCAAGGGGGTTTTCTGGACCCGGAAAGATGTCTCTTTGTCGGGGACGAGTGCGAGGAGCCCAAGAAGCCATCCTGGTTGCCAAGCTCATCTAGTAACACAAACGGCTGCGTTTTTTTTCAGGTTCTAAAATTCAAGGGTCTACAGAGCCCTGTTAAGTTACCCGGTATCACCCTTGCCAACTCAATACGTGGCGGTCGCCTTTCCTTTGCCAAGCCCTTCCTGAAAATGACCCCAGCCCAGGGTCAGCTCTGAGCTCCGACGAGCTGTTTTTGCTGCTTTCATGTTGACAGAACGTCCTGGCCACTCGGCTGAGTGCTCCATCTCCCGGCTCCCGACACACTGAGTCATCATCCGAAGAGGAAAAAAACAACAAAGCAGCCGTCACCAGGGTCCCCGCTGCCGTCGGCTGACGACTCATGAGCTGTCGTCACTCCCTGCTCTGCAGCCCCGGAACTGGTGACGAGGGGCTTCAGGGTGTCCAACTCCCCTCCCACGGGATGCGATAGCGTCAGGAAGCGGGCAGCCACCGCTGCATTCGGAAAGAAGGGAAAGTAACCTGGCATCAAAAGGATCCCAGGGAGGCTCACTGGTTAACCCTCACTCTGCCACCACATGGCTCATCTACGTTTCCATGGTGCTTTCCTGATTCAGAAGGTTCTAATACAAGAACGGGTATTTAGCCCAGGGGGGGAAAGGCACGACCTGGCAGGCTTCAGGTGCCTACTGCCCGGTTACCTCCTCCCTGCCCCTGCCTATGATACCACTTAAGACACATAAGCTTCCTTCTTCCCTATTTCTTCTCGAGCTACCTCGTATATTCCTTTCTTAAGTTCCCAGCAGACAACTGGGCAAGGGGAACGAAGCTGCATCGCTTTCTCTTAGGAGCCTACCTGTTTGACAATGTATTAGGCATTTCTGTGTAGTAGGTATAATGGCTTCATTTCACTGACCAGGGACAGTAAGACTTAGGGAAATCAAGTAACACGTCTCAAACCACCCAGATGAGTGAGGCAGAGTCAAGATGTAGACCCAGCTCTGCCCAAGTGCCACATCTCTCCTTCTTTGGTCTCTACGGATCTCTGTATTCCGGGGGTTATTCTGTCTGCCCTGAAGGTAATGCAACCCCTCCACCTCCACCTCCTCTTCCAAGGGGAAAACTGAGGTTTGGCAGTCCATTAATTTCAGCTACAAAAATAAACTCATCCTCTTGCATGAACCTATCCTCAAAGCAAGAGGAGAAAGTTAACAAGGCCACAGGGAGGGTGCCACAGAAGAGCTAAGTGACCCAGACCCTGGGTTCAGGAAGATGAGCCACCCAAACTCCCACAAAGCATCAGGGACTCACAGAACTCCTTAAATAGATGTGTTTTGGGGATCTACCTCCTAAGAGGCATTTCATAGACACTGAAGAGTGAGAGAATAAAAATGCAAAGGCTGTGAGACACCAAGGTTCTAATCATGAGCAGAACACTTACCAGCCACTCCTTGCAGGGTTGCAGTGAGGAATAAATGAAATAACCACCGTCAATGAGCTGGATGTGGTACCTGCCAAACAGAAAACGTCATATAGGTACATGTTTCCTTTCTTTCCCCTGGCTTCCTGGGGCTCACAATCTCATAGGTGACATAAGACTTAAACTCAAAAAGAACCCTAGCACATCTAAAGTAGCATAAGAGAGGCATGAAGATATGGGAGTTTGGTCGAAGTGAGCAGGGGTGGTGTGAGGATTGCTTCTCGTGAAAGTAATCAGGAAAGGTCCTTGGGAGATAGTGGGACTGCCGCAGGTGGGTGCAGTGGAGGAGGCATGGGAAATATCAGCAGTGAGAACAGAGACAGAGAAAAGGCAAGAAAAAGTAAGTTGCTTGGTTTTGCTGGAATACTTGGTCCACTTAGGCAAACTTGGAAAGGTGAGCTAAGACGAGACTAGTCATAGACAACCTCCAGCATCCTGCTAAAGGGAAGGGATCTCACTCTGGAGACGAAGAGAAACCATTTTAAATTTCTGAGCAAGAAAGACAAGATGGCCGCTGCACGCAGAAGGGCCTGGAAAGGAGAGGGACGGGAGGCAGGGAGCCTCACTGGAGAACTACAGCTGGAACCATGGCCCTGGCAGGGGATGTACGGAGGAACACAGAGGGAAAAAAATGGGGAAAGGGCAGGGCCATCCAAATAGATCGTCAAAGCTGCCACGGACCCCACCCCCTGTCCCCATGGAGAGACTGTCAGAGACAGAACCTATTTGGGGAGCACAAACCACAGGTCCAACTCGTCGGAGATGAGCTGCCATATCTCTGCTTTTACCCTCCCCCTCAAAAACCTGGTTTTCCCTCCCCCGGACTGCTCTAAGCCTCAGGCTGACGAAGGCATGGGAGACCGAGACCTTCAGTGAGCAGTGCCCACGTTTGGGCAAAGCCGGGGCCCCAGCTGGTGGAACCCCCCACCCAGGGCTGTGTCCGAGAGTGGCACTGGGCAGTCCTGCCCGTGGGGCCATCTTCACTGCGGCAGCCACCACTGTGCCCGCCTCTGCTGCGCTTTTGCCCCCCCTCCCCTCCTCCGTCACAGCCCCCGCCCCCCGCCCACTCTGCGGAACTGGCACAGCAGGACCAGAAAAACCAACGCCACCATGTCCGAGACCAGCAGAAATGCCTCCAAAATGGCAGCCTTATGATCAAAAGGAGTCTCCAAATGCCATCAACCCACCCAGGGAAAGGGAAGCTAGAGACAGGGGGAGGAGAACTGTCAACCACCTCCCAACTGGCCCCCCAAAGTCTTCCTTACTCTCCCAATGGTCACATCTTTCCTTCAGAAACTTCCTCTCACAAAGCATGAGAGAAAAAAGGGCACTGCTCCCCCCACACCACCGCCCCCTCGCCCCCGAGAGGTCCTGGGGGCCCATAGGTGACATAAGGCATTCAGAAGGACGTTCTGCATTTCATACCCCGAGACAGGGGTCGGCAGTCCATTTCTGTCTGCAAACCCAGCCCCTCTCACTGACTGGACAAGAGCGAGCCCTCCAAGGGAGTCAAGTCTTATCACTTGTCTCCCACCAGACCCTCCCCAGTTCTGTGGGCCCTGGGGAGCCAGGAGGTAGGGTTGCAAGGAAGGGCCGAGAAAGCACAGCCGTGCCCTCCGTTATGTAATAAGAAGGGCGGTGCTGTCCTAGGCCAGAGACCCGGAGCGCATTGCGCTCCTGGATGCGCAGTCATGGGCGGGGGCCACTGCGCAAGATGAGGGGATCGGAAACCCCCTCCCCACGGACGTAGGGGTTGCAACGAGGGCTGGGTGGGGAGCTGGGACCCTGATTTTCCCAAGCCCTCTTCCCCCAACCAGAGGCGAGCAGCCGGCTGCCCTAGTTTTGCTCACTCTCCTCACTCCCCAGGATGACAAACCCTTCTGACCTGGGACCTCCACGTCTCTTGTGGCCCCATGGCTTTCCCTGAAACCCCACTAAATAAATACGCAGTTTCTGAGCCGTGTCCCAGGCTCAGTCCCCATCCTCACCTTTCCAAGCACCAGGGAGCAGCAGCTTCCAGAAGGCAGGTCCTTCCCATAATGGGCTCATCTCTGGACAGCCCGGGACGTCAATGCAAATCTCTCGTCCCCGGGGAGTAGCCCAGAGTCAGCAGGAAGCCCAGGGTGGTGGCAAGAGCAGCAGTAGCAGCTGTGCCCTACCTTGCCCGTGCGTTTCCAGGGGAGCCAAGAATTATTTTGCCGCAACGCTGAGGTGTGGCTGATCAGAAAATTCCCACTAAAGAACAAATATTCTCTTCCAGTTTGGTCAACCCTCTGCGCACCCACCTCCCCAACCCTTGCTCCTCCAAAAAAAAAGTTTGGGGGAGCCCTTAGCTCCTCTTCCTTATAGTGCATGAAATTAAAAAGGCACAGGAAGAGGCTTCAACTGGTCAGTCAAAATCAGGCAGAGACACAGGAGCATACGCACACCCCTAAACAGATTTTAGAAAGCTGCTGGGCTTCTCCCCCCTCCCCTTTAAGCAAGTGAAATGCAAATTCAGATTTGATACCCTGCCCTCCGCCAATCAAAAAAAGGTTTTCACCTGCCATTGGCCCACCCACCAATCAGAGGAAGTGTCTGGAGTGAGAGCCCTCCCCTGGCCAATGGAAGGCCAGCTCAGTCACTTAGTTAATGATGCAGCAGTACAAGGAAGGCCATCACATGTGAACTGGAAGGGTGCCAACATGGAGACACAGAGAGCACAAGGTAAACAACTTTCCAACGCCAAAAGGATGACATTTAATCTCTAAATGCTAGCTTCCCTTCTCAGCTCATCCTCAACCCCTCTCAGCTGGCCCTACAGATCTCGGGAGCCTCACTACCTGTCCCCCCAGAGCCCACAACAAGACCCAACAGTGACTGCGTCACCATTCCCCACTTTCCCCAACTACGCAGTGACAAACGAATCGGCTTTACCCCACTTCTCCCAACCCACGCCCCATCCTGCCCACCTGCTCCCCCACCAGCCCTGGGTTCCCAGGGATGAACATTTCAAACCAGGCAACCCCTGGAAAGGCTGCCCCTCTCGCCTTCCTCACAGTGTTCTTCCTCCTCACTCCTTACCTTTCACCTGAGAACCGTATGGACGGACGGACAGACACTGACACCCAAACAACTTGGAAAACCAGTCTGTCTGTCTGCCAGATAGAAAGAAATGGGGGTAAAGGCTGGGAGGTCAGGTGGGACTCCGGGGACGGCTTGCTACTTTTTCCTTTACCCTGGTCAGGCTTGAGCAGCTGATACTAAGGGAAAAGAAATTAAAGTGGAAAAAAACCCTCCCTCAGAGGGAAAAAAAAAAAGCAAAAATCGAGAAAGAAGGTGAGAAAGACAGAGCACCCACATACGCAGAGACATCGCCCCCGATCCCAGCAAATACGTACGTGGGGGAAGAAGGGGGTTACGCCATCAAGTCCTGAAGCCCGTCGGACCACCCATTGTCGCCTGCGCAGACCCAAATCTCGGCCGGCCGTAAGGTGCCGCAGTCCCGAATGTTCCAGAAACTGGTCCCAGCAAACCTTCCGCCATCGCCCCGAAACCTCTTGCTCCCGACCCTGCCCCCCACTGCCACCCCACCTCCTCCCCGCGGGAACCGCCCGTGCCACCTTGCGTGTCATCTCCCTAGCCTAGGCTACCCAGAGGCCTCCGGCCCCCGACAGATTTCTGAACGCTTGGCAAGTGAGCTGGCAGAACCTGGTGCCCGGTGTTGCTATGACTTGTTTCTTGATTTCTCTCTCTCTCTCTGCTGCAGCACGGCTGTTGCTAGCAGACCTATCCACGGAGCGCTCGCTCTCTCTCTCCTCTCTCCTCTCTCTCTCTCTCTCAGAGCTCTGTGACGCAGATCTAAATTCTCCAGTCTGCTCCTTGTGTTGCAAGAGCAGAACTGCAGCTTTTCCCCTGGAGAGCCGGAGGGCAGTGCCAAGGCTGGTCAAACAAGGCAAAAAAAAAGTTGGGCCTACACTTCGCTTCTCTGGCTGCACTTCTCCGGCCCCTTTTACCCCAGACCTCACTGCTCTGGGGCATAGAGGGCCTAGTGCCTGCAGGCTCACGCCTTCTCCGAGGGCTCCCCTGCCATCAGACTAGCTTAACTCTTTGAATGACAGTGCCCAGAGCCCAGACAGGGCTGTCCCACACTGAATGTGGCGTCATCATTTCTTGAACCGTAGGTGCTTCTCCTGGATCCCCCAAAATAATGGTCCCCACCCTGAAACCACTGTTCTATTAACTCTTTCTGCCACAGACAAGTCTAGTATTACAGCCGGAGCTGATTTTTGTTATATTCTGCTTTTTTTGGCCATAAACCAGGACCTTTTTTCTCCCTGGAATTTCCTAAGGACAAAAATGCATAATTAGAACATTGCCTGCTTACCCCATGAGTTGCGAGTCTTCTATTGGGGCAGGAGTGAGAGAAACTGAACTGAATGGCAGCTTGACGAATCTAGAGGATCTCCACTCTTCCAGGGTTCAGAATTTTAGGACCTAGGTGGATGCATCCAATCACTCTCAAGGCAGTTAGGCTACTCAGTCCCAGAGATTCAGGTTGCTGAGTCATTTGTTCCCAAGAAGATCCTCTGACAACATGAAAAGGAGCAAACCAGAGTGGCAGCCAAACTGAACCCTGGGCGGCCAATGACTGGCTTTAATGAGACAAGCATCCACCAGCCCACCCCCCACTGCCCCTGCCATGGTAATACATGGGCATTCACACCTGGAACCACTTATAAGGAGGGGGTTTCCCACCAATGCTCTGGAGACTGACCGGACTTGTTTTTGGATACTGACCGGTCTCCACTGCAGCAGAGCACACAGCTCCAACTCCGAACATTTTCCTGCCCTCCAACCCAGAAATCGTTCCCGAACAGCTCAGATGCTAACTCACTGAACCACACACACCTAGACAGTCTCCGGGTGTCTTGGGTTCCCACATGGCCACATCCAAAGGCAGACCCGCCAAGGTTCCTGACAACCAGTTGTAGCACAAGAGCCTAGTCCTGATGGGAAGTGAGAGATGTATTCATTCAGGTTCAGGGGCAGCTGCCTCAAAGTATATCATATGGAGATCCTTGCAACTTCCAGACAGCTAGAGAATGAGGCGCCAGGCAGACACCTTATCCCGTACCTCGACTCCTAAGCAGGCTTCTTCAAGCAACTGCTCTGGGCCAGGGTTTCACCCAGCAGAAAGAAGACCACTTGGAAGACAACCATGGCACTCCACAGCTTTAAAAGAAGTCCAGAGCATCTGTGCCAAGCTCTCAGCAGGGGAGAAAGTGCTTCAAATTCACACCTTCTGGGCTCCAGGGTAAAGCATGCCAATAAAGAAGTCACCTACTGGTCTGATGACCAAAGGAATGTGGCCTTGATGGCACCAAAGCAAGTCCCCCGGAATGGTCCTCTGCCTACTTAAATACCATTTGCCATAGTTTCCTTTTCCATGGAAGAAAAACATGCCTAAGTTCATGTCAGGACATTCCTGATTTATCCAAGAGCCCAGGATCAAATAAACAAAGGGCTTTGAGCTCTGCCAGGGAGCCTCCTGCTTCAGGAGGGAGAACTAGGAGGAAGTAGGGCTCAGCACAGAGTTGGCCCATCACCCCGTGAGCTGGTGAATGACGTGGCTGCTCACTGCCATGGCGATGGAGATGTCATGGGTGGGTGGACGTGAGAGAGGAAAGGCAAATAAGTCACGAGAGATGGCACAAGAGCAACTTGGGGTCAGCGGGGCCCTGCGCAGCCACAGAGCCTATAGACGGAGGCCGACTGTGGTTCAACCACAGAACAACAGAGCTCAAGCCCATGCAAAGGAAGGTCCCCGCATCGGGCGCTTGGCGGGAATCAGCTCTGACTTGCAAAACCTTATGATCGCACGATGTTTGGGAGGTCTTGTTTCATTTCACTTTTCATCTAAGTCTTCTTTTTTTCTTCCCACGACCCCGTTACTCTCCTTACAGTTTTACTAAGATTGAAACAGTCATTTCAGGTGCCTCTGCCCCATTCTAGGTCTTCCTTCTATTAACCTGATTGTACATGGCATCCAGAACAGAAAAACGCAAATGGGATGACCAGGAATCAGAAAGGGGACTCGGTTCCAAAAACAGGGGAGGATGTTTACTTAGCAAGGACACCCTAGCCTACCAGGAAGCAGTTTACAGGGCTGTACTCAGTGTTTGATTTCAGGGGGTAAAGATAACTTTTGGAGGGAGAGGAAGGTGGCACGCTCCTTCTGTCTGCCCCGTGAGGTCTGGGGAGGCTGGGACAGGGCACACTTGAAAAGACAGGGCTTCAACTCAAGCCCAGCAGGTCACTAGCTCGCTCCAGCTTCTCTGCAGCTTCAGGCCTTGGGAACTAAACGCTCTCTCCAGACATCGCGAGCTCTCGTGGCCTCTGACTGATCTGGGTCAAAACTCTGAAATGTCAAAGAGGAAGAATTTTTTTTTTTTTTCTTTAAAGGGAATGAGCTGAACTTTTACCCAGCCCTTGCCCTGGGTTCGGAACATAAGCCGTCTGTAATTGCAACAAACTCCAGGTCGGCAGGCACCAGCTGAGAGCAGAGGCCTGACGCAGGCCTCGCTGTGCTCCCATCCCCTCCTGGACACCTCCTGAACGGGGCAGGCTCTTTCACCAAGAAAGAAGTCACTTCTCTCAACTCAGGCAGCTGTGCAGGGGACCCATCCCAAACTCTGCACGAGCATCGAGGGCTCGAGTGGGTGTTCTAGATAACAGACCAAGCAGTAGTCTGGTCTTGGGCGGAACTGACAGGTTCAGGTCCTCAGGGAGAAGGAGTTTCTGCTCACCGCCTGGAGAGGGGCAGGCAGAGGGCACTCAGTGATCCCAGGAGGTAAATCATTCATCAGGTACCTTTGTTGTGATTGTTGAGTCGCTAAGTCGTGTCCGACTCTTCACCAGCCCATGGACTGCAGCCCTCCAGGCTCCTCTGTCTATAGGACTTCCCAGGCAAGAATAATGGAGAGTGGGTTGCCATTTCCTTCTCCAGGGGATCTTCCCGACCCAGGGACTGAACCCAGGTCTCCTGTATTGCAGGTGGATTCTTTACCACTGAGCCACTAGGGATGCCCCCCTCATTAGGACGCCCTCTACTAGCTGCTGAGGCCACATCCAGCATAGGAGAAGTCCAGGACACAGCCCCTCACCGCAGGGAGGGGTTCTAACTGAGGACCCTACAAGCATTCCCGAATTGGCATTTTTTATATTTCTAAAATGCTCTTTAAAAGCTGAATTCATTTTCTCACAATACTAAATGTACTGGTTGGGATCCCAGGCTAGCCCACGAAAGCCTATTTTACTACTTGAGGAAGTCAGGAGGTTCAATGCCTTGGGGGGCTCAGCAGGTAAAGGCTGGGGGATGTGTGAGGGGAAGGAGCAAGCCCTTCCCCAGGTCTGGGGGTGGAAACCCCCAAGGGCCCAGATGGTCCAGTATTTCAGGAGAAGTTACAAATCCAAGTGTATTACATTAAGCTTTTGATTTTTAAACATCGTCCCGACTTTTTAAAAGCCAGAATATACCTGCAGAGCCTCTATTGTGTTTTCTCTGTGGTGATATATCCAATATGCTATAGGAACCTGCGCTGCCCAAGTGAGGATTTAAAGAAAGAAACAAAGAAGATAAGACTGAAAAAATTCACCACACAGATGCTGTTACTAGAGGAAAGAATGGCGCAGAAGAAAATAAGGAAATCCTGCCTTTCGGGTCAATGGTTGTCCAACAGCCCCACGTTGAGGGCTGCGGGTGGAGGGGTGCTTCAGAGTTATTTTTAACTTGACACATGATACCCTCAAAGTGCTAGTATTTGTGCCCCCTCCCAATCCCAGAAGGACAGAAGAATCATTTCAGTTTGTAGGCCCTCTCTCCCAGATGAGAGTCGCTGCTCAAGGCATCCTCAGAGGCTCTGTTCAGGGCTGTGTTGATCAGACAGGAAGGGATTATCCTAATCCAGCTGCCCATCCAAGGCATAGGGCCCTCCGTAAACAATACTATGACCAAGGCACTGTCCAGCCTCTGCTTCACTCCATAACCCCCAGCCCACTTTTGGGGAACTCAGACAGTGGAACATCACTTAAGATGACGTCTCTCTCGAGGTAACTAATGACCAGTTTTACGTCTTCTCTCTGCCTCTGGAGCCCATAGAACAAGCCTCCTCCTTCAAAGGCCTTCAGATATTTTAGGATAACTTTTACAAGTCTTTAGGCTAAACAAGGAGGTACAAAAAGGGAAATGAAAAAGGGGTGGGGGTGGGGGGGCAGGAGGGATGGTAGGGGAGAAGAAGCCAGAGAGAAATACTCTTAAAATAGCTGGTCAAAAGTTAACAAGCCAACGGAAAAGAGGAAGAGACCTATCTTATGTATTCATGAGAAAGGGGGCACTAGTGGCAGAAAACCAGCTGAGTGACGCAGGACATGCGGAAGGAAGAGTCCACAGTCCAGACAGAGAAAATACAAGATGGGCCAGGGGCTTAGACAGTTCTCAAGGCCAGCCACCAGGCTGTGCCGATGACCCGGGACAAATGGGCTACAACCTGAGCTTGGGAGAAGAAGACGTGCAACTCCGTTTATAAGCATGGAATATCCTTTTGCCCTTTTTTTTTGGGGGAGGGGGTGTTCTTTTTCTTATGTATTTGTTGGTTAGTTACGCATCCTGGGTACAAATGCGCTTGCCAGCAGTGGGTATTACATGTATCCTCTCCACTCTGCTTGCCTTTTCTCTCTTTCATTGATGTCTTTTGATAATGAGAAGTTCCTCATTTTAATGTCATCCAACTTATCAATCCTGTCCTTTATTTTTTTCACATTCTCGGTATCTTCTTTAAGAAAATGTATAGCCACCTCAAGGTTATGAAAATATGCTAAGTGATCTTGTCGATGAAGTTTTATTTTGTCTTAACTTTCACATTGAGATTGATGACCTCTCTGGAGTTTATTTTTGTGTATGACGTGAGGTAGCAGTCAAGATTCATTTCTTTCCCTGTGGACATCCAACTGACCCAGCGCTGTTTATTATTAAAATGACCGTCCATTCCCTACTGCTCAGCAGTGCCCACTCCGTCATCAATCAGGTGTCCAGATATACAGGGGCTTGCCACCAGGCTCTCTGTTCCATTCCTTCAGTCAGATATAAGATAGACAAATAGTTCTACTATTATAGTATGGAGCACTAATCTTAAATCAGGTGATTTTTAACATTAAGATAGGTTTGCAAGTAAAGTTTAAGAAAATATCAATCTAGGAACTGACTTTGCAAAGTTCAGTGTGGACAGACACAGTCTGAGCCCAGCCTGGGCCTCTCAGAAAGAATAGGATGAAAAGAAACAGACACAGAAAAAGCTCCCCAAGCTAAGGAAGGCAGCAGCAAGAAGAAAGGGACAGAGGAAGAAATTAGTCCTGTTTTCATAAACAGTAATACAGTGATCAAGAGAAGAGACTTATACTGTTCAAGAGATAACTGGCATCGAAATCCCAACTACATACTTTCTGCTGTGTGATCTTGAGCAAGTTAACTCAGTCTTTCTGAGCCTCAGTTTCCTGATCTGCAGATGGGGGAAAGCTTCCTCAATGAGCTGTGCAGATTATGTAGCTTAATCTGGTGTGTATGACTTACATCCCATTATCACAGAGCCTAGGAATCTTAAGTGTTAAAAAATATTGGGGACTTTCATCATGGGGAGTGGTATCTCAGAGACCAGCCCGACTGTGGGAGCAATCTTGCCATTCAACAAATCTTTACCGAGTGCGTATAACTAAACAAAGATAATACAGATTGTGGTTAAAAAAAAATCAGACTCTAAAATGAGACAGGATTGAATGTGTATCTTTGTACAGTCTCTACTAGTTATAGAGACTTGACTAACTTGTTTGACCTCCCTAGGTTTCTAGTTTGAGCTTCATCTGTACTTCCTATGGATTTTCTTGGTGAGGATGGTATGAGACATTTAGCACAATGCCCAACACAAAGTTAATGTTCAACAGATACCAGTATCGCTATGTTGATGATGATGATGACAGACGATGATGTTTTGGTTGGTACCATGCCAAGCACTGGAAGAAAAGGCCTAGTAACACCTAAAAGACCTATAGCACCTGGCAATCAGGGTCTTCCAACCAAGTACTAACCAGGCATAGCCACAAGACAAGACCGAGTAGACAAGATTGAGTGCGTGCGGGTGGTAGGCTTAAGACAGAGGAGGGGCTTGGAGGAAAAAGGCTGAGATGCCATGTAAAGGCCAAATGTGCTGGGACAGTTAAATACCTGGTAAGGAAATTCTAAGGAAAATCTCAAGGAACTTCAAGAACAAATAAAAACACAGAGTCTATGAATATATATAATTGGAAAAAGCCTAAAAATGTGCTGAATTGAATGGGGGAGGGTGGGTTATGTGTGTCAGAAATGGTACTTGTAGATCAGAAGTCTGATGGTAGCCAAGGGAAGAAGGTTCCTGAAAGAACAGTGCCGTGAACAGTTTCGATTAATAATAATGACCATGATGTGGTCAGCGTCACAGCCTTAAAGACCAAATCTCGTCAGTCTCCAGGAACAAGGACCCTAGAACCATGGCGGGGTTTTTCCCATCAAATTCCCCACCCGGGGGGACCATGGCACTTCTGCCCAGACTGCTGAGCTGAAGCAAAACAAGGCCCCAGCAGTGACCACAAGCACTTCCAAGGACACAACGCCACACCACGTGCCAAGTGAGAATCTGAGAGACAAGGGCCGGGGACAGCCTGTGCTGGAGGGCAGGTCCTGACAGAGGTGACATGAAGATGCAGACTCAGATGCCACCGCGGGCAGGCAGCTGGAGCCAGGCAGCAGACAGTCAGTGGCCTGGCAGACGCCGGACCCAGGAACATGGGACTCCCCCGACTGCAGGGTGAAAGGAGAGGAGTGTCGGCCAAGTCAGGGCCTTAACAGACAGAAATGAGTCCCAGCACCAACACAGACGTCCGCGTGAAATACACCAGGGGCAGGAGAGCAATGGGCCACGTCTGTTTAGGTGGTCAGTCAGGCCTAGGGTGGCAGGTACTATGACCAGTATGCCCTGTTTGTAAGTAGATGCTTTCTCCTGGGCAGACTGAGTCAGTCCGCCTCTCAGGCCAAAACTCCAGGCTCCAAAGTGTCCTGCCCAAGCTGGCTCCCATCACCTCCTGGGAAAATGAAAGAGGCCAAAATGTCTGTCTTCCCCTAGGCCACCGATCTTTCCAAGCTACTGTCCCTAGAGGGCTCACGGCTCAGCCTCAAGCAAAACCCAGGCTGGCAATGCAATGGGCACCTGCTATTCTGACGATGGGCTGGGGGCTCAGTAAACACGGTCATTCCACTAGTCAGAAGCTCCAGACCAGGGGCTTCTAGAGCTGCCCAAAATGCAGGGGGCAAAGTCTTTCCTGGGACTCAGAGAGTAACCTAACTCGACTCTTGGCTGGCTGCTCTTGAAACCCTGGCCCTGTCACCGGATGGAAATAATTTCCAGAGATGGAGTGTGGCCGGTCCACGTGAGCTGGACTGAAGGAAGCTCTACCACCTCCCTACACGGCGGAACCAGTGGTCTGTGCCATGGACAGGTGTGGCTGGGAAACGAGGGTGTCCTGGCCAGGTGCCCTCCACACATAGGCTGGGACCCTTAGATGTTACTGCCACTCTTGGGGTTCTTGATTGAAGAGGGAAGCTTTGAGCAGAAGGAGACATCTCCAGGGTACAGAGAATCTGGGCAACTGATGATTCATGAGGCTGGACTGACCTCTGCATGACCACACGAGCTTAGCACTATGTGTCTCAAAAGTGGAGTTTCTTGCCCTGGAACCAACTATTGCTGCGCTTAGCTGAGTCAGAACCAGACAGAAGTTGTCGCAAATTACCAGTAGGATGGGAGTTCCCCAAACAGCTCAGATTTGAGCTTTAGTTTCCATACTGCCTTCTCCCCCATCCAAGGGCATGCCCCTGCCCTAGGCCACAGCCTCAGTAGGAGAGGAAAGACCCCAGGACCATCGCGCACACCAGGGCGTGACTCCTGACTTTCAGCAAAACGCTGGCCTTGTCGGGAGCTGGAGCAGAGCCAAGGCTCTCATCTGATGGGGGAGGCTAAAACATAATCTTGAATGTCATATTCGGGGCCATACTGAGGATGCATTTTATATGATTTTCATAATATTAAGCCTTGACCAAAGTAAGCTCCTACAAAATGTCTGAGTACGTCTTCTGCATACAGAGCTCAAGAGTCGGGAGGGGCTGATGACCAGACCTATTAGGTGCGAGGAGGCCCTGTGGGTGTCTTACTTGCGCAGGGATGGTGTTGGAACAATGCTGAGAGTTCTGCTCCCTGAAGGCCTCTGGGACTGGCGGGAGGCCGTTATTCTCAGGATAGGATTCACTCAGGTAAGAAGGTCAGGGTTTTCCTCCACAAAACAGAGCAGCAGTGACAGCTTTAAAACACAAAGGATGACTCGGAGAGCTCTCTCCCCGTACTGCCATGTAACATGGAGCAAGAGGAGTGGTCCACCACCCTCCCTCTAACATCTCCAACCTCCCCGGGGCCCAGCGTGGACACTGAGAAGGCAGGGAGTCCTACATCTTTTCTATCCCCCCGAAAAATGTCTGGGACCGACCATGGGTCAGGCTTGGTGCTGGGCTCTCTGCAGTTAACCCTGCCCACGGAAGCAGGGTCCCTGCTGGCTGCCAGAGGCTGGAGAACAAGGACATCAGGACAGTAAGAGGACAGCTGGCTTCGTAACCCCACCTGCAGGTACGGCGGGTCGAGGCCCTGGGAGTCGCTGGAGCTAACGGGAGGGACAGAGCTCATGTGGGTGGTGGGATGCCTTCAGGCTGAGTGCGCTGGTGACGCACTCAGGAAGTTTCTGGGGAAGCCAACCCACAAAAGGACCACCGGTGCTTCCGAGAGACTAGTGTCACCAGAGGGCTAGAGGACGTGGACGGGAGGAGTGGAGATGCCGAGATAGGTCTGGGGATGCCCCAGCCACTTCCCCCGCAAGGCCAGTTCCTCACAGCCAATGGCACACGCCTGCTGACCCAGTCCCTGTGAAGTCACGGGGAGAGCAGGAATCATCACTCCTGCCCTGGACCCAAGAATGCCGCCTGACTCCATCCCAGTGGCGGGGATGGCCCACCCGGCTTAGAAGGCTTAGAAACCTGGTATATGAGGCATCCTGTGAATCATGCAGCCTCACCTTTCACCAATACGTGAAGACTGGCCTTGGGCTGGAGGCCAGGGTGTGGGACCTTGGTGGGTTACTTCAGATCTCAGGCTAAGTTTCTCATCTTAAAGTAGGGCTAATGAAAAACTCACACCCCTGCCCACAGTGTTGTGGGCGATTAAATGAGTTTAAATGAGTCCATGCAGTAAACACTTGGTAGCACTGCTTGACGGCCGCGTCAGTTGTGTCCGACTCTTTGCGACCCCATGGACTGTAGCCTGCCAGGCTCCTCTGTCCCTGGGATCCACCAGGCAAGAATGCTGGAGTGGGCTGCCGTCTCCGTCTCCACTGCCCAGTGCTGTAGGGTCCATAGGTGTGAAACACTTGGCAGCACTGCTTGGTACAGAGCAAGGTGCAGGAAGTGGCAGCTGGGGTGACTGCTTTATTCTTAGCATCCTCCCGTGGTGGCCATTCAACTTACCTGCAAACGCCAGAACCCGCCCCCCACCGCCACCCGCGCCCCACTTGAAGGAGCTCATTGCCTCAGTCACCCGTCTTCCGTCGCTCACATCCTTCCCAGCTCCACGGGAGGGACACTAACCCAGTCCCCTGCATCAGCAGTGGCCCCTCACCCCAGCCACTGTCACCCAGCAGCCCCAGCCTGTCCTCTGGAGCACCCCTGAGTAAGCGAGCCCAGCACCCACATCGCGGGACGGTCCTGTCCATGCACACAACCGCGCCCAGCAAACCCGTTCTGCCCGCCTTTCTGGGGTAAACATGCCCACACTCTAACCACTCCTCAGCAGCCAGCAGCCCTGCTCTGCCCTTCTTCTGCTTTGACATCTCTCCTCGCTGGGATCAAGACCTGAACAAACGCTCCACAAGCAGGAGGGCCAGCAGACCGGTCTCCAGCAGAGCCTTCTTCCAGCAGAATCTCTCACTCCCTCTCACTTGCCTTCTCCAGCAGGGTGGCTACCGTCCCCCCATGCCCATCCTCACCCCGCCCCCCAACAATCTGATTAAACCTTGCCGTGGTATCTTCCTTGGGAAACTCTCAGTCATGATCCTAGGAACGTATCAACCAAGTTCTGCTGAGTTATTGCTCCATTGAAAAACACTCAACCAGAGGCTTTCACATATACTATGTCCACAAATCTACTTAACTCCCCTGAGCTGGGAACTGAAGCCTGTTCTCTCACCTAGAGCTCCGTGCCCTGAGGAGCTCCCTGGATGGGTCCTTTCCACTGGCCAAGCTCCTGCAAGGAGAAGGCAGGCTGACACTGCTGATGGGCGCGAGGACCAGAGACCCACTGTCTCTCCCAGATGAGGCAAGAGATTGACCTTTGTTCTCCAGCCTTTCCCAGGCAGGAGAGATGGCCACGGCTGCCCTCCCTTCTCCAAGTGCCAGCAGCACGTGGAGCCCTCTGTTACAGTCCAGAGCCTCCAACTAGAGCCTGAACTTTTCAAAGACAAGGCCTGGGCCAGGTTTAGAACTCTCATTCCCTCTAATGTGAAGCTCCCAGAGGCACCCCAATCTCTACTTGTTGATTGATGATTGGCTCATGAGGCTAGATTTGGCCTCCCTGTCAACATCACCACCTCAAGTCCCTGGCAGACACAAAACGGGCTTACTTGGTTCTGGTCCCTTCCCTGGGCGCACTGGTCCCGTGAGACCCCTGCTGCTCTCTCCTTCCTGATCTAGACTCATCAAACATGAAGTTAATCCTCGTTACTCCAGCTTCTAGAAAGGATCCCCAAGCAGATGTCAAAGGGACACCCGACCTGTGCTTTTACTAACACCCCCTGGCCAGAGGATGAGAAGGGTGGCTTGCTCTGGGCTGAACACAGAACATTGTCACTGACACCTCCTGGCCAGAGGATGCGAAGGGTGGTTTGCTCTGAGCTGAACATAGTGCTTCGTCAACTCTATACCTTGGGATCAGTCATGAGGTTTTCTTTCTGGCGTGGCCCAGCGCAAGGCTGAGGACGGAGGAGACAGCTTATCTTAGAGGTGGGCAGGCACCCTCTGTCAAACCCACACTCTCCCAGAGAAAGACCAGAGACCTTAATAGCTCCCCACGGCTACTGACTGTAGATATGAGCCAAGCAAAGAGCCCAACAGCATCCTCACCAGATACAGGAGCAGATGAAGAGAAAGGGGCAAAGAAGCGCTGTCGCAGACCCCGGGGGTAGGCAGAAACACAGAGCCTCACCTACCTTCAGGTGGCCCCGGGAGTGGCTGCAATTCTTACAAACACTCACCAACCAACGAAAAGGGGGGCAAAGCCTCTCTGCCTTGACCCCCTGTTCTAGGCAGCTCACAAATACTGATGGGCTCCAGATAGCAGCTCAGGGTTCCTCTGAGACATGGAAGTGGTGGCTGCACAAAGAACTGAAGTCCTCGGGAGGCTGTTCTAGGCACAGGCTCTAGTTCGTTAACGTGTTCCTACCAAGGAGCTCTGATTCTTCTAAATATTTCTAACACCTAAGATAACGCCAGGCACACAGTGTTTGTGGACGAGGCTACTGAATCCAGGGCAGGAGGAGAAAGAGAATCAAAATTAAATATAAGATACGGTTCATAACCAAAGGAGTTCCTAAAATAGATTCCAGAGCTAACATGATTTGGGAACAGTTATAAAACAGCCTGCCTGCAAGGAAGCTTCCTGTGGCCCTGGACTGCGTCTCGCAGGCCGTCACGCCACCACGGATGGTGCGCCTGTTTCCGGCGACCGCCTGCTGGCCGGATGAACACGTGAACACAGGAGTGGAACACGGTACGAGTTCTTTGGGGTCTACTTCTAAGACAGTAAAGAATCTGCCTGCATTGCAGGGGACCTGGGTTCACTCCCTGGGTCAGGAAGATTCCCCTGGAGAAGGACATGGCAACCCACTCCAGCATTAGTGCCTGGAGAATGCCATGGACAGAGGAGCCTGACGGGCTACAGTCCATGGGGTCATAGAGAGTCAAACACGACTGAGCGACTAACACTTTCACTTTTCTAAATATCCTAAATATCAACATTTACCTTTCACTTTTGAAATCATAAAAGGCCCAGATACTGACTGACGGCTGAGTACCTCTGGGCTATACCCAGAGTTTCTGTATCACCTTCATACAAGAAAGAGAGAAAGGGGACCCCATGAGCTACTGCCAACATTAGTCTCCCCCTCCCCCACCACGTCTTACCTCCCCGTTTGCTCCGGCCCAAGTTGGAACCCGGCACACTGACCTCTTAAGACACAGCCATCTCCCTGCCGCCTGCAAGAGGACTTGCAGCCCTGACCCCCACCGATGCCCCCGCCCCGATTTGGAAACAGAGCCTCCATCTGGCTTCGGGTCCTTAATGAGGGTCTGGCCTTCTCTCAAGGTTGCCCTGTGGCCGAGGCCCTCATTCCCAAAAGACACGGATATTTCTGGTCCCCCTTTGAGAAAAACTTCAAATAAGGATGAGCCTCCAGATCAGGATGCCGCTTCCCTCCTACTTGCCCAGTCTTCTCCTCATCATGAACGTGGACCTCAACATCCACTGAGCCTGGTGCCGGCCCCACACGTGTATCCCGGCTCGGTCCTCACGACAGGCTCAGAAGCCGGGATGACCACCACCTCCATCCACAGGTTAGGAGCCGAGGAGCCTGTGCGCAGATGTGCAGCTAGGGCTAGACTCACAGCCCCTGTGCTAGGCAAGCTAGCGACATCCCTGTCTTAGGAGACCTCCTCCGAACCCTGTCCGTCCCTGATGAACTCCTCCCCATTTTCATGCCTGACAACTGCAGAGACAAAGGTAGGACCAACCACATTTCCTTTTTTAAGGGAAAAAAAAAAAGGGAACATCTCCATGTGCCATTTTTGTAATTTTTTAAGATAAGTTTTTACTACTGACTCATTTAAGTGAGGTGTCTTGTATGTATAACTCTTTCTAGTGCACAAAGAAGTTTTATGACACATTATCCCATTTCACCATCCCCACCCTGCCCCGTGGCTCGAAGCCTTGTGAAGTATACGCAGTTATTCACATTTTACAGATGAACAGATGAGAAAAGCAAGGGAAGCTGGCCGAGACCAGCCAGCCAGTAAAGGAACAACCGAGCAATAAACCATCCCCAGGTCTTCCTGGCACTAAGCCCTGAGCTCTGGGTGCCCCCCGCACGGGCATCAGGACTGACTCCGGGAGGCTCTGAGTCAGGGAGACTCCCAAGTTACTGGCTGTACGACCCAGGGCAAGTTAACTAACCTCTTCCTGTCTCAGCTTTTTCGTCCATAAATCAGTGCTAACGACAACCATGACATGTGATTACCCTGAGGATTAAATGAGATACTGTATGCTCAGCAGTAGCCCACACTCATGAAACGGTGGGGACTGCCCCCGCACCCCATGTCCCGGCAGGCCCGCGGGGCAGACCAGGTACCACAGTGTATGCTGCAGGTGCTTATTAACACAGGTGGGCTGCTAGCGCCTTCTTCCACCAGCCAGGCACCCCCCGAGAGTCTGGGGCCCAGATTCAAGGGCGTGGCAACAAGGAGAAGCCAGTGTCCTCAACAGCAGGGCCCTGTGCCCTCCTGCCAGTCCACCACGGTGGCTCTGAGCAGCAGTGTCTGCCCAGAGGACCAGGCAGCAAGGAGGTGCAGGCTCCCATCACAGAACCACATGGCCGAACGGTCCAAGCCCCCCGCCCCGTGCCCCCGGCCCCCCAAGGCAAGGCCTCCGTGCTCTGCTGACGCCCCGCCCTGTGCCCCGGGTCCTGCTCCTGGGCTTGGGAAACAGGCCTGTCCTGGGCGAGAAGAGCCGATAACAGCACGTGGACTGTTTTCCAGCAACCTTGCTGTCTCTCACTTTAAGATGAAAATAATAAACACCGACACCCAGAGGCTGGACAGGGAGGGGGAAATCAAGCGGCCTCGGAGGAGCCGGGGCGCTAGGACTTGCGCGGCATGGGCTGCCCTAACCGGGCAACCTGGGCAAGGTGCGTCAGAGCCAGGAGGCTGCAAACACACAGGCGCCAGGGCCAGAGGCGCCAGGCCCGGACGGGGAAGGTCACCGCGGGCTGGCCTGGTTCCTGGTTCCTGGTGGCACCGGGGCCCGAGGGGGCGGGGCGGTGAGCAGGGCGCACGGCTTGTGACTCTCAGCAGTGGGGCCCCAGCACCTGCCAACAGGTCGCTCTGCGAGCTCTAGGCCCTCTCTTCTCCGGGGGCAGTCCCGAGTCTTCGACCAGGATCTTCCCCGAAGTCCTGGACCCGCCTGTCCTGCTCTTTCTCTAAAACCTTCCACCATTTCCCGGTGCCTGCCCCTCATAGGCTTTCTCCCAGCCGTTCCAGGCGCCCTCACACATGGTCCTGATCACCCCCAGAGCTTGATCCACCCCAAGGTTAGGTCACACTGATCCCAGGGTGACCGTGTGTTCCCATTCTCCCACCCGGCACCCACTCTGACACTGCTGAACCACCCCTCCACGCACCTCCCTCCTAGGTGCCTTCCCCTGTGGGTGCGGGGTCTGCCCCACCCTCTGGCCCAAATTGAGAGGTCACTGTTCTCCTGACACAGATCTGCTGAGTGCCTACCACATGCCAGGCCCTGGGTGCACCAGGTATCGATACCACAAGGGCACACAAGACACGTCCTGCCCACGGTGAGCCCGTGGTCACAGGGCCGAGCAAACAAGCCCACCACCACTACATGATGTGGTCACTGATCCAGGATCAACAGACAGAGTCCTTACTACGAGCCAGATGCTGTTTCAAGCACGTTACAAGCTCACTGAATCCTTTAAATAACTCCGTGAGCTAAAGTGAGTGAAGTGAAAGTCACTTAGTCATGTCCAACTCTTTGCAACCCCACAGACTGTACAGTCCATGGAATTCTCCAGGCCAGCATACTGGAGTGGGTAGCCTTTCCCTTCTCCAGGGGATCTTCCCAACCCAGGGTTTGAACCCAGGTCTCCTGCATTGCAGGCGAATTCTTTCCCAGTTGAGCCACCAGGGAAGCCCAAGGGCAATGATTAATATCACAAGTCCCATTTTACAGATGACGAAACTAAAGCCTAGCAAAGGCCAAGTAAACTTACTCAGCGTCACCCTGCAGCCAGCAGAGAGGCTGGAGGGAGGCTCTGAGGCCCAGCAGGGCAGCCAGAGGTGACCACGGCCACAGACAGAACCAAAGGCGGGGATGGCCACAGCCATGGCCCCCTCTCTGCTCTCCACAGAGGTAACACTGGAGATGGGCACTCCCCACACAGAAAAGAGACGCAGGGACAGGGCAGGTAAACCATCACCCAAGGCTGCCCTCCCTGATTCTAGACAGAAAGTAGAAAGCAGGAAAGGATGCATGTACGAGCAATAGCCCACGGTGACAGCATGAGGCAAGGAGGAGGCCACATCCACAGCAAATCCACTCAGCATCTCCATTTACCACTGGGCCACCAGGGGGGGAACTTGACCCCGATCTGTTGGGGGCTCAGTGACGCCAGAGTCCTGCCTCTGGCACAAGCTGGGGGGTGGATCTCTGGGGTCTATCAAATGGCCTCTTCTTTCAGGGGCCCTGTGTGGCCAGGAAGACTCCATGTGCTCCTGCCAGCCAGGCTGCTTCTGCACTGGTGCCAGCCTTCCCCAGCAGCGGTAGGGCTGGGGCGGGGAAGCTGGCACAACTCTGGGGCACAGCCCTCAGACCGGGGTACCTCCCCCTGCTGCTGCTCTCCTCCCCACAGGGGCTGTGTGTGTGCGGGGCATGCAGCCCCAGGGGTAGGCACAGATGATGCCTGGGGAGGAGAGAGACACGCTGGCCCTTCAGGACTCCCCAGGGGGTCTTTCCTGCTCCTCCTCTTCTCTTACAATGGAAACCCCACCCTGGCAGTCTCGGCGCTCCGTGCAGGCCACTGGGGCTGCCTCTGTCCTGCCACCCAGTCCCACCCAGGCTGGGGTCCGAGCAATCAGAAGGGACCATTTCCTCCTCTTCTCCCAGCAACTCTGGAGGGGTGGGGTGGGCGCGCCTCCTGAAACCTCCTGAAACCAGCTCTATGAGGACGGGGTCTTCTGTCTGCTTTGTAAAGTGCTAAACACCCGGAGTCGAGAAGAGTGCCTGGAAAACAGTAAGCACTCAGTAAATGCTTGTGGAAGGCAAGCGTTCCCATCCCCCATCGTACAAACAGGAAGTCTGAGTATTTCCAAAGGTTACTCAGCTGGGCTACGGCAGAAGCAAGACTCAAAGCCAGGTGCGACTCAGCATGTCATGCAATCGTTTCAGACACTAGAATTTACTGAGCCCGTGATGTGGGCTGGAGGCTCCAGAGGACACAGAAATGATTCCGACGACCGAAACTGTACCGTGGGCTCATCATTCACCAGGTGCCAAGAGGCGTGAAGGCGTGGCCTTTCTTTACAGGCCACGTGTGTGCAAACACACACGTCTATGCATCCAGGAAGTGGAAGTCTCAGTCGCTCAGTCCCGTCCGACTTTTTGTGACCCCAAGGACTGTAGCCCACCAGGCTCCTCTGTCCATGGGATTCTCCAGGCAAGAATACTGGAGTGGGTTACCATTTCCTACTCCAGAGGATCTTCTTGATCCCAGGGGTCGGACCCAGGTCTCCCGCATTGCAGGCAGATTCCTTACCATATGAGCCACGTATATATTTAATATGCGTATATATGTACATGCATGTACCCAACTAAATTGTTTGCATATATAAAATATGCAAATTTCTTCTACACATAAGTTCTTTGAAGCCACCACTAGGCAGTATGGGGGAGCCCAAAGATTAAAACAGCTAATAAATGCAGTGGGAACCTGGAGGGGGCAGGATTCACGGGAGGCAGAGGCTTCGCGGAGGAGGTGGAAGCTGAAGGGGGCTCTGAGGAATCCAAACCTTCCAATAACAATGGAAGGAGCAAAGGCCAAGGGGCAAAGAATGGTGTGCCGAACAGTCTGGACATAGAACCAGTCAGGCTCAGGGAACAATCTGCAGAGAATTCGTGGCCTAAGCTGTTTTCCCTGCCTGTTTATTTTTTGAAAATTTACACCTCTGCTTTAAACTGCTTCATCGTCTGTACCTATCCAAAGTTGTTTTATTGGAGGACCATGTTCCTTTGCAATTAAAAAAAAAATCACTGCTCAAACCCAGTCTCGTCACACTGCAGATGGAAACTGAGGTTGCCACGACCCAGAGCTAGCTCCTGGCAGGACGAGACACCAGCAAATCTCACACGGCATAATGGGAAGCAGAGGAGGAAGGCAGCTGGCGGGCAGTGAGCGCCCAGTGGGGCCGCGGTCTCAAGGCAACAACCCATCAAGCCCGGGGTCTCGGGTCCCCCCAGCACACACCTACAGCTGGGACGCGACTGGGGCGTTTCAGCCTCCGCAGCAGAGATCTCCCTCTTACCCGAGAGGCTGCAGAGCTTTTCCTGCTGGAAATCATGTGTTGTTGGTTGATTTTTTTTTTTTTTTTCCTGCTTGGCTTATTTTGACATGAGGAAGAGAGGCTAATCCGCCCGGCAAACACGGGTAATACAGCAGGGCGGCCGGCCCTTCCCGGAAGCAGCGGGGGCAGCTGCTCCGACGGGCCGAAACCGGATCTCCGCGCCTGACCGCTCAGCAGCTGACCTCTCTGCTCCCTCCTTGGGTGGATCCTACACACCCTACCGGGGCCAATTTCCCTGAAGAGTACTGGCTCTGCGGGCAGACGGCTTCAGTTCCCAACTCCACCTGTCACTAGCTGAGTGATTTCAGGAAAGAGACCATGCCTCTCGGTGACTCGGTTTCCTCATCTGTCAAACAGCAATTATCCTGTGGAGTCACCATAAGGTTTAAACGAGCTAATAACACAGAAACAAGAAGCGGGCATCTGGACACAACAAATGCTTGATAAATTTGACTGTGTTATTTTACTCTTTGTATCAGTGTGTGAAAGTAAAAGTGAAGTCGCTCAGTCGTGAAGTTGCTCAGTCATGTCTGACTCTCTACCACCCCATGAACAGCAGCCCACCAGGCTCCTGCGTCCATGGGATTTTCCGGGCAAGACTACTGGAGTAGGGTGCCATTGCCTTCTCCAGTATCAATGTATAAGGCTCCCTAAAACCTATGCCAAGCAGACGAGGCTGGATGCTAAGGGAATCTACTGTGGAGTGAACAGTGGTATCAAGAGCTAACTCAGGCTGAGCCTGCAGAGATTCAAAGCCTCCTGGTAGCATCTTAGCTTCCCTTTCAGCATCTCAGAGCTAGAGGCAGGCAGTGTGAGGCTTTGCACTTCTCAGCTCTGCCAGGTAAACCCTGGTACTCAGAAACAGGTACCTAAGGACCCTGGCCTCTCCTGCCTCACACCCTCTGCCTTGGTTCATGCCCTGGGGGAGTCATCTGACTGGTACCCCATAGAGAGGATCTGCGTTCTCACATACTTGGATCCCTCGTTTATGTCCTGTGGGAATGCTCTAGGCCTTTTCCTTTAGATGGATAGCTTGCAGGCATCCTGGGTCTGGGGAAGTTAACTGGATATTATCTTTAAAAACCATTTCTAAATATTTCCTTGAGATCTGGGGCAAACCTTGTGGGTGCACATAGGAATTCACCAAACTGCTCTCTCAGTGGGGGCTATGTATGAGAGGGAGTTCCCTGATAGCTCAGTTGGTAAAGAATCCGCCTGCAATACAGGAGACCCCAGTTCGATTCCTGGGTCGGGAAGACCTGCTGGAGAAGGGATAGGCTACCCACTCCAGTATTCTTGGGCTTCACTTGTGGCTCCCCTTGAGGCTCAGCTGGTAGAGAATCTACCTGCAATGTGGGAGACCTGGGCTCAATCCTTGGGTTGGGAGGAACCCCTGGAGACGGGAAAGGCTCCCCACTCCAGTATTCTAGCCTGGAGAATTCCATGGACGGTATAGTCCACGGGGTCGTAAAGAGTCAGACACGACTGAGCAACTTTCACTTTCATTATGAGAGGCCAGGCTTTTGCCTGGCCCCAGGGTACAGTGGTGGCCGTGAGCACTTGTGTGGAAGCTGCTGAAGAGTGAGGTGGTGGCAGGGGGGCATCAGCTTTCTCAGTCTCCAGCCCAACATCTCCCCTGCAGAAAGCCTTGAAGACGCAGGTGAGTCTCGCGACAGTCCCGGTTCAAGTCTGGCTTTTTATCTCTCAGCCATTTCGCCTTGACCTCCGAGCATCTAGCACCAGGCCTGGTGCTCGGCGGGAGCTCGCTGCATAGCAGTGACACTGAACGGGGGCTCAGATTCTCCAGCACGCAGCCCAGAAACAGCCACACTCACCTTTGAGCCAGGTCTGTCTGTCACAAGGACCCAGGTCTTGACAGCTACCAGCGTCCACGGTAAAATATTCTATTGTACTTACAGGGTAAACCGGGTTGTCCTGGGGATTAGTGTCCAGGAATTGTAAGTGGGACTGCTAAGTTATGCTAGATGCGGCGTTTCGATGTAGATCACTCAAGCTTCCCAATCGTCATCTTCTAATCAACGTTAAAAGCAAAGAACAGAAAGGCCAAGATATTTCCCACTTTCCCCCACGTATCCTCTGCCTCACGGATCTGGCTTTCCTGGGGTCTCCAGGCAGGCCCCCACTCCCTCCACCAAGCTCTTTTTCTCGCTGCTTATGTACCTGGGGCTGCCGTCTCTCCCCTCTATACTGCGCAGAGCCCAACAGTATTCCAAAGCCACACTCAAGTTCGAGACTTGCATGAAGTTTGAATGGTCTGAGCATCATGCATCTCCGCTGCTGTGTCTCCTGCGGCAGGGCCTGGCACCTTCTGACACTCAGCGTTTAACGGCTCCAGCTGTTTTAGTGAATTTTCCCTGATCGCAGGTTCTGGCCTGTACCTCCACCACGAATTTCTTTCCGAGGTCAACAATGACGTCAGACAGAGTCAAGTTCACCTTGGGTCTACCACTGTTTACCAACTCGTGTTCTGTCCTCAGACCTCATCCCTCCTGACTTGGATGGTACTCAGCCCTCCCTTCTAAAAACCTCTCTTAGTGTGAAGCACATAGCACTTCCCTGAGACCACCTTTTCTGCATCCTTCATGGCTCTGCTCTCGCCCGTGCTGAGCCCAGGCCCGGCTCCCATCTTGGCCCCCGGCACCCTGAGAGCACCTTCTCATGGCTGGCCTCATCCCTACCTCACCTTCAGTCCTCAGTCATCTGGGAACACCTGTTGGACAGCCCACCTAGGTAGCCTACCGTCAGTTCATGTTCAATATAACTAAAATTCATTCAACAATTATTTGATGAACACATACTAAGGCCAGGACCTACTCTATTCACTGGCAAGCAAACCATATAAAAGTTCTTGCCCCGAGTGTCCATCCACAGATGAATGGGTAAATGAAATGCAGTATATCCATACAAAGGGATATTATTCAGCTTTAAAAGGAAGGAAATTCTGACACATGCTATAGCACAGATAAACTTAAAGACATGATGTTAAGTGAAATAAGCCAGTACCCCAAAAAAGGCAAATACTGTATGATTCTACTTTTATAAAGTGCCTGCTGCTGCTGCGTCGCTTCAGTCGTGTCCGACTCTGTGCGACCCCATAAACAGCAGCCCACCAGGCTCCCCCGTCCCTGGGATTCTCCAGGCACGAACACTGGAGTGGGTTGCCATTTCCTTCTCCAATGCACGAAAGTGAAAAGTGAAAGTGAAGTCGCTCAGTCGTGTCCGACTCTTAGCGACCCCATGGACTGCAGCCCACCAGGCTCCAAGAGTACTGGAGTGGGGTGCCATCACCTTCTCCGTATAAAGTGCCTAGAGTAGTAGAAAGTAGGTGGGTGTGTTTGTCAGGGGTTGCGGAGAAGGCGATGGCACCCCACTGCAGTACTCTTGCCTGGAAAATCCCATGGATGGAGGAGCCTGGTAGGCTGCAGTCTATGGGGTCGCACAGAGTCGGACACGACTGAAGTGATTAGCAGCAGTGGGGAGCGGATGGGGAGTTAGTATTTAATGTGTGCTGTGGGCTTAGTCACTCAGTCGTGCCCGACTCTCTGTGACCCCATGGACTGTAGCTCCTCTGCCCATAGGGATTCTCCAGGCAAGAATACTGGAATGGGTGGCCATTCTCTCCTCCAGGGGATCTTCCCCACCCAGGGATCGAACCCAGGTCTCCCACACTGCAGGCAGATTCTTGACTGTCTGAGCCACCAGGGAAGCCCAAGTATTTAATGGGTACTGTTTCAATTCTGAAAGATGAAAAGAATTCTGGAGATGGATGGTGGTGATGGTTGTACAAGAATATGAATGTACAGAATATCAGTGAACTGAATACTCAAAATGGTTACGATGGTACATTTTATGTGTTTGCTGCTGCTGCTGCTAAGTCGTTTCAGTCGTGTCTGACTCTGTGCGACCCCATAGACTGCAGCCCACCAGGCTCCCCCGTCCCTGGGATTCTCCAGGCAAGAACACTGGAGTGGGTTGCCATTTCCCTGTCCAATGCATGAAAGTGAAAAGTGAAAGTGAAGTCGCTCAGTCGTTTCCAACTCTTAGCGACCCCATGGACTGCAGCCTACCAGGCTCCTCCATCCATGGGATTTTCCAGGCAAGAGTACTGGAGTGGGGTGCCATCGTGTTTACCACAATAAAAAAAAAAATAGAAAAAAAAGGTCCTCACTCTCTGTGTACTTTTCTGTATGTTATGCTTCAGTTTTAGTTCAGTTCAGTGACTCAGTCGTGTCGGACTCTTTGCAATCCCATGTACTGCAGCATGCCAGGCCTCCCTGTCCGTCACCAACTGCCGGAATCCACCCAAACCCATGTCCCTTGAGTCCGTGATGCCATCCAACCTTCTCATCCTCTGTCATCCCCTTCTCCTCCTACCCTCAATCTTTCCCAGCATCAGGGTCTTTTCAAATGAGTCAGCTCTTCGCATCAGGTGGCCAAAGTATTGGAGCTTCAATAACAATGAAAAAGGCTCTGTCTTCATGGAACTTTTATATTCTCCACTCATGGCTGCGTTCATCACCTGGCAGCTTCCGACCCACTCTCCATCCCTGGAGCCGCCCTCCTCCCAGGCTCTGTGCTGCAGTCACATGTCTCCTCCTTCTCCCCCACATCCGAGGACTCTCCATGGTTCTTCTCTAAGGCGTTCACCCTAGTCCGTCCTCCTTCCAGGATCGCAGTCCCTGCCGCCTCTTAACTTTTGATGGAAAACACAAGGAAGCAGAAAACACTGCAGTCCACGGTCCCCAGGCCGGCTCTTCCCTGGCTCTGAGTAACGTCGCTCTGATGCCTTCATTTCCTCGCCAGCTAAGTGAAGAGTCTGAGCAGACACTCACGATGGCTTCTTCTGGCTCCAGTGCAGGCTGGTCTCTGGGTCGCCTGGCCCAGCCCAGCCCGAGGTCTGCTGTATTCCTCGCAGGCCCTCAGAAGCCTGAGAAGAAAGGCCTCATTCAGGAGGGAGGCCGGCCGGCCGGCCCAGGGAAACGGCTCCCTGCAAGCGCTCCTTGGCTCGCTTTCCTGCCTGCCTGAACTTTTACTGCCTGCAACCTTGTGACTCTGGATTACCTGACCTTGGAGCCTGCCGGCCCCGCACTGCTGCCGGGACCTCTTCTGACCCAACAGCCTGTAACTGGGACAGGCCTGCCTGCTGACACTGGCCCCTGGCCTGCCTCCGTGAGCTGGGCTGCCCTGTGGCTGGACACCAGGAGGCTGTGAGCTGGACTCTGAATTCTCCCGGGGCCCTGATGTGCCCGTCTGGGCCCCGGGGCCCTCCCTACAGCATCCTCTGAATGCACCCCTTCTGCGAAGCAGGATTTACAGCCTGGCTGTAACCGAGTCATTCACTCCACAAATGTCCACCATGATGTCTACACGTGATGGGCACTGCTCTAGGCAAGGGGTACATCAGGATGGAACATGACATACCCTACTGCCAGCCAACCTCCCTACCGGACAAAGCCATCATCCAACTCACCACTGTCAAACCCTGTCACTCAGCAGGTATTTATTGAGCACTTATTATGTGCCAGGCATCCTAATAAATTATCGATTTTAGGAACTGCAGTTTCCTACACAGTACAATTGATTACCGGGCATGAGCTCTGCATCCAAGCTCCCAGTTATGTGACCTTCAGTAATTATAAGACCTCACGGATCCTCAGTTTCCTCACTTGAAAATGGGGGTAAGAGTGATGGATAACCTGCCTGCCAATGCAGGAGACATGGGTTCAATCCCTGGGTGGGAAAGATCTCCTTCCTGGAGAAGGAAATGGCTGCCCACTCCAGTATTCTGGCCTGGAGAATCCCATGGATGAAGGAGACTGGTAGGCTGCAATCCACACAGTTGCAAAGAGTTGGACACAACTGAGCATGCACACACACCATTAGACACTAATAATAGTGACTTGTGGGGGTAATAACAAGCATGTATGAGGAATAAATGAGTCCATGTAAAAGCTTAGAAAAAGATATGGCACACAGCAAGCACTTGGATGTGAACAGTTTTTACTTTAATATGATCTCAAAGGTGCCAACACCTTCATATACCAAGAACTTCGAGAGTTCCTGTCCCACCCTATACAACCAATACCACAATACCACCTCTGTAGACAAGTTACTGGCAGAATGTAGTCCCAATGTCAACAACACTAACAAAGAATAAAAGATCCCCATGCAAAGTACTATATATAATCCAAAGGTTTGCTAAGGGTTAACCTCAGGAATAACCCTATAGGAATGGATATCAAAAGCTAGGCAAGGGAGGAAATATGTGCAATGCATATATTCAACAACAGATGCAGAGCTTTCAAGAAACCAATATGAAAAAGACAGGGAATTCTACAGACAAAAGAGTAAACTATCCTAACAGGCACTTCACAAAAATGAGGATACTAAAATGGCCAATCACGGAAAGGCAAATTCAGACCACAGTCCAGAATTGCTTCAGACCCACTAGAAAGAGTACAATGAAGAAAGAGGAACAACCAGAACTTTGCTACTTGCTAGTGGAAGTATAACTGTGCCACCGTTTGGCAATTTCTACCATGATTTTTCCAGTAGTCATGTGCGGATGTGAGAGTTGGACCATAAAGAAGGCTGAGCACCAAAGAACTGATGTTTTCAAACTGTGGTGCTGGAGAAGACTCTTGAGAGTCCCTTCAACAGCAAGATCAAAACAGTCAATCCTAAAGGAAATCCACCAGGAATATTTATTGGAAGGACTGAGGCCAAAGCTGAAGCTCCAATACTTTGACCACCTGATGTGATAAGAACTGACTTATTGGAAAAGACCCCGGTGCCATCAAAGATTGAGGACAGGAGGAGAAGGGAGCAACAGAGGATGAGATAGTTGGATGGCATCACTGTCAATGGACATGAGTTTGAGCAAAGTCCAGGAGATAGTGAAGGACAGGAAAGCCTGGCGTGCACGGGGTTGCAAAGAGCCGGACACAACTTGGCAACTGAACAACAAGAACTAAGACTACGATCCAGCTGTTTCATTCCTACCCAGGTACGTACCCAACAGAAACACACACGTACGTTATGCACACACGCACAGAGACATGTGTACATGCGTACGTTCACTCACCAAAGACACATTCAAACATATTCACAGGAACACGGTTTCAAACAGTCAAACTCCACACACAGCCAGAACACTCATCAGCCAGAGAACAAATAATAAACTGTGTCCTATGAATAAATGGAACAGCACACAGCCACAAGAGCAGGCGTGTGTAGTTGCATCAGCACAAAGCACGGATGAACGTCACAGACAGAAGGATGAACGGAAGCGGCTGAATGCAAGAGAGAACACACCGCGTGGCTGCTGTAGTTCAGTCGCTAAGTCGTGTCCGATTCTTTGCGACCCTGTGGACTGAAGCACGGCAGTCTTCTCTGTCCTTCATTACCTCCCTGAGTTTGCTCAAACTCATGTCCATCGAGTCGATGATGCCATCCAACTGTTTCATCCTCTGTCTCCCCCTTCTCCTCCTGCCTTCAGTCTTTGCCGGCATCAGGGTCTTTTCCAATGAGTCAGCTCTTTGCATCAGTTGGCCAAAATGCGTGATTACCTTTATATAAAGCTGAAAAGCAGGCAAAACTAATCTGTCATTTTAGCAGTCAAAATAGTGGTTACCCTTGGAAGGGCGGTCAGGAGCTGGAAAAAAGCCCAAGGCATGTTCTGGAACGAGGTCTGGTATGTTCTGTTCCTTGGCTTGACGTGGGTGCTAGTTACAGGCTGTGGGCACTTTGTGCCCAATACTTACGATTTGCTTATTTTTCTGTATGCGTATTATATGTCAGTTACAAAGTTTCCTTTAAAAAAAAAAATAGCTAATGAGAAAAAAATGAAGAACAATGGACTTTTATCCAAACGGGTTGTTGCCTCAACATCAACAGATTTCAGGGCCTACCGTCTCTGCTCACGAGACATAAAGAGACATACACATTTCTGATTGCTTTCCTATTGCCTTTTAATAAATGGCAGAAATATTACTCTACAACACTTCAAAGCTATATTAAATAAACATGTGTTTTAAAAACTCCCAATTAGTTTGCCAAGCTTGTTCTGAGACACAGTTGGAAAATGCATTTGGGTTTTTGAGATGCATGGTGAACTATGGAGTAATTTTTATGAGAAACAAGATTTTTTTTTTTTAACGAGACAGAAGTGGTAGAGATCAGGGGCTGAAGAGAATAAAGACCAAGATGACTGAGGAGACGACCCAGCTCCAAACCAGCAACCCAGGGCTTCCACATCCAGTGGCCGGCAGGGCATTGAAGTAGCTGTGGGCCCAGAAGCCAGGAAGTCCATGCAGAAGGCAGAGACTCAAAGGCCTGTTCAGGACCTGGAGCAAGATGGGAGCTAAGCGGGAAGGAGGCTTAGGGCCCGAGGCCAAAGAATGCTGGTAGATGACGATAAGCTACCAAAGAGGTTCTGTGGAGAATGAGCAACACGCCCTGACCCAGGGCAGGAAATAGTGGTTGGGTGTGGGCAGCCCTGGGTACACAAGGAAGTGACCTCAGCCGACTATGGAATAAGAGGATGTGACCCTGGGTGTGCTCAGACCTGCGGCTGGGATGAGCAAGCCAGGCTTACCCAGGGGTTCTTTCTCCCCTGGGTGTGACTCTCTAAATATACACCCAGCCATCCCTTGGATCCATTCAGATGTTAACCACCGCTGAACAGGACTCCGGAGGCTTTTGGTTTCGGCTGTCAGGGTTGCTCGCTTAGACAGATCTAGAACCTGGTTTTCAAGCCCCAAGTCATCATCCTAGTCCTTCACATGAGGATAAGGATAAGTTCAGCGAATCTGAATTCCAGGAATACCAGGGCTTGTCAGATAATCCATTCCCCAGGTGACTTCTATCAACAAAAGGAGACAGAAAGCTCAAAACAAACAAACAAACAAAAAAAACCACGGCCAAAACCAGGTAACATCCCTGGTACTGACTACACAGCATTACATTCCTCCCTGTTTGGCTTGGGACCATCCCAAAATATGCTGGTCTCCCTTGAACTGGTGGAAATTGAGTGACTGTATCAGGGGCAGGGGAACAACACCGAGAAGTGACCTGGGGCGAGAATGTCGAAGGCGCACAGGAGAGCTTCTGAGCATCTCCATGGCAGCCTGGCCTCTCTCCACGTCAGTCCTTCCCACCTCCTCGGCCAGCACCCCCTCCACCCCTTCCTCCCCGCATCTGTATCACACCTTCACTCTCTGGCATCACAAATGAAGAGTCAAGGCAGTGAAGTCACATGGGAAGAATCTTGAGGCTTGGTGGATTGTAAAAAGCCCGTGGATTCCCCACATCATGCAGAGTGAGCTAAGGTCCTCACTTTGCGGAGGACGTCTTTTGTTTCCCCATTCTAGCCTTCAGGCAGTCGTGCCGGCTGCAGGAGCATGGTGTTGGCAGACAGGCCATCGCGGGGCTGCTGAGGTATGGCAACGGGTTGGATGTCTCATCTGGGAAGCAACATCGTGTTCTCCAGGGCAATGTGTCTGTGTTTCCTGGTCTAAGAGAACTTTAGCAAGCGGAACTCAGTTCTGCAAAGCAGAGCAAGCCCCTCAGCCGCCAGAGAATGAGGGAAAACAGCTCACTCCCATGTGATGTCTGCATGGACCAGCTTCCCCGGCATGCTTCAAGTTTATCTTGGAGCTTGCACAAGCGCACCAGGCTGCACCAAGCCACCCCAGATGACCACCTGCACCCATGGGTGCTTGATGGGGGGATTCTATGGGAAACGGGGCCATATGAGGTTGAAGCAACTCCCTGGAAACAACTTCCTAAACACAATGATGAGAGGGCACTGTACGTGCCGAGAAGCCGAGAAGTCAGGGTACAAAGGGCAAAGGCAATGGCTATATAGCTCCTCCTCAAGAAGCAGGGATCTGGGTGAAATTACCTGGCAGGGCCATTTCTACAAGACCGTCTCTCCTAGACCAGGGCCTCTCAACCTCAGCACTATCGTCATTTTGGACTGGATAATTCTCTGTTGTGGGGCGGGCTGCCAGGCTCAGCGTACAGTACTTTGCTGTATCCCTGGCTTCTACCCACTGGACACCAGTAATAAATACCCCTCCTGCTCCTCAGCTGTGACAATCAAAACTGTCTCTGAACACAGCCAAGTGGCCCCTGGAGGCAAAGCTGCCCCTAGTTGAGAACCACTGCCTCGTACGGACAAATCACGTCACCAAGGCAAGACCCCAGCCCTGCTCAAAGTGTAAGCGTCCACCTTGGAGAAGGCTGAGAGATGGAGCCTGGTCATTATATCTTAGGGCATTAAGACAGCAGAGTCTCTGCCAGAGAAGCCACCACTGCCAGATCTGAGCTGGGGATGGAGGAGGTGGCCCAGGACCAGATGGTGTTGCCACCAGCAGACCTCCACCTTCAATTCCACAAAACCCACTTCCTCTCAGAGAAGGTCCACATCAGGGCAGAAGACCGAGCCAACGAAAGACAGCCCCAAGGACCAAAGAGTCTCAAAGCCCACCCACGGCCACCCCACATGGTAGTTCACTCTGGTGCCATGTACCTGGCTGAGCTCCTGGTAGGAACAGACCATCTTGGTCCCTCACAACCTTGTTCAACCAATCATCCCGGCTCTTCCCTTACCTCCACTCAACAATCTGAACCAAAAAGTGTCCTAAGATGGCCAGATGCCCTGTAAAAAACTGACCAAAGGCTGAGTGCCAAAGAATCAATGCTTTCGAACTGTGGCGCTGGAGAAGACTCTTGAGAGTCCCTTGGACAGCAAGGAGATCCAACGTGTCAATCCTAAAGGAAATCAACCCTGAATACTCACTGGAAGGACTGATGCTGAAGCTGATACTCCAATCCCTTGGCCACATGATTCAAAGAGCTGACTCACTGGAAAAGACCCTGATGCTGGGAAAGAGTGAAGGCAGGAGGAGAAGGGGACGACAGAGGATGAGATGGTTGGATGGCATCACCAACTCAATGGACACGAGTCTGAGCAAACTCCAGGAGATGGTGAAGGACAGGGAGGCCTGGCATGCTGTAGTCCGTGGGGTCACAAAGAGTCGGACGTGATGGAGTGACTGAACAACAACAAACAGGTCCTGCTCTCCAGGGCCTTGGCAATGAAGGCTGGCAACACTGGCCAAGAGGCCTAGGAAGAATGCAGGCCTAGGCAAAGGTGCTGGAGGGGGAAGTCCAGACACACGAGGCAGGGACGGACGGAAGGCCAACCCCGAGGGGTGGTGGCGGTCGAGCCAAGTGTCACAGGGCAGAGCCGGGGAGCCTGCAGGACGCGAGACAAGGAAAGACCCCGAGTAACCACAGGCTTGCCCAAGCGCAGATGGCGCTCGCTGGGCTGCTGACTGCAAATCTAGCCCGCTCGGGGCTGGGTTGGCTCACTACAGGCCGGCCCCCCACCAGCTACAGTTTTGCTAAATTTAGTGCTGTTCCCAGCACCCAAAGGACTCCACGCTTCGTGTCCATTTCAGGTTCACCCGGGGACAGACAGGAGAGGAGCAAGACTTGTCTAGAAGCGATGTGCCCTCGTGTGACCCTCTCCCTTCCCCGATGAAGTCAGGGGCCCAGGGGAGCAGAAGACGTGAGAAGCCACGGTTGAAGGTCTCCAGGGCTCTGCAAGCAGCCTCTGCCCCAGGGTGGCGCTCAGAGCGGGGGACGTGGGCACTGATGCCAGGCGGCCAGCCCACCTTCTGCCCACTCCAGCCCACCCAGGCTTCCCTCTGGGGAGTCCCAGCTGTGGTGGTGACATTGGTCCTGCTCCCTCAGACGGGAAGCTGGAGTTAATCACTAGGGGACGGTGGGTGACAGGGGCCTGGGGGAAGATGAAAATTATTTAATCAAATACTCACAGGCCCTAAAACTCAGAGGGTTCAGATAGTGGTTTCTAAACCTGGCACATTGAAATCACCTGGGAAACTTCAAAAACTACTCATGCCGGAGTCCCACTCTCCAGAGACTGTGATGTAATTGGTCCTCATGTAACGTAACTGGCCCGGGCTTTGGAAAGTTTAAAAGAGCCCCTGGTGATTTCACTGTTCAGATAAGTTTGGGAACGAGTGGGTTAAGAGCATGGCCTCTGCTTTTGGGTTGTCTCAGGTGGACTTCCGGCAAATCACTTCACCTTCCTCTGCCTCAGTTTCGGCAACATGCACAAAATACCAATGACCTCAGGATACTGCTGGGAAGACTCCGTGAGGCCGTCTACGGAAAGCACAACAACATTGGTGTGTAGTCAGTGCCCAATAAGATCAAGAATCATTATTGTTATTATAAATGATAAACAGGAGAAAACGGTGGGAACCTGAGGTCTATCTCTGTGTTATCAAGGGGTAAGAGTCTGTAGGACCGAAACTGGGGCAATTTCAAGACATGGTTGGGGAGGTAGACCCTCCGGTGACTGCACTTAGTTGGGGGACCACCCTCTCTCCCAGCCTCTGTTCCCGGGGCTCCTCCCTCCCTCCCCATCTTCCCCACTCCACATCCCACTGAGCCCCGCCACTCACAGCCAGCTCTCGCCACCCCAGAGCCCTCTCCCTCCCCAGGCCTCCCACAGAACCTCCCCCCACCACCACCACTACGCCTGTGACTTTGAACTTGATAATTTGCTGCGGTAAACAGCTACCACCCACACAAATGTGAGTCCGTGGGAAGAGTGACACGTGCTGGTCAGGTCTCCTCAAAAAGACGAGAAATTCGGGGGAGGCCCCCAGTCTCATGCTCCCTTGTGCCCTGCGGCGCCCGGCACACCCTGGACGGCCAGCTCTTGGTTAACATCTGGGAGATGGAAACGCAAACAGAGCTAACTGCAGATCCGGAGGAGCCGGGTTCGGCTCCCAGAAGAAGGCGCACCAGCACCCATTCCATCATTACAAGGACAGACCGCCACCCTGTCCCATCTCCAGAGACGGCGCCCACCGACTCCCAGGGATGTGTGTGTAAGGGCAGACGGCAGAAGGAGTGCTGGGCAAGCAACTCTGCTGCCCTGGCCTCTGGCTGCTCCCAGGCCTTCGTGAACGAGGCTACAAGTCCGGTCACTTCTGCAAGGAAGCCACCGTGATTCCCATCCCCAAGGTTCCCTCGACCCAACAAGGGCCAGGCGAAGCCCAGCTCTGCCCACAGGGCAGTCCAGAGCAGCTGGCCAGCCAACAGGCTGTAAGCCTCTTACAGATTAAAGGTCCTAATTTAAACCTCTATTTGAGGTACCACAAGTGGGTCAGCGCCCTGCAGGCCGGTCAGCACAGCTGACGGAAGGAGAAGCAAGATCCGAGAAAGGCTCCTGGCCTTTGCAGGAAAGATGGAGCCAGAGAATTACCGAGCTAAGTGGTCATTCTGAGGCGGGGAGCTGGCTCAACCCAATCTCCCAGGAATCCCCTCCCCAGACAGCCGGAACTTGAAACTCCCCTCCCAGTCCACCTGTGAAATGGAGAACCACAGGGCAAAGTAATGGGTCGGGATGGCCTTCCTCTCCCAGCCCTGACCTTGGTATGGAAACAGCTAATCAAGTCAGGAAGCCAGAGAAGAGGGCACAGGGCTGAAGACGCTGCTCCCCAGGGGGTCACACCTGTGACAGAGGGGGAGGTGGCGTCTGCTCCCACCCCTGGAGAGCTCTGCCCACCTCTCTGCCCAGCTGGCCGCAGCAGGAAACACCGGGCACAGGGAAGTGGGGGCAGGAGTGGGTGAGCAGCCACAGACGGACCTCAGATCACGCTGTGAGAGCCTGACTCTGCGGCTCTTAAAAAAAGAAAACAGCTCTCTCGCCACATCTGTCTCCATAGCGATGGCCTCTGGGGAAGCGGCCGGAACCTGCTGTCTCCCCTGAGAGCAAAGAAATCCTTCCCGCACTTGTTTCTCAAACTTGGTGGACCCTGAGCTGCCATAGGAAAGTTGACAAGGTGGCCTGGTACACGCACACACGCGTATGTATGTGCACTTGTGTGTTGCTGTTGTTCAGCTGCTAAGTCATGTCCAGCGCTTTGCGACCCCACGGACTGCAGCACGCCAGGCTTCCCTGTCCTTCACTATCTCCCTGAGCTTGCTCCAACTCATGTCCATGGAGTCAGTGATGCCATCCAACCATCTCATCCTCTGCTGCCCCCTTGTCGCACTTGTGTGCATATAGATACACACATCCGTAGATACAGACATAGATAGATACCTACATCTACATACACCACTGAAATCACTATCATGAAATCATACTCATCTTTACTACATACTATGCCATCTAATACTTCCTATTACGTTTTTTTTTTTTTTTTTTCAAATCGGTCCCAACCCACCAAATTGATTTCACCACTCATTAAGGTGTCTGGATTTGCAGTCTGAAGACCACTCAAGGGAAAACAGGAGGGGCTCTTCCTTTTGAAAGAACTTTTAAAACTCCGTCCAGACCAACCTCCCTGCAAGCAAAATCCCACAGGTGGGGGATGTGAGCAGAGGGGAGGAAGAGCCGACTTCATTAAGCCCCTTTCCTGCCGTACGCTTCGGGCAAGAGCTTCTCGCAAGACCCCCGTGTCTGTCCCTGGCTGTGCTCAAGGGGCAGACGGAGGGCTCCCTCTTCCATCCAGCAGTGCCTGCTGGTGCTGGCCAGTCTCTAACCCAGCCTGGGGCAGGGCCAATGTTCAATCAACATTGTTCTCTGAGAAAAAGCATGGCCACACCGCCCCTGAACCTCGCCCCTCCATGAGTGAGCTTACCTACCACACACAAAAGTTAACACTGTGCTGCCCATACTGGGTTTTTTTTTAACTCTCCAGACTGCCTATCTGTACAGCAGATCCACTACAAACTTCTAGAGGACAAGAAATTTGGTTGTTTAGCTTATTTTTTAATTAGGTACACAGATACTCTAGATAAGAACTTTATGATAACAGGAACAAATTTTCCCAAGATGGCCTATGAACTCTTGCCACATTCTTCCTCCAGGCAGCCTTCCATGATGGGTCAGGATTGCTAAGGAGTTCTCTCAACCCGATACATGGGTGATAAGAAACTCTAATGACTCCCTTCCACACTCACAGACCCAAGAATTGCAAAACATTGCCTCTTTATGTCTGTAATTACTGCTTAGCTGGGTATCTGGGCTGGAAACCATGTCACAGAAAAAAAAAAAATAACTAGCATAAGCATTCCATATTCTGAATTAGTAATTAAAAAAATTTTTCTTTTTTTTTTTTGGCCACGCCATAGGGCATGTGGGATCTTAGTTTCCTGACCAGAGATCAAACCCACACCCCCGGTACTGGAAGTCTGGAGTCTTAACACTGGTCCGTCAGGGAAGTCCCTGAATGAGTAAGTTGTAACAGTTAATTTTTTTTTTTTTCTATCTTCTCTCAGGTAAACTGTTTTGCCCCCTGCTCCATGGAGCAAACACGGAAACACTGAATCTCTCCACGTGAGTACACAGAGCCCCCCGCCCCTCAGCTCTCCATTGCTTCCTCAAGCTCATCAGGACCACTGTTAAGCCCGTCACTTACCAGTGCCTTCAAAACCCAGAATGCCTACATGGTACACACTCAACCAAGTCAACTCCCAAAGACTCCAGGGGGCAAAAAAAGGGGGTCTTACCCCTTTAAAGAGCTCAATAAGGACTGACGGCTCCCCAGCCTATGGCAGGAGTTTGTAACTTGGGGTCTGGGAGTCCTCTGATGGTACATGTCAAATCATGTGCTGCTGTGACTCTTCTTTCCTCCTGGAGAAAGAAACTATGGTTTCCAGGCAATTCCTAATGAGAACTGGAATATAAAGAGGTTGCTGCTGCTGCGTCGCTTCAGTCGTGTCTGACTCTGTGCGACCCCATAGACGGCAGACCACCAGGCTCCCCTGTCCCTGGGATTCTCCAGGCAAGAACACTGGAGTGGGTTGCCATTTCCTTCTCCAATGCATGAAAGTGAAAAGTGAAAGTGAAGTCGCTCAGTCGTGTCCGACTCCCAGCGACCTCATGAACCGCAGCCTACCAGGCTCCTCCGTCCATGGGATTTTCCAGGCAAAAGTACTGGAATGGGGTGCTATTGCCTTCTCCAAACCACCAAAACCAAATTCCTGGAAAGCTGGTCCAGGCTCCCCCATGGCTGGCCCACCTGGTACACGGCCCCTCACCTGGCACATGGCCCCTCACCTGGCACATGGCCCCGCTCCCAGTACACGGCCCCCCTCCTGCTACACGGCCCCCTTCCTGCTACACGGCCCCCTTCCTGGTACACGGCCCTGCTCCTGCTGCACCAGCCACCTCCTCTCAACAGGACATCTCCTTCGTCTCTGGTGGTGAAGCCCACTCCTTCAACACCCGTGCGTGCTAAGTCGCTTCAGTCGTGTCCAGCTCTGTGTGACCTTATGGACTGCAGCCTGCCAGGCTCCTCTGTCCATGGGATTCTCCAGGCAAGAATACTGGAATGGGTTGCCATTCCCTTCTCCAGGGGAATCTTCCTGACCCAGGAATTAAACCCGGGTCTCCCGTACTGCAAACCCGGGTCTCCCGCACTGCAGGCAGATTCTTTACTCTCTGAGCCACCAGGGAAGCCCATCCCAACCTCTAACAAATGCACATTTACTGAGCACCGGATGGGGATGCAGTGCAGAGCTAGGCTCTGAGGATTCAGCCATGAACAAGATGGATGAGACCCCCTGCTCCGGTTCCTCACCTCTCCTTCAAATCCCAACTCCTTCTGATTAACAGAACACTTTCTCACACTCCATGCACATCACTCTGACGCTTTGTTTTGTTTTCAGCGTGGGTGTCTGCCCCTCTCAGTAAGCAGCAGCCCCCTGAGGACGGAGCCCAGCTCGCATTCATGTTGGCATGCTCCTTCCTTTCCCATGCCCACCCCACTCCATCCGGAGACGCAGAGCCTTTCCCACAGGAGGCCCTGTACAAACGTATGTCAAACCCAGAAGCTGACGGGTTGGCTGATGGTCTAAGTACCAAAGACTAGCCCGCTAGGGATTAGCCCTGCTCACTGATGCGGGCCCAGGGCACGTGGGAGACGGTCTCTACCACAGCAGAAAGTGACCAGGGCGTCTGTGCCCAGCTGGAGCTGCAGTTCTCCGTCCAGATGCAGATCTTTTCAACTGTGATTCTGGTCACAGCAGCTGGAAAAACAGCTCCAAGCGCACGTATCCAGTTGACACACCTCCTACACTGTCAAAAACGGATGGAAAGCGAACTTGCACGAGCATTTTCCATGAATAGGTGAATGGATGGATGGAAGATACGGCACCGTGCTGCAAAGACATACCACCTCTCTCTCTAAGAAGACAGCGGGCACTGTTCACAACAGCGAGGGCACAGAAACAGCTGAACGTCCGTCAACAGACGAACCAATAAAGAAGAGGCAGCACACACACGGTGGGCTATTTCTCAACCAGAAAAGGAACAAAACGATGCCATTTGCAGTGACAAGGGTGCAACTATAGGCTGTCGTACAGACTAAAGTAAGTCAGAAAGAGAAAGATGTAGAATCTAAAATATGATGCAAATGAACCTATCTATGAAACAGTCTCAGACATAAAGAGACTTGTAGTTGTCAAGCAGGGGTAGGTAGGAGAGGAATGGGCTGGGAGTTTGGTGTTAGTAGATACAAACTCTTACACACAGTATGAATAAACAGGGTCCTACTGTAGAGCACGGAACTCTATTCAATATCCCAAGATAAACCATAATGGAAAAGAATATAAAAAGAGTGTATGCACACCATAACTGAATCACTCTGCTGTAGAATAGAAATTAACACAGCATGGTAAACCAATTATACCTCAATAAAATAAAAAAGAAGGCAGCTGGTTACTCTAGCCAGCTTGGCCATCTCTTCCAGCAATCCCAGCCATGCTCACCTCATAACTCAAAATATGCTGGTGCCTCAAGCAGCCACCATGTCTGCATCCTGGGTCTGGGCAGGAGACACAAGACATCAAAGGATGGATGGACAGGACAGACCAGTCATTGGTGTGAAAACGTCAGTCTCTCAGTCGTGTCCTGCTCTTTGTGATCCCATGGACTGTAGCCCGCCAGGCTCCTCTATCCATGGGAATTCTCCAGGCAAGAATAGAGGAATGAGTAGCCATTTCCTTCTCCAGGGGATCTTCCCGACTCAGGCATCCAACCTGGGTCTCCTGCATTGCAGGCAGATTCTTCACTGTCTGAGCCACACTTGAGTATATAGTATACCTGTGCCTGGTTAAGTAAATGTAAGGACATCCTCTTCAATTCGGTAAATGGCAGTTCTTTGTAATGAACGGCTGGGACCCTCAAGGCTCAAGACCGCACTGCCATGACTATCTCATGGCAGAGGACCTGAAAAGCAGCTCGCCCGAAGCAGAAGTGATGCTTCTTTTTAAACTGGAAAACAAGATTCCAGGACTTGCTGACCTCTTCAGTAATGAGTCAGGAGAATGTTGATTAACGGATATTATTCAAACAAACAAACATTTAATCTGTCTTTTTAAGGTACAGTGACATCTTAAAAGTGGCTAAGAAAGCATTTCCTTTTTGAAAGAGACTTATGTCACAGAAAAACTGTTTCAAAAACCAGCATTTGGAAATCACTTCCACCATTACATGGTGATGTTACCAAATTCGATGGAAGGAAGTTGTCTCTGAAACCAAGGATCTATGCACACCCATAAAACAGGATGTTCCACTTTTGTTTTTAAATCTCTCAGTGAAGTGAACGAAATACAGTGCCTCAGGGGTCTTGAATCCAGTTAAATTATAAGTTGAACCCATAATAACATCATTATAGAGAAGACTCTTTCAAAATATTGTGACTTGAACCAGACCTTCAAACTGTTTGAAGGTCTGGTTCAATTGTCATGCAAAATATGACACCAAGATATTCTGAAACAATACTACTCAATTCCATGGTTCTTACTAAAAAAAAAAAAAAGAATCATTCTTAATACATTTAATTCCTCAACAACATCAATCTACTTCTTATATGTGCCCAGCACTGTTTCCTGCCTTTGAAATATAGCAGGGAATGATACAGACAAAAATCTCTGCCCTCATAGAGCTCAGATTCCAGTGAGGAGAGAGAGAAAATCTAACAGAAGTATGTTAAATGGTAATAATACTATGGAGAAAGGGCTTCCCCAATGGTGCCAGTGGTAAAGAACCAGCCTGCCAAGGCAGGAGATGTAAAAGATGCAGGTTCAATCCCTGGGTTGGGAAGATCCCCTGGAGGAGAGAATGGCCACCCACTCCAGTACTCTTGCTTGGAGAATCCCATGGACGGAGGAGCCTGGTGGGCTACAGTCCATGGGGTCACAGAGAGTCGGACACAACACAAGCAACTTAGGACGCACGCACACACGATGGAGGAAAACCACTGTAGGGAAGAGATGCAGGGAATGCTAGCAAGGGTGCGGGGGCAGGCGGGGCGCTGGAAGGTAGAGCAGATACGAGCACAGACCCAAAGGAAGGGAGAGCCAGCTATGCGGCCATCTGGGGAAAAGCATTCCAGACGGATGGAGCAGGAGGTGCAAAGGCCCTGAAACTGGAAATGCCCGGTTTATTCGAGGAACAGCGAGGAGGCCGGTGCGGCTGGAGCAAAGTGAGAGAAGAGAAGAGCGGTAGGAGGGAATGACACAGAAGCAAAGACCACGGAGGCCTGCAGATGAACTATGGCGGCCGCCAGGCACGTCAGGACACCGAACGCATGAAACGTAGCTGGTCCAAACTGCGTGTGCCATGGGGGTGATGTAGCACAAAAAAAGAACACCAAAAAAGACATCAGAGATGAAAACGGTGTTGACATACTGGGTTAAATTATCAAAATTAATTCCACCTTTTCCCTTTTAAATTTAGCTACCAGAAAAGTGTTAAATTACGAATGTGGCCCTTCTGTGTAACTCGCTGTATTTCTACTGGACTCTGTTCATAAGTTACGGAGTCTTGTAGGCCACCCTGGGGACCATGGGTTTCACCAAAAGCAGAAGAAGCCACAGCAGGTTTTTGAGCACGGCAGGGATCCTCCCGACCACGGTGAGGACTACAGCCTGTACAGGGCAGATGAGAAGCAGGTGAGCGATGATGCTGGCCTGGACCAGGGTGATGGCAGTGGAGGCAGCTCTGACTAGTCATATCCTATGTCTGAATATATGTTACAGGCAGAGTGATGGAAATTCACTGGTGGACTGGATGAAGGACGTGAAAGAGAGAAGTGAAGCAAGACCACAGGCATTACGGATGAGTAAAACCAAGACAGGAGACTGGGGGAAGAGTACATTTACATGGAAAAATTGAGAGCTCACTGTTGGGCGTGTTAAGTATGAAATGTCTATTAACATTCAACTTGAAACGTTTTGTGGGCAGACAGACAGAACAGAACTTCAGGAGGGAGGCTGGGCTTGAGACAAAGAACTGGGCTGGGGTGCTCATCGGCACGTAGATTTTTCTTTTCATTACGGCAAATTCCAACATAGACAAAACTAGAGATAATCGTGTGATAAATCTCCAGGTACCTACCAGCCACCTTCAACCATTATCACCTCATGGTTAGTCTTGTTTATCTCACAGAATTCCTCTGGAGCAAATTCCAGGTAGCATCCATACAGGAGGTATATAACGCCACGAGTCGGGAGAGGGCCCCAAAGAGAATCAGAAGGGGGAGAGGAGAAGCCCTGGGCCTTCTAACACTGAGAAGTCAAGGAGCAGAGATGCTGAAAGGGACGGCAGATAAGACAGGTGGGAAACCAGAAACACGGTCCCTGGAAGCCAAGTGAAGAAAGAGCTCCAAGGAAAAGGGTACGAGCAGCTGGGCCAACACTGCTGGAGCTGCTGATACCAGGATGAAGACCAAGAAGGGACCACTGCATGTAGTAGATGGAGGTCACCGCTGGCCGTGGCCAGAGCACTGTTGCCCAGAGTGGTTCGGACAAGCCTGACTGGGGAGATGAGAGAAGGGGAGTGAAGGAAGCAAGGGCTGAAACCGTTTGGGGCAGTAGCTGGAAGACATGGATGGGGTCAAAGAAGCTTTTTTTTTTTTTTTATGATGGGAAAAATAGCAGCATATCAAAACGATCCAGTTAAGAGAGGAGAAACAGTGATGCCAGGAGGAGAGGGAGGTGCTGAAAGAGTGTCCTGAATACGTCTCAGGATGAAATTCAGAGTAAAGAAGAGTGGCTGCCCTCAGATAGAACTGTAAGTAGTTCACGTGGGAACACAAGACACCCAATCATTTTCACTTTTGTATTATTAGCACAGCCTTGCTGTATATAAACATGCACACACACACAACACACAAGGAAATTTGCTTAAAAGTTTTAACCAATACCAGAGGACAATCAAAATAAAGATTAATTAGAAGAAAATAAAACCGTATCACCAAAGGCTACACTATATAGCCTTCAGAAATACATATCTTGGCATATTCATATAATCGGTATTATCTTAAGTGTACAATAAAAGATCTAGAGAAGGTGAAAGTCTTTGTATCTGAGAATACATTAATTTTATGAACTAAGATTTTTTTTAAAGGCTCAGATGCTATAATTCAGGAACTGCAATATACCTGTATTTGAACTTGAAAACTGCAACAAGAATCATGAAAGTGAAAGTGAAGTCGTTCAATCGTGTCCAGCTCTTTGCGATCCCATGGACTATAGCCCACCAGGCTTCTATGTCCATGGGATTTTCCAGGCAAGAGTACAGGAGTGGGTTGCCATTTCCTTCTCCAGGGGGTCTTCCTGACCCAGGGATTGAATCCAGGTCTCCCACATTGCAGGCAGATGCTTTAGCCTCTGAGCCAACAGGGAAGCCTAAATCATGAATCATGGGCCATTCTCAAAATCAAAAGTCACAGTGTCCCAAAAAATCTGATTATTTGTCCACAGAGAATTGCAAATCAGTGAAAGGTCTTATTAGCAAGACAGGCCTGAACAGTGCTACTGAGACAACATAGCCACCCAGTGCTGGGCTGCTCGGCAGAGAACAGGAGGTTGAGAAAGCAGGGCTGATTAGGCAGGTGGCCTAATTGTTAAGGGCCAGAGCCGAAAGGTCCCCAGAAATCCAGAGGCACAGAAACACCCGACCTGCTCCAGGAACAGGCCTGCACCACGGTGTGTGCTGAGCCCCCTGACCGCTCCAAGCACCTCCCACAAGTTTCCACTCACCCCTCTACAAGCCACCAAGCCAAGCCAGCTCTCCGCATTCACTGGCTCAGCGACAAAGGCTCAGGCCCAACAGCGTCTTGCGGACGCACGCAGAGTCAGTTGGTGACACTGTCCGAATCCCCGGGCACGGCCACGGAAAGGGGACCTGATGCAGCCGCCACACCCGGGGACACCACTGATCAACCATGTGTGAGGACCACACGAGAGCACCAACACCAAGCCCGGGGACGCAGTGGATCCGTCGGACGAGCAGGGACGCCTGCGGCCACCCAGTTCAGCCGGCTGGACGGGGTCGGGGACAGCCAGCAGGCCCTCAACAGCACCCGCGTGGTCAGACTAGAAGCTCCTCGAGAGCAAAGCCGGCCTGTCTGTTCACCGCGGCGTGCCGGCTACAGTGTCCGGCACCGAGCAGACTCGCAAGAAATACTTATCAAAGGAAGGAAAAAACGACTAGTTACGTTACACCACAAAGACAAGAGGAATAATGAAGGATGCTCAAAAATCACCGATTGGAGATGGGGCGGGGCAGCTAAGTAAATCTGAACGGCAGAATTGCATAGCATTGAGCTTTCCCGAAAGAGCATCCTCTTTCCTAACAGAGACACTGAGATCGATCGTGAACGACATGAAACATGGGGACCTTGTGTGGAGCTTGATTCAGACAAAATACCAGCTGTGTTAAAAAAAAAAAAAAAAAACTGAGACAAGCAAGGGAAACGTAACAGAATGGATAATCGGTGACATTAAGAATGACTGCTTTTGCTGGGAGTGATACTACGGGAGTTATGTTTTTTTAAAATAATACTTTTTAAAAGATTCATCATGCAGTATTTATGGATGAAATGTGGTATCTTGGATCTGCTGTAAAATCTTCCAAAAGGGGAGTGAGGGATAAGGTTGATGAACGTACAAATGAAGCAGACAGGGCCATGTGTTGATTACAGGATAAAATGGAGTGACAGAACACCAAAATCACTTATGCTCTCCTTACCTTAGCAGATACATGAAAACTTCCATAGTAACTATAACCTCAAACTGCACTTACTTTCCCTGTGCCTGCCCGGTGCAGAGAAACGTGGTATTCTGGGTCATATCTGGTCATGGTCGTATCATTGGGAGGAGGCCCGCTGGTCAGATCGGACGGCCACTGCCAGCATTTTCCCCTGGGACTTACCTGCTTCGGCTCCGTGTCCGCCCTGGGCCCGCGATGCCTCCAGGCTCCCTCCCATTCTGGTTTCTCCTCTCCTGACTCCATCCTACCTTCCCTGCCACCGGCTGGTTCTTTTTTCTTCCTTAGCTCCCCGGCTTTACCCGGTCACATGGGGATGGTGACCCACCTCTTTGTCCCAGGTCATTCTCCTCCTTTCTCACAGTCCGAAGGTCAAAGGTCCCTCCTTCCCAACAGGGTCAACCCGTCTGCATCCTTTCTCCTTAACAGCACCCACATAACCAGTCTGTCCGGTTATTATTAAAGAGTCCATCTTTGCCCAGGTTTGTCACACGGGCTGCTGTGAGCTCCTGTATTGCTCCACTTACCTCCTCAGGTCCCTCCTGCTTTCCAGGACGGACACCAACAGGGCTGGGTGAGTCAGTTACAGGGACATGGGGGCCTGCGCGGATGGGTCAGCCAGTTTCAGGCCGCCAAGTGCCGAGTGCAGTGCCCACACTGGGCCACTGCAGTGAACCCGACAGACACAAATGCGCTCGCCTAAAGCTGATGATCTGGGGCAGTTCAGTTCAGTCACTCAGTCGTGTCTGACTCTTTGCGACCCCCTGGACTGCAACACGCCAGGCCTCCCATCACCAAGTCCGGGAGTTTACTCAAACTCATGTCCATTGAGTCAGTGATGCCATCCAACCATCTCATCCTCTGTTGTCCCCTTCTCCTCCCGCCTTCAATCTTTCCCAGCATCAGGGTCTTTTCAAATGATCTGGGGCAGGTCCTATTAAAATCGGTTCAACTGCCCACATACCTTCCAGACTATTCTGTGAATCCTCTAGATATCTATCCCCACCAAGCTTTGCACAATGCCCAACCCAGAACAGATCCTTAATAAATCTGTAGCAAATGAATGTTCCTCCAAGTCAGTGCACTTGTCTGAACATTTGTGGAAACCCGCGTAGTGTGGGTTCACCCTGGACTGAAAGGTATTTAAAAAGGATTTTTGATAAAGACCTTTTCTCTTTTTTCTTCAATGAGAAGAAAATGTTCCTGGGGCCTCGGGGGGAAATGTGTGTAGAGCAGGTGAGAAGTAAGACTTCTAGAGCCAGGCTTACCATTGCCGGCTAAAAGCAGCTCTGGGTGTGCTTAGCTTCTGTCTTCTTTGCTATTCTGGGTCGTCGGCTCCTGCCTCCCCTGGCCAGCCTCCTCCCTTCCAGCTGCAACGGGAATAAACCTCAGTCACCACCCGCCTGCCCCCCTCCTGCAGGGCTCTGCACACACCGTTTCCTCTCACCACCAAAGTGTCTCACTTCCTACCTCAGCCCTGAGAAGAAGCGACCAGACTGCCCTGAGGCTGCTGTTTTGTAAAAGGAAGAATTTGAAATTCATCCTGTTCCTTGCCAGGAGTTTCCCTGAGACTCCAGTTTGAGGACTGAGTCAAAAAAAGGTGGAAACTGGGACCTGAGAGGACCCAGTACGGTTGGCAGCAAGAATCCCGAGTGCTGGGATTCCAGCCTCGAGCCACCCAGGCTCACACCCCACCAACCCCAGGCGGCAGGGCCAGGCTCCGGCTGACAGACCCCGCTGGGCTGCAGACCCTCTCTGCAGACGCATCTCCAGGGCCTCCGGCCAAAAGGGCACAGTGAGGCCAGAAGCGGCAAGACAAAGGTATCAAGAGAAACACGCCGCGGGATGTGTCAGAACCTACGAGCCTCTTCTTCTCCTCACCAGACACCAGTTGGTCCACTGTCCTCTGCAGGGGCCTGAGAAATGAGTGGGGAGGTAGCTTGTCACGCCAGGGCCTCAAGCCATCCCTGACAAGGAATTCAGGCCTCTGGGCTCAAAGAAGTGTATGTGCTGGGGGATGCTGGGGCCTAGGGACAGAAAGGCTTCAGGAAAAGGGATCCAAACAGAAGGGGCTTCCAGACAGGGGAGCACTATCTTGGGGCTGACTGTAAGAACCTACTACATCAACTGCTGCCTCATCCTCTCACGGGATCACCAAGGAAGGCCCAAGGCACAATCTTCAAGAATCCTAGGAATCTGGCCATTGTAAGCACCCTCAGTGGTGACCCAAGCACTTTTCTGGTGTTCTAGGACAGCGGTGAACACTTTTTTTTCTTGCAGGGCAAGGCAGTAAAGACTTAGGCTTGCAGGTCATACAGTCTCTGTTGCGACAACTCGGCTGTACCAACGCAGCGTGGAAACAGCCATAGACATAGACAGCGGGCCTGTGTGCCAGTCAAACTTTATTTACAAAAGCAGGCATCAGCCCACAGGCCACAGCTGGCCCACTCCTGGTCACTGGGGAAAAACTACCCTTCTAGTATTTCCACACTCCCAAGAAGAACAGGGGCAACCCGCTACTTGCAGGGCTCCCACCCACCCTGGAGACAGGGACCTGCTCTAGGCACCAAGGCTCCATTTCTCCCATGCCCCCTCCCACAAGGCACCAAAGAAATCTGGGCTGCTGGTTTCAAACACCTGGTCTTCAACAGAAGACGCAGGGAAAAAACTGGACGTCCTATCTGAAGTCTTCAGAGCTGGAAGAAACTAGACCCTTAGACTAGGCCTATAGCCTGGAAAAGGAAGTGATGTGCTCACGATCATGTTGCCAGCAAAGGCCTCTGTCGAGCACTCTTATTCCTTCAGTGGTGACTGGAAATGAGCCAGAAAGAACAGCCTTGCTGGTGGAGGCTGAAGGCATATGGCGCATCTCTGTAGCACAGGGCAGGGCCTCTCAGGAATTTATAAGCGGATGGTAGAGCAAAGGTCAAGGAGAGAGCTCGGAGAGGTAAGCATACGTATCTATCTTTCCAGGACATATTCTTCTGGACACAGTTACCAGGGAGAGGAAAACTCAAACAGAAACCTGAACTTCAAAAAAGGGTGTGGTTTGGTAGGAGACGTGGGCGTTCATTAGCAGAAATCTGGTCCAGCAGTCTGGGCCGGCCCTAGTAATAAACAAGTGCCAGGCTCAAAGCCTCATCCAGCCCGAGGCCCATGTCCCAGGCCCTGGGATCTCTCTCTCCACACCTTCTCAGCAACCTCACACCTTCAAAGCTTCGTAATAATATGGTTTCCTCCAACTCTCTTCCCAGAACGGATTTCCACCGCAAATTCTCTTTGCCTGACCATCAATATTTCTACTCAGACACCCTGCTGTTGTCTTGGGCAGTGTGTCCAAAGGCAAATCAAACATGACTCCCAAGTTTGAACCTTGATTTTGCTACTTCTGTCAATCACGAAGGCTCAAAATATCAGCATCTTCTCTTGCCCATGTCCTGTGCCTAAGCCAAGAGGGCTCTGCGAACTACCTCTTCCTCCACTTTCTCGCAGGCTCCACCTTAATCTATCACTTCCAGTCTGGAATATTGCCAGTCTCCTGCCTGGAGCCCGAGTCTAGGCTTGTAACCACGCCAGCTGATCTCCCCCCGTATGCGTATCCCACCCTCATCTATCATGATCACTTCAAGGCCCAATCCTACCTGTGTCTTCCCAGTTCCCAGAACCTTACCTCACATGGGAGGCCCAAAAAAGCACTGAATGAATGAGTCCGAGCTTTCCTCGGGAGCCACGGCCACACCAGAAACCTCAGGGCCTTCCCATTTCCTACCACCACTGCGCATCCAGACCGCCACACTCTCCAGGCCTCCCATCATCGCCCCCACCCTCCTGCCCCCAGCTCCTACCATCCCAGGCACAAGCTCCATCCATCTAATCAATGCCTGACCCTCCTCGTGTGCCAGTCATTCCTGCATCCACATCGCTGCCCACGCGCTCTGCTCACCCTGCCCTGCAATGACGTCCATGCCCTTCCCCCTCCATCCAGTCCAACTCCTCCGCAACTGCCAATTATTGAGCTCTGGGGGAGATGGGGAACACAGGAAAGGGAAAGATGACCAAAAATGGGGAAGGAGGGGGCCTGATATGAACACACTGGGGTCTCTGATCCCTGGAGCCATCACTCTTCTGATAGGTTGCACATGATTAGAGAAGGAAGAGGCGGGAGGAGGAGCCAGATTTTTCCACTGAACGAAAGGCATGATTTTCATCACTGCTTCTGTTGCCCTGGTAACCAGGGACAGCCCAGTGGAGAGTACAGTAAAAGAACACCATGTTTATCTTTGCCGTCTGATCCACTTCCCTGTACACCCTTCCCTGACCATCCTCTAGCCCCAAGGCTGGCTCCAAATTTCTTAGAAGGCCACCATCATCCCATTCTTCTAGTCACTCTTGCTCAAAACCTCAATTTTTCGCTCTCTTTATCCAACCCTATGTACCGTATATTCTTCCACTGCAACATTCTGGGGGGTCATCTCACCATACCCATCTGCCATGCCAAGGAATCCCAGGAACAAAAAAGTGGCCTCAGGGAGCAAGAATGGAACTCACTCCACCAGAAGGTCCACGGGGCAAGGGGGACATGGAAGGGACAAGAACGGGAAGAAGGCCATCCGGCCAACCCCACTGGGTCAGCTCCAGACAGTTGGAGTGGGCTCTCCCAGGTCGCTTCCTACAGCCGGGATGAGCAGAGGGAGCCAGGGTGAGCATGAGGGTGTCAGTCCGCCCACGAGCTTCCACAGATGCGGACTCCCACACGGACACAGCGGCTGTGTGACCCGAGAGCGGAGACGCAGCGCTCGCCCCGGGAGATTATATAAGCGTTATATAACATGGTGGCACCAATCAGCACAGCGACGCCGCAGCTGTCAAGTGCCAGGGACGGGCCGAGAGCAGAACCAAACCCAAGGGGCTCGAGGCACAGCCCTCTGGCCGCCGATGCCAGAACAAGGCCAGGCGCTGGCCGCCGCAGCCCTGTCTCTACATGCTCCTTCCACCCCAGAGGACACAGAGGGAGACTTGCCTGGCTCCGCGTTCTTCTTCCCACGCCGGGCAGCAGGGAGGTGCGGCTGCACCCTTGCACCCTGGCCCCAGGCAGCCTCTGTCCAGCTTCCCTTCTCCCCGGGGAGCGGCCAGGGGGCCCCGGGCAGGGGAGGCGCGGGGCCAGCCGCCCCCTCCTCTCTGTCCCTGCACCACAATGTATGTGGGGAACCGGTGCTGCAGCGGCTCCGGGATTGGCTGGGCCAGCCTTCCCTCTGCCTTGTCATTTGCCGTTCCTCTAAAAAACAAAACAAACCGAAAGGGAAAGAGGAAAGAAGAAAAAAAAAAAATTAAGCATATTTGGCAAATGCCGAATCCCAAATTTTGGTCTATGGCTACAGACAAAGCTGGAAGGGGGTGGGTGTGGGGGTGGTCCTAAGGACATTACCTGCTTTCCCTACAGCTCCCACCTCCCACCATCTCCTGGCCCATCCACCACCTAGGAACTTAGTCTGCAGGCCTGGAGACTGCCGTTCCCCTCCGGACACCGCCCCCACCCCCACGTCCTTCTCCCAGCCCCCATCTCCGGAGCTGTCCCCGTGGCTGAAGCTTCCAGGAGGATGAAAGGGCATGGCGACCCGCCGCCCCCACCCCCAGCCGCTGCAGAGCGCTCAGTGCATGCGGCTCCCAGACATGCAGCGGGGAGCCCGGCCGCTGACCGCGGCCAGTTCCGGGCAGTTCTGGGCCAGGTCTTCATCCAACTCCTCTACCTGCACCGCCACACCCACTTCATTAATTTGGGGGGCGGCGGGCACCGAACAGGGACATTTGCCCAGTGGCATCTCTGGCTGCGCCTGCCTCTCCCGAGCCTAAAGCCTTCCCACCTCCTCCTCCACGCGCACCTCCGCGCCCCCCGCCCACACCGCGAAGAAGGGGCGAGAAAGAAATACGCATTAAGATCACAAGCCTTCTTCCCGCACCATCGCTCGCCCCCTCAACCACCTGTCTCTGCGCTCTCCTCCCCCACGGCCTTCCTCAACTCCGGGGCGCCCCCCCTCTGCAGCAGAGGGGGGCACCACGCCCACTGCGGAGCCCAGAAGCGGAAGGTGAGGAGTGGGCAGGGGCTCCCGGGCCGGGCCCCTGGGTGGGTGCGGGAGCTGATCATTTGCCTCCCCCGCCCTGCTGGCCCCGGGCCCCCTGAGCCCGGGGTGGTGGGGTGCCGGCCAGGGCAGAAGCCGGCCCCAGTCTGCTCCCACCCACGCGGCCAGGGCAGCTGCGGCTGGAGGCCGGCGCCGCAGCGGGGGTGGGGGCGACCCGATCGCGGTAGGCCCGGAGCATGCCCGCCCCCCCTCCCCCCAGGGCCGGGAGGGGAGCCCCCTAGCCTTGCCCGGGGCTTTGGAGACTGGCCGCAGGCCTGGCCGCCGCGCCGCTCCCACCCGATCGGCGGCCCGGCTCTTACCTCCAGCGGCCGCCCCCTCCCCGCCAGGGGCGGCACGGCCGCCTCGCCGCGCCCCGTGCGCCCTGCGGCAGGCGCTAGCTGCGCAGCGGCTCCGCATTCGGGCCCGGCGGCGGCCGCCGCTGCCCGGGCGTGAGCGAGCCCGGCCCGCCCGCGCGCCCGCGCTTCCCACGCTCCGCGCGCCGCTCTGCGCCGCCCAGCGGCCGCCGCCGGCACCGCAACCCCGCGGCCCGAGGGGGCTGCCGCAGCCCGGCCGTGCCGCGGACTGCCCCAGAACGCGGCTATGGGTTCACACGGGGCTGGGGGACCCCGCAGGCCGACCTCTCCGGCTCTAGCTTCAGCGCAGAGCGGCTCCTGCCCACCGCGTCTCCGAAGGAGGTCCCAGAGCCTCTGCGTGAGTCCCCGATTCTCCCGTCTGGCGCTCTGACCTTGCCTCCCTTATTGACCTCAAGGCGGTGGAGGCTGGTGAGCGTGGGGACCACTCGTAGAATGGAGGTGGGGCCGGGGGCAAGGGTGGGCAAAGGGAGAGAAGCCCGTGTGAGCTACCTTTTTTCCAGGGCCTTCTTGGGCCTGTCTAGAGATCCGAAGGGTGCACTGGACAGTTCTTGAAGGAGGTTTCTTTTTTGAAAACAACAGACATATGTAGATGCTTCAGTTCAGTCGCTCAGTCGTGTCTGACTCTTTGCGACCCCATGGACTGCAGCACGCCAGGCCTCCCTGTCCATCATCAACTCTCGGAGCTTACTCAAACTCATGTCCATCGAGCCATCCAACCACCTCATCCTCTGTCGTCCCTTTCTCCTCCTGCCCTCAATCTTTCCCAGCATCAGGATCTTTTCCAATGAGTCGCTTCTTCCCATCAGGTGGTCAAATTATTGGAGCTTCAGCTTCAGCATCAGTCCTTCCAGTGAATATTCAGGACTGATTTCCTTTCGATGCCTCAGACCCACCAGTGAAATAAAACCTTTTCTCTACTCTAGACCCTTCAGAGAATTGAAGGAGGGCTGTGGGCCCTCTCTCCAGAAAAGTGCACACTCATCCCTAAACGTAATTTTTACACCATCAGGGAATTCTCAGACTTGTCAAAGCTCCCTGCACCCCGGCTTAAGGTACCCTAAGACAGCAGGAGATGGGGCTGGTGACTGCGTGTGCCTGCTGCCATCTTTGCTAATGCTTTTTCTTCCTTCAGGAATACCTGCCTACTGCAATCCCACATTTATGCCTATAGACATTCCACCTCTCCTTTACAACCAGCTTGAATACCACTTCCTCCCTGGTTTTCCCATTCAGAAGTGTCTACGACCACGGCCTCCTGGGAATATGTTCTCTATGCCGTTTATGACTATTAATCCTATTCATGTGGACCTGTAGTTACTTTTGTGATTAGTTGTCTTTTCGCATCTTCTAGGTTATAAACTCTTATAGTTTCTCCCTCTGCATCTATGAAGGTGCTTTACACGGTGTGCCTTGACAGTGAAAAGTGAAAGTGAAGTCGCTCAGTCATGTTTGACTCTTTGCGGCCCCGTGGACTGTAGCCCACCAGGCTCCTCGGTCCATGGGATTCTCCAGGCAAGAATACTGGAGTGGGTTGCCATTTCCTTCTCCAGGGGAAGCTTCCTGACCCAGGGATCAAACCAAGGTCTCCTGCATTGCAGGTAGACACTTTAACCTCTGAACCACCAGGGAAGCAATAATCAAAGGGAAGCGGGGTTGAGGGAACAGGAGGTCTGCTGGAGACCCAGGGAAACCAATGCCTTTGCTCCAGAAGAACCAGATGCCCCTCATACCAGATGCTTCACCACCAACACACGTCCACACCTTGGCTGCTGGCAAGTAGAATTCTCAAGTTTGTTGTTGTTCAGTCACTCAGTCATGTCTGACTCTTCGAAACCCTGTGGACTGCAGCACACCAGGCTTCCCTGTCTTTCACCATCTCCCAGAGCTTGCTCAAACTCATGTCCATTGAGTCAGTGATGCCATCCAACCATCTCATCCTCTGTCATCCCCTTCTCCTCCTGCCTTCAATCTTTCCCAGCATCAGGGTCTCTTCTAATGAGTCGGTTCTTGGCATCCGGTGGCCAAAGTATTGGAGCTTCAGCTTTAGCATCATTCCTTCCAATGAATATTCAGGGTTGATTTCCTTAAGATTGGCTGGTTTGATTTCCTTGCAGTCCAAGGGACTCTCAGGAGTCTTCTCCAGCAACACAGTTCAAAAGCATCAGTTCTTAAGTGCTCAGCCTTCTCTATGGTCCAACTCTCACATCCGTACATGATAACTGGAAAAACCATAGTTTTCACTATTATGGACCTTTGTTGGCGAAATAATGTCTCTGCTTTTTAATATGCTGTTTAGGTTGGTCATAGCTTTTCTCCCAAGGAGCAAGCGTCTTTTAATTTCATGGCAGCAGTCACCATTCACAGCGATTTTGGAGCCCCCAAAATAAAGTCTGTCACTGTTTCCATTGTTTCCATCTATTTGCCATAAAGTGATGGGACTGGATGCCATGATTTTCATTTTCTGAATGTTGAGTTTTAAGCCAGCTTTTTCACTCTCCTCTTTCACCTTCGTCAAGAGGCTCTTTAGTTCCTCTTTGCTTTCTTCCATATGGATGGTGTCATTTGCATATCTGAGGTTATTGATATTGATCCATTGTGCCTTTTATTCCTTTTTCTTGGGGATGGTTTTGATCACTGCCTCCTGTACAATGCTATGAACCTCCATCCATAGTTCTTCAGGCGTTCTCAAGTTAGCAGGATCTTTTCATCCACTGCTTCTCCTCTGGGCAAGACAGACATAATTTACAGGTCCCTGGGTGAATTTGGGGTCCAGGCTCATGCAGGATACACCTGACAAATAGCAGATATTCTGCCCCAAATGCCCCCTTGTCAGATAAGGGAAATCTTCACTCACCAGTTGCACAGGCCAGATACAAGCTGGCATCATGCTTGACTCCTTCCCCTACCTTCCCTCCCTGCATTCACGTCCCCCATCAGTCACCATGCCCGCAGTCCGTTTCAGAGATTGCCCTTCTCTCCGTCTCCATGGCCCTGTCCCAAGCTCAGACCACCATTATTTCTTGCTTCAGTTCCTGCATCTGTCTCCATCCTAGCTGGCCTACCTGCCTCCAGTCTCACCAGGCTCAGATCCAGGCTTCACATCCCAGCCAGAAGATCTTCCAAAAATATCATCTACTTCCCTGCTGAAAGCACTCAGGCAGCTCTGCATTTATTAAGGATGAGGTCCAAAGTCCTTCACCCAGCTCTATCAGCCTCCAGGCTCTGGCCCTTGCTAACCCTCTGGCCTCCTTTCTCTCTGCTTCTCTCTCCCTCTTTGTGCTTCACTTGTACCAAATATCAAGCTCTTCCCCACATTGAGGTGAGAACCCCCTTCCCTGGTTTGTGAGGCTACGTCCTACTCATTAGGGTGTCCCAGGTAGCTCTAGTGCTAAAGAACCTGTCTGCCAATGCAGCAGGTGTAAGAGACGCGGGTTTGGCCCCTGGGTGGGGAAGATTCCCTGGAGGAGGAGATGGCAACCCACTCCAGTATTCTTGCCTGGAGAATCCCATGGACAGAGGAGCCTGGTGGGCTACAGTCCACAGGTTGCAGAGAGTCGGGCACAAGTGAAACAATTTAGCACGCACATGTGTCCTCCTCATTCTTCCAAGTTTCCCTTCTGTGTCTGTCTCCACCTATGTCACCTTGTCCTCCGCACCTGGAAATATTTGTCACAGAGACTGTTCCTCACTTAGCCGACACCCACTCTCTCTGCCACGCCGGGAGCGCTGCAGTAGAGTACTCAATGCTGGGCGCGGTACCTGGTGCCAGATAGGAGCGCAGACGTTTACTGCTTACCTGGTGAATGAAAGCTGGGAACGGGACACCCAGCCCAGACGGGGGACTCCGGGACGGACACCTTGGGGCTGCAGGGCCTGAGAGTCAGGCGTGGTGGGGCCAGGCCCACTGCTTTTGAATACTCACTGTTTACCAATGAGTTCCAATCTTTCTGAGTCTTGGATTTTTTTCTCAATTGAAAAATGGAGATAATAATGCTCTAGGTTGCTCTGAGGGTTGCCAGGTGTCTACGTAGAAGCCCTTTGTAATTTTAAAGTTCTCTCTATGTAATAGTAATATTGGATTACTTTGCTTAATCCTCTCAGTACCATTTTGACAGAGGCGACTGACATTTCCCATTTTGCATATGAGGAAGCTGACTGTGGACAATGGAAATAACTTGCCTGAGGGCACCAGCTGGTTACCAGAAACAGAAACCTGTCCCTGGGTTCCAAGTCCAGGCTCTCTCCACCACCTTACCACTGCCCCTCCCTTCTAACGTGTTGACATTCTGAGCGTCCTACAGCTAACGTATGTCCACTTAACCATTTCCAGAAGGGGTTTTTTGGGGGGTGGGGGCCAGGTTGAGGGGAAGTGTGATGAGTTGTTGGCCAAAAGTGCATTATATAACAACAGATATCCAGCAGAATTGGGTTCAGGAGGAGTTGACCTTGGAGCTGACCCTATACTCCCTATCTCTGCCCCTTCTACCACCCTAGAGGGGTAGCCTCAATTGACCGTTCCCTTTTATTATATAGTTGGACCCCCCTGCAGGACCTAAAGTTCCCAGAAGCTGGTGAGCTTCTCCTGCCTCCATATTTTCAATTTTGTATGTTAGCAACTATTTACTGAGCTCATCTGAGTGCTTCGTCACTGCCTGTGGAGTCCTGGACAAATGACTAACCCTCTCCAAGTGACAGTTTCCCCATTTTGCAAAATAGGATGGCTAATGGTCTGTCACATGGCTGATGTGAGGGTTACGATAAGACGGTGTCCTCACCCCTGCTGGTGGGCTGTTGCTGATGGAGACCCCTGCCTCCAGCCCCGCCTCTGTGTCTGGTCACCTCCATTCCAGTGCATGGGCGTGTGTGTTCGGTAACCAGGGGAGGGCGGAGGGTGGCGGAGGGGCTGGAAAGGACAGGAAAGGAGTCCCAAGGCCGTTGTGCTCCCAGGAGCATGGAGAGAGCTGCGGGACTCGGAGTCTATCTGAGCTGCTCAAGGATGACTTGTAAGTTCTTGTGCCCTTTGAGTTTGCTTGACATGGTCAGCCACTGCAGCAATGAGAGGCTTCTCTTAGCTCTTGGTGGGCAGGGGGCGTGGACCACTGAGAGCCAGAACAGAAGGGCAAGCGCTGAGTGGCTGGTGTGGTGCCCACGGCTGTAAGGGCTCGTAGGAGGCGCCTTTCTGGGCACTTCCACAAGTCCGCTGGGCTCCCCTGGTGGCACAGCGGTGAAGAATCCACCTGCCAATGCAGGAGACACAAGAGATGTGGGTTCAATCCCTGGGTGGGGAAGATCCCCTGGAAGAGGGAGTGGCAAGCCCCTCCAGTATTTTTGTCTGGAGAAGCCCGGTGGACAGAGGGTCACAAAGAGTCGGACATGACTGAGCAGCTGAGTACACAAAAGCAACTCTAGGGCACTCTAAGAATGCCACTGAAGTCATCACAACACGATGTTACAAACATAGAGAACAGAGGTGGTGCCTGGCACGTAGTAGGAACTCGGGTGTGTGAGTTCCCAGCATCAGGGCAGAGCCCCCTGCTCCGGAGTCTTCTGATAATGCTGCCTGCCTTTGCCCTAAGCATGTTTGTTTCTCACTGTGTCCGGTGCCCCAGGGAACACCCAGTGGATCTGCCCTTCACAGATCCCTGTGTGTGGTGATGGTGGTTTTTCTCTTTCAAGATGAAATCATTTTTTTTCCCTTTTCTGTTCAACAAAGACAACAGCCTTTTGGTTTTTGATAAACGTTCCCTTCATGCTAGCAGGTGGATTTGCCCTGGGCACTAAGCGCTGTGCTTTTAACACACACGCAGGCCCAGCTGTTTGAATCTGCTGCGCACTCCAGTCTTTCTTACTTCTCTTATCTTCTGCCCCCGGGGTTTGAGTTTTCTCTGCCTTGGCAGGCTGATAACATGTGGAAGGAGGAGAACAGTTTTAATTAATAGACTAATTAAGTGGTACAAGCCTTTAATAGCTGATTATAGGAAAGTCGTTCCCCACCCCCCCCCCACCAAGTGATTGATTTATTTATTGTTCTTGTGCTGCATTATGGCAAAATAGTCAGCTTCTCATTATCTTTTGGTTGGTTCCGTGGGTCTTTTCCTTCTCTCCCTCTTCATGTGTCCGTTTGCTAACGGTGGGCACAGGCGGGATGGGAAACCTTAAACCAGGGGATGAGCAGAAGCAAGGGTCAGAGTGCTGGTGCCACCCGCGTCTTGACAGCGACAGTTAGAAGGGGGATGGGAGGTAGGAGGGAAAAGATGGCAAGAATATCCTAGCCATAATTGTAAGCTTATCTCCCCAAGACCCTTCACTCATGATCCCTCCCCCTCGTAGGCCATCACTCACACGCGTCAGGGGCATTCAAAAACAGCACAGTGTGGAGTTTTAAAGAATGCACTGAAATCCAACTGCCTGAGTTCAAACCTTGCCCCTCCCACTGTCTAGCTATGTGGTCTGGGCAAGTCCCTTAACCTCACTGTGCCTCAGCCTGCTCGTTTATAAAGTAAGAATATAATCCTCGGTTCCTCCCTAGGATTGGGCATCTTTAGTGGCTCGGATGGTAAAGTATCCACCTACAAGTGCAGGATACCTGGGTTTGATCCCTGGGTTGGGAAGATTATCTGGAGAAGGAAATGGCTACCCACTCTAGTATTCTTGCCTGGAAAATTCCATGGACAGAGGAGCCTGGCAGGCTACTGTTCATGGGGTCAAATAGAGTCAGACACGACTGAGCGACTAACACTTCCAACTTTCCCTAGGATTGTCATGAGAATTAAATGAAACAAGCTAGGTAAAGCGCTTAGCACATACTAAGCCCAAGCAGATGAGCTATGCCCATCACTACTGCCTGAAGTTATTTAAATTAACTGCTACATAGAAGGGAGTTGATAAATGTTTGTAGAATAAATGAATGACTACATCATAATTTTCAAGTAGATTGTGAGTCCTTGAAGGTCAAAAGGGTGAAGAAAAGAGGAAACTGCCCATTAAATCATAATAAGAAGCTACCTGTAGTGAGTGCTGATCACGGGTTGGGCTCTGAGCTAATTGGTTTCTGTACATTCTCTCATTTAATCCTGATGTAATGTGATTTTTGCCAGCCTTCTTAGAACATGTTTTCCTTAAACAGCCCCAGCCCCCGGACCAAATTTTGTGGGCTGTCCATGTCCTCCCCAAGATTTCCAAGGATTCTTAGGGGATGGGCTGACATTTTCATGATCCTGGTTTCTTATGAATTCCTGCTCAAGCTGAATTCAAGGTTATTTCCCAGCATCCTCTTAGTCTCAGAGCAAGTCGAACTCTTCCCTTCCTTCCGTCTGGAAAGCCCCCAGAGCACAGGGCCATTTCGAGTGGAGGACTTTCACTGAAGGTCAAGAGGCAAGACAGGAAGTTATAGCACCACCTAGAGCAAGCAGTAGCTGGAACTCGCCACAGTAAATCTCCCCACCTCCCTCGCCCCTGTGCCTTCTCCCTTGGCTCTTTTGCTACCCAGAGCCCTGCTGCAGCCATTTTTCCTTCCTAAGAGCCTTCTCCTCCATGTCTCTACTGTTCTCCACCTTGCCCTGAAAACATCAGCTTCCTGTTACTTAATCACACAAATACATTTAGCTCTTTGAACAAAGGTCTCCAGTCCAGGCTGTTCTCAGTCCTGGGTCAGAGGAGCTAAGGAGATGGCGGGGTATAGAGCGGCTCAACTGCTTGTCTCAGCCGCGAAAGTTTACTGGAGTGTCCTCCTCAACAAATGAGCCACTGAGATGAGATGGCCTGAGATGGCCTCTGAGATGACTCCTGCCCCACTTAGAGTGAAGAAATATGGCAGTCCTATTTTTGCATATTTTTTTTCTTCCTGTTATACTTGTGGTCATATTGCAGGAAGGGGAACCCCTTCTAGGACCTGAGAGTGGGCTTCTAACATTCAGAGACAAACTGTCCAAGACACATGCTGACAAAGCAAGAGACTCTACTGGGAAGGGGAGCCGGGGTGGAGAGTGTGGGAGGTAAGGGAACCCAGGAGGACCGCTCCGCCACGTGACTCACAGTCTTGGGTTTTATGGTTGTGGGGTTAGTTTCCAGTTGTCTCTGGCTAATCATTCTGACTCGGTCCTTCCTAGTGGTGTGTACATGGCTCAGCCAAGATGGACTCCAGCAAAGAGGATTCTGGGAGATTGGTAGGACATATGGACTGTCGTCTCCTTTTGACCTTTCCCAGATTCTTCCAGTTGGTGGTGGCTTGTTAGGTAATACCAAGTTCCTTACCGGGACCTGCTGTCAAAATAACTCATGCAAATAAATGGTTATGGGCCAGAGTGGGTGGTGTCAGTGTTTCCCCTAACAATCATGGTAGGAGGTAGATAATATTATCTCCATTTTTTTCCAGATGAGGAATCTGGAAGTGAAAGATGTTAAAAAAAAAAAAAAAAAGTGACCCACTCAAAGTCACACAGCTCATTCAGAGCTGGACTCCCAGGGCGGGCCTGTCTGATTCCAAAGCCAGGGAGGCAGATCACGACACCGTGTGGTCACTTAATGCAGCTCAAGCTGGTCTGAGGTGGTTCTACTTCTATGGTAAAACTTTCTCAGGAAATCTTTCTGTGAGGAAGGCAATGTGGGTCATAGGAAGGTGAATTGATTGATTGAAGACCCAAGCCATTAAAACAGATTTAGAGCTAGAAATAGCTACGTATCTATAGCTTCATGTATGAGACCCAAGAGTTGTTGCTATTAATCACTGCTGAATGATTACTCTGATTGCTTCAATTTTGTTGATGCTGCACTTGCTGAATCTGCTGTGCTTTATTCAGCCTTGGGTAGGGCCTCTTCTCCAGGAAGATAAAGAAGGTTTTCTTCTGCTCATGGAGTTCTGGCTTCATATGTAAAACATCACTTTGGGAGCCCCTTCTCATCTGTGAAGGCTGGCCGGTAGCTGCAGCTCTTATAAAGAGCTCAATAAATAGCTATGGAATGAATGAAAGAAAGGCTCTTCATTCTCTTTAATTTGTCAGTTCTCTTCCCAAGGCAGGAGTTAGGCAGAAACAGACAAAGGAGCATCCATCCCAGCTGGGCAGCTGGCAGGAGCACCAAAATTGTTCTGATTCAAGAACATCCCTGGAAATGGGATGAGGCTACAGAATTTATCTGCTCTCTTCCCAGAAAGAGTCACGAATGCAGTTAGAATTCTTTAACAAGCTTCTGGGGCAGAGGCATCCAGATTTTACCACATAGTAGCAATGTGACCCCGGATTTCTCATCCCTAAAATGGGGGTTTGTTACTTATCATAAGGGTTTTTTCCCCTCAATTAAGTGTGATAATGGAAAAATTCTAGCTTTTATCCTTACTTACTCTTCAGTCTACTCTAATCTGGTTTCTGCCCTCCCACACCCTACTGATTGCTTTCACTGAGGTTACCGATCACCCCTTTGTTGAAAATTCCACTTCTCCATTGCTTGGTGGCATTTGACACTGAATAACAGAACTTTCTCCATGAAATAATCTCTTCCCTGGTTCCTTATGACCCCAGGGCCTCCTGTCATAAAATAATTTATGCAAAGGGTTACCAGCTAGAGTGGGCAGTGTCAGGCTTAACATTGGCATGTCTCCTTGACCATCCTTTTAAGTCTCCATTTGAGGCATCCTTATTAGTTATTTGTTGCTGCATAATAAATTACCCCCAAATTTAGCAGCTTAGAACAGCATCGTTTCTGAGGGTTAGGAATTTGGGAGCAGTTTAACTGAGCTGTTTTGACTTGGGCTTTCTCTTGATATGCAGTCTCACTCATTATTCATTCATGAAGATTCTCTTCCAGCTCTTCCAGCTCCCTTGCATGGCTCTGGGCAGGAGGCCTCAGTTCTGCACATGTGGACCTCTGCACAGGACTGCTGGTGATGGGGAGGTGGCTTCCCCAGGAGATCTCAGGGGTGCCATCCCATCACTTCCGCCCTTGTCACACTGCCCGACCCTGGTACAACATCAGGGAGGACCATACACCAGTATGAAGATCGGAGACAGCACTGGGGGCCAGCCTGGACACTGGCTACCATGGCAGCCTTCTTGGCTGACCCTGAAAAGTCAGTGCTCCCCGGAGTTCCATTCTGACACCCGCCTCCTCTCAATCTCCAAACACACCCTTGACAGCGTGGAACTCCCCTTCAGTTACATCTAAATTTTAAGGTCATCCAAGTCTGTGTCTCTAGCCAAGTTCCCTCTCAGAGCCTTCAGCTTGTACACTCTCTGCCTGTGTGCATGCGTGCTTAGTCGCTCAGTCTTGTCTGACTCTGAGACCCCATGGGCTGTGGCCTGCCAGGCTCCTCTGTCCATGGGATTCTCCAGGCAAGGATGCTGGAGTGGGCTGCCATTCCCTTCTCCAGGGGATCTTCCTGACCCAGGGATCGCACCCGTGTCTCCTGTGTCTCCTGCATTGCAGGCTGACTCTTTACCGGCTGAGTCACTGACCAGCCCCTCAGACACTCTCTGTTGGAGCCCAAAGGCACCTCAGAGTCCACAGATCTGGGCTCAACTCATCCTCAGCCCACGAGCTCGCTTCTCCCCCTGTGTTTCCGTCTCAAGAATGACAGTGTCCATTCCATTGTCCTACAAGAAACAGAAAATCATTTGTCGCTGCCTTTTCCCCTTTCTCTCATATCCAACCACCATGTTAAGTTTCTTTGTTTTTTCATCGTTTTTCCCATCTTTTGTTTTGAAAAATGTCAAAATATAGCAAGAGTTAAAAGGCGAGTAAAACGATCCCCTATTGACTGGATTACTTCTAGGTTCACAATTGCTGATATTTCGTGTTGGATTTGCTTTCTCTCCCTGATTCTCTTCCCTTAGGTTTATGTCTTTTCGTAGTAACATTCAGATGCTATTTGCCATTCTCTCACAGATATACAGTGTGTGTGTGTGTGTGTGTGTGTGTGTGAAGTTTCTATGTAAATACAGTGGATTTGAAAGTAAGTTACAGGGAAAGAATCTGAAAAAGAGTGGGTGTATGTGGGTATATTCTTCGTTGCATACCTGAAACTAACACAACATTGTAAATCAACTAGACTCCAATATAAAAATTAAAAATAAATAAAATGTATTGATAGATGATAAAGAAAGAAAGTTGCAGATCTTATGACACTTCATCCCTGAAGAGTTCTGCATCTGTTTCCTAAAATGTTTAGCCTTCCCGGGGACTCAGTGGTAAGGAATCCACCCGTAATATGTGAGATGCAAGTTTGATCCCTGGGTCGAACCCTGAAGTGGGAAATGGCAAGCCACTCCGGTATTCTTGCCTGGAAAATCCAATGGACAGAGGAGCCTGGCGGGCTACAGTCCATGGGGATACAAGGGAGTTGGACACGACCGAGTGACTAAACAACAAAACAGCTCCTAAGAACCATGATGCTCTTCCCCTAGTAACCACAATGCCGTTATCATTCCTGAGACCACCTTCCCCCTCTGCCTCCTTCAGGCCACGTGCTTTCCTTATCATCGCCAGTGCAGCCATCTCCTAACTAGGTCCTCTCTGATCCATGCCCCATGCTTCTGCCAGGGTGAGCGTTCCAAAATACACATCTGATTATGTCACTTCCCTTCTCGGGACCTGTCAGTAGCTCTATATTACTTTCAAAATAAAGGCAGACTTCACAAGGCATATAAGCTTTCATCATGTAGATTCATTTACAGCCGTCTTGCCCAGCACTAGAAATGTAACATGAGCTACATAAGTAACTATTCACAGAAAATTTGCTTATTTGCTTATTTTTGGCCCTGCCAGGTCTTCACAGCTGTGTGGAGGCTTCAGTAGGAGCGGCTCACAGGCCCCAGAGCTCGGGCTCAGCAGTCATGGTGCTGGGGCTTAGTCACCCTGGGGCATGCGGAATCTTCCCTGACCAGGGATCAAACCTGTGTCCCCTGCATTGGCAGGTGGATTCTTCACCGCTGGACCAGAAGAGAAGTCTGGTAACTTTACATTTTAAATGTAGCCACATTTTTCAAAGTTCTTAAAAAACAGGTGAAATGAATTTTAAAAATACATTTTATATAATCCAATATATTCAAAATCTTATCATAGCAGCATAAGCCCAACATAAGAACTATTAATGAGATGTCTTACTTTTTCTCCTAAGTCTTCAAAATCTGACCTTTATTTCATATGTACAACATATCTCAATTCAGATGCTCACTTTCCAAGGGTAAATGAAAAATGAATTCTTACCAAAATAACAAGATTATATTTAACAAAAAAAATTATGTTGTTCCAGCTGACTTAATTAAAATTAAATAAAATGGGAAGCTCTGTTCTTCCTTCACACTGGCCACATCTCAAGTGTTTAGTAGCCACAGGGGCTAGTGGATCCTGAAAAAGGGAATTCCTGAGCAGCAGTTCTCAAAGTGTGATCCAGGGTCTCCCTGAGGGTCCTCAAGACCTTTCCAAAGGGCTCTCATTAAGGTCAAAATTATTTTCATGACAATTAAACGGTATTTGCCTTCTTTCACTTTTTTTTCTCCCATCAGTATAGCACAGTGGAGTGTTCCAGAGGCCACATAACATGTAATGTGACCACAGATTGAACATAGAAACATTTAAGAGAATCAGCAGTTTGTATTAAGCAGATAGTGAAGAAATTTACCAAATTGCGAAACAAGACTTCTTCTCTCCTGACTTGCTTTTGTCTTGGAAAGTATAATTATTTTCCATTAAAATGTGTATATTTATATACTCAATGAGATGATTATTTTTAAATGAATTAATGAAAAGATTGAAATGTTCTCGGTTTTACTTTCTGATACAGTAATTATCGATGGCGAGAACTCTCACTTCTCTATGGTGTCAGATGGCTTTGAGAAGAGCTGGCCTTCAGCAGCCTGGCTCTCCAGCTTCATCGCTAGTGATTTCCTCTCCTCTCTCATACTTGTCACATGAACATCCAGCTCCAGACAAGATGAAGCAGATCCACTTTCTCCCTCTTCCTCTGGTTAAGTGCTTCCTAAAATCCCGAACATCACAGATACAACAAACATCTGAAAGGCAAAGCAAAGGCTAGGGACCTCAGGACTCAAGGAGTGACATGGCACCAAGGTGGTATCAGCAGAGACCTAGACGGGTTGCTGAACTTCTGCTCTGGTCCAGCAATAACGAGAAGCCCACCACTCCGCAAGTGTCGACGGCTGCATGGAGACCCTGGACTTTTACCCCCACCTGGTGGTAACCAGGAGGTCACCCTCCACCCCGCCCCGCCCGCCCTGGCAGAGCAGTAGGAAAGGGGCCCTGCTGAAACAGATCAGTCTCACAACACAATACCTGAAGTGTCCAAGATGCAATTTAAAATCACTCATGATGCCAAGAACCAGGAAAATTTCAACTTGAATGAGAAGAGATAATTAGCAGATGCCAACACGGAGATGACAGAGATGTTGGAATTATCTGACAAGGATTTAAAAACAACCATCATCAACATGCTTTACTGAGCAACGATAACATTGCTCAATAACTTAAAGGAACGAATAGCAAGTCTCAGCACAGAAATAAAAGGTGGAAAGAAGGATCATATCCTTTACTTGGGCCTTAAAAGCACCACTCGTGTTTCTGGGATGACCACCACTCGTGCCTGGGCCAAGGCGTCTGCCTCTTCTTAGAACACCCATCTCTCCTTTTTAAATCCTGCTTGTCCCCGGGGTCAGCTGAGATGTCACCTCCTCTGCGAGGCCTTCCTTGACTTCCATGCCCCTTCCGCCTGAAAGCTCCCCATGCCATAGCACTCACACTCAACTCCAATTATTCTGTCCTTTCTCCCTCCACACCTACCCAGTGTAAAAACTTGCCAGAGAGATTGTGTCTTATCCCAGGTGCCTGGTATAGAACCTGGCTTAAAATAAGCACTCAGAAAACTGTTGAATAAATGAATAAATCTGTGAATAAATAGAAACTCTGACTCTCTCTTTTATTGAATACATCTAAATAATGCCTGTGGTCAGGCATTAAATGCCGCACACAAACTGTGATACACATCTTTTTGGTATTTGGCTTCCCTTCATACCTCCTACTCCTCTGCCACACTGGAAAACAGTGTTTTGTTTTGTTTTCCTGGAACTTCAAAACACTTTTTATTTGTCACATACAATGGTTAATTTCTTTCTTTAAAAAATTTTTTTTTATTGGAGTAAAGTTGATTTACAATGTTGTTTCAGATGTACAGCCAGATGAATCAGTTATACATATATATATCTCCACTCTTTTTTAAAAGATTCTTTTCCCACATAGGTCATTACAGAGTGTTGAGTAGCGTTCCCTATTGAATAGGTCCCTAACGAGGACCTGTTGGGCTTCCCTGGTGGTTCAGATGGTAAAGAATCTGCCTGCAGTATGGAAGACTCAGATTCGATCCTTGGTTTGGGAAGATCCCCTGGAGAAGGGAATGGTTACACATTCCAGTATTCTTGCCTGGAAAATTCCATGGGCAGAGGAGCCTGTCGGGCTACAGTCCATGGGGTTGCAGAGTCGTACACGGCTGAGTGACTAACGCTTGCACTTCATTGTACACGGACTTGCTAGTCATCTATTTCACACAAGTGGCACTGGCACCCACTCCAGTGCTCTCGCCTGGAAAATCCCATGGACGGAGGAGCCTGGTGGGTGCAGTCCATGGGGTCCCTAAGAGTCGGACGCGGCTGAGCGACTTCACTTTCACTTTTCACTTGCATGCACTGGAGAAGGAAATGGCGACCCACTCCAGTGTTCTTGCCTGGAGAGTCCCAGGGACCGGGGAGCCTGGTGGGCTGCCGTCTGTGGGGTCGCACAGAGTCGGACACGACTGAAGCGACTTAGCAGCAGCAGTGTGTATATGTCAATCTCAGTCTCCCAATGTATCCCTCCCCGCTTCTTTCCCCTCTGGTAACCGTAAGATTGAAAACACAGTATTTTGTTTTGCTTTTTCTTTTTTGGCAGCACCATGGGGCTGGTGAGATACTAGTCCGCCAACCAGGGGTAGACTCCGCAGACCCTGCAGCGGTCAAGCAGAGTCTTAACCCCTGGACCGCCAGGGAAGGCCCAGAGGACAGCGTTCTGAAAGGATCTTGTACCTCCCTATATCCCCATCACCACACACACGTACGTATGCGTTTCTAGCAGCCTCAGACATTCCCAGCCATTTTTACAGCCCCACTCAGACATCGCCTGGCCGTGGCCAGCCAGCCCCTACTCTCCCCTGCTGGAAGGGGTCCCGCCCGCCTCTGGGACACGGCACTCCATCGAATCTTTTCTCGCCTCACTTCTCCCTCTCTGCCGTACGTTTATTTTGGCTGCGCTGGGTCTTCATTGCTACACGCGGACTTCGTGGAGTGGCAGCGGGCAGGGCCCGCTCCTTGTTATGGTGCCAGGACCCGCTGCGCTGGGTCTTCATTGCTACACGCGGACTTCGTGAGTGGCAGCGGGCAGGGCCCGCTCCTTGTTATGGTGCCAGGCCTTGTCGTTGCAGTGGTTTCTCTAGTTTCGGAGCCCAGGGCTTTGGTAGTTGGGGCCTGTGGGCTCAGCAGCTGAGGCTCACGGACTCTAGAGCCCGGCTTAGTAGTTTGGGTGCCTGGGCTTAGTTGCCCCGTGGCATGAGGAATCTTCCTGGGTCAGGGATTGAAGCCATGTCCCCCGGCATTGGCAGGCGGATTCTTAATCACCGGACTGCCAGGGAAGTTCTGCTTTGTTTTTATGTGCTTGTTTGAATGCACTTGTATTCACCCAAGATTTAAAACTCTGTGGGTTTGGGACTCCCTGGCAGTCCAGCTGTTAAGACTCCATGCTTCCACAGCAGGCGGGGGCACGAGATTGATCCCGGGTGGGGGACTAAGATCCCACCAGTAGGCGGCACCGCACGGCCTAGAAAGATCCGTGAGTTCAAACTCACGTCTTGTTCATCTTTGCCTCTGTCACCGAGTCCCTAGCATAGTCCCTTGTTACTCTCAGGGAGTTTCCATTTCTTTTTCTGAGATCATGGTACCTACGTCATAGGGGTTCTGTGGCTACTAAACCAAAAATACACTATTTAAATTTTGATACAGCATTTCAGTTTTGATACAGTCAGTATTCAATAAATGTGAGCCATGATTATTGTTATTATCATTTGAAGGAATAAATGATGGAGCAAGTCCTACCTACTCTACCTTCAGAACGTCCTTTTGAATTCCACTTCGTCTCCCTACCGCCTCTATTATCGCCCTGCTCCCAGCTGTGACCACTCTTGATCCCATCTCTGCAGTCCAATGGGCCCCAACCTTTCCGGTTTTGTGGAAGACAATTTTTCCACAGGCTGAGGAAGAGGAATGGTTTGGGGATGGTTCAAGCACGTTTCCTTTATTGGGTATATAAGTGTTCTGCATTATTATAAAGCGTTTTCAAGGGAAAAACCAGGGGGCCACTCTGTCACCAACACATATATCCAGACTTAGGACACAGTCCTCTTTTTTTCCATGAAATGAAAATCTAGAAGAAGATACATCGAGGTACATTTTTCCCCAGTGAACTATGTAACAGTCCAGGGTTAATTCTCCAGGGCTGACTGCAGGCAGAGTAGAGGGAACCAAGGTCCGGGGACTTGCTTGGCTGCCCAGACCTGGGAAAGCTCCCCCTGAGGAAATGCCCCAGACACGAAGTCCCAGACCTATCCTGACCGTGCCCTCACCAGCTTCAGGACATTGCAGGAACCCTGAGGTCCCAGCACAAGAGCAGGGAAAGCTTTGGATTCAGGACTTCTGAATTCCAGGTGATTCGGGCAAGCTACCTCCCCTCTCAGGGCCTCAATTCGTAACTATGCCATAGGTTTTTGACTTGAAAATATCTTTCAAGTGCCCTCCAATCATCACCGTCTATAATTAAATGAGCTTCAGGTGTGGAATCCTCTGGACTAGGCTGTTTGAAGGGCAGGGGCTGCAGGGGAGAGAAACCCAACATGGAGGCAATTGAACCAAACTGAGCGGTAGGAGCTCTGCATGGCCAGCAGGTGGAGCCATTGCCACACCAAGATGCTCAAACCAAAGGCGGGGGAAGTTGTGATTTCTCTAGAAAGCAATGAGTTTCTCAGGGCAAGCTGTCCAGCAACAAGAAGAACCAGTTGCCACCACATGCTGTCCCCTAAACACACACACACACAAACACACACACACACACGGCTTGCTCCCAAAGCCTACACATTCTGACAAACTCAGGGTAATGTACTGTTACAGGTTGCTGAGCCTGAGGCTGACAGCATATTGAAAAGCAGAGATATGCCTTTGCCAACAAAGTCCATCTAGTCAAGGCTGTGGTTTTTCCAGTGGTCATGTATGGACGTGAGAGTTGGACTATAAAGAAAGCTGAGCACCGAAGAATTGATGCTTTTGAACTGTGGTGTTGGAGAAGACTCTTGAGAGTCCCTTGGACCACAAGGAGATCCAACCAGTCCATCCTATAGGAAATCAGTCCTGAATATTCATTGAAGGACTGATGTTGATGCTGAAACTCCAATACTTTGGCCGCCTGATGTGAAGAACTGACTCATGGGAAACGGCCCTGATGCTGAGAAAGATTGAAGGCAAGAGGAGAAGGGGACGACAGAGGATGAGATGGGTGGATGGCATCCAACGACTCAATGGACATGAGTTTGAATAAACTCCGGGAGTTGGTGATGGACAGGGAAGCCTGGCGTGCTGCAGTCTGTGGGGTCGCAAAGTTGGACACGACAGTGATTGAGCTGAACTGAGCCTGAGGCTGAAGGAGTTTCAAAGACCCAGCTGCCTTTTCTTCCCCTGGTTTCCCGGGAGTCTGTACCCTGTACCACCAGTCTTACTTGGCCAGACTCTCCTCCAGTCAGTCTCAGGGCAGGATGTGTGACCGGACAGAGGCCAGCCTGACTTTTTTTAATTAACATCTTCCCTTTCTCCAACCCTCAGCCGTCACCTTCTAGGGAAACCTCAAGACTTCCTCCCTTTGCCTCCCCGAGTCCTGGGGAGAAACGTCTGGTTAGAGCAGTGGGAGAAAAGCAAGGGGGAAGTGGGGTGGGGGGGATTGCTGCTGAGGGGAAAGGTCTGGCCTGGGCCAGATAAGCCTGGAAGGATCCTTTGTTTGACCCCAACCGCCACTGCCATTGTTGACACACTTGGGAACCTTTCCTGAAGGTCCTGATTGTCCGACAGCTCCCCTTCCCCCACTTCCTATGGGCTTGGGTGGAGTGGGGGTGTCTGGGCTCTGCGGGTGGGGGGGCGCTTACAGACAGTTTTGCAGTTAGGCTGCTGTCTTAATGCAGAGGTGGAAGCCACCCCCTCCAGGGGCTGGCAGCCAGATCTCTTAGAGAGACGTTCCCACACTGTCCCTCCCTGTTGTGCTCGCAGCTGGGGGCAGGGATGGTGTGACAGCTGAGGGTTCACAGGCCCTGGTTCCTTCCCGTAGTCTGGCATCTTTTGCATATGTACCTCTTCTCAGAAGGTGTTCACGAAGGGTGTGGCTTCCAAGTTGTAGGCATTCTCTCTGCTTTTCTTTCTGCAACTAGGAGTATCAGCTTCCCTGAGAGCATTCCTGTCTTCCCCCAGAGAGGGGAGCAGTCAGTAGGCCCAGACGAAAGGCAGCATCCTGCTTGGTACCCTAAGATGGCCAGCCCCACCCTCCATGTCCCGGCATGGTCCCCTTAGGTCTCGTGGGGAGACCTCTGCTCTGGTCTTCAGACACACCCAGCTGGCACAGAACACAGAACAGATGTGTTTCAGGATCACTTTAATTACATATTTACACACAGCATGTTTTATTCAGAAAAACAAAACAAAAAATCCACCCCATCTTCCTATCTCTGGAAAGTTCTATTTCCAACCGTCATTGAAACCAGGATCCCTTTTCACCCTTCTGGAAAAAGAAGAAAAAAAAACCCAAGGACCTGGGTCACCTGCAGAAAAGAGTCTGCTGGGAGACTGAGGCCACAGCTCAACCCAGGAGTCAGGGAGAGGCAGCAGGAGGCCGTCGAGACAGAGGTGAAGGCCAGAACCTAGCCTCAGAGCAGAAGGCTTCCTTCGAAGCTCACGGGTCAAGAGGCCTGGCTCAGAGATCTGGTCCCATGGTCCTGTCCACTCTGACCCTCTGGCAGAGACAGCAGCCCCAGCAGAGGCTCTCTGTGGCCCTGCAGAGACCGGGACCAAGCTGTGTGTCCACACCCCTCTGCCCTATGAGTGGGAACCCGTGGGTCCGCACGTATCCCTACCAGATCCTCCAAACACACAGACTCTGGACCTTGTTCTAAAACTTGGGAGTCTGGTTCCAGGCTCAGCCAGAAAAGCTGTACAGGCCTCAGTCTACAGAGGCGGTGGTGGGGGCGGGGGGTGGTTTACCTGTGGAGCTCGGGGAACTTAGAGAGCAAGAGAGGAGCTGATGAGCAAACGCTCAGTGCCTCAGAGTGGGGAATAACAGAGACGGGTTAAGACGGCATGGCTGTATCATTACGAAGGGGCAAGTGCGAGGGATTGCTGTGGTGTTCTTAAGTAGAGAAAGAAAAATACAAGGAAGAAACAGGAAAAGGTAACACCTCTTGGGACGAAATCACAGTCCAGAAAAGCTCCTGCTTTCCCCTGGGAGTTCCTATAATGATGCAGAGAGGAGGGGGAGGAAAGGGGCCCCTGCGTGGAAGCTGCAAGACCATCTGCCTCCCCCACCCCCCACCCCCGAGGAGCTTCTCAGCATCTTGGCTGTATGCATCACACCTTTCCTCAGAATAGCCCAGCGGTGGGTGCAGGGAGCTGAACGCGTTGAGGGCAGGAGGACCCCTTGGCCTGGTACAGGGCGGGGCTCCGGGGACGGCTTCCGTGGGTGTGTGCGCTGGGAAAGGGGGGATGGTGAGGGGGCGCCGCTCCAGCGCAGAGGCCGCATGCGCTCAGACCCAGGGAGGGGCTCCTCCCCCGGATCCCTCCCGGCCTCACCCCTCCCCAGCCACGTCACAGTTCGGTATCAGCCACCACACGTTGTCTCGCTGAATGGCCGTTTCTGGAGGTGGCCTGGCCGGTGCCATTCTCCTGAGCCCCTCGATTCACAATGGCCTTTCCCTGAGCCTCGGGGGAGGCCTCAGGGCCTGAGCTATAGCCCTGGCCTCCACCGTTCTCCACGTAATAAGGGTCTTCGCCCTGGATGGTGTATAAATAAAGGAGCATTATCTCGTAAGCATGGGAGCCAGATGAGGGGGAGGGGGGAGGCAGAGGAGGGGGAGGGGGCTGCAGCTGCGTGTGCAGACTCCTTTCTTCCTGAAGAGCGCTCAGGGTTCCAGCTCCTAGAGGAGAAAGGACAGAGGAGAGGCGCCCACAGTGCCACGGCAGCTCGAGAGCCAACTCGCGCCAGGAACTGGGCCGTCCCCAGAGGAGGCCAGGGGCCAACAGCCAAACCCTCCTCTAGACCACTTCAGGAGTCGAGTTTCCTTCCACATGTCCCCTTCTTTTGAGACACTGGGTACCCATGGGCCTTTAATATGCTTGCAAAGAAGTGGCTGCTTTAGCTGTTCTGGTTTGTCCCCAGCTAAACTATCCCAGGGAAAACAATAAATAGATGACACAAACCATCTGTTACCATGGTGGGGGGGGGGGCGGCAAGGTCCCAGTTCACGCCCCCCTCCCCAGTCTACTATATATTGTTCTGACTTGTCCACAGATACAGTAATGTGCATGCACACATTCCTGTGTGAGGCCACAGAAGTGCCTCTTCCGGTATTTCTCCTCCCCTTGCGTGACATTCATGGACCTCCCCAGGAGACCTGGCTTCATCATTTGCTTTGCCCTGGAGCCCAGAACTGACCAGCCTTTCTCCTGTTGGGCTCCAGCTGCGGCGCTTCATCAGGAAATAGCACGTGGTGATCAAGATGGCCAGCAGGATCCCCGAGGTGACCAGCGCAATCAAGGTCTTCCGGGAGTAGCTCTGGTGGCTGCTGACAGCTTCTTCAGAGATGCCCTGGATGCCCATCTTGAAGAGAAGCCATAGAAAAGTGAGCCTTCCACTTGTGGAATGTGGGTTCTAGAAGAGGAGCCCAGCCCATGCTAGATGCCTCTGTGTGACTCAACACTGAATACACCCAAGAAGACATAGACCTCGGGGATTTTCTAAATAGGACTTAAGACTGGTATCTCTTCATTAAGCTGAACTGTAAAATTTCGTTTCAAAGATAGAAGGGCAAAGACCGTTGGAGAAGGGTGGAGAGCTAGGAAGGGTAGGTAGATACTTTCTCCCCTGAGACCCCTCATCTCTGCAAACTTACCTCTCTCAGGTCAGACTGGTGCCTTTTCAGAAGTTTGATCTTGCTGGAACTTTCTGGAATGAGAAATGGAGTTTGCTGCATCTAGAAGCTGGAACAGCTCGTCCTGCGCTGTTCTAGAAGAGGCTCTGACAGTGAGGATAGATCTCAGGAGGGTCTTTCCCAGCCTCAGCACGGCCCTGCTCCCTGGCACCTGTGCCCTCTGAGATGCGATGCCTGGTCTCTACCCAGCATCCTCTAACCCCAGCCCGTTTCCCCCTCTAGACCTCAGCACAGCCCTGTCCCTTACCTGTCCTGTTGGTCAGGACCAGCAGCAGGCACTGAGGCCTCACCTCAGACTGGGCCAGGAGCAAGGAGCACACCTCGGCCTGTTCCTCCTGACACAGGACTCGGGTCAGTTTCTCTTCATTGTTCTTCTTAAACTCCTCCTGGGACAACAGAGAAAAGTGGTGAGCAGGACATGAGGCCGCTGGTATCCTCTGCACTGTATCCAGAGTCTCAGGCAATGATTCGGATTAAAGTCCCACTGTTACCCTCAAAACAAAAAGAATCCTTCCCACCCCCCCTAAAATTCCAAGTGAAAAAAAAAAAAAAAAACTTGCAAACTTCATAGTGCAAAAACACAATAAGAAAAAAAAAACAAAACTCCAAAATTTTCCAAGACCAAAAGGTGGTCTTAGTTGGCACTCTATGATGTCAGAGAACAAATTTAGGAACCATTACCTTATTGAAGGATTGCCCATGTAAAGCTACACTATCCAAATTAAGTTCAAAAGAAATCACCAATAACACAAAAGATTAACAGTGCAATACAAATGAAGATAAAACCCTCTGTTTCAAGGCTGTAAGAGGCCCAGATATTGAAGGAAAAGCCAAGGGAGGTGAGGAGTAGAGAAGAAATTTATGACTATAGATGCAATGGGATCCTCGTCCCTTCTCTCTTAGTCTCCAAGGGGTCTCACAGACAGCATGGCTCAAATTCAAGTGGGGCTCTTGTCTAGTCTTCCATTCCCTGTCCCCACTAGAGACACGGAACCCAGTTTCACATGAGGTAGACAGGTCGCTCCAGGTTGCTGACTGACTGGTCCATGAGAGTCAGACGCTCAGACTCAGAAGACAGACTCTGACAATTCTTCAACAGTATAGTCTCAGGAAAGGGATAAATTAGAAGCCCTGGCTGTTCCCCCTCCTCAGTCTTCTAGGATTTATTCCAGCAGCCTCCGAAGGGAGTGGCCTGCTCTACCCAGAAAAAGAATCAAAACCAAGACACTCTCCACTGTCCGGATGGCAGATGGCGGGGGAGGAAATGCCTGAGCAACTCTGACAGCTTTCCTGTGAGGGGAAAACTGCTGGGGCGTGTGAGGGGCATCAGAGCTGAGCCTCCGTGGAGGAGAAAGCTTCCTGTTTGCGGAGCAGTGCTGCTCCGAGGGCAAGGCCACAGGGCCCTCCCAGCTTGGCAAGCAGCCTGGGTATTTTCCTATTGCTGTGGCCCAAGGCAGTAAAACCCAGGCTCCTTTGCTCCTGCACAAGGCAAGGTCAAGATTGGCCTCACGTCCCAGCTTTCTTCTGCCAGCTGGAATTCGAGGCTTTGGGGAGGCCAGACAGCAGGGCGAGCTAACCTCTGGATCACAGAAGAGAGGAATCCAGCGGGAACCTTAGAAGGGCCCCAAGAGCCAAGGTTACAGAGAGATGAGTCCTCAGGCCATGGCTCCTTCTCCCTTGGGAGAAGGACAGATGAGGCAGGTCTCCAGGGAAGTCCCAGGATAGGAGCTCCTCACAATAGCATTTGCTGTGGGGAGTCTGGGCACCACACTGGGTGTGGTCAGCAGTCTCCTTCTTCTCTGGGCTCGTGTCCCCTCAGACTTGCCTTGCTCCCCCGTGAGCAGCTTCTGGAGGAGGAGGAGGGAAGTCCCTGCCTGGATGACTCTGGGCTTGTAAGGTATCTCTGGCTGACATGTGTCTCGCTCCCGAGAGAGGCAGGGGGACGGGGCACAATCGAAACAAGCCCAACAAGGAGGCACCTCCTCCGTGTGCTGAGTCCTAAGAAGCTCCGCCTCGATCAGACTCAGCTGTTCTGATGGTGGTCAGGACTGCGTGAATCCCTCTGTGCGTGCGTCGTGTGTGGTGGGTGTGTGTGTGTGTGGAGCGGGGCTAGCAATGAATTCCATGTGGTCGGAGCTGTTGGTATGTACACACGGCCATGAAGATAGACACGGCTTCCTGTGTCTCAGGCAGTGGTTCTAAGTGCTTTCTGCATGTTGACTCACTTAGGTTTCACACAACTCTATGAGATGGATACTGTTATTCTCCCCATTTTATAGATGAAGAAACTGAGGCACAAAGAGACTTCAGAGTTGATAGTCACATGGTAAGAACCCTAAGAGAGGCACAATGGTGCTGTGGACATGTACAGGAGAGCAAGCACACGCCTGCTTCGGGGTTATCAGAAACATCTCGAAATAGGCCTCACAGAATGGACAGAATGTATGCAGGAGAAGCTGGGGAAGGGCCTTGGGAGTGTGGGTGCCACCCTGAGGAAGCCCAGGTGTGTATGAGCCTGCAGCCTTCACAGAACGGGTTGCCCCAGGAATGAAGCACATGGCCTTTCCCCTTGGAATTTCATCCTTCAAGACTCGCTTCCACCTCCCCTCCTCCAAGAAGCCAGTCCCCGTCTTCCAGCAGACTGCTCTGCTATTTACTAGATTCTTTGCAAGTCATACAGCTCATCTGAGTGTGAGGCTCCTCAGCTGAAGACTCAGTAGGGGTGGTGACTGAAGAGCTGCTCTGTGAAGAGTGTCTGACAAGGTGCTTGGAACCAAGTGGGCACGGGATAAATGGCAGCTGTTCTGAAGCAACACCTCCTAGACCGTATTGTCTAGAATCTGCACATCGATGTTTAATCACATTCTGCCTTACTGCTATTATCATTTCTCTGTGACTAGATTGTAAGGCCTCTTAGTTGGGGGCGGGGAGGGGGATGTGGGTGGACATTAAATAATTTTGAACCCAGACTGCACAAAGCATAGCACCAGAAAAACAAGAACTCAGTGAACTCTTGTTCATCTTAACGTCCCAAGTGGTTTGACTTCCACACGGGGGCCCTCCGCCCCTTGCTTAGTTTCTTGGACTCGATTCAGGGGAATAACAGTGGCCAGCCAGCCTCCCTCCTACTCTGGAATCCAGCAGCATCAGTGAATTGTGTCTGAGCCTGGACAGAAGCAGGTGGATCCTGAACAAAGCACAATGCGCCTCCGGACGCTTGAAATAAACATCCTCCCCCAAGAGAGGCTGCAGGCAGGCATCATGGGACAGTGGGCAGGAGGAAGCCACAGCCTCACCATGTTGCTCGTGGGAATCAGACTGGTGGACCATTAGCTAGCACATGATATTTTATAAAAACAATTATCATCATCATCATAATAAAACCACCTAAGTTTTCTAAAGCAGCATTCTCAAACTTTGCAAAGACTCTCGGCATGTTAAAGAAGCACATTAAATATTGGAGTCGGGGGAGAGAGGGACAGGTATTTTTCTCAACTTTAAGATATTACTCAATCTTAAAACTCTAGAATCAGTCACCTCTCTCTCTCCCTTCCTCCCCCTCTCTCAGTATTTTATTGACTTTGGTGTAAGCTTGACAATGCAGCTAAAATCCCTCTTTTCATATAGAGACTGGAATAATTAAAGGACAAGTCACACAGGTGGGCAGCTGACCAAAAGTCAGGGTGTGCCAGATCTCAGATTCTTTCCAGAAGACACTCTGTCTTCATCCGTCCCCCATCTGCAACTTATTTTTCCTGCATGGAAACTGACCTGTACTGTTTGAGCGGAGGGCAAGGAAGACACGGCTGGGGGACATTACCTGGAGGCAGCCTGCCCAATGAAGTAAATGGGAGCACACGGCGGGTGTGAGCTAGCTGAGCAAATATCACCTCTGCTTATAAACACAGGTGGTTCTGAAGAAAGGCAGTTCCGAAAGACAAATTGGAGGGCAAAGGACTTGAATAGAGATTTCTCCAGAGAAGATACACAAACAGTTAGTGAGCACATGAAAGGAAGCTCAGCATCATTAATCATTAGGAAATGGCAATCAGATGCACCTCACATCCAATCAGACGGCTGCTATCAAAAAACCGAAAATAATGAGTGCTGGTGAGGATGAGGAGAAACTGGAACGTCTGTGTCCCATTGGTGAGAACATAAGGTGGTGCAGCTATTATGGAAAACAGTATGGTGATTCCTCAAAATTTTAAAAATAGAGTTACCATATGATCCAGCAATTCCATTTCTGGATATATACCAAAAGAAATGAAATAAGAGTGTTGAGATCTCTGAGCAAACATGTTCATAACAGCATTATTAACCATAAGCCAAAAGGGGGAAGCGACCCAAGTGTTCATAGGTGAATGAATGAATAAAATTGGACATGAACATACAACGGAATATTATTCAGCCTTAAAAAAGAAAATTCTGACACATGCTACATCATGGATGAACCTTGAGGACATTAGACTAAGTGATTATATATCAGTCACAAAAAGATAAATACTACATGATTCCACTCATATGAGGTACCTAGAATAACCAAATTCCTAGAGATAGAAAGAACAGTGGTTATCAGGGAGAAGGAGGAGGCGGGGGGAAAGGGAAGTTGTTTAATGGGTGGAGAGTTTCAGTTCTGGAAGATGAAATGAGTTCCTAACATTGATCATACAACAGGGTGAATGTACTCAACAGTACTGAACTGCACATTTAAAATGGTAAATTTCATGTTATATATATTTTACCACCATTAAAATGACTCCTTGGTAGATTCCCCTGGATAAATAGATATGAAATAAGAGAATAAGGGCTTCCCTGGCAGCTCAGCTGGTAAAGAAGACGGTAAAGAGTCTATCTGCAATGTGGGAGACCTAGGTTCGATCCCCGGCTGGGGAAGATCCCCTGAAGAGGGGAATGGCAACCCACTACAGTATTCTTGCCTGGAAAATCCCATGGATGGAGGAGCCTGGCAAGCCCAGTCCATGGGGTTGCAAAGAGTCGGACAGGACTGAGCAACTCACACACACATAAGAGAATAAAGTAAGCTTACATTCTGAAAACTATGTGGGAAATCACAACCACCAAAAAGTAAATTAACCTGACGTTGCAGCAGAGAGAATGAATGTCAGACGTGGGTGACACGTTCTGCTAATGAGGCTCCTGAGATGTAGTACCAGCTGCTTGACAAGAGTATGGGATTACCGTCCTCTGGCTGACATAGGTGACCTCTATCTAGAGGTGAAGCACAGGAGCAAAAGGAGAGTAGCTGGGATAGAAATGTCTACAGAATGCATGTACAGAAGACAGGCCCAGTGATCCCCATAGCAAGAGCCAGCAGACTGGATCCTTACTGTCTACCAGTGTAAAATGAGTGTCTGGAGAGCTGAGAACAATGCTTATTTCTGTTATGGGAGCATATTAGATGGAAGAGCATGACAGCATTACATAAGTACTTGAGGGTGTGATGTTAGGGGGACCCACGTCCTTCATGCTTCTCATTAGGCCTGAGTTTCCCCTCGATGAGAACCAGGGCCATAAGGTCCTCTGACGGCCAACGTACGAAAGCAACCTAAGGAAAATTAGGAGGCACCACACCACGGTGGGGGAGAGGCTGATTATCAGAGAAGCATGCAGTAGGACTCATGGAAAAGGAATCTGGGGAACAGGAGCTGTGGCCCACAACTCTGGAAGAAGGACTGCTGACTGAGGGAAAGAGGAGGCAATGCTACCTGAGGGCTGGGGAAGAGGAACCCCCAGGGAGTCAGGGGTCAACAGAGGCGGAAGGAAAGGGAAAAAAACCAGCACTGCATAGGCGCTGTTATTGAGTTGATTCATCACGGGCAGCGCAGAAGCCTTCTTTAGGATATTGGAGGAATTACTATCTTTCCACATCCCCACTGGCAGATTCTCCCCAAATTACAGTAGAGTGCGGATCTTTTCAGCTGTGGCACAAAGTAGATTAGACAGTAAAGGCCTCAGAGAGAGAGAGAGACTGCAGCACAGTAAAAGCAGTTATTTCTGGAGTAGCAGTAAGTTTCTGGCACTTATCTGGTACGATGACCCTCATTAAACGTGAACTTTGAAGAGCAGTGGACAGACATTTAGAATAAATTGTCTGCGATTAGCTCTAAATCGTTTGTACGAAGAATTAGTATTCTGGCACAGACCACCGCAACGCACAGGAAAATAAGTGCTCAGCCAAGATAATACAGAGAGAGAAGATGATCATTTTTCTTGGCTATAATTAGCAAACTGTTGGGCAAAAAAAAAATGTTTTTTAAATGAGTGGAGTTGAAAATCAGCATCAGAAACACACAGAATCTTAACATGTACACACTGTATATTCATGCTTAGCTGTTTTACAAGTTGCACTTAGCTATTCCCATTGCGTGAACCTATGTCTTCCAAATTTCTGTTGTTTTTTTAAAATTGTAAGTTAAATAATTTTCTTAGGTATTATTTTAGAAGACCTGTGAGTTAGAATGACCCAACTGATAATCACAAGATACCAACAGTCAAAATGGACAAAAATAAGTAACATAACATCCTCTACAAACTACAGTATTTACCCAGACTCTTTCCAATACATGCATGTCACACGTCATATATATGGTTCCCTGAAATGGATTCCCAACTTGTAAGAGCATGCTTTTTATCTATAAGTAAATACCATTCTTCCTATCATCCTTTCTTTCATCCAGGAAATTGTTACTGGCAGGAAACTGGATTTACTGAAACAAAGCAAGGAGATCTGCTATCATCATTAAAAATTAATACAATACTGTACAGTTTGCCATGGAATAAGACATGAAACTGAAAGAGGCATAACTACTAAAAAGAAAAACAAAACCAACATATTATAAGAAATGACAAGATGGTTTACCTTAAAAATGAAAAATAATCATTAAAAAAAATCTCCTGGAATTAATAAGCATGTTAAAGAAAATGGCTAGACCCAAGATAAATATGATAAACTCAATGAACTTTCTAATATACAAGAAACAATCAACTGGACTATATTGTGGAAAATCTATATAATAAACAAATCTTAAGAAATACATAAAACCTACAGTAAAAAACATTTTAAAAATTAAAAAAATAAAAAGACACAGAACAATACCAGAGGAAAATCAGGAAAAAATGGTGAGGTTTTGCAGAGGTTCCAATTAAAATTTTAATGGTTTTGTGGGGTTTTTGACTTCTTGTTTCTAAAATTTTTCTAAAAACAGATGAAAAATGCCTTATACACAGGTCTTTGTATAGCAGAGACCCACTTGGCTAGATATTGAAAGTGTTGATGTATAAAAGTGTAAGGGCTTCCCTGGTAGCTCAGCTGGTAAAGAATCCACCTCCAGTGCAGGAGATCCCGGTCCAATTCCTGGGTCGGGAAGATCCCCTGGAGAAGGGATAGGCTACCTACTCCAGCATTCTTGGGCTTCCCTGCTGGATCAGGCAGTAAAGAATCCTGCAATGTGGGAGACCTGGGTTTGATCCCTGGGTTGGGAAGATCCCCTGAAGAAGGGCATGCAACCCACTCCAGTGTTCTTGCCTGGAGAATCCCCATGAACAGAGGAGCCTGGTGGGCTGCAGTCCATGGGGTCGCAAAGAGTTGGACATGACTGAGCAACTAAGCACAGCACAGGGCACATAAAAACTTAACACAAACTAAAGGAAGAATTCCAGTCAATAAAGGAGAGAATCGTTGACTAAATAATGCTAGGGGAACTGGTTACACGGAGAATGAAGCATTTACAGCAAAAAATTCTCTCTATATTAAAGAGTCACGTGAAAATAATTATAAATTGATTTTTTAAGTGACTAGTTTATATTTCCTGTAGGACTTTCTTAACATAAAAGCAAACCTAAATCGGACTATATATTACAATATGCATGTGTGCGTGCTCAGTCATATCCAACTATTTGCAACGCTATGGACTGTAGCCTACCAGGCTCCTCTGTCCATGGGATTTTCCAGACAAGAATACTGGAGTGGGCTGCCGTTTCCTCCTCCAGGGGAATCTTCCCAACTCAGGGATGGAACCCATGTCACCTGCATGGGCAAGCAGATTCTTAACCACTGAGTACCTGAGAAGCCTATATAGTACAATAGAGGAGGGGGGAAAGTAAATTTAAATAAAATCATCTTTGCCTTCTTTGTCCACCAGATGGGGCCTCTTACTCCCTAAATGTAAAGCTCAATATTCAAAGCAGCCTGTCCATGTTAAACTGCCCCTGCCTCTACCCAACTTGGTCCTTCCAATACTCACCTTAAGAAGGTTCAGAAGTAATTTTGGGAGGAGAGGGAGCGGGGTGGAATGGGCAGAAGGGTTTGACTTACACAGCTGGAGGTCTCATTTAGCTTCAGGCAGATGCTGTGGGCCAATTTCACTTCTTTGACTCTGGAACATTTTATTTCATTCTGTATTAAAAAAAAAGTAAATAAGTCAGCATCATTTCTTCCCCATCTCTTTTCTGGTTTGATTTCTATGACATAGTTTTTAAAGAGGCTTTTAAAAAAGGAAATTTAAACATGTTGTTAGGAGACTAGAAAGTTATAAGACATACTCTTCCTTCACCTCACTTCTTAACACATCGGATAGTCAAAACTTTAGTTACTAGCCTGGGCTTGCAGGCAAGTAGCTATTTGCAATCTTGGTAAACATTGGCTTGGATGCGGCCGAAATGGAAGAGGGTAGGATCTTTCCCCTTGGAGCTGTTTTCCCGCCAGCGAATTACACACTTGCAGGGGAACAGATAATGAGGTGGCCAGGCAGACTCTGGTGACACTCATTTTCCTCTTGGGCCCTGGGACTCTCTAGATTTCTATTCTGGCTCCCTTAAAAGCAGAAACCAGGTCTCCCATGCCTGCTGGCAGGCTCCACACCCTCACATTTTCTACTCTTCCTGCTGAAAGCTGTTGATAGCCACAAGCCCCAAGACTGAACAAGGCAGTTTGAGCTCAACACCCCTAGTCTTCTTAGCTCCTCACTGCCTCTCTACACCTGGCATACCACCAAACCCTCTCGCAGAAAGGAAACAGTATTCGCCCTAAACATTTTGGGAAAAGCAGCACCATTAAGTGCAAGATAGTTTCAAAATATGCCCAAAGGCGAGTGCTACCTTGGTCCACGACTAGACTAAGAGGTATAAGAAAGAACCACCAAGGATTGGATGGATTTCTGAGAATCCTCTTCACTCTCTACTCTCTAGAAACATTATACCCATGGCACAGATCAGTCTTGCCACCAAACCCTACCGTTTTCCTCCCCTTTCAGCAATATTTAAGCTGCATAATTCTCATGTGACCTCCTGTATGATCAAAATTCATTGGTTTGGATAAGCAGAGGTTAAGGGGAAGGGAGAGAGCTTGCATACATATGAAGTAAGGGGGTAATCTGTTATTTTTAGCCCAATTCACCCACCTTGAGGATACTTTGGGTAGAAGAAAATGATGGAGAGGTATTAATGGAAGAAGTCACAGGGCTGGTACTATTGTACAGGGAATCCGAAATATTTCCAGGAAACGTGCTGGGCTGCAGAGTCGCCTCTGAAGTCGCAAAGCTGATGAGGGTAGAAGGCACCGTGGTGGCTAACGAGGTCTGTGACTGGACAGAAGAGTTCACGGCCCCAGAGGCTGGGAGGGTCTCAGAGGTAGACGTGAAACTGGCTGTAGACGCTGGAACTGACCAATACGCAAGTGTGAACACGTGCACAATGGCATAAACACACAGACACACAGACACACACACACACACACCTCAGTTCATTCACATAGGCTCACACTTCAACCCAGAAAAGGGAATCTGGGGAGTTAAAAGTTACTTCACATCCTAACCCTTGGCAACTCCTTTCCAGCCAGCTGTTGAAACCAGAGCTATAATCTAGAATGTGTTAGAAATGCCCTCCAAGACGCTGAAACTGAATGCTGAAACTGGTACCTTAGAGACACCAAAGACCCCCAATTTGTACACAGTTTGCTTTACTTAGAAAAGATCATAGATTCTTCTTTTATCACTAAGCTGGACTCAGGAGTACAAGAGTTCCTGATGAGAACGAGCAGCCCAGACATTGACTGGAGAAAGCTGTCACTACAGGAAGAATTGTCTAGAACATACTTCAGGGTTCCCCAAGCATGATACTCAAGCCATTATTAAAAGCAGCCTGTATGTTTCCATCTGTGGGGGAACACGGAGGACAGACGTGGTTTGCAAATATCCTAATGCTTTACCCAAGTGCAGCAGCACCCTTCTGGGGCTTGAGACGAGAAATCTTTACCTGAGGTGACTGCTGTGGTCCCACTGCTGTCCTGAGAGACACTGTAGAGGCTGGTGCTTCTCAAAGTACTTGAGTTCATGCTTCTCCAGTCGGACGTAGTTGTAGGGACAGATGAAGATATTTCTGGGCTGGCTGACACTGTGGCAGTAGTAGTTATGGGTGTACTTGTGAATTCCATAGAAGCTATAGAGAAACAAAGAAGAAATATCAGAGCGCAGATCATCCTGAAGCCTCTTGGCATCACCTGATTCAGTTTCTTGACATTAGGGAGAATCCATCTAGAACATCCCCCGGCAACAGAGCAGAACAATGACACCCTCCTGCACAGTTGACTCATTTCCCACTAGATTTTTTCCCAAGGAAACAGAGAAAGAAAAGTTTGCATGCACCAAACATCTAGCGTAGTATTATTTATAGGAGGGCAAAGTTGCAAGCAGCTAAATGAATTACAATAGGGTAAATGTTATATGTACTCAGCATACCATAATCACTACAAACCAAAATATGCTACAACTATAGCAGCATGAGAATATGAGGCAATGCTCATAATAGGCTAAGTAAAATATAAAAATTTCAAATTACACCTGAATAAGTATTGCCAAGATCTAAAATGTGGGAAAAGATGCACTTCTATTTCCTTTTGAATGTACCCATCTCTCCATTCAATTTATTAACTTGGAATAACCACTAGATTCACACCATCTCTATGAAATCCTTTAAAAAAACTTTTTTCCTTTGTAGATTGCCCCATTACCCAAATCCTTTCATTCTCTCCCTCAGGGCCTTAAAACCTATTCCTTTTTTTTTTTTTTAATTGAGGAACTGTGGCTCACAAGCCCAAGATTCCTTTTGGGACGCTCTGACCTAGGAATCTAGCTGATGGACTAGAGAGCATATGACTTGGTTTCTCATCAAATGCCGTGGGGACAGACAGCTGGGTTCTGGTTCTGCCAAGAATTTGATCATTTAATGTGTATGTGTATTAATTTTTGAATGAGGGTCTTTTCTTATTTGGATTGTTGGGGAAATCAACAAGATAACAAATGCTATAGTGTAATGTTTCTAGCAGTAGTTATTCTCTGAAACTTTTCCTGCAGGTTCTTAACCCTCCCGTGTTCCCTGTGCTGCCCAGCAGTGCCATCCTCAGGTCCAGGAAGGAAAAGCTACCTGTATGGACCCTGTGCTTAAGAGCCTACACACTGTTCCTTCTCCTGCCCTCCCTGTTCCCAAAATGTGAGGAGTCCATGGGGCCAACAGGGGGCTACACTCTCTTCTAGATCATGTGTTGCAACCAGAAGTCCTAGAACTTCTTGCCCAAATGGCTCTTTGCTTACTGGAGGACCTGCATGGGTCTCTTCTCCATCCTTCCAAGGGTGAACTGCAGCTCCAGGGAATATTCTCCAAGCTCAAGGGTGGCCAGTGTGCAGGGAAAAGGTGAGAGCTCAAGCGTGTGGGTGGGGTGTCCCTTGCCTGCACGCAGGGTCCCTTACAGTGTGGACCACAGCCTTGGGTAAGAGGAAGAGAAGAGGGTGGGCAAAGGCCGAGGGCCATCCCTTCCTGCTAAGCCCCCCTGTGACACTGAACCCCAAGGCTCTGAGAGTCTTAAATTCAAATCTGGCCTTCCAGGTGGCCATGAAGGTACATTTTTAAGAAAACAGAAGATATTTTATTTACCAGTTCATTGGCCTGATTTATAACTTGAAGTATTTAGACATATAATATATGGGATATGGGCCTCTACTATATTCTTGGCTTGAGCCCTAGAAACAATTCGAGGTAGACTTGGCATCCAGAGCTCACACCCAGCAATACTATCCTCTAGGAAAGGCCCCCCGGGGTCCCAGGGCACCCTAAAGCTTGTCTCTAACTTTTCTGATTGAGATCTGAGTCTGTGCTTTTCGGAGGTTTCCAGGTAAATGCAGTACAGAAGAACACCTCTTCTTTTCCACAGCCTCAAGGCAGCAGTTAGGTAATGGTTTCAAGGCAATGAATTTTCCCCCAAAAGTGGTGTCAAGTCTCACTCTCCGTCATCCACCTTTCTTCCCAGCCTGCTGCAGGCAGGCTGGTACTCCTGCTGAGTACAAAGTACCTATCTGAAAATGATGGGGCAAAAGAGGAGGAGAACACATGGTATTACTATTTCCATTTCAGAGATAAGAACCTGGATCACCGAGGTTCCAGCCAAGGGGGAACACTGTCATTAATGCAGGGCAAGGAGCCGTGGGGCGCCTGAGGTTTAGCTGACCCTTGAGTAGAAGCAGCAAGAGGGTCAGGGGGTCCAAACTGCTAAGGATCAGGATGCATCTTCCACACTTCGGGGAGAAAAAGCTGGGTTTCTGGCTGGCTGGTGCTGGGGGTGGGAGGAATGAATCTCTCAAAATAAAATAGATGGGGAAGCAGACCTAGTGGTTTTGTCCTTAAATCAGTCCCTCTCGTCCTCTGTCATCCCCTTCTGCTGCTGCTTTCTATCTTTCCCAGGGGACCATAGAGGAGGGGACAGTTGGATGGCATCCCCGACTCAATGGACATGAGTTTGAGCAAGCTCCGGGAGATGGTGAAGGACAGGGAAGCCTGGCGTGCTGCAGTCCACGGGGTCGCAAAGAGTCGGCCACGACTGAGCGACTGAACAAGTGCCTCTCAGCAATCTGACCCGAAGGTCTAAGTTCAGTGCAGGGGGAAGGTGGTAGGAACATTTGGACACTGAACTGAAGGACCATCCCCCAAGGTGACCATTCCAAAGCACCACTGGCGTTCCCCCTCGACATCCCTCCTGCCCACCCTGTTTTTCTTCTTCCCTCCAGGACACCAATTCTTGGGAATCCCATCTGGCCCGGCCTGGCCCAGCCCTCTCCTCTCCCCAACAAAATCTGGGCCTGGCTGAGGTTATGTCATGCTTTTGAACCCCCTCCCCCGGGGCCTCCTTCACCCAGACAAACAGTTTTGAATTTTTCCAGATGTGAAGAGAGACCCACTGCCCATTCTGAGCGCAGAGGTGGCTGTTCCAGAGGAGTGAGGCAACCCTGCACCCTGGCCAGCTCCTGAGCCACCGCGGTCAGGCTCCTGGCTGGGGCTGCCTCCTCCCACATCCCCCGCCCCTCTGCTAAGAACGGACGAACAGGTTACAGGATCTGTCTGCAAATGAGGAGGAATCCCAACCGCAGATTCACATCCCCAGGCATAGGCGGAGTGGGGAAGCCCATGAGACCCTTGAGAGACAGGACAAAGAGGAAAGGCAGGAAGGCAAGGCTGAGCAATGGGGTACGTACGAGCTGGTGCAGGGCAAGGCGACACCTTGGCAGAGCCCTGGGGGCCGATCCTGACCTAGGCACTGCGCCTGGAGACTGTCTGTGAGGAGGGCTCTTGTTTTCACAGCCTCTAGGGCTCCCTCTCTAGTGCTCCCATGAAGAGATGGGTCTTGGAGGAACTCAATGAAAAGAATCAAGACGACCACAGGTCTGCATTTATCCTGTCTTCCCCGACGTGCCCTTGGCGTTAGACCACCCAAGGCAGATCTTTCTTTATCTGAGCTTCTCATCTCCAACTGCATATGGAAGTCATAGCAGCCTCCCAGCCAGATCCAAGAGACGGTCAATGAAGCCTCCACCTCGTTTCACTCTAGAAACTGGAGGAACGGCCCTTACCCCAACCCAACAGAGCATTATGCCACAAGTTAAACTTGAAAGAATGCCTATCTTCTGCTGTTCACCTCTCACTCCATCTGTATTAACTGTGTCTCCTGAAGCACACTATTTGCCCCTATCTACCCTACTTGATCTCAGCCCACGAACTCGGGATAAAAGGAGACAAGGGATCGGGCAGTTAGAGACATGAGGATTCCAAGAAGCCAAAATTCATGTTGTAAACGTCATGCATTTAACTTACAGGTACTTATTTCAGAGGCAATTACTCTTGTTTGACACAGAATCCTAACAAACGTCTTCATCTGCTATCCTAGTCAAAGCTAAAACTTAGTAAGAGACTACTAGAGGCAAACAACAAGGCAAAGCAACAGCTGAAAATGAATAAACAGCAATAAATTAAAACCAGACACGAGTATTAAAACCCACACTAGTCTGGAACCATTTGTGGTCAGAGTAAATAAAAAAATACACACTTTCATTAGTATTCACACTCAATGGACATGAATCTGAGCAAACTCCAGGAGATAGTGAAGGACAGGCAAGCCTGGCATGCTGCAGTCCATGGGGTCGCAAAGAGTCAGACATGACTTATTGACTGAACAACAATGAGAATTAACAATGGCACTGAGTTGCACCATAACCAAATTATTTTCCTGATACATCTAAGACTGAAGGTTAAAGCCCTTTTTCCCCCTAATACACCGAGAAAGCAGAAACATATGTAATAGGTTTTTAAAAGATTTCTACCTACAATTAATATATTGAAAATTCTTTTAAACTTTAAAGGGTGTTTACAAATCTTCAGAGATCCAGAAAGCTCTGCTGCATAAATTACTAAATTCCTGTACTTTGAGATGTTTTTTCCCCATTATTTGGTCTTGTTTTTCATAGCCCTCTGAGTTGTAGTGGGGCTGTTTTTTCTTTTTTGCTGGTTCTGTTTTCTCATCTCCTAGGCAGTCAGCCCCATTCTGCCCACCCTTTCAGGTTCTAGCACCCGGCCTGAGAGCAGTTTCCTGGAGGTCTCGGATATCTTAGATGCAGGGCTGGGAAGGAGCAAGCTGGCCTCTGCCAGGAGCCCACCGCCTGCGTTGATGGCTGATGAGAAGACAGGAGAGCCCCAGGACAGAGAGCTCAGACTCTGTAATTGGACTGTGTTAAAGGTTCCTCTACCAAGTTCTAGCTTCATGACCATAGGAAGCTTCTTCCCCTTTCTATACCTTATCTGTAAAATGGAGATAAAAATAGCTCCTTCCTCCTTGCTCTTTGGAGGAATAAAGGAGATAGGGGGTGTAAAGCAGTAGCCTATCTGTTAAGTGCTCCAGAAACAGTGATTATCTTTAGGGCAAAGGACAGGTCCCTTTTCTCCTGCTTCTAGGAGACATTAAGATATGTATCTGCACGACTTATCTGGCAGAAGATCATATACAGTTTCCTGAGTGTAGGTCTTGTCACCTCAGTTACATCGCAGATTTCCTGAGTGCTGGAACCCTCTCTTAGACTTGTTTATTTTTAACTCAAGGCACTGAACACAATCCTTTCTGAGTTCACAATATGCACTTGGGTTGAATGGCAACTGCATCAGGCGTGTTCACACTGACCACTTCTCTGTATTTATAGAACCATCTCACTCAATGCTATAAGAGGAAATTAATTTAATTAAGGGAATGCCCTTGAGAGGATAATCAGAATTAGGAAAGTTCTAGAGACTAAGTCATAGGGCTGAGGGCTTAGTGTTATTTCATCTAGATCGATGGTTGTTGCTTGGTGCTGGTGGACCAAATCTGACCCATGGGTTGTGTGTTGTTTGGCCAGTGAGCTGAGAATGGCTTCTACAGGTTTAGAGTGCTGTGAAGTAAAACAATGCAGAATATGTGTCAGAGACCACATATGGACTCCAGAGCCTGAAATATTTACTATCTGGCCCTTTACAGGAAAAAAATAAATAAATAAATAAAATTCACTGATCTTTGATCCAGACAGGAAGAATTTGAGGAGAGAGAATAAACAATCTTCTTCAAGATTCATTTCACTTGTTCATTCATTCTTAATCTTCCAAAGCACCAGTGAGGTGCAGAGGACCAGACTCAGCACTGTGGAGAGCACAAATTAACACCTTTCTACTGTTACGTGTTAGTGTCACTAGAATTTAAATAAATCCCTGTCCTCGAGGAATTTGTAATCTCGTGGGGCAGACTAAAAAGGTTGTTAAGGATTGTCCTGAAGAAAGATCAGATTTAATCCTATGAGAGTTCAAGGAATAGAATTACAATCAATGACTAGAAGTTACAGAAAGGCTAATTCCACTGCAATACCAAAAAAAAAAAAAAGCTAATAATCATAAGATTTTTCTTTAATAGAATAAACGACTCTGGGAGATAACAAGATACCCATGTTCCTGGGAGCATTCAGGAAGCCTCCATGCTATGGGTCTCGGCGGGTTTGGGTCATGTGCAACTGGATCAAAGTTTTAGGCTGATGCCTTCCTATGTTACAGAGGCTAAGCTGAGGTGTGAGCGTAAACGGAGAGTCTGTGGCCTGAGTGTTCCCAGGGTTCTGAGACTCCCCTTTTATATTCAAATAGCACATCTTGGACCCCCATCCACTTCCTGGGGAACCCTAATATCGTGAGCTCTCTCAGTGGGCCTACGTTTCTCCCAGTCACCTTTTCCTCCACTTTCATCATTTCCAGGAACCTCTGTTTTATAGCTCTGTGCTCAGGCTGCAGGAGTTCTTGTTCTACACTGCTGTACCATGGGCTTGCCAAATACCCATTCCTTTATTCCCCCTACCCAGAGCAGCACTAACAGGGCTGCAAGGCCAGTGTGAACTGACTGAAGATTTAAGATCATGCAGGAAGATTACAGTACAACCCAGAAGAGACAGCAGCATAATCTTGAAATACCAGGCATTCCCCTGCTAAACAGCCGGGCCACACCATCAGGAATTTTCCCAGCCAGGTCTTTTCCAACCTCCACTCACTACCGTTCCCCTATTGCTCCAAGCGCTTCCCTCCTCTCTCTATGCTTTCCTGGGCTCAGAGTCCTTCAGCCTTTTGTCTCTTGGGTTCATCAATTACAAAGTTTCACTTTATTTTATCATGCTCGGCACTTCAACTTCCTGTCTGCCACTGCCCAGCAACGGTTTGTGCCAGGGTCCAGGTTTTCTCAACCAAAGACTCGTTAAGGCATTTTTTTAAACAATGGAGTGGGCTACCTAGAGATGGTGCTCTCCAGGAAGGTAGCAGGGGTGGATTCTTTGTGGGTTTTTTTCCCTCTTAAATCAGGAGCAGACTTCCGAATGAAGCCAGAGGCCTTTTCCTTTACGTCCAAAGGGAAGTGATTCATTCTAGCAGGCTCCGGGGTGTATGTCCTGGGACACATGCCCTGGTATATATCCCTCCTCATTTCTACCACATTCTCCCAAGACGCATGCATCTTTCTCCTTAGCAAAGTCAAGGGCCCTTGAGACTAAAAAGTGTAGACACTGTGTTTTTATTTCTTAGCTGAGGAAGGAAGAGAATGTTCTCATTAGGAAAGTCAAAGCCCAGAAAAATACGGAAATTCTGCCCTGGCAACTCTGAGCATTTTCTTTTGGAGGGTGATATTTTATTCCTTTTCCATACCTTCAGATTTTCAATTCACCACACTTGGGGCCATTTAGTGACATCCAGCAAAGTCAATGGGAGAGGGAGACCCAAGCACCCTCAGGGTGGAGCCGGGTAACCACCCCGCCATGAACACAGGCCTGCGCCCTCCTGCCCAAGGAGCTAAAGGAAATTGGGCAGCAAGGTGGTAAGAAGTGGAATTGTTGCTCCTTTTGATTTGCTTTTGTAAGAACGCTAGGCCTGAGTTTATCTGCTGCAGTGTGGTCCTTCTGGCCCTGAGCTTTGGAAGACAAAGACTCTTCCAAAGGAGATGAGAACTAGTGAACACAGAGGCCCAGGAGGTGGAGCCAAAGGGATGAGAAAAAGTTGCCCAGGCTCCTTTTATCAGTCAAACAGGAATGCCTAGGGAAACCTGCGTTTGCAAAGGCAGTGCCAGCTGGGCCGGCCCTAGGAGGGGGAGCGCTGGGGACCACGGAATTAGTCAGAGGTCCCAAGGCTGCTCGTCTTGGTCTCCATGTGGCAGCGAGTCAAGGGTGGAGTCTCTCCCCTCCGGAAAATATCTGATAAAATTCTTTTCCCTTTTCTTTTTCCCCCTCTTACACACAGCCCCAGACAGGATATGGGTGTGGGGTCAGCAGGCACGAAGGACGCAGAGGAAGAAGAGGAATGTGAAGGGGTGGGACGCGCTGGACAAAGAGGAAAGACAGGCTTGGAGGGCTTGGAGGAAACAGATACCCTGGGCCTGACAAGTGGGCTTCCCTAATTACCTGCAAGGTTTATCCTCCCAGCTGGAGGTGTGATTCTGGTCACACACACACACTCAGGTCAGACCCCACCCTGCCTCTGGTCACCCCACAGAGTGACCCCATCTCCAACGGAGAAAGTCCGCTCTGGTTCAAGCCCGGGACAGCTTTTCACAGGGACGGAAAACTGACCTTCCCAGAACAAAGCTCCGGGAGAGGAGAAAACTCCAGGCCTCCCTTCTGTGGGTGCCCTAAAGTTCACGGTAACCATACCACAGAATTTCTGCAATGTCCCCTCGTTAGCATTTCAGGTATACTCACTCATTTCACCTACCCCACAATATACCAGAAAATGACTCCTGGTATTAAATAAAAGCAAACCCCAGAAAGCTCCTGGGGAAGGCATAAAGCTACAAACTGGCCTGAGCAGTGGGGCCAGACTGAGCGGAGGCACCCAGGCCCCGCTGCTCATCCCCAAAGCGGACACGCTGAAATTCTCTGCGTGTCTGTCCAGGGTTCTGCAGAGGTTAAATCACTTTCGCGTCCCTTCCACTGCAGGCCAAGGCGAGACTGAGACTGGCCAGCTGAGGAAATAAGAAAAGGGTGGGCCTCACTCGGCCAGGGACCAGGTCATCATGAGCTGTGAAGCCAAAGGAGCGAGGAGCATCAGATAGGAATCCGAGCTGCCGGTCAACTCAGCCCGTTGTGAGGTGCAGACAGCCCCCAAGGCCGTTCCCCATTCTAGGGCTTCAACATCTTAGAGACAGCTTTTTTCCCGGCCCCAAACACCACATCTGGGTCCACCGAACAAGTCAGCCCAGAGCCTAACAGAGCTTCCCCTGGCTGGAGTCTCTCTCCAACTGGGTGGGCCCAAAGGGAGAGAGCATAAGAGGCCTGGCTGGCTGACCCAGGTCACTCAGAGGGGCCGTGGTGGGTGGCTTTTAGGATGCAGTTAAGACTAGGGAATTGGGAGGCCTGGAAGCAGAACCTGGAGCTAACAAGAGAATAACTTATAATATTTAAATCCATCTGAACTCCATGAGATGAGACGGAGAATGTTATCCCCAAATGAAAGCAATTACGAATATTGATTGTGTGCCTACCAATAATTTTCTTTTCAACAGAAATGACAGCAAGAGCTTAAGAAGTATGCAGGCCTGCCTGGATAAGCAAAGGAGTGCCCCCAAGTCTGCAGGTCTGTCCACTAGTTAGAACTTGGAGAACAGAGCAGGGAAAGAAAACCCCCCAAATGCAACGAGCTTGAATTTGTGCCGGGGTGAGCGGTTGTGGTGGGGCGAGAAAGGCAGAGTACAGAACAAATTCCATTCACCCGTCCCTTCTCTCCAGGGAAGCAGGTGTGGATGCCCAGAGAAGGAGTCTTAACCTAGCTTTCCCATCTTAAATTTACTCTCACGGACTCTTCTTCACTGCAAACTCCCCATGTCACCTAACTCAGCCTACCTCCCTGGCCTCTGGACCTCGGACCCGGGCCTCGTCCCAGGTGGGCTTCACTCCCATTGCTTGAAGGTCCAGTTCTGGCTCCCCGTTTCCCGGTGGTACGTGGGCGCCAGCGCTCCCTTCCCAGCAACCGGCTCCGGCCACCGCTTGCTTTCTGAACCAACCATCAGCTATAAACTTTTCCTTTCCTTTCCTTTTCTTCTCTCCACCCCTCTCCCCTGGTTCTGGCTCCAGCTCTGCGCTCCGCGCGCACCTTTGGCATCTCCAGAGCGCTTTATTTCAGAGAAGAGTCTCCTGGCCTGACTCCTGGAGGCCTGGGGCGCGCCGCCCGGTTTACAACTGGGCTACACTCAGGGGGTCCCCTTCTCGTCGCGTCCCACCCCCACCGACTCCCAGGTGAGGGGCCGGTCCCCACTGGGCTCTGTTGGGGCGGCCTTAGTCCCACCAAGCCAGGAGCTGCGGCAGTGGGCGTGGGCGCGGGGGGGTGAGGCGGGGGGTCCCCGGGGCGGGGGGTCCCCCTGGTTCCGTGGTCGCCTCGACCCGGCGCGCTCTGCCCCCGGGAGAGCGCCAACCCTCCCCGCCGCCCAGCCGGGCGGGCCGGGCGCGCGGCCCGTACTCACGCAGCAGACTCAGCAGGCAGAGCGCGGTCCAGCCCCGCGCCATCCCGCGCCCCGCGCGCGCGCCCCTGCGGCCCAGCATCGTTCCCGCGGCGACCCCGGAGAGATGCGCAGAGAGCGAGACACTGCCTGGCCCGGCCGGGACGCGCGGCTCCCCGCCCCTCCGCCCGAGCGTGGGGTGGGCGAAACTCGCTTTTTCCCCTCCCCTCCCTCTTCGGTCCTGGCACGGCCAGCCCCTCTCCTTGGCTGCCACTAACGTGAGCTTCCCGCTTAGTCCCAAAGGCGGAGGACGTTAGGAGGGAGGCCGGGGTTGCCGCTGTCGAGGCCAAAAAAGGTTTTGTAAGGGGCCCCAGAAGCCCTGTTCAACTTAATAGAGCGACCCCAGCTTCTTCAAAGCTCACTTCCACTGAACTTTTAACCCCTTGGTGTCAGCCTTACAGGTATCCAGGGCAGGTTTCCTCTGATTTTTTTTTTTTTCTTTTTCCTCATTTCCTTTCCTTTTTGTTTTTCTTGGTTTTTAAGTTTTAAGCTGAGAACAGTCTTGCAGAAGGAATCTACTGGTAAGGACCTGAGTTGACAAGTGTGAGCATTTTTGCTAATCAGGTAAAAACAGAGAAGCCAGGTAAAACGTACCCCGTGTTAAACCTGATGCAGACTGCGATGTGTGGTAACGATGCAGAAAGCCTGAGCAGGACACGTAAATGACGGTAACTGTCCACTTTTTTTTTCCCCTTACAAGATTTGTTCATTTTAATTTGGAGGGTTTTAATTTTTCTCCCTGTGACCAGCCCTACTTTCTCACATAGTTTGATCCTGTCACCAGCATCATAAAGACAAAGAACTCCACTAGCACCTGGCATGCTTTCTCTCCAGTCACCCCCCCACACACCCCTCCCTGTCTCCAGTCCTGGGGCTGAGACTCTAGGGGCTCCATCCTGATCTTCTGTCAGAAAAAAATACTTCTCCTGACTCCACCACCTTTTACCTAGTTGATCCTGGAGCTGCCCTGCTCCTCAGGAGTTGTTCTGGGTGTTGGGAGCTGGGAGGTCAGCCTAGTTACAGACCGGACTGTGGGGGTGGAGACGGAGGGATAGAGGAGCCTGGAGGAGCAGATGATGGCACCTGGAGCGGTGGGTAGAAGGCACAGTCTTGGAGACCATGCTCTGAGATCCTGAGTGGGCTCGCAGGATTACAGATATCCAGTCCAGTCTCTTCCACGATGACCGCCGCACGGAGCCCACAGGGGCAGAAAGCCCAGCACCCTCAGCTCCTCTCTGATTTCCTTCTCTGCAGAGACCCCCTGGCATTATGAGAGTGGAAGTGTGCCGGGGTCTAAAAGCAAAACCCAGAATTTCCACTGTGGTCTTGTTGCCTGACTTTCCTTGACAGAGGAAATGAAGCCTTGCATCACAGAATAAGGCAAAGCCTCCTGAAGCAGACTTGGTAGCACACGTCACAGTATGCTATGACTGATGGAAAGTGCAGATAGGAATTCACATCTGACCACACTGACCACACCGTGATCTCAAGGGCCTGCAGATGGGGACAGAAAGCGTTACAAGACACATTTTTAAAATCAGGCTTTTGTCCTTGGAACTCCCAAGTGAACAGAGAAAAAGAGTTTCCTTCCCCAACCCCGACTCTCTCAGCTCCAGGAAACGGGACTGCTTTACCCCCAGTGAGAAGAGGTGAACAGAATGGGAGGTTGGAAACCCCATATGAAAACAGATTTGTCTCTCTTGGCTCTTCCTTCATCCTCAGTAAATTCTTCTGGTTACTTTGAATGCCCTTTGTCTGCCCTAGCTGGAGCACAGGAAACAGGAAAGAACTTGTCCCTAGCACCTGAATTTCTTAATTCGTTTTGGAGGCAGAGAAGAGAATGATCCTGTGGAGCAGAGGTTCTCAAAGCATGGTGCACAGAGGGTAAGGTCTGGGACTCTACGCTTTTGATAGGCACTTTTTTATACATGCTAAAGTTTAGGAAGCCCTGGTATAGAACAAAGACAGGCTAGGCACAAAGTCGATGACAGACTTCAGGGAGGGGAATAGGAGTAGAGGGCATTGGAGGCTGACCGATCACTTACTCTGGAAACCAGAGCTGTTCTCTGGCTTAAAGGACTATGGATGACACCGGAACCATGCCACCAGGGGATAACTGACCACTCTTCCTATTTTCCAGGGTCCCTGAGACTCATACTCCGAGCACATACTCCTGATCACCCACAAACTCAGGTTCTAGCCACTGGATACACATCCACCCTGGGACCACAGCCTTGTGTTCCGTCACAGGCCACACAGAGTTGAGCTAGTAAGTGCCTTCAAAGCTCTAGCCTTTCTTGGCTGCTCCTTCATGTCTCTCCTCCCCAACTTTGTCACATGAGCTGTTGCCGAAAGAGGATGTTAATGACACCACACATCGTGGAGGATGTAACAGTCATCTGTAGAGTGAGAGGCTCTGTTGGACCCTTTATAGACCACTCGGTCATGGCTACCCTTACCAATGAACATCCACCACCCCAGGCCCCAAACACATACATGTCATATCAATCCATTTAAAATAGACCCTCATCCTGTGTTAAATGTAACTTCTTTGATGTATAAAAAAAAGTAAGGAAAATTATTAAAAAATTTTTTGAGTCTTATGGTTTATTCTTCATTTTGTTCTTGTGATTTAAACTTTAGTACATTTATCAGTTCAATTCACTCGCTCAGTTGTGTCTGACTCTTTGCAACCCCGTGGACCGTAGCATGCCAGGCTTTCCTGTCCATCACCAACCCCCCGAGTTTGCTCAAACTCATGTCCATCAAGTTGGTGATGCCATCCAACCTTCTCATCTCATCAAAAGAGTGAGTTGCAGCTTCTAAGTTGGTTAAGTTTACCTTTTTTTTTGTTTTTCTAAGTTGCTTCAGTCGTGTCCGACTCTGTGCGACCCCATAGACGGCAGCCACCAGGCTCCCCCGTCCCTAGGATTCTCCAGGCAAGAATATGAGGCACTTAATAAAACATTTTTTCATTTTGATTTACCATTTTCATATTTTGGAACCAAGACTATTTTTCCCCCCACATTGCTTTCTTATCTTGGGTCTTTGAAAGTTTTCAGGATTTGGAGCCCAGTTTGGCAAGGAGGGATCCTTGGTGGTGGAAGTGTCCAGATATTAATATTAGAAGGAGGCGATGAGAACCTGTAGTCAGATGTGAGCCCATTCTTTCCTCTTCCCACCTGCCGATCTCTCCAGTACTTCTTCTTTGCAGAACAAAACCAGGAACCAGCTGACAAGGGAGTCTGGGAAATGTGGCATGGAGTGTCTTTTGGGAGATTGGTTCCATGCAGTGGAAACCTCCAAGTGTGCTCGAGGCAGGCTATAGAGGCCCCAGACCAAGAAGGCTCAAACCAAATTATGGCGATCAAATCACAAAGGTTATGTATTTAGAGGCTGTCTATTTACACACAGTTAGAAACAATAGGAGGAGAAGGCAGTGGCAACCCACTCCAGTACTCTTGCCTGGAAAATCCCATGGACGGAGGAGCCTGGTAGGCTGCAGTCCATGGGGTCACACAGAGTCGGACACGACTGAGCGACTTCACTTTCACTTTTCACTTTCATGCATTGGAGAAGGAAATGGCAACCCATTCCAGTGTTCTTGCCTGGAGAATCCCAGGGACAGGGGAGCCTGGTGGGCTGCCGTCTGTGGGGTCGCACAGAGTCGGACACGACTGAAGCGACTTAGCAGCAGCAGCAGCAGAAACAATAGGAAAGAATCAGATAGGTTAACACACTTGGGGGCTTCCCTGGTAGCTCAGCTGGTAAAGAAATCTGCCTGCAATGTGGGAGACCTGAGTTCAATTCCTGGATCGGGAAGATCCCCTGGAGAAGGGATAGGCTACCCACTCCAGTATTCTTGGGCTTCCCTGGGGGCTCAGATAGTAAAAAATCTGCCCGCAATGCGGGAAACTTACAGGATATCTGGGTTCAATTCCTGTGTGAGAAGATCCCCTGGAGGAGGGCATGGCAACTCACTCCAGTAGTCTTGCCTGGAGAATCCCCATGAACAGAGGAGCCTGGCGGGCTACAGTCCATGGAGTCGCAAAGAGTCAGACGTGACTGAGCGACTAAGCACAGCGCAGCACAGCAACCCACGTGGGATGGGGTGCAACAGCGTGAAAGGACTGAGCTCTCTGAATCTTGTGTTTTGCTCCGCTAGTGTAGCTGCAAGTATCAGAATTGAGGTTAAGGAGTCAGTAGGTGGAAGATGCTTGGAAGTAACACGCACTGGTTCTACGGGGAGACTCAAGGGCAAGCAGGCCTGGCGTCAGGCTTACTGATACAACTCACACGTTCTGGGAAGTCACCACTTTTGCCAGTGTTTCTGCAGCAGAGCATACAGGGGCCAGGGCGAGGCTACCAACAGGAAGAGAGCTTAGAGATGTCAGCCCTGAGGGGGCATGCTCTACACCTGCTGACGTATGACTTGATTTTTCTATTCCTTTCTACACATAAGTAACACTCTTGTTTGTTCCCTTCTGTTTTATATAATACTTTCCATTTATTCTATTTTTTCATGTCTTACAGATTACAAACTTGCTCTTGTTTTTAGTCATCTGAATTCTGCTTATGTCTCACAAACTGCTTGCTTACTTATCATCTATAGTTAATACTGATGATTTTCACCTATCCTGTTTGCTTTCCTTGTCCTCTGTAGTAGAAGTGAATATTCTCACATAATAGAGCAAACATACATTATACTCTGCATTATAGAGAGGATTACAGAAGTGTGGGGTTGGGACTGAGACATGCGGGGTGAATACTTGGCATGAATCCAGGTTCATGTGTTTTTTATACAGAGAAACCCTTGCCCAGCTCTGTTTGCTGTGCGGCCTCTCCCTGTTCATCTGAAATGCCATTTCTGTTACATATCTACACTTCATGTGTGTGGGGGCCTCTTTCTGGGCTCGCTATCCATCGGCCACCATGTGTGCAGCTTTGGATAAGTCCTGATATGGTTAGGTCAAGTGAAGACTCAATTTTTTTCTCAGAAAAGTGACCTGGCTATTCTAGGCTCTTTGAAAAGTGAAGGTTAAAGTCGCTCAGTGTGTCTGACTTTGCAACCCCATGGCCCATACAGGAATTCTCCAGGCCAGATTATTGGAGTGGGTAGCCTTTCCCTTCTCCAGGAGATCTTCCCAACCCAGGGATCCCACCCAGGTCTCCCATATTGCCAGCAGATTCTTGACCAGCTGAGCTACAAGGGAAGCCCAAGAATACTGGAGTGGATAGCCTATCCCTCCTCCAGCAGATCTTCCTCACCCAGGAATCGAACTGGGGTCTCCTGCATTGCAGGGGGATTCTTTACCAACTGAGCTATCAGGGACTCTCCCATATAGATCAGAATTCACTTATCAGATTCCTCCCCAAAATAACCTTTTGGATTTTGATCAGAATTTCCCTGTAGATTAATTTGGAGAGAATAGAATTTTCTGTTCAGTGAAGCTGGCATAGCTCTTTATTACTTGGGTCTTCTTTAAAGTTTATGTTTTTCCCTGTAGTGGTTTTAATTCATCTTTTGTTAGATTTATTCCTAGGTAATTGATGTCCTCTAATACTGCTGTAAATAGTATCTTCTATTTAATTATTTTTGTTTCTGGTGTATGAAATGACAGCTCATTGTTTTATATTAATCCTCCACTGAGCTACCTTGTTAAATTCTATTATTTCTAAGTATTTGTAGATTCTTTTGGGTTTTCTATGTAAATGATCATATCGACTGCAAATAGTGATATTTTTAGTTTTTCTTTCCAGTCCTCCCTTTGAATTATTTTTCTTTTTTTAAAGTTAATGTACTTGGAGAACATCTGCAACAAGAATGAAAGATGGGTGATCTTAAACATTCTTGACGCATTTCAGATTTTAAAGGGTAACGTTCTAAAGTTTCCCCACTTAGGATGACATTTGCTTAATTTTTTAAATGTGCTTTTTATATCATGCTAAAGAAATTCCCTTCTATTTTAATTTATTAAAAGATTTCTTTAATAGTGGACGTATGATGATTTTTTAAAAATATCTGTATCTATTGAAGAGATTCTCTTTCAATATGGGAGTGTAGTGAATTACATTTATAGACTTTCTAACATTAAACCGATTTTGCATTAAACCCAACCTTGTCATGGTTTATTATCTTTTTTATATACTGTAGAATTTAATTTGCTAATGCAGTCTTCTATTTATGGCTTGTGTTTCTATATTTATAAATGAAATGGGTCTATATTGTCTGATTTTGGTATTGGGATTATTAAGTTCTTATAAACTGACTTGGAGAATATTTCTTTTTTTTTTTTTTAAATAGTCCCAGGAAGAGTTTTCATAAGATTGTGATGATCACTTTTTTAAAGATTTGTTAGAACTTTTTCCTACGAAATCACTTGGGCCTGATATTTAGTGTGGGACTATTTAAAAATACTATTTTCCATTTGCTTATGAGTTCTCAGTTTTAAAACATTTCCTCTTGAGTAAATTTTGTTATTTTTCTAGGAAATCATTTATTTATGAAAGTTTCAATGATTTTTGGTAAAATTCCTTTTATCTTATTTATCTATATTTTTCCTAGAAGATATCTTCATTTTCACCCATATTATTACTGCTGCTGCTGCTAAGTCACTTCAGTCGTGTCCGACTCTGTGCGACCCCATGGACGGCAGCCCACCAGGCTCCCCCATCCCTGGGATTCTCCAGGCAAGAACACTGGAATGGGTTGCCATTTCCTTCTCCAATGTGTGAAAGTGAAAAGTCAAAGTGAAGTCACTCAGTCGTGTCCGACTCTTAGCGACCCCATGGACTGCAGCCTACCAGGCTCCTCTGTCCATGGGATTTTCCAGGCAAGAGTACTGGAGTGGGGTGCCATTGCCTTCTCCCATATTATTACTTGCTTGTAAATAATTTGTGTCTTAATTTATTATAAATATTTAAGTTACAAAAGTGTTCAAATTGCATGTATATGTTATGTTGGGACGACGTCCCTCTCTTGCACTTGAGTTGGGGCGGGGAGGGGTCTTTTCCTTAGAAGGGAGTGAGCTTGGGCCAAGCATCCAGGGCAGGTGCCTGAGATAATATATTAGCATCTTTAGTAGGCCCCTTGGGACATCCTTAAAGCCCAGAAATGTAATGATGTTCAGAAAAGAGGCATCAAATGCAATGTTTCATTTCTCCCTCCCTTCAATATTGGCTCAGATCTGCCATCTGAGTTTTGCTTCCTAAGGGACAGGTTTCTCAGTAAGAGAGAAGGATGTGGCATTTCATCTGGACTTGCATGTAATCCGTAGCTTTTCTGTGCATGGCTATAACTATAGCTATTAAGAGCTAGTGATAAGACATGCATGTGGGAAGAAAGCACATTGCGGTGTGGTGATATTTTGCGGTAGGAAGGGAGAAAAGGTCAGTGTGTGAAAGGCTATAAGCTGCATCACATGGTTATCTCTGGCTGGCAGAGTTAGGGGTAAATGCTGCCTTCTTCACTTCTGTGTACAGCATGGCCCTTTTTTAATTTTATTTTTTACAATAATGATGCATTACTTTCACAAACAAAAAATGACAAATAAAGTTATTTGCACCGTGAAAAGGAAAATAAGTGTGCTGATTTTTATTGTAGTCCTCTTAAGATTTGTTAGGACCTAGGTTGTCTGAGGGAGCAGCCACGTGATAACCGAAAACAGCTTGGCTTAAGAGCGAATATGTCAGTGATGAAGGCACTTGGAGAAAACATTTCTAAGCCGCGGGAAGCAGCCCTCTGAGAATGGGGCAGCCCCCTGTGAATGTGAGTGTGTCTGTACCTCTGCTATTGGCTCTGCTTATGTCCCTTGTGTCTCTTCTAGGTTTCCAATAAATCTTCCTGCCAGGGCAGGCCTATCTTAGCATCCCTCTTGAGTGCGACCAGATAACATTTGTATTTCCAGTAAAGCCAGAGTACAAGAAGGGGTCAAGGCTACCCTAGGGGCTGGAGTGTAATGGATTCAAGGAAATGCCAACGTGAAGGATTTATTTGGAGTAACAGAAGTGGAGATACTTGGCAAACTGCGCTTCCTCACTTGGAAACTCTGTGGTGCTACCTTAAAGTAGGAGCAGGGAAGTGATGTTTGGGACCCAAGAATCACCTCAGGGGGCTAGAGTCATCTTGCACCCAATACTGCATCTAGCTCATGGCCCAACAGGCTGGAAAATCCAAGAACGCATCAGTCTTTGTTTCTGGAAACCCGAACAGACAACTTTAATGACATACATTTGATGGAAGCCAAAGCACAGAGGGTGGTTATTTTTAGCTTGGGGCAGGAAAAGGTGGCTGGAAAGGAAACATCTGTCCCAAACTATTGATGGTTGCACTTTCCATGGAGGTCTTTTCTTTCTTGAAACCGTCACATAAAATAAGGTGGTTGGTTGGGGCCTGGCTCTGGGAACATTTCTCCCTTCGCCCCTCTTCTACTGCTTATCTTCTGAGTTAAGGCTACACCTAAAAGAGACCACCTCAGAGGCAGCGGGTCGGGGGAATGGGTCAAGGACAGCCCAATTCCTACGAATTTTTCGGACTCCTCCTAGTTTACCATCTTCATCCAAGATAGCCCCACCCTTTCGGGTATAAATTTTGCAGACTTCCCAGCTGGGAATCACCAGAGGTCTCAGGCTGTGAGAATCAGACCTCTGAGAGCCAGAACACTCTCCTCGGCTGTGCTGGTGTCTGACCTTTGAGCAGAGTTGTTCTTTCTTCCATAACAGCAAGAAACTTCCCTTTCCTTCAAAACATGGTAGCCTCCTACGTGCCCTCTGAGGGGGAGGATAGGGGCAGGTGTGCCCACAAGGAGGCAGGGAGCTCTTTTCACCTCAGCAGAAGCATTTTCCATTTCTGAGCATACAGAGTAAGGCTGAATGGAGCCACAGAGGCTCAGGATGGATAACGTGAAGGAAGTAAAGAGGCAGAACACTGTGCTCGGGCTGAGCACGGCCGGGACTCAGCAGCTCTGTTCCTGTGCACGATGGCATGAAAATGGCTCCTCCGGAAGAGGCCGCAGTGCAGAAGGGGAGGAGCAAGACACAGTGTGTCGGTGGTTGAGGGGTTTCCAGCCTTGTGTCTTGGAAAACTAACCAAAATAGTGCTGCTGTGTTCTTTCTTTCCCTCCTTTCTTTCTCTCTCTCTCTCAATTCCTTCCTGTTTTCAGCCCAAGACTGGACGCAGAGAGAAACAATTTCCTTCCAGATTGAGCAGACTCTTGCCAGGAGCAATGACAAAGGATGAAGAAGAATAAAAGAGCCTCCATGGGTCCACTCCTTCCCTCTCCTGGGGCAGTCCCAACAGAACAGTGTCAGAGCAGGAGGGCTTGGAGGGTGTGAAACGGAATTGCTAAATTTCCTAAGTCTCTAAAAAGATCCATATGTCTGGGCGGCATCAGGCTTCTGAGTTCAGGGAGGGGCCGATAACGTCATCTGCTGGACGGGCCTCCGGTTCTCTTCCTTTGGGGAGGATTCCATGTCAGTGTGACTAGAAGTTGTTAGACTTCATGATGACCCAGGTTGGGAACTCGGGGTGCAAGTGTTTGGGGTGTGGAGGAAGGGAGAGGGACAGAGAGTAAACGGGAGTAAATAAACTGGAAAGGTGAAGTTTGTAAGCTCGGGTCTGTGAAACATTTAGTAGGGAAAGAGTTTGGAAACCCTAGCATATTGACTTTTTTCTTTGAAATTTTTTCTCATGCCAGGAGAGTTTTGGGGGGAACCACTGTGCAGTTGGATGTTGGGCCATTTGCCTACTACGTGGGAAGTCTAGACGCCTATTCCCATAACTAACCCTCCAGAGCCAACCAAGAGTCACTCTCTTCCCCCTCACATCTTTAACCTCCAAACTGCAGCTTCCTTCGGGGTAGGGGGTGGCAGATGGCACACAGCTGTGGGACGCATTTGGTCTTGCAGGGATCAGAGGGAGGCGCAAAGACCAGTTGGAATCCCAGTGGCTACCCCGGAGGCATGGCTCCGAAGATTTGGGGTGGTGCCCCTGACACTCTAGATCCCATCTTGGACAGATTTTCTGCGTTTCCTTAGTCCCCCACACCTCTTCTCCACTCTGACTTCAACTGGATCAGACAGAGAAGATTTTGTGAGAGTGAGGAGGCAGCTGCTTCCCAGATGTGTGTCTTCAGAAATGGCCATATCCAAACACGGGAGCTTTGAGAGGACTGGTTGGGGTGGGACTTGGGAGATTCCTCTGAGGATGTCCTAACCTGGGACAGCTAGCACGGCAGTTGTCTGAAGACCCCAGAGTGAAGCTGGAGGACTGGAACTGGAGAAAGAATGGCAAGGCCCTGGAGGGTTCTCAGCTTTTCTCTCCAAAACTCTGTGTCCAAACATATGACTTTAGTCATTTGCCAGCTAATCTGACTCACTGTGTGTGTTTGCTTCACAACTAGAACATAGTCTTCTCCAAGGAGGTCTTGAGTCTGCCACACAGCTTGTCAGTAACTCCCCTGTTCCTGCATTTCTCACTTGGAACACGAGTAGCTTCTAGTCTGGTCCCCTGATAACCATTTTTTGTTGTTGTTGTTGGTGGTGTTTCTTCTTCTCTTTATTCAGACATCAGGCAGAGATACTGTATGAAGAATTAAAACGGAGGCATTTCATTCTCTTGTTGAAAACTCTTCCGTGATTGCCCTTTGCTCTAAAATAAGATCCAAACTCCTCACTGTGATCTGGAGACCTGGCTGGGCTGGACTCTTACTTGTCTCTCAGTCTCCTCTCTTGGTCTCACCTCCTTGCCCAGTCTCTCCACCATTCTGGCCGTTTGGGGTTCCTAAAACCTCCCAAGGTCTTTTCCCACCTTAACTCTTGACCCAAGCTGTTTCTTTGTCTGACTGCTCCTCTTTCTGTAACCCGGCTCATCGTCCCATCCTCCCTGACCACCCCATGGAAATAAGCACCCCCATCCCCAGTCACTTTTCTCTCTCACAGCCCACCCCACCTTGAAACATGCATTCATGCTGCATATCACAGTCTACAACCACACATTTACTTGTTGGTTCCTTGTCTTTCTCTTTTGACTGTAAGCGACACAGCAGCAGACACCACGTGTATGTTGTGCCTTGGAACAGTGCAGGTGGATAACAGACCCTCTCAATATTTACTGGGTGAATGAATGCACTACCTCTTTATTTTCCTTTGAGGAGTCTCCACTTGCCCAGACATCAGTAAAAGAAAACGTTTTAATGCTAGGGACAAACACAGGATTATCACATACTATTATCGTTGTTTCAGAAAAACAAAGGTCATTTTTACAACCTCAAGGTGAGTGGAGCCTAAACTCAAAAGAAAGCCCTTTCTACAGAGGCACAGTTGGTGATCTTATCCTAATTTCTTCAGTTTCCTGTGAAAAATGTTGTCACAGATAAGCCCACGTCTTCTGACTGTGTTTGGAAACCTTAGCCCCATCTCACAGTTCCTACAGCCCATGACAGCGCCCAGCGCCGGTTAGGTGTTCAGACTCTGAACATCCGGGTAGACCCGAGTGAATCCTTGCCCCTCCGTGGGGCCCAGTCCTGGCATCTGCCGTGTGATAGGGCTCAGAGAGATGGTTGCCAAGGTGACTCTGGCTCCAACTGTACCCACCCACCGGCTTCCCTCTAAGAGGCAGGCCGAGCCATGCCTGCTGCCGAGGGGACTGAGCGGGGTGGGCGGCCGGTGTCTGAGCCGTAAGCTACTGCCAGACGCGGGAGTGTGGGGGTCGTCTCCTTGTGTGCCCGGCAGCCAAGGGCGAGAGGCGAAGCAGCCAGAGTGGGTGGCCAGTTCCTGTTTCTGACCCTTGGGGCAGTGGCTGCAGCTCCTGCCAGGCTCCCACACCTTGGCTAAGAATAGCTCAGCTCCTTCCTGCTGGCCTGCAGGCCGCCAGAGCCCAGAGGAAAGAGAGCCGGACTATATAACCTCAGGCGGGGCTGACCCTTCCGGCGATTCTCTCCTCCGCCCTGCAGATCAAAAGACTACCGGGATCGAAGCTCTAGTTCTGACGCTACCGCCTAATAATAGTGTTCTGCTGTCGGTGGCGGCGTGGGGGGGAGTGGGAGTCAGGCCACTGCTGAAGGCTGGTGGAAAGCAGGAGGTCTGGAAACTGAAAACTAACAACTCTGGGTACCCAGGGCTGGGAAGATGTGTGCTTGGGAGACAAGCAGGTTGCCAGGGGTCTTCAAGGTGAGCTGAGGTTATAGCCGAGAGCATCAGACTAAGGCCTTGCAGCGCTCCTGGTTCCAAGCGACGAGGACCAGAGTGGATCCTGAGCACCCGCACGGGCACACAGCTCTAAAGCTTGCTGAAGCAGTTGCCCTGAAGACCACACTTTGAGAAGCAACCAACAACGGATGGCTTAGCAGTCCAGAAAGCACCTCCCCGAGTGAGGGGCTGGCCGTATTCTGCACCAAGGCCATGAGGGTAACTTTGGGTCCATCACGAAGCTCCAGTGACTAGGGGGAGCATTCATTTGGACAGTGAATGAGGATGTTATTAATAGCTATGCCAGGAGAGCAAGCCTGATGGAAACTATCCTGGAAGACCAGACATCTGGTTGTTCTAACCACCAAACATGGCTGCACCTCCCTGCTCACCTCTCCCTGGATTTCTCAATAGGAAGAGATGAGACGGAATACATAAAATAAAGTGTTGGAAATCGAGGGGCCATAGAAATCTGGGGCTTATGATCAAGCTTCTCTGTGCTTCACAGGTCCTGTCCTTCATAAATCAAGTGGAAGTTAATTATAGCCACAAGGAAGCTGGGAAAGAAAGGAGAACTTTCTCAGGAAGTCCATTGCTTGGCTGGGGTAGGGGACTGCCTGGACGGAGAGATAAGCTTCATTGACAAGCCAAGGGCAGAAGATTTAGGCAGCTGAAATCCTGGGCTGTAGCAAACCCCGGAGAGAACCCCTACATCCTCTTTTACAGCAAAATAACCTCAGCTCCCCAGTTAACGTCCACAGTCTATACAGTTCACTTGAATAGACAGTCCATTGTTGATTCATTAATGCGCATGTAAGGGACAGATCATATGTTACATGCCAGCTTCTGTGTTAGTTTCTAGAGATGTGAAAACAAACAGATTCTTCCCATCACTTAAGGAACTCTCAATCTAGCAGGGGAAACAGGGCTAAATAATTTGCAGAGTGGTGGAGCAATACTGCTTTCGTGGAGAAACCTGTTTCCAGAGTCCCTTTCTCAGAATTACTGAGGACTTTCACAGTCTTTCTTTAGACAAATAGCAAAATCCTTGCTAATGTGATGATGAAATTTACTTTGGGGTGTTTCAGAGCATTTGTTAGGAGGATAGGTTTTGGAGCTGATTAAATCTAGATTTGGATTCTGCTAACTCACAAATTACACACTCTTCAGCAAGGTTCTCCAGGAAGATAGCAGTGCTACTTTGTTAAGCAGTGGGTCTAAAATTTTAACATGTACACAGATCACCTCGGGAAAGTGTTAAATGCACATTCACATTTAAGAAGTCTGGGCTAGGGCCCGAGAGTCCACATTTTTAATAAGCTCCCGGGTGATGTTGATGCTGCTCATCTGAGGACCACACTCTGAGTGGCAAGAGCATGGAATACTAAAAGAGCAAATGAGTGCTGAGCATGGTGCCGACAAGTGGAAAGTGTTCAAGAAATGTGCCTTGAAAATGAAAGTCACTCAGTCATGTCTGACTCTTTGTGACCCCATTGGACCATACAGTCCATGGAATTCTCCAGGCCACAGTACTGGAGTGGGTAGTCTTTCCCTTCTCCAGGGGATCTTCCCAACTCAGGGATGGAATCCAGGTCTCCTGCATTGCAGGTGGATTCTTTACCAGCTGAGCCACAAGGGAAGTGCAAGAATACTAGAGTGGGTAGCCTATCCCTTCCCCAGGGGATCTTCCCGACCCAGGAATTGAACCGGGGTCTCCTGCATTACAGATGAATTCTTTGCCAACTGAGCTATCAGGGAAGCCTAAACTGTGCCTTACTACTATTCAAATGAAATACTAAAATGTTCATTGATCTTCATCTAGATCTCTCCCCATATCTTACTTATTACCATAGTCTAAAAGCAAATTTCTTAAGTCAAAGAAATATTCCCTGTTCTATCTCTTGGAACCCAGTCTAGGCCAGTCCTTTACGCAGTCCATGGCAATGGGGTAATTCCAGAAGAGAGGAGTGGAAGAATAGGAATTTGTTTTTAATATCTCCCCAGATCCTCGTGATGGAAAGAGCAACGGGAACTCATGCTGGGCCGTCATCTCTCCTGCAGAGTGTATCTACCTGTGGGTACTGAGAAGGCGTCACTCTCAAACCCCATAATAACAGGAAAGAGGGAAGCAAGCATGCGGATAGCAAAAACACGATTAAAGTCTAGAAAGTTTTATAAACAGTGGTGGTTTTAAGGTATGGCTCCACATGTGTTGACACTCCTACCATTGAGAGGCAGGCTGCATGTCCTCTCCTCTTAAAGCTGAGCTTGCTCGTGACTCCTTCCACCAGGAGAGTACGATGGAAGGGCTGCTGCATGACTTCTGAGACTGGATGGGAAAGGGCCCTGCGGCCTCCTCCTGCTTCTTTGGGATGCTTGCTCTCCTGACATGCTCCCTCTTTTGGAAGCGAGGTGCTGCAGGCCACGAGGAGAGACCCCAACTAGGCTCTCTGGTTGACAGCCCCAGTGGCGTGCCAGACACTCCAGTCTTCCCGCTGAGGCCCTGGACCTCCTGGTAGAGCTGAGTCTACCCCTTCCGGCTGGGCACTGACCCACAGAATTCATGAATATAATAACACACTTGTTTTATGTTGACACATTCCCGGGGCAATAAATAATTTAAACTATATTTTTATTTAGAATAAGAAAGTATAGATATGATAGCTAAAGTTGAAAGCTGATGTTAAACCCTTATTTACAGGTAGTAAATATTGTTTCTATGAAGTTAATAATTCATTAGGTTTTTAGAAAGTAAACATCAAATCTCTAACAAATTAAATTTAAATTCCGTGATTAAGTATTATGTCATTAGAAGAGGAGGAGTAAATAGTGAAAAAAAAAATCATACTTTGGAATCTGGATTTGAATTCCAAATTTAAAACTTGCCAGTTGCGTGAAAGACAGATAGGTTTACTTTTCTATGCCTCATGTTAATAATATATTAAATATTTATATCATTTCATGATATAGTAAATGGGATAGTACTAAAATGAGAAGCTAAGCAAACTGTGTTGAGGAAGAGAAAAAGGTTTCTGATGAAACTGCCCTCTAAGTTAACCCTTAAAATGAGTGGGAATAACTGGGTTAGATATTCTCAGATCGTAGAATTTCAAGTTTCCCAAAAAAATTTAGGGTAGATTTAAGTGGGCGATGACTACAAAAAAAAAGCAACTTTCTAAAATCTGTATGAAAATTTGAAGAGCCAGTAATAACCGAGCCAGTCTTCAGCCAAACAAGCTGAATATCTTAGTCTAGATCAAGATGGATTATAAAGATACAGCAATGAAGATAGCATAAGTTTGGGAACAAGGCTAGACGAAGTGATGGATGGAACAGATAGTCCAGACACGCCCTCATGCATTTGGTCTGATTCAGAACAAAGGTGACAGCTCAGAGGTGGTGAAGAATACAGCCGGGGGCAGAGGTGTGAGAACCAGGAAAGCACCCCGGAATCAAGGGAGGAAAGAGCTTCAGGGAGAAGGACAGAGCCAAGGACAGCAGAGGTCTGTTAAACTGGAAAGCTCTTCTGAATTTGACTTTCCAGCAGTTGTTACGAGTGAGCTCTTCTGCCAACGTGGACAGGAACCAGACTGTAGTGGTTTGCAGAGTGAGTGGAAGTGATGGGTTAAAGAAAGAAAGTACAGGCTGCTCTTCCAAGAACTCTGGTAAGAGGAGAGGGGAGGAACTCACAACAGGTATCCATGATGGGAATTCTTTCTGAGGTTTATTAAGGACAGTGCAGGCTTGAGGATGTTTTTAAGTTGAGATGGTGAAAGATGACAGAAAAAATAGAACATATATCCCACTGAAGATATAGTGATAGAGGAAATTCAGTGTATTTCTGGGGAGAAAAGAAGATTAAGAGTTAAGAATAACACATGGATAAACTATATTTTATGAGTCTTTAAATGTCTCCAGAAACTATTAACATTTCAGTTTAAAATACCCCAATTCTCAGACATCCTCAGTTATATCTCAAACGCCTTTTAGCGGCTTAAAAATGCATTTTGAAATATATTAGACATAAAAAAGTCCATAAAGAGTACTGCAAGGAACTTGTGATCCCTCACTCACCTTAGAAAATAGAACATTATTAATACAATTGAAGATCACTTTTTGCACCATTTCTGTATGTGTATGTGTGAATGTAACTGTGAGCTTTTGTTTGCTATCATTTTGCCTCAGATAAAGAAATGTCAAAAGTTAAAGAATGAAGAAAAGTCTTGCACCTCTGCTTAGCGATAGGTTGCATGTGTACATGCTAAGTTGCTTCAGTCATGTTCCCCTCTTTGGGACCCCATGGACTGTAGCTTGCCAGGTTCCTTTGTCCATGGGATTCTCCAGGCAAGAACACTGGAGTGGGCTGCCATGTCCTGCTCGGCAATAGCCTAGTATGTTATTATTATTTCTCTTACTGTCCTAGTATACTTTTGCTTTCAGTTCAGTTCGGTCGCTCAGTCGTGTCCAACTCTTTGCCACCCCGTGGACTGCAGCACGCCAGGCTCCCCTGTCCATCACCAGCTCCTGGAGCTTACTCAAATTCATGTCCATTGAGTTGGTGATGCCATCCAACCATCTTATCCTCTGTCCAGCCCCTTCTCCTCCCACCTTCAATCTTTCCCAGCATCAGGGTCTTTTCCAATGAGTTTTGGATCAGGTGGCCGAAGTATTAGAGTTTAAGTTTCAGCATCAGTCCTTCCAATGAATATACAGGACTGATTTCCTTTAGGATGGACTGGTTGGATCTCCTTGCAGTCCAAGGGACTCTCAAGAGTCTCCTCCAGAACCACAGTTCAAAAGCATCAATTCTTCAGCGCTCAGCTTTCTTTATGGTCCAACCCTCATATCCATACATGACTACTGGGAAAACCATAGCTTTGACTAGACAGACCTTTTTCAATAATGTCTTTGCTTTTTAATATACTGTCTAGGTTAGTCATAACTTTTCTTCCAAGGAGCAAATGTCTTAATTTCATGGCTGCAATCACCATCTGCAGTGATTTTGGAGCTGCCCAAAATGAAGTCTGTCACTGTTTCCATTGTTTCCCCATCTATTTGCCATGAAGTGATGGGACTGGATGCCATGATCTTCATTTATGCCATGATCTTCATTTTCTGAATGTTGAATTTTAAGCCAATTTTTTCACTCTCCTCTTTCACTTTCATCAAGAGGCTCTTTAGTTTTTCTTTGCTTTCTGTCATATGGGTGGTGTCATCTGTGTATCTGAGGTTACTGGAATTTCTCCTGGCATTCTTGATTCCAGCTTGTGCTTCATCCAGCCTGGTATTTCACATGATATACTTTACATATAAGTTAAATAGGCATGGTGACAATATACAGACTTGACATACTCCTTTCCCGATTTGGAACCAGTCTGTTGTTCCATGTCCAGTTCTAACTGTTGCTCCTTGACCTTTTGCTTTAAAGTTTGTTAAAAATATATGGTAAGTTGGTGACTATTGTTGCCTCTTTATTATGGGGAAGTGTTTGTATAAAATCAGAATTATTTGATTTTTTACTGTTTTACAGAACTCACTTCTAAAATATCTGAGTGAGACTGAGTATGTGTGAGAGTGTGGGTGTCAAGTTTTAATGATTTATTCAATTTACTTAACAGTTATAGTAATATGCATTTTTTCTGTTTTTTTTTTTTTACTCAGTTTTGGTATATAATATTTTCCTTTTCATCTGTTTTTTAACTTAAAGGATATAACTGTTCATCAGTTCAGTTCAGTCGCTCAGTTGTGTCCAACTCTTTGCAACCCAATGAATCACAGCACGCCAGGCCTCCCAGTCCATCATCAACTCCCGGAGTTCACTCAGACTCACATCCATCGAGTCAGTGATGCCAATTAGCCATCTCATCCTCTGTCGTCCCCTTCTCCTCCTGCCCCCAATCCCTCCCAGCATCAGAGTCTTTTCCAATAAGTCAACTCTTTGCATGAAGTGGCCAAAATACTGGAGTTTCAGCTTTAGCATCATTCCTTCCAAAGAAATCCCAGGGCTGATCTCCTTCAGAATGGACTGGTTGGATCTCCTTGCAGTCCAAGAGACTCTCAAGAGTCTTCTCCAACACCACAGTTCAAAAGCATCAATTCTTCGGCGCTCAGCTTTCTTCACAGTCCAACTCTCACATCCATACGTGACCACTGGAAAAACCATAGCCTTGACTAGACGGACCTTTGTTGGCAAAGTAATGTCTCTGCTTTTGAATATGCTATCTAGGTTGGTCATAACTTTTCTTCCAAGGAGTAAGCGTCTTTTAATTTCATGGCTGCAGTCACCATCTGCAGTGATTTTGGAGCCCCAAAAAATAAAGTCTGACACTCTTAATTATCTCTTACATCTATAGTTATGCATCATTTTAAAATTCTAATATTATTTTCCTTCTTTCTTTTTTAGAACTCAATCTAGTCAAAGGATATCAATTTTAAGGTTTTTAAAGATAACAACTTTTGGCTTTGTGTGCATTCTGCTATTTTTTTGTAATTTTTTAAGACTCATCTCACTAATTTCCATTCTTTCTTATTTTCTAAACAAACATGAAAATTTGTAAAATTCCCACTAATAACAACTTTTCTCCTTACATATATCTTGATGTGTGCTATTTTATTATCCTTTGAATTTATGCATTTTCCCATTTATACCTTGGTTTGTTCTTTGATCCAAGGAATTTTTAGAAGCTTGTTTTAGAATTTTTCAAACATATTGAGTTTGTTATGTTATTAAAAAAAAAAACACTTAAGTCCATTTTGGTCAGAAAGCGTAGTGTCAGTGACATGACAGCTTTCCTACTTACAGAGACTTGCTTACCAGCTTGTTGATAAAGTTTCATTTTCATAAGTATCCCACGTGTGCTTGACCACAATGCGTATTTGCCAATTGTTGGATTCAGAGTTTTATGTACAGTCTTTGGAATAAATGTGTTAATTGTGTCTATGAATTCTTTTACTTCTAGCTAATTTTCTTACTGCTTGATTTGTTATTTTTGGAGGGAATTGTACTAAAATTTCTACTGAGCAGGTGAATTTTGCTCTTTAGGTTGTACTACCCTTTTTTGCTGTGTATATTTGAAACTATATCATTAGATATAGAAAAGAATAGAATTTTTATATTTTCATGGTGAATGAAACATTTAATCTATTTAACCTTTAGGTTAACATTTGACCTAAAGGTTTTTGCATTAAAGTGTGTTTTGCCTCATATTGATGTAGCTACATAGGCTTTCTTTTTATTAATATTTGCCAGATTTTTTTTCATCCTTTTATTTTTGACATTTCTGTGTCCTCACTTCAAGGTCTGTCTTTTGTAAACAGTATAAAGTTGAATTCTCCCAGGACCGTTTTAATAATCTCTGCCCTTTAGGTGGTAAGTTTTCAGTCCACTTACATTTATTATCATTACTTATCCATTTAGATTTATTTCTACCATCTTACTTTATGTTTTCTATTTGTCCCACTTTTTATTTTTCCTCTTTATTTTCTCATCTTTTTAAATTGGTCATTTTTTAACTCAACTTTTTAGCATTCTATTTCAGTTATTTTAGAAGTTGAGCTTTATTAATAACAAACATATTAATTTTAATGAAGTCTACATACAGGGATTTCCCTTTTTGTGTTACATGTTATTGTATTCCAGTAATTCAATTCTGTCTTCAACTCAATTATCAGTTCATTCAGCAAATATTTATGAGCTTGCTGCGTGCCAACACTGTTAGTAGCATGGGGTACATAAGGAAGCAAAATCTTCCAAAAATAAAAATTCTTACTCCTTTATCTAATGAGGGCAGGCCTATAGTTGAGTTCCAGGGATGTATTTTTGTCCCCCACCCCAACAAGACCCAAAGACCAGATAGAAATTTTAAAATTTCCTTGTGATTTATCTTTGTATATAAACTGGTAGAGGTAGAAGTTGAAATAGATCAGTTTCGCTGCACACACATACACACCTTTATATATGCATATATGACAGATTTTATCAATCTCTGCATATACAGTTTAAAGACTCTTGTTATTTCATAGGACTTATTGCCAAAAAGAAAAAAAAATAAACACAACCAAAAAAGGATGCTTTTTCTCTTATTTCCCATGTTTACATCAGTCCACTTTACTCTCTTTTACCTAATTCTATAAGTATTTACCTCCATATCTCTAAATAATGTGTTTACGTTGCTACTTCCAGATTTCCCATGTAAGTCATTACTCAAATTCCCTATGTTGGCAGATGAGGTTTACCTGTCTTTCACTTTACCTCCTCTATTATCCCATTCACTCTTCTTATCCCCACTAAGTTAATTCCAGGAAGGACAATAACTGATTCATTTTGCAAAGTTATAGTGATCTATATGATCTGTATTCTGTATATATTATTTTATTATTATATAAACTCTACTTACAAGTAAGCCAAGAAACTATTATTTTTTAAATTTCTTGAATTATTTTTTATCTTCCCCGGAAATAACTATAGTCTTCAATTTTCCTTTTTATTTCATTAATTAAACCCTAACCCTGCCACTATTGTTGACCCCTCTTCCCAAGACATTCAAATGCACCAGGCATTCCATCAATCTCGTCTTCCTAAAGAAATATTTCTGAGAGCCTTTGAATGTGCTGCCGTCTGGACTGGCTGCCCCCGCTGCCTGAAGCACAGCTCTTATTCTAGGCTCTCCCTTTACCTTCATGCCAAGGATTCTCTTTTCCTCCCTTCTGTTGGATTCCCTGTTTCTTGTTCCCCATTTCCCTCTTTCTTAATTTATTCTCTTTATTAACAAGTACATTCTTTACCAGTTTTCTGAAAAGCAGCGTGCTAGAGGCAAACTTTTTGGTATCTTATGTGTTTGAAATTGTCTTTATTATACTTTCACAGTTAGTCTAGCAACAAATAGAATTATTGATTGTAAATTGGTTTCTTTTATAATTTCGAAGGCCCTGCTCCATCGTTCTTTAGGTCCCATGTTGCTGTTAAGAAATTCAAAGCTATTCCTGAAATTCAAAGCCAATTCCTGATATTTGGATGTGCCATATTCTCTTCCTGGAAATTGTAGGATGTTTTCTTTATTCGTCAGTGTTCTGAGAAACCTTAATGTACCTTTTGTGGACTATGTTCAGCTATAATGTTGGATTCTCAATAAGTCCTTTATCTCTGGAAACATGTAACATCCATTTGGGGAAAATATCTTGAAGTACTTTGTTCTTTGGATGTTTCAATTTGAAACAAGTCCTCTCACTTTGTCTTTTCAATAATGTTTTCCATCTTGTGTTTTTCACGCTGTTCTAGGAGATGCTCACCACCTTTATTACATTTTTAATTTCTTCCAGAATGTTTTTTATTTCTCGAGTACTTTATTTTCTATATGTTGTTTCTTTTCTTTCCTTTTTTTTTGCATTCTATTTTTGTTTTATGGACACTATGTCTTCTCTTACTTCTCTGAGAATATTGGTGATAGTTCTTTACCTTTTTTTAAAAAAAATTCTGCTTCCTGTATGGCTCCATTTCCTCCAGGTTTCTTCTTTTCTTCCTGTTTGTTTATTTGCTTTTTGGCTTTGGTCTATGTCATTCTTTGACATTTGATGACGCTTGAAGTTCATGAGTGGGGCACCAGCAAGCTGACTATGAGCCCTGAGAGAAAGGATTTGGTTTGTCAAGTGTGGTCTCTACTGTAGGAGTGTTCTGGCTGGGATGTATCTTTGGGAAAATCCCTGGCATCAGTAGCTTCAGATCTTTTCTCTTGTGTTTGCCAGAGACCCTAGAAGATTTTCAATTCTCGTGCCTAGAGTGTTTATTCCTAGCTTCCTGCAACCTGGGAGCTAGTGGGAGAAGTGAGCTGGATGGGCAGCATTCAATTCATGCCCCTATTTTCAGAGTGATGCACTTGTCCTAAACAAGGGCTATTTTCTGACAGTCCAGAGACTTTCTGTTTTACATTCTTCAGTCACCAAATCTCCAGACATCTTGCTGTAGTTTAGAAGGGGCAGTATCTCATGGTATGGTAGGATGGGACAAGGGGAGCCGAGTGGAAATTTGGGAATCTTCAAATTCGAGTTTCTGCTTCAACCAAATTGATCTTCAACCTATCACTACATTTTAAAAAACTCTATGTTATGCATGAAAGTGAAAAAATTGTTAGTCGCTCAGTCATGTATGACTCTTCGCACCCCTATGGACTGTAGTTCACCAGACCCCTCTGTCCATGGAATTCTCCAGGCAAGAATACTGGGATGGGTAACCTTTCCCTTCTCCAGGGTATTTTCCTGACCCAGGGATCGAACCCAGGTCTCCTGCAGGAAGATTCTTTATCATCTGAGCCACCAGGGAAGCACATTTTATGTATAGCAGCTTGTATTTGTTAATCCCATACCCCTAACTTGTCCCTCCCCTCTCACTCTCCCCATTGGTGACCGTAAGTTTGTTTTCTGTGTCTGTGAGTCTGTTTCTATTTTGTATATACATTTATTTGTATTATTTTTATAGTCCATATATGAGTGATATCATATAAAATTTGTCTTTGTCTGACTTATTTCACTAATCATAATATTCTTTAAGTCCATCCACGTTGCTGCAAATGGAAATAATTCATTATTTTTAATGGCTAAATAATATTCCATTGTGTATATATGCATATAACACATCTTCTCCATCCAGTCATCTGTTGAAGAGCACTTGAGCTGCTTCCACGCCTTGGCTATTGTAAAAAGTGCTGCTATGAACCTTGGGGTGCATGTATCGTTTGAATTAGAGATTTCACTTTTTCTGAAAATATACACAGGAGTGGGATTGCTGGATACTATGGTAATTCTATTTTTAGTTTGTTTTTTTTTTAAAGAAACCTAAATACTGTTTTCTATGGTGGCTACATCAATTTGAATTCCCACCAGCAGGGTGTAAGAGTTCCTTTTTTCCCACATCTTCTCCAACATTTGTTATTTGTAGACTTTTTGAGGACAGTCATCCTGTCAGATGTGAGGTGACGCGTCACTGTGGTTTTAACTTGTGTTTCTCTAATGATTAACCATGTTGAACATCTTTTCATGTCATAGGTCATCCTTATGTCTTCTTTAGGAAAAGAAAGGAGTGTCTGCCAACCCCAGAAGGAATGAAAGAACGACAAATATCATACAAAGAGGGCAAGTTAATGAGTAACTTGGTGACGTGGGGGGAACTTGATCACGGGAAGGAGACATTTCATCTGATAGGAAAAGAAATGGGAAGTTGATGTTTCCTCAACCAGAAGCTATTATGATTAATGTTTTGCCAGAAAAATCTGAGGGCTTTGTGCTAACTCCTGGGACATAGAGGGATAGAGATAATTAAACATACAGAAACCAGCTAGGAGCAGCCACGGTGGTCATAGACCAGCTATGGCTTCCACAATCAATTTTTTTTTTTCTTTTTTAAGGAGAGAAGATCTTATAAAGATATCAAAAATTTCAAATGTATTTAAGATTTGGGATTTAAAAATTTTTATTTAGGATTCCAACTTTATTTCAACATCACAGGACTGCTTTGAAGTTCTGTTTGGAAATCATCTAGAGTCATCTATTTGCCAAATATCTCTAAGTAACATAAAAATGTTAAGTTCTTTGTACTGTACAAGACTGTTCTAGGCATGAGAACTATAATGCAGATTTGTTCATGACACCACCTGATTCTGTTTTCACTTTGTGACCTCAGGCATCCTGTTTTATTACCCGTTTATTCCTGAAAATATTTTGGATATTAAAATTTCAAATAGCTTGAGCTCATATTTCATGATTTTAAGTGAGAAAAATAAAAAAGCATTTCTTAAAACCCCAGCCAATTCCACCAGCCCCCCATTTACCATTAAAACCCTCTTAGAAATCTCTGTAACAATCCATGGGGGATTCCTGAACTATAAAGATAAAGGATTTAAAATGACAGTTGCATTTAATGAACTCATTAGTGAGTATAGATAAATGCTCAGCAACCCTGTTGTTCAATAGCCAATACACATTATGTTATCATTTCTACCTGCTTATATTCTATCCGTTGTCTTCTCTCAAAGTGCTTTTCCGCTCTCAACTATCTTTTTAGTGATTTGGGTTTTTCTAGGTCTCTTTGGTTCGTGTACTTGGTTCACAGGCTTTTCCACTTTCTTAGAAGGCGTTTCACTGAACAATGTGGGGAAGATGAGAGCGATAACACACAAGTTTAAACAATGCAATCAACGGCGCAAGCAGGAGAGAAGCCGTCTTGCCGGGGAAATAGCTAAGACAGACGGCAGGGCATCCTGCGTCCTCTTGTCCAGACTTGCGTTCAAATGATGAGTTTTTACTGGCCCCAGCATGCAAATACTTTACAGCAGGTTTTCAATTAGGGTAATGTATGTGGGGTAAAAATGGTTCCAAGTCTTTACAGGGAATATTTGCAGAGTGAGGATTCAGGTAGTAAAAGCAATATCTATATTGTATCCTGTGTACCCATTGTCTTTTCTTAAAAAAACCCAAGCAAACAATAAAAAGGTTTTTATAATTGACAAAACAAATTCAAACACAGTACCAAAATACACAAAAATAAAAGCTACTGTATTTATTTAATTTTTCATGGTTTGCATTCTGTTTTCTGATTAGACAACAAAACTCTTGGTGGAAATGACCTCATTTTTATAATTCAATCCAGCAGATGATGCTGGCCGCCTACGTGGGGCAGGCACTGTGCCAGGCAGAAAGCTGGTTATGACACAGACAGAGCACCACGGCTGAGTGTGCAAGCTTGCTCAGCAAGTGTTCATTTCCTCCCAGTTTCCATGTCCAAGTCCTATGTATCTGCCATCAGGTAAATGGGTTATTTCTCCATTGCACCCTACCTCCCCAAACAAACAAAGCCTTTCCCTAACTGTGCCAAAGTACCCAACAATCTGATCATTTGTACTGATATTCTTCCAAAATATGATTGTTAAAACAAGGGTATGAATCATTGGGTCATAACTAATCATTGTGTATGATTCTTGTATAGTTTAGGGAAATACAGAGAGAAAGAAAAAAATACACAAGGGCAAATTAAATATCCTTCTCCCATTGAACTTTGATTTTAGCCCTAATCACTTCTTCACCTAACCCCACTTTTCTTACTTTGCAAAAACAACCTTTTAACTTCTTAGATGAAATTTCCAGTGTTAAAGAGTCTTAGCTCTTCCAATGTTCTGAGAAGCTCAGAGTCTCTCCGTTTCTCTGCTTTTGGGCTTCTGATAGATCTGGGCTCAAAAAGCCTGTAGTTATTTTCTTGGCCTTACTAGAGAAAGGGCATTCTGTTTCACTCCTTGGTTCTCTGAATAGACTCTGACGTATTTTAACTGGCCAGCTAGATTTCCAGAGGAAATCTGGCTTTAAGCTTCTAGAAGGGACCTTCCTCTTTCTTTTCTTTTTGTGGTTGGAAGAGGAAAGAGCAGAAAGACAATGGCAAGCACTGACAAACATTATATACCCAACAGGGCAAAAAATTCTCCCAGTTGTAAGGGGACCTGTCATTTGTCCAGGCTGCTTCCTCCCCTCCTTGTTCTTTGAGGCAACTCAGTGCAGTCTTTACTGAGGAGACAGTTTGCAGACTCCCCCAGACCAGCGCTGTCTAATAGAAATATATTATAAGCTACCTATGCAATTTAAAACTTTCTTATAGCCATATTAAAAAGGTAAAAATAAATAAGCAAAGTAATTTTACTAATATACTTTACATAACATGATATATTCAATCATATAATCAATATAAACATATTGAGATATTTTAGGCTGTTTTATTCTGACTAAGTGTACTTTAGACTTACAGCACACCATATTTGGATGCTAAGTTTTTATGAGGAATAGGTGAAGTATTTATAATTTTATGTAATTCATAGTTGGATAAGTATATTCACATACTTAAGGTGTTCTAAACATATTTACATTTTCCCCATAACTGAAAAATCATTCTCTTTTAATACTGCATCCACATGGACAAGACTGGTTTATCTTTTTAGAAATAATTGCTTTGACTTCAAAGCCAAAGATACCAATTTCAGATTCATGTCAAAGCTAAGTAAATTCAGTAACTCTTGTGTTAGCTCAGTAATATAAACAGTGAACTCAAAATGGTATTGACAGATTGAAAAACAATTCTTTATTAGTGTTGAGTTCTTCACATAGTTCTTGTAGCTTATACAGTCAGTTTACCTAAATACTATCAATCACAATGAAAAATTGTTTTCATATTTGCTCATATAAGAGAACTGTAAAATCATTATTAATTGATCATATAATGAAAAGTTTCAACTTCAACTCAAAATCTTGTGTCTCTCTAGCTAGGTCACAGATAAGCTTTTCCTTTTCTTATGCCTTCAAATTTAGCTCATTCATATGCAGTCTGAAAATGTAAATCACATTGCCATATTTTGTTTTTGAATTTTGGTTATTGGGCAAATATTCCTTTATTTTCAAGAAAATCTTAAATTAGAGTTAAGGGTACAGCAAATCCTTGCAAAACTCTCACAACTCAACCGGAAGAGCATTGGCAAAGAAGTCACAAGGCCGTTAAACTCACCATCTTTTATTTCTTTCAACAGTTCTATTCACTTGCAATGGTTCATTAGATTAGCGTACAAACACTGAATGATTTTAACAACTATATCCATGACAAATTTCATGGTGTATGCTTCAACTAAGCATAAATATTTGTAAGATGTATCATACAGTGAAACAAAGGCTTAAAGGAAACATCAGTTCCTTTTAAAAAATTCCAATAAACTGGTTTTTTTGGCCTAATACGGCTGAAAATTGTTTGTTGTGTTAGAAACTAATTTTTTAATATCGAGCCAGTATTCTTCTTTGACAGATGTCAAATATGTTAAAAATATCTGTACCATCAGTTTGCTATTTTAGGGCTATGAATGGAAAATATTTCTTTGTAAACCAAGAAATCTTTGGAGACAAAACATACCCAAAGTACTAATTGTACAGTGTCTTTTATATCTTGTGACTCATTTAAAGGCAATGCAAGAAAAGGAAAAGCTTATCCATGACCTAGATAGACAGGTGAAATTTTTTTACAATTGTTCAGATTTTGAATCAGTTGATCTTTGGTATTGTTAAGAAGATCTTGTATTTTATGAGTTGTGGTGGCTTAACTGAAGTTCTTACTTTTGTGAAATATCTTCTTTAGTATTTTTCTCAACTTTCCAACAAAAATTTCTGTAACTGAGATAATAGTTTCTTTTACCATCTCTCCATCTAAAAAGGTGAAAATGAAAGCAATTTTGTATCTGGCCAAAATGACAAGCTCAAATCTTATTAAAAGTCTTAAGAATTTGGGATGACATGGATAGATCTGGAAGACACCATGCTAAGTAAGTGAGTCATAGAAGGGCAAATACTGCATGATTCCACTTAAATCAGCTATCTAAACTAATCAAACTCACAGAAGCAGAAAATAGAATGCTGGTTGCCAGTGGGTGGAGGGAGAGAAAAATGGGCAGTTGCTACTCAACTTGTATAAATTTACAGTCATAGAAGACACACAAGTTGTAGAAATGTGCTATACAACATACCTGTAGCTAATAATACGGTATTGTGCACTTAAAATTTTGTTAAAAGGAAGATCTCATGTTAAGTGTTCACACACACACAAGGGACACAAAGAAACTTTGGGAGGCGATAGACATGTTTATTACCTTGAATGTGGTGATGGTATCACAGGTATATATAAGGTATGTAAAAACTCAACAAATTGAATACGTCAAATATGTGCAGGTTTTTGTATTTCAATTATATCTCAATAAAGCTGTAAAAGAGAAAGTGAAGATAAATTGTCTACAAAACATGAAAAACTTAGATGTTTAATCCTGATTTCAGGTAATTAATTTCAACAATTCTTTTTCAAACACTGGAGGAAATAAATCAAATTCAGTATGTGTTTTCTGAAAAGTCTCTTAACATTGTGTACTTTATTATCTCCAAAGATTTTTCTACGCCCATCTTTCTCATTGTGCTCCATGTCAGCAAATCACAGTTGCCATTCATTGTGAAATTTACAACATGCCTTTACCAATCATTTTTTTAGTGTTCTCACCAGCTTTTGCTGCTGTTGCTGCTGCTGCTAAGTCGCTTCAGTCGTGTCCAATTCTGTGCCACCCCATAGACGGCAGCCCATCAGGCTCCCCTGTCCCTGGGATTCTCCAGGCAAGAACACTGGAGTGGGTTGCCATTTCCTTCTCCAATGCATGAAAGTGAAAAGTGAAAGTGAAGTCGCTCAGTCGTGTCCAACTCTTAGTGACCCCATGGACTGCAGCCTACCAGGCTCCTCCGTCCATGGGATTTTCCAGGCAAGAGTACTGAAGTGGGGTGCCATTGCCTTCTCCGCCAGCTTTTGTACCTGTATGCAATTCTGCATCAGTACAATGCCTTCACTTTGAATTAAAAAACTTGTCCATTCTTAATTTTTAAATAGAAAAATAATTTAATTGTATTACAATTAAAATCATACTTTATATAATTTATTATTTATAAATTGGTATAAATTATAGCAATTATAATTTATAGAGGTATCACTGGAACTTGCACTGTCTGTATAAAGCATTCAAATAAACACATTATAACATTACATTGGTGTATAGGAAAAAAAATCACTGAAAAAGCTGAAATCAGTGTATAGACATCAACTTGATCAGTACAGTGTTTACATGTAATATTAGAAATAGTGTGTATAGTACAGTAATGTGAGAGCAAAATTTCACAGTGAAGGTTACATGCTGTCCTACCAAAATAATCAAGTCATATTTTTAGAAAAATATTTTACACTCTTTCAGTTTTTAAATGTAAAGTATCAGTTCAGTTCAGTCGCTCAGTTGTGTCCTACTCTTTGAGACCCCATGGACCACAGCACACCAGGCTTCCCTGTCCATCACCAACTCCCAGAGCTTACTCAAACTCATGTCCATCTTGTCAGTGACGCCATCCAACCATCTCACCCTCTGTCGTCCCCTTCTCCTCCTACCTTCAATCTTTCCCAGCATCAGGGTCTTTGCCAGTGAGTCAGTTCTTCGCATCAGGTGGCCAGAGTATTGGAGTTTCAGCTTCAGCATCAGTCCTTCCAGTGAATATTCAGGACAGATTTCCTTTAGGATGGACTGGTTGGACCTCCTTATAGTCCAAGGGACTCTCAAGAGTCTTCTCCAACACCTATTCTAAAGCATCTATTCTTTGGTGCTCAGCTTTCTTTATGGTCCAACTCTCACATCCATACATGACCACTGGAAAATGTAAAGTATGACAATTAAGTAAAATGAAACAGTGACATATCTCAAGGGCTCAGTGGCCACATGTGGCTGGTGATTATGGTACTGGCTAACGCAATCTCAGATTATCACTAATGAGAACTGATAGATACCTAACTGAATCTAAAAATCCCCAATAAAGGGATTTTGATTCCATTTCAATAGATGAATATTTAAAAACACACATGAATAGAATACTGGAGTGGGTAGCCAGAGGATCTTCCTGATCCAGGGATTAAACTTGGGCCTCCTGCATTGCAGACAGATTCTTTACCATCTGAGCCACACAGGGAAACCATGAATAGATGCTGTAACAAGTATGCTTATGCTGTAATTCATTGTGACTCCTCTAAAGATATAATGAAATAATGGTATACATTAGCAATAAAAAAAATATCAATTTTTAGAAATCTAGCTTTCGTGCATTTCACATTTCTGTCTTACATATTCTATTAGATATTCCATGTAAACCCTTTAACACAATGTCTGGAGCATAATAAAGTGACACACTTGTTTGCTTTCTCTCCTTGGTCGTCTGATTGCTGATGCTTTTGAGCCCAGAGAGTTTGGTGCTATTGTCTGCTGCTGCTGCTGCTGCTGCCGAGAGCAGGGACGAGCCCAGGGATGATGGCTGAGAGCTGAAGCTGGGCTTCTGAGACAGCAGTTGTCCTTGTCACCATCTTTCTCCCCAACCCATGACCCGGTCCCTTGACTACCAGGGTCTGGAGCTTGCTCACCATATGCAGTCATTATCTCAAGTGGGTATCTTGCTAGACCCCATCCTCTCTGACCACAGGGAAGGCTGGCCCCTGAGTGAAGACTTTACTCATGAGTGAGCTTGGAAGAAACAGATCAAGACTTCATTCAGCTCTTGTTTGGGAAACAAGGGAAGAGATCTTGTTTCTGCCCAATGTCCTGGTGGCAGGGAGGCGGGGATCAAGGAAGGGGGCTGCGTGGCTCCCTGACCCTGTAAGTTACTAAGTCTCGATCCCTCCCCTCCATGCTCACAGCTGCTCCTGCCTGCCCCAATGGGCCTGTTAAAGATTTTCATATGTTCTAAATCACTGGAGCTTAAGTGAGGCAACATCTACAGAAAGCGAAACAAAGGACTTTCTAATCTTTAGCATTTGGGGGAGATACGTCATCCTGCCTAAAAAGATGTAAGCCTAGTGTTCAACTTCTGAATACAGCGCTTTTAAACACTGTCAGGATATGTTGTTAGAAGCATTGTTATAAATTAGAAAAAGAGAGTTGTAAGAGTAAAAGCTAAATGTTTTCATTGAGAGCTCACTATATCCTAAGTATCTCTTTAATCCTCAAAGCAGCATTAGTTGTGACTGTTTTTATCTACAGTTTTGAGATGATGAATCTGAAGAAATGACATGATACATGACCTGTCCAAGAACATAAAGCTGGCAAAAGTCGAACATGACTAAAGTGACTTAGCGTGTACACACACACACACACACACGTATATGTGTGCATGCTAAGTGATGCATGCATGCTAAGTTGCTTCAGTTGTGTCTAACTCTTTGTAACCCCAAGGATTGTAGCCTGCCAGGCTCCTCTATCCATGGGATTCTCTGGGCAAGAATACTGGAGTGGGTTGCCATTTCCTCCTCCAGGGGCTCTTACTGACCCAGGGATGGAACCCATGTCTCTTATGTCTCTTGCTTTGGCAGGCAGGTTCTTTACCACTAGCGCCACCTGGGAAGCTGTATGCTGCTGCTGCTAAGTCACTTCAGTTGTGTCCGACTCTGTGCGACCCCATAGACGGCAGCCCACCAGGCTCCCCCATCCCTGGGATTCTCCAGGCAAGAATACTGGAGTGGGCTGCCATTTCCTTCTCCAATGCATGAAAGTGAAAAGTGAAAGTGAAGTCGCTCAGTCCTGTCCAACTCTTAGCGACCCCAAGGACTGCAGTCCACCAGGCTCCTCTGCCAATGGGATTTTCCAGGCAAGAGCAACGGAGCGGGTTGCCATTGCCTTCTCCGGGAAGCTATAGATATATATGTGTATATATATATACACAAACATTGTTGTTGTTCAGTCATTAAGTCATGTTGGATTCTTTGCAACCCCATGGACTGCAGCATGCCAGGCCTCCCTGTCCATCACCAACTCCCAGAGTTTGCTCAAATTCATGTCCATCGAGTCAGTGATGTCATCCAACCATCTCACCCTCTGTTGCCCCCTTCTCGTCCTGGCTTCAATTTTTCCCAGCATCAGTGTCTTTTCCAATGTGCCGGCTCTTTGCATACTTCTATTTGATCCTTCCTGAACAGATACCTCAAATATCTACACAGTGATTTACTCACATTTTCTTACAATACTTACCCAGTATTTTTGCTGTTATTCCTACTGTTGAATTGAATGAACTATCAAATTTTTAAAATTTAGGGTTGCATATTTTACTGCCTCCTATTTTAGAAAGGACTCGATTAAAATTTGGCTCAAACAGTAATTTTTTTTTCTAGCATAGAAGTTTATTAAATGTTGCTCTTCATTTGAACACATGGAGAAGGGGTGGATAGAAAGAAGAATTCAGCAGAAGGGGAATTTGGATGACCCATGGTTTTACAGGAGAAGGCAATGGCAGCGCACTCCAGTACTCTTGCCTGGAAAATCCCATGGGTGGAGGAGCCTGGTAGGCTATAGTCCATGGGATCGCTAAGAGTCGGAAATGACTAAGCGACTTCACTTTCACTTTTCACTTTCATGCATTGGAGAAGGAAATGGCAACCCATTCCAGTGTTCTTGCCTGGAGAATCCCAGGGACAGGGGAGCCTGGTGGGCTGCCGTCTATGGGGTCGCACAGAGTCGAACACGACTGAAGCGGCTTAGCAGCAGCAGCATGGTTTTACAAAGACCTCACCAGACTTCACAGGAATCTCTGAAGCTGAGATGATCCCTTACTATGGTTCTGAGTTGGATTAAGGGGGCAGAGGCATTCCTGAGTACGATGCTAGTTGTTGAATGCAGACTGTTCTAGGGAGGGCTGTGCCTTCAGGCAAAGGGCTTCTCTTTAGGCAAGACTTGAAGACTGATTGCTGAGCGTTTGCAGTAGTGGGTGAAAAGTACTTCACCCCTGAAGAGGTGTCTGGGTGACACAGGACTCTGTCCACTATACCCAAGGTGGAAGCTCCTTCACCTGAAAACTGGGAGGGCAGAGACTGCACACTGCTGATGGAGGAGCTTAGGGGAGGGATGTGGGAGATGCCTCTCTCTCTCTGCTCTGCAGGTCTCCTGCCTGCAATGCAGCAGACCAGAGTTTGATCCCTGGGTCAGGAAGATCCCCTGGAGGAGGGCATGGCAACCCACTCCAGTATTCTTGCCTGGAGAATCCCATGGACAGAGGGGCCTGGCGGTCTACAGTCCATGGGGCCGCAAGAGTCGGACATGACTGAGCAACTAATGCTTTCAAGATTGAAACACAGTCCAAAATAAGATAATTCATAGTAAAGCCCTGCAGAACACAGCTGAAGGATGCAAGAAGAGTGGACAATTAAGCAGTTATGTTGGACCGACTGGCACAGGTGCCAGAAGCTGGCTCTAAGGCTTCTGGCAGAGAGGGCAAGAGCTACACACATTAGATTGAATCATTTTCAATTCCTGACACAAGAAGAATATAATTCAGCTGCAGACAACTCAAGTACGAATTAACGTATGAGCCTTCAAATAAAGGGGATTAAACAACATGGAAAATATCTAACCCTGGTTTTATGAGACACAGAAGAATCATTCGGATAGCCGGTTGTCATGCTGCTCTTAAGTAAGGGAGCATGCCCTCACATACTAAGCTGCTGCTTGTGAAAGCACCTCCAAATGCTGAAAAAAACATGATGTTGCGCTTCCTTCAGGGCTAGAATTCGATGATTAGACCTTGGAGACTCTGATGGGTGATTTAGATGCTTTGACCCTCTCCAGTACCAGACACCTAAACCATTTCTGGGCACGTGCCAAATAGTTACAAATAATGACCAAATCCTCTAAACGATATAGATTTTTCCGAATTGTTTATTAAAATGAGAACTAGATGCGCGATGGGAAAAGATAGAAATGAGTCATGCTCTGTTGGAACGTTAAAAGCTAGACAGTCTTCTCAGACAGACTGCTCACTTCAGGGGAGGCAAGAGACATCCAGGCTCGGGCAGGGGATAACTCGGGCTAGTAGGCAGCTGGTTGACATGTTGGGTACTGTTCCAGAAAAGTTTGTAGGGAGATGTTACTATTCTCTACATCCTTCGGATGGGGAAACGGAAGCTCAGAGAAATCCAAGGCCGTACATAAGCCTCCCTGCCTGCAGAGTCCAGTACTGAGCCAAGAGATGTGAGTCTTGTCCAAACTACTTGGGAAAACAAGACTTCAGCTTGACAAGCGATTGGGCTGGATGTTACCGCCCTTCTATACTTCTCAAAGCTAAAGTCTCTATTATCCTGTACTTTTTTCCAAAGAAGTTGTCTATTGGGTGCCACTGAGAAGTAATAGTGTGAAAAAGTCACTTAAATAGCAGGACGATTCAATTTAAGCAGCAAGAGAAAACTGTATAAAATTGCTCTTTGAAATTTTAATAAAAGCTTAATTATTTCTATGATTTAATAGTGGTATAATCAATATTAATTAGCAGTCCTTTTGGCAGTGGCTAAACTACAAATTCAACCACTGTTTAAGACCTATTTATTTATTTATTACCAATTTTTAAAAAACTGAAGTCTAGTTTTTTAAAACTAGGCATTTATTATAATTACTGAATTCTCCATTCTAATTATTATATATTGCCTAAAATTTGTAAAACTGGAGTGTAATTAACTTACAATATTGTGTTAGTTCCAGGTGTACAGCAAAGTGATTCAGTTGTACATACGCACACTCATATACATATATATATATACTCTTTTCCAAAGACATCTTTATTGTCAAAGACAATAAAACAAGGCCACTGTTTCAAAAGAGAAAGGCCGGCCTTCCCGTTTACTATTACAGGGACATGTCCCTAATTTTCCTAGTCTTATAAAGATTAAAAAATGAGCAATGCTAAGTTCATTGTCCCATTTGATATCATTTAAAGCTGGTTGGGTATGTGCCATGATAATCTATTTCAAACACGCCGCTTTTCTGAGGCACTAGAGAAGCAGAGGCTAGCCTGAAGTCTGTGATACAAAGTGAATGATGTTAAGTTACCCGAGGGTCCTTGATGCGTTCACAATGTGGAGGAAAACTTATTCTTTAACTGAGCTTTGTTCTTATACACAGCCATTTTTAGTACTAATGAAGAGGAAAAGTTAAAATTTTACATTACCTCCTGCTCATCCTGCCTCTGTAACTCAGCTGGCCCCTTGCAAAGTCTAGATCACGTAGGTCACGTAGTCTCAGAAAGTGGGGACTTGCAATACTAGGAACTGGAGTTTATCTCACTCACCCTTGTCCTGCTCTTTGCAATCACCGGGCCCCTGCAAACCTGCTTAATCACGCCTGTCCAGGCCAGGCATCCCCCTCCCCATCTTGACTGCTGTTCCCACACAAGAAACCCCTTAGTTTAAACCAGCCTATTAACAGCTAGTGTTGCCCACTACAGTCTGTCTGTAAAAACTCTGTAATCCCTTTGTTCAGGGCTCAGAGCTTGGAGTGTTAACTCCTCTGGGCCTGACGGCGTAATACACCCCAGCTCTCCAGCTCTACAAGTGTGGTGCTTGGTTTCTCGAGTACTGGTTTCTGCAACAGTAATAGCAGGAATGGGAAAGCAGGTGTAGATGGGAGGTCAAATTAGTGGACTGAGGGACTGCAGAGATCTGAAGTGATATGAGAGTCAAAGACAACATGGATGTTAAATTTTAGTAGCTCAGATGCTGGTGCTTCCATCAGCAGAAGTGGGAGAATTAAGAACCAGGTAGGTTTGGGTGGTAGAGGGACAGGGATCATGTGTAGGAACCTATCTGAAGGTAGACAGTTGGAGCCAGTGAAGATTCTAAAAAACAGTCATTCTACCTCTCTTATTTGAGACCTGTGCTGTTACTATTCCCCATCAATACTGATACAATGTCAAGGGTCCATAACCATCTGGTTCAGTTCCATTCAGTCGCTCAGTCGTGTCCGACTCTTTACGACCCCATGGACTGCAGCACACCAGGCTTCCCTGTCCATCACCAACTTCTGGAGTTTGCTCAAACTCATGCCCATCGAGTCAGTGATGCCATCCAACCATCTCAGTCTCTGTCGTCCCCTTCTCCTCCTGACTTCAATCTTTCCCAGCATCAGGACTTTTCCAATGAGTCAGCTCTTTGCATCAGGTGGTCAAAGAATTGGAGTTTCAGTTTCAGCCTCAGTCCTTCCAATGAATATTCAGGACTGATTTCCTTTAGGATGGACAAGTTGAATCTCCTTGCAGTCCAAGGGACTCTCAAGAGTCTTCTCCAACACCACAGTTCAAAAGCATTGATTCTTCAGTGCTTGGCTTTCTTTATAGCCCAACTCTCACATCCATACATGATTACTGGAAAAACCATCTGGTAAAGGTCTGAAAAAACTGATGAAACCATCTCACAACCCGATGCAATTTATAGAACCAAGGCCTGATCATCCATCCATCTAGTCTTTCGAGTTGAGTGAACTCAAGTTCACTCATCCATTTATTTAGCATGTGTTTCTACGAGTCAGGTACTGTGCTAGGTACTGGGGATGAAATGGTTAATAGCACAAGGAGCTTATGATCTCACTGGAAAGATGATAAGAAAACAGGCAATAACAACAGAGTGAGTATGCAATGGTAGCAATCGGAGAAAGAACATTAAGTCAGCTCATGGCAGAAGCATGTGACTCGGCCTCAGTGAGTCAGAGAAACCCTCCTGGGAGGTACCAAGTCCAAGTGCAGGGAGGAGAGAGCCAAGTGAAGTGGTGAGGTAGGGAGCCTTCCAGATGGCGCTGTGAGCATCAACACAGTTGAACCACAAAGGATGAGATGAGGTGTGGTGAGAGTTGAGAAAGGAGAAGTAAATGGACTCGATCAGGACGTGCCTTGTAAGTCTTATTCAAGGCTTTGGACTGGATTCTAAGAGCGGTGACATGCTGTTACTGAAGACTTTAGAATTCTCTCTCTGCCTATAGTGGAAAGGATGAAGTGAGCTTGAAGAAGAGCTCCAAGGAGTAACTTTGTTGTATCCAGTCACCCGAGGGTGAGAGCCCAGAGCAGAGGGCCCTTCAGTGCCCATCTCATCAGAAGCATCTTGGAAAATCAGAATCAAGGGTGGCAAGAGCTTTCACCCCAGCATCCCACACCCCACCCTCTGATGCTCTCTGCCTTCTGCCACCACTTTAGTGAAGATTACCAAGGAATGATAAACACCTATACTCTGCAAGTATTTTCTGTCTACCAGTCATAATGGAAGAGCTTCATAGCTTCCTCATAACAACCTTATGAGGCAGGGATGATGTTATCTCCATTTCACTGAAGAGGAAACTGAAGTTCCAAAGTCTGAGTACCTGGCCCCCAGTGGCACAGGCAATAACAGAGGGCGGATCTGAACCCAAACAAACTGACTCAAGAGGCCACGCTCACAGCCGAAAGGAATATGAAAGCTGCTAGTAGCAATCACTTCTCTACTTTGGAGAGTCTGAAAGAGTGAATCACACTTTTTGGTGGGAAAATTATTAATATAACATAAAATATGCCATTTACCCATGTTTAAGTGTACAATTAAGGGGCATCAGTTACATTTGTCAGAGAAGGTGATGGCACCCCACTCCAGTAGCCTTGCCTGGAGAATCCCAGGGACGGCACAGCCTGGTGGGCTGCAGTTCATAGGGTCTCGAAGAGTCGAACACGCCTGAGCGACTTCCCTTTCGCTTTTCACTTTCCTGCATTGGAGAAGGCAATGGCAACCCACTCCAGCGTTCTTGCCTGGAGAATCCCAGGGACGGCACAGCCTGGTGGGCTGCCGTCTGTGGGGTGGCACAGAGTCGGACACGACCGACGTGACTTAGCAGCACCACTACCACAGTGTCTCCAAAACCATTTCTCTTATCGCAAATAGAAACTCGATACCCGTCAAGCAATAACTTCCCCTTCTCCCTTCCACAGTGCACGGTAATCTTTCCTTTCTGTCTCTAGGAAAAGTCCTATTCTATGTATCTCATATAAATGGAATCATATAATATTTGTCCTCTGTCCCTGGCCTATCTCACCTAGCAGAAAGGCATCAAGGTCTACCCACGTTGTAGCATGTAACAGAGCTTCATTCTTTTTTGCGGCTGAATAATTGAATAATACTCCACGGTACATGGGTTCCACATTTTGTTGAGCCGCTCATCTGTTGATGGACACTCAGCTCTTTCCATCTTTTGGCTACTGTAAATCATGCCGTAATGAACGTTGGTGGCCTAGCATTTGTTTAAGTCGCCACTCCCAATTCATTTGAGTATTATATAACTAGAGTAGAATTACTGGGTGGCATGACGATTCTATGTTTAGCTCTTTGAGGAACTGCCAAACTACTTGCCACAGCCAGGGCACCATTTTACTCCCCACCAACAATATACAAGGGTGGAACCATAAGCCTTGAGAGGCAGAAAAGATCCTGCGGTGTATTCAGTTAGCTCCCTTACTTTACAGCTGGGGAGACAATAGTGGTTTAAAGATTAGTTACCCTTTTTGGTCACTGACTATAAACCAGCCATTTTACATACATTATTCCACCTTGTCCTCTCCAAACCCCTGTAAAGTGTTTATTATCTCAGTTTTACAGAGCCTAATTAACATGCTCTGCATCTCACGAATAACAAATGGTAAAATTGAGCTCCGAACTCAACTTAGTCTTAAATTAACTCAGGATCCTACAAATGGATCTTCTCTGTGGCCCGGGATTACCTGCTCTTCCTTCCTGGAATTGGTTCTCAGTTGACTGCATCTCTAAAATGAGTTTAAGATTTTGTGTGCTTGTGAAAGCTTTCGATTACTTCTGTAAATTGATCTGGAATTTACGTTTTTCGTATCACCTGGGGTCACATCTTAAAATTACAGTTTCATTGTCAATGAACAATGGAACAGGCAGGAAACAAACGCTTTGTTGTTATTGTTGGGTAAATATAGCCTCAGTGCTGGTTTTCCTTTCCTGAATTTTCTCCAAAGTATTTCTCCTCCGTAAAGCTACTGTAATCTGATCCTTAAAAAGCATTCTGTTCTTTCGGATGCTGTTAGTAGTCGTAGAACTCCTCCATCTGTCTTTCTGTTCTTCTTGGGTGTGCTTATCGCCCATCTCTTGTCTGGTTTTCTTTGTTGTGGATTGAATTTCCATATGCTGCTACACAATCCTGCAGCCTTTCTCTCCAACGATCTCTTTCCTGAGTAAGACGTTTTGCTCGCCATTGTTAAGCGCAGGCGTATGACCACATTTCCTCCAAGACATTTCCTTCTGCTTCTCCTCTGCTTTATAGGTGTTTGACTTCATTCATTGGTTCTCTTTAATATCCTCATTACATAAAGTATTATACTGTGGCCTCCTTTTTTCTTCCTTCCTTCTCTAAGTAATTTTGTTGGCCACGTTAGGGGTCATATTACTTTTTTGTCACACTTAGGATTTGAAATCTGGTTACTAGTGATCCTGAGAATTACCTTGGCCTGCGTCTCAATCCACTCTTCTTATCTGGAAAATGAAAGCGCACTGGAGAGAAGACACAGCCATTGTGGCTACTTCCCAGCACCTCTGTAAAGGGCTGTCTTTATTTTCTCTTTCCTATTAGAATTCTAGCTTTTGTAGCTGGATTTTCACTGCCATTGGCTCACTTAGCTTCCCTCAAGCATCCTGCTGGCTACTCTGGCTTCATAAAAATAGTAGCTTATGTTCGTTGCTATTTTCAGTCGTTCAGTCGTGTCTGACTCTTTGTGACCCCATGAACTGCAGCACACCAGGCTTCCCTGTCCTTCACGCTCTCCCAGAGCTTATATTTGTACACGGCTCCATATTTTATAAAGTGCATTGGACTACATTATGTGACTCAAGTCTGACTATTTAAGTCAGTAAGTAAACATTATAATCCTTATTTTACAGATGAGAAACTAAGATATAGGAAAGTTAAGAAGTTTTCCCAAAGCCACACCAACTGAGTGGCAGAAGTAGAATTCAGGCTTCATATTTTTCTTATATTGTCTTATATTTTTATCAGCACTTAGTGTGTTAGTCACTCAGTCATGTCCGACTCTTTGTGACCCCATGGACTGTAGCCCGCCAGGCTCCTCTGTCCGTGGGATTCTCCAGGCAAGAATACTGGAGTGGGTAGCCATTCCCTTCTCCAAGGGACCTTCCTCATCCAGGGATCGAACCTGCGTCTCCTGCACTGTAGGCAGCTTCTTTACCATCTGAGCCACCAGAGAAGCCTTCAGATAGAGTCAAATTCTTTCTGCCTCTTAATAATCAGTTTGCGACTTTAATTTTGTATTTTATTTTTTAGTTTGTGACTTTAAATAAAGTTAACGGAAAATAAAAAGGAAATAAAGGTAGGAAGAACCAGAATATATAGAAGATGAAGATGGGCACATTTCTAAGTCCTAAGTCTGGACCATGTATTTCTTCACTGATCAGCATAGAACTCATCACAAACTTAGTGGCTTAAGATGTCCATGCTCGCTAAGTTGCTTCAGTAGGGTGCAACTCTGTGCAACCAACCCTATGGACAGTATCCCGCCAGGCTCCTCTGTCCATGGGATTTTCCAGGCAAGAACAGTGGATTGGGTTCCCATGCCCTCCTCCAGGGGATCTTCCCAACCCAGGGATAGCACACCTGTCACTTACATCTCCTGCACTGGCAAGCAGGCTCTTTACCTAGAACCACCTGGGAAGCCCAGAGGCTTATGACATACCTACTTATTATCTCATAATTCCGATTTTGAAAGTAGTAAGCCACGGCTGGACTCCTGCTGAGGATATCATAAGGCTAACATCAAGGCGTTGACCAGGCTGGACTCTCACCTGGAGACTCACTGAACCTGTGAGTCCTCTCGGAGGCCTGATAGACCTTTCCTGACTCTAGTCCCAAGGATTTCCAAATACCTTCCTCCACTGCTGTACAGGTCTTTTGGCTCCCCAGTCCTGAGAATCCTGTTTCCATTGCCGCCATGTCTCAGTGCTGGGCAGATTGCCTCAGTATCACCCGGCCACTGTGGTCCCTGCTCCCCGGTGAACTTGACCTCTTCCTCAGGGACCCAGCCAGCATCCCGCCTGGCTCCCACTCCTTTCCCCACATAGCATGAGACAGTGAGTTACACCTGGGCTCAGCTTGGGACGCTCCTGGGGCTTCTTCTTCATTTCCTGGGTGGATTCACATGAATGAAGGTGTCTCCTTCCCAGTATCTCACCACCCGCTTGGCACCTTCTAGTCATTCTCCTTTCTGATAGGATGACCACGCTGAATCTCAAGCTCATTTGTTGAGCCGGGTGACAGACATCAAGGGACCCAGCCAATACTACAGACTATGATTCTCTCAAAAGAATCCCATAGTCCACTTGCCCCAGGAAAGGGGTCTTTTAGAATGACACCTTTAAACTGTTATAATAGTAACTGCTCGACATTTTCTTAGGTCCCTGTCTGTATATAAGGATCCTGGTGATCCTACAACTAAAGTATTATTAGACACATTTTGCCTACGAAGACTTTGAAGATCAGAAAGTTCAAACAATTCGCCTAAGGATACAGTGCCAATGAGAGACAGAAATATCTCAGTTTGTACCTCTTCCACGCTTGTGATTATTTGCTCTTAAGAGGAAAACAACACGCATACTATCAGAATGCCACAAACACAGTGGAAGCAGTCACACCCTCACATGCGGGCTCCCAGGTGCTTCTCACACTTACGCATGTTTAACGCTCTGATTCAGGAAACACTCTGCCACACGGGGTTCCCTCGCTCCTGCTCGCACTCCATCAATGCTGCTGTCACTCACACATCCCAACGCATTGTTTCACCATGACTGAAGCAACGGAACAACACTTGTGACGGTTGCCACACAGCGCCATATGGAAAAGTCACGTGTGGTGTGTGCGTCTTGGACGACAGCCGGGCGTCTGCTTCCTGTGCGGATGCATGGGTGGGTGCACTTGGGGTGGGGGTGTTTTTCGAGAGGTTTGACTGAGTGTTTGGGGGTAGATCAAGGATCCAGGCAGGCCTTTTGACTGGGAGCCCCTCACTCTCAAGTATAAAACAGATCTATAGCAGAGAAGGCTTGCGGTGGGAATGGATTCCTTTGCTCTGACCCTGTTGGCTCAGCACTGCCATTTTACAGCTCCCCATGAAGACTGCTGGCAAGTCAGTCCTGGTACCCGCCAAGAAGACTGCTCCCTTTCAAGGGAGCCTTCCCAGCCTACGACCTTAGCCTCAAAGTCGGGCTGGCTGTGTTCTGCATCCACCCTCCTTTCCATGGTGCATTAGACGGGATTTGGATCCAAGGATAGTCAACCCACAGACCGACCAGCGGCTGATGAAGTGACCAGGCATGAAGCGCTCTGAAGAAATGATCAATAAAGAGGCCAACCAGGGCCTCATTCTTGGAAATTTGAACTGGAAATTGGAGAGTATAGCCAGTTGGTAGAAAGAGAAAACAGGAGACAGAAAGCATGCAGAAGGCAAGAGAGTGGCAGAGCCCCACTAGTGGGGCACAGGGGACTCCCAAAACAGATGTGGGAGTGAAGATAGTCCAGCGCCTAGAGCTGCCCAAAGTCTCCAACGTCCTCCCCATAACTCCCTCTGACGCCCTATTGGACTTGTTTCTTTCCGCTTGTGTATTCCAGTGCGATCCTAATCACATTAATTGTATTAGGATGATGGGCAGCAAATAACAGAAAACCCAACTAAAAATGGTCTAAATAAGAAAATGATCTTTTTTTCTCACTTAAAATCCCAAGGGTTCCCCCACTTTCTCATCTCAACTCCTCACCCTAGCCACCACCCAAGGTCAGTTCATGTAGTGGTTCAAAAGTGTCGTGAAGACTCCAGGTGTTTCCTGGCTTTCTCCCGTCACCCCAATATGCTGCTTGTCCTTCTAGGCTAACTTCTTCCTTTGTCCAGGAAGATGGTGGCAGTTCCAAGTAATGACATCCAGAGACAAAAAAGGATGCACTTTTCCTGTGTGCATCAACTCTTCATCACTTCCCCAGTCTTCCATCATATCTCCTTGGCCAGAATCACGCCTGATGCCCACTCCCAAGTCATTCCCTGGGGCCAGCGGGGAGGAACTCAGCCTCCCCTGACTGGCACCACACTAACCCAGATAGTGCCACATTTCAGCTGGCCAGGGGATGGACACAGCACTGTCTGCTCCACTTCATACCTCAGGCACCTAACAATGAAGTTCCATTTCATGAAATGAATTGGTTGACCTTTCTAACTCAAAGAGTCAGCTAACACTGAGCTCATCTTTAGCAGGTACACGTGGGGAGTTCAGTGAGTTTATAAATACAGTTTTGTGTGGGGTCCTAAAGTCTCCATTCCTTCCAGTGTTTTATGGGCACACACACACGCACGCGCGCGCACACACACACACACACACACACACACACACATTGAGTTAAGGGACTCTGAGGAATGGCCTTCCACAACTGCAGCTAACCACTGAACCTTCCAGTTCACTTCTTGCCTTCTCTGGCCCCTAAGTCAGCAGTCAGCCTTTGGGAGGCAGGGCCTGTCTTTAGCCTATAGGGACGCTTTTCTGGACCAGGGGGTTTTCCAGATTTCAGAGTGCATCACAGAAAGGGCTGGAGAGCCCCTTAAAGCAAAGCTTGCTGGCCTCCACCTTCAGAGCATCTGATTCAGTAGGTCTGGGACCATGTGCCTTTCTGACAAGTTTCTAGACAATGTTCCTGCTGCCAGTCTGTGGATAAGACTTTGAGAACCCCTGCTCTAGGGCCAGGAGTGCCCATCTTCCTTCCATCTAGAAGGGAAGCATCTAAGGAGGCCACTGGGCCACTCACATCGTTTCTTCTACAGTAAGGGGAACCTGCGTCCTTGTCACTTGCTGTCAGCCCCTCTCCAGGCAGTAGGTACTCCACAGCCTAACTCTCAAGAGAAACAGAGGCCACCGTGTCCGGGAATGTCAGAGGGTGGAAACCTGGCCCCCTGCCACTGGAGGAAAAGGAGAAGGAACTTGCCTGTTTGTTAGAGTCTAGCTGGGGACAAGGGCCCAGAACCTCAGGCCTTTCCCCGCTGTGTGCTCTCCCGTCTGTGAAATGGCCTGTCCGGTCGGCTACATACAGTTGCTGTGAGCATAAAGAGGAAAGGCGGGTTTGAAACTGCCCAGCCAAATGCAAAGCTCTTTATTATCTGCAGTCTTATTAATCACAAAAAGGTAAGTCAGGGCTGTGTAAAGGCTCCTTGGGAAGAGGGGCGGCCCGGGTCAGTTTCTGGGTCCCCGTGCCTGTCTCCCTGGCCAAGCAGGTGTTCATTCTCCAGAAGGCTGCGCCCCCCACGCCGCACCCCCAAGCGTGTGCACTGGGCCGCGGCCATCCCCCCAGGCCCCTGTGACCCGCGCGTGCGCGCGTAGATCGCACAACAGATTGAAGACGAGGCCTGTGTTTCCCGTCGTTCCCCAGCGTGCTCCGGGATCCCAGCCGCGCACCAGCGCCGTGGAGCCCCGAGGCGACGAGAGTTCGGGGAGAAAGCCGGCGTTTCCCTCCCGCCCTCCGGGGTCGGAGAGCGGGCTGGGGATTGGGCCGCCGCCGGAGGACCAGGGGCAGGCCGCTTGGCAGAGCCGCCTATGGGGAGGGCCCGACCAGCGCGGCTCGGCGGAGCCCTGGGGCCGCGCCGGCTCGTCCCAACATTGTTCAGCACCCCGCGTCAGCCTTGGCCGCGGCCCCTGGCGCGCGCCGGCCGCTTTTGGCCGCCTTGGCCCCGTCTGAACCCTGCGGGCCGCGGGCCAGGGCGGGCCGAGCGCCGCCGCGCCGGGCCCCTCTCCCGACGCCTCCCGGCCGCCCGGGACGGCTTCTCCCGGCCTCCCTGGCCCGCCTTGGGCCTCCCCCGACCCCGATCCTCGCGCCGATCGTCCACCGGTGCAAAACCTTGGGGCTGGGCTTACGGGTTTGCGGGCGTGGGCGCGCCGGGGGCTCCCTGCGCGCGCCGCCGCTCCCTACAGGGACGCGCGCAGGGGGCTGCCCCACAGATCCCGTGCCTGGCGCCCAGGGGTCCACCCTGACCTTGGGCTCAGTGCTCCTGGGCGCGCGGGCGGGAGCCGAAGGGCCGCGGCAGGGCGGAGAGGCCTGTGGCCGCTCTGATATCTTCGGGCGCACAGGTTTTGGAGAGCCCTGCGCGCCCCTCGGGGCTCCAGCCGGGCGAGGTTCCAGATGTGTGCAGCTGTGCAGCGTGCGGGCTTCCCCCTCGGTGGGGGCCGAGTCAGAAGCGGCCCCTGCTGCTCTCGGTGTGAACCGGGTGGGGAAGCTTTGCCTGGGAGGGCCGGCGTATGGCCATAGAATGTTCCGGGGGAGTGAAGGGCCTTTGGATGAGAAGTTGAAGGCTTGGGTTCAGGATGGGGTCTCGGTGTCACCCTTTGTTTACCAGCTGCCCATGCTTGAGAAATACAATCTCCCCCATTTTCTTGATTATCTGTAATATAGCTATTGTGGGTGTGCTTCTTATCTTCCTTACATTATTTTTTTGTCTTTCCAACAACACACAGGGTCGGTGTTACCCACTTTTTGCAGATGAAGTGAGATCCATCCACGCCTGCCAAGGTTACACCAGGGCTGAGTGGGGACCTGTGACTTGAAATTATCTCTAATTCCAGAGACTGGGCTGTGAGAATGTTGATGGGAAACAGAATTTTTAAGATGCAAAAGAGTGATAGACACCATTCTCTTCCAGCTGCCCTCAATGCCTGGAGTCCCACCCGCAGGCATGACCCTTCCGCCTCCCTAACTCCACAGCAACCCTTCCTTAGAAGAGGCAGGGGTTCAGGGTGGGGACCCCCGACAGTAAGCCTCGCCTGGAGCCAGAACCAGAGGGGGCCTCGCCCTCTTCCCATCCACATCCTTTGCGGTGTTCTTGAAAAACCAGATTCACTGCTGTGGGGTTTCCTCTCCACTTTCAGTTGGGCAAAAGGATTTCCTCCTGTGTGTAGAGGGAGGAAGTGGACCATGGTGGTCCACACAGTCATTCTGGACCACCCCTCCCCAGAGCCCACCCACCACCGGGACCCTTGGGAGTCTGAAAGTGCCTCAACTTCCTCATCTGTGCTCCAGCGTTCACTTTGCTGATAAAATGGTCGGGATGCTGAAGAAAAAAGGGCCTGGGTGCCAGGGAAATCTGGGTGCTAGTCCTTGGCAAAACGAAAACTTCTAGCAATACTACAACCGGTCTTGCCTCACCCCGGGAGAGTTGTGGTGAGACTCAAAATGGACACTGGCACACCAGTGCTTCGGGAAGTGTGAAATGCCTCACACGTTCACACAAGGCGCTGGGAACAACAGGGATATAAAAATGAATGCCATCTGGGAATCTTCCAGGCTAGCAGGGGAAATAAAAATGGCTATACACATAGTCAGAACGTAAGACTGCATGCAAGTGCTACAGCGTGTACCCCGTGGCACGGCCTTACCCCCTTTCTGGAACAACAGAATACCGTGCATCTGGCTCGCCGCTCACATTCCTCCCCCAGCTGCACGGGCACTCTGGCCACACCATAGCTCCAGCCCAGTCATTCTCGTCACCAATGAACCCCCTTCTTTCCATTAAAGTGGGTCTATGGCAGGGATATTTTTCCTCTTTTTTGGGGGGGAGGGGATTAGTTTCCTATCGCAGTGACACATCGCTCCAAATGTAGCGGCTTAACGTGTATCTTCCAGTTCTGAAGGCCAGAATTCCAAAATCCGTCTCACTGGGGTTCAAATCAAGGTGCCAGCAGGATTGTGTTCCCTCTAAAGTGCTAAGGGAGAACCCGTTTCCTGCCCTTGTCTGTCTTTTGGAGGGCACCTGCATTGTGACTCGTGTCCCTTCCTCTGTCTTCAAAGCCATCAGTGTTGAGCTGAGTCTTCCTCACCTCGCGTTGGCTCCAAGCTCTGCTTCCACTGCCTCACCTCACACCTTAGACACACTTCCCCGCTCCTTGTAAGGCCTCTCCCGATTACATTGGGCCCACGTGGCTAATCCAGGATAATCTCTTTAAGATTCTTAACGTAATCACATCAGTAAAGTTCCTCTTGCTCGTTCACATTCACGAGTTCCACAGACTAGGCCACTTGGCAGGGGGAGGGGCGGAACTGGGGCCTCAGAACATTTTTCTAAGGAGAAATATCAAACATTCAACTCTCTTCTTCAACCAAGAAGTGGGAATTTATTGTGTGACACCGGGAGCTCAACCCAGTGCTCTGTGGCAACCTAGAGGGGTAGGGTGTGGTGGGATGTTCAGGAGGGAGCGGATATATGTATACCTATGGCTGATTCATGGTGATGTGCGGCAGAAACCAATACAATATTGTAAAGCAATTATCCTCCAGTTTTAAAAAAAAAGTAACATAGCAACTTCTCCTATAAATGTGACAAACTTTGAAAAAAAATATACCTCTGCTTTTCTTCCTGTATCCATTTAACATCAGATTCCCCGCTATGAGGGAAGAAGAAATAATGAAGCGCCACAGAAATAGACTCCGCATAAAAGAACAGGGGGAAGCTCAGTAGGTTGGGAAATTGTGGTGTGTGCCTTACTGGGAGTGGGAGTTACAGGCCTTTGAAATGATTAGCTGCTAACCATTGTTCACAGCTCTTCAGCTGCTCTACTCTGCAATCTTTTGGCGCCATTCATTTCTAAATATTCTTAAAGCATCAAAAGAAACCTTGGCTCCTTTTCTTTTCCACAAGAACTACCTGGAAAATAAAAAAATAAAATGAAAATGGTGCTGCTCTGATCGAAGTGGGCACATGGAGCCCCTCAAACAGTCCGTCAGATTCTAGGAACGTGGTTTGAAATCTGTTTTGTGAGGTCGTTTCTCTGAGTGAAATAACAAAAATAACTTAAGTTAGAAATTACCATTCAGAGCACTAGGAAAAACACCATGTTGAAAATTACTTCTTGGAAGCAAAAGCAAGGAACACAGTATTCTTTCAAGAACTGGCTCTTGTTCTGAGCCTTGATTTCCCCAGCTTTGCCATATAACATAGGTGCTTCCATGCCATAAGCCTTTAGTTAAAAGAGTAAAAGGGTCAGTGTGCAATATGTTGAAAAGTACATAGGTCCAGAAACCAGGTGGGAGGAGCTCTGACCCGTTCATTCATTCATACCATATTTATAGAGTGCCTATCAAGGGCTTCCCTGATGGCTCAGGTGGTAAAGCGTCTGCCCACCATGCAGGAGACCTGGGTTCAATCCCTGGGTTGAGAAGATCCCCTGGAGAAGGAAATGGCAACCCGCTCCAGTACTCTTGCCTGGAAAATCCCATCCATGGATGGAGGAGCCTGGTAGGCTACAGTCCATGGTGTCGAAAAGAGTCGGACAGGACTGAGCGACTTCACTTTCACTTTATCATGGGCCCAGGCACAGTCTGGGGGTAGAAGAGGACTCTGGGTAAAGAAGCAGGGAAGTGTGGCATGGGCTATCTGGCCACATTGTTGGACGGGGCTCTGTGCGTGAGGCACAGGGGAAGGCCTGGAGAGCTTTCCTGAGGAAATGGCGTGTGAGCCTGGAGCTAGAAGACACGGAGGAGTTGCCCGCAGAGACTGGGGCTGCAGGAGGCCGGGCTCACTGAACCTGGCCAAGCCCAGAGACGGAGAGGCGAAGGGAGCGGCTCTGTTGCCCAGTAAGCAGGGGCTGATGATGCCGTAGGGCCTCGAGGCCCTTTTAAGGAGCTCGAACTTCCTCCTAAGAGCTAGGGGAACCATTACAGGGTCCCAAGAACTGACTCATTGGAAAAGACCCTGATGCTGGGAAAGACTGAAGGCGAGAGAAGGGGACGACGGACGATGAGATGGTTGGATGGCATCACCGACGCGATGGACATTAATGAGTTTGATCAAACTCGCAGAGTCGGACACGACTGAGCGACTGAACTGAAAGGAAGGGCTCACACGGTAGGGTTTGCTCCTTGCCAGCAAACTCAGTGACCTTGGACAACGTGCTCTCCCAGTTCTCCCATCGGTGTCTGGCTGATCCCTGGCGTCGTTCCCCGCTCTGACCTTGGGACTCAGCGAGCAGTAAGTCCAACTGGCCCGCTGGCCCCTCCGTTCCTGCGGCTCTCTCTGTACCATGGACGCGCCAGGGGCCCTCGCCCCAGGCCTCCCCTGCCCGGGGTCGGTGCGACTTCTGAAAATCGAGGTGGCCTTGCTCAGCTTGGAGCTGACAGGCGGTCGGTGGACCCGAGGCCGGAACGTCGCGAGGCCAGCCGAGCGGCTCCGGGATTTAAGGCGCAGCGGCTGCTTCCTAAAAGCCCCCCGCGCCACCGCAGGCCGCCGCCTCTGATAGCGCCCCTGGGGCCTCAGAACACGGCCACCGGATCTCCGCAGGGCGGACACCGTCCCCGTGTTCCCGCTCGCGGACCTCAGAGCCAGCCCTCCAGGGCGGGTGGCCCGCAGTAACCTCCAGAGCCAAGGCCGCCGGAAGCGCGGCTCTCGGGCGCGGGGCCCGGGGAGGCCTCGGGTGTGCGCAGGCGCGGGCCGGGCGCGCCCGGGAGACGGGGCGCGAGCGGCCGGCGCTCCTGCGGCCCGCGGGCGCCCCCCGGTGGAATCTGGGCGCCAGGGCACCCCGCGTGCGTCCACATGCGGCCGGCGCTGGCCCAGAGCGGATGGCAGGCAAACCGCAGGCCGGGAGCCCAGCCAAGCGCTGTGTTTTTCCAGGTCCGCGCGGGAACCGGGAGACTGCGTGTTTGTTCGGTGGAAATAGTTTACTGGAAACCTAGGCGGAAGGTACCGTGCAGATCAGCATGGACTGTATTGTTTGGGAGTCAACAGCTTGTAAAGTACGTGTCAGGTGACCGCAGTGCTGGGAACCACCGCTCCCTCCTCCCTGACCTTGAGCGAGGCTCTGGGGGAGGACGGAGGAGGCAGCGGGTTGCGGAGGGGCAGGGTCAAGACTTAGAAGTGACTAGCCTGTTGTTGTTCAGTTGCTCAGTCGTGCCCGACTCTTTGCGACCCCATGGACTGCAGCACGCCAGGCCTCCCTGTCCTTCTCTATCTCCCGGAGTTTGCTCAGACTCATGTCCATGGAGTCAGTGATGCCATCCAACCATCTCATCCTCTATCATCCCCTTCTCCTCCTGCCTCTGTTTTTCCTAGGATCAGGGTTTTTTCCAATGAGTCAGTTCTTCACATCAAGTAGCCAAAGTACTGGAGCTTCAGCTTCAGCATCAGTCCTTCCAATGAATATTAAGGACTGATTTCCTTTCGGATGGACTGGTTTGATCTCCTTGAAGTCCAAGGGGCGCTCAAGAGTCTTCTCCAACACCACAGTTCAAAAGCATCAATTCTTTGGTGCTCCACCTTCCTTATAGTCTAACTCTCATCCCTACATGACTACTGGAAAAGCCTTGGCCAGCCCTCAAATTCCACCCCCTGGGTCTGTGAACTGGGGCTGACGCCCTCCCCTTTGCCCACCCCACAAAGACATAATGCATGTGGACTAATAACAATTCCAGAAAGGCAAGCTTTCTGCAAGGTGGGAGTAAAGATGGAGGGGTTGCTGGGGACTTGTCCAGTCATAATGATGTCTGAAGGGCCTCTGAAGGGCTTAGCTGTGGAGAGTGGACTCCCACAGGAGTGATGCCAGTGATCGTTGTGTGGCCTAGTCCACTTAGGCAACCACACTGCACAGTTAGTTCTCTTGAAGTTGGTCGTTGCCAGCCAGCGAGGCAGGCCAAGTCCTCCCTGAGCCTGAGTTGTCCTTAATCTTCTATGGTCCCACCTTGTGCTTTTCTCCAGCAGTCAGTTTGGAATGTGTTTTCTCTCCTTGGAGACTCCAAGATTAATTACAAAAAGCGTCACTGGCCTCCGCCCACGCTGAGTTCCACCTGTGTTTCTAGACTATGTGCTGGGAAATGGCTTCCTAAGGGCTTCCCTCCCTTTTCATGTTCTTCCCGCTGCGGAGTCTGTGCCTGGAGTTGGTGGGGGGAAAGCAGCTTCAGAAATGAAGGTACAAACTTGCCAAGGTTTTGCCACTTTGAGGGAAGTCATGCCTTCCAGGCTAGGGCATTTCTTTTATCTAGTTTCTGAACATTCATCCTGGCTGCAGGTATCTGTGGTTTACGATGTAACATAGGTTATCAGAGGCCTGGTGATGGAAGCTCCCATAACGATGTGAGGGACAGAACATGAGTTTGGAAGAGTCACCGCATGACTGTGTATGGTGACGCCTGTTTTTCATCTTCCTAAGAAATGTCTAGACTGGATGACCTCACTGGAGATCTTCTGGCACACAGCCCTCAGTACAGAGAGGGACAAACTGAGACCCAGAGAGGGGAAGTGACTGTCCCAGGTTACTCAGCAAGCTGGCAGCTGACCTGGAAATAGGTCTCAGGTCTGACACCCAATTTATTAATTTATTGTACACATTGGTTGAGAGCCCGCTATGAGCTGGGCACGGTGCTGGGTGCTAAGGATGCAGCTGTGAACAGAAGGGAATGACTGCCTAGACCTTATACCCTCTGGTGTGTATGTGTGGGATCGTGGATAGACAGCCAGACCTGTCCTATCACTGTGTGCAGTTAGAAGTGCCACGAAGCTCTGTGCTCCTTCTTGGAGAAGATGGTCTTGAGGGTTGGGAGGAGAAGCCCGCTCATGCACTCACTTGTTAAATAAACACCGGTGGTGTCTCACTGTGTGTCGGCTGCTCTGGGGGACACACACAGCCCTACGAGCAAGACCCGCCTTCCGAAGCTGCCCGATCAGCTGGGCAGAGACGTGTCTCATGGCATCTCTACCTGCACTTCTATAGTTTTTATGCTTATTGCTTTCCTCTCCAGCTCTCCTCCTAAAAAAGAGGCTTGTCGAAAACTCTGATTCTGAAATGGTGCCAATTCTTGCCCCAGAAGGCTTCTCACATCCAGTCGCTGTTACTGACTTATTGATGGACATCTTCCGGTGGCCTTGGGGAGGTGGTGGGCAGTCCAGCCACAGCCTGTAATGAGGAGAGACAACCCAGCATCCACCCTGCAGTGAATAATAGAACAAAAAGCTCCCGACGCCTGCAGGATCAAAGCGCAGGAGCACCAGTATCTCTGGGTTAAGTAGATCAGCAGAGGGGCTGGGGCAGGCGGGGGGCACCTTGGACTTTTTGGGAGGGAGGTCTGGGTTATGGAGGAAACTTCAGCTGGAGAAGGAGTTTCTGTGCTTTATGTAATGTTCTTCTGTGGCTCTCTGCATCTTCCCCGAGGGGGGCTCTTCCCTCCACCCTCCTTCTCTACCGCCCCCTCCAGGCCTAAAGAGATGGAGTGGGTGAGGAGGAAAGAAGACTGGAGTCGGGAGACACTGGATCCCTGAGCTTAGACAACACTGAATTCCTTCCCGGACCTCCGTCTTCCCTTCTGTACCATGAGGAGGTTGGAATATGATCCTGAATTTTCTTCTTGGTTTTGTAAGCTGTGTTTCTCTAAAAAGAGGTGGAGAGAATCCATTGTTTAGATCCTTGTCCAGTTGCTTGCAGGCCAGGCAGAAGGGTCGTCAGATCTTTTCTGGGTCCCTCCTCAAACTCAGCCTCCGAACCCCTCTTTCTCAGGGGCAGCCAGCAGGAGGTCAGGCAGGAGATCTGTGTTATTTACTCCCTCACCCAGTCTATGTTCATGTGCCAGTGGAGAAACCAGCAGCAATCTTAGAGTAAGTTTTTTGGGGGAGGGTGAGTTATTATTTGTATTTTTAATCTTAAAAGAATGTTTAAAAATACTGATATTAATGTTAGTGCCTGAAAATTCACATGCAGTTCTAGAGTTGAAGACCCTGGTGGTATGAGGTGCTGCAGGGAGCTGTGCAGATGTTTATCTCGGGCAGGAAGACCCCCCAGGGTCCTCCACACGCACTTGCTTTGAGTACCACACCCTATCCGCTCCTTGTGAAAGTGTGTGTGTGCGCATGCGTGCCTGTGTGCCCTGAGTCAGCCTGAGTCTTGACCCTTTTATCTCTTCTCCTCAGTAAGCTGGTAGAGGAGGTAAGTGTATAATTAGAGGAGGAAATATGTCAGTCAGGAAGTAACTCATTTTATTAGAGGAAAGTCATTAAAAACCCTTCCTTTTGTTTGTGAGCACAGGGACCTCTGGGCAGGTAAGGAGTCGCAGAATAGAGCTGGGGCCCGGGGTCGGGGCAGGGAGAAACAGACTGTTATTCAAGACAGACAATCCCGTGTTTGATAGACACCCAAGACGCGAACATGGAACCCACTGTATGGGTCCACTCAGCCAGAGCCTGGAAGTGTACACACACTGCTCAGACCTGTGTGATGACATGCCTGGACACGCATGTCCCCTCGGCATCTTTACGCAGACATTCAGTGTAGAGTGGAGACCCAGTGTTATGGTTGAACGGTGGCCCTCAGAAAGCTACGCTCCCAGCCTGACCTTGTGTGAACACGACTTTATTGGCAAAAGCAGTCTCTGTCGTGTCAGCTGGTGAAGATGAGATCACACTGGAGTGGTGTGGGCCTGGATCCAGTGTGACTGGTGTCCTTATACAGAGCGGAGAGTTAGGACGCTGACAGAGACAGACAGGGACGATGGCCACGTGGAGTGATGCTCGAGTGATGCTGCTCTGGGCCAAGGGAAGCTGGACCTCCAGGACCTGAAAGAAGCAAGGACGCACTCCCTCATAGCGACTGGGGAGGGCGTGCGGCCCCGCACCACCTTCATCTTGGCCTTCTAGCCTCAAGACTGTGAGAAAATAAACTTTGGTTGTTTTAAGCTGCAGTGCCTTGTTATGGTGGCCCTAGGAAATGAAAGTCCAAAGTACGAAGAGTCCGGGGGGCGTGCCCACACCAGGCGCGCAGCGCCTCTGGCACAGCCAGCAAGAGATAACTCACGCAGGATCGGTCCCTCCGCAGCCACACCCTCAGCCTGGAGCTCACACCGGCGGCCTTAGGTCCCACTATCCCGAGACCCGCCAACATTCCTTGTGCAGTCCTCTTTGCTGAGCTCTGTTCTACACCCTTGAGGTCCATGAATTGAATCTTTTAAACTTTTTTTTGTTGTTTTAATTTTTACTATGTTGTCCTCGTTTCTGCCATACAATAACCTGAGTCAGCAGTAGTTGATCCCTCCCCTCCCTCCCCTCCACCCCCACCCCTCTAGGTCATCAGGGAGCACCAGACAGGGCTCCCTCTGCTACACAGCAAGTTCTCAGCAGCTGTCCACAGTACACAGGAGAGTGTATGTGTGTTGAGGCTATCTCCATCCGTCCATCCCTGCCTCTCCCACTGTGTCCACAAGTCCGTTTCCTGCACCTGCGTCTCCATTCCTTCCCTGCCAACAGCTTCATCAGTACCTTTTTTCTAGATTCCTTATCTATCTGTTCATATAGGATGTTTGTTATTAACTGAATCTTAACAAGCACAGGAGTTTTTCCCATTCACCGATGAGGAAACAGTGGCACCCAGAGGTTGAAGAACTTGCCCAAGTTCTCCGGGGGCAGAGAGCTTGGAGGCTGGTGTAGGTCCTGCTTGTGTCTGCGGCATCTGGCGGATGACTCTTTCCTCGGGGTTCTGGTAAGGACTGTGTCCGAGCAGGGCTGGACTTTCTCTTCAGCTGCCTCGTGAGTCTGGGGCTGTGATGTCCAAAGCCAGAGCCCTGGCACAAAGGCTTGCCTTCGCCTCCCTCTGTTGGATCTGCGGTGTTCTGTGTGAAGAAGGAAGAGCAGGACGGGGCAGTGTGAGCTGAGAGTGTCCATCACTCTGCTCCGTGTATGCGTTTTGATTCAAGACTACTTTATTTATTGAGGAATATTTTGCATACCATATTATACACACAGTGAGCATGTAAGGGTTGATGAGATTTGACAAATAGATCTAGTCACGTAACCACTACTCCAATTAAGGAATGACCACTTCCATCACCACAGAAAGCTCCCTGTACACTTTTGTAGTCAAAACCCTGTCTCTAGCCCAGGCAACCCCTGATCCCACTTCTAACACCACAGATTAATTTTGCCTTTTTTCCAGCTTCACAGACATGGAAATACAGAATATGTGCCTTTTGTGTGTCTGATTCCTTTTACTCAGTGTAATTATTTTTGAGATTTATGCATGTGGTTATATATGCCAATAGTTCATTCTTTGGGGTTGCTAAGATTCAGACACGACTGAGCGACTTCACTTTCCCTTTTCACTTTCATGCATTGGAGAAGGAAATGGCAACCCACTCCAGTGTTCTTGCCTGGAGAATCCCAGGGACGGCGGAGCCTGTTGGGCTGCCGCCTATGGGGTCGCACAGAGTCGGACACGACTGCAGCGACTTAGCAGCAGCAGCAGTGTTCTGTTGTACATTCTTTGCCACTGCCCAATGGACATGAATCTGAGCAAACTCTGGGAGATACAGGAGAAGGACAGGGGAGCTTGGCATGCAGCAGTCCATAGGGTCACAAAGAGTTGGACATGATTTAGTGACTGAACAACAGGTACTTCATTGTTTGAAGGTACCACATTTGCTTATCCGTTCAACTGTTGATAGACAGGTTGTTTACAGTCTTGTTAGTTATGTTAGTTGCTTAGTCGTGTCTGACTCTCTGGGACCCTATGGATTATAGCCCACCAGACTCCTCTGTCCATGAGATTCTCCAGGCAAGAATACTAGAGTGGGTAGCCATTTCCTTCTCCAGGGCATCTTCCCAAGTTAAGGATGGAACCTGGGTCTCCTGCATTGCAGACAGGTTCTTTACCATCTGAGCCACCAAAGCAAACTATTACAAATAAAATTGCTAAGAACATTTGTATGTTTCTTTGTGTGAACATGGGTTTTCATTTCTCTTGGGTAAATGCCTAATAGTTGGAAGACTGATGTATGTTTAACTTTTTTAAGAAATTGCAAAATCCTTTTCCTAAGAAGCTGTGCTATTTAACACTCCCACCAGCAGCGTAGGAGGGTTCTAGTCGTTCCAAATCATCACCAGCACTTGTATTGACTATTTTTTAATATTTTAGTGGTTCTGTTGGGTATGAAGTAGTATTTCACTGTGGTTTTAATTTTTATTTCCCTGAAAATTATAGATGTTGGCAATCTTTTAATGTGCTTATTGGATACTTCTTCTTTGTTAAGTGTTTGTCTTTTGCCAAGTTTAATTTTTTTTTTATTATTGAGTTGTAAGACTTCATGATAAATTCTGGACATGAGTCATGTCAGATATACAAATTTTGAATATTCTCTGCCAGTCTGTGACTTGCTTTTTCATTTTTAAACACAGTTCTTTTAAGTTCTTTGTCAGGAAGTGTGTCGATGTCTGTTTCCTCAGGGCAGGTTACGGCAGCTCTGGTTTTTCTTTTTGTGGTGTCACATTTCCCGGATTCCTCATGATCCTTGTAGCCTTGCATTAGTGTCTGCACATCTGAAGATTCAGCCACCTCTTCCAGTCTTTACAGATTGCCTTCAGCAGGAAAAGCCCTTCACTAGTTAGCCCAGCCAGAGACTGGGTAGGACAGTTAGTGAGGACCACAGCCAGTGGGATGGGGCTGCTCTTGGGGTCCCCAAGTGGGCCTGGTGCCAGGGCTGGACACACAGTTAAGGAAGTCAACACTACGTTTCTGTTATCATTGTCTGTAGCTCAAGAATCTTAGTTGTAAGTTCCCTTGGTCCTGTTTTGGTAGAAGATGGGGTCTGAGTAAATGATACCATAAAGCCAGCTCAAGTTACTGAAGAGGACCTCTGACTCTGAAAGCCCAAGGGGTCCTGTTTGCTCTGCTCTTTATTCTGTCTCTCTTCCCCCATGCTTTTTGGAAGCCTCTCCAGCTTCATTCTCATGCATCCCCAGGGATACATTCCTATATCGGCAAACAGGCAGATACCCTCAAACCATCAGGCTGCATATTAGACAGTTGAGAACCTTGGACTAGAAATTGGTGGAGACAAGAAGACCCAGAAGTGATTGATCTCCCTGTCCCTAGGGAGCCTGTGATGACTGATGGAGACAAAGGTCATTAGGAAAAGAGTAGGAGAAACTTTATAAACCAATAAGGAGAAGCCCATCTATCAGTGCACACAGGAATGATACGAGGGAAGAGGGGCTATAATAGAAGAGGACCTTCTGGGAACTGGAAGGGTCCTGCGAAGGTATACAGCCTGACTCCTATTAAGAAGCAGATCACCCCACTCCCAGCCCTTCCTTGACAAACACCTCGACTTTGTGAGATGAAGCTTGAAGATGGGGAGGAGGTGGTAATTGCAGCCTATATTCATGAGGTTTGGTATGACAGTGACACAACTCATACCTTCAAGTTAAACAGAGGAATATTTTGACTCATGTAACTGAAAAGTCTAGAGGATATGTCTGGTTAGACAAGGATTTCCACAATATCATCAGGGCTCTATCTATCCCAGGCGCTCTCCTGATGGTGAGCATGGGGCTGCCAATAGCCAAAGGCTCACATCTCACCAGACTAGCAACTTGGAAAGAATAAAGCTTCTTCCCCAAAACCTTTGGCAGAAAAGCCCTGCAGAAGGACCTGATCGCCTGGTTTTGGGTCACATGGCCACGCTTGATTCAATTAGTTTGGCCAAGGGCACAAAGTATCCTGATTGGTCAGGACAAAGTCTCCTGCACATCAGTGAAGATGGGCAGCAATGGTCCCATCCAAACCTCTTGGAATAGATTCTCCAGAGAAAAAAGAATTCTTTTACCAGAAGAACTAGGGAGGTTGGTTCTGGACAGGGAACATAATAGAAGCCCATTACAAAGTCCACCGGAGAAGGCAATGGCACCCCACTCCAGTACTCTTGCCTGGAAAATCCCATGGTTGGAGGAGCCTGGTAGGCTCCAGTCCATGGGGTCACGAGTTGGACATGACTGAGCAACTTCACTTACACTTCTCACTTTCATGCATTGGAGAAGGAAATGGCAACCCACTCCAGTGTTCTTGCCTGGAGAATCCCAGGGAGAGGGGAGCCTGGTGGGCTGCTGTCTATGGGGTCGCACAGAGTCGGACACGACTGAAGCGACTTAGCAGCAGCAGCAGCACGCAGTCCACATCCTAGCTCCATGTATGATTACATGAAGTAATGAAGGGAATAAATTCTTGTGGATGTAGGACTTTCACATGGATGACACAGAGGCCTAAGATCAGGAATGCACGTTGAGATGTGTGTATTCTACCCAGGTGTTGCCCATGGCACAGACGTCTTCCCTGTGGGAAGCCTCAGACTACACTCCAGAGCCTCTTTATCCTGGTAACCAGCTGAACTAACAGAGAGCCGTCCTTTGGAAGACAAACGCACAGAGATGGACAGAAAGAGCAGACAGGGAGGATTCTAGTCCCTCCCCTCTCCTCCCGCCACCTGGACTCCCAGGATCACATGGCTGGACCTCATCACGCTTGGACCCCAGAACACAGGAAGGGTGTCAGGGAGGTGGGTTGTGGGGACACACACCTTGTGGCCTTCCTTCCCCCAACCCCCTCCACCTCAGCACAAGCAGCAAATAAGCTACAGAAGCCATGGAAGGCAGCATTCGGAAATTTAAAAGATAAACATGCACGGGGTAATTGAATAGCATTCTGCTGAGAAACGAGCTCTCAGAGCTGATAACCAAGACTATGCTTCACCCGGGGGGCTCTGTCTGCCTCGCTGTGCAGACGCGGCAGCTGGAACCCTGGGGAGGGCTCTGCGGGGACTGGCGGGGGGCAGTCCTTGGCTTTGGGTCAGGTTGAAGGCCTGAGCCACCCAGCGGTGGGCAGCGAGCTCCGTATCCTTGGCAAGGTTCCGAGGGGATGGATGGTGGGGGCTGAACCCGGGATGGCTGAGGGGCCTCTAGGTGCCAAATTCGGATTCTACTGTCATGATTTTTTCAGATCCAACCATTAGATGTCTATCGAGAGTGTACTATACTATCTGGACCAGGCTCAAACCTGAGGGATAAAAACACAAAGGAATAATAAAAATGCAAATCGTTTATACAGTACTTAGTATGCACCAAGCATCATTTTAAAGTGATTTCCATATAGGACTAATTTGATCTCGGCAGCAACGGTGGGAGGTAAGTATTACCACTGGCCCGGCTGTACCCTTGAAGAGACTGAGGCACAGAGTTTAATTTACTCAAGTTCACAGAGCCAGTAAAGAGAGCATGGGGTTCAGACCCAGGTGACAGGAGAAAGAATATGAGATCTTATTGATAACAGAGTCCCTGCTCACGTGACTTTGCTGTCCTGTTGAGGCAAGCAGAGAGTCTGAGGATTTGAAAAGGCAGGGGGATGGAGGAGACCAGGAGCTGAAGCGCTCTCTGAGGCCTGGCCTCCCACCCCGGAGGGAGCCGTGGGTGGATTCTGTCCTCTGGGACCCTTCCTCCCAGGTATGCTAGCAACCCCCACCCCTCCAGACCCACCTCTCTCTCCCTCCTTTCCCCCCCTTTCTCCGGTTATCGTAATTATTTGGGAATTTACAGAATAATCCGTCACCAAGTCCTCTAGAACAAATTGAATGTCAGGTTTATAAAACAACCTAATAAAGCAGATGGCATTACCCACTGGTAAATCTCTCCCCCACTTCCTGCCCCACCCCCTCCCCACTTTAGTGTCTCGGAAGCTGACAGATTATCCATTTACAGGCAGATTAATCCTGAACGGTACAAACATGGGGAGAAAATTACACTTTCTTGTCTCTATAATTGATACGAAGGACGCATTAATCTGTAAAGCCCAGAGGAAAGGCCCATCTGTCTGCCCACGCAGGCGCGGGGGCGTCTGGGAAGGAAGGAGCCCCGTCCGTCTCGGTCTGTCCGTCTGCCTTTTTATCAGAAGCCACTTGCCCGGGAGGTCTCTCCCTCTCTCCCTGGCCCTGGAAGCTGGGCCCCTGCGACCTTAGACAGACCCCCATGCCCGTCCGCGAGGCAGGCAGGGTTCAAGGTCCGGCATTTCAGGGCTCCAGGCCAAGGGCGAGGCTCTGCCACCAGCTTTCTTTCTCCTTCCTTCCGGAAGCTTTGACCACGGAGAAGCCTGGCAGCCTCGCTCTGGGTGATGCCATGTCTGCTCAGCGGCCACCTGTCGGGGTGGCCCTTGAGGGAATGCCAAGAGGCGTTTCTTCAGTAAGATTTGGGTGCAGTGCCCCCTCCCCACTCTCTCCCACGCTTTAAAACTTTCTGCAGGTTGACGCACTTCTTCGCCCGCCGCCGTTTCCTCCTCTTCCGGCACAGCCTCCGGTAGAGGCAGGTGTGAGGCATTAATTGTCTCCTTGAGTGAGGCCTGGCGGAGCTGGCGGGAAATGTCACGCCGGCCGGACCCTCTCTCTGCGGAGGGAGCGGGTGGAGACTGGATTCTGAGGAGACCCGGCTCCAGAAACGACTCTCCCTCCCCTCCAACTCAAGAGACCTACAGCGGCGTGGACAACGACACTCCCACCCTTCCCGCCCCCCGACCTGAAGATGCAGGGCGGGCTCCCTCCCTCACTGGGCCTGGGGATGAGGGGAGGGCGGCGGGGGGCCGATTTATCTAGAGTGAGAGACACGGTCCACGGCGAGTCCTGGCGGATCCCCGTCTGACAGAAGGACCCGGTAGAACCTCAAATGAGAGACGGAGGAGATACAGATGAGGATGGGAGGGAGAGAGACAGAGGAGGCAGAAAACACCAAGTGACCAGGAGAAAGAGAAAATGGAATAAAGGAGAAGTAGAGAAGTCCAGGACGAGAGGTCATAACTTCTGCTTTCCGAATGCGGGGCATCTCTTAGGATCTGAGAGCCTCTGTTTCCTTAGCTTCCACAGCACTGCTTCCAAAGGTGCCAGCCCCCAGATAAGTGGGCACATTCCCAGCACACCCCCAATTTTGTCTGGAGGTGCTCCAGGTGCCCAGAGTCCCGATGCATAGCAGGAACCTCTTACCAGCCTGGTGTGCTTCACAGAACACTTTGCTCCCACCCTCTGGACTGCAGACCAGCTTTGGCTAGGCCTCTCCAAAGAGGTGGCCTGTGGGAGAGGGTGCCACGGACTGAACCGTGGTCACCCAGGGCCACTTCTCTTGTCTGGGAATTGATGGATGCAGAAGGGCTCTGCACAAGTGTTCCAGTCTTTGCCTTTGGACTCCAAGCTCTTTGCACAAATGTTACCCACCACTCCGGGAGGATGTTTGAGGATGGCTCTAATCAGCGTTTCTCAGAATATGTCCCTGGGAGCCCTGTTGGTGCTTGAGCTATTTTCAGCGCTCCACAGTCAAATAAATTTGAACGGTTCTGGGCTAACAAAGTTTAATAATGTCATTTCCTCTGTTTCACTTTTGGTATTTTTTTGCCTCCTTCTCTTCTCTGCTCTGGTTGATTTTTCTCCATTTCTGTCTGTGTTTTCTTCTCATCCTCTATATTATAAAGCATTGATTGTAAGTTTGATATATTCCCAGTGAAATGATAAATACCAGCTCATTTTGGTTTCATGCTTTCCCTTTTAAAATGAATGATTAAATTCTACAGTAGATATATTTTTAAAATTGACTATTATAATTTTAAAAGAGAAAAAAATTAGTGACTCTGACCTTAGGGTCCTGAAAGCTTGAAGGTAATACTATTCCATTTTCATTTACTAGTTTTAATAAGACTCATTGCAACATAAATTGTAGAGTAATGATATGTAAATTATCTAGAGAAACCAACAAAGCACTTAATTTTATCCCCTTAAATGTCATAATTAATGCTGGTTGAACATCTAAGGTTTGGAGGGCTAGTTTTATTAGGTATAAGTTTGGGTGATAAAATGAAATTGTTTGCTTATTATGTTTCTAAGAGTCTCAAAGTTTTTCAACCAATTAACTTGTTAGTGTCTAAAGAGGCAGATTTTTTTTTTTTTTTTTTTTTTTTTGCCTTTTTATTGGGGAAAACCGTTTCCTCATTCTGGCACTGTATCTTCATAAAGTGACAAACGAGAATCAGTCCTCCACATACTACTCAAAGATCAGGGCCATTTTTTTTTTTTTTTTTTGTAAAGTCTGATGTTAGACATCCTCAGAAGGTACAGGGGTAAGGAGGAAATGCTACTCTTGCCATTAAGAAGAAAAGACAGTATGAGAAAGCATGTCCCTCCTAAAGATGTCATTGAGAACTTCACAGACAAAACCAGCTGGTTTAGAAAATAGGAAGTGAAGTGAAAGAGCGCTGGAGAATGAAGAGCTGAGTTCTCTAGGTGTCAGATCTCGTGTTTGCTTACAATGTTCCCTGCGCCGAGACTGTGTCTCTCACACTCTGTATACCTGCTCACGTCCATTTCTGGTATCTCCTTTCCTTTACCAACTTGGTAGAATTGACTCCTCCTTTTCTGGGCCTTCACTGTATGTGTTCCATATTTCTATTAACATTGTATTGAATTTTAATTTTATTTCATGTTGTAAGATTCAAGAGTAAAGAAGCTTAATAAACTCTAAATAGGATAAACTCAAAGAAGACCACACCAAGACGCATAATAAAAATGGTGAAAATTAAAGCAAAGAAAAACTTTTGAAAGCATTTAGAGGGAAAAATGACACTTTACATACAGGGGAACAAAAGTTATAATTACTGGAGGTTTCTCATTAGAAACTCTGAAGGTCAGAAAACAGTGGTACCTCATCTTTCGAGGGCTGAAAAAAAAAGAACAGTCAACCCAGAACTCTATATGCAGCAAAAGTATACTTTAAGTAGGAAGTCAAAAGAGACTTTTGAAGGAAAGCAAAAGAGAAGTTGTCACTAGATTACCTGTTCTGTGAGAAGTGTTAAAGAGAATATATCAGGTTGCATAAAAATGATAACAACAGAAAATTTGGTCTTGAGGAATGAAGAGAGCAAAACGTAAATGGTAACTATCTGGGTAAATATAAGAGACCATGTTTCCCCCAGTTCTTTAGGACATGCCTGAGTATAGAAGGCGGAGGTTATAACACCATCTGGTAGAATTTTCAGTGTATGAAGATATAATACAAATAACAATGATAACATAAAGGTTGGTTGAGGGGAATCGTAAAGGAGTTTATATGATTGCAAAGCTTCTACATTTTACTTGAAAATGAAAGTGTGGGTATTGTAATCTCTAGAGGAAACACTACAAGATAATACAAACAGATTTATAAAAATGCCAATAGAAAATAAAAATAGAATATTAAAAATTAATTAATCCCAAAGGGGGCTGGAAAGGGGAGATATGGATATAAATATAAAGGGGAAAAATAGAAAACAAATAGTAGAATGGCAGAAATAAATTCAACAATATTAATAATTAACATTAAATGCTAATGGCCTGTACTTATGTTAGTTGCTCAGTTGTGTCCAACTGTTTGTGACCCCATGGAATGTAGCCCGCCAGATTCCTCTGTTCATGGAATTTTCCAGGGAATAATACTGGCGTGGGTAGTCATTCTCTTCTCCAGGGGATCTTCCCGACCCAGGCAGCAAGCACAGGTCTCCCGCACTGCAGGCAGATTCTTTACTGTCTGAGCCACCAGAGGAGCTCTGCTAATGGCCTAAACCTGTCAAGAGCTAGAGTTTGACAAAATGAACAAAAAACAAACAAAAAAACAAGTCTCTAATTTGTTTCCTTCAACTGACATTCTCTATGTACAAAAATACAGTCTTAAAGTAAATACATAGCATTCAAGTAATAAGCAAAAGAAGGCTAGAATGGTTATTTTAAAATCAGACAAAATAGTCTTCCAAATAAAGAGTATCACTCTTTTACTTTTCAAGATAAAGGTAGACAATTCAAATGACAATTCATCAGAAAAACACAATATAAACTTTAATGAACTTAATAACAAAGCCATTCCAATTGTAGAAATAAAAATAATAAGAATAAATACACAGCATTGACGAAGCTCAAATAACTGTACTCAGTGAAAGAAGCAAGGCAAAAAAGTACACACCGTATCCTCCTATTTATGTAAAATTCCAGAAAATGCACACTCACATATAGTGACAGGAAAGAGATAGAGGATGAAGGTAGAGGAGGGTGGATGTTAAGATCACAAAGAGACTTCTGGGAACAATGGAAATGTTTGCGATCTTTATTGTAACGATGTTTTATTTGTAAGGACATTTGTCAAAACCGAATGAATTGCATAAGTTTATATATGTGTGGCTTCCTGTACTTCAATTTTATCTCAATAAAGTTGGAGAAAAGGGAATGCTTAAACATCATGCATTAATACCTCCAACTCCAATCCAATACTACAAGATTCTTCCCTTCCTTTTCCCATTTTTTATTTGTATCTCATCCCTCCACAATGATTCTCTCCAACAGATTCTCAACGTCCCTTGTTCTCAACATCAATATATTTGCTCATTGCTGTAACACATGCAAATAATCTTGAAAGTACTGTACTTATACCACTACTAAAACAATACTGTTAGAAAAGGTTCAAAATTTCTTTGCATTTACTTTTAGAATGTGTCTAACTGAGGAGTTATAGACATAGACATCCAAGTACTATGATCAAAAGTTAGTTGTATTAATTTTTCCTTCTGTATAGTTATCTTACCAATTTAATACTCAGATACGCTTATTCCTATTTACATTCAGCTCTAAGGTCTTTTCCCACGTGTTTGATGAGTTAGCTTTATTTTTTGTATGGTAAAATGTTTACATGGGTCAAAAAAATCAAAACTATGCAAACAGTATACTTAGAGACAGTTCTGACTCTTTGTTAGCTTTTCTTCCTTATTTTAACTCATTCCCTTCAGATAACCATATTCACTCACTTCTGATTCATCCTTCTTATGCTTCTTTTGCAAAAATGGGTATATATTCTTATTTCACCCTCTTTCTTACAAAATATAGCATACTATCTGTGTCTTCTATTTAAAAATACTATGGAAAGCATTTCAGTTTACAGAGATATTTCTCATTTTTATAGCTGCATATTATGCCATTGAATGGATATACTGAGCACCGAAGAATTGGTGCTTTTGAACTGTGGTGTTGGAGAAGACTCTTGAGAGTCCCTTGGACTGCAAGGAGATCCAACCAGTCCATTTTAAAGGAAATCAGTCCTGAATATTTATTAGAAGGACTGATGTTGAAGCTGAAACTCCAGTACTTTGGCCACCTGATGTGAAGAATTAACTCGTTTGAAAAAACCCTGATGCTGGGAAAGATTGAAGGCGGGAGGAGAAGGGGATGACAGAGGATGAGATGCTTGGATGGCATCACCGACTCAGTGGACATGAGTTTGAGTAAACTCTGGGAGTTGGTGATGGACAGGGAGGCCTGGTGTGCTGCAGTCCATGGGGTTGCAGACACAGAGTCGGACACAATTGAGCGACTGAACTGAACTGTGTGGATATACAATGACTTATTCTACCAATCTGCTCTGCATATATGCATGTAGATTGTTCTTGATATTTTGTTACTATGAATAATACTACAGTGAATAACCATGTGCATATTTTGTTTTATATTTTTGAAGATGGATCTTCAAAGTAAATTAATATAAATAGGATTATTGAGTGAAAGTAGAAGGAAATGGCAACCGACTCCAGTGTTCTTGCCTGGAGAATCCCAGGGATGGAGGAGCCTGATGGGCTGCGTCTATGGGGTCCCACAGAGTTGGACATGACTGAAACGACTTAGCAGCAGCAGCAGCAGCAGCATTGAGTGAAAGTTCACACGCGTATGCAGTTGTGTGAGATCCTGCCAATCCCTCTTATAGGCGGGATTAGCGTTCTACATTCTACATTCCCACTGGGATCGATTTCAAGTGACTACTTCCTCATATCCTTGTCAACAGAATGCTTTATGAAGCTTTCGAAATTCTGCATATTTTGTAGTTTCAAAATGGTATCAGTATAGTTTCAATTGGCATTTCTCTCATTCTATTTATTTTTAAAATATCTTTTCTCTTTTTTTTTCTGTTAGTTTTGTGATTTTTCTGTTAGTCTCTTGATTTTGTAAGCTTTTTATATATAAGAGATATGAGCCCTTTTTCTGTGATAGTCATTGCAAATATTTTCCCAATATATTTAATACAATGCACATTTGATTTTATTTATGCTAATTTTAGCCATGCAAAAAAATTGTTTTATTTGGTTGAATTATCTTTTATTGATTTTAGATTTTGAGTCATAATGAGAAAGTCTTTTACCAATCCCAAATTATCAGATAAATCACCTGTTTTCCTCTAATACAGTGTGGGTTCCTTGATGTATCTTACATCTCTTAGGGACTTGCAGTTTATTCCTGGGTAGGGTGAGAGGGCTGATTCCAATTTTATCTTTTTCCAAATGGCTATTCAGTTATCTCAGCATCATTTATTTAAAATTCTATCTTTTCTTCAGTGATTTGAGATGTTGCCTTTATCGTATAAAAGTTTTCATTGTGCACTTGGGTCTATTTCTATACCTACTAATTTATTTTAATTGTCTCCTACTAGAGCAGCAATACCACACTGTTTTAATTTTAGAGTGAGCCTCAGTGTTTTAACTGGTAAGCTAAATCCCCTCATGTACTATAATAGTACTAACTAAGGAGTTATTTCTGCCATATTATTTCATATTTTTCATTTACTCTACATTCCCTTTGTTTTTTATTTTGTCTCATTTTCATTGCATAGATAAATCATCTTATGCTATTTAAAAGTTTTCTTTTCTATTTTTATTATTATTGTTGTCATCTTTAAACCTATTCATACATTTATTTGCTTGAGTGTCTAAAATCTTAGTTTTGAGAGTTATAAATATGTTTTTCTTTAAAAATCTTTTGTTTGATCCTTACTTTTTCAGACAACAACAAGATTTATTAAAGTATTTGATCATTCTTCCATCGAATTTCTCTTGCAGCACTTTCCTGGAGTTATTTCTCTTTATATTTGAGTGCTCTTCCAAGAGTTATCAAAATGGGATTTTGTATTATAAACCTCATATGTCTGGAAATATCTTGATAACACTTGCAATAAATGACGATTTGTCTATGTGTAAAATTCTAGGCTCAGTGTTCTTTTCCTTTAATACTTTAAAAATATTTCTTTGTTTTCTTTTACCCAATGGACTGTTAAGAAGTCTGATGAAATCAATCTTAACCTCTTTAAATCATCTGTTTTTCTTTTGAAAGCTTTTAGAAGTTTTCTGCATCTTTGATTTCTGAATTTCACTAAAATATATCTAGATGTGGGTTTTTATTTATTATTCTACTTGGCACTTTATAAATCTTTTCAATCTCAGATTTTTCATCTTTTCTTTAAATTTCTTCAAATATTTCTTTCCCTCTGTTTTTTCCTTTCTTGCTCGGAATTCCATCATTTGAATATAAATATCTCTGTTTACTTACAACACTCTTAGTCTTTCTTTAAAAATTTCTATCTTCTTTTGATGACTTCTAGGAGAATTCCTCAACATGAGTTTCTGGTTTATATATTCTGTCTTCAGGGTTATCCTTCCAGCAATTCATCTCTTTTATTTATTTCAATTATTATTCTAATACAAGATTTTTATTTATTTGCATGACTTATTTCATATTCAGTGCTTTTGTTGAGAATATTTATTATGCTTATTTAAAAATCTTGGTCCATCTGTCCCAAGTTATCTTGCTTCATGGGATGCATGGTGTTGAGTTGTTCTCTTTCTTTTAAAGTGGTTTCATTTCTCAAGGTCAAATGATTTTGGCCTGTAAACGTATTCCCTTGGGAATACAGTGACTCTGTCTGTAATGTGTAGTGGGGGGAGGTTCTAAATTCTAATTGGTGAGTTAGGTGAATCCTCTTGGTGAATTTAAAGGAGAGGGTGAGGATGAGCTCCAAGGCAGAGAATCTTTGGTTCTGCAGAAACTCTCTTGATTTGTCCCAGGAACCTGCTGCCCTTTGCCAATTTAGGGTCCCTTTTAGATCCTGTTCCTTTACTGTGTACTCCTCTCTGTCTGGCATTCTCCTTTGAAAGAAGCAGAACTTGAGAGGTAGCCAGATCCTTAGTAGATAAACCAACCTTGACCGTTGGGGGCTAGGGAAGAGTACTGGACGGACGAGTCGACACCCAGGTGCAACTGGAAGCACACTTCTGGCCCCATTAGCTCTCATCTCAGCAGGGTTCTAGGATTTCTCGAATACTCTTGGAATTCTAGAGGTCTGGTTGTGATGCTTCTTGCTCTGCTTGGACAAAGGTCATCTCACGGTAGCTGTGTGTGTGTTTGTGTGTGTGTTGGGGGAGAGGCGGGCAGTACAAGACCAGAGCTTCAGAGCCAACACAATCTCCCACTGGGGCTTCTCCCCCTCTATTCCCACTCACCCACCCCTCCCTCATCCCCTTGCAAAAACACAACTATTCTCAGCTTTCAGGAGCTTTCTGTCTCCCAGGGGTTCTCATCTGGCTGTTTGGAGCATCATGCTGCTGCCCCCTGTGGCGTCGATGGTCCAGGTCTGGAATTTTGGTTGGAAAGCACCTGCGGCCTTTTGATCAAACCCTGAGAGTCTGCTGCTCCCTCTAGGCAGCTCTGGGTTTCTTCACCAGGGGACAAGGAGGTCCTATGGCATCCCCACAATCCACCAGTCGATAAATCAAAGACCCAAGGGCTTGACCTCAGGTTTACCGATGTAGTGAGCACCCTCCACAATGGCTGCTCAACTGAGGCTTCCAGCCTTCCAAAACCTATTTCCTGAGAGGGTACCACTGCCCTTCTAATGGTCTTGATCACCTCTCATCTATTTAGATGTTTCTGTAGTGCTTCCATTAACCAAACTATAGCATTTTGTATAAACTTGTTATGACCTCTTTCCCTTTACATCATAATTATTTGTGTTTCTGTCTTCCTAGCGAGAGTGTGAGCTCCCCTAGGGCAGGTAATGTCTAAAAATTTTCCTTGTACTGCTTGTTGTCTGCTATAGGGCTTGGCATAAAAAAAAAAAAGCACTGGGTAAATGTGTGTTGAATCAAATTGAATGATACGAGTTAAAAGGAGAAAAGTGCTTGAAAAGAGATTTTTGGGTGAGAAAGACATTCTTTATCACTGGGGGATATGGGAGGTTTTCTTAAGAAGGTGACATCTGAGGGTTCTAGCTGATGGAAAGAGAAGAATGCTTGGGGTGCAGGGAACACCAGGAGGAAAGGCACAAAGATGGGAAAGCGCAGGGGGTTTGTTCCTTTTCCTGAGCTTCTTTGTGAATCCCTTGTGCAGTGCCTTAGACATAAGCGGTGCTGAGAATAAACTGCATTGAGTGGAATTAAATCTCTGTCCCTTCTTGCCCCACTAGGAGGGTGAGCCATGACCTGGAGATGCCCAGTGGTCATAGAGGACTTTGGGTCAGAAGGAAAAGAACTTTTCTTTGGTGCAAACACATCTGAGTGTCCAGTGTTTCATATCCTGCATTGATCAAGGTCCTGCAGAAACTAAATGGCACACGCAGACAATGTGACGGAAGGAGAGTTTAAAGGAAGAGTTAGGGCCGGGTGAAACCAGCAGGGGGGTGGTCAGTTACCTCGGGGCCAACGAAGACCATTCTGAGGCCTGAAGGCCAAAGGGAGGACGATGTGCCGAGTGTGAAGGGCCATCCAACAACAGCTCTGCCTCCTCTGCCGCCCGATCCATGTGTGTACGTGTGTACATGTCAGGAGGTGCAGGCCCTCTGACCACCTTCTCCTCCTGCCCTTAGAGTCCTCCACCAGTGCCCCCCAATGGGCAAACCCAACTGGAAGCCTCCAGGGACACAGAGCAGGTGGGGAAGGTGAGGGTAGGTCTCCGGATGGGGAATATCTAGTTTGTCTTGCTTAATTCTCACAACAACCCCACTTGGTTGTTCAGTCATTAAGTTGTGTCCAACTCGTTGTGACCCCATGGACTACAGTATGTCAGACTTCCCTGTTCTTCACTATTTTCCAGAGTTTGCTCAAACTGATGTCCACTGAGTCAATGAAGCTGCCCAACCATCTCATCCTCTGTTGCCTCATTCTCCTCCTGCCTTCAATCTTTCCCAGCATCAGGGTTTTTTCCAGTGAGTCAGCTCTCCACATCAACTGGCCAAAACATTGGAGCTTCAGCTTAAGCATCAGTTCCTTCATGAATATTCAGGGTTGATGTCCTTTAGGATTGACAGGTTTGATCTCCTTGGTGTCCGAGGGACTCTCAAGAGTCTTCTGCGGCACCACAGTTTGAAAGCATCAATTCTTCAGTGCTTAGCCTTCTTTACGGTCCAACTCTCACATCTGTACATGACTACTGGAAAAACCATAGCTTTGACTATATGGGCCTTTGTTGGCCTTTGTCTAGATTTGTCATAGCTTTTCTCCCAAGAAGCAGGAGTCTTTTAACTTCATGGCTGAAGTCACCATCTGCAGTGATTTTGGAGTGAAGAAAATAAAGTCTGTCACTGTTTCCATCATTTCCCCTACTATTTGCCATGAAGTGATGGGACTGGATGCCATGATCTTAGTTTTTTCCATGTTTTTAAGCCAGTTTTTTCACTCACCTCTTTCACCTTCATCAAGACACTCTTTAGTTCCTCTTCACTTCTGCCATTAGGGAGGTATCATCTGTATATCTGAGGTTATTGATATTTCTCCCAGCAGTCTTGAGTCCAGCTTGTGCATCATTCAGCTCAGCACTTCTCATGATGTACTCTACATATAAGTAAGATAAGCAGGGTGACAATATATAGCTTTGATACAGTCCTTTCCCAATTAGGGACCAGTCCATCGTTCCATGTCCAGTTCTAACTGCTGCTTCTTGACCCACATACAGGTTTCTCAGGAGGCAGGTCAGGTATGCCCATCTCTTTCAGAATTTTCCAGTTTGTTGTGATCCACACACAGTCAGAGCCTTTATCATAGTCAATGAAGCAGAAGTAAATGTTTTTCTGGAATTACCTTGCTTTTTCTATGATCCAATGGATGTTAGCAATTTGATCTCTTGTTCCTCTGCCTTTTCTAAATACAGCTTGTACATCTGGAAGTTCTCGGTTCATGCATTGTTGAAGCCTGGCTTGAAGGATTTTGAGATTTTTCTTGCGAGCATGTGAAATGAGTGCAATTGTGTGGTAGTTTGAGGACTCTTTGGCATTGCCCTTCTTTGGGATTGGAATGAAAACTGACTTTTTCTAGTCCTGTGGCCACTACTGAGTTTTCCAAATTTGCTGGAATATTGAGTGCAGCATTTTCACAGCATCATCTTTTAGGATTTGAAATAGCTCAGCTGGAGTTCCATCAATCACCTCTATTAGCTTTGTTTGTAGTGATGCTTCCTAGGGCCCACTTGACTTCACACTCCAGGATGTCTGGCTCTAGATGAGTGACAACACCATCATAGTTATCCAGGTCATTAAGATATTTTTTGTACAGTTCTTCTGTGTAGTCTTGCTACTTTTCTTAATCTCTTCTGCTTCTGTTAGGTCCTTACCATTTTTGTCCCTTATTGTGCCCATTTTGCATGAAATGTTCCCTTGGTATCTCTAATTTTCTTGAAGAGATCTCTAGTCTTTCCCATTCTATTGATTTCCTCTATTTCTTTGCACTGATCACTGAGGAGGGCTTTCTTATCTCTCCTTGCTATTTTCTGTAACTCTGCATTCAGTTGGGTATATCTTTTCTTTTCTCCTTTGTATTTAGCTTTTCTTCTTTTCTCAGTTATTTGTAAGGCCTCCTCAGACAACCATTTTGCCTTTTTGCATTTCTTTTTCTTGGGGATGGTCTTGATCATTGCCTCTTGTACATTGTCACAAACCTGCGTCCAGAGTTCTTCAGGCACTCTATCAGATCTAATCCCTTGAAACTATTTGTCACTTACACTGTATAATTGTAAGGGATTTGATTTAGGTCATACCTGAATGGTCTAGTGGTTTTCCCTACTTTCTCCAATTTAAGTCTGAATTTGGCAATAAGAAGTTCATGATCTGAGCTATAGTCAGCTCCTGGTCTTATTTTTACTGACTGTGTAGAGCTTCTCCATCTTTGGCTACAAAGAATACAATCAATCTTATTTTGGTATTGATCATCTGGTGATGCCCATGTGTACAGCTGTCTCTTGTGTTGTTGGAAGACGGTGTTTGCTATGACCGGTGCGTTCTCTTGGCAAAATTCTGTTAGCCTTTGCCTCACTTCAGTTTGTACTCAAAGGTCAAACTTTCCTGTTATTCCAAATATCTCTTGACTTCCTACTTTTGCATTCCAATACCCTATGATGAAAAGGACATCTTCTTTTGGTGTTAGTTCTAGAAAGTATTGTAAGTATTCATGGAACTGTTCAACTTCAGTTTCTTCAGCATTAATGGTTAGGGATAGTCTTGGATTACTGTGATGTTGAATGGTTTGCCTTGGACATGAACAAAGATCATCCTGTTGTTTTTGAGATTGCACCTAAGTACTGCATTTTGGACTCTTTTGTTGACTATGAGGGCTATTCCATTCCTTCTAAGGGATTCTAGACCACAGTGGTAGATATAATGGTCATTTGATTTCACCCATTCCAGTCCATTTTAGTTCACTGATTCCTAGAATGTCAACGTTCACTCTTGCCATCTCCTGTTTGACTACTTTCAATTTGCCTTGATTCATGGACCTGACATTCCAGGTTCCTATGCAATATTGTTCTTTACAGCATCAGACTTTTCTTTCACCATCAGACACATCCACAGCTGAGCACCATTTCCTCTTTGGCTCAGCCTTGTTATTCTTTCTGGAGCTATTTCTTTGCTCTTCCCCAGTACCATACTGGACACCTGCTGACCTGGGGGGCTCATCTATCATGTCATATCTTTTTATCTTTTCATACTGTTCATGGGGTTCTTGAGGCAAGAATACTGAAGTGGTTTGCCACTCCCTTCTCCAATGGACCACGTTTTGTCCGAACTCTCAAACACGACCTGTCCATCTTGGATGGGCCTCCCAGCATGACTCATAGTTCCATTGAGTTATACAAGACCGGGATCCACGTGTTCATTCTGGTTAGTTTTCTGTGATGGTGTTTTTTGTTCTGGAGGCCATTGGATTGAAGTTCTTGCTTCTTCTTCCTTCCCTCTGATGGATGAAGATAAGAGGCTTGTGCAAACCCCACTAGGATGGTTTTAACTATTAACATCTGTGTATTACTGTTGAGGAAAACAAAGCCTGAGAGGTTGACTTTTCCAGGATCAAAAAGCTGCTACAGGAAAGTCTTGGGTCTTTACTGTCCATAGGAGCAATTGTTGTGTGTGTATGAGAGAGCGAGCAAGGGCAGGGGTAGGTGCTGAGCACAGGGATCCCATGGCAGCATGGAGCCCTCATAGACCACCCTGAAAGGGAACCCTTGAAAGTTCTAGGGAAGCATTATGCATCTGTGGTTGACATTATGATTCAGGAACTAGATCTTGGGGCATGGAAGCAGGAGGAACACCTGGGCCCCAGGCCCAGAGAAAGCTGATATGGTGGTGGGCACAGTGAGCTAGAGAGAGATTCTCAAACTTTGTGGTCTCAGGAGTCTTCACACTCTTTTAACAATTATTGAGAATGCCAGAGATCGTTTGTTTATGTGAGTTGTATTTTTAATACAATAGTTCCCATATTAGACACTAAAACAGAAATTAAAAAATTCTTCTTTTCAATTTATTTAAAAATAACAGCAAAAAATAAAAATAATGATAGTAGAGTTATTCCATGTTACCCTGGAGAAGGAAATGGCAGCCCATTCCAGTATTCCTGCCTGAGAAATCCCACGGACAGAGGAACCTGGCAGGTCACAGTCCATGGGGCCGCAAAGAGTTGGGCACAACTTAGCAACAAAACCATCACCACCACCATTCGATGTTAATATAAATAACATATTTTTATGAAAAATATTTTTCTTTTTTTTTTTCAATGTTGTAACAAATTTAATTGAAAATATGGCCCACATTTTTTAAAAAAATCTCAAAAAAATTAAATTTTAGAAAACAGAAATTTACTTTCTCATTGTTCTGGAATCTGAAAGTCTAAAATCAAAGTACAGGCAGGGTCATGCTTTTTCCTAAAACTCAAGGAGAGGATTTTCCTTATCTCTTCATGGCTTCTGTTGGTGGCTGGCCATCCTCGGTGTTCCTTGTTTTTTTTTTTTTTTTTTTTAAATTTTATTTTATTTTTAAACTTTACATAACTGTATTAGTTTTGCCAAATATCAAAATGAATCCACCACAGGTATACATGTGTTCCCCATCCTGAACCCTCCTCCCTCCTCCCTCCCCATTCCATCCCCTTTTCAAAACAAAAAGATTTGTGAGAAAAGTGGCATTGTTTTCCATTAAAAAATATTTTTCATGTCTGACTGGATCCCATCTGCTTCTGCATCAATCTGTTGGGATTTGCTGTTTTGGTTGAAATATGTGGAGAAAATCTGGCCTCATCCAAATATGTAGATAGAAAAGGTAGGAGTTTTTCATAGTTTCTTTAGATAATTGTGGCAATTCATCTTTGATCCTAAACCAAAACTCCAAACATGACAGTTTCTTAAAGGTTGTTTGCAACTGAGAGCTTGAAACCATATCAGTAAATATTTCATACCCTTTTGCATGTATTGCATGAAAATACATGGGTGATTCTTCTACTGGCAGCGGATCTTTTATCCAGGCATGCCTGGACATTTGGAAAACATTATTTCACTGAGTTTTGTAGATTGGCAAATGTTGACACACCACATTATACAAGATTAAAAAAAATAAAAACAAAAAAACATTTGTTACTATTGTCACTGACCTCATCAGGAAAGATTTTAAGTGTTGGGAAGCGATCAGTTCATGAAATTTTCCAAACTTTCCACATGAAAGTCCGGTTTTACCATTGGCCACGTATCTGTCAAGGGTTTTCCTTAAAGTGACAGGTTCACTTTGCTCATTTTCGAGAAAATTCTAACCAAAAACATGATTCTAAATTACCATAGCTTGTCAACTGTTCTTTCAAATAAAAATGGTGTTTCGTGAAAGGAGTAAGCCATTCAGTTAACAGCTCAGTCGCTCAAGTGCTTTTTCACTTGGGACAAAGACGAGGTTTCAGCGTCTGAAAAAATGCTCTACGTGCACTTCTCATTTACTCGCACGGAAACTTAAAAGATGTGACTTAGGGTTGAGATTTAATAAAATTAACAATTTCTACTGCTTCATGAACACATTCATGAAACTGTGAATACAAGATGAGGAAAACACAATGACCGTTAGTTCAATTTGGCGTTGTTACTGTGGTTCTTGTGGGTGTCAACTGGTTTACCCGCTGTTGCCTTTGCGCCATCCTGCTAATGTCAACACAGTGAAAGAGACAAATAATGTCTTAATATCATTAAAAAAATATTTTGACTCTTCTGACCCCTGAAAGTGTCTCGGCAACCCCAGGACTCCGTGGACCACACTTTGAGAAGAGCTGAGCTGGAGAGCTGGGCATAGGCGGTACTCAGATGGGGAAGGCATGGCCCCAGCTGTTGCAGGAGTGGCTTCAGCCCCTTCCACGCTCCCTTCATGGGGTGGGGCGGGCCTGGGCCACCCACACAGATTGCCGCAGCCAACGGTGGGGGATGTATATGCCTGGGGCGAGGCTGCTCCAATCTGAAGCTTAAATCACTTTTCCTGCTTACACAATGCAACCTTCAGAGAGTGGGGGCTGAAAGTGGAGCAGAGGTTGCGTAGGCAGCAGCTGCTAAAACAGGGAGACCCAGCAGGCCCACGGGTGGGCTCTCTTTTAGAACACACTCCAGGAGACAGCTGGTTAGAGGTGCTGAGATGGCTCTGGTGCTGGTCCTTACCCACCCAGCCCCTTTGCCCCACAACCTCTCGGAACCTTTTCAACTCAAATTTCTTCCTGCTTGCATAAAAGGAGGGAGTGTCCAAATGGAGGGGGGAAAAAGACCTCTCAATCTAGGCTCACAGATCTGAAGAGGAGTCAGGAATTTGAGGATTGGGATTTAGTTCTATTTTAACCTAAAATCCTACATATGTCTTACTTGTATATTAAGCAAAATCCTCTTATGTGCAATCCTAACTGATTCTAAGTCTGATGACTCACAGTTGCCACTTCCAAACCTGTGTTTGGTCCATGCCTTTCTGCCTCCCACCGGAAACCCCCAACGCCCTCCTCTTCCACCCCCATGTCAATCCACTTCCCTCCTCTGCTGTAAACTGGGCTTGAGATTTCACCTCCTTCCGAAGACTCTCTCTGTTACTCCTGCCCTCCTCTATGGAAGTGTCCCTGGGATTCCATTCTCATTCCCTCAGTGCTAAGAGCCCTGGAGCCCCAGTGTGTGCCAGGCACAGTGCCGAGGGTCTTGCTGTTTCTAACTCTTCTTACAGGAGTTACTCTCTTCTCCCCTATCTCTCTTCTGGTTCTAACCTCTCATCTATCAGCACGCCCTGTGAATTTCACCTCTAGCACGTAACCTGAGTCCCTTCTCTTCTCTCGACATCCACACCACCGCCCGGTCCAAGGCTCTGTCCTCTCCTGACCATGTGGCAACACAGCTTCTTCCTGGTCTCCATCCCAGACCCTGTCTCACCAGAACGTAGCTCCCTGAGGGTAGACACTGTACCCCGTTCAACACCGTGTCTCCAGTGTCAAGCACAATACCTGACTCGGACTATCTGTTCAAGATTTACTTTTGAACAGACAGGTCTAAGAGTGAATACATGAAGAAATAGTAGCCATTTACTAAGGAAGAGATGGAGGCTCTTAAAAGGAACGTGCCCGTGATCTCAGGATCTCACCAAGAGAAGGAGAGATGCCAGCTCTGTGTCTGGGTCCCTAAGATTTGTATAAATCTCTATTCTCCCACTGGCCTTGCTATAAACTCATTTCACACTTGGGGCAGATATGCACAACCTTTTTTATCAATATTTCGTTTTTGATGAGCTTAAATTGATTGTAAAGTCCTGGGGGGAAGGGAAGGATGGCAAACGGTCTCAGAAGTCTCCGCACCAGGGAATTAATTGCTCCTGTTTTGAGTTAGGAGGCTCAGGTTCCTCAATAGGATCCATCAATATCAGTTTTGCAGTTCTTTTAGCAAGTAATTCCACCACACGGAAGCTAGTTCCCTGATTGGCATCTTGTGGACCAAATTGTTTCTATGACTTAGTGATGCCACAGGAAAGCAGTGGGCCATGGTTGGGCCGGAGTGGCTCCAGAGCAGTGGGGGAGAAGTGAGTGGGATTGAGATTCGCATTGGAGGGGGAATCGGTAAGGCCCTGGCAGCTCAAGGGAGGGGAATCGTCTTTCTCAAGGGGGGACCTGGACTGAACTGCAGCGCCCCTCCCATCAACTGCCCTCCTCCCCACGCAGGGAGGCTGTGCCCTCGTCCTCGAGGACATTAGTGCCCCTGATGCTGCCTCTTTTCCCTGGAAAAGCCTGAAGTCACCTTTCATCTACCTGTCTGTTTTCCCGCTCAGTCTCTTCCCCAAGGGCAGTGGCCTCTTCCTGGGTGAGGCTCTGCTTTCTCTCATTTTCTAGTTCTGACTGTATCTCTGACCATCTTCACCTCTGAACAACCTTTCCAGCCCCACCACTCTCTGCTCAGGCCTCCCAAGTTTCCCCGATGCCTGTGGATGTCCAAACCCCGCAGCGTGGCCTCAGGCCCCATGTCTGAGTGTCCTAGCTAGTCCAGGGGCCTCTTTTCTCCTTAGGCCCCTACACTTCAGCTGGACTCACTTCCCACTTCCTTCTCCACAAAGGCTTTGTTGTCCTTGGAAACTTCAGAGTCTTCACTCTGGAATCCAGAGCCCTAAATGACATCTGATCCAATCTGTCACTCAGATATCCCTTCTAGAATCATCTCTATTACAATGGTTTCCTCTGGATTGAAATGGACTCCACAGGTCCCTCCTCCAGGGAGGCACCAGCTCCCCGTGTGCATTTGGTTTGGTGTTTTGCCGACCTTCACACCCTAACCCCTGCTATTTGTTTATGTTTTAAATTGTGGTAAAAAAGCATAACATAGAATGTACCATCATAGCATCTCTGAGTTCACAGTTGAGCCGCATGAATCCCTTCCCATTGCTGTACAGCCATAGCCACTGTCCATCTCCAGAAGCTTTATGTCTTCTCCCGCTGAAACTCCACACTCAGTAAACACGGATTCCGCCACTTCTCCCAGCCCCTCAAGACCCTCAGTTTGCTTTCTGTGTCTATGAATTTGACTTCTCTAGGTCACTCATCGGAGAAGACAATGGCACCCCACTCCAGTACTCTTGCCTGGAAAAATCCCATGGACGGAGGAGCCTGGTAGGCTGCAGTCCATGGGGTCGCTAAGAGTTGGGCACGACTGAGCGACTTCACTTTCACTTTTCACTTTCATGCATTGGAGAAGGAAATGGCAACCCACTCCAGTGTTCTTGCCTGGAGAAGCCCAGGGATGGGGGAGCCTGGTGGGCTGCCATCTCTGGGGTCGCACAGCGTAGGACATGACTGAAGTGACTTAGCAACAGCAGCAGCAGATCACTCATATAAGAATCACACAGTGTGTTTTTGTGAATGGCTTATTTCACTTCACCTAATATCCTTGAGCCTTATCTGTGTTGTGCGTCAGAAGTGTCTTCCTTTTCAAGGCTGAATAGTATTCCATTGTATAGATGTACTCCATGACCTTTATCCATTCATCTGTGAACACATTCAACTGTGACACTTGGGTGGCTTTAACCTTTAGGCGATTGTGAATGGGTCACCTGAATTAGGCACCAGACAGAAGAGCTTAGATCGCAGCTTTGTTAACTTTCTAACTTGGGTAAGATGCCTAACCTCCAAGAGTCTTGGATTTCTTGTATGTGAGAGGCAGGGGTGTTCTGTGTCTGCCATCGTTTTTATAGGCAGTGAATGATATAAAGGATGTGAAGCGATTGTGAGAGAACCTGATGACTAGCGAGTGCTTAGAACAGGCGAGGAAGACACCCCTGCCTGGCAAGTATCCCTTACCAGACAGAGCTTTGTAGCGATCTTCTTTTCTTTTTTTTTTTTTTTAAAGTCACAGTAGTTTTATCTCCATCATTGAGGCTAGAATCTCAGCGGGGCAAGAACCTGAACATAATAAATAGTCACTAACTTTTTGCTGATTGTTTGCCTTGGGAATGGTTGTCTGTGGCCGGGTTACATAAAAGCATAAATATGAGTGTGTGTGTCCCTGCCTTGGCTCCCTGGGGAGCACCAGAGAGGGTGTGAGGATGCTTGCTTGGGGTGGGCAGGGTTGGCATAGGAAACAGTGCCCCTGCAGGCAATGTATGCACCTGTGGGCCTGGGGGGGGGGGAACGGGTGCATGCCCACGTGTGGAGCTGCCCACCCCTCCTTCCATGCCACCCTCTTGTGGTGTGAGCCCGGAGGTGGGGCCAGAGCTGGACAGCCGCTGAAGAGTAGATGCGACTACTTTGTTCTGTCCAGATACAATGACTTTGTTCTGGAAGATTCTTTGTTCTGTCCATTGATCGTCCAACCACCTCCCCCACCACCCCCGTCCACGCCAGAAAGAGTTGTTTTCCGCGCCAGCCCGCCCTGCCCATCCCCGAAGCCCAACAGAAGGACTGTCGCCACTTGGCTTTTGCACACCCTGGCCTGGTGACAAGGCGCTCACCTCCCCAGCGCCCCCCGCTCCCCCGGCCACTGCGCGTTGGCAGGTGTGAAATATTAATTGCCTCGCTGGGGACTGGGCTCTCTGTCTGTCGCGTCTGACCAGAATATCATTCTCTCCTGCAAACATAATTACGGGGAGGGGGAGGGGCTGCTGGGGGTGGGGAGGGGGCGCGGGGGGATGCGGGGCTTTTTTTTTTTTTTTCCCTTAATCGCCTCTCGCCTGTCTGTTAATTAGGAGCCGTGCTTCGCGACACGCTGAGATATTTTGGTTAATTATGAAAGAGAAAAGGACAAATTTGTCACGTCTTTTGTTTTCGTTCCCCCACGTCTGGTGGTGACAGCGGCGTGAAGGCTGACGGACTGCTCAGGAGACGGGCGCCAGATGCTCCGCCGCCTCCAGAAGCGGGAAGGGGGGCGCGGGGCCGCGAGCGGGGCGGGCGGGGGGCGCCCAGGCAGACCCGGGCTCGGGGCCGGCTCGGTGGCACCCTCGGGCGGCAAGTGCACAGGTGCAGTTCTGGGATGTGAACGCGGCCGGCGGACGCCAGGAGCCAGTGTTTCTGCAGGAGCCCGGGCCTCCAGGGGGAGGGGAAGAGGAGACACTCACTCCTGAGCCGTCGGGTCTGGGCTCTTGGACCAAGGCTGAACTTGCCCTCCGCAACCAGAGCAGACAGAGGCTTGCCCTGCCTCCTAGGGTCTGAGGAAGTGTGTCTAGGGGGGCGCGTTGGAGGGTCGGGGCGCAAGTGTGTGTCAGTCGCTCGGTCCTCTCTGACTCTCTGCCAGGTTCTGTACTGGACTGTAGCCGCCAGGCTCCTCTGTCCCTGGGGTTTTTCAGGCAAGAATACTGGAGTGGGTTGCCATTTCCTTTCCCAAGGAATCTTTCTGACCCAGGGATGGATCCCCTGGGTGGGATCTTTACCTTCTGAGCCACGGGGAAACCCTGGGGGTGTGCAAGCTATGTGTGGAAGTTGCTCGGTCGTGTCGGAGTCTTTGCGACCTCGTGGACTATACAGTGCATGGAATTCTCCAGGCCAGAATACTGGAGTGGGTAGTCTTTCCCTTCACTGGGGGATCTTCCCAACCCAGGGATCGAACCCAGGTCTCCCGCATTGCAGGCAGATTCTTTACCTTCTGAGCCACAAGGGAAGCCCAGGGGTGTGCAAAGTACAGTGTAATCCTCTGAGCCCCTCTTGGAACAGACCACCCAGGGGATGTGGAGGGGAGCGCTGGCCCTGTCTGCCAAACATTCACCTGGCGAAGCCCTATCTCAGGTCTCAGCTTGTACCTTATTCCCGTAGACTGGGGAGGAACGCCACCTACGGAGTCTAGGCTCACTGAGCTTTTCCCATGTGATAGTTGATTCTGCGTGTCAGCTCAGCAAGGTTACGGAGGCCAGCTGTTTGCTCAAACGCCAGTCTGGATGTTGCTGCAAAGATATATTTCAGATGTTCTCAACATGAACCATCAGTAGACTTTGAGTGAAGTGGATTGCCCACCAAAGTGTGTGTGTGTGTGTGTGTGCGTGCGTGTGTGTTTGTGTGCGCTCATCCAGTCCCCTGAAGGCCTGTTTTCTGAATAAGAACAAATTGACCTCAAGGCTGATACACGGAAGTCCCCCTCCAATTTCTTGCCTTCTAGCTGCCCTACAAACTTCAGACTGAAGACTGTATCAACTTTTACCTAAATTTCAGGCCTGCCAGCTTTCTTTACAGATTTCAAACTTGCCAGCCCCCACAATTCCTTAAAATCTCTCTTTTCATATATATATATATACATGTGCTTAGTCGCTAGTCATGTCTGACTCCTTGTGACCCTTTGGACTGTAGCCTTCCAGGCTCCTCTGTCCATGGGGTTTTTCAGGCAAGAATACTGGAGTGGGCCGCCGTTTCCTTCTCCAGGGGATCTTCCCGACCTAGGGATGGAAACCCCGTCTCCTGTGTCTCCTGCATTGCAGGCAGCTTCTTTACCCACTGAGTCACTGGGGAGGCCTATGTGTATATAACTTCCTATTGGCTCTGTTTCTCTGGTGGACTTCAGCTAATACAAACCCCCATCACAGCCTGGCCTTGGACTTGCCCGCTCACCCATCTGCCTCTTGTGAGGGCAGATACTAAACTTGGCCCCATAGCATCCCCTGGGTCTGGCGGACGGCTTGCCTGTAATAGGCCTTAATTTGTATTTGTTGCATATTGAATGAGTTCATTTGGGAAACAAGAAAGACCTATATCCCCCAAACCAATCAAACAACCATTCACGGCAGCCCAGGCAGTTCCTGACTTATATGGGTTGAGTTCCAAAAATTCATTTGAGTTAGTTGTCTGAAGCTTTTTCCCACAACGACAAGGATATCAGTGCTGGCAAGCCTCCCGGGCGGGCTGCCAAAAACCTATTTAACCCAGAGTATAGATTAAGTACTGTGCATTTGCCATGAAAAATAGTAGAAAACAATACTCTTGTAAAGCTAGTAATTAAAAGAGACATATGATAGTATTGAGTAAAATAGGTAAACATTTTTTATTTTGAATATTGGAGTCTGAGGAAAAATGATTAGAAAAGGATGAGAATGTAGAGAGAGACATGGAAAAGCCTAAATGGAATTTCAGAGTATTTCCAAGGGTTTTAGAAGTCAATGAGACTGAGTTTTTATTTTGTCTAATTTCTGTGCAGAACTCAGGGTTGTCCCTCCCCTTCCCCAATTGCTATATAATGAGGCCAGCTTTTATTGGTCTCAGTGAAGGTCATTGGTTTGTTCACAAAATGTAACAAAAACGGGGAGTGAAGAAATCCTGTGGGGGTGGCTTTGGCAAGAGTTAGGGCTTCCCTTGCGGCTCAGCTGGTAAAGAATTTGCCTGCAATGCGGGAGACCTGGGTTCAAGAGAAAGAAAGGGAAAAAGCCCAGCATAGAACTGGAAAAGGGTGTGTGCCTACACGGGAAACCGGGTCACTTGTGCTGAAGTTCACTGAGTCTTGAGAGGAGATGAAAGAGAAAGAAGACAGGCTGGAGCATGGCTCCATCAGGGCCCAGGATCTGAAGAGCTGTAGGGATGGGAGAAGGAAATGCAACCCACTCCAGTGGTCTTGCCTGGAGAATCCTGTGGACGGAGGAGCCTGGTAGGCTGCAGTCCATGGGGTTGCTAAGAGTCGGACATGACTGAGCGACTTCACTCTCACTTTTTATTTTCATGCATTGGAGAAGGAAGTGGCAACCCACCCCAGTGTTCTTGCCTGGAGAATCCCAGGGACCGGGGAGCCTGGTGGGCTGCCATCTATGGGGTTGCACAGAGTCGGACACGACTGAAGCGACTTAGCAGCAGCAGCAGCAGCAGCAGCAGCAGCAGCAGCAGGGATGGGGAGGTGCGCAGTTCCTCATCCCTATCACCAGGAGGCACTGTTATCCTGTTCTCCAGAGGCTGGGGGTTGGTGGGCGGGGTGGGGGTGGGGTTCAGTTCAGTTCAGTTCAGTCGCTCAGTCCTGTCTGACTCTTTGTGACCCTATGAATTGCAGCACGCCAGGCCTTCCTGTCCATCACCAACTCCCGGAGGTCACTCAAACTCATGTCCATCGAGTCGGTGATGCCATCCATCCATCTCATCCTCTGTTGTCCCCTTCTCCTCCTGCCCCCAATCCCTCCCAGCATCAGAGTCTTTTCCAATGAGTCAACTCTTCACATGAGGTGGCCAAAGTACTGGAGTTTCAGCTTTAGCATCATTCCTTCCAAAGAACACCCAGGGCTGATCTCCTTCAGAATGGACTGGTTGGATCTCCTTGCAGTCCAAGGGACTCTCAAGAGTCTTCTCCAACACCACAGTTCAAAAGCATCAATTCTTCGATGCTCAGCTTTCTTCACAGTCCAACTCTCACATCCACACATGACCACAGGAAAAACCATAGCCTTGACTAGACGGACCTTTGTTGACAAAGTAACGTCTCTGCTTTTGAATATGTTGTCTAGGTCGGTCATAACTTCCCTTCCAAGGAGTAAGCATCTTTTAATTTCATGGCTGCAGTCACCGTTGGGGGGTGGGGTGTGTCTCAGCCTGAAGGAGTTGGTGGGGAAAGCAGGAGGGTGGGAGTGTGGTGGACATTTCCAAGCTGAGTGTTACTCCCGCAAAGCCGTCTCTGCTTATAAGGATGGAGAGGAGTGATGTGGACAACAAGTGCCTGAAGAACCAAACAAGGGGCTTTGGCAGTGGGTGGGCCACAGGGAAGGTGAGCTCGGGACTAGCCCTCAAGGCTGGTGTGGTGGGACCAGCAGGAAGGCAGGGGTAGGCAGGCAACATGAGCAAAACCCATGAGATAAGAGGATGCCTGGTGTGTTCAGGAGAGGGAAATAACCCCAAGGTATTGACTTGGTGACACAGAGCAACACAAGTGGGCATGTTAGGGGGGAGAGGTTTGGGGAGGGAGGGAAAAAGAGCAAGACAATAAGTTCTTTTCTTAGAAGAACCAAGGCTTTTGAATTTGAAATAGTTTCCGATTTATATAAGAGGTGCAAAGACAGTCCAGAGTTCTGTGTACCCTCTACCCAGCTCCCGCTGCTGCTAACATCATACATAATCATTATACATTTCTCAAAATCAAGACATGAGCATTGAAACCAGACGAACAGGTAAACAATAGACTTTATGCTAATTTCTCCAGTGTTCCCGCTAATGCTCCTCTGCTGCTCCAGGATGCCATTTGGATGCTGCGTTGGAGTCATCCTTCACTCCAATCTGTGGCCGTTTCTCAAACTTCCCTTTACTTTTCATGACCATGGAGGTTCTGATAAGCACTAGTTAGGTGTATTGTAGATTGTCCCCCAATTTGGGTTTGTCTGATATGTTCTTATGATTTGAGTGAGGTTATGGGCTTCTGGAGAAGGAAATGGCAACCCACTCCAGCATTCTTGCCTGGAAAATTCCGTGGATAGAGGAGCCTAGCGGGCTACAGTCCATGGGGTCACAAAGAATCGGACACGACTGAAGTGACAGCAGAAGCACGCGCGGGCTTTTAGGAAGAATACCACTGAGGCAGAGTGCCCGTCTCATCCAGTGATGTCACAAGGCCCGTGGCCTCAGCATGACAAACCATGGGTGTGAGCCCTTCCTGGGCTCTCAAAGTGTAGCCTCAGCCTACTGTTCCAGAATCATCTAGTAGTCCTGCCGACGTGTATCTTACTAGAAAAAGCTTCAGTGTTAGTCGTGCAATTGTGCTTGACTCCTTGCGACTCCATGGACTGTAGCTCACCAGGCCCCTCTGTCTATGGAATTCTCGGGGCAAGAATGCTGGAGTGGGTTGCCATTCCCTTATCCAGGGGATCTTCCCCACCCAGGGTTCAAACACTAGTCTTCTGCATTGCAGGCAGATTCTTTATTATCTGAACCACCAAGGAAGTTCAGCCCCTGGGTGATTCCTCATTAATGCTCCCTACTAAAAAGTCACTATTTTCCCCTTCCCACACTCTGTTTGTTAGAAGGGACTCACCAAGTCCAGATCACAATCAAGGGGATGGAATTAAGCTCCACTTTCTGGGGGAGAGTGGAAAAAAATTTGTGGAGATGTGTTAAAACCACCAGGTAATCATTGAGGGGGTGATTTTTTGAAGCTAAGCAGATATGCTGTTTCCGTGAGTTCATTACTGGGCTAGTTGATTTTACCAAAACTACAGCGCAGAGGACACAGAAGGGAGCTAGAGACAGGATGAAAGATCCAAGGGTCCCTTAGACTGGGGACTGGTGTCTGAGAGCCAGAGAGATTCTTCTTCTGCCTGTGGTCAGTTGCCCAGCCGCGTGTTGCCGGAACCGGGGCTAGGTGAGTGTTCGTGACCTGGCCGGGGCCTCTGCAGACGTGTCACGGTGGTGACGAAAGTGTGTGGGTGTGGCTGTGGGAGGAGAAAGGTGCACTTCGAGTGGGTTCCTGGAGATGAATTCTTGGCCGTCTTTTGCAGGAAAAGAGTCAAGGACTCAGCTGTAAGAATTCAGTCTGTCTTATCCCCTTACCCTCCCTGCTGGGGGCTCTGAGACTGGCAGAAGTGGAGGAGATGCCCTCCAGCTTCTCTGAGGCTCTTACATCTGAGCTGTGATTGGAGCCTACTCCTGAGCCCACTCGGCAACTGTCGGCAGCCTCCTCCGTGGGGTTGCAGCATGGCACGGCGCTGACCCACTGGTTGGTGTTAAGACCCTCCTCTACCCTTCCTCCTCCCCAGACCTGGGGAGTCAGTCTTCAGCTGGGACCCACCTGAGCCCTGCTGGTGTGTAAGTGGCTGTGATGCACCGTCATAGGAAGCGACGTCCCAGCATCGGGGCCTTGAGGTCTTGCCCCTTCTCTTTCTCCCTCACATCCCTTTCTGCAGAGCTGGGGTTTGGATCGGCTGGAGGCATACTTAGGACCTCCTTCCCGTCCTTGTCTCTGCCACTGTCCAGCCTTTGAGAGACAGGCTGACTTGGCGGGGTGCAAAGGGCATTATCCCAAGATGCCTCCGAGCCCTTGGCGTCCTGGCTTGAGTCACAGCTGGTCCTTACCGTGTGTGTGGCAGGTGCCGTAAATGCACCGTGCATTGTCCCTCCATTTACTTGATTCCACTGATCTGTGACCTGGCTCCATCTCATTTCTTCCAAAAAGTCTCCCTGGATTTACTTTATTTATGTCAACTAAATTTTACCGTGGCTGATTTAACCTCAGCTCTATGCTGTCTGTGTTATTGAATAGTTTCAAAGTGAACATTCAGGCTCCCCATCAAGAGTAGAAGCCCTTTGAGGGGATCTCCTGCCTCTCTAAGTCTGTGTCATTGATGGACAGGCTGAAGGGCGGAGGCTGAAGCTTTTTGTCATATATGGTCCCTAGTGACTCAATTCATCCTTCGGCATAATTGAAGATCTGGATCAAACTTCCAACAGTCAAAGGATGTCCTGCCTATATGTGTGTGATTGGGTGGGGAATGTTGCTTCTTATTCTAACCCTGTGCTCAGGTCTCAGTACGGCAACTTCTCTATTTCTTAAAAAATTAGGAGGAGGCAGAATTATTCTTTCTCTAAGGGATTCAAAGACACCTCCCTTCCCTGAGGCCACACCCCCACTCCCTAATGCCTGCAGAGAGAAAGCTGGGTACCTAGACTAATGATAACCTGGACAGACATCTTCCAGCTGTCAGGAGTGGGGGAAAGTACACTGGTTCTACCCAGGGCTTTTATTTTTTTCCCTTGCCTCCTTATTTGCATTCAGTAAGGGAGTGACACTTTCTAGAACATAACCTCCCTTTCCCATTCCAGGAATCTAATTGTTATTTCTGTGTTTGTGAAAGATAAAGGATTAGCAAGAATGCTTTGCATCAAGTCGCCATTTGTAAATGCTTTATAATTATTTATGAAATTATCCTGCATTTTATAGCATGGGAGATAATAACTTAAATTGATGTATTAAACATGCATAATCATTATTTTAAGCATATTAAATGCACCTCTGTAGAATAATCATTTCACAAACATGAAGAAAGCCTGCAGAAGTGGCACCTTAATTTAAGACATTACAGGATTTGTGACACCCAAATCCACGACCCTTTTTTCTTGATGACAGATGGAGTTTCTTATCTGGCTGCAGTGTTCTTCTTTCTTGAAGTGAAAATGAATTCTTAAATTAAAAAAAATATATTATCGAGGTAATTTTGGCAGTGTGGTGAAGCAATGGGAGACGAGATAAGGAGCAGAATTTCCAAGGGCCAGAGCAAAATTGGACAAACCTGATCTATCCTTGTCTTGGTCCTCCCCACGCCCAGGGTACCGGGAGAGTCGTCTGGTCTTCTGCTGGGGCTCTGGGGAGGAGCTGGGAACTGACTGGTGGTGCAGGCTGGTACATTTTTCTCCTGTAATGCCAGGGCTTTGGGGCTCTTCTGATCAAAGGCAGCCCCAAAATAGAAGATCCATTTCACACAGCAAGGGGTCTCTGTAACGAGGAGGAGAATCAGGGGAAATGTAAAACTCAGCAAAAAGGGGTAAGGAGAAAGAGGAGAGAGGAAAAACATAATGCCAGCTTATTATTTATGTGAATCTGGTTTATTTTATTGATTTATGTGTTTTTTTTTGATTAGTGGATCCAAGGCACACATGCCCGTCTCCCTAGCAGTGCACCGGCGCTGCCTCTGCTGGTGGCGCCCTCTGCTGGTCACTGTCAGAATTTCAACGCTGTTCAAAGAGCGTTCAACATCTCTTGGGGCTTCCCCGGTGGCGTTAGAGGAGAAGAACCTGCCTGCCAGTGCAGGAGACGTAAGAGATGAGGGTTTGATCCCTGGGTTAGGAAGGTCCCCTGGAGGATGGCATGGCAACCCACTCCAGTATTCTTGCCTGGAGAATCCCATGGACAGACGGGGCTGGTGGGCTGCAGTCCACAGGGTCGCCAAGAGTCAGAGACAGCTGAGGTGACTTAGCATGCACAGCATCTCTACCGGTAATGAAGCCTTCCCCAGGGTCCTGTGTTATGTATTTTATGAACATAATCTTATTCAATTCTGACAACAATCATTAGAGGAAAAAAACGGAACCTCAGACAGTTTAAATGGAGATCCAATCTCTTAACTGCTGGACTGCACCGAGTCAGCCGCCAGGCTAGAGAGCTGACCTTGGGTAGGTGGTCCTGTTATTCAGCCCCAGCCCTAGCGATGAACGCACATCTATTCTGCATTAAAGACCATACTCCAGCGTCTAAATGATTCCATTTGGGAGTGCAGTCTAGTTTCTAACTTAAATCCATCAATATCTCAAGTGCATGTTTTTCTGGGGTGGAGTGAGCCTTTGCAACACATGCATTATTTATTCTATGATCTAGTGATGGGCCTTGTGCATTTACATATTGGAAGTCACACCGTTCTTCTTTGCTCTAACACCTCATACCCAATCTCCATCAGGAAAATCTATCAGCTTCATCTTCAAAATATACCCAGGACCCAGCCTGCTGTCCAGCAGGTCCGCTAATCACCATCTTGGTCTTAGGCATAGTCATTACCTATTTGTGTTACTGCGCCAGTCTCCTAACTGGCGTTCCATGGTCTTCCACAGCGGTCAGAGCCAGTCCAGGAGAACGTAAACTGCATCATGTCCTTTTGTTCATCTCCTCCAGGTACAAGCCAAACAGTCTCATCAAAGTCTGTAGAATCCTGCAAAATCTGGCCTCTCTGATCACGCTTGCCCTTTCTCTCTCCTTCCCTTTTCCCCTTGTTCACACTGCTCCAGCCCCAAGGGCCTCCATGGGATTCCTGGAATACACACGCCAAGCTCTGCCTCTAACTTTGCACTGACTGATCCTTCTGTCTGGAATGCCCTTCCCTTAAATATCCTCATAACCTGCCTCACCTCCTTTAAACTTTTGCTCAGATGCCACCTTCTTAATGAAGCCTACCCCATCAACCTACTTAAAAGTCCATCACTCTACCCCTCATTGTCAATCTTCCTTCCCTATTTTATTTTTCTGACCTGACATTGGTGCTGAAAGTCCAGCACCTTGGAAAACCTTTTAATCCTGGAAAACTGGGATCAATGGTCCCCCGAGTGGCGGGCAGGGAGGGCACTGGAAGGCGGGGTCAGCCGTCCCCAGGAGCTCCTGAAACTCTTGCTCCAGCCTGGGAGTCTGGGGCAGGGGACTATCTTTCCGTTGCCGAAGGATGGAGAATGGCTCCATCTCAGAAAAAGCTTTTTGAGTTATTGAAATTGCTGCTTATTATGAAGAAGAAAGTGAGTTTCTACTTCCCAGTAAGTGGTGCAAGAGTAGAAAAATGATAGTGTAATGATGTTCCAGTGGAACAATTATTTTCCTGAGATGGAACAACATAAAGTATCACTTTGATTACACTCTGCCTACTTACTCCACCCCCTCCAGCTGGGTTTAGTGGCCAATAAATCTTCCGGGAGCCTCCCTGACCTGGGGCTGCTGCCTCTGCAGGGACTCGCTGGCTAGCCGGGTCCTCCTCTGCCCGGCCTAGCTGGTTTCTCCCGACCGCCCCTTGAGATGATTCATCTGGGCCAGAGCCAGGGGCAGAGGTGAAAGGAGACTGAGGCAGGGAGGCAGGGGGTTCAAGGGTGTGACCTTGAACCAGAGATGAAGGCCTGCCTGGGGGCTGGCTGGAGAGGCCGTTGGTGGACAGACGGAGGAGGAGAGGGGAGCCAGGGAGAGACTTTAAAGGCAGTTTTGGAAGGGGTGTTTGCACGGGGAGGGAAAACAGGAGGATCACTCAGAAGGTGAGGAGGGGTCCCAACCAGCAGAAAACCTTCGGTGGCATTCATTGGTGCTGCCAGCTGGGGCAGAAACATGGACACTGTTCTTTCGCTCTCTTTGATTAAATATCCAGACATACTCAGGTTGTTTGGTCCCTGAGTCTGTCTCAGTCTGCTGTTGTTCTTGTACAGTCGCTAAGTCGTGTCCAACTCTTTGCGACCCCACAGACTGCAGCACGCCAGGCTTCCCTGTCCTTCAGTGTCTTTGGGAGTTTGCTCAGATTCATGTCCATTGAGTTGGTGATGCCATTCAACCATCTCATCCTCTGTCGTCCCCTTCCCCTCCCGCCTTCAATCTTTCCCAGCATCAGGGTCTTTTCAGATGAGTTGGCTCTCCGCATCAGGTGGCCAGAGGATTGGAGCTTCAGCTTCAGCATCAGTCCTTCCAGTGAATATTCAGGGTTAGGCTGCCATAATAAAGCACCATAGGCTGAAAGTAAGTGAAAGTGAAAGTCGCTCAGCCTTGTCTGACTCTTCGAAACCCCATGGACTATACAGTCCATGGAATTCTCCAGGCCAGAACCTGGGCTGGGGAGCCTTTCCTTTCTCCAGTGGATCTTGAGTGGCTGAAATAAGAGAGCTTTATTTCTCACAGTCTGGAGGCCTAGATCAAGGTGCTGGTCGATATGGTTTCTGGTGAGACCTCTCTCCTGGCTTCTAGACAACCTTCTAGCCATGTCCTCACGAGGAAGAGAGAGAGAAAGGGCTCTCGTGTCTCTCCCTTTTCTTATAAAGGCACCAAGTCGTTCAGATTGAAGTCCTGCCTCCGACCTCCTTTACCCTTTATCACTTGCTCATAGGCCCTGTTTCCAAACCCATCGGACTTTGACCTGTGAATTTGGAAGGGGAATATAAGCATCCATCCCGTCATGTTGCCTAATTAGAATTGATGCTTCCCCCTGGGCCCTGGCTTCGCCCGAGAGATGCAGTCTGGGAAAAGCTCACCTCCAGCCACAGGATTACATCCTGTCCCCAGATATTTAAATCAGTGGTTCTCAAAGTGGGGTCCCTGGACCAGCAGAATCAGCATCACCTCGGAACTAGTCAGAAATGCCTCTTCTCAGGCTGCCCACCTCAGCCCCTCGAGTCAGGGACTCCAGGGATCTGTGTTTTAACAAGCCTGCCAGACAATTTCAGCGTAGGACTGAATTTGAAAACAACTGTGAATAAATGGAAGTCTCCCCTGAGAGGGTTCCCAGGTAGTAGTAAAGAGCCTACCTGCCAGTGCAGGAGATGTAAGAGACGCGGGTTCAATCCCTCAGTGGGGAAGATCCCCTGGAGGAGGGCATGGCAGCCCACTCCAGTATTCTTGCCTGTAGAATCCCATGGATAGAGGAGCCTGGTGGGCTATATAGTCCATGGGGTCGCAAAGAGTCAGACACGACTGAAGCAACTTCGCATGCACGCACCTACTCCCCTGAGAACTGTACCTAGAGATTTTCAACCTTTAGAATCAGAATCACCACCGGGAGAGCTTATAAAAATATAGGTGGTCCAGCCCCACCATCTGAGTCTGTGATACAGGGGCCTATGGTGAGGCTGGAGAATGTAGATTTCTAGCAGGTTCCCAGGAAGGCTGATGCCGCTGGTCTTGGGACTTCTGGGAGCTCTTCTGGGCACTTTCCTCGGAAGGTGCTTACCACGGGCCAGGTTCCAGGTGTTCTCTGCCCCTTCACTCCAGACTGGCCGGCCCTGGCTTCTCATGGTCATGTGCACCTGGGCGGCTGCTCCGTCCCGTGTGGTCTGGTGTTGGGGTTTGGGTGCCTGACACTCTCAGGCCAGAGCTCCACCAAAGGACCTGTTCAGGCTCAAACTGGATGTGGGGCATAGGTCCACCTCACTGATGTCCACGAGCTGGTCCTTGTCTCTGACCCAGTCTCTTTTGCCACTTCTGTTTCAGGACTAAGTGGGACCCTGGTCAGGCTGTCTGAGTTCAGCATCTGATCAGGGTCCTGTTTCCTCCTGGCTGGCGGAGCCTGGCCTTAACAGTGCTGTGATCTCCTTCCCTAACATCCAGCTCTCGCACATCACCACATCCTTGTTTTAATTTCTGCTCCTGAGCCTGGATGCTGGAGCCAGGGCCCTCCTACTAACTGCCAGACGTGACTGATCCTCTCCTCCTGCTTCCCCAGTTTTCTGGATTTGGCCTCCTGGAAGGTGATTCTCAGCCTCTGAGTTGTCCACTTGAGTGCCCTGAGGGCCCAGGCCACCCACTGCTGCTGTTCCAGCCACAAATCCCCGGGTCCACACCAGGGCTAACAGCAGCAGCAGCAGTTCTGATGGGGCTGGTCCACCCCTGTGGGAAGTCCTGGCCCCAAGTCCTCCATGGTCTAGCCTGTCCACCCAGCTGTCCATGTCCTGGGCCATGTCCGGGGACGTGACAGGCCCCTGGTGCCATGTGCCAGGACCTGGTCCAGCCTGGGAGAAGCGACGCTGGCCCTTGGAGATGCCGTATTGTTAAGCCGTGTTGCTGTGGCCATAGGGGGATGCGCTGTGCTGTTGGCTGGACTCCCGAGTCCTTAGGATGAAGGACAGGTGGTGGGTTTTTATTGCACTGTTATCAATTATAGGGGTCCTTTAGCAACTGCTGGCTGGGAAGGAGAGGAATGAAGGCTATGGTTTTGTCCTAATTTGTTTGGTTTGGGGCTGGACCCCAAGCTCTGGAACCACAGTAATTAGCCCAGCTGCAGAATTGGGCACACGAAGCACGTGGCTGTCACTGCTCCAAGGGGCCGGGCTGGCACCAGAGCCTTTGGATCTAACGAGGGGGCTGCTGCTGGGGGAGGGGTGTGCGTGCAGCAGCAGATGCAGGTGGGGGGTGGGGGCTTTTAGTTCCCAGCCTCCCCTCCCTACTCCCTCTCTCTCCTCTTTTGGCGTTTGGAGCTGCCCTGTTGCTGAGTCTGGGGGTGGGGGTCAGGGAGGAAGGGAGCCCCCTTGGGATTAGGAGGGCAGAGGCGAGGGAGGGGCACATGGAGTGTCCGACTGGCATGGAAGCCCGCTTGATGGCCAGTCTGGGATGGTCTGGTGTTCACCAGGCAGGGACAGCGAAGGGGAGTGTGGGGAAGTTGTGCAGAAGCCCGGGTCTCTGGGGACAGGGCAGCTGCCATTTGCCAAGCCAACCAGAAAATTGAAAAGATGGCTCAGCATGCACGCTGGCGGTCTGGGTGGGAGAAGGGTAGGCACGAGTCAGGGGCATGAGGGGGCCCCGGGCTCCCCAGAAGGGCTCTGCGGGACCAACTATGGGGACCCAGCTGGGAGCATCTTTGCACGTGGGGCTGGTTGGTTTCCCCCGGGAGTGCATTCCAAGTCCCGTTGCTGGAGCTACGAGCTGTGCCGGGGTGGGCACTGTGGGTGTACACCCCCCAGCCTTCAGGGGGGCTGCTGCACGGCCTCTGAAGGAGGCTTCCCCACCCTGGCTTTCCGTCCATCCTTCTCAAGCCCTAATTGAGACGCCCGGTTCCCAGCGTACCCGTGCGAACAGTTAAGCCGCTTCAGGCGCTTGACCTCTGTGTACAGCAAGGGTGTCCAGAATTTGTGGCATTTTGCTGACTCCAGGTCTCTGTTCCCGATTGTAGAAGGAAATCATGGCAGGAGAGATTTAGGGCAGACATTTAGGAAGGAACTCATAAAAGGAGGTGAGGAATGTGGCGGGGAAAGGAGCTGAGGGTTGTCTCAACAATCCACTTCAGGACTCCGACTAGCAAGTCAAGTGAGGTAAAGCTGACGTCTGAGGCCTGGGGCCTGGAGAGGAACCCACCGACCAGAGACACCGAGGGCTGTCAGAGTGGGCCGGGACCAGATGTGTACCTGGGAGCCAACGTCGCGCCAGCTGCCGATGGCTTCCTTGGCCGAGTTGTCTTCCTTGCCGTGTGCCCAGAGTGATACCACAGGGACACAGAGCCATTCAGAGACGAGCAGGGTGCGAGGGAGGCCAGGCCACTGCCCTTTACCTCTGCCCCGGTAGAGGCACTTCCTTCCTCTTCCTGTCAGCAGGGCTGGAGGACGTGCTCTCTCCCAAACCCGTGGCAAACGGCAGCCCTTGGCTTTTCCTCTGGCCCTTCCTGTTCCTAACAAGTCTGAATGGCCAGAGCTTGAAGAGGCAGTGAGTGAAGTGCAAGTCACTCAGTCGTGTCCGACTCTTTGTGACCCCATAGACTCTACAGTCCACGGAACTCTCCAGGCCAGAATCCTGGAGTGGGTAGCCTTTCCCTTCTCCAGGGGATCTTCCCAACCCAGGGATTGAACCCAGGTCTCCCGCATTGCAGGTGGATTCTTTACCAGCTGAGCCACCAGAGAAGCCCTTGAAGAGGCAGAGAAAGGATTAAAAAAAAAAAAAACAAAACAAAACACCCAGATCCCAAGAATGGTCAAAGCAGTGAGAGACCGAGAGAGAAGTGTGTGAGAGAACTGAACGCCGGCTCTTGGGCTGAGGTTTGGGGAAGGTGGGGAGGCTTATTTCCGTCAGGCTGAGCCCAAGCCGGGAGGACACGCAGTCTGCTGCGGGGGGCTGGCGTGGGGACGGGGACGGGCCTGCAGCATCCGTGGCCGTGACGGTTCACTCTCATGACCCGCCGTCTCCCCCACGAGCCTCTGCCCTGCTCCACTTCCGTGCCCCTCTACCGGGAACTCTGGTTGAACAGCATCAATGCCTGTTTTGTTCATCCTGTGTCCTCTGGGCTCTGTGAGAGCTCTCTGGAGTTGGTGAAAGGAGTTTAGGAAGAGGGAGGTATGGCTGCTGGCACGCAAGCCGGGCGCACGAGCCTGCTGTATCTCCACCGTGGGCTCTTCCTGCTAGTTTCTCTCTCTTCTCTGGCCACCTCCTTTCTCCACACCCTACTACCATCCTTCTCTCTTTGCTCATTTTTCCTGTTTCCCCTCCACAGACCTGGCCTGGTCCCTGGTTGTTCTGACGCACACAGAAAGATGCATTTGTAGCGTGCTTTCTCAAGGAGTCCTCCACAGACACTCAGTCCCAGTGTAAAAATATGCAGCCAGGGTCCCACTGTGTACTCCCTTCCTGGACCTTCCTGGACTGCGCCTGCTCATGCATCTCTCCAGGCATCTGAAAGGATGGAGCCAGGCCGCATCCAGGCAGGTGGAACAGGCCCCGGCTGCAATTTAATTGCATTCCTCTGACCACACATCACCCCGTGTTCTCACTCACTTCCTGCTATTTGTGTGTGCTAAGTCACTTCAGTCGTGTCCCACTCTGTGCGACCCTATGGACCACAGCCCACCAGGCTTCTCTGTCCATGGGATTCTCGGGCAAGAATACTGGAGTGGGCTGCCATGCCCTTCTCCACGGGGTCTTCCCAACCCAGGGATCGAACCCGCGTCTCTTACATTTCCTGTATTGGCAGGCGGGTTCTTTACCACTAAGCACCACCTGAGACGGCCATCCTGATGCTTGATACCCCCTTTAAAAGAGCAGAGGCCTTTCACGCACCTTGACAAGAGACAAATCGCATTTTCCTGATGTGACTGGCTGGATGTTGGAGCACTACTCCCAGAAGATTTATCCGTCAAAGTAGCATTGTGAGAAAGTGTTGATGCTTAGAGCTCGCTGCCTTTTATTTGAGACTAATTTGTAACACAGACAATAATTGTAGAGGTGTTTTTGAGAGAGAGGGATCAACGGGAGGATAGGTACAAATGTCAGGATGTCATCAGTGATTTGGTCAAAAAGTCAGCTTGGAGAAAATACCTGAAAATCAGTACGCAGTTACTGGAGCTGCCTAAGCCTTCCATTTCATCATCTGCTGCCATGGAAAATAACAACCCAGGAAGATAATGAATGAGCCAGAAATTCTGCAAGATTCTCATCTGTCAAAGAAGTTGTTTATCCCACATACTGGTTTCCAGCCCCTAAAATGAACCTGGCTTGCCCATACATGTGGTACCACTTTTGGAGACAAAAAAGGTAGTAGGTAAGCTTTTGGGTCGGGAAGAACCCCTGGAGAAGGAAATGGCAACCCACTCCAGTATTCTTGCCTGGAGAATCCCATGGATGGAGGAGCCTGGTGGGCTACAGTCCACGGGGTCGCAAAGAGTCGGACAGACCTGAGCGACTTCACTCACTTACTCACTCAAGCTTTTAAGACAGCCTCTAGTGATCCCTGCCTCTGGGTAGTCACTCACCTGTGTAATCCCTTCCCCTTTAGTGTGGGCTGGACTCAGTTGCTTCTAAATGAATAAAATATGGTAGAAGTCTGTTTTAGGCCACTAAGTTTTGGGATCATTTGTTATACAACAGCAGAGACCCCGAGACTAATTCTTGATCTCTAGGGCCCCTTTAGACCCCTCTGCTCACCACTGTCCCTGCTTGCTGTTCTCCAGCTTCCCAGTTCTATCTCCCAGGCCCTAACCTCTTGCTTTGACTCCATCTTTAGCTCCCCCTCCAGTTGCTTGGGTTGATGGTCAGGTCTTGGCCTTACCATGTGGCTTTGACCTTGGTACCTCTCCAGATACAATGTGAGGGGTCTGCCTTCTGAATGAACACTTTATAATCTTGTGTAAGACACCGCTTACCTCCTGAACCCTATGCTGGCTAGACCTGCCCTCCCAACCAAAAGATCCACCCAAAAGCAGGATCAGAAAGTCAACTGACTCACTAGAGCAGGAAAGCCTAACCAGATATGCTGGAAAGATTTTCAGTGAAAGCTGAAAAAACCTCCTTATCTTGAGAAAAATCCCTTGCCTCAGTGGGCCTTCCCCATTCTCTTAAGCATTCCTATCAATCTGGACTTTCCTGCATTTGTTAGCTGATGGATGGCAAGTGGTTGGCCCATTACTTTGTAAAAACAAGATGTTGTTTTCAGATATTTTTCTTTCCTCCCTCTTCCCCCTACTCCTGCCTCACTTAAAAGCTTTCATTCTTTAAGTCTAGTCAGTATTTCATTCATTATTATCATTATTTTTGTAATTTAGACATTAAAATGATCGAGTCTGGGTTTCATTATGGGGCTCTGGTGACTTAGGATAAATATTCTCTGAGACTGAGAGAGTATTTGGCTACTTTTTCTCAGTCACTCTGGTCTCATGATAGTTCTGGCTTCAGAGTAAACCTGAGGCCAACCGAAGTTGGGGCACAGAATTAGAATTCTATTCATGGTCACTGGGTTGCCCACAGATTCTGATGGCTCAAATAAAAATCTAACATTTCTGTGTGGGTCTGGGGGAAACTGGACATGACATGCCTCATCTCTTGTCACCAAGACATAATATCCTAATAGGAGAAACGCTTGATGACAAGCGAAGGGTGCCTTGCCCATAGGAGATGCATGCTAAGCGTTTTAAGTATCTGCTGCGAAGGTGAACAAGACTGTGGATGTCTACCCACCTGCTTCTTGCAATGACGTCATCTGCGGTAACCCTGGAATCGCTGATGTGTGACCAGCTCAGTCCCGAAGGGTTGTTTCTCTTGAGGTCCAGACCCCTGGACCCACAGCTCACCAGACAATGCCCTTGAGTGCCCCTCAAGAATGGAAAGCTTTTCATACCCCAGATCGAACTTCTTATCTTTCACCCAAAGCTGCCCCTCATCCATTCTCTCTTTCCTGTCTTCTGGAATCCCTTCGTTTTGTTCCAGCTAGAAAGCTGGGGTCAGCTACAACTCCTGTGTCTCCCTCACATGGGCTTGCGGCCAGTCTCTGAGTTGGGTGGATTTTATGTTTCGTATGTTTTTTTTCTTTCTTTCTTCAAGTATATATTTTATTGATGTATAGTTCATTTACAATGTTTCAGGTGCACAGCAAGGTGATTCAGTTACACACATATTATTTTTGAAATTATTTTCCATTATAGATTATTATAAGATACTGACTATAGTTCCCTGTGCTATACTGTAAACATTTGTTGCTTGTTGCATATCTATATTTTTAAATTAGAAATCTAGTATTCTATTCATACTAAGTCAAACAAGCAGAATCAAAAAGTCATAAATTTTTTAGTTAGGCAAAAATTCAAAAGTTTTATAAAATGTATATATATCATACATATTATTTACATATATTATACAGAAGCTTTTCTACTATGCTTGCTAAAGGCTTGAGAAAGAACATCAATAAAAAAAGAAAGAAGAGATGGAGAAATTGAAAAATATAAACTAAATGAGATGGGAGCACTGACTGTGAAGTAGACAAAGTGAAGCCAACTGCTGCTGTTCAGTCGCTCAGTCGCGTCCGGCTCTTTGTGACCCCGTGGAGTGCAGCACGCCAGGCTTCCCTGTCCTTCACCATCTCCCAGAGCTTGCTCAAACTCACGACCTTCGAGTCGGTGATGCCATCCAGCCATCTCGTCCTCTGTCACCTCCTTCTCCTCTTGCCTTCAATCTTTCCCAGCATCAGGGTCTTTTCCAGTGAGTCAAACTAGATAAAAGTAAAAGATCGTCATATAGTCCAGTTGTTTTTAAACACGGCTGCTCATTAGAAGCAAACTGGAGCTCTGGAGAAAAGAAAGTGTCTTATATGTTTCTTGAGCAGGATCCCTCACTCCACCTCCATGGTCCCCTGATGTCTCTTCTGCGTTACTTCTAACCTGCCCTTTGCTTCCAGGAGTCAGCTCATCCCCACATTCCTGCCAGAGAGACCAGAACTTTAAAACCATTCAAAGACTTTTTATCACCCTTGGGTAAGCTGCCCAAACTGTGAGTGTCGTGGCAAGACCTTACCTGATGTGATCAGGCCTGACTTCCTTCTGCAGCTGTATCATTTTTTCTGAATGCACCTTGAATTTGATGCTTTAGGCACAGTGAGCACTGTCCAACTACTCTCTTCAGGCTTTACATACAAGGTTTCCTGGCTTGGGAATCTCCTCCTACCCTGTTGGCTCACCACTGCACCTGGGTTTCTTCCCTTTTTCCTTCCAAACTCAGCTTAGCTGCCACCTCCCCTGACGAGTCTTCCCTATCCCCAGGCCTGGGTTGGCTATGAATACTTCTCAGTGGGCTCCGAAGTGCCCTGCACTTGTTCTGCCATTGGAAATACCTGCTTGCCCCGTGAGAGCAGGGATGACCATGTGTCTGGTGCCTGAGACACTGCCTGGCCCGCAGGAGGAGACTTGAAATAATTCACCAGGAACAAAGGAATGTGCCAAATACACTGAAGGGGAGTTTTCCAATTTCTGAGAACCAGTGTGTACTAAAAACCTCCCCCTGTGCCCTCGCCCACAAGGAAACTTTAGCTAGTATAATGTGATAATATTATAATATAATATATAATACAATTATATATATATATATATATATATATAGGGCTTCCCTGGTGGCTCACATGGTAAAGAATCTGCCCGCAATGTGGGAGACTTGAGTTTGATCCCTGGGTCAGGAAGATCCCCTGGAGAAGGAAATGGCAATCCACTCCAGTAGTCTTGCCTGAGAAATTATACATAATACATATTAATAATACATAAAATATATAAATACATAAAGTCCATATATATTTTATATTATATATATGTAATATATAATGTTGCATATATATAGATCATAGTCTAATGAGTCCTAGACTCAGGGTCCTTTGCCTCTTGTTAGGAGAAGTTACTGAACATGGGCTCCAACATCACTGCAGATGGTGACTGCAGCCATGAAATTAAAAGACTCTTGCACATTGGGAGAAAAGCTCTGATCAACCTAGACAGCAGATTAAAAAGCAGAGACATTACTTGGCCAACAAAGGTCCATCTAGTCAAAGCTATGGTTTTTCCAGTAGTCTATGAATGTGAGAGTTGGACTGTAAAGAAAGCTGAGGGCTGAAGAATCAATGCTTTTGAACTGTGGTGTTGGAGAAGACTCTTGAGAGTTCCTTAGACTGCAAGGAGATCCAACCAGTCCATCCCAAAGGAAATCAGTCCTGAATATTCATTGGAAGGACTGAGGCTGAAGCTGAAGCTCCAATACTTTGGCCACCTGATGTGAAGACCTGACTCCTTGGAAAAGACCCTGATGCTGGGAAAGATTGAGGGCTGGAGAAGAAGGGGATGACAGAAGATGAGGTGGTTGGATGGCATCACCGACTCGATGGACATGAGTTTGAGCAAGCTCCGGGAGTTGGTGATGGACAGGGAGGCCTGGCGTGCTGCAGTCCATGGGGTCGCAAAGAGTCGGACATGACTGAGCGACTGAACTGAACGTGAAGCCTTAGCTTCCGCCACCTGTGAAGCAGGAACCATCTCACCTTGCAGACAGTGTGAGGAAAGGCAAGGCGGTGGAGGCCAGGGTGTCCATCTCTGTAAACTCCAGGCTAGAAGGCAGTTGTTCCTGCTGCTCCCATAGAAGCCTGGACCCGGGGCAACGAACTTGTGCTTTCAAGAGCAAAGCTGACAGAACAGACTTGATAAGGGCCCTGGTTGTCGGATATGATAATAATAGTCTCATTTATTAATATAAAGGCCCGCTAATAGAGGCGGTACTTTTAATTAGCCAACACGGCCACGATATTAATTTTTATCCAGAGTTATTTAAGTCCAAGAGCCTTCTTCCTCTCTTCTGTTAGCACTTAGCTGGAGGGCGATTGAGAACATTTGTAATTGGATTTCTGTGCAGGACTTAATTATAAGGAGACAATAAAGCCCTGAAATGCGGCAGGTTCTACCCTGCTAACTATTATTTTCCAGAGACTCGCTCAGACCAATGAATGTGCAGATTTATCTAAATTATAATTTTTAAACTTATCAAAGCTTTCCCTCCCCTGCCCCCCCAGGACCCGAGAGGACTCTGCTGGGAGTACAGCTTTGCAGGGAGGTGGGCACGGAGGCGGCATGCTTCATTCCTGTAATCAAGTCTTTCGCTCCACGGGCCACCGGGCGGCTTCCCCAGACCCCTGGGGATCTCAGAAGAGTATTTTCTTCCCTTGGCCAAATGGCTTATTAATAGAATCAGCTTATTTATATCTCACCCAGAAAATCCCAAAGTGACACAGCAACGGGGAGATATTGAGCCAATTAGTTGTTGGGCTTGGTGTCGTGGGGGGAAAGCTAGTTATTAATTTACTGCCCTTCACTAGTGGCAGAATCGATTCAGAGGAAACCAAAAGGAAAACAAGAAGAGGAAAGCCACGTGTTTCAGACCATCTGGGAAAACTCAAAGAGACAAGGCTAAGCCATGCATAGCTTCAGCAAAGCTGTCTAACCATAGGAGAGCAGGGAGACCAAGGCCCCCGTCGGGGGTCAGCCGGCTGCGGCATGGGTACCAGCGTTCATCCGGCGTCTACGAGGGGCCCGTGTGCTTACATCACTGCATTCGGTTCTCACAACACTCTGTCAAACGGGCGTACTTCATCCATTTCACAGAAGAAATGTTCCTTCATTCTTCATTCATTCAATATTTGTTGAATCTGCTTTGGAGAGACAGTAGTGGCCACGACAGAACCTTCACTCTTGCAGCATACTTGGCTCAGTGGAGAGCTTCCCACGATCGTTAGCCAGCATCATACATGAACCCAGGCAGACTGTGCCAACGCCAAAGCCTGGGGAATCACTGTTCCTTCTCCCTGGGTGCTGGGTCCTGTGGCTGGGGTGGCCAGGACAATGCATACCATGTGAGGGCCCCTCTACTTCCTAACTTTCACTTCCTAACTTTCACTTAACCCTTTCACAAGGGGAGTGAAAGGGTCGCCAGTGGAGGACAGTTGAGTTAGGGCTGGAAAGAAGAGGGTCTGCTGAGACAAGAGGGTGAGAGAGTTCTTTGTCTGCCCACAAGAGTGATTGTGGAAGAGAAGCTCAAGAGTACAGTACTTTTTAAATTACAGTCATTACATTTGTAGACGCTGGTGGCTGGGATGGGAAACATGGGAGAAGGAAATGGCAACCCATGTCATTTCAACCCATTTCCAGTATTCTTGCCTGGAGAATCCCATGGACAGAGGAGCCTGGTGGGCTACTGTTCATTGGGTCACAAAGAGTCGGACACGACTGAGTGACTCAGCACACATGGGAAACAGAATAAGTAAGAAATAAACTTCACCCACACTCCCACTGTCTTATTCAGACCATTCTATAACACATTGTGGACAGTTTTCCAAATCATGAAAGATTCTATGAGGGCATAATTTTAAGTGATTGTATAATATTCCATCTTGTGGCTGAACTATAATGTACTGAACTTTCCAAAACTTGGTGGATATTTAAAACCTTGGGGCGTATTTATTTCCACCTATCATTATAAATAAAAGAGGTGAACGTTTATGTTTGTCCACATTTTCACTTGTCCAAAATCAAAGTGGAGTTACGGCAACAAAGAGAATGAATATTTTAAAGGCTCTGGAGGCTTATCACCACGTTGTATTCTAGAAATATTGTGCACGTATCTACCATGCTAGCAGGGCGTGAGAAGCCCGTCATTGCATCGTACCTGCATCGATACTCTGCATTGACTTTTACAAGAATTTGCTAATTCGATATGGCAAAACATGCATTTCAGGACTGTGTTTTCTTCTCATGTATTGATTGCTAGTGAGGCTTAACAGCCCTTCGTATATTTAAACAGTTATGCATATTTGTATTTCTTCTGCAGATAGCCTATTCTTGCTCTTTGCACATTTTCTTTTGTGTTTAGTGGTTTCCGTTATGTATAAATGCTATTTTATATTTTAAGAACATTAATTTTCTTGATGTTTTTGTTGCAGACATTTTTCTCAGGTTGATTTTGCTGTTTATTTTTACTTTCTACGTTTTTTTTTTTATAGACATGGTTTGAAATTTTATGCAGTCAAATAGATCTATTTTTCCTTTGTGATTTTTCCAATTGCTTTTATACTTAGAAATTCCATCTCCACACTGAGATAGAAATAGTAATCTGTATTTTATTACAAGTATTTTATGGTTTCTTGTTTTACATTTAACTCTTCAATTCATCTGGAATTTAGTTTGTCCTCTCTTGTGTGATAAGGATTTAAATAGATTTTCCCTCTAAAGAGTTAACATCTATCCCAGCTTCATGTATTAAATAATATTTTCTTTCCCCATTGACTTGAATGCCACCTTAATCACACACGAAATTTTTTAGTATACAGTAGGATATTCTGAGCTGTCTTATCCTGTTCAGTTAGTTCTTCTATTATAATCACACTGTTTTAATTATTGTATCTTTATACAGTCACGTATTTTACAATATGACATATTTGTATATGAAATGGAGCATTTGGTTATCTGGTGGAACAAATCTCCCACAATTACCCTGTTTTACAAAAAAAAATTGGCTATTCCTGCTCATTTTCCAGATGAATTTTAGATTCATGCTGTTTAGTTCCAGAAAAAAAAACCCAATCCCATTTGGGACTTTGAAAGGGATTGGATTCAACATATATCTTAATTCATGAGCCATTTGCATCTTTATACTGTTCAGTCTTACCATGTGGAAAAATGACATGTTCTGATTTCCCCCCCTCCGCTTCCTTTGTTTTGACAGGTTTAACCCTTCGAGTTAAGTGAAATTTTAGTGTAGGCTGTGAGAGGAGGATCAAAATTGATTAATTTTCAAATAACCAGTTTTCCTTGATTCCAGTTTTTGCATAATTCACACCTTCTCCAATAATTAATGACGTTTCTTTTATCATTTATCAAGTCCTTAAATATATATTAGGGTTTGTTTCAAGGCTGTCTAGTCCCACTGGTCTGTCTATTCTTGTGCTAATGCCACACTGCTCTGATCATCGCCTTGTCTTTCCCAGTACTAGTTGGAAACACCATCCCTTCCAGATGGCTCTTTGGAGTCGCTGCCTGTTTCTCCCAAGCTGGGATTCACTTCCTGAACAGAGTCAACCCTTTGGCCAGAACCTCTGGTCAGAGCTTTTCAGTGACTCAGGGGACTGGGATGGAGCAGCCGGTTGCTAGGCTTCAGTTTCCGGTTAAGAAAGCACCGAGGTGGCTGGAGACCGAGGGCCGACCTGGGCGCCTCCCTGCCCTCAGCATCTCAGGGCAGCTGAATGGGGCAGCTCCAGACTCCAGACTGGGGAAGAATGCGGGAGAAGAAGGGCCAGAATATTTCAGGGAGGTGGGGTGAGATACTAACATAGGCAAGAAACCTCCCCACTTCTCAAGTGACTGGTAAGCATATGCCACGCCTGGGCTAAGGACATCACATTCATCTAAATTCCCCAAGAGCCCCCCGAGCCAATACCACAATTTACAGATTAGAAGTTCTGCTCAGATAGAGTGTGTGCATGCTAAGTGACTTCAGTTGTGTCCGACTCTGTGTGACCGCATGGACTGCAGCCCACCAGGCTCCTCTGTCCAGGGGATTCTCCAGGCAAGAATACTGGAGTGGGTTGCCATGCCTTCCTCCAGTGGATCTTCCCGACCCAGGGGTTGAACCTGTGTCTCTTACATCTACCTGCACTGGCAGGTGGGTTCTTCACCACTAGTACTACCTGGGAATCCCCAGAGGGAATAAGAAGCAACTAATATCACCCAGCTACTAAGCAGCAGAACCTGTTTTTCACTCCGGTTGCCTCCGATCCCAAGGCCCAGGATTATCACTTCTGTCCTTGGGTGGCTCAGGCCAAATAGGAACTGCAGCCCCTCCCCCAGGCTCCTCTGAGCTGGGAATTTGTCATCTGGAGAAAACGTTTTCACCTCCTTGAGCTCTGAGGGTCCTCTGACTCAGCTCTCATGGTGGTAGAATCTGGTGGTGTGAGCTCCAGGGGTTTGAAGCTGGTCTCCCCAGCCAGGGCTCGGAGGTCTCCTCTCCACCCAGGTTAGTGGGGTCATCTGAGGGTCCTCGCTCTCCTTAGCTGGGGTGGGAGCTCTGCCTGCAGGTCCTGCTCCCCACGTCCACCAGCCTGCTGCTGCCCTGGCTTCCCAGCCAGCCAGGCAAGTGGGCCATCTAGCTGCTGACTCCTGAGCTTGGGTGTGTGTGGGGGGAGCCCTTGTGCCTGGTGAGGGTTGGAGCTAGGGCCTGGGGCCTGCAGGGAGAAGGAGGAGGGGGAAGCCCATCGCTAGAAAAAGGATTCTGTGCACCTGGTCACATTCTGTCCAAAGCAGTGGCTGAGATGGCTAAGACAGCCAGCATTTTAAAATAATAAGTACTTGTTTATTTAATCTGGGCATATATCTGGATAAATTCGTGATTCAAAGATACATGCACCCCGGTGTTCACAGCAGTACTATTTGCAACAGCCAACCATGGAAGCAACCTAAGTGTCCATCAATAGATGAGTGGATAAATAAGATGTAGTATATATATATATACAGGATACTGGCTGCTAAGTTGCTTCAGTCATGTCCGACTCTGTGCGACCCCATAGATGGCAGCCCACCAAGCTCCCCTGTCCCTGGGATTCTTCAGGCAAGAACACTGGAGTGGGTTGCCATTTCCTTCTCCAACGCATGAAAGTGAAAACTGAAAGTGAAGTCGCTCAGTCATGTCTGACTCTTCGTGACCCCATGGATTGCAGCCCACCAGGCTCCTCTGTCCATGGGATTTTCCACGCAAGAGTACTGGAGTGGGGTGCCATTGCCTTCTCTGATGGATAGACCTAGAGATTATCAAACTGAGTAAGTCAGAGAGACAGGGATCATATGATATTACCTACATGTAGAATCTAAAATACGATACAAATGAATTTATCTGCAAAGCAGAAGCAGACTCACAGACTTAGCAAACAAACTTCCGGGTACCAAAGTGGAGAGGGTGGGAGGAAGGGATAAAGAGGGAGTTTGGGATTAACCGATACAAACCACCATATATAAAATAAACAAGGTCAACATGCTACAGTAAATTCTAGCAGAAAAGAAATTGAAAAAATACATGCAACCGAGTCACGTTGCTGTACACCAGAAGCTAACACGACGTTGTAAATCAACGGTACTTCAATAAAAAAAATTAAAAAAGAAGACAATTTCAATTTGCCTCTAATCTTGGTCAATAAACAATGAGCACCTGGTCCCTCTCCCACCCATTTAATCATGAGTACTTGTCCCTATATGGTGCCGTCCTCCTTTCCCTGAGAAGTTAGTCCTTATTCACATATCCGCATATTGACAGTTCCCACATTTAGTTTTTCATGGTCTATAGCATTTCATCCTGTCAATAATCCATAATTAAAGAAAACGCATTTCGAAAGCTACCTGGGAAGGGCCATGCATGGACAGACTGATAACAGAGAAACTGGTTGTGGGAAGATAAAAAACACATTTGCTTGGTGGGGGCATTTTGCTTTTGGGAGCGGGAGGCATAGAAAATGTAACCGTGCAAACTGTTATGCTGAAGCTCTTCCTCTGGCTCAGCCAGAGCCCTGGGCTGGTAATCTAGACACCTGGGTTCTGAGCTTGGCTTTTTGTTTTATTTACTGTCTGTGTTTTTATAAGATACTTTCTTCCTCTGGTTCTCAGACTTTTCTCTTTTTGTTCTGTTAGTCATAGAATACATAACACTCCAGAGATGGAGGGATGTTAGAGTTTACTTCCTCTAACCCTCTTGTTTTACAGAGGAGAAAAAAGTGAGCCCTAGAGGTCAAGCGGCCGGCCCAAGGTCAGGAAGTCAGCCGTGACTTTGCAGACGGCACCTGCACCAGCCTCATGGTTGTGGGAATCATGGCAGAGATGGAGGGCCTGGCACTCCCTTGCAGAAAGGCGCGGCCAGCCCCTTCATTATTATTCACGCCAGCCCAGCTTTGAACCCTCAGAGTGGAGTGTTTCTCCATCTGAGCTGTTGACACGCGCCTCCTGTATTCCTGTCTTTCCTTCTGGGTGCCGGCTGGGTGGTTTAACCAGGCTCTGTAGAAAGAAGGCGACAAGGGCTGCGAGGTTTCCACCTGAGCCTGGCGACCACCTTGCTTCTTTCCTGGATCCTGGCCCCCGTCTCCTATCTTCCCCATCTGTGTGAGCTGTCTTTCACGTTGCCCTTGGAACAAGCCAGAGCACCACAGTGCTGCTATTCTGCATTGGCAGAGTCTGTGCCCTGTTTGGCTTGTCATACGCATCTCACCATCTTGCTGTATTTCTGTCTCAGTTCCCAGAAGGCTCAACGTGAACAAAGACATGGGCACGGGGGCTGGGATGACGGGGGCTGGGTGGGGCTTGGTGCCCCCCGGGAATCTGGGCTGCTCAGAGAAGCCGCAGCCAGGGAGTCCAGGTTCCGATGGAGCCTCCTTCAGCGAAAGCGTCTGACTGTGTGGTACAGACTAGAACGAGGCCCTAGGAGCGGGCTTTGTCCATTTACTGTTACAGAATGGTGAAAAGCCAGCGATGCCGCTGACGCAGAGAGGGAGGAGACTCAGAAAGCGCTAAGACCAGCGCAAGGGCGAGGGGAGGGACGCAGGGCCGTCTGAGGTATGTAGAGGCCCCGTCCTTTCTTCCCTGCAAGGTCTAGGGGAAGGGGCCTTGAAAGGAGAGGTGGGCAACCTAGGGGGAGTGGGGCGGAGCACAGAGGAAAGGGAGGATCACATCACACGTTTCCAAGTTCAGAATTTTCTAAAGACCAAGATCAGAGACCACCAGAGGAAGGTTCCTCAAAGCTAGTGTTTTAGACTGAGGCTGTCTGAGTTATGTGCTTTGCCCAGTGTCCCCCTGACGGCTTTTTGTGTGTCTCTGATAAAAGACAGCATTCATTCAGTGCAAAGGAGCACAGAAGGAGGAGGGAAATGGCAATGGGAGTGTAGGAATAGGGAGCGTCCAGGCTGGGCGGGCAGGAGGGACTGGCCTCCAGCCTCCCTAATATCTGAAGTCTAGGCTGGTTCTCTGTAGGTAGAAAAACGAGGACCTCAAGACTCGGGTGACCTCTGCTATGTTCTTTGGGAATGCTTCAGAAACTCTGCCCTCCAGGCTCTGAGGATCACGTCCTAACATGGGGAACTTAGAGAAGAGAGCTGTGGCTGGGTCTGGGGGAGTGGGTGTTTGCCCCACGGTGGACCCCGAAAGGAACCCAGAATGCTCCCTCCTCCGGCAGCTGCCTCCTTCACACTCACGTTTGGAACTGCTCAGGCTCCTTGTACTGTTGCTCTCTGCTGCTCCAAATCTACCCTCTCTGATTTCTTAATCCTTATGTTGGCTCCATATTTGGCCCTTGCTGTTTCCATAGTTCCTTGAATCTGAAACTATTATTTTTTCTTAAGTGGGGCTGATACGAGGGTCTCATTAAACGATCCAATGGGCAGTAGTAATGGGTGGTATGTACAGAGGGCAGGGACTTAGTGCAAGCTTATGACCCTAGGGTTTCTTGGTGTTTGTCAGGGAATGTGTTGGAGAGGGGAAAATGAGGAGTTATTTTTTAGTGGGTATAGAGGTTCAGTTTTGCAAGATGAAAAGTGTTATGTGGATGGTTGCATAACAATGTGAATGTATTGAACAGCAAAAAGTGGTTAAGATGGTAAATTTTATGTTATGTGTATTTTACCACAGTAAAAAACAACAACAACAACAAAAACTCATCGAGGTGGATGGATTTACAGATCATTTGCACTGAGCTTAGCTTCAGTGTTTGATGGTAGGTGATCTGACTTTCCCTCACTGTGATGGTGAATTTTTTTGTGTCAATTTAGTTAGGCTGTGGTGCCCAGCTTGGTCAAACACCATTCTAAGCACTGCTGCAAAGTTATGTTTTAGTTGTGGTTAATATGCAGCTGGATGGCATCACCAATAAACGTTGGGAGATGGTGCGGGACAGGGAGGCCTGGCATGCTGCAGTCCATGGGGCTGCAAAGACTCGGACACGACTGGGTGACTGAACAACAACAACATCAGCATTTACAGTCGCAGACCGTGAGAAAGCAGGCTGTCTTCCACGGTATGGGTGGGCCTCATCTAACAGTTGAAAGCCGTAAGAGCAACACTGTGTTTTCTCAAATTAGAAGAAATTCTTCCTCTGCCTTTGGACCTGAGACTGTGCATCCACTCTTGCAGAAGTTGCTAGCTGCCAGCTTGCCCTGCAGAGTTCAGGCTTGGCAGTTCCTACAATTGTGTGAGCTGATTCTTTAAAATTTCTGTCTACCTGCCTATCCACACACTTACACACTCAGTTAGACACACACACTTCCTATTGGTCTAGTTCTGGTTCTCTGGAAAACCTTGAATAACACACTCATCTGAAACCAGCTGAGGATGGAGGTGCTCAGGGATCCAGAGGGGAAACAGGAGGGACCCTCCTCCCAGGTCTGCTGAGCCCTGCGTTCTCTCTCCTCCTCCGCTTCCTCTGGGACTTGGTTCCCTGGGGTAAATGCCCTCTGCGTCCAGCCTACTTGCCCTTCTCTGTTACCCCTGGCTTGGGCCTGAGAGTTGTTCTACCCCCCGGCCCTCTAGGTGGAGTGTCTTTCCTATAAGGCTCCTGACACTTTTGGACCCTGGTCCCAGTGAGGCTTTCTGGAAGCCATCTCCTGACTTTGTGGGCACGCGGGCTCTGCCTGTGCATTTAACACGTGCTGATTTGGTTTGATCCATTCCGCTCTTCCCCTCTGCATTTACCTGGAGCTTATTTACCGGCTGGCTCCTAAGTGGTTCTGCCTTTGGGTAAAGCCTTAATTCATCTCCTGTTTTCCTTGGTCAGCATCCATGCCTAGTTTCCTAAGGGCTTTACTCTCAGGCACCAACTTTTATTGCTGAAATCTATGAGTATTAATTCTGCTTCTTCCCACAGCCAGATAGAGACTCTCAGAGCCTCCGGTAGGTCCTGCTGGACTGCATGTAAAAGGAGGGTAGATGGTTAATTCTCTCTTTCTTTCTCTCTCATTTACGTATTACAATATTTATGGAGTTCTTTATATGTATTATCTTATTTAACCTTTGCAAAACCCTTATTTAATGCAGATAATCTCCATTTTATAGATTTGAAAACTGATATACAGGAAGGTCATGTGACTTGTCCCGGGCCATGCATTTTGGGAATAGAATTTAACCCGAGGCAATCTGAATCCAAGGCCTGTGCTCTTAGCCAGGGATATATGAAAACTTGCCGTTAGAAAAGATAGGGGGAGTGAGGAATAAAAGAATAAGAGGCATAAAGCAAAGCCAGGAATAAGATAAATATTATAATAGGATGCGGAAAACCCTACCCATGTGCTGCCACTGGACCACGGCCTTAGCTCCCGGCTCCTAGCAGCCAGCACTCACTGAGGAGGAGGTTTGACAACACACGGTGTTGCCCTGATCAAGCGCAGACCACCAGCAGCGCCCACTTCCCTAAAATCTCGTGAGCAGCTCATCTTGAAGGTTTCCCCTCACACCGAAAGACCCAGCTCTCTGAGAATCCTAGGGCTGCAGTTGACAACACGATTTTGCATTTGTAGTAAAAATGAGATCCAATTCCCACTAAGAAAAGGGATGAGTCTTTCTCTCTTAAATAATGGTGAGTGTTGATATTAGATTGTAAAATCTGAGAAAGGTTGCAACGTTAAGACTTAGTTTTGTTCCCTTTGTTCGTCTAGCAGAGCCGGGTTTAGTGTTGTTCTCACTACAAGCGACAGAGAGACAGTGATTGTATCGAGCAATTGTGGCTCGTAATGGACGCTCACGGCACTTGCCTGTTACAAGGCCAAGGATCAAGGCCTGGGAAGACTTTCAAGTATTAAATCTTTCTAGAGTGAATGGAAGGCAGTGTTGTGCAGTGGAAAGAGCAGAGTAGCTGGGTGACCTTAGACAAATCCTTTAACCTCTCTGCTCCTCAGACTATAAAAATGGAATCTGCCTATCACATGAGACCCTGAAAAAGAGGATGTTTCAGTGTCTGCACTAAGGAAGTGGTTCACAGCACCCTATCATTTCATCGTTCATTCATTCAGAAACTTCTGATTCGGCACCTGCTTTAGGTCCATCTGGTGCATCCTGTGCTCTGTCCTGGGATGACGACCATGAGCGGGACAGACAGATGCCTGGAGGATTCCCTTCTCCACGATTTCCTCCTTCCCTGAGGGTAGTAGTTCCTGCAGCAGATATTTAATAACAGCAGTGCCTCAAGTTCAAGTTGCTGAGGGGAGACACGGCGGGGGGCGGGGCAGGGGGTGGAAAGAAGATTGGAGAAAGTCTGGGGTACAAGACTCCATGCAGAGAAATGGCCTCCTCCATCCAGCCCATATGGGCCTGCGTCCCAGCCCAGCTGACCCCAGGGTCCCCAGGCGGCAGTGGCGGAGGCCGGTTTCGTCTAACTGCCCCACACCGCCGAGCCTCCAGGAGCTGGCCGGGGCCGCGCCAGTGCTTCTGCCAAGGAAGGATTATAGCTTTGTCGGTGCGGTGGAACAGAGTGCCTCCAGCGCCCAAGGTCTGCGTTTAGAAGAGAAGCCGAGGATGGTTTAACGTTAGCCAAACAGCCTGCTGCACTCACAGCAAAACCCTGCGTGCAATTGAAAATGAGGCCCTAACTACACACAGGCCTGGGCGACGTGATCTCCCGTCTCCCCAGGGTGTTGTGCTTGCATTTCCTCACCCTCAGGACCAGCACTGGCATCCCTCCACTCTCACCAGGAGCGAGTGCGTGTGTGTGTGGGTATGTGTGTACACAACACCCTAAATTCAGAGGCTGCAGAATAGGCACTGCATAGGAATTGTCTCTCTGAATCTACAATAATCCCATAACTCTAGCATGCCCTAGATTTATCAACATGCACTTGTTGATATGATTTTGTTTCTCAGAATCATTTGGAAATCATTTCAAAAAAGTTTTTGAAACCAAAATTTCCTGGGCCCCATTCGTACCTGCGTGGTCTGTCCATATAAAACTGGGCTGTCCCCGAGATCAGGGTCTGTGTCTCCCGTCTGGCTGGAGTCACCCTGAAGGCAGGGGCTGTCTCCACCATCAGATTGGAGACTCTCTGAAGGCGAGGGCTGTGTCTTATCCTTAAGGATCCTCCGCTCTTGGTGCTGGGGGCGAGGCTGTGGGCCCAGACACAGTTCTGATCTCGTGGCGGGGGAGAGCAGTGGTTTCCTGGCATGCTCAGTTGAGATGTCAAATTGACGAGTTATCCTCATCTGCTCCTTTTAGCAGCTGAGAGTGGAAGGTTCACCCCCACACTCTGGAACATGAGAAAGCAAAACGGGGAAAGAGCGGTGGATGGGACGTGGCACCCTCAGGCCAAACCTCAGCTCCCTACCTGGAGGCCTCTTTGCCTGCGGACTCCATGTCAGCCTGAACTGCTTTAACCCCAGGCCTCTCCTCTGGGCTGGATCTAAGCACACGCTGTCTCTCCTCTTCCCTTGATTCACCCTTAATCCTGCAACTGAGAGTAAAAAAACAGCCCATAACATTCCTCCACGGCCCTGCTGAGACACCCCTTTTTCGGGATCCTTATGATTCTCAGGCTGGTGAGGGCAAAGGCTATGTCTTTCTCCTTTAGTGTTTCATCCCCCAGCACTTACCACGTGCCGGGCTGTGGGAGGTGCTTAAAATGTTTAATACATGAGTGCAATTCTCAGGAAGCACTGCGGGTGGATTTCCTCCTTTGGAGATCTCTTTCACCTCTAGGAAAGTACCTCAATCTCAGATCTACACTGTCAGCCTCTTGTTGGGGAAAAGCAATGTTCTGGGTCTTGGGGCTAGGGGGCAGTGTTCACCTATGGGTGCAATCCAGAGTGTGTGTGTGTGTGTGTGTGTGTGTGTGTGTGTATGTGTGTGTGTGTGTGTTGACACTGATAACTGGATATTCATAAGCTCCAGCTCCAGAGTGTGTGTGTGTGTGTGTGTGCGTGTTGACACTGATAACTGGACATTCATAAGCTCCAGCTCCAGAGAGAATTCTAGGAGTCCCTCAAAACACCTTAGCTCATCTTCCCACGAGTAGCCTCTTCTAAAATATGCCCATGAAACGTTATTCTGCATATACGCTACCGAACAACCACGTTTCTTTGACGATATAAGGTTTTTTATCCAGTAAACTTTATTTATATATAACAACAGTACAAATTGTGTCCTTGGCTTGCAAAATAGGAGTGTTTCATATTTACAATAGGTACACAATAATATATTAGAATAACAAAAAAACCCATTTTATTGGAACATTTTAAATACGTAATTTTCTTACAGCTTTTATTCCACAACACCTGTAAAAACAACAAAACCAGACAGCTATTATTCTATTTTCTTAAAAATATATATATATATTATACAGATTCCAGTGTGTCAAGAAGAGTGGGTTTGGGAAGGAGCAGTTGAGGGGAGAGGCAGGCGGGTTCAGGTCCCTAGTTTCGTGGTCTAAAGCGCTTGTTCCCCCTCCCTAACATACCTGCCAATATCTGCTCTGCAGGGGGAGCCACGTTCCAGCACGTTCTCCTGCCGTGATGCCGACACGGAGAGCACAGGAGGCCAGTCAGGGCTGTGAGCGAAATCCGGGCGGCCCTCCCCTCTGCCCTGAGGCCGCAGCGCAAAGGACAGAGGGGAATGCAGTCAGCATGTCCACACAGACTTTCCAGTTTGCTGATGGGGCTGAGGCCCTGTCTCTTAGGACCTCCCTAATACCAGGGGTGAAACTTCATCTCTCATCCGTGGCATCGTGAGCCCCAGAGGGTACACCTTCACTCTTGGGGAAACCGGCAGAAAGGGAAGAGGTGGCGGGAGAGAGGTGGGGTGACGAAGAGGATGCTGCCACCTTCTCAAAGCTTCTTCCTGAGACGAGGCGCCAGAAGGCCCTGAACACGCGGGGTCCGCTTCCAGCGCCCCGGGTCGCCGAACTCCTCTGCATCCTCTTGCCCACAGAGCTCCCACCCCCGAGCCTCAGTTCTTTCCTGTCCACGGCCAGGCCCCCGGAGCCTGAGTCAGGACACAGCATGGCAAGGAGCAGCGGGCCCCCCGCTGGGGCAGCTGCCGGCTCAGTATGTGCCGCGGGTTAATAGATTGAAGGCGGGAGGAGAAGGGGACGACGGAGAATGAGATGGCTTGATGGCATCACCGACTCGATGGACATGAGTTTGAGCAAACTCCGGGAGTTGGTGATGGACAGGGAGGCCTGGCGTGCTGCGGTCCATGGGGTTGCGAGAGTCGGACACGACTGAGCGACTGAACTGAACTGAATGGTGGCAGGTGTGGCAACCAGGATGCGCCTGGAGGCTGATCAGCCAGAGGCTTCTAGAAACATTCCTTATTTGTGCTGCCCAGACCATCGCAGTCCAGCCCATCCCATCCACCGCTTCTGCTTCGTGCTCAGCAGGGCCAGGGGCCTTGACTATTATTTCTTGTTCTCATTTGGCGGAGATGGAGGAAGGTCAGGAGCTCAAGAGGCAGGTGGAGGGCCACCAGAAGAGACAGTGGCGGCGGGGACAAGAAAGGCCCTTGTGGCTGGAGGACTGTCCCTGGAAGCAGGTAAGGCAGCTGGGTCAGTCAGCTTTCTTCCACTTTCCCGCTCCCCTTTCCTCCAAAACGCATGCCCTCTGCAGGTCTGGGAGGAGGGCTAAGGTGGTGATAGGAACCAGCAAGTGGAAGAATGTCCGTGCGCTAGAAAGAGGTCCTTCTCAGTCTCGTTCATTCCTCAGCACCTGGAGCAGGGCCTGGGGAACAGTATTAGCTCAGGAACGCTCCCTGAGTGAATGAATGCGTGCAGGAAACAGCTCTATTCTGTGAGTGAGGCACCCAGGGGCTCCTTGCTTTCAATGACTGAACTTTCCAAGGATGGGGAGCGCTCCACCAGAAGTGGATCAGAGACAGTTCTGAGCTGGGCTGGAGCGGGGTAACGGGAGTGGGGGGCAGGAAGCCCCGGAACCCCTGCAGAGGTTGGGAGGCGGCAGCAGGCCAGCTGGAGGGGCTCAGGCCAGCTTGCCCACCTCGGGCGTGGACACACTCTGTCTTGCCAAATGAACTTTCTAGCGTGCTTGCCCTTTTCTGGTGAACTGTCTCTTGCGCACTTTGGTGAAACAAGATGGATCTGGATCAAACTTTCAGAGAGCAGTCTCTCTTGGCTTCCCTCCAAGATGGATGGCTTTGTGTAGGGTCAGAGGCCGAGACTTGAACACTTATTCCTTACGCGAGGTTAGGATATCTCCACGTTGGATGACGGTGAGGAGGGAGGCCCTCTCCTCCCATCCCGCAGGGCACGGACTCTTGGTGACCCAAAGTCAAGCAAGGCTCTCCAACCTTTCACCCTCACGGCCTGACTTGAGTCCTGTGTAGTTTTCCTTGATCTTCCTTCCTTCTTTAGGGATGCCCCCTGCCACCTCCTTCGCCAGCCCCGCTTCCCCAGTCCTCCCGAGGAATCCTGAGAAAGGCAGTGGAGGCTCTCATGTGAGCTCTGGTGCCTCTCGTGTCCACTCTCTGAGCGGCCATCCCCTACCACTCTCCCATGCCCCCCAGACCATCAAGGACTCAGCCCCAGGAGTGGTGAGTGGTCACCAAAAGTAGCTGCTGGGAAACAGTGGATAGACGCACAGAGGTCAGGGTTGGTCATGACGCAGCTGAGACGTCTAGCTTTTACTTCTTGGTGGAGCAAAGCCCGAGGTGCCGATCTAAGCAGCGGTGTGACCAGACCACCTTCCTTCGGAGCTCAGAAGCAGAATGAGGGGAGGAGCTGTGCTCGTCTGTGGGCAGCACAGACTGCCCTGCTCATGCTCCCCTTGCCCGTATCTCCTCGCCTTTCATCTCCATATATCGTGGGCGCTGAGCTGATAAGCTTTGGGTGCTACGAAGGGCAAACACTTTGGCTTAGTGCAGAAGGCCAGTCATTAGGATTTCTTTCAGGCTATTCACAGGGCCCAGAGAAACTTTTAGCAGAAGTGGATTATCAGAAGGAAGCGGTCTTGGCATGGCTGGTTGTGAATTATAATGAAAACAGCGCATTTCCTGAGTATTTTGCTGAATGCTTTTCTCGTCCCGTTTGTCAGCCGCATTCAGGCAAGAAACTGGAGCTGAGGCGACCCGGTGATGTCTGCCATGTGGTGAACACAGCGATCCAAAGCCACACGCCAGCCATGGAAGCCAGCCCTCTGAGCTCCCCCTCCCCCGGCCACTTCCTGACAATCCAGTATGGTCAGCAGAGTCTCTGGAAACTGGAAGGGTTTGGAGGTAAATCCGGGCCCAGAGGAGCCGGGGCCCAGAGCTAATTACAGAGGAAGTGACCCTGGTCTGGTCTCTTCCTGGTCCCGCTTCCCAGCAGTGTGGCCCTTCGCAGAGCAGGGCAGACGGGACCTCTCCAGCGGCCTCTCTTCCCATCCCTCACCTTTCTCTCGTCCTTCCCACCCTCTCTGGGGCTGCCTGCAGAGAACTTGGAGCTGGCTGCTTGGATCCTTGCCAGGGTGGGAGGCCTGGGAGCTGGTGGCTGTCCAATCACCAGGGCCCTGCACCGGTGCGGGGGGTGTCCTTCCCTGGGATGCCCCCACTGCCTTCCATGGGGCCTCCGGATCAGGGTGTGGAGCTTTGGTCTCTTTATCTGGAAACTACACTCAGGACAGCTGGGCATCCACGGATTTAGGTGTCAGCAGGAAAGACAGAAGCCCAGTGAGAAGCCACCCACTTGTCCTTCGAATTCAGGAGGACGCGAGAGGCAGAGAGAGAGAGAGGCAGAAGACTCAACCTGGGGATGCTACAGTCCTCTCTACTGCGGCCAGTGCTCAGACCATCAGGAGCGTTCACATACGAGTGAAGGGTCATCCCCCCTCTCTAGGCACGAGAGAATAAAACAAAGAAAGCACAACAATAAATACTGCAGCTTCTTGAACCTATGCTCTTCAAGTATTGCTTGCTGTAAACAGTGTTTGATTTTTGTTATCTTTTTAATTGTAAGAAACAACGGGCAGACGGGAGCAGAGTCTGAACACCCATGTCCCCCTTTCGGCTCCCGGACAGAACCTCCCGGAGGCCTGGCCCGCGCTCCTCCAGGGCCCTGCCCCCGGGGAGCCTGGTTTACGACGGGGATGGATATAAGGCAGAGCTGCCCAGCGTCCTTCGGGAGACCAGGCGTCCCCTCTGGGAGAGGCCCAGCTCTCATGTCTGGTAGTCACTGTAGGGAAACCCGAAGGAAAAGTACCAAAATCAGCTCCTCACTTGTTGAGGTTTGGGTTTAAAGAAAACAACCAAACAGTAGCAAAAAGCATCGGTGCTCTTGAGACACACAGGTCCGCTGGAGAAGAGGACGCACGGACGTGCGGACGTAAAGCTCAGCTTGTTGTCAGCAGGGTGGAGCCCGGGGGCTCGGCTGTTCGTGCAAAGTCCCACCTTCCCCACCTCTTCTGGTTTCATTGGCTGGCCTTCCTTCGGAGTGTTTGGTGCCAACGTATGCTCATTCTTCTCCTCACTTCTTAGACAAAGAAGGTTTCAAGGGCAAGGAAACAATCAATTTCTCTCAGCATCTCTTTGTAGGCTTTTTTTCCAGTTGTTGGGAACCAGGAGTTGTGCGAGGAGGGAGGGACGGGTGCAAAAGAAGGAAGGGGGACAGAAAGCAGAATTAAACGAAAGTTGGACGGGATGAACAGGGAGGCTTTTTGTTTTATTTCTGGTTTTCCTTTTTCTTAAAAAAAAATTAAATAAAGTTCTCATTATTTCCCCAATATACATCAAATGAGTTTTCATGCAAAGCAGCAGTCACAGAGGCAGAACTGTGCTCAGTTGTGCCTCTCGGCTTGAAGAACCACCTTGTCCGGGCCCCTGCGTCCCTCTCGTCGTGCGTGGCTGTGCTGCCCCTGGTCTCTCCCTGCAGGGACCGGCTGGGACGAAACTTGGCTGGCGTGGGGAGAGGGGCCCTCCCTTCTCCCCGGGGTTAGGGTCTCAGGGGACAGCAAGCTCTGGGGCCTGACCCCCTTCACTTGTCTTTCCTTCTGAGACGCCCAGTGTGACAGCTTTTGCGGGTCCCTCTTCCCAGGAATGGGAGGCTCCATCTCTCAGCTCTCAATGGACATGGCGTTGATGAGCTGTTCCACCTTGTATGCCAGCCGCTGGCGCCGCGCCTGCTCGTCCTGCTCCAGTGCCCCGATGAGCTGACGGATGAAAACAAAGGTGGGCAGGCTCAGCATTCAGCATGCGAGATGGCTTTCCCCACATCCTTCATCCTTCCATCTGCCTTTCTATCCTGCCCAACGAGCACAACTCTAAATAACGCAGATGATCACCTGAACAGGTGTATGATATACGTATGTGTGTGTATGCATGTATTTATCTAAAGCTTTTAAAACATTTGGCATACAGGAAGTGCTGTGTAAGTGTTAGCTATAACTATTACTATGTTCAGGTACGATGCTGATGCATGACTTGTTGTCCTGAAGTTGTCTTCTTCAGGATCTAGCCATGTCCACCTGTCTGTCTGAAATATTTCAACTGACAGCTTCTGCCCAACTGCAAAGAATAGTCTGATTTGCTGTTTCAGAAGGGATGAAATTAATCATCTACTTTGATCCGGGCAACAATGACAATATTTAATAAAAAGTGTTACGTATTAAAAAAGATCTTCATGACCAAGATAATCATGATGGTGTGATCACTCACCTAGAGCCAGACATCCTGGAATGTGAAGTCAAGTGGGCTTAGAAAGCATCACTATGAACAAAGCTAGTGGAGGTGATGAAATTCCAGTTGAGCTATTTCAAATCCTGAAAGATGATGCTGTGAAAGTGCTGCACTCAATATGCCAGCAAATTTGGAAAACTCAGCAGTGGCCACAGGACTGGAAAAGGTCAGTTTTCATTCCAATCCCAAAGAAAGGCAATGCCAAAGAATGCTCAAACTACCACACAATTGCACTCATCTCACACGCTAGCAAAGTAATGCTCAAAATTCTCCAAGCCAGGTTTCAGTAATACATGAACCGTGAACTTCCAGATGTCCAAGCTGGTTTTAGAAAAGGCAGAGGAACCAGAGATCAAATTGCCAACATCTGCTAGATCATCGGAAAAGCAAGAGAGTTCCAGAAAAACATCTATTTCTGCTTTTTTGACTATGCCAAAGCCTTTGACTGTGTGGATCACAATAAACTGTGGAAAATTCTGAAAGAGATGGGATTACCAGACCACCTGACCTGCCTCTTGAGAGAGCTATATGCAGGTCAGGAAGCAACAGTTAGAACTGGACATGGAACAACAGACTGGTTCCAAATAGGAAAAGGAGTACATCAAGGCTGTATATTGTCACCCTGCTTATTTAACTTCTATGCAGAGTACATCATGAGAAATGCTGGGCTGGAAGAAGCACAAGCTGGAATCAAGATTGTCGGGAGAAATATCAATAACCCCAGATATGCGGATGACACCACCCTTACGGCAGAAAGTGAAGAGGAACTAAAAAGCCTCTTGATGAAAGTGAAAGATGAGAGTGAAAAAGTTGGCTTAAAGCTCAACATTCAGAAAACTAAGATCATGGCATCCGGTCCCATCACTTCATGGGAAATAGATGAGGAAACAGTGGAAACAGTGTCAGACTTTATTTTTTGGGGGCTCCAAAATCACTGCAGATGGTGACTGCAGCCATGAAATCAAAAGACGCTTACTCCTGGGAAGGAAAGTTATGACCAACCTAGACAGCATATTCAAAAGCAGAGACATTACTTTGCCAACAAAGGTCCGTCTAGTCAAGGCTATGGTTTTTCCAGTGGTCATGTGTGGATGTGAGAGTTGGACAGTGAAGAGGGCTGAGCGCCAAAGAATTGATGCTTTTGAACTGTAGTGTTGGAGAAGACTCTTGAGAATCCCTTGGACTGCAAGGAGATCCAACCAGTCCATTCTAAAGGAGATCAGCCCTGGGTGTTCATTGGAAGGACTGATGCTGAAGCTGAAACTCCAATACTTTGGCCACCTCATGTGAAGAGTTGACTCATTGGAAAAGACCCTGATGCTGGGAGGGATTGGGGGCAGGAGGAGAAGGGGACGACAGAGGATGAGATGGCTGGATGGCATCACCGACTCAATGGACCTCAGTTTGAATGAACTCTGGGAGTTGGTGATGGACAGGGAGGCCTGGCGTGCTGTGATTCATGGGGTCACAAAGAGTCGGACATGACAGAGCAACTGAACTGAACTGAACTGAATTGCATTAACAATGAAGACCAGCCAAAATAAAGTTTAAGAAAGCACAGGATGAATCAGGAGAGGATAGGTTGCCTTCCAAAGGAAGAGCGGGTGACTTTTTGACTCCGTGAATGTTTTTGGAATTACCACCCATTGCTGTTGTTTAAGGATGGAGCCTGGCTTTCTGGTTAACCTGCCTGGCCCTCTCGGTGCGGGTTCCTGTCTCACCTCTTCGCTGTACTTGCTGACGTACGAGTAGATCTCATTGAGGGCACTCAGCATGTTGAACTCCATGGCATGCAGACGGGACTGCTCGGCGAGGTAGGCGTTCATGTCCTGGTCACTGATGGCGGGGAGCTTGGCGATGTCTGCATAGTATCTGCCATAGAGAGGACAGGCTCCTTGGTGGGGGGCTCAGCAAAGACCCGCCTGTCCGTCCCCTGACCCCAGGACCCCGGAGAGGATGGGTGTCCCCTGCTGCTGCCCTGTTCCTCTTCTAACGAAGCCTGCTCTGGCCTCTGCTCTCAAGCTGAGTTTGGGGCCTGCACACTTGTTCCCCCTCAGGCCAGAGTCTGCAGTGCTGTGACCAGACTCTCTGTATTCACATTCCAGTTCAGCGCCCTGCTAGCTGTGTGTCCCTGGGTAAGTCACTTGGCATCTCTGCTTCAGTGGCCTCCTCAGTAAAAAGGGGATGATAATAAGACCTACTTCACAGCTCTGTTGGGTACTTTACTGAGATGATACATACAACGTCTTCATCAAAGTGCTGAGTGCTTAGCACTTAGCATATGCTCAGTAAAGGGTGATCAGAATGCTAAATCTGACTCAGGGGTTGCAAAGCTCCCCTTTCCTCCCCCAGCAGGAACTCTGGGCAAGGGAGAAAAAGATGAGCACGAGGTCTGGAAGGGACCACAAGCAGGGCTTTAAGTCCTTGGTCAGTGAAGCCCAGAGGAGGGAATGAAGCAGGCACTGGGGAGTGGGCCGGTCTTCGGGATACTACTGACCTCTCCACCCAGCTCTTGTAGCTGGGGATGTCCTTGGCGTAGAGCAGCTTGTTGGAAGGGGAGTCCTTGCCCAGCCGGTGCTCTGAAGTTGAGCAAGAGTCCATGAAGGTCTGGGCCACCACCGAGAGGCAGGCGTCTGTGATGCTGCCCTTATGGATGTCAAATACAAACTGGGGGTTCTTGATCACGTTCACCCAGAAGCGCAGAGGGAGGCTGGAGGAGAGGGCAGAGGGGTCTCTGAGGGCTGCGTCCGGGCCCGGCCCCGTGCCGTCCACGAATATTCCTCCCAACCCCACAAATGCAAAATTCTCTCCGAAGGGCAAGGGAATGGAATCACAGAAAACTGGTCCAGCCAGGGCTGCTAATTTAGCCTGAGCTTTGACTGACGCTGGAAGAGAAGGAGCCCCACTGTGCCCTAACAGGGCACTGACCTCGTGCTTCAACTGCTCCGAGGTGGGCGTGGGTGGCTTCGCTCCCTCCTGGAGGTCTTTTCCAAAGACTCCTGTGCCCCTGGGGGAGCCTAAGTCTAGAGGGCCTGTATCGCTTTCTCAGAGCCTCAGACAAAGCCCCAGGCTCCCAGAGGCCCCTTCCCGGTGCCCGCGGCCATTGTCCGGAAGGACGGAGTGGCAGCCCCAGCCTCAGAGTGGGCACAAAGGCCCCACCTGGGTTCCCTGCCCAGAAGGGCCGGCCGGCCGCTTCCCAGGGCTGGCCCCGCTGCGCCGGGCGGAGGAATGGGCTCCCCTGGGGGCAGCGCTTTCAGGGCACTCCCCAGGGCGTTCTCAGCTCCGGGCAGGGGCAGAGGCAGAGGCAGAAGAGGAGGCCATTGTTGGCATGCTGGGAATGACTCGCTGGGGCTCTGCGTTTTTCCCACCCCGAGAGCAACTGATCAGTCGTTAGGAGAATTCTTTCTGTGACTCAGGGAATTTATAATCGGAGGAGAATGCGTTTTCTCTGCTCCTTTGGCTGTGAGGAGGATAAGCCCATTTATTCCCCTTCAAAACCAGAACAGCTGCTGTTTCTGTGGCCTTTTCCAACTTGGCCCTCCTCTCCAGCCGCCCGCTGGCCCTTAACTCTTTGGGCTCCTCTGTGGAGTGAGCTCTGTCCCGCTTGTCCTCTGGGCTGACTTCCCCTCTCTTCTTCCTTATCTCCTGAATCTCCTGGACCCCAGACCTTCCCAAATGTCTCCACGCCCCATGCCAAGTGTTGGGAAAGATCAGCTTTGCCCAGATCCAAGGCCTTCCATTAGGACTTCCGCCTATCTTTGCAGCGAAATGGGGGATCCTTCATTTAACCTGGAGGGGGCAGCCTGGGCGAAGAGGCCGCTCCGCTGGTCCACCCTCCCTTCCCCCAGCAACTCTGGAAACTTCCAGTGTTCTCTCCTTGGGCATTAGGTATCTGAGGTCTGGTAAGAGGACTGTCCCTGCCACAATTCCAGGGGAGGGTGCTTCTGTGACTTGGCCAGAAACAGCAGGCATGGAGAGGAGGACAATCCAGAACTTTCTCTTGATTCCCTTGAAATCACGCCGGGCCGGGCTCGGGGTGGTGGTGGGCGGAGCTCCAAAGCCATGGAGCAGCCACAGCCCAGGCCCTGGGAATGCGGGTGGAAGGCTGGTCTCAGGGACCTGCCCTGGGGGGCTCCACGCCCCGAGACCACCAGAGCCTCTTCGCTTCGCTCCACTGTGATCAAAAGCTGCGGCCTCTGGAGGGCTTGGCAGCCACAACACCCCAGAAAGGGAGGAATAGGTGGGGTCTGGGGCCGGGTTTTCCCCCAGTGTTTGGCTGGTTGCTAGGACTTTGGATTCCTAAATAACAGCCGGGGCCCATCTGTGCTGGCTCTGTTTTCCGAGGTGAGGGCTGAGTCCAGACAGCTGTGTGGGCAGCCTGCCCAACCTCAGGCCTGGCCCTCCTCTCTGCCCTCTCTCTGCTCCTTCCTGAGGAAGGTCTGTGCTCTGGCTCTTGGCCAGGCCCGGCGGGACATGAGGGCCCGTCTTCAGCATGGTCTGAGATCCAGGTTCAAAACCCAGCAGACAGACGTCTTGTGCGAAGGGCCCGGGGGAGCCGTCTCTCCCTCTACTGGGTCTGCCCAGGGAGGGGACGGAGTCAGGCCCGTGGGACCTCTTGCCTGTGGCTTCCTGAGAACCATGGAGCTGGGGTGATCACTCGGCTTTAAGGGGTTGCGTGTGCAATGGTGGGCTCAAGTCCACAGCAGGTGCAAGCTCTCCCCCAGCACTGGCCAGCCTCCCCGGGGGTCCGAGTTTAATGCAGGGCTCTCCCCATGCCAGGATGTGCCCGAGACTCTGCTGTGCTCAGGAGGCCCCATGCTGCCTGGCTTGCTGCTCGGTCGGTCTGGGATGTGGCTGTGTGTGGGTTCCCCTGGCTCCCTTTCCCAAGAACCACAAGTCAGAGAGGAGAGGGTGTGGCCTGGGAAAGGGTCTTGGCCTGAAAGGACAGGACCTCGAGTGTGTGTGTGTGTGTGTGTGTGTGTGTGTGTCCTGGTGCTGGGCCCTACGTTGGGTGGGCCCCGCCTGGCACCTGGGGACCACATCGGCTCTGCGGAGCATATATTTGTCCTAGGAGCCTTGGATTACCCAGCCATGGCAGAGAACGGGTTCCCGCCCCCCATCTCCCTGGTCCCTTCTGGGCCCTACTCTACCCCCCATCTCCCTGGTCCCTTCTGGGCCCTACCCCACGCCCCATCTCCCTGGTCCCTGCTGGGCCCTACCCCACCCCCCATCTCCCCAGTCCCTGCTGGGCCCTACTCCACCCCCCATCTCCCCGGTCCCTGCTGGGCCCTACTCCACCCCCCATCTCCCTGGTCCCTGCTGGGCCCTACTCCACCCCCCATCTCCCTGGTCCCTGCTGGGCCCTACCCCATCCCCCATCTCCCTGGTCCCTGCTGGGCCCTACTCCACCCCCTATCTCCCCGGTCCCTGCTGGGCCCTACTCCACCCCCCATCTCCCTGGTCCCTGCTGGGCCCTACCCCACGCCCCATCTCCCCGGTCCCTGCTGGGCCCTACCCCATCCCCCATCTCCCTGGTCCCTGCTGGGCCCTACTCCACCCCCCATCTCCCCGGTCCCTGCTGGGCCCTACTCCACCCCCCATCTCCCTGGTCCCTGCTGGGCCCTACCCCACGCCCCATCTCCCCGGTCCCTGCTGGGCCCTACCCCACCCCCCATCTTCCCGGTCCCTGCTGGGCCCTACTCCACCCCCCATCTCCCTGGTCCCTGCTGGGCCCTACCCCACCCCCCATCTCCCTGGTCCCTGCTGGGCCCTACCCCATCCCCCATCTCCCTGGTCCCTGCTGGGCCCTACTCCACCCCCCATCTCCCTGGTCCCTGCTGGGCCCTACCCCACCCCCCATCTCCCTGGTCCCTGCTGGGCCCTACCCCATCCCCCATCTCCCTGGTCCCTGCTGGGCCCTACTCCACCCCCCATCTCCCTGGTCCCTTCTGGGCCCTACTCCACCCCCCATCTCCCCGGTCCCTGCTGGGCCCTACCCCATGCCCCACCCCCGGTCCTGGCCTCGCCAGGCTGCAGCCCGGCCTGAGCTGCCCGAGGGGTTTACCAGTTGCTCTTCCAAGTGTGCCGCACGTCCGTGTCGTGGATGCTGTGTCTGTCCGCCTGCTCATCCAGGAAATCGAACATGTACTTGATGGCCAGGGGGAGGGCGCTGCCCCGGTGCACAGTGCTGAACAAGGTCTCGAACAAGTCGTCCACGAACTTCTGCAGGGTGCCCTGGGGGAGGGGCGGTGGGGGAGGCTGAGGCGGGGGAGGGGGCTGGCAGCAGACGCACAGGCCGGATGGTGCCTTGCTTGGACCGACCCTGCCTCGGAAATCTGTCTGCGATGCCAGGCTGTGCAGACAGGATGGCAGAGGTGGGGGGACGAGGGTCCTTCTGGAGTATCGGGAAGGTGGGAAGGACTAATGGGCTGCAGATTTCCAGGAGGAACTGCCTCCAACCGGGAGCCATGTGCACACTTATGCTTGTGTCCATGCCAGGTGGGTGTGGGCAGAGGGCGTTTGATCGAAGACAGAAAGTGCTCCAAGCTCAGGCTTCCCACAGGGAATGAGGGGCACAGGCTGGTATGAGAGGGTATGAGAGGGCATCTAAAGAACCAGCCAGAGGACTGGGACCCTTCCAGCAGGAGCAGGGGAGGACCGCAGAGGGTCTGGCAGGAAGGTGTGAAAGGGTTCACTGTGTTAGCAGCCTGGGATAAGTGGGGTTTACAGTGAGGACTGGGCAAAGGGTACAGATCTAAGAATGCTCAGGCACAGCCCTGATCACGGGGCCTTGGAGGATATCGGGGGGCAGGGCCAAGGCTGGGCCTGGGGCCCACAGTTCGCAGGTTCAAGAAACATCTCTGAAGGTCAGTAAATGTCCAACCTTTTGGTGTCTCTTTGTGAGTATGCAGTTGCTAAGTTGTGTCCAACTCTTTGCAACCCCATGGACTGTAACCCACCAGGCTCCTCTGTCTGTGGGATTTCCCAGGCAAAAATACTGGACTGGGTTGCCATGCCCTCCTCCTGGGGATCTTCCTGACCTGGGGATAGAATCCTCATCTCCTGCATCTCCTGATCTGGAAGATGGGTTCTTTACTACTGAGCCACTTGGGAAGTCTGGTCTCTTATCAGCATATTATCAGCAAAATTTGAGACACATTCTCTGATGGTGTATTTCTGTGACACTTCAGGGAACAAGTCTGAGAAGCCACTGTATTAGAATTTCAGCAACATTTTTGTTGGTTCAGTGGAGGAGAGTCCTGTCAAATACAAGCTATATATGGTTGCTACGCTTATAGGTATACTGTTCTCTGCTGGGGAGGCTGGCAGGCTGCTTTAGATCTCAGCCTCTGTCAGCATTTGTGGGGGTAGATGAGACGGCTTCCCAGGTGGCTAGTGGTAAAGAACTCACCTGCCAATACAAGAGACTCAAGAGACATGGGTTTGATCCCTGGGTCAGGAAGACTCCCTGGAGGAGGAAATGGCAGGCCACTCCAGTATTCTTACCTGGAGAATCCCATGGACAGAGGAGCCTGGAGAGCTACAGCCCATGGAGTTGCAAAGAGCTGGACTTGACTGAAGCGACTTAGCACGCACACACGTGATGGAATGGGGAAGGGGAAGCTCTCTCTTAGATTACCCGATGGACCAGGCCTTCATGCTTTTGCTCCCAGTGTGGGCAGAAAGTGGGTAGAGAAGACACTGACAGAGGAAGATGGCATATCCGTCCATCTCATATTTGCCAATAAAAACCCCAGTATCTTCTTGAGGGGTATGGGGACCCAGAAGCCAGAGCACCGGTCCTCTGAGGAGTAATAGGGGAGCTATGGAGTGAGCCGGGCAGACCACTGTGATTTTTGCCACAGGGTAGAGAACAGTAGTGGCCTGACCTCCAGGGAAGCACACCCCAGGACGAGGCCCTCCTTGTCCAGGTGGGTCCCCTGGAGGGGCAGAGCCCGTGGCATCCTTCCTATGCCATGGGCTGGGTAGGGGTTGGGGCAGGACACGTCTCTGAGGTGCCCTCCCTGGGCCAGGGCAGAGCAGGGGCTGTTACCTTGGTGGCCAGCAGCCGGGTCAGGTAGATCTCCGACACCATCTTGCTGCCCCGGTCCCCCTCCTTCTGGTCCCCGTGGTCGTGGTTCTTCACCAGGTGCCACACCTTGACCCCGCTCTCCAGGTCCGGGGTGATCATGGGGGCCCGAGACCGCAGGCTGTCGGGGCTGCCTGTGTACCTGAAGGAGGAGTCTGAGGGGAAGGAGGCGGCGGAGGCCCGTGAGTGACTCGTTTCCTCATCCTTGCTGGTAGAATCCTTCTAGAATCCCTGCCCACCTGCTGCCCTCACTAAGAACAAGCCGGTTTCGATCAGAAGGGAGTGCTTGGGGTTTCATATTTGGTGGGTTATTTTAGTGATCCTTGGCTGGTGTGAGGACAGCCTGAAATCTTGTTGCCAAAATGAGGTTCTAGAAATTCTGTGAGCTGGAGTGGCCCTGGGGAATACAGGAGTACCTCCATCCCTGATGCTTCCAGCAAAGACTAATCAATAGGTGGAATGTCAGCCAGATATTCTCACAGGGGCTTTGATCGAAGTGTGGGCACTAAGGGTCTGTGAATGGAAAAGCTCCCTCTCGAGAGTTAAGGCTCCTTCTTACTTCGGGCCCAGAATACAGAACTGCCAGAGCCCCTCCTGCTTCAGGCCTGAGGGGTCCTTTGGCTGCACGGCTCGAAGACTAGCGCCACCCAGAACTAGAAGAACAGAAACTCCTCAACCTCATCCTCAGAGGGCACTGGGGGCCCAGCACTCAGGGGTAGAAGGCCTGGGACGGCCAACCGAATGCCCGTATCCGGATACTACTGAGAGCCAAAGGGGAAGCGAAGCGAAAGCGTTAGTCACTTTAGTCGTGTCTGACTCTTTGTGACCCCCCAGGCTCCTCTCTCCATGGGATTCTCCAGGCAAGAATGCTGGAGTGGGTTGCCATTTCCTTCTCCAGGGGACTTTCCCAACCCAGGGAATTGAGCCTGGGTCTCCCGCATTGTGGGCAGATTCTTTACCATCTGCGCCACCAGGGAAGTTATTTGGTCCGTATCACCGAGAGTAAAGGGGGGACATTGTTAATGATTCAGCCAGGACAGTAAACACGCACTGGGACTGGGTTCTGTGAACATCCCATCCAAGGGCCTCCTTGGTTCTGGGCCCTTCAGATGCCTCCATCAGACCTGGGCTATCCAAGATAAGATTCACGGTGCCATCTGGTGCCACAGCCCCGAGGAGACGGGCCGTGCCGGCCTCCTTTGATTGCAGGCCAGCTGTGGCAGCGGCACAGGCTCCCACCGTCAGCAGGGGTGGGGAGCAGCCCCTGGAGCCACAGAAGATGCCCCTGGCCGCCCAGGCCATGTCTGCGGTCCTTACCGTATCTGCTGATGGATGTCCGGGAGATGCTGGCGGAGGCGGGGATGTTGTAGGAGGAGGTCTGCTTGGGGACCAGGGCCACCACCGATCTGTCTGACACCTGAGGGGGAGACGAGAGACACACTTTGGGTGGATGTCAGCACCTTGGGAAATGGGACTGTCGATACTTCTAGAAGCTGATGGAATAGGTAGGGGTAGAGGGTGAGGAGGTGAGGAATGCTAGGAATAATCACTGCTGCTATTCAGCATGGTAGCTACTTGCCACCTGTAGCTGTTGGGCGCTTATAGTCTGACTGGACCAAAGGGAGATGCCCTGTACGTGTTCGTGCTCAGGTATGCTGGAAATGTACAAGACACACCGAATTTCAATGACTGAGCCTGAATAAAGGTATACGAACTGTCTCATTAATAATGTTTATGTTGATTACGTGTTTAAATGACAGTTATTTTAGATCAGTGGTGTTAGAGACAACATTGTTAACACCACGTTCATCCGTTCATCTTTACTTTTTAAATGTGACTAGTAAAAAAATGTCAAGGTATCCACGCGGTTTGCCTTGTGTTTCTGTTAGAGGGAGCTGGTGTAGCCCAGCCTACCTTCAGTTCCGTGAGTTACGTACGACTGTCCGCATTTTACAGAGGAGGAACCGAAGCCCTGAGCGGCTGAGCCTCCGCTTTCAAGGTCACATGCTTCACATACGATAGAGCCGAAATTGGTCACCAGGCTATCGGGCTCCAGAGCACGTGTTCTCCTCATTGCATTCTAATTTGGGATTTTATTTCAAGACACCCTGGTCTGAGCCCATTTTTCCCTTTTGGCTCTGATTTCTTTCTGGCCTGGGCCCTATAATGGTTCAGCCACCTTGAGGAACTTCCCCAGAGGGCAGCCGCTCCTGGGGACTCAAGAGAGAAAGAAGGTGTCTTGCGTGCCCTCTGTGAGGGTGCCGAGGCTCAGCACCCAGCCTGCAGGGGGACAGCTGATAAATGAGGCGCCATATTGAAGACATTTGGAGCCATTTTGATTTAAGATTACCCTCCATCCAATAAAAACGGAGAATCCCCAGAATTGTGGCGATCCAATTAAACCCCTAACGCAGAGGGAATAAAACAGCTATAATAATGTTATGGGCCATAAAACATTCCTATTAAACCATTTTTTATTTTAACAATTTTTATGAACTTTATAAGTTTGATTTATAGCTGCACCAGTCATAAAACCATCTTTCTGGGTCTTAAATTGTCAGTCCCTCTCTCCCACCAAAAAGGAATTAAATGTTGGGAAGTCAAACTATAAATGAACATTAGTGCTAACGAGATTCCCTGATAGCCAGTTTTAGCGGTGGTGTTTAATTTCACCCTCCCTATAAATCTGCGGGAGCCCAGGAAGTTTTTAAAAATCTCTTTGTTAATTAAGGTTATGCAGATTTTTCTCCTGTAGGGGCTCCAAGGACCTTTGACTCCTGGGAGGGTAACAAGAGGGCAATGCTTTGACTTGATGGCATAAAGCTGCAGGGTCCAAGGCTCTTCACAGTGCCTGGAAGATGCCAAGGCATAGTTACTTCCCAGTGGGGGAAGCCCCATGGCCTGCGGGCAGCTTGCACCAGGCCTGACATGGAGGGGGAGCTCTCCACCTCAATCTTTCAGGAACTCTGCAACTAGCATCCTAACAATGATACTTGAACGCCTGGCAGGGGCAAGGGTTTATTCTCCAAGGGAGAATGGATTGCATTATCATTTATGGCTGGTTGTCACCTAAAGAGAGATTCACAAGGTGACTGGAATGACCACAGTTCAACTCAGCTCCCGGTCTCATCACTAAATCTCTCTTGTCCTTAGTCTCCAGTTTTTCTCTTGACCAACCCATGATGCAAAGCCGTGGTCAAGACACCTGGCTGGGTCTGACCTTGCCTCTGCACTTTCTGGTGACACGGCTTCGGGAAAGTCACTTAAGCTCTCTGTGCCTCAATTGTCTCATTTGTCAAAGGGGTAATAATTGTGTCTAGGTTTGTTGTGAAGATTAAAGGCGTTAGTGCGAGTAAAGGTGGAGAGCAGTGCCTGGTGCCCAGTGAGAGTCAGTAAATGCTGGGGTTACCATCACCACCACCATCACCACCACCATCATCACCATCACCACCATCACCACCATCATTACATCTTCACCATTATCATCACCATCATCTTTACCATCACCACCATCTTCACCATCATCATCATCATTATCACACCACCACCGTCATCTTCACCATCACCATCATCATCACCATCACCATCACATCACCATGATCATCTTCACCATCACCACCACCACCACCACCATCATCACCACCATCACCACCATCATCATCTCTCAAAGGGAAGAATATCCCTGTTGTCCCCTGTCACTCAGGGCTGGCATGTGGGAAGTGCCTCGCACAGAGTAAATCTCAGTAAGTATTTGAGGAATGAATGAATACATGAAAGATAAATGACATCGTGCATGATGAACACAGTAATGAAGAATATTCCATTCTTCTGACTGGGAGTCACAGGACAGACAGCCTATTCATAAGCATTAGGGCAGCAAAGACAGAGGAGCAGCGCATCGCTGCCTTTGAGAAACATAAACTGGGGGCGTGATGCTCTTTTCTTTTGTACTTTCTTCTTCGGTTCTAACTGGTTCATTACAACTGTGCTCCAGGATGCATTCTGCACAATGTGAAGCGGGGTGGGGTGGATCAACAGCATGATTATAGCTACTATGGAGAGGTACACGCATCCTGGTAAACCTCACCTGTGGTTTCTAACACTCCCAACCACATTCGCAATTTGGGACTGTGTTTCCATTTACTCATGAGGAGCTCAGGGTTCAGGGAGATTAAAGTCACATCACCGGTACGTGGGGAAGCAGGGGTTTAAATAGCGCTCACAAACCCTTCTCTCTTTCCACTATACCACACGCTCTCCATTTAGGGTGGGAGTCCAGGCCAAGTGTCAGCATGGTGAACACAAGTCAGTTAGGAGGATGGAGCCTGGAAGGGAACGTTTTGGGGATTTTGCCCCTTCCCTAGCTTTCTGTGTGCACCAAGAGGCTCCCAGCCAGGTCCTGCTGGCCTTTAGGACCTCAGTGTGTGAGAGCCCAGTGTGCCAGCCCTGCACACCCTCCCCGCGTGAGGCAGGGACAGAGGGTGATGTTATTAATCAAGCAGTCCCCCAGGGTCCTGCAGCCTGAGGCGCTTCCTCTGGTTGGTTTAATTTCCCTCGCTGACTCTCCTTTCCAGCTTCTATTTTAGTATTTTTTTTAGAATCCCTACCAGCCTACCTGTGCTTAATCTTATAGAGGCCCCAGCTGTGACCAGTTACCTTGCAAAGCAAGCAGAGTGAGAGCTGATACCTCTTGGATCTTTTGTTCTTTTGTTGGGATTTTTCTTTTATGAGTGTTCTTTTAGTGTGTCTGCTGGTGCGCCGAATGCTCTACCTACTATATTCAGTCTATTCTTCACCACTTCATGGGGCAGGGATCACCATTAACTCCATTTTACAGATGAGAAGAGCGAGAGCTTAAGCCGCTTCCCCAAGGACACCAGCTGGTAAGCGGCAGAAACTAAGACTCAATTCCCTGCTTCGTTGCAGGCGCGAAGTGGAAGGTAAGCTGCATTAGTCAGAAGTCAGAGAAAGTGGCAGACGCCTCTGAACCTATCCTTGAAAGATGTGATTTTCCTGCACGAGAAGAGCTACACTCTGTACAGGATGGGAAGGTCACACCGGACCCCAGAGCAGTTAAGTCAGTTTCTCAGGATGAGTCTGGACGCTCGTGTTTTTACACCCCCCAGTAATTCTAATCAGCAGGTGGGGCTGAGAATCACTGCTCTGGACTCAGGGAGGAGTCAAATAGGGGAGATGCGCTGTGCTGTGCTTAGTTGCTCAGTCGTGCCCGACTTTTTGTGACCCTATGGGCTGTAGGGGCTCCTACAATCCATGGGATTCTCCAGGCAAGAATACTGGAGTGGGTAGCTGTTCCTTTCTCCGGGAGATCTTTCCGACCCAGGGACTGAACCCAGATCTCCTGCAGAGTGGGTGGATTCTTTACCAGCTGAGCCACCAGGGAAGCCTAAGAATACTAGAGTGGATAGCCCATCCCTTCTCCAAGGGATCTTCCCAACCCAGGGATTGAACCAGGGTCCCCCACATTGCAGGTAGATTCTTTACCAGCTGAGCTACCAGGGATTCCCTGGTAGATGGGGGCGACAGGAAAACTCTTTTAGGGCTTGAGGGCCTTAGAGCAAACCTTAGAGGGTGGGGGCATTTCGGGAGGGCCCGGGTCCCTGGCGCAAAGCCCCTCACCTGATAGTGCATGAGCGTGTTCAGCCTCTTCCAGTCGCCCTCGATCTTGGTCGTGATGTCCTCATCCTGTAGCACGACCCTGGCGATCCGGCCTTGTCGCCACTCTGGGAGGAGGGGGCGGGCAGCAGTGTGAGGGACGGGGGCCGGGACCGCTCCGTGGGGCGTTCTCTAGGGGCCTGGCAACCCTGGCTCCCGCGAGCGGGGACAATGACGCCCTTAAGACGTCTAGGGCTCCGTGGGTGCAAGGCTGGGAGGAGCCTCCTGAGAGGCAGCCACGTCTGAGCAGGTAGTGCCCTGGGAGAAGTGTTTCACCCGGCTCCCCACCTGGGATGGGGGACCCAGTCAGGCCCCCAGGAGGGGCCATCTGCTGGGCAGGGCGTCCCGTCTTCCCAGCCCGCCCCCCAGCCCCAGTGCCCTCAGGAGGCTGCCCTGGTGCCGCCAAGGCCAGGGCTCCTACCCAAGTCCATGTCCACAGCCCTGGGCCTCTGGGAGTAGGGCACGTTCTTGTAGACGGCATCAAGGATCTTCTCCTTGACCTGCGTGATGGTGTCACAGTTTAACACCTTCACTGGGATCTCCGGGCTGTTCTCGTTGTCAGGGTTGACGCAGTTCAGAATCTGCAGGTGGTGATCGAGGGTGGGGAGGGGATATGTGAGTCGAAGATGTCATTTGAGGGTGGGGAGTGCAGCCCTGGAACCTTCTCTTACCCAGACTCCTCCTCCTCCTCAAAGGAGAAATGAGCGTCTCTCTGCGTCTCAGTTTCTCCCACCTTCCAGCCATCTGCCGATGGCAACCTGAGTCCTTCTGCCCACTCCTCTACTTCTCAAAGAACCAGGACTCCACCCTGTAGCCCCCAATGGCCTAGGGGAGGCTGCCATCCCGGGTCCAGGCATCCTAAGGGCTTAGGGGTGGTTGCAGGTGGGTTGACCTCCCGCCTCCCTGAAGTCTCTACATTAGAAATCAGCAGACGTCTTTTCCATCATGCCAACTTCCCCAAGCCCGATGCTGGGCAATCTAGGGTAAACTGAGGCAATTGGAGCTCTTTGGGTCCACGCAATGAGATGGGAAGAGGAGCCCAGGCTGGGTGCCCACCCTTGGGACCCTGGGCTGGGCCTGGACTGTCCCCCAGACGGTCTCCCGGCCTCGCTGCCAAGCCCTCAGGCTGGCTTGGTGGCCAGAGGCTGGGGCGGGGCTCAGAAGCAGGAGGTCCGCGCTGTCCCGCCAGGCTCCCTGCCTCCTCACCAGGGTCTTGTAGTCGATCTGCTGCCGGATGAGCTTGTCCTCGCTCAGCGAGTAGCGTGCCTCGCCGGTGATGGCGTCGATGGGGCCCTTCTCCATCTGCTGCTTGATGGCGCAGTACAGCATGAACAGCGGCTCCCCGGCACACTCCTGTGGGTACAGGCGGGTGTGGGCGGCGAGCACAGGTGGGCGGGGCCCCAGCTTGCCTCCCCCCTCCCTCTCCTGACCCTGCTCTCCTGCGGGCACAAGCGGCCATGGGTGGTGGGCACAGGTGGGCGTGGGCAGCAGGACCCCAGCCTGCCTTCCCCCTCCCTCCCTCTCCTGACCCTGCTCCTAGGCCTGCGTGGTTTTGGGGCACCTGGACAGGTAGGTTCCTGCTCCAAATGGGGGGGATGGGGGGCACCCATGCAGCCCTGGCGGCCAGGCTCAGAGGGGCAGCTCCCCCATCCCTCTCTCACCTCCCAGTCCCCACCCCGCTCCCATTCTCACCTTCAGGAACTTGTGCAGGAGGAAGGCAAACCAATTGGTCAGCATCTTCTCTGCCACAGACTCTGTCCTGGGGAGGCAGAAGGGATGAGAGGCAGCCCTTCATGGAGGGCTCCCAAGAGGGTGCCTGGCTTTTTAGGTGGACTCTCGCCCAAGAGAACCCAGGGCTGGGAGCCAGGACACTGCGTCCTGTCCCGACTTCACCCCAGTAGCAAGACGCGAGACCTTGGGCCAGAGGCTTTTGCCTTCTAAGCCTCAATTTCCTGGGAAAATGGAGTGGCACTCTGGGTCTACAGGCGCAGGTGCCAAGGACACCATCCTCCAGCCCTCTTCTGGCCTCAGAGGGATAAATACAGTTTCTCTGTCCCTCTGAGGTTTCCTGCCTGGTCTGAATACTTATATGCATATCTAGAAGGCCCCTGATACCTGCCCCTCCGAACACTCAGAATCAGACTGAGTTCAAATCTCGACTGCCACGGACTGGCTGTTTGATCTCGAGTAAGTTGCTTCCCTTTCTCTGGATTCAGTTTCCCCATTTCTAATTGGGGAATTAATCATAATAATAACAACCACAATTAATAATGGTAACCACCATCACCGTCATCACCGTGTATCCCACAGGGCTGTTGTCAAGGTTGAATGAGTCAATGTACAAAAAGTGCTAGGAAGAGTGCCTAGACCCGGAAGCTGTCACACTGCTGACACGTGGGGTCTGGATCCGGCCCCTCACATAGACAGCCGTGTGCATAAGCGTTTAGCTAACAGGGGATCTGCTTCTGCAAGCCTTGCCCCTTTGCCTTGCCGCCCCCCACCCCCCACGCCCACCCCAGGCCGCAGCTCTGGGGACCTGGGAAGGAACAACGCGGCCCTGACAGATCCCTCAGGGATGAGGACGCTGGAGGAGTACTTGAACTCCCTGCACGTGGTGCAAATTACACCCTCCGATCGCAGTAAATCCCAGGCATTTGCCAGGGCGGCTCAGCAACCCAGGGCCTGGGAGAGAGTGACAAAGGCAGAAGAAATTGTAGCTTTCTCCGTGGGCCCCTCCCAGCACCCTCTCCCTGCATTATGCCTGAGATTAGCTCTAATTTAAATACAACAGTTCTTAATGAGAGTTTCTAATGCTCAGATTGGCAGAATGGGGGCTCTGTATTCATAACACAAAGCCATTCTTCCTCCCTCCTCACCCCACATGGGGTCTGGAAGCCTGAGACCTTGCTAGGAGAAGGGTATGGAGGAGGTGGTGACGTGGAGGTGGTTCCAAAGCTGTGCTGGATCCCTGGGGCCTCCAGAGACGGTGGGCTTGGGGGATGCATGTCAAGGTCTCTGACCCTCTTCCCTGCTGGGAAAATGGCAACTGGGGAGGGGCTGGTGGTAGGTGCTGGTGATTCAGATCCTGGAAGCTGGGCATTGAAGGCACAGGCTGCACCAAATCTTTAGCTGGGTGCTGAAGGGAGAACTCCTCCAGGGATGGGACAGCCTCTGCCTGCGTTTCCAACATGGGGGCCACTTGTGGGGACCGAGCCCTCAGGATGTGGCTAGTGCAACGGAGGGACTGAATCTCACATTTTATCTCATTTTAATTAGTGGCCACATGTGCTATGGCGTTGGACAGTGAAACTCGAGATACAGGGGGAGGGAGAAAGACTTGGAGATGAGTGTTATGAGTGTTCATGAGAGGGCTAAACAGCAGAGATGCTGCACCGCTGGCCCCAGGCCTCATGACGAGCCGGTGGCCGTGCTGGGATCCAGGCTGAGATGCACTGGACACCCAGCCCCTGTGGACACGGCCCAGCTGCCCGGGGAAGGGGAGATGAGACTCTGCACTGGGGGGCCGCGGGGACACAGGCTTTCCCCGGGAGGGGCACCGCCCCCCACCACGTCCCCGTTCAGACTCCGGCTGCCTCCCCAGCCCCGGAGCGCAGGTCTGACCTCCGGAGCAGCAGCTTGGGGTGGTTCTTGTTCTCCAGGTTCTTGTCGATGAGGTCGGACAGCAGCTGCTTGAGGACGTCGGTGGCGTACTCCAGGCGGCCCTGCAGGCCCGTCATGATGAGCGAGGCCACGTTGCCGCGGTCCCGCATGGAGAAGCTGCGCTGCAGCTCCAGGGTGCGGATGAAGGTCAGCAGGAACACCTTGTTGTTGATGAGCTGCGCGAAGAGCTTCAGGGCCTTCTCCACGTGCTGCTGCCCGTTGCCCTGCACCTGGGGGAGGGGTTGGCAGCGTGGCGTCAGGACGGGAGGCCTTCTCCACGTGCTGCTGCCCATTGCCCTGCACCTGGGGGAGGGGTTGGCAGCGTGGCGTCAGGACGGGCTTCCGGCTCTCCCAGAGGCCGGGGCGTCTCAGCTGATGATGGCACCAGCTCTAGGACCCTCTCCATGACACTGATAGCCACCCCACCCTGGAGAGGCAGGAATGCCTGCTCTCTGTGGTCTGACCTCCCAGGGGGTGGAGAGGGCTGGGCTCCAAAGAGGATGCTATACATCTGATTGCGCCAAGGATCCAACACAACAGGAGCTACCCCATCGGACTAGCTGGGTTTACTCCCCTCCCCTCCATCTCCTCTGCCCTGATGTACTCTCTTTCGTAAAACAAACTGAGAAATGAACGTGTAAACCTCACAGAATCATGGGCCTTTCCTTAAGCCACCTCAAATCCATTTGGAAATGAGACCAAATCTTAATTAATTCAGTCATTAATTAAAGAACGACAGTCAGCCTTCCCCTGGAATCATCCCGAAGAACCCGGGTGCCCCCGTTGCCATGAGTTTCCTGTTCGGAAATGTCCCCGTGGTGATGGTGCTTCTACAGGCGGTTTCTCCTCCTCACTCATGACCCTTCTCAGCTGCGGGGCATCTCCTAGGAAACCCAGGCCCCGGGTGCCCAGTGGGCAGCTGGGTGAGGGAGGCAGGTGTTACCTCCAGCTCACGCAGGACAGGATGGTCCTCGATGCCTGGGAACAGGACTCGCATAGCATAGGTCCTATAGTCCAGGTAGGGGATTCCTGAGCGGTCCAGGTCGCTGGTCAGCTCGTTGATGTCTGTCTGGAGCTCGGCAAAAGCTGGGAAGGTACGGGGGAGACAGGGAGACTCAGGAGGGGAGAGGCAGAGACGTTTGTGAAGGAGGAGGGAAGGGCTGGGATGCGGAGACGGTGCGTGTGTGGGGTTACAGGCGTGCACCTCCAGAGGGGGTGAGCTAGCTCCAGACTGCCTTTTTAGGTGGTGGGAATACGGGAGATTTCTATACTGTTTCCTCCTCTATGTGTCTTTAGTTGCAAAGTCGTGTCTGACTCTTTTGCGACCCCACAGACTGCAGCCCACCAGGCTCCTCTGTCCATCGGTTTTTCCAGGCAAGAATACTGGAGTGGATTGCCATCCTCTTCTCCAGGGGAATCTTCTCAACCCAGGGATTGAACCTGCATCTCCTGCACTGCAGGTGGATTCTTTACTGCTGAGCCACCAGGGAAGCCCATTTCTTCCTCTATGCTTATCTATAATTTTGAATTTTCTTTCTATGTATTACACGTGCTGTTAAAACAAACGAAGCACACGTGACTTGGGTCATGGTGGCACAGATGCTAGAGACAGGCGAGAGACGGGTTGAGCGGATCCAACAAAGACCAGAATAGGCAGCTCTGCTCCCCTTTTCCCAGCAAAAGAAAAAATCAAGATGCAGAGACCTTGGGGGAAAATGAAAATCAAAACCACCAGGAGATACCGCTTCATACCCATTAGTATGCGTGTGTGCCAAGTCACTTTGGTCGTGTCCGACTCTTTGTGACGCTACGGATTGTAGCCCGCCAGACCCTGCTGTTCATAGGATTTCCCAGGCATGAAGACTGGAGTGGGTTGCTGTGCCCTTCTCCAAGGGATCTTCCCAACCCAGGCATCGAACCTGCATCTCTTACGTCTCCCGCATTGGCAGGCGGGTTCTTTAAGACTAGTGTCACTAGGGAAGCTCCACTCGTTAGCATGACTAATGTAAATAATGGAAAATAACAAGTGTCGACAAGGACGTGGGAAAACTCAAACCTTCGTATTTTGTTGGAGGGAAAGTAAAATGGCACCGCTGCTCTGGAAACCAATTTGATGATTCCCCAAAAAATTAAACACAGAATTGTTATCCTATGACCCATCAATTCCTCTCTGACATATATGCCCACAAGAACTGGAAGCAGGGACTTGAATAGATCCTTGTACACTCACGTTCATAGCAGCATTATTCACAATACCAAGAGGTGGAAGCAACCCAAATGCCCATTGACAGATAACCTGATAAACAAAATGTGGTTTCTACACCTAATGAACAATTATGCAACCTGAAAAAGGAATGAAATTCTGTCACATGCTGCAACATGGATGAACCTTGAAGACATGATGCTAAGTGAAATAAACTAGACAAAAGGACAAATACTGTATGATGAGGTTCCTAGAGCAGTCGGAGTCCTGGCACAGACAGTAGAAGGGCCAAAGGGAGAGGAGGACGAGGAACGATTGTTTCATGAGTACAGAGTTTCATTTGGGGAAAATGAGGGACGTCTGGAGATGGATGGTGGGTATGGTCACACAATATTCTGAATGTACTTAATACCTCTGAGGAGTTTCCCAGGTGGTACCAGTGGTAAAGAACCCACCTGCCAAAGCAGGAGACATAAGAGATCCTGGGGTTCGATCCCTGGGTTGGGAAGATCCCCTGGAGGAGCGCATGGCAACCCACTCCAGTAATTTTGCCTGGAGAATCCCATGAACAGAGGAGCCTGGTGGGCTGCATTTCATGGGGTCGCAAAGAGTTAGACACGCCTGAGGCGACCGAGCATGCACACTTGCTTGCACACACACGTGCACTCGATGCCTCTGAACTGGAGGGGGGAGCACTAGGGTATAGAGATTAGAAAGTTAAATGGTAAGTCGTATGTTATATATATTTTCACACACATAGACACACACACACACACACACGACCGAGAACGCCACCAAACCCAGCCTTAGGGTGCCGTGCCTGCCGGGCCCTTGGCCAGCAGGGGCTTCCCCTTGATGGCAAGCCTGCCCCCTCCTCTCTCTGCCCTACCCCCGGCAGAGGGAGGGGCCATGGTCCACTTTCCCAGCCCAGCTCCTCACAGGGGGCTTGTTCTGATCTCGAAGTTTGCAGTAAAAGGAGAAGTGTTTTGATTCCTGATTGAGATGTTTGCCCAGAGAGTCTGCTGGGCCCTCAGCCCGAGGGGACACCAGGTGCACTAGTCTCCTGGCAGCGGCGGTAGCTTGGGAGATGGAGGAAGCACAGTCTCCACCATCACAGCCTGAGATGTCCCGCACATGGCCTTCAGAGGCTCAGCCTGCGGCACGGGGTGACAACGCCCTGGGGGAGGGGACGGGCCAGGAGGGGGGACGCGCTCTCCTGTAGGCAAAAGGAGCCATTCCCACGTGGGGATCTAGAGTCTGAGGCCACAGGGCCCAGGAGGCTCTGCCTGTGGGGACACTGAGGGCCACCCGCTGTCCCAGGAAAGAGAGGAAGGTGGCCAGATTGTGGGATGAGTCAGGGCGCAGCGGGACAGAATAATGCTATCAGACCTGGGGCCTCACTGCGCGCATGTCAATAGGACTTCTGCACGCATGTCAAAGGAACAGCCCACTTACCTTCCTTACACTCCAGGGCCACACGGGACTCCAGGTTGTCCATCTGCATTTGAAGCCGCTTGAGAGTGAGGTCGTTCTCTCGAGACTTGCGCTTGTAGGCGATGAGCACGATGATGACAATGATGAGCAGGAGGCTGCCTCCCGCTGCAATGCTCACGATGGCGGGCAGGGTCAGCAAGCTGTCTGAGATGACGCTCACGGAGCCGGGCGAGAACACCATCCCGCCCACGTGGACCTGCATGTGACACACGCACACAGATGCTGTCAAGCCGTCCAGTCCTTCTCGTTTCAGAAAGGACAGGAGCAACCACAACCACACAGTGTAGTCTGAAGACCAAACAACTTCCTGCGGATCACCTGGCTTTCTTTTCTTGTGTCCTCTGCTCCTATCCACCTATCCATTTTAATATAGAACCTTGAGATGAGGAGATGTGCAGGGGGTGGAAAACCCTTTTGCTTCGATAGATTATACATGCAAGGTGAAGAGGGAAGAAAGAATAAGAATAAGGTTCACTCACCATGACCTTGTGCTGCCCCGTGAGGTTGGGAGGCTCGCAGAGGAGCTGCGTCTCGGACACGGTGACCGCACACGGGGTCTCTCCGATCAGCACTGTGTAGTTGAGCTTGGCACCTCCAGAAGCAGGAGGGCAAAGATTTTTGCCCTGCAGATAATAGCAGTCTTATTAGGAATAATTGACACGTGCACACAGAAGTTAATTGCCTATTTAAGAAGAGATTAAAGAGAGAGGGTAAGGGCAGCAATGCAAAAACCAAAGAGGGATTCCGTTGGCGAGGACGTCCATCCGCCACAATTTAGAGAGGAAAAGAGAAAACAGAGGGAGGAGGCGATGAAAGGGAAGGAGAGAGCAGTGAGAGCTGAAAGCGTGGAGTAACACACCCTTGGACATATGGCACCGGGGACCCTGACCGCCTCACATTTGACGGCAGTTATGGTGGCCACGGATGAGGTCAATAAAGGACATGGTTGCTTCCAATGCACTGCAAGGCTTTTTGGGCCCAATGTCCACAAGAACACAAAAATATTCTCCAGGGTTCCTCGAGAATCCCAAGCTCAAGATATGTCACTCCGTGGGCCTGTAGCTATTCCTGAGCTCTCCTCATAGAGCTCTCCATAGGGCGCTGACAGCGACGGAAGCCTGTGGGCATTGAAGGGAGGCGAGGCCAGGATGGGAGAGGGGTGGTCTGGCCACGCCGTGCTCCTACCTTCAGAATGATAGGGGATCCTGGCTTCTGATCCAAGACTCCTGTAGGGCTGAGAAGTTCAAAGGTCGGGTTGGGGTAGTAGATGAACTTGGTGTCGTTGTAAATCAGCAAGGACTGGACGTTGTTAAAGACAAATCCAAACTCGTCTGGCCGCTCCACGGTGTCCAGGCCGGGCCGATAGTCCGTGGTCAGCGAGGGTGCCAGGCAGGTCAGGGTGGTGGTGTTCACAACTTTGCACACCTATGGGGCCCAGAGCGCAGTGTTCCAACACCCAGCCGGCGACACTGCGGGTCACACTCCCATTGTCCCACCTTCTGCTTTGTTAGCTGGTCTCCAGTGAGCTACTTACTTCGGGAAAAGAGCTGTGAAATTGTATTTTTCTGTTGTTGGTTTTGTGTGTGTGTGAAGGAGGAGGGGTGTGTTTTAACTTCACTTCTTCACTCGCCCACATTGACTGAGCACCCATAGGCGCTGTGCCCAGGAGCTGGGCCATCAGTGAAACGGCCCCAGTCCCGGGCGGAGACAAGGATCCAACCAGCATCACAGCGTGGTCCCAGCCGAGGGCCTGTGGCCCAGGAGGGGCCGTGGCACTGCTAAAGGCACAGATGGAGTGAGAAACGCCCAGATGGGGGAGTCCCTGGCACTCTAGGGGTGCCTGTGTGTGTGCGCACCAGCCTGTGTGTATGTGTGTGTGTGTGTGTGTGTGCGTGCGCGCGCGTGTGGCCTGAGGCAGGGTGAGGGTGACTCATGGGAGCTTTCCTTTGGAAACAATGAATGAAATTTAACCTGGAGAATGTGTAGGACTTTCCCAGACAGCAGGGATGGTAAAAGGATCAAGTTCCAGGCAGAGAAAAACAGTAGCAAAGGCCTGGGAATGAGGGAGCATGAACAAATGAGGAAAAGATAAGAACAGAAGCCGTGTCCTGCGTGTGTGTGTACGTGTGTGTGTGTGTCTATGTGTGTGCCCATGTGTGTGTGTCTATGAATGTGTGTGTCTCCTGCATGTGTATATGTATATATGTATGTCTATGTGTGTGTATAAATGTGTGTGTATGTATGTGTGTGTGTCCGTGTATATATATGTATATATGTGCATGTATGTGTGCATATGTATGTATACATGTGTATGTGTCTATGTATGTGTGTGTCTCCTGCACATGTGTATGTCTATGCATGTGTGTGTCCGTGTGTGTGTATGTATGTGTGTATATATGTGTGTATCTGTGTCTGTGTCTGTGTGTGTCTCCTGCGTGCGTGTGTATGTGTGTCTATGTATGTGTGTGTCCATGTGTGTGTATGTGTATATGCATGTATATTTGTGCATGTATGTGCATATATGTATGTATATATGTGTGTGTGTCTGTGTCTATGTATGGGTGTGTGTCCTGCGCGTGTGTATGTCTATGTATGTGTGTGTCCATGTGTGTGTATATGTATATATGTATGTCTATGTGTGTGTATAAATGTGTGTGTCTATGTATGTGTGTGTCCATGTGTGTGTGTGTACATGTATGTATATATGTGCATGTATGTGTGTATATGTATGTATGTGTGTGTCTCCTGCACATGTGTATGTCTATGCATGTGTGTCCATGTGTGTGTATGTATGTGTGTATATATGTGTGTATCTGTGTCTATGTATGTGTGTGTCTCCTGCGTGCGTGTGTATGTGTGTCTATGTATGTGTGTGTCCATGTGTGTGTATATGTATATATGTGTGTCTATGTGTGTGTATAAATGTGTGTGTGTGTCTATGTATGTGTGTGTGTCCATGTGTGTGTATGTGTGTGTGTATAAATGTGTGTGTGTGTGATGGGATGTGGGAAGCTGTGTGAGACGAGCACACAGTAGGTATTCAGTTAATGTTTACTGACCACAGTGATGGATGAAAAAGCTCCTTCACCTCCTTAAATGTCCTAGTCAAGGTCTCTCTCTTCTCCGAGGGACCCTTCACTGTCCACGGAGGTGCGACCGTGGTATCGCCCCTGAGTTCACAATGTCCTTTCCTCCTGGGTGGGCCCTGGTCTCCAGCTAACAGGTCGCCGAGCTGGCCCTCCTCTGCCGGCTGGTCTGGGGGCTGCCCAGGCAGCAGCCCGACTGGAGACCCCACCCCGGAGCCCGAGCAGGGTCTGGACCCTCCCCGCTTCTCCTGTCCGGCCCTCTGCAGCTGCTGGGGCTGAGGGAGGCTCGGTGTCCCAGCAACCACCAGGGGCATGTGTGGGAACCCTGCTCAAGTACGCGCTGTCCTGGCAGCTCCACACGTGTTGCATGTCCGGCCAACATACACAAACCCGGGCTTCACGTTCGGAAAACAAGATGGTGTGTGAGAGGGCAGAAAAAGCGGACACTTGCATGGAGATGATGTCAGCGCTCCAAGCCTTAACCCTCCCTTTCCAGGGGGAGTTGAAGAGTTTAAACCAAATGGTTCAGGAGGGCTCCGTGCCATCAGAGAGCAGTACCCACCCCCCCTTCTGCAGGTCCCCTCAGCAGCCCCCTATGAACCCAGAGTTCCTTTCACATGCCAGCTGGGACACCCTGGCAGGAGGGAAACAGAGGTGCTGTCAAACAGGCGGAGGAGCTGAGCTGGGGGTCCCACCCTGGGGTCCACGGGACAGACCCCCAGCCTGAGCGCCGCTGCCCTGCCCACCCTGTCTCCTTTCCGCTTGCTCCGGTGCCCCTGGATGAGGCTCCTCTGAGAATGAGCAAATCACCCCCAGACAAACAGCCTCTGTTTGCTCCCTGCCCAGCGCTGCATCGGCACTTTGCCTGCCAAACATTCCTTCGGGTTTGGCAGCCTGCGCTCTGGCCCGTCCCCCTGGGTCTGCTTCCAAACCCAGAGGCGGGGGGTGGGGGTTAGCGCCGGGGCCTGAGGGTGAGGTGGGCTCCAGGCAGGGCCGAGGGGACACACGGTTCTCTCCCAGCACCCCTGAAAGGGAAGGCACTGGGCAGAGCAGACCGGCTTTCCCTCCCAGGACTAGCTTGCTGGAGACATGCACGCCCAGGCCCTTCCTCTAGGCTGCAGCCCGCAGACGCCAGGCAGGTCACTGCTGGTACTCAGGGCCCCCCGACTCTCGAGAGGGAGGGGCTGCTTCTTAACTCCTTGAAGCACTGAGGTCCTGGGGGGTGGGCGGGGGGAGCTGCTGGGGAGATTCCTGCCAGCCCGTCCTGGGGAGGGCAGCAAGACCCAAGCATTCTCAGAAGGATGTCAGCTGTTGGGGGGCCCTTCCCAGCTCTCTCTTCCCTTCAAACAGCTTCCTGGAGACTAACCATGCAGCCTTGGAGGTTCACCTTCTCAGTCATGTACTCATCCTACAAAATTCCCCCTGTGCTAAATGAACCGTGTCTTTTATTTTCTGTATTCTGATGCTTTGACTTCTGGGGTCTTGCTGACCCTGGAGGGACTGTGACCCTCCCCAGGCTGGCCAGTTCCTAGAGACAGCAGACAGGTGGAGGTGGGCTGTGGCCTCAGCCTGAAAGTGGAGAGGGGACACAGTCTCTTTTGCTCAGATATCAAGCTCTTCACTGGGACACAGAGCCATGTGCTCGTCTAGCCTATGGAGCTGTTACCACGATGGGCACTGGAGGTGACAGACTGGCATCCCACACCTCTGGCACGATGGAACGTCAAGCCCACCAGCATCTCACATAGTCTAGCTATGAAGAGTCAGATGTGTGGGACTGAGCTTGGCCCTACCACCTGCCGCCTTCATGTCTGGGGGCAAGTCATTACTCCCTTCTGGCCCTATTTTCTAAGCTACACAAGGAGAAGTTTGGACCAGATGATCTCCGAGACCTTTCCAGATCTAGCTTCCGGCAAGTCTGTCATTTTGTGTATTTCTGCTTCCCAGGGAAGCCCCAAGCATGCTGGGAATGCGTCAGGAAAAAGACGGTCGATGCAACACCACCTTTTCCATCTCCATCTCAGCCTCGTCAATCTCCAGAAGGTCAAAGCAGTAATAATAGTAACTCATGTGAAAAATGATGGCCATAATAGCATCTCCTGGACTATAATTATGAATACAATAATGTTTCAGAGCATATTGACTGAAAAGAGAAAGATGGAGCCAGTAGAACAAACTAAAAAATTTATAACAACATAGCAGACATTCTACTCTGACGATAGAGAACTTTTTTTAACATCACAAAAATCCACAGTGGGAAAAAAAAAATTAAATTACATGGCTCTGCCCAGGAGAGTGAAGTGAAATGTTCAGCTTGATCATCTTAGCAACCAGGATGGAATTATCTGCACACAGTGACTAGCGTTTATCAAGTGCCAGCCTCATTGCATGTTACATATCCACAAGGAGAGTCTCATCAGCATTTCTAGCCGGGGAAGCGAGGATCAGAGAGGTTAAACGACTTTATCATGGGTGTACAGCTAATAGATGGCAGCATCCTATTTCTAATTTGAAAACATCTGAATCTGCAGCCAGAATTTCTTCACCCTCTCACACTCCTCTTATCAGACCTTGAAGGGAACATGGCAGAAAACAGGAGCCCTTTGGCGCCATATCCGAGGCTCAGAAGCCATACCGGGATAAGGAGTCACTCGCCCTTGTAGCCCACAGAGCTGTGACCTTCTGATGAGCAACGGTTATACTGTAATTATAAAAACCACTGCAAGGCCCTGGTGTCTGGGGCCATGATCGCGGACTCTGCTCTGGCAGTCGAAGGCCCCAGTGCTAACACAGACCCCGTCACCTTGCCAAACACACCCACAGCCGCGTTTCCTGAGGGCCGGGTGGACGCGCTGGTACTCACGTTGACAGATTCTTTGCCGTTAAACTTGACGCGGATCCTCGGCTCCTGAATGACATCCAGGTTGAAGCCCGTGATGGTCAGGGGTGTGTGGCCACTGGGAAGAAGCAGAGGCTGGGTGAGGGAGACAACCCTCTGCACTGCCCCCACGCTCCCCGAGGACGCGGGGGGAGCCGCCCCGGGGTGGGAGGGGCTCGGGCGCGGCGGCTGGGCGCCTCCTCCGCCTCACCTGGCGATGCTCCACTCGGGCTCGATGCGCTGCACCCGGGGGTCGTCTATGTACTCGAACTGAAGGTTGTTGTCCACTCGGGCCCGGTCGACGCTCACGGAGACGGGGACGGGCCCCAGCCCATTAGACGACGGGGGTGAGACGCACACAATCTCGTTCATGGACCGCCTGCAGGCAGACCGCAGGAGGGTTAGGAGCCAAGGCAAGTGGGGCGGCCTCTGGCCTGAGAAGGGGCTTTCCCCCAGTTGAAGGGTGGGTTCTTCTGTCCTGTTCTACCCCAGGCTAGGGAACGTCCCTTAGCAGTGTGTATCAGTGTCTTTTTCTACCTGAGCTCCAGCTCTGGTTGGGTTGGGGAGGCAACCAATTGGAGAAGGGGGTTAGAGAAGGTGGGGCAGGGGCACGGCTCCTTGGGCTTTGGGAGAACTCCTGTCTTTCTGGATTTTTCTAAAACATGACTATTTAGCCAGTGCTTGGAGTCTGGTCGGTCAGTGGACACATGGAGTATCTACCATGCAGATAAACTAACACAGAAAACACAAAGTCTTGGCCCCAGGCCGTGTACGGTCCAGGCAGGAGGTCTACTGAGCAAGTTGGGTTCCCATCTAGAGATCCCATTCAGAATTCTCTCTAGATTCTCTACATCCCCAGAGACTCATTGGAATACCTGCCAAATAGTAGGCTTCAATTTTTACGCATGAGAGATGCCCCAAGGAGGCATCTCTGTGTGGCGTGGGGACAGAGGCCATGCTTCTGGAGTCACCACGGTGGGGACCTAATGAACGCTCGATCCTGATGGCGACTGAGCGCTCCTGGGAGCCCTGCTCAGGAGCAGGTCTCATGGGCCTCACTTCCAAGTGTTCGTAGGACTGTTTAGCCCTTATGATGCGATACAGACTGACTACTGGCAGGCATTTCTCTCAGCAACTGGAACAGGGTTTGGGGCTAGGATGTGACGCCTACCATGGACATGGTGGGGCAGGCATATATGTGGAACTGCTCATACATGTGCATGTATGTGTGCACAGCCCACACACGCACGGTCTCTGAGAGCTCGTCCAAGCCCCTCTCACCCGTAGAACTCGCAGGTCTGGTTGCCCAGATAAACAGCCACGCTGCTTCCAGACCCGAGATAGTGGCCTGTGATGGTCACCATGGTGCCTCCAGACTCGGGCCCTCGGATGGGGTTGAGTGACAGCACGGAAGGGTTCTTTGGGAGGAAGCAGAGACATGATCACGGCTCAGGCTTTGCCCAAAGGGAGAAGCCCAGGCTAGACCTAAAAAGACAGAAGGGGGAACTCCAAACACTCTCTGCCTACCCTGGAGCTGAGACCCTTTCTAAGAAGAGGCTCCGGGCATATCCAGGGAAGGCAGAAAGGCCACGTTTGGCAAGTAATTAACTCCCTGGGGAGTGTTCTGCTCATAACACTGATGGGAAGGCAGAGATGACACTGACTAATCTATCAATTAGTTTACAAATTGAGAACAATTGAGAATGCTTCTCTATCTGGAGCAGTACTGATTTTTTTGGCACAAAATCGATAGGGCTGAATAAAGCATCCCTGTTTGGACTGGGCCACCAAGAGTCTCCGTTAATGGTCCAAGCTCACGTCCTTCGAGCCCTCCCTCAACCCGAGAGGGGCACGGCAGGGTGCCTGGTGCAGGCGGCTCGTCAGTAATGTTGGCTTCCTCGACCTTCACCAGGAGGATGGCCCATCGTTGGTTGGGATGTTCTACTAAGCTCATTAAATTGTAACAATCACCCTGAAGCCTAAAAGAAATGTCACTGGCCTAGAATGCATCAGAAAGAAATTGTTTCTGCCTAGTGGGCAGCAGAGAGGAGTGGAAAGTGCATTTAACTGAGCAACCACACAATATGAACTCCAGTCTCCATTAGCCACTCACTAGCGACGTGATGCAAGCAAGTTCTACTCACTCCTGGAGCAAGTTTTCTGCATCAGTCTGGGATGGCAATCAGTCTTGCTTGCTCCTCTGTCAAGAGAGGAGGAGGGCGACGTGATCTCTGAAGCTCCCCCTGCTCGTCACTCTATCACTCTCTCTCCATCTAGTCTTTCTGAGTTTGCTTCTCACACAAGACCCTCTCAGATGGGGGAGGTGGACTGCAGATTATAGGCCATGCATGTGTGTATGCATCCGTGTGTGCTAAATCGCTTCAGTCGTGTCTGACTCTTTACTACCCTATGAACTGTAGCCTACCAGGCTTCTTTGTCCATGGGATTCTCCAGGCAAGAATACTGGAGGCGGTTGCCATTTCCTTCTTCAGGGGATCTTCCCGACCCAGGCATTGAACCCACATCTCTTCTGCCTTCTGCATTGGCAGGCCAGTTCTTTACCACTAGCACCACCTGGGAAGCCTGTGATACCCTCCAAGCCAAGAGAAGACTGGTATAAGGAAAAGGTAGAGTTGCTGAGATAACAAGGCAGAGACCGGAAAACCTAAAATAAGCAGTAAAATGTTTTAGACAGAAGAGAATTTTGTGATCTAGTAACTTTTCAATACTCTGAGCAAGGCTGGTTTGACCCCCTCTGCAGGGTGCTAACGCTTTTTAACAAAGAACTTGATAGAACAATGCTGGTTAGGTGTCGGAAAAGGGACTTCTGGGCCCCAGAAGAGGGTTGTTCAGAAGGAGTGGAGAAAGTCTTTGTGATTCCACCTGTTGCCTGGGTGTGAAGAAGTGTTTTCAGGGCTGTGTATGTGCGTATGTGCATGCAACACACCAATACACAGAGCAGCTCACTCTTATATTCCTCTCCGTGGTCGCACACACAGACACGTGTCCCTGCAGGATTTCAAATGGCTCCTCTAAACTCCCTCTTACAATATCCCTGGCAGAAAAAAAAGCATGTGGATAAATATAGACCCTTTTAATTAGGTCCCTCAGGCTATCTGTCCTCATTAGGCTGGAATTAGACAAAGATATCACATTGGCAGGACAAAGGGCAGCACCTCCCCACCCTGAGTTGAGGATCCACTTTCTAAGAAAGCTCTGATGTTGCTTATTCAGAACCCTGACCTGTGGCTCCCTGGGACTCCCAAGTGTCTGAAGAAGCATTGTTGGTCGCAAACTCGATTCACCCGGGAAAGATAGGCTTTACTTTTTCCGGTTTCCTATTCAGTCTGCAAGAAGCCTGGAGGCACTGGCTTGGGAAGGGGAGGGTGGGACTTTCCTGGGAGAAGTGGGGAGCAGAAATGTGCCCTTTCTGGGAACCTGCACCCCAGCAACTGCCCAGGTGGTGCTAGTGGTAAAGAACCCACCTACCTGCCAATGCAGGAAACAGAAGAGACGTGGGTTCCATCCCTGGGTTAGGAAGATCCCCTGGAGCAGGGCCTGGCAACCCACTCAAGTATTCTTGCCTGGAGAATCCCACGGGCAGAGGAGCCTGGCAGGCTACAGCCCAGAGGGTCGCAAAAAGTCGGACACGACTGAAGTGACTCAGCAGCAGCACAGCCAAGCACAAGACCCAGTACTCACCACAAAGGTGTACTGTTGATGGGACTTGGTCATGAACTCCGGCTGACACTCGCCAATGCACAGGCGCACAGGCCCAGAGGTGGTTCCCACGAGGGCGTGGCCCATCTCACAGACGATCCTGACAAAGAGAGCAAACCTTCCCATCAGAGACTTGGGGACAGCTGGCATTCCTGCCCCTGTTTGCTCACCCCACCACAGTCACGGTGAGTAACTCAACACAGTCTTACACCAGGGCTGGACCAAGACAGCTTGCTCAATCATGTGGCTGTGTGACCTTGGGCCAAGGACTTTCCCTCTCTGGGCTTTAATCTTTCATGGACCCAATGAGAAGGTGGATGAGCGCATCTCTAAAGACCTGTGTCCCTTCAAAACTCTATGCTGCCTGTTTCTATGAACAAGCCTGCAGTCCCCAGTGCCTCGTGCAGGGCTCAGCACTGAGTCCTGTCCCAATATCCGTGGGATAAACCTAACACCCTGGAGAGAGACCGAGGGGCAGGGCAGAGGCAGCAGCAGGCCAACACTTGAACACTCCCGAGAAGGACTGAGGACTGACTGGGCAAGCTGACTCATGTGTGGTTCGTTTCCCTCCCTGTGGTTTGCAGTGAGGGGACAGATAATCTGGCCAGACAGTGAGTTCCCCAAACCGGAGCTCCCGGCTGAGTGAGAGCAGCGGCGTCCAGCGGCAGCGGGTGACGGGGTGGCAGGTGGATGAGTTCATTAGGACAGCAGTCTACACTGGACTCCCACTTAATCAAGGGCAGAGCGCAGGAAGCTGGTGGGCGAGGCAGCCAACCAACCCTGGGGTTGGAAATCATGTCTCACGTCAACAGGAGAGCTGGAGGGAAGAGGGGGCGGGGCACTCCCTCTGCTGCTGTGCAAAATCGATGCCCCCTTGTGGGGTGGGGGCTTCCCTGGTGCCTGAGATAAGTCACAACAAGCACATTTACAGACCGGTTGCCTTGGCCACATCCGCCTCTAGGAGTGGGCAGCAGCTGGAGCATATGGGAGGAAGGGAAGAAATCAGATTTTTGGGGGAACTTCTTGCCTGGAATCCTAAGGCATAGGGTGGGTGGGAAAGGGCCCCACCAGGCTCAGTAAAGAGAAACCCTCCTCCCAATGCCATTTAAGAGTTCAGAGCAGTCTGGTGCCCTTGGTAGGCTGGCTTAGTGGGGAGGCAGAAAAACAGACCCCTCTCCAGTAATCCTCAGCATTATCCAGGCACGGTGGGGAAGATCCATGTTTAACCGAGCGATGCTTATCTCAACAGCTTCTCTAGGAAGGAAGGTAACTAAACAGAGATTTCATTTCGATGTAATAAAACTTGCATTAAACAAATACACGGCGTGCTCGCGCACACGGCATGCCACCGAGCTCCATCTCCTTCATAACAGTTAATCCCAAATAAGTACTTTCACTCCTGGTGAATATTTACTTAACATGCAATAACTGTCTTATTGCGTTTAGCATATTAAGTTCGACAAGACACTAGTGGGTGCATGTCGAAGGCTGTTCTCCCCTCCTTTTCACTAAGGATAAATAAATTAATTATGAACCCACAGTAAAGATGATAGCGATGATCAATTAGTATTTTACACATAATTGTCTCCTTAAACCTCATTAGAGGAGCATTTGAGAAGCTTCATTTGAGGTACTGTGTGGGGTTATTTCCACGCTGCTTCCTGCTTGGAGTCACAGCCCTCCTATCGGGCTTCCTGGACCCCAGCGCCTGCTCCTGTCTGGGGTCCCTGCCATCCAATCCTGCTGATCTGCACTCTCCAGCAGCATCAGCGGATTATCTCTGTTCTCTGCTGGAAGTGGGGGGAGGGGAGGGCCAAGAGGAGTAGGGAGCAGATGAGTCTCTTTCCTTTCTCATCAACGCTTTCTTGTCCCTCACTCACCCAACCTTGGTCACTGTGCTGGAACCACCCTCGAGAAGAAAAAGCAGGAGGAAATCAGGGTGGGCTCGAAGTCTGGGAAAGAGGAAACGTGAGAACACGTGAAGGTCATGGGCATCTTTATTCCTCCCGGGACCTAAGAGAGGAGAAGGCCCAGGATGGCCTATTCTGCTGTCCCTGTAGGGGGTGAACCACAGGGCTGGGGCCTCTTGGCACACTCTGTTTTCCAGAACATATTCTTGCTCAGGGTTCATGGCCCAAAAGGTGAGCTTTGCGTGTCAAGCACCTGTGAGAAGGCGGACGGAGGGGAGAGGGCACTGCCCCAGGGCCCAAGGCTGAGTGCCTGCAGCTGGCTCTGAGTGTCCCTCCTGGAAAAGAGTGATGGGGGGCCCAGGGACTGGTCTGCAGGGAGGGCCTGCAGCCGAGTCCTCTCCCCGCTGGTGGAGTGGGCTTCTGCTTCATCCATCCCTCTCTTGAGTGGACAGGGGTGGCAGTGGGCTGCAGAAGGGTCTGTCTGGTAAGTCTAAGAACTGGGTGAGAATGCTAAGGACGCAGACCACGTTGTAGGGAACTCTGGCGACCTGTCTCTCTTCTTCCTTTTCATTCCTGGGACCCAGTGCTTGCAGTGAAGGATGGAGAGGCCCCCTTGACTGAGTGGATCTGTTACTCTTACTGGCGTTTGATCCCTGAGCGCGAGGGCAGCTGTAGGGAGTGCAGAAGGTTATACTGAGGATGAGGGTCAAGCCAAAGTGGAGTCTCTCAATAATAACAAGAGCTCCAGCTTACTGAGCTGCATGTGGCAGGCACTGTACCAGACAGGATCTCATGTCATCCTCAGACATCCTAAGGGTGGGTCTTACTGTCTCTATTTTTACAGACAAGGAAACCAAGGCTTGGAGGTGCTAAGTGACTCATCTATGGCCAGAGAGCTGGCAAGTGGCAGAGCTGTGATTCAAATCCAGGTTCAGCCTGGCTCCAAAACTCATGCCTTTGATGCTCCTCCACTCTGCTGCCCTAAAATCAGCAGAATGCTCTCTGTGTGTCCCTCCCTGGCAGGAGAGACCCACAGGCAGCGGTGTGGGTACCACTCCCTCCTTCAGGCCTTACAGGTCAGCAAGTTCCTGTGGTTAGACTTCTGGGGGCCTCCTACCTCCCTGTCTCCCTGCCTCCTCCCAGCATCCCTGATAGCTTCAGTCTCCCTGTGTATTACCAGGAGACAGGAGCTGGGGATGTTTAAAGTTTCTCCTTGTAAAATGAGGAATTAGACTAAATAACCCTTTAACAGTTAGCTTCCACATTTGAAGGCTTGACTCCTCCTGGTAGATAGTGGGCTTCTGGATTCACATTAGTGCCACTGATAATGCTTTCTAATGATGGGAGTTGTAGATCCTATGAGGCATAGAGGTTATCGTTTCTGATATCCTAGGGACCGTAAAAGTGATTGCAGAGATCTGTTTCGACAGACCCACTTTCCAGATGAGACATTTGAGGATCATGGAGCAAAGGGACTTGCCCAAAGTCACAGAGCTCATCAATAGCTGAGCTCCTGGCAGCCAGCCCAGTGCCCTCACCCCACCCTGCACCACCTCCTGCAGACTGGCATGGGTGGTGCTTTTCTCCCCATGAGCATGCATCCTTGGGGTGGGGAGCACATGCAATCTAACATCTATCAAGGCATGGCTGAGCTCATAGATACAGCGGATGAGAGAGACCGGGGGCGGGTCTCTCATCCTAAGCGGAGTCTGTCTCATACAGAGCCCCTGTCTCAGGAAGGGCTGAGCTGCAGCCTCAACCTGCCGCTCATCACCCAGGAAACGTCCTGTGATGGAGTTATCCGGCCCTCCCCAGACCTGTGGGGTGCTGATTGCAGGACTAAGCGGGACCCCTTAACCAACATTAACCTAATTGCTGAGTGATCGATGGCGTGGCACAAGCATATGGTGAGACATTACCGTGCCCACTAATCCTGCCTGTGCCCGGGACTCTGCACTGGGTCCATTTAGCCAAATTCATCTCTCGCAGACATCTGTAATGATTGTGCCTGCTGCTCACTGCCTGGGATGGAGGCTTTAATGATGTTAACAAACTCTGAAACCTCGAGAGCAGTAATGAGCCTGGCACGGCTGGAAGCCAGGGCTGCGTGCCGCCGAGGTGTGGAATGCGCCTGCCGCCTCCTGCCTCCCCCGTGCCCAAGGAGACAATGGGGGTGGTTTTCTAGGGTGCCTACTGGCCTTGCCAGGGACCCCTGGCAACCATTCACCTTCCCAGGCTCCTTTCGTATCCTCACTTTCAGTTTTTTTGAGGGAACTTTCTTCCCTGGGGACCTGGGTGGGTGTGATGCAGTTGATTTCAAAGATGGAACAAGCTTTCCTGATGTTCCCAAGGCATGTTACGGGCTCCTCGTTTTCATCTTACTGAATTCTCCCCCAAAACCCACGCAGTAAGAATCGTGGTTTCCTTGAGGCCAGTGAAGAGTGGAGAGACGGAGCAGTTTACTAAGGTCTTAGGGCTGCCCAGAGTAGATCAGGCAGGACTTAGACTTTTTTGAATCCCAGATCCCCGGCTATTTCCATGTTCAGCTGCCCAAGACTCAGCACCTCTCAGTTCAAAGCCTTACCCTTTCATCTCCCGCAAACCCTTTCCTTTGCAGTCCTGTGGCATGTCACCAAGTTGGAGACTTGGCCTGTGTCCCGAGGCCTAGGGCACGTCTGTGAGGCCAAGGCGGATTTGGGCTCAGTGTGACTGAGTGTCTAGCTGGGTCTGGCTGGGCGCTGGGCTCTATAGAGACCGCCTGACCACAGTCCGCAGGCTCCTGGTTCCTGCCCGCCAGCTTTCCCCTCCCCTCCTGGCTCAGAATCGCTACTTAAATATTTCCCCATTCGCCTCTTCATCTCTTTCTTGTAGACCTGGCCATTCTCTCCTCCAGGATTCATTCCTTGAAGGGCCAGTGCTGATAATGAAGGGTTCAGTCTGCAGGATCTGAAGGTCCGAAGGATCAGGTAGGCGGCTTCTGCTTCCCCCGCCGGGAGTCCCCAGAGTCGGGGAACTCAGCCCCCAACTCTGACCCTGTCCTGGCCATCCTGGAATCACGGCCTCTGACCCAGAAAACCACATGCTGACAGATCATGGGATTTTCAGGCCACTCTTATCTGGGAGTCTCTCCTGGCTGTTAGGGAACAGCAAGAGGCCTGAACCAAAACTTAGGAGACCTGAGTTCCAACTCTCTACAGCCACTTTTATGCCCTGAGTGAATGGGGGTGAGGGGGTGGGGGGATGTCACTTCACTTCCAGGTCTTTTGCTCTTAAAATAGTGATAATAATGTCTACCTCTCAGAGTCCTTACCAATTAGAAGCAAGAGAACGGATGGGAAAGCCTAAGTGCCGATGGAAGACACACTCTTTTTTTTACGGTTGCCAGTGCCTCTTTTCTGGTAGTTACTCAGGGCTGGCTTGAGGGAGGCTGCAAGGGGTGGCGTTTTAGGGGAGAACGCGGCTTCCAGCCCTGCTCACGGCCAGGTTCCCAGTGCCCCCTGCAGAGCTGCGTGCCCGCTGGACCCAGGGTGATGTGGCCCAACTCCGCCTGAGAAATCATGCAGGAGACCCTGGCGGCCCCCTCCCTTTCTCCCTAGTGGGGGAACATCACTCCTGCTGCCCTCCAACCCCCAGCAGCCCCCCAGCCTTCTGCCCACCTCCTGTCTACTGACTCCACAGCGGCCGCCACTGCCAAATGAGCACCCCAAATTGGAACATATGTCACTCCGGGAGCCCCGTTCGCCCGTCCGCTGCTACATGCCTATTTTCTAATTTCCAGCTGACATTTCCCTTAGTGAAATAAATGAATTTGCTCCGGCGGAGGCCCTGTTCGGATTAAGCTGCTGTCAGAGCCCCACGAGCCAAACAAATTGTTGCCCGCAGCCCACCGAGTGGGATGCCTTCCAACAGGGGGCCGGAGGAGAAGGGGGAGGCCAAGGAGGAGAACAGACGAGCTGGGAAGGCAGCTCAGTCAGCCAGTGGGCAGGCGGAGACCAACTGCGGGGCGGCCTGGCACCGGGAGCCCTGATGCCAGAGGAGCCAAGGAATTGGAAATCACATAGAACAGGACACTCGAAGAGTGGAAGTGGGCTAGGAGAGGGTCCTGGGAGGGCTTCAGGGAGTGGGGTCCCTGGGAAGAGGGAGACAGGGGGACGGATCCTGGAGTAGTCCCAGAGGAGAGAGAGAGGGGCGAGTCCTCCCCAAGCTTTGGGGGGGTGGAGAGAGGGTGTGGGCCCCAGCAGACTGGACTCACTGCTCAGCGACGATGTAATCCCCTGGCAGGGGCGTGCAGGGCACCCCAGCCACTTGCACGTGGTGGGCGATCTCCGAGAAGTCCAGGCCCAGGTTCACGCCGTGGATGGTCACTCGAGTGCCCCCTTCAGGAGGTCCGGACACCGTCAGGATCTGCGGGAGGGAAGCGGGAGGAGTAATTGGTCGGTCACGGCAGGAGGGGCAGGGGCACCCGTTTCCCTCCCTGCAGGGAGGCTTTGGAACACCTGGAGTCTGGGGTGGAACTGCGTTTCCGCCACTTTTAAACTTGTCTAGGATCCCAATGTCATCATCCTGACAATGAAATTGTACCTACTTCATTGGGTCTTTAGGACCTCCATCCGACGACGCCTTCATTCATTCGTCCACTTACGAGAAAGAGATTAGGAGAAAGTACTAGGCTCAAGGCAGTGCTTGAATTCACGAGTTGCCTGACTGAAAGCAAGTCTCAGAATCTCCCTGAACCTCAGGTCTCTTTAGTTGGGAAGGAGGATAATCCTCTCTAACCAACGTCACCCTGGAAGCTCCCACATGGAGGGTGTCCGGGACCATTCTGTCAACTCCCAAGGGCTCTGTAATTGTGACGACAGAGGATGAGATGGTTGGATGGCATCACCGACGCCATGGACGTGAGTTTGAGCAGGCTCCGGGAGTTGGTGATGGACAGGGAGCCCTGGCGTGCAGCAGTCCATGGGGTCACAGAGTCGGACACGACTGAGCGACTGAACTGAACTGAACTGAACTGCGACATGTCATGCCGGCCGCCCCTGTGTGCTAGCCTCAGTTGAGTTTACAACGATGAACAGGGAATTTGCCCTCAAGGAACTTAGTGGTCAAGGAGGAGGAGATAAGAAGGCCATAAGTAAGGCTGATGCAGGGTACACAGTGATAAGGTAGATTTGAAGGAAAAGCCCTGGGAGCTCTGAGGAGTCCCTGATTAAGGGCCACTGCAGGGGATGACTACAGACGGAAAGTATATTTGACATTACCCAACACACACACAAAAGAAAAATCCTGTACTCGATCGTGCTCGTATCAAAGAGAAAGAGCTTCCTGATTTTCCAAAGTTTGCTGGCTTCCTTTCCAGTTAAGTGAAGTGAAGTTGCTCAGTCGTGTCCAACTCTTTGCGACCCCATGGACTGTAGCCTGCCAGGCTCCTCTGTCCATGGGATTTTCCAGGCAGGCATACTGGAGTGGGTTGCCATTTCCTTCTCCAGGGGATCTTCCCAACCCAGGGATCGAACCCAAGTCTCCTGCATTGTAGGCAGATGCTTTTACCGTCTGAGCCACCAGGGAAGTTTCCCAGGAGCCAGGATCGTTTATTTACTCATTTCTTAATTCAGTCAACAAATGCTGACTGCTTGATTTTATTTTGATGCAACAGGAAAAGGAACTTGGAGAATCAGGCTCTCCTAATGTGTAAATTTCTATCTGAGAATGAATCAGGCTCCAGGAAAAACACAGCTCTTTGGGATCCAACAGATTCCAGGGAATAATTCCTACTTTGAGGTCCATAGTTATCCAAAGTAGGAGGAAATCAGACATGAACCCAACCTCAGGCAGAAGCACAGAATTTTGGAACTGGAAGGAGAGCCAGGGTGTCTTATTCTAAGATCATACAACTTGTATACGTGGACCAAATAGAAAAAAAATGTTCAGGGCTCTTTTCACTGCACATTAGACAGATAAGACAGTAAGGGAGGGAGAGAGGCAAGGAGGGTGGGGCAAAGCCAAGAGTCCACCAGAAACCTCCAGATGGGGTCTCTGGGCAGCGATGAGTGGTGAGCACAGGTGAAAATGCTATTGAACGCTCTGGAGACTCTTCCTCTGCCTGTCTTTCTCAAGGGGGCACTGCTCTCTGCCAGCAACGTGAGCACCATGCATGAGGCCTCCAGCTTGGCCGTGAGCGCCTAGGTGAGAGCAGACAGGAGGAGATGATGGTTGTGGCGGGGACACAACTGAGCAACTGAACTGATGAATACAAAAAAATCAGATTCATGAGATAAATTCCTGAGGGAGGGAAAGGGGTGCCCAGAGGCATCTCTGGGCAGTGGGTATGGGGTTGGAGGTGGGGGGGAGTCAGGGAGATTTGGAAAGAAAGGAGCTGGCAGGAGGAACATGTAGCCCCACGGCTTTCCTGTCTCTGGGGATTCTAAAAATAACCAACATGAGATCTTGGTTTTTCCGCCCTCCCCGGCGCCACTTCCTCAGGTCCCTGGGCCTCCTGGGCTCTGGGAGATGGACACTTGTAAGGAGGAAAAGGAAAAGGTGGCCTCCATGGCCCTGCAGGAAGAGTGTCAGGAGGAAGGAGGTACCACTGAGCAAATCTGAGCCGGCGCCCTCCCGATAGCCTGGAACGAGCATCACTGGTCCGCCCTCCCCTCCTTTAGCCACCTGGATGCCAGGAACCTACTGAAAACCCTGACAGAACCGTGATGATTGGCTTGCTCTCTTTCCTCCACTTTTATTTTTAAAAATACATTCTCTTGCTCACGGTGGTTAATTACAACCTTTCAGAAACACTGTGAAATGAAATCTTTCTGGAAAGCCTAAAAATATTTCGGTCTTGCAGGTAGCACGTGGGGATGGTATTGTGGCTATTCTGTGGTGTTGGCAGGTCCACAGGGCAGTGTCCTCCTGCTGGGAATTCACCACAGTGATCTTCAAGGGTCTGAGGCAGAGGCCTGGTCACTTGGGGACTGTCACAAATGGACATTTGTGAGCACAGAGCTGCTCAGAAGCATAAGCCAGCTTATGCTGTTTAGAGAGGGTGGACTTAACAACATTATTAGCAAGCATAATCATCTTGCATGAAGACACATCAAAGAGATGGATAGTTAGGGGTGTGCAGACCCAAGTCTGAGCCCTTCTAACCCAGGTAAGAGCTGCTGGAATCCAGACTGGGATCATCCTCACAGGTTAGGGGCAAGTGGCTGGGGAGTGTTGGGTCGCTGTGGGTCTTCCCCACACAGCACACACTATATCCTGTGCCTCCAGCACCTGGGGAGGTGGTGAAGGAGTTTGAGGGTCAGAACACTCAGCAGCCACTGTGCCCTGGGGCTTACACGGGGTGTAGCTTCCCTTTTCTTGCTTCAGACAAAACTGATGAACAAAAATCTGGATTTCCAAAACACAGATGAGGTGGTGAGAACTTGATTTGCAAGAGGATTCCCAAGGCCGCCATTATGGATGCTTTCCAAATCTATATTGTTGGCTCAGACCTCTCTCCGGAGCTCCATATCCATATATCCAATCACTACTGGACACCTCGACTTCCACATGCATGTCCCTCAGGCACCTCAGATTTCACCACGTCTAAAAATGAACTCTTAATTTTCCCTCCTTCCACCCCCAGCCTGATTGTCCTCCCAGATCCTCTTTCAAGGTTAATGGGATCACCGTGCACCTAGCTAGGATCTTGCAAGCATCTCTGTTCCCCTTCCCTCTCCTACCGTGTGTGATAAACACAGGGACCGTCAGTGCTGGCGCCCAGGTGTGTTTTGAATCCGTGTCCTGCTCCGGTGTCAGAGGAGGTGATAAGCGGATCTGTGTCCTCAGTCACACTATCCTTGGTCTTCCTCCATGTGATCTGACTTCCTCACACGGCCAGGTGGTCGTCATGGACACATACCTGATCTGGGGACTGGTAGCTTGCTCTGAAAACCTTCAACGGCTCTGGCCACTGTCCAGGCAAAGTCTCTGACTCCCGGGCTGGCCCGTCACTTTCTGATCTTAGTAACTTCAGCCACGTCAGCCCTCTCACTCTCTGTCCCCCAAGTGCTCCCCAGAGCCCAGGGGTTCCTGTCCACACAACGCACTCTAAAGCTCTCTGTGCCTTTGCCCGTGTCATTTTCTCTCCCCCCTGGCTTGAAAATCAAAGCGAGACAGGGTGGAGGTCTGGGCTCAGTGGGACAGAGACAGGAGTCCCGTGAAACTCACCACCTGCCACCTGAGGGCTTCCAGGTGACTCTGAGAATGAGGGTCAGGGTCTGCCAAAGCCCTGTCTTCGTGGTGGTAACATCCCGGCCATCCTGCTCTCACTTCTCCCCAGGACCAAGCATGGAGGAGAGGCTCTGGAGGTGAGGCTTGGAGGAAAAGAATGGATTCTCCAGAGAGGGCGTGAACAGGAGTCTTCAGGACACTGCCCCAGGCCCACCAGTGCCCCACCCTGGAGACTGCCTCCAAGACTCTCTCTTCAGTACAGTAGGGTTTGATGGCAGGGCACCCAGCATGGCACTCAGGAAGCTTGGTCCCCTTGGGAGCCACGTCTGGCTTCTCCGTGTAGGACTACAGGGAGGCGAGTTGGTGGAGTCCCAGACTATTGCTTGTAGAGCTCCCAGGAAGGCCTTCCAGATCTGGGAGGAGGTGTGGGGCCACAGGGGAGAAAGTGCTAACCTCCTGGAGAGGTGAGGCAAAGAGAGTCCCCCCATGGTCAGAGGGAGACCAAGAGACAGCCAGGGGAGCAGCCAGATCCATGCATCTGGTCTTCTAGTTTCGGATGGGCCCCGGGCTGCCGGCTGCGCAGGGGTGCGGAAGGAGGGCCTGATGCTCCGGCGGTGTCAGCGGCGGGAAGAGAGTGAGCTCGGGAGGGGGACAGACTCTGAATTCCAGCTTGATACTTACAAGCTAGGTAACCTTCACTCTCTGTGTTTTCATCAGAAAACAGAAAACAGTGCTGGCCTCGCAGGGATGCTGTGAAGGTGAAGTAAGACAACACTTGGAAAGTCCCTCATATGATGATGGTTGCGAGAGCAGGTCACGATAGTTGGCAGTTAGTTTCCTTCCTAGAGTTCCCCTGCACCTGTGTCTTCCTAGACCACAAAAACATGGGATGGTGGTGGTGGAGAGAGCCTAGAGGTGGGAGGCATCTTTCTATTTACCTGGAAAGAGGGCACACGGTCCAGGGAATACATAACTTAGACGGTGCTCGGTGGGCTTATCCAGGGCGGAGAGAGATGCTTGCGGGCTGATTGGAGAAAGCCTGAGCTTGGTGGGGGAGTGGCCGTGCCGCCCAGGGCGGGGCCTTGGTGTCCGCGGGTTCACGGCTCCCCGCAGAAGCATGTTCAGAGCCAGACATCGCCCTTTCACCCAGAATAAATTTGGGAGGACACTGGCCCAGTCTAAAATGGCCTTCATTCTTCCCTTCTCGTCACTTCTTTGCCCCTGGCTATTGGCCATTCTGAGGTCGATGGGGCATTGCATTACGAACTCAATGGACTCTTTCAGGAAAGTAACTCTGAATGAGACACCCACGCAAACAAACGGTTTGACAGTTTGGGATGGATGTGTGTGTGTGCTTGTGGGTAGGGGGGGTGTGGAGAGAGGCGGGAGGGAGCTGAAATCCTGTGAAATCAGCTGGGAAGATCTTTATACATGGACTCATTTCAGCTCCATGTTTTGCAGCACACACCGTGGACCAGGGATCGCTGTCCACTCGCCTCTGTGGACCCCAAGGGAGAGCCAGAAGTATGGGAGGAGCGGGGAGAGACAGAGCAGCTGCTGAGCGGGGGTATGGGGGGCGACCGAGGGGCTCCCCCACGTTCTGGGCCGGCTCTAGCTGTGTGCTCCCCCTTGTCCCTTCCCCGAGCTCTGGTTCCACTCTCTTACGAACTATGCGTGCTCCCTGGGGGAGGTGGGGCGCCCGTGGCTACAGGGTCCGAAGCCCGTGTGCCTTTGAGCCACGGTTCCCTCTGCCCCTCATGCGTGATGCTAACACATGCTTTACCCATCACACGAGTCTCTGCTAATGACACCTCCTCAGAAAGTCTTTCTCTAACCATCTCGGCAGATTTAGGAGCCCCTTTGCCTACACCCTCACTGCCATGGGTGAACACCCCCGACGGCAAGGGTCACCCTGGACTCTGTCTTTTCTCAATAAGACAATAACTATCTCGGGACAGGGACTTCCTCCGTTTTCCTTAGTAACCTGACACATCTCACACTGCCTGAGACAGAGCAGCTGTCAAGACCTGTCCCCAGCTCTTTCTTCCTGGGAAACGCTGGGCTCAGGCAGATTCCAGGACAACCTGTGTTCTCGAATGACCGCTGCAAGGATGGAGGTAGGTACCCAGGTGTTGTTTGGAAGTGGGGCAGTCTTTTCACATCGGAAGCATCAAGTTCTTCCTGCAATCTCGCTGACTTTAGCTCAAGCCAGTTTCTGCTGTGATTTCTCCTTGAATGGAGGACCGAACAGCTGCCTCCTCATCAAACCTCTTTCAGATACTGAAGACAGCAATTAAGTCACCCCTGGTCTGTGCTTCTGCAATTCCATCAGCCTTACATTGGAAGCTCTTGTTTTCCAGGCCCTTTGATCATTTCAGATGTTTTTCTTTGGACCCTTGGATATCCATGCATCCTCTGAGAGTGTAAGAAAGAAACGCCAAGCAGGCTCGCGGCTTGAGCAAAGGCCTGCTGATTCACTGCAAGGGAGGCCTGTGCCAACATCGACTTGCCCTAGTGCGGGCTCACACGCCCCCAGCCAGGCGGGCCCTGGGCAAACCCCAGGGGGAGGTAAGCCCTTCTCTTTCCCACATGCTTATCTTACTCCCTGGAATTCCTTTCCCCGTTTCAGTCACCTGTCACTCTATGTGTCTCTTCCCTAAAGGACCTTTTATTCGTATGTGCTCTGTTGCTTACTCGTATCTGACTCTTTGCGACCCCATGGACTGTGGTCTGCCAGGGTCCTCTGTCCATGGGATTATCCAGGCAACAATATTCGAGTGGGTTGCCATGCCCTCCTCCAGGGGGTCTTCCTGACCCAGGGATAAAACCCAGGTCTCCTGGTTTGCAGGTGGATTCGTTACCATCTGAGCCACCAGGGAAACTCCAAAGAACCCTTTAAGTGTGTTAGTCACTCAGTCATGTCCAACTTTCTGTGCGACCCCATGGACTGTAGCCTGCCAGGCTCCTCTGTCCGTGGAATTCTCCAGGCAAGAATCCTGGAGTGGATAGCCATTCCTTTCTCCAGAGGACCTTCCCGACCCAGGGATAGAACCCTGGTCTCCTGCATTGCAGGCAGATTCTTTATCATCTGAGCCACCAGGCAAGAACTGAGGAAACTTTTATTTGCATCCTACTGAGACTTAAAGTTGTGTTATTACCTTGCCTTAAGAGTATTGGCTTTTTAACTGGTTGTAGAATTAAGTTTGTCTATTTGCAGGATTCAGAAAGAGAATATGGGAAACACATTAAGGCAGAGAGAGGGCTCAGTCCGGCAGCCCCTAAGCCCTGTCCCAGAAGCAATCACAGATCATGCCAGGATCCCGGTGTCTGGCCCCAGCCCGGGCCATGCCCCTCATCTGCCCTCTGTAGGCCCGGATGAGCAGGCCAGCAGGCTGTGGGATGAGGCTGGCATGAATGATGGGAGGGACAAACCAGGAGACTCCTGTCTCCCGCGCGTCCTCTAAAAGTCGCCAGGAGTCCCTGACTTGGGGACCCACTCCCCCACCTCCTCAGACCTCACCTGCCTGCAGCCCGACCTCGCCCGCCACACGCCTGGGCAGCCCGGCCAAGCCTGCGTTCCTGCCAGACTGTGTCATGTGTGTTTTCCACCGTGGGTGCCGTGACCTGGAAAACAGCCGCCGCGATGCTGCACTCGCCCTGATTCTTGCAGCCGCTAATTGAACAGTTCGGAGGGAACTATGCCACAAAGCCGCCCAAGGGCGAGAGCAGATGCAGCCGATTAATTACAGCTGGGGAGCTCCGCGGGGCTGCACCGGGAGCAGAGGGAGGTGCTGGAGGCCCGGGTTCTGGGCAGCCAAGGGAGCACTGGCTGGGCCACTCCTGGACTTGGGCAGAGCCCTGGAGGCTGGAGTTGGGGCAGATGTACAGGTAGATGGTTAAGGGGTCACAGGAGAACCCCTTCGAGGTGGGAGCCTCACGAACACTGGCTCCCATCCTAGAGACCCTGTCTTCTTTGTTTATATCTCCTGCCTGATAGACGTGATGGGAGATGAGACAGAAGTGGGCATCAGCTCCAGGTTACTAAAGATTCTGATAATGGTACCTACTTACCAATTTTTTCACTTATTAAGTACTTATCATGAGTCGAATTGTGCTGAGGGTCTTATATATTGGGTTTCTCCTGGTGGCTCAGATGGTAAACAATCCACCTGCAATGTGGGAGATCTGGCTTTGACTCCTGGGTTGGGAAGACCCCCTGGAGAAGGGAGTGGCTACCCACTCCAGTATTCTGGCCTGGAGAATCCCCATGGACAGAAGAGCCTGGCAGGCTACAGTCCATGGGGTCGCAAAGAGTCGGACATGACTGAGAGACTAACACTTTCACTTTCTTATATATTACATCTCACTTAGAGCTCACGACAAGTTATGAAGGAGGTGCTACCATTATTTTCATTTTATACACGCAGAATAGTGTTCTGGATAGGCGAAGGAACCGGCTCAAGGGGACAGAGTGAACGTCAGAGCCCAGCCAGGTCCACCTAACCGGTGCCTCCAGCCTCCCCACCACACTGCCCGAGTCTCCAGCGTCCTGCCGGGGCATAGCCCCAAGGCCGTCAGCTATGAGAATTCATGCCGCAGCCTCGTGAGCCCCTCTGTGCAGGCCCGCCATGGCTGAGGCCACACTTGCTGCCCTCCAAGGAGCTCTGGAGTTGGCTAGCCACCATTTCTCTGAACTTCTCAGCTTCCATCCTGCCCGCTCTCTGGCCCTGACCCTGTGAATGCCCACACTCCCCTCAGCCTTGCCCCGGTGCCATCTCTCCCTGTGCATTCGAGTCTCCCCAAATGATGCTCTGGGTGGGGACCACTGGCTTGCTTCCCATCTCTGTAGCAGGCTTGATGACGAGCGTGGTGCCCACTCCACTCCCTCCCCCAGCCCATGGACTGACAGTTCTATTTGTCTAAGTGAGCCCAGGAAAGAGATGAAGCATGCTACAGGGTCAAACATGGGAATTCTAGATTCAAGTAGCTAGGATGAAGTCCTAGTTCTACAGCTCACTAGCAGTGTGACATTAAGAAAGGTATCACCCTTCATAGTACCTTGGTTTCCTCATCTGTAAAGTGGGGCTCATGATAATTGCTTCCACCTCATAGAAGTTGTCATAAGGTCTAAATGAGATAATATACAGACGGTGATAAGTTAGCAGTGCTAGGTCCCAGGTGAGCATTTAGTGAGTGCTAGCTATCTTTTTTCTCATTACTATTTTGTGATTAAGAAATCTCAGCATAAGCCAGGCCAGTTGAGTTCCAAAAAAATTCAGTTCAGTTCAGTCGCTTAGTTGTGTCAGACTCTTTGCAACCCCATGGACTGCAGCACGCCAGGCCTCCCTGACCATCACCAACTCCCGGAGTTTGCTCAAACTCATGTCCATTAAGTTGGTGATGCCATCCAACCATCTCATCCTCTGTTGTCCCCTCTTTCTCCTGCCTTCAATCTTTCCTAGCATCAGGATCTTTTCCAATGAGTCAGTTCTTTGCATCAGGCAGCCAAAGTAGTGGAGTTTCAGCTTCAGCATCAGTCCTTCCAGTGAATATTCAGGCCTGTTTTCCTTTAGGATGGACTGGTTGCCTGTCCTTGCAGTCCAAGGGATTCTCAAGAGTCTTCTTTAACATCACAGTTCAAAAGCATCAATTCTTCAGCACTCAGCTTTTTTTATAGTCCAACTCTCATATGCATACATGACTACTGTTTTCTCCCAAGGAGGAAGCGTCTTTTAATTTCATGGCTGCAGTCACCATCTGCGGTGAAAATGGAGCCCCCCAAAATAAAGTCTCTCACTGTTTCCATTGTTTCCCCATCTACTTGCTATGAAGTGATGGGACCCGATGCCATGATCTTAGTTTTCTGAATGTTGAGTTTTAAGCCAACATTTTCACTCTCCTCTTTCACTTTCATCCAGAAGCTCTTTAGTTCCTCTTCACTTTCTGCCATAAGGGTGGTGTCATCTGCGTATCTGAGGTTATTGATATTTCTCCCGGCAATCTTAATTCTAGCTTGTGCTTCATCTAGCCCAGCATTTCACATGATGTACTCTGCATATATGGAGAAGGCAATGGCAACCCACTCCAGTACTCTTGCCTGGAAAATCCTATGGACGGAGGAGCCTGGTCGGCTGCAGTCCATAGGGTCACTAGGAGTCGGACACGGCTGAGCGACTTCACTTTCACTTTTCACTTTCATGCATTGGAGAAGGAAATGGCAACCCACTCCAGTGTTCTTGCCTGGAGAATCCCAGGGACGGGGGAGCCTGGTGGGCTGCTGTCTATGGGGTCGCAGAGTCGGACATGACTGAAGTGACTTAGCAGCAGCAGCAGCAGCAGCACTCTGCATATAAGTTAAATAAGCAGGGTGACAATACACAGCCTTGACCCAGAAGCAAAACAATGAACTCCACAGAACCTCAGAAATACTCAGAAATTACGGGTATCCTATACCTCAAAGCATTGGTTCAGTTCAGTTCAGTCACTTAGTTGCGTCTGACTCTTTGCGACACAATGGACCACAGCATGCCAGGCCACCCTCTCTATCACCAACTCCTGGAGCTTTCTCAAACTCAAGTTTATCATGTCGGTGATGCCATCCAACCATCTCATCCTCTGTCATCCCTGTCTCCTCTCGCCTTCAATCTTTCCCATCATCGGGGTCTTTTCAAATGAGTCAGTTCTTTGCATCAAGTGGCCAAAGTATTAGCTTCAGCATCAGTCCTTCCAATGAATATTCAGAACTGATTTCTTTTAGGGTGGACTGGTTGGATCTCCTTGCCATCCAAGGGACACTCAAGAGTCTCCTCCAACACCACAGTTCAAAACCATCAATTCTTGGGCGATCAGCTTTCTTTATGGTCCAACTCTCACATCCATACATGGTCCAACTCTCACATCCATAGCTTTGACTAGGTGGACCTTTGTCAGCAAAGTAATATTTCTGCTTTTTAATATAATGTCTAAGTTTTTCATAGCTTTTATTCCAAGGAGGAAGCGTCTTTTAATTTCATGACTGCAGTCCATCTGCAGTGATTTTGGAGCCCCTCAAAATAAAGTCTGTTACTCTTTCCATTGTTTCCCCACCTATTTGCCATGAAGTGATGGGACCGGATGCCATGATCTTCATTTTTTGAATGTTGAGTTTTAAGCCAGCTTTTTTCACTCTCCTCTTTCACTTTCATCAAGAGGCTCTTTAATTCCTCTTTGCCTTCCGCTATAAGATTGGTGTCATCTGCATATCTGAGGTTATTGATATTTCTCCCAAAGTGGCTTCATGTTTACAAGTGTCCCATGCAAGTGGATCCTCTGGGTATTGTTCTTGGTGGGGCTCAGGGAAAGGGGAGAGAGCCAAGTTGTAGCAGGGGAAAGTCAGGCGTGGAGACTGCCCAGCACGGCGTTGGCTGCCTCTCTGACGGACCTGTGGTGCTCTTGCCATGTCTGCAGCAGGCTGTCAGCACCCTAGACTGTGTTCTTAAGAGGAGATGGGAAAGGAGAATTCAGAGCCTCCCAGCACAGTCAAGGGTGTGGGTCCAGGGGAGTCACTCGGGTGGAGTACCCCCAGTGGATGGGTACACTTTGTATCGGAAGCTCCTGTGTCTGAGGTTGGGATCAGGAGGGCTCTGCCCCCTCATCAGGACAGGCCAGGGAGGACACTTGTGGGTAGTATGGAGACAGTTAATCTTCTCCTGACTAACCCACTTACTCCTTTCCTGTTGCTTAGAGTTTTCCTGACTTGAGAGGGCAGTGATGTCAACATTGTGCCCGCAAATTTTGACCCCAGCCTGGCTCCCCAAGGCACCTGGATACTGAATCCAAGATAGCAGACTGTCAAGTCCTTTTCCACCTTCGCGTGTCTGTGTGGGTGTGGACGTGGGCGTGTGTGTGCTCAAGCAAGCGTGAGCACACTCTTCACGGCAGAGCCCAGCCAAAGAGCTCTGCAGGCATCCATAGCATCGGCAACACCAGCTTTCTACCCAGCACGGATCCTTGCCGGCTCTGTCTTAGCTGATAGTACATTCAAAACCTAATTGTTATCTCAGCAGAGTAACTCCATTATTCATCCTGACACCATCCCCCATTAGCTGTTTGTTGCAGTGATGTTATATTAATGAGGCCTGCAAATAAATGAACGGGAGATCAGAGGGCTGACTTGTTTCTCAGGAAAGCTGGCTGACTTATTTATTTATTTGTTGGGAACTTTGCAGCGAGTCACTCTCACCCTGGGCAGGTGGCTCTTGTCTTTTCCTGCGGAAACTCGCTGTAGCCTTATAGATAAATACTTCCAAGTATCCAGCTTGCCACATAGTTTCACACAAGCATTTGCAACTGAGAGAACCCAGGAAAAAGATCTGCTTTAAAATGTTAGGGCAAACGGAGAGCAGGAGGAATCAAGAGCAATGGATCATCTCAAACTTCTAGCGCATCAAGAATTATTTATGCCTGGTTTTGGAGGGCAGTGTTGGCAGTTTTATACAACTGGTTTTCTTTCCCGGTTACATGTACCTAAGATAATGTGAAACAGAATGGATAGTCCCTAACGGTGGTTTAGCGAGGCGTGGGGAGTTACTGAAGTTGACAACTTTATACGGAAAAGCTACAAAGTGGTTAATGGAGAGACCACCGCAAAACCAGTTCTCCTAGGATCTGGCATCAGTGTGACCTTACTGGACAGTGTGGCAGGGGACTTCAGAGGTACACAGGAGTGTCTCCTGGTACCCAAATGGTGTAGGCTCCTGATCACTCACTGAGGACCCCAACACGGGGGATTTGTCCCTTGCATCCTAAGCCTGCTTTGCCTTTATTTCACCCCGATCTTCATTCTCACCTGCAGACATGAACTGCCTGGGCCCCAGCCTTTGGGCTTTCCCATCAACTGAGATGCTTGTGAGAGCAACTTTCACTGTGACCATCATCCCATTCATAGACACTGACCAGAAACCAACCGAAGAGTCCGATAGCTTTAAGGACCACAGGTAATTAAAGTAACACCTCCCCTGGATATACAAGAAGTGATCGCCTTACACTTAAAAGTGCCCCCAAATGTTCTACCATTTTCTTCCCCCACTGATAGAAATAAGTGTGAACTTAATTATCTTTAGGAAGACAGGGGAAGGTTATTTTAAGACTTAAAAGAGTAGCCAATGTCCCCGGTTTGTCCATATCTCCTGACACTGACCAAGGGGACTCGGATCCTGGGCTCAGATGTTTTGGGGGTGGGGTGAAGTGGGGAAGTGCACAGCCAGGGAATACTTCTCTATCCCTCTGGCCAAGAGAAGGAGCATCAAAAGGCAGGGCAAGTCTGCATTCTGGAGTCAAGAAGCACTAGTGAATTTGTCTTGCCACTAACCAGATGTGTGACTTTGGGCAAATTATTTACTCCCCTAAGCACTGTTTCCCTGGCTGTTAAATGGAGATAATTACAGTCATCTTGCAGGATTGTAATAAGAAGGAGCAGGTATGCGGAATCTATGGGTTCTGGCATATAGTAGTGTCTTGTTAAAGAAAAGCTATTATTAGTAAGACTCCCGGAACTACGAGTGTGACTCATCTGTTCAGGTCCTTGGCCTGACTGGTGTTCTTGTTAGGTGTGGAGCTCTAGGTCCCTGCTGCAGTCCTCTTTCCTAATAGCAGGCAGCTGCAAAGGGTTACAATTTACAAATCTCTGCCTGAAGCCCTTTGGGAGAAGTAGAGCAGCCTGTAGGGCAAGCAGGTTCCAGCCTCTTCCAGGTGGCCAGTGTTCAGGGATAGGCTGGCTGCATCACCTGGCCACCCAACTCAGGACTAATTTATCCACGTGATAACTTCTAACCTTATCATGCCTGAATCAATTCCTTAGAACCACAGCACCTCCTCTTTTTGCTTAGAATATTCTGTTGTGGGAATTTGTGTTGAATTTTATCCCCCACAAATTCACATGTTGAATCCCTAACTCCCATCACCTCAGAATAAGACCTTATTTGGAGATAGGGTCTTTACAGAGATAATCACATTAAAAATGAGGTCATCAGTGTGGGCCCTAATCAAATATGACTGGGATTCTTATTTTAAAAAATTGGAGACAGACATGCACACAGGGAGAACACCTTGGTGATATGAAGGCTGAGGTCAGGCAGCTGCTTCCACAAGCCAAAGAATGCCAAATACTGCCCCAAACCACCAGAAACCAAGAGAAAGGCTCGAACACATTCTCCTCACAGCCCTTACAGCATGAACCAACCCACCGAAAGCCGAATGTCAGACTTCGGCCTCCGGAACTGAGAAAGCAAATTTCTGTTTTTTAAGGTCCCCAGCGGGGAGTCTGATCCCTGCAGCCCTAGCAGACCAATGCACTCGCTTGGAGTGGAGACCTCTTTGACAGGTGCTCCAATGCCTCTTGGCCCTTCCCAAAGTTTTCTCCCAAGAAGCTCTTCCATTGGCCCGTTCTGCTGGGCGCTGCCCACTCACAGTCTCTCTGGGCTTTGCTTTCTCTCTAGGGGATGGTTCCTAACATCCTCCACTGTGATGTCCTGGCGGGTCCCTGAGGCACACGCTGGGGACGAACAGAAGCGTGATTTCCAAACCTCCACGCGTCATCTCCTGTTCTGGGGCCTGAACAGGTGACACGTGTGCAGACGCCCGGGATGACAGCTGGAGTGGGAACAGCCTGGGATGCCTCCCGCGGGGGACAGCGTCATTATCACACCAAGGGCTGGCTGAGAGGGAGCAGACGGTGAGTCCTGAGGGGGTCCTAACCTGAAGCCGAGGCAAACTGGGAAATTCAATCGGCTGGAAGACGTGTCCTACATGGAGCTGCCACAGGAGATGGGTCTCTAGGGGAGGGCTTGGTTGCCATGGAGACAGCTGGGTTAGGAGGGGTTAAGGAAGAGCACAGCTGTTCATCCAACTAAGCTTCAGCTCACTCCTTTTCCTAAAGTAGAATTCCTTTGAGGTCAGCTCACTGATTGCCCTGCCCCCGCAGGCAAGAGAGCCCCATTCCAGTCCCCGCTGGTTTCCAGCAGTGGACATCCCGCTGCTCCCAGGAACCACCGTGGGCCATCTCCTCCCTCAGGAAGGATCTTTGTGGTCAATGGCTCCTGTTTACATGTGGGCACGTCCTGAGGGGCTATACATTTTTGAAGATAAGGGAGGGTCAGAGACAAGAGGGAGGCATGTAAAAAAGAGCACAGAGCTTGTAGAATTCCGATTGTTAAAAAAAAAAAAATAGATCTAGGCCAACGTCAAGGAATTAGCCAAGAAAGCCCAGGTAAAGGAAATGAGTTGACTCTTCTTGAAAGTTACTTTTAACAAATCACACGTTCCTGGGACCAGATGCCGCTGAAATGAGGTGGTGCTCTTCTCAGTTCATGCTACAGAGGTTGGTTCTCCTGATTACTCGTGATGCTAACTTTGATCACCTGGTTAAGATACCTTAAACCCTTAACCACCGTCCACCAGGCTTCTTCACTGTAGAGCGTGTACAAAAGTACTCTGCACCATTCTTGTAATGAACACAGGTTGTGTGGGGAGAGAGCTTGAGGCTCAGTCAGCATCCCATTTCTCACCATTCTTTCATTTGCTAATTTTAGCCTTCATTGGACATTCCTGCCTGAAACAAAGATTACTGTGAACTTTGCTAAGTGGTGATATTTCTGTTCCCCTAAAGCCCTTCTATTTTTATGACTTGGGATTCTAGTATAAAGAGGAGCTTCCTCTCTCCCACAATGTTTATTTATATCAATAAGGACCACACATTCTTCTATTATTTTCTTGCATCAAGTACATTAGGATGATTATTTATTTTCTTGCTCACATTGCTGCAGATTTGGCCACTGGGGCTAAATCAAGTCGGCTCATGTGCCCTTTTGACGTGCAAACTACAGTTGTTTTAGTGTTCCTTGCTAGACATATACATGTCACTTGAATTTAATCATGAGAAAACCGTCAGACAAATCCTGATTCAAAGACATTCTACAAAATAATGGTCATGAAAGACAAAGACTGGGGATTCGGGCACTGGGGAGTTGTGATGACGAATGCCATACGTGATGTGGATTGGAGTCAGGACCAGAAAAAGGGCATCATCGGGACGACTGGGAAATGTGAAGAAGACATATATATTGGATGGCGTTATTCCATAACTATTAATTTCCTGATTCTGATCATTGTTCTGTGGTTATATAAGATGCTAATTTTGGAGAATCTGGGTGAAGGGTATATGAAAGTTCTTTGTACTATTTTTGCACCTTTTTATCAGTCTGAAATTATCTCAAACATGCTAAGTTTAAAAAGTGAAAAATGGCTTTTGTAAGGAGAGGAGGCTTGGCTGGGGGTAGGGGGTGCAGACTGAACGCGGGTAGAAGGTTCCTGCTCTGGCTTCTCCCACCCACGTGTCCTGTCCGGAGTGCCTGCCGTCCCTGGAGTGGCTGGAGACACCGTGTGGGTTTGTCTCTCTCCCCTGATGCTCTTTCTTTGTCTACAGCCTCTACTTGAAAAACACCAACAGGAGAGACCCCACTGCTCAGGGCCTCCACTTCCTGCTGCTGCGTTCACTGGGAAAATCAATTACCGCCTAATTACCTCAGGGGGTTAATTAGCATCGCATAGCCTGGGTGTCCTGGGGAACAGAGCAGCCTGTCAGTCCCCGGTCAGTGAGCAGGGGCATGGGGGCAGTGGTTTCTCTGGAGAAGCCCGCCTTCGGGCGGGGCTGGGGCGGCAGTCAGGGTTGGCAAGGGTGAGAGGGCTGATGGAAACGGGTCCCTCCTGTCTGATCCAAGAGCTCCTGGACCGCAGGTGCGGAAGCAGAGAGACAAACTACAGCCACAGCAAGAAGAATTACAGAATGCAGCAAGTTCTCAGGGCAGCCGCTGCTGGAAATCACTAGAATCAGGGAGAAGGCACGGAGCCCTGAGCGGCTCAGGGAGCTAGTCTGGGGGCAGAGGGCGGGGCGAGCACTTTTCTGGTGAGATGAGGGCATAGGAGAGAGTCAGTAGGCACCGCCAGCGGGCATGGCCAAGAGAAGATTGGGATTGTAGAAGCCTGGTCTTTGAAGGGCAGAGTCCGCACCCTCACAGCACCTTCCTACAGGGATGGATGAGAACCAGGATAGAGGGACACGCGCTCCTCCAGCTCCTCACTGTCCCTGGGATTCACAGCCCTGTGGATGCACGGCATCTGGTCTGTACCCCCTAGGAAGGCTGGACGTGAGGGATGGGAAGCCCACTTCTTTTTTACTGTACCATCATACAAAAAAGGATTTTATTTTGGGAGATCGATTTCTAATTTACGGCAGGTTTTACTTCCAGAAATAAAGCCCCCAGACAACACAATCTCATTCGATCTTAAAGGCTGGCACGCTGAGCAAGGAATGTCCTTTTCAGTGTCGGGTTCCAGGGCTCTGCCTTTTGGTGAGCTTTCAGCCACCAAGTCATCCACAGTAACATGTTCTAGTCTTTTTTCTTTAATTACCTCTAGCGCAAAAGCAAAAAGCAAATCACATCATTTAAAGTCATGATCTTTACAGTATGCCTTCTGCTGATCCTTCCAGCCACAATTCAATTAATTTAGGTCTCAGCAACCCTTTGAGGCTTTCTCTTTCTCCAGTTTCTACCAACTTTTGCTTCATTGATGCTATCTACTGCGCATCTTTGTTCATCTTGCTAACCACACTCTTCGGCTGCCCGGACCTAGACCCTCAGTCGAAGCCCGCTTCTTGTTTAATATTACTTGGGCAAATCATAGACACTTTAAAAATGTTCTTACAATTAAATGTATCTGAGCTGAAATATAAGCTCTGCCATTGTGAACTTGGACAATTCCATCACTCAGAGCCACGTTTTCTTCCTCTGTAAAACGGAGGTGAGAATTTTGGCTTCTCATGGAGTTTATGAGGGCTAAATGAGACAGTGCCAAGCACACCAAACAAATATTTGCTCCCTCTTCGAATATCTCATGGTAGGTTAACAATACTCATTTGATCTTGAGGCTTCTTCTTTTTTTTTTTTTTTTAACTGATCTGAAGCTGCAAATTGGTCACAGGGATGTTCCATTAGTTTCCCAATACTCTGTGACACAGGTGAGAGCCAGAATTGGCTTAGAGCCAGACTTGACTTAGAGCCAGACTTGGCTTGCTTTGGCCAGTAATGGGAAAATGAGGCAGGAAAAGGGACAGTGCAGCTGCTCAGGGAAGAAGCAGAAAAGGAGCAGCTGCTCCTGCTTTCTTCTTTTCTTTTTAAAAATTTTTTTTGCCAAACTGCATGGCTTGTGCGATCTTTGTTCCCCGACCAGGGCTAGAACCCGGTCCATGGCAGCCAAAGGCCAAGTGTAACCCACTGGACCAGCAGAGAACTCCCTGCTCCTGCTTTCTTAGACTTGCAAATCACAGTGGTACCTGCCCTGGCTGATATTCCTAGTCATCATGAGGAATGTGTAATTAGTTTCAAAGTGCAAGCGACAGTCGGTGAGTAGGGAACAGTAAAGAGTGATGAGCTCCTAAGGCAACCAGAGTTAAATGCAACTCCTCCTCTCCCCAGCCATTCAAACCCCAAGCAGCTGCGTATTCATTCACATCATCTCTTCATCTTCCTTTGCAACTGACTATTCAGGAAACATCATTTTTTCCCTCCTCAGGATAATTAGTTACCTATTTCTTTCCATTAAAATGCACAAACAAATTCGGACAGAAAGGAAACCCGGGGAAACGGCGCGGTGGCTCATGTAGTGCCTGCCTTCGCTTTCTCCTTCCATTTTCAACTTTGCAACTCTGGGCTAATTGCAGCCCCTGACATCACATTTCTGCTGAGAAAAGCTGAGCCTGTTTTTTCTGAAATGTTCACCCACCGTCCAGCCAATTTCTCATCCCCACCTGGCAAAGCTGGCCTGGCAGGCAGGCTGGGCTGGCTCTGCCTCCTTGGCACACACATGCACACCGAGGCACAGGCGTGGCTGTGCACGTGCATGAGGACACACTCCCACACCCTTGTCACTTATGGCTGCACACGGGCCATCGGGACACCCATGAGAGGCGTTACCTGCCCTCGCATTAACCTCACTCTACATCAAGCATGCTTCCATAAAGGCTCAGTTCCCAGTGCCCTGGGTGGGGGGGTCGGCTCCCAGCCATTCCGCCCCACTCGGGGAACCTGGGGGGCTTACCTCGGTGATCTGAGGGTTGGAGCACTTGACGTTGTGGCTGGACCAGTCGAGCCAGGGGCTGGAGGAGCTGCCGCAGTGCTGCTGGAGCGTGCATCTGCGCTCGCCGCTGCACCAGCCACACTCAAACTTCCGGTCGGCCTTGAGGCACAGGCCGCAGCTCTCCCGCTGGGCTGCACACTTGTAGAGGTGGACTGCAGAGAGAAGGACGGGGCGGTCACACAGGGAGCTGCAGAGGACTCCTCACTGCTTACCCCCTTCTTGCGAGCGTGATAGAAACTGCCCCGTCCATGGATAACACCAATGATTGTCATTATCCTTGCAAAGAATAATTGACGGGGAATTAATAATAAATTGAGGCTCTTAGCAGTTGTTTAAAGGCACGACAGAAAATATTATTATTTAAGAATTCTGGCTCTAGATTAAATTGGATCAGGGCTTTTCTTGTGGCTTCAGCACTTCCTAGCGATGTGACAAAGAATTTAAATTCTTTGAGTATCTAGTATGTAACACTCGGGGATCAGTTAGTTCAGTCAGTTCAGTTCTGATCAGTTCAGTTCAGTCGCTCAGTCGTGTCTGACTCTTTGAGACCCCATGGACTGCAGCGCACCAGGCCTCCCTATTCATCACCAACTCCCGGAGTTTACTCAAACTCACGTGCATTGAGTTGATGATGCCATCCAACCACCTCAGCCTCAGTCATCCCCTTCTCCTTCTGCCTTCAATCTCTCCCAGCATCAGGGTCTTTTCAAATGAGTCAGTTCCTTGCATCAGGTGGCCAAAGTATTGGAGTTTCAGCTTCAGCATCAGCCCTTCCAATGAATATTCAGGACTGATTTCCTTTAGGATGGACTGGTTGGATCTCCTTGCAGTCCAAGGAACTCTCAAGAGTCTTCTCCAACACCACAGTTCAAAAGCATCAATTCTTCGGCACTCAGCTTTCTTTTTAGTCCAACTCTCACATGCATACATGACTACTGGAAAAACCACAGCCTTGACTACACAGATCTTTGTTGGCAAAGTAATGTCTCTGCTTTTTAATATGCTGTCTAGATTGGTCATAACTTTTCTTCCAAGGAGCAGACATCTTTTAATTTCAAGGCTGCAGTCACCATCTGCAGTGATTTTGGAGCCCCCCAAAATAAAGTCTGTCACAGTTTCCACTGTTTCCCCATCTATTTGCCAAGAAGTGATGGGACCAGATGCCACGATCTTAGTTTTCTGAATGTTGAGTTTTAAGCCAACTTTTTCACTCTCCTTTTTCAATTTCATCCAGAGGCTCTTTAGTTCTTTCCTTTCTGCCACAAGTGTGATGTCATTTGAATATCTGAGGTTATGGATATTTCTCCTGGGAATCTTGATTCCAGCTTGTGCTTCATCCAGCCCAGCATTTGTCATGATGTACTCTGCATATAAGTTAAATAAGCAGGGTGACAATATACAGCCTTGACGTACTCCTTTCCCGATTTTGAACCAGTCTGTTGTCATGTTCATGTTCTATGTCATGACATAGAACCATGTCAAGTTCTAACTGTTGCTTCTTGACCTGGATACAGATTTCTCAGGAGGCAGGTGAGGTGGTCTGGAATTCTCTTCTCTTTAAGAATTTTCTACAGTTTGTTGTGATCCACACAATAATCCTTGTTTTTCGTGAGGTTTGAATGAGATGTGGTATATTCAGTGATTAACAGTGTCTGCAACATAACCTATGTTCTGTACATGCTTACTATCTTTTCTTTCAACTCAAGCTACATTCTTATGCTGCTGCCTCTATTTCTGGCACATATGGACCTCGTTGAAAGAGGTTAGGACCGATTTCCCCATTTCAGGCAAAAATGAAGCTCAAAGAGAGAGGTAGGGACTCTCAGAGTTTAAAGGTTAGAGCCCCAAGCTGGAAAACACTCGCTGTGCTGCTAGAACGCAGGTCCCGAGAGGAGAGGGGTACGCAGGGGGACCTGGTGGGTCTGAGAGAGATGCTGGCTGGGCTTTTAAGAGAGGCCATGTGCCCGGCGGCGTGGAGACAGAGCTAGCTCATTAGGAAAGAGGGTCGGCGCAGTCTTGTGGATGGAGAGAACATCCCGAAAGAGGGCAAACTGGCTACTTCTGGGGGCTGCAGATGCGCTCGGTTTTGTCTCTTCTGCACTTAGAAGCCCTGGGCAGGCCAGTGGCAGAACAGTTTTGTGAGCCCGAGGCTTGGTTGTTGTCCGCTGGTGTTTTGATTCAGAGTCCCAGGAGGAATTCTCCAGAAGTGGGATACTGGGAAAGCCCTTTCTCAGTTCTCCTGGTCAAGCACACATGAGCTCGCAGGCCCCTGGGCGGCGTGCGTCTGGAGGCCAGGGACAGGTCCCAGGGGAGGCGCATTTTTTTATTCTTCCGTGGGTTTATTCTTCCCTTTTATTCTCATCCTGTTCCTCTGCTCTGCCAAGCATTCCTCAATCCCAGCTACAGAGACTACATTGAAACATCCTGATCCTATGGTTTCTTATGGTACAGGGCAGGAAATGGGAATCTTAAAATGAACAGGTCGACACTGCATTTATTAACATGCATGAATGGTCCACATCTAATTCCTCAATTGATCCTCACTATGGCCCCCCAGATAGAGAACTTGGGACGTACATAGGAGCGGTAATTAGTGTGAGTTCATCTAGCTATCAGTGAAAGAGGCAGGATTCGAACCCCAGTTTGTTGGATTATGGAATCCTAGTCTTTTGCACCAACACAATGCATTAGCCTCCAGGGACAGCGAGGCCTGGGTGGGAAGTGAGTGTGAAGACACCATGGCCTATGCATTCAAGGAGCTGCTTAAAAGTTGTTGGGTGCCACAAGGGAGGATTCTGATACAAGAGCTTGGATGTGGCCATTTTTTTTCTCTAAAACTCCAGGTGCAAAGGCAACCTCCGGGAACTAAGCCCAGATTCCCAGCAGGCGAAATGTCTATCTCCTAGCACTGGGAAAATGTGGCCTGGGTATGAGGAGAAATAGAAGAAGAATCTCCCAGCCTGGGCTCTGATTTCGATGGCAGCATCCAGCACAGGGATGGCAGCGCCTGGAGGAGATGCTGAAGCACTCGCAGGTCCTCCCGGGGCCTTGGTCCCTCTCTCTGTGCCCCTGGGGTGACCTCAGCCTGAAGGACAGGCTTGTGAAAACCCTAGCTAATTGAAACGTGACATGTGGCTCATGGCCCTGGGTCAGAGGACAGGGTTCTGGGGGAGAAGGTTTCACATCTCACAGTGGCCTGAGCCATGGGAGGAAGGACAGTGCCTTGGTTAAGCACGTGAGCTCCAAAATGAGACTGTCTGGGTTCAAATCCTGGCTCTTATTATTTGACTCTTGGTCCATTTCTTTCTTTTTTCAACTTCATTGAGGTGTAACTGACAAAAAAAAATTGTATAATATTTAAAGTGATAATTTGATATACTATAGAGCGAAAAGATTTCTCCCATCTTGTTAATTAATAGATGTTAAGAACACACAAATTTAAGAACATTTAAGTTCTGCTCTCTTAGCAAACTCCAGTTCCATAACACAGTGATATCAACCATAGTCACCATGCTATAATTAGATTCTTATTCATCTTAGGGCTGGAAGTTTGTACCCTTTTACCAACTTCTCCCTATTTCTCCAACCTTCCAACCACTTTTCTATTCTGTTTCTGATGAGTTGGGACTTTCCCCCCCAGATTCCACATATAAGTTATTCTACACAGTCTTTGTCTTAAAAACATGGAACACTTTGTCAGCTGGCACCACTTTGTGCAGGGGTCAGGCTGGTCTCCACCTTGTTCCAATTTTAGTGTCCGTGTTGCCAAAGCCAGCAGTCTTGGTCCCTCTTTTAGCTTCTTTGGGTCTTGGTTCCCTTATTTATAAAATGAAGATAATGCTAGGGCATCCTTCTCAGTGTTACAATGGTTAGGACAAAAAAAAAGTCCTAAATAAATCACTCAGTGAGTGCCTAGCCAGGGTGCTCATCAAACTGGAGTCACTTCAGTCACTCTGGAGCGCTGGGAGGAATGCTGTAGGAGGGCAGCCGACCTGGCGCCCAGGAGGACCTCCACGTGGGTCTGCAGGACCAGAAGGAGGCCACCTCATGGAACGCCCCCTCCTGCATCAGCCCAGCTCCTTCCTGAGGTTTCTCGCAACAGCCGTGCCCTGGAGTCAGCCAGCTGGGCCTTCCCACCCACCTCAGGACCAGGGGAGCAGATGGACAAGCCTTCTTTGTACAGCCACTGAGGCCAAACACAGGGGAACCAGGACCTCATTGGGAATAATATCTCCATTTCCAGGGAAACCGACAGGACGTTCCTGCCTGCTGTTCTCCTGGTCAGGTTCCACAGACACTTCAAAGTCTTCGGGAGCCAGAGGAATAGGCAATGAGCCGGCAGCCGCCCGGCGGATGCTCTGGTTGTAATAAAACAGGGTCCCCAACAGGACTCCTTTGATGGCACCAAATGTTGCTTTGGGGGCCTCTGAAGTGTTCCGTGGACAGGGGGAGTATATTATTTATGGCACCGCGGCCGGCCGGCTCTGATCCCTCTAGCCCCGGTCTTTCCCGGGGTCACGGAAAGACCAAAACTTGACCCGGAAGTAGCCGCCTACCTTTCAGGTCCTGAGGGTTGTCGATGATGAAATTGCCATTCCACACCACCGCAAAGTCCACGGCCAGGTTGCTGATGTCCATGCCGTCGTACTGGTACTGCGGGGAGAGGGGCGAGGCACACGTTCACGAGGAATTCTATCCTGGGGGTCAGGGTGCTGCTGGCATCCCAGGGGGCCAGGAAACAAACCAGGGGCTCGGGTTCCCTCTGGGATGAGAGAGGAGCAGATGGAGAGACAGGAGCCCCAGGCGCGCTCACATCATCCCCACAGTGCCTCCCTCCGACTCCCAGTCACTGGCGCCAACAGGATCCCGCTCAGACCCCTTTGCTGGCATTCAAAACCTCCTATAATCCAATCCAGGCTTAGTTCTCCAACTGTCGCTTCCACTGCTTTCCTCCAGAAACCTCTGGAGCCCCTGTGTCTGAGGAAACTCTCCTAAGCCCCTCGCTGCACCCGTTTGGTTCACACCTCATAAGGAAAGCCTCTCCGCTCCTGACAGCCTCCAGTCTCCAGCACCTTGCCTCTTCTAGCCTGGCTCAGACGCACCTTCCCCCAGGGGTCTTCTCTGCCCTCCCTCCCAGCCCACCCCGTGCTCCCCGTCCCCTGGTGTTTGGTCTTGAACCCAGCACTTCCTGGGATTTGCACTGGATTCCCCCCATGGAAGTCTCTTTAGGAAGTCCACTCACTGCTCTGGACACCCCGCAAAGCCCTGACGCAGCATGTGCATGACAGACGGCAGTGCCTCAGTGGTTGACCGGCCGGGCCCTGCAGGGGCCCTTTCTTTCCACGTGTGAGCTTTACTTCAGTCAATAGTCCACTAGGGACAGTGCCCAGAGCTTTGCAGGCACACCTCTGAGCAGCCCAACCTCTGAAGGCTACCAAGCCACAGTCGGGAGTGGACTTCCTCCCGTGTTGATCCTGCCTGGGACCCTCAGGCCTTCAAACACATCAGAACCCGCCCCTCTGATGGTCCAGCTCCTGAGCCTCGGAGGAGACCGCCCCTGGGACTCCCCGCCGCGGGGGCTCCCAGGGCTCGTCACCGTCAGCCCGCCCCCCTCCCCGGGCCCAGCTTCCCGCCGCCTTCCTCCCTTTGTCGTGCTCCATGACTTTCTCATCTCCTACCTTCCCCGGGTGCTGGGCAGTCTTCCACCAATTACAAATTCTATCAAGCGCCCGTGACCTGGGAACCCGACAGTTCCCTGATAAGAGGCCCAAGATTTCTCTTTATCGCTCGCAGGCGAATTACCTTCCCTCAGCACCTTTGTCACATTCCTCCCCCCTCCATCTCCCAGCTGACCCCCCACGGGCAGAGACAGGGAGCTGGCAGATGAAAAGACCTTCGCTGGGCTAGCGGGATAATGAAACACCTCGTGGGGCTCTCTGGCGTTCAGGATCGGTTTAACCCTTGCTGCTCTTGAGGTTCACTGCGTCCTCCTCCTCCTCCCCCCTCCCCACGGCCTTCCTACCTCCCCTGGTCCCTTCCGCAGCTTTCCTCCCGCATGGCACCCCCCCTGCATCCACTTCCCAAACCGGGGCAGGCTCTGGGGTCACGTTGACTGGCACTGAAAAAGTTTCACCAAAGGCTAAGAGGTACTCTTTCAACTCGGAGAGGGCGCAAAGCTCTCAACTTAAGCCACGGGGGTCCTTGCAGCCCTCCACTCCCTCCAACACCTGCCCTGCTCTGCTGAGGAACCCTGGGTGTCTGTATACGCTCCTCTGTCTCTGCGGACAGGGGTTGCTTGTGGACGCAGAAGGTTCTAGAAGCTGGGGGGAGGCCAGGCTGAGGCCCTGGCAAAGGTGTGAGAGAAAGGCCGGCTCTGGCTGGCCTGGGCCCCGGTCTTCTTACCGAACTGTTCTGGCACTGGACACTGGAGCTGTTGAAGCGCAGGGCGGGGACCCGATGGACGGCTCCCTGGATGTTGAGGACGCATTCATAGCCCCGCTGGCCAGACTGAGGCTGGGGCAGGTTTCGGGCCTTGAGGGTGATTGGCTTCACTTCCCCGACGGGTATCAGGATCTCCTCGGTGGGGACCAGCTGGGGGCAGTCCTGGGGAGCAAGCAGAAGGCCTCTGTCTGGTCTGTCCTGGCTCATACCTCCCTACTCCCCAAGCCCGGGTGGAGGGACAGGCCCTTGATGCTGCGCCAGACCCCTCTGCATCCAGGCGGGGTGCCCCCGAGGACGCTCCTCATTGTGGAGTCGGCAGGGAATGTGAGACCTATCTCTTAGCTCCAGGGCTTTGAGATTGTCATCCCCAGCCCACGAGTCATCCTGAATCTGACGTGCATGTTACCATTGAGGAATTAAATTTTCAAGCCTCGATGTGGCAGGTTGCGGAATTTTTATCTCCTGAGACACAGGCTAAACGGGGCTCTACACGTGCCTGTCCCCAGCCTGGACGCCTCCACCGCTGGTTGCCTCTCCCCACCGGGCTCCAGCTCCCCTCTCACGTGCACCTTCCGTGCCCGAGGCCATCTGTTATCGGCAGCCTCAGCTCCCAGCTCTGACTGAGCGGTCTTTTCAGGAGGTGGATCAAGCCCCCACTGTACCCCCCACCCCGCCCCCGCCCCGCCTCAACTATCAGTGCTCTAAATGCTTGCTCTGGCTTTTTATCTCAGTTCATTACCAGGCCCGGTGTGAAGACCATGTTGCTTTGGAAAACAAAACAGAAAAAAAAGAAAATCTTGGTGGGCCCGCGCTGCGGGAAGGGCCATGAGAGAGCCAGGATGCGAGGAGGAGAGTGATGTCCCCCAGCTCTTCTTCCAGAGGCTGTTTCTCCGCCAGAGGTCAGACGGCCACCTCCCCACAGCTCCAGCCCCCTGCCCACTTTCTCCCTCTCTGGGAGGACACTGCCCAGTGGCCTGGGGCAGTGAGGACACGCAGCCTCCTTCACGTGCAGCCGTGTCCTGTCTCCAAGGATCAGCTGGGGCAAGTCTTGAAGGAGGCGCCTATTTCCTTGTGCCCTTGTGGTCCATGGTGGTGTGGTTCTTTAGGGACGGTGTAGGGTTGCTCTCCTGCGGAAGGTGCTACTGGCATTTAGTGTGGGGCTGGGGGTCGGGGGGCAGGATGGTGAACTTCCTCAAGGTGTAGGACAGTTCGGTTCAGTCGCGCAGTCGTGTCTGACTCTTTGTGACCCCATGGACTGCAACACGCCAGGCCTCCCTGACCATCACCAACTCCCGGAGCTTACTCAAACTCATGTCCATCGAGTCGGTGATGCCATCCAACCATCTCCGCCTCTGTCGTCCCCTTCTCCTCCCGCCTTCAATCTTTCCCAGTGTCAGGGTCTTTTCCAATGAGTCAGTTCTTTGCATCAGGAGGCCAAAGTATTGGAGTTTCAGCTTCAGCATGAGTCCTTCCAGTGAATATTCAGGACTGATCTCCTTTAGGATGGACTGGTTGGATCTCCTTGCAGTCCAAGGGACTCTCAAGAATCTTCTCCAACACCACATTTCAAAAGCGTCAAGGTGTAGGACAGTCTAGAACAATAAATGGTCCTTCTCCAAGGCCCAAGGCATCCCAGGAAAGAAGCCGTTGGTATGGCAGGAATGTTGAACGATGGACGGCCTGTGGTGGTGTGGTGGGGGTGGGGGTAGGGGGCGGGGGACTGGGGCTTCTGGCTCAACGTGGGCTTCAGCAGTGGGCCTCAGAAGGAAGTCCTTCACCATCTGGCCCCTGTGTCCCTATTACTCTGAGATTCCTGTGCATCGAGGTCCAGCCATACCACAGAGGAATTTAAGATTAGACCTGAGGAGTCATCGCCCTCACTCATCAACCTCTGGTCCTTTGAAGATGCTTTTCTCTGTACTGGAAACACTCCCCCTCCACCCCTAATCTTCCTCCTGGCCCTTGACTCAGCCCTCTTTAGTTGCTGCTGCTGCTGCTAAGTTGCTTCAGTCGTGTCCGACTCTGTGCGACCCCATAGACGGCAGCCCACCAGGCTCCCCCATCCCTGGGATTCGCCACGCAAGAACACTGGAGTGGGTTGCCATTTCCTCCTCCAATGCATGAAAGTGAAAAGTGAAAGTGAAGTCGCTCAGTCGTGTCCGACTCGTAGCGACCCCATGGACTGCAGCCTACCAGGCTCCTCCGTCCATGGGATTTTCCAGGAAAGAGCACCGGAGCCTTCAAACTCAGCTCTGCAGCTCCTTCTTTGTAAAGCAGCCCTGACCCTGTCCCTACTGGCAGGTCACAGATACTCCCCAGCCCCCTGGGCCTCCGCCAGCAGCACTGGGCCCTCACAACTGCAGTTTCCTGTTGACTTGTCCTCCTCACTGGCTTGTGAGCGTTGACGATTAGGCTGCATCTTACGCACCTCCGTATCCCCAGGCTTTTTCCCCATTCCTGACATGTAGTGGACAACTGCTAATGGCTTGTGGGAAGGTAAGTGGAAATCAAGGAAGTAAAGCAACAGACACAAAACTATCTCAAACTTTCCTTTCGGCTCCAACTTCCCAGATTCTTCAGAGATGAGGGCAAATCCCTGTCTTCCGGACATCTAGAGACTTGGGCGGGAGTTTGATTCCCAAAGCTGGGATTGATCTGCAATGGTCACTGTTTCTGGAGTCACAGGATTGCTAAATTGGCATGTCCGTATCTATTGGAGGAATCCTGAGGATTTACGGAAAGCTGGGTCCAGAAGTCTGCCACAGAAACCTGTCTAGGAGGGTCTGGCTGAAGCTCTGGGGTCATGGAGCTGGCCCTCGGTGACTGCCTGTGAGGGCAAGGGGCAAGCTCGGTTTCCACAGGAGACAGGATCACAAGACAGCCCCAGAACAGATGGGGCCCTGTTTAGAAGCCAGTCACTCAAGCTGCCAACTCATAAACTTGCTCTTTGCTGCACTTTTACTTTTATTCCCCGAGGGCACTCTTGACAGAGTCTTTCATATATTTATAGCCAAGGAAAAAAAAAAGTGAACACCACTTTAGGAAAACCCAGGCATCCCATAGAAAAGGAGATATTATTTCCTGTTCGTGGCTAAAAATCCTCATTGAGTCTAATAAATCAGAATTTTAATTTAGACTGGAAATAAGGCTGAGGTACAGCAAGGGGTGTGTGCATGTGTGTGTGTGTGTGTGTGTGTGTGTACCTGTAAGAGAGAGGGAGAGAACAGATTTTCAGAATCAGAACTAGTTGATATATTGTAAAGGATGACCCGTTGTTTTTCACCTCTAATGAGCTCAGAGAACAAATTCAAATTTCATGAGCAGAGTCTTTAAGACATACTTTTGGGAGTATGATGTCTTAGGTTAGTGAACAAGATTATAGAATCCTATTAACCATGACAAAAATACACATATGCATGTGTACATGCACAAATACACACCTACACACCCACACACACCCTCATCTTTCGGGCTGGGTTGTCTGATTCAGCCTGAAAGTTGAAGAATCATAAGTAGACTTTATGAGTACTTTTATGCATTTTTTAAAGAGATTCTAAAATTTTATTTAAAAAAAATTCCTGGGGTCTGCTGTTTCAGACTCTCTGGGACTAAGCTGAAGGGTGATGGTTAGGGGCTTCCAAATGCCTAAAGAGGGTTCTGAGATTGCCCCTGGGGAAAAGAATCTCAGGCTTTGCTTGTTTTTTTTGGCTATTTCTCTTGGGCCAGACAGAATTGCATCCTTCCTTGCATTCTCTAGGGAAGGAAGTGGCTGGTGCCCAGGTGTCGTCTCTTCTCCTAGGAAACAGGGGATAGATACACAGACTCCTTGGGTTAGGAGATCGTTCTGCTGACTGTCTGGAGGTGCAGTGGGTCTTGGGTGGGGAAGGCGGTGGTGAGGGTTGAGGTGCAGGAGAGCTGGCAGCCCAGGACATCACCAAGTTGCTGGAACGTCAGTTCCTCCGGGGTTTGTGACAGGTGATGCTGTGCTGTGCTGGCTTAGTCGCTTGGTCATGTCTGCCTCTTTGTGACCCCATGGACTGTAGCCCACCAGGCTCCTCTGCCCACGGGGATTCTCCAGGCAAGAATACAGGAGTGAGTTGCCATGCTCTCCTCCAGGGAGTCTTCCTGACCCAGGAATCGAACCGGGGTCTCCCGCATGGCGGGCGGATTGTTTACCGTTTGAGCCACCAGCGAAGCCCAAGCTGCAGTGGGTAGCCTATCGCTTCTCCAGGGGAATCTTTCTGACCCAGGAATTGAATCGGGGTCTCCTGCATTGCAGGTGGATTCTTTACCAGCTGAGCTACCAGGGAAGCCCGTGGAAGGTGATAGGTTTCATCAAATATAAAAGGCCATTTCCAACCTGTTTGCTCCTGGGAGTACATACACACACACAGACGCACGCGCACACACACACACGCACACACGCACGCACGCACCCACACACACACAGATGCACACAGCATGCTGCGCCCTTCATGCACAGCATGAGGACTGCTGTGAACGCTGCTGAAAGACATTGCTCCTGCAGACCCCCGGTCTCCTGAGTGACCTCTGTAGGTCATTCTACTCCTCCCTCTGCCTCTAGGTCAATGGGCAGCAGGATCCCGCTCTGCTCCTTGGCAGCAAGCTGAGCTTCTATCAAGATGAGCAGATGTCCTGTTTGGGGACATCCCAGGGGAGGGGTGGGCTGAGGAGGAGGAGACATGAGCGGGGAGGGCAGGATGCTGGCCCTGTAGCCCAATGGATGAGCCTCTGGGTGGCACGGTCCACACTGTTCTGTACTTCACCGGCTCTCAGCACGGGGGACCCTTCCTTCAGCCCTCAGAAATGACTGCTCCCACGTGCAAATGACATTATCTTCACCCACTGGACTTCAAAGAGAGAGAGCAGCCCGCATCCGGGTAAGCTAATCAGATTTATGTGGTTCTATCTTTCCCCGGGGACAGGGTGTAAAGGAGATATTTATGTATCTACATCTCACTAGGCCTGGTTTAGCCATGGTGGGAGATGAGCTTTTCAAGCTGAAAGCCATATATACTCCAGCGCACACCCGCTCGCAAACACCGTGTCACCGCTTAACCTGGCCCAGGGGGGCCCGGATTTCTGGGACCCCATCCGAGACCGGCTGTGCTCTGAGTGGGGGAAAGGTCTGGCTCGTGAACTTAAAAGCACTCAAGAGATGGCTCAATTGAAATTCAACTTCCTCATCTACAAAATGGGCTTCCAAGGTGGCGCTAGTGGTAAAGAGCCCGCATGCCAATGTAGGAGACGTAAGAGATGTGATTTCGATCCCTGGGTTGGGAAGATCCCCTGAAGGACCGCATGGCAACCCACTCCAGTATTCTTGCCTGGAGAACCCCATGGACAGAGGTGCCTGGTGGGCTACAGTCCCTAGGGTTGCAAAGAGTCAAACATGACTGAACAGACTTACCACGCAGGCATCTATAAAATGGGATCAGTTATACTTGACAACTCTAGGTTGCAGGCAATAGGGACATGAAGGTCTGTCGTCAGTGGTAATAAACTGGATTAACCATGTTAATATTATCACTGCATATTTCTCACGTGAACTCAGGATCAGAGGACTTCAACTTATTCAGCACCAGCTTGGGCATACTGAATCATGACTTCTGCATTTATGTGAGGATCATAGAAAAACTGTTTAAACTTATCAGTTTATTCATCTAGGATAGAATTTACTTCATAGAATAGTTACAACTGAAGTTAAAAATATATATGTATAATGTTGCATATATAATAAACTCTCAACAAATGCTAACTACTAATATGTTTATTTTGAATTGCATTCACTCTAGGACCTCCCTGGTGGCTCAGATGGTAAAGAGTCTGCCCTCAATGTGGGAGACACAGGTTCGATCCTTGAGTTGGGAAGATCCCCTGGAGAAGGAGATGGCAATCCACTCCAGTATTGCCTGGAAAATCTCACGGCTGGAGAAGCCTGGAGGGCTACAGTCCATGGGGTTGCAAAGAGTCGGACAGTCTATGGGGTTGTTAGTCGGACTGAACGACTAACACTTTCACTTTCACTTAGCAAAGCGGTTCTTGGTTTTCAGGACTAAGCCTGGGATCATCGGTCCATCAGCCCTTTGGGAAGAAGTAGGCAGATGTACCTCATGTACTGGCCACCTTTGCATCTGGACGTGGTACTACTGACCTGTCTTCCATGGGCAGTTTCTCTGTGCGAATGGATTTGTGTGGGTCCCTCCACACTGGGGGGCTTCCCAGATGGCACTAGGGGTAAAGAACCCACCTGCCAATGCAGGAAATGGAAAAGATGCGGCTTGGATCCCTGGGTCAGGGAGATCTCCTGGAGGAGGGCATGGCAACCCACTCCAGTATCCTTGCCTGGAGAATCCCGTGGACAGAGGAGCCTGGTGGGCTACAGTTCATGGGATCTCAAAGAGTCGGGCACGACTGAGCGACTGAGCGCCACACAGACGCTCTCCCCACCCCGAACCCTCATGACCAACAGCACAGAGCCTGGTTAAGATCAGGACTGCAAGTGTAGCTGAGACCATGAAAACAGACGTGTGAACTGGGCCTGATTTTCTGGAGAAAGCATCCTGTACTCCGCCTTTTTGGATGCCTGAGTTCTCTGTAGCCTTAGGCAAAGAAAAAAAAAAAAACTAAATTTTTAGCATCTTGGTTACTACATCTGTCAAATATGAATTATGTGAAACTGCAGGTCTGTTGTGAGAATCAATTGAGATGCCATATGTCAGTGGTTCTCAATCTTCGGCTTACTCTGGGATGGGGCCCAGGAATTTGAATTTCTAACAAGTTCCCGAGTGATGCTGGTGAGGCTGGTTCCCCTCCCCCACCCTCCTGTCACATGCGAGAGAAATGCAAATGCGTGATGTCTTAGCCTTGCTATACAAATCAATGGAGCTAATCAGTTATATATTGTTCCTAAGAAGTAGATAGATGTAAAATTTTGGTTTAAATTGCAGTGGGGTAGGGGGGAGGGGGCTTACTGGAAGCATAAAAGATATTCTAGGAACCCCAAAGGGACTGCTAAGGGATCTCGAGTTCCCAGAAGAACCTGAGGATGCCAGGAAAGACTCCCAACTGAATAAAGGAACTTTGCTCAAGCTGAACACGCTTACCTCTGTGGTTCCCCCCGTTTTCCGGATCGGGGCTTCCCCCTAAAGCAAGCTTTGGACAGCAAGCAGCAGGGTCTGGGGGCTGTCAGCTGGGAAGTGATGTGTAAGGGGCTGCGGCCCTGCCATCTCCTGGGGTCCTGCCTCCCACTTCCCATCCTGAGCTAAGTCAGGAGCCTTAGGGGGCCCGGGGCCACCCCTCCGAGAGAGCCCATCCCCGGGGTGGGGCCTGGGCCTGTCATCAGGGTGAGGAGGAGGAGGCGATGAGACTAAGGCATTTCTCTCACCTCCAGGAGCAGACATTAAGGACAGGAAATGAAAACGGAGCCGGGAAGCCTCTGGCTTTACCCCCAGGGCTCTTTCGGTATTATTTTAATCCTAACTTCGGATGGCAACCGCCTCTCCCAGGCCCGGCTCTCTGGAATACTTGAGTTACCCGTGGCCGAGAGGGAGCTGTGTTCCAGGGACTTCTAGAGAGTGTGAGGGAGGCGGCATGATTCCAGTTAGCCCTCTGGGCCTCAGGCCCCTGGCCCCACACGGCCAGAGTTACTGTCTCGCTGGGTCTTCCACCCCCCGCACTCCTGTGGCTTGCAGGTAGGTCCTCTCTGGCTCGGCTCTGGGTTTCTCTGGGCCTGAAGGAGCCCAGCTGCCAGGAGAAAATGAAGTGGCTTCTCATCCGGATGTCCCCGTCATCCTCCCTCTCTCTCTCTCTCTCTCTCTCTCTCTCTCTCGGCATTCTGTGGTCCTTCTCCACTTATTTCATTAACCAAGTTAGGAGGTTAAGGGCTTCCCTTGTAGCTCAGTCCGTAAAGAATCTGCCTGCAGTGCTGGAGACCCGTGTTAGATCCCTGGGTAGGGAAGATCCCCTGGAGGAGGAAATGGCAACCCCCTCTAGTATCCTTGCCTGGAGAATCACATGGATAGAGGAGCCTGGCGGGCTGCAGTCTATGGGGTCGCAAAGAGCTGGGCACGACTGAGCGACTAACACTTACTAACTTAAGTTAGGAGGTTAGAAGTGGCTGGTATGAAGGTCAGTTTCTGAGGCCCTTCACTGCCCAGCCTTGGCCTCAGCGTCACCCTGCCCCTGGCGTCCAGCCTCCCCTGGCCATTGTCCTGTGGACTCCCAGGCTGGGTCCCCCCTCTCTCCCACCGCACCCTCGGGTTGTGGGTCCTTTCCTATGGGTGAGAAGACAGGCCTGAAAAGTGGTCTCAGCCTCCTGCAGGATCCCAGGGCTGGGATTAATTTCCAAGGCCCACTAAGACCAGTGTGGCACTCTCTGGGCAGCCACTTCAAAGCATCCTGACTGGCTGGAGGAAAGGCCTTCCCTGAAAGGTTCTCAGGGCCTGAGATAACTGGCTCCATCCCGCAGAGGCACCTGCAGTTGGGTCTGCCTTAAATACCGCCTGTGGGCACCATCTGTGTGTGTTTCTTTCAAGACAGGCAGATTTCATTTTTTTTCTAGCCTGAATATAACACATATTGTTTCAGAAGCTAAGAAGAATTCAAGACCGTGTGTGTGTGTGTGTGTGTGTGTGTGTGTGTGTGTATGTGTGTGTGTGTGTGTGTGATGGAGGGGTGTGTGTGTGTGATTGCATTTGGGAAACCTTTCAAGGCTTACTTTCTTCTTAAATTAAAAGTTTAAAAAATTAGCTTTATTGAGGTATAACTGGGCTTCCCGGGTAGCTCAGTGGTGAAGAACCTGCCTGCCAATACAGGAGACCTGAGTTTGATTCCTGGGTCAGGAAGATTCCTTGGGGAAGGAAACGGCAACCCATTCCAGTGTTCTTTCCTGGGAAATCCCATGGACAGAGGAGCCTGGTGAGTTACAGTACATGGGGTTGCAAAACAGTCAGGCCTGACTTAGCGACTAAACAACAGTTGACAAATAAAATTGTGAGGTGTTTAACACTGATGAGCCTATCCGCAGGGCAAGGATAGAGACGCAGACACAGAGCGCGGACTTGTGGACGCGTCAGGAGGAGGAGAGGCTGGGATGAACAGAGAGAGCAGTGCTGAAATATCTACGCTGCTGTGTGTCAAATGGCCAGCTCGTGGGAAGTTGCTGTATAACACAGGCAGCTCAGCCTGGTGCTCTGTGATACCTGGAGGGCTGGGCGGGTGGAGTAGAAGGAGGCTCAAGGGGAGGGGATATAGGGATACTTAACAGGTCAGGAAGCAGCAGTTAGAACTGGACATGGAACAACAGACTGGTTCCAAATAGGAGAAGGAGTACGTCAAGGCTGTATATTGTCACCTTGCTTATTTAACTTATATGCAGAGTCCATCATGAGAAATGCTGGACTGGAAGAAACACAAGCTGGAATCAAGATTGCCGGGAGAAATATCAATAACCTCAGATATGCAGGTAACACCACCATTATGGGAGAAAGTGAAGAGGAACTAAAGAGCCTCTTGATGAACGTGAAAGAGGAGAATTAAAAAGTTGGCTTAACACTCAGCATTCAGAAAACTAAGATCATGGCATCTGGTCCCATCACTTCATGGCAAATAGATGAGAAAACAGTGGAAACAGTGATAGACTTTATTTTTTTGGGCTCCCAAATCATTGCAGATGGTGACTGCAGCCATGAAATTAAAAGACGCTTACTCCTTGGAAGAAAAGTTATGACCAGCCTACACACCATGTTAAAAAACAAAGACATTACTTTGCCAACAAAGGTCCGTGTAGTCAAAGCTATGGTTTTTCCAGTAGTCATGTATGGATGTGAGAGTTGGACTGTGAAGAAAGCTGAGTGCCGAAGAATTGATGCTTTTGAACTGTGGTGTTGGAGAAGACTCTTGAGAGTCCCTTGGACTGCAAGGAGATCCAACCAGTCCATCCTAAAGGAGATCAGTCCTTACTATTCATTAGAAGGACTGGTGCTGAAGCTGAAACTCCAATACTTTGGCCACCTGATGCAAAGAACTGACTTATTTGAAAAGACCCTGATGCTGGGATTGAAGGCGGGAGGAGAAGGGGATGACAGAGGATGAGATGATTGGATAGCATCACCAACTCAATGGCTCATGAGTTTGAGTAAACCCCAGGAGTTGGTGATGGACAGGGAGGCCTGGCGTGCTGCAGTCCATGGGGTCTCAAAGAGTTGGACACGACTGAGTGACTGAATTGAACTGAATGGCTGATTCATATTTTTCTACAGCAGAAACCAACACAACATTGTAAAGCAATTATCCTCTAATTAAAAAAAAATTAACTGTACAACATGATCATGTCAATCAAGGTGCTCTTTCTTGGAAGTAACTGTTACTTCTACCTTGATTAGGAGAGACAAGAAACTTTCTTGAAATCTTAGACAAGGAGCTCCAAGGAACACTTCCTATCAATGACGTTTGGTTACAGTGGTCATTGATTCCTCTATGCTTTCACGCATGCATGCTACAAACTTTCACTGAAAAAGGCCCTGAGGAAACTCCTGCCTTTAAGGAGGTTGTAGTAAAATGGCAACCCACTCCAGTATTCTTGTCTGGAAAATCCCATGGACAGAGGAGCCTGGCAGGCTACAGTCCATGGGGTCACAAAGAGTCGGACACGACTGAGCGACTTCACTTCTTCAGTCTAGTGTAAGAGGGAGACAGATAAAGGTCACAGCAATATTTGTACATGCTACACAGTCACTTATTTACATTTATGGATTTCCTAAAAGGTAGAACGAGATGAGGATGTATATTCACGCACATGTGTGTTTGTGGGAATACATAAGGTCTCTATAGTTGTTCAAACCCAACTACTGATCACCCTGGGGCATGGAAAACATTAGATATGAGAAAAGGACATTGACCCAGCAGGCTTCGTTGTCCTAAGGCCTGCTGTGAGCTTGTAAGAAAGTGAACCTCAAGGAAGCATCACTGGGTGGGATTATTTATTGGAAAGGTAAGCAATTTATTATCTCCCTGTGTTGATAACAAGGGTGGAACCGGTCTTAGCGATGCCACATCGAGTGGATCATGACATGTGGCTTTAGCAAGCCTGGGCTCTTTTCGCCAGTGGACTGCCTCTCTCTTCTGTAAGGCCACCTACTCAGTCCTACAAAAGAGTCAAAGAATCATTGAATGTTAGCCTAGGAAGAGAGGCTGGCATGAAAGAGTGGTTGAGAGTGAATGTGTTATTGAACTAGACCATGTCTGCAGCCAAGCAGAGGGCTTAAAACTCAGAGAACAAATGCCATTCTCTACGCTCTTCTAGACCGTGGAGTCTGTTTGGTTGGATATGTTTCCCCTGAGCTTTCAGTCTCAGCCCTCAGCTCCCCTCGAACTTTTGAATGAATACAATTCCAGGAGTCTAGCAAATACAGCGCACTTCTTCTCGGGAGTATTTGCTGCCTTTTTTTTGGGGGGGGGGCTTTATAATACCAGGGCTTTCTAACCTCTCTGGAAGAAGCCCAACATGGACCAGGGCAAGGAGATGGCCAAGCTGTCGGACTGGCCATCTGAAAAGGGAGGTCTGCTCAGATCTACTGGGGATGTTGCCGTGCCAGGCTGAGCCCTGCTTACCTCTGAAATGTTGATCCGACCCTCCTGGAAGGAGCAGGTGGTGGGGTCATGAGTACAGAGGTTTCGGTATTTGCACCAATGGCAGCGGAAGGCGCTGTTGACACAGGACAGGCACCTGCAAAGACACAGACAGTAAGAGGCAGAGAGAGGAGAGCACACAGGGCAGGGGAGGGGGCCAGGGAGCCCACGCACCGTGACGTAAGTCTGTTACCCGAGTCTCGCGCTCACAATTTCCCCAGCCCTGAAAATTGTGGCCTCTCCCTCTAAGATGCTCAGGGGACCAGGGGGCCAGAAAATTGAGGGAGAAATGTGTCCAGAGTGGGAATAATGTCTCCGAAAGCAGTGGAGTGCTAGAGCTGGTCTGTTTCAGCTCATGACAGCCAATTATTCATATTTTCAGGAATGTTGCAAGCGGGTCATCGACATGATAGCAGCTTGAAACGAGCCACAGAGGGAGTATTTATGCCATAGCAATTGGAAAATGCCACCTACTAAATTTTTCCCCCTGATTTCTGATAGCTAAACATTTGCCAGCCTAGCACCACTTATAGGATGGAACAGCCCAAGGACAGCAGGGATAGGAACTGGGCTGACCTGGTTCCCGTTTTGCCTCTGGCCCTGCCATTACGGCTGCCCCGAGTAAGTCACTTCACCTGCTGAACCAGAATTTCTTCATCCGTCTGTACGGAAACTTTTCTGTCCACTCCACAGGGATGTTTTGTGCCAAACGAGATAATGTACAGGACGTGGTTTTAAAAAATACAATGCTAAATGTATTATTTTTAGGGGCTTAACTTACCTGTTACTTCAAGCTCTTAAACCATATTTGAGTGTTCACAGGTGGTTCATATCACCTGTGTTTTGGAGTTGGAGTGGAGTGAATGGTATCAACTGATAACTCTGTCGCCCCCTCCAAGTAGCCAGACATGGTAGCCACAGGCTGTGCGTGGCTCCTGCCTTTCTCGCCAGGTAGAGCGCCTCTTTGCCTCTGGTTTCCCCTGCATTCTGTGTGTATCATCTAGGTTCCCTGTGTGCGGTCAGACCACCATCAGGGAAATAGGTTTGGCCGGTGGAGTTGTTCTACTCGCTCCTTGCCAGATCCCCTAGTCCAGTCTTGTCGCCACTGGACCAACCTGGCAGGCACATGGCCAGGTCTGCAAACTGGCGCCACCTGCTGGGGCTCTAATGGCATTCTGGAGGATGGGGCTTGATCCAGGGCCCGTTGGTTTATAAGTCACGGCAGACCAGGCGCGTTATCCCATCGACACTTCTTCCCCGTGCCGGATATTTTCATCCCCTTCTAGATATGCCCGTAGTTATTTCGTTCCTGAACTTGGGCCAGATGGATTGGGTCTTCCTCACATCTTACGATTCAGCAAGTAAATCACAAAAATGGATCAAGGATGATGAGATCAGGGTTCTTCGAGAACAGGCTTGTCCACCTGCTAATCTGGTGGCCTCCAATGGAGCACCTGTCCCCTCTGGGCCTTAGTTTACCATAGTAAAAGGAGAGGCTTGAACGCGATCCTGTGATTTGTAAGTGGATGGATAAGACAGTGCGTGGCAATAAAAGGTCAAAGATACTTGCTTTTCTTTCTGCTAAAACTTGCTGCCCGTGATAGCATCTCCACTGCCACGGTTGAGAGTGGTGACATCACACCGGGTGTCGTGGAGGTGAGGACGTCCTCACAAGCAATGCGTTCCATCACCACTGTGCTGGAGTGTGAGAGGGAGGTTGGGGAGTTCCCACTCCAAGATGCTCACAGTTCCCAAAACAGGGTTAGCTGGGATTGGACGCAGGGCTTAGGGGGCGATTTTATCCGGTTCAGCTCCTGCCACATACCGCCTTGCCTTGGCTCCTCCCAGGCCACTTTCTATCACTTGTTCTGTCTTTCTCGGCATATCTACAGATTTGTCCTGAATGGATCCAAGCGACGTCTCCTTCCTTAGCTACTCTGGAGACCCGAGAACTCCAGCAGATGATTCCCATCATGAAAATCCAGATCAGAAAAGGGGAGATGAACGAAGCTCATTTGTCTATTTTTACGGCTTAAAGTTTCCTTTAGGGCTTAGCTGCTAACAGACCCTTTCCCCACATGGATTGCTGGGCCCATCGTGGCCACAGCCTGGACCCTCAGACTTGACGCCCCTGGAGTGCTCAGGTGGATCCTGTCCTGGGCAACAGGAAGGATGGGGCCACAGAACGTTCCCAGGCGCTTCTCCCTCCGGCCTGGAGCTCTTGGTTGACCTCTGCTCTTGCCTATGACCAAGGTCATATGGCCCTTACGTGGCCCTATTATAGAGACCCCGATTTCTCTTTTTCTAAATCAAACAGCACATGAGTTTCCAGATGACGTGGAAAGGGTCTCAGTTTCCCTTCAAGAGAAGACCGGCAGAAACTAAGTATGGGTCTCTCTCCTCCACTCCTGGCCCCAATTTTTACTTATGAAGTGTGCCTGGCTTCCTGCATAGCTGTAAGAACTCACAGCCATGGCACTCAGCCGCTGGACGTGGCTGGTGAAGTCAGATGGGCAGCACCTAAGCCCCTCTGGGGACCGATGGTTGGGTCTGGTTTTCACTTCCTCCTTGAAAAGTTGAAGGCTCAGTGTGGACGTCAGTAGAGTTGAAAGCCTCCTTGCTGTGTCCCAGCCCAGGTCCTTTATTTGGGCGCTGGGTGAGGCCATTTCCCCAGCCTTGCCCCTTCCTCTGAGGCTGTCATCTCTGAGTCCCTCTTCATGTGCCCATGGATGATGTGGCTACGTTTCGCTGGCTGTCGATCTCCACATTCAAAGCCACCACCCGCTGGCATAAAAGGGAGGACTTTCCTTCGGGCTCCTGGGCCGTGACTTCTATTTTTACTTCAAACCCTTTTTAACTCTTAGCTTGAGAGTTGAGGGTAGGGTGTGGTGCAAGGGAGACTGAATGAGATCAGAGGCTGTGGACAGCGAATGCCATTCGGTTTGGTATAACTGAATAAACTGAATATAACTGAAATATTTAGGGGGCACTTTACGCTGTTCTAGACAAAGTGCCACGTCTGATCGGGAGACTGGGTGGTGACAAGTTCTTGTCCTGTGGGAACTTAGGAAACTCCCCCCCACACATGCATCCAGACCCGGGGCAAGTCGGCTCCTGGCCTGGCCCTGCCATGACCTGCTTGCTCGCCAGTCTCCCCGACCTCATCTCTAAGGGAGGGCGCTGGCCTAGGTGCTCTTCCCGCTCTGGCACTGAACGCCGGCTCGCGCTAGGGGCGTGCTTACAGTTGGTGGGCGCTGCAGTTGTAGAACTTGAACTCAGTGCTGACGAATATCTTCCCCGTCTCCTTGGATCTCAGCTGCAGCTCTAGCCCAAACCAGTCTGAAAAAAAAAAGGGGGGGGGGCGCGGAAGGAGAAAGTTACAAGCTGGGAGCCCAGTGGAGAGGCTGGGGGCTAAATCATTCAGCCACTCCGGGGCTCCCATGGGGCAGTGATGGCAGACGGAGCCTTCCTGAGTCCTCTTCCAAGAGTCCCTTTCATCCTTCTGATGACCAGCCCATCACTGAGACCCAGACACCCTAGGTCCCCCTCTTAGGGAGGAGGTGACAGATCAGATCCTGTAGAGTCCCCTGCCTAGGTCGAATATGTTCAGTTACTGAAAGACTGTCAGAAATATCAGGTCACCAATATAAAAATAAAACTTAAAAAAAAAAATATATATATATATATATCAGGTCAAAACCCCTAAAGGCCCCCAGTTCTACAGAGAGAACCTACTAAAAACCACTGGCTGAAGCCACCGACGTTCCTTGAAGGAAAGGGAAGTCTGGAAAAACTCTTATGCACACTGTGCAGGCTTAACCCAAGTGGGAGACAGGGACCTCCCTCTTCCTGAAATGTCCTTGGGGCATGACAGTTTGCTTTCAAACTTAAATGGATTTATAAGTCAAATTAGAGTCTGGCGTAAGAAGACCTAGTCTGGCAGCCGTCAGTCGGTCTGTGCTGGCACTTGCCACCCTGTCTCCTGGGTCCCCTACTCTGGGCCAGCCTGATCAAGCAGCCCCGAGCATTTGACGCTCACTGCAGAGGCTTCTTACCCTGATCCAGAGGGATGACAGGCACATCCTTGGGTCCCGGTGAGATGCAGATGACCTGGCTCCCAGATACTTGTCCCTCTACCTCCGTCAGGTTCCCAAAGGCACAGGAGATGCCCACAGACAGATCGGGGGCATCGCTCACAACCAGGCTGAGCTGTGGGTGGAGCAGAGAGACGATGCTGTGGGAAGACCCCGCAGGGCTCGGGGGACCTGGGCTCCAGGCCTGGCCCTGCCACTGTCCACTTGCTCACTCCTCTCCCCGGACCTCATCTAGGAAGAAGATGTCGGTCCAGGACACCTTCTAGCTTTGACCCAGAGCCTTTACCGTAGCACTGCAAGGGGTGTTGCAGGATCAGTGGTCTTTATTATTAATATTACTTTTCAGTCTTGTCCAGAATCATAAAGCACTGAGGGGAGAGGAAAGGATGGTAGGGGTGAGGGAAGGTCCCAAAACTCATCTCAGCCTGAGCTCATTTTGACATGAAACCATGCAAACTTGAAAAAAGCCAGTCAGAGTTGAACTCATCACAAATAAGCCTTAGCTCCGGTTCATAGGAGAACACGTGCCACCAGCCTGGAGGTTTATAAGGAGTTTACCATTTGGCTGGCTCCCCACCCTGGCTGTCATGCAGGGGCTGGCTACCAAGGTGGTGGGCTTCTATTCTCGGTCGGCCTCTGGCTCTTTGCCCACTGAGTGCTCCCTGAGAGCAGGGCAGTTGCCTCACAAGGCGCTTAGGGGATCAGAGAAAGGCCGGAAGTGGACACCAATGCCCTGGATGATGTCTGTGGTTCCCTAGGCTTCCAGGGAGGCAGGCCAGTGGTCTGCAGGCTTTTTAAGTTTGAATATCCTCCTCTGAATGGTAAAAACATCACAGACAGTCAGAAGAACGATCGAGAAACCATTTAATAGCAAAACACCACTCTGAATTGCGTGCCCTTGGAAGTGGGTTTGTACTAAATGACAACAATATATCTAAGTGGTATTGGAAACCAGAGGTGAGAAACGTGACTCCCAGTGGGGAGTGCCCATGGGGGTTCGCGGTGACAACACCCCGTGTCCTCAGAGAAGCGAGTCCTGAGGGAGGGAGGTCTCACTTTGTCCTCCCATGATGCCTGGAGGGCTTTCTCAGCCCCAGTGGCCATCACCTAGCCTTTCCATACATTTGTCTGCCGCTGAATCTCTGCCCCAGTTTCGTTTCCATGGGGCCGAGAGACTTAGGTACAAACTCTGCTGTTTGTTCCCTCAGCTCTGTGGGAGCCAAAACCTCCCGGTGGGGATGAATGAACACAAGTCTTGGAAGGTTCATTAACTAATTAGCATTCGTGAATGCCCATAAAACCTCCAGAAGGAAATAACCGCGCAGGCCTGAGGACACGGAATATTTGGGGTTGCACCTCGACAGGTGGTGAAGGACTGCTGTCTTCTCTTTAATATTCTCTTTCCGCACACCCTGTGAATTAAGCCTCAGTCTCTCTGTGTCTGTCTGTCCATCTGTCTGTCTGTCTCTCTCTCACATACATGTACAAAGGCAACTCCAAGTTCCTGTGAGCAACTCTACCAGGTGGTCCCTTGAAATCTCTATCATACACCACAGAATGGGATGGGATTGCATGATGTTGCAGAGGCTTGCTGCTAAATGCAAAATGTAGATTTACAAACCAGATCAATGGGTGATGGATCTGCAAGGAGTGGGGCGAATGACTGGGTCCTGAGTAAGGACAGGCGTTACCGTAGTTTTCCTCTAAAATGTCCTCGGAGCGCGTCAAGTCCGATCGGCTTACACTGTGCTGGAGTTAAAGGAACACACCCACGCTTGTGCGCGCTGTGCCCCGCCCCCAGGCCCCGCAGGGGCTCACTCACCAGCCGGCTGTGCTCAGACACGGAGATGCTGCTGGGGTGCGCCTCGAGCCTCACGCACTGGCTGATGCTGGCGGCAAATCGGTTGGGCTCCCAGGCCCGCTGGCACCGGTCCCTGCGGGAACACCTGCCACAGACGCACAGGGGTGAGGAGGGGGCTCTGCGGCCCGTGCCCGCCTTCTCAGGACGAGCGTCACTTCTCCCAGGGGGCTCGGTGACTCCCAGGTGGTCTCTACTGCGGTCAAAGACAGACTAAGGGAGGGGCTTCCCTGGTGGCTCGGTGGGAAAGAATCTGTTGGGGGACGCACACTGACTGAAACCGCCACCCTGGCCGGCCACCGCAGTCACCGCTGGCATGAGTTGTTTTATGACAGGAGGTCCTGGTGAGGAACACGGAACTGAGAAGCCACCGCCCACCGGAAGAGTTCGGGAAAGGTCACAAGGAGACACCACAGGTCTGACCTCCTCCCAGAATCCTCCTCGCTGGCATCCATCTTGGCTGAACAAGGCGTGCACCACCAGGAAGGACCCTGAGCCAGAATGATGGGCTAAAGACAACCCGGAAACTAATCCCATCACCGTAAAACCAGAGACTGCGAGCCACGTGGCGGAGCAGTTCTCCTGGGTTCCCTCACCCTCCTGCTCTCTGCCCAGCGGCCTTTCCAATAAAGTGTCTTGCTTTGTCAACATGTGTATCTCCTTGGGCAATTCATTTCTGAGTGTTAGACAAAAGCCCAGTTTCGGGCCCTGGAAGGGGTCCCCCTTCCTGCAACAGATCTGCTTGCCAATACAGGAGACACAGGTTCAACCCCTGATTCGGGAAGATCCCTCATGCTCTGGAGCAACTAAGCCCGGGCACCACAACTCCAGAGCCTGTGTTCTAGAGCCCCGGAGCTGCAGCTACTGAAGCCCACGCACCTCAGAGCCCGTGCTCTGCAGCGAGAGAAAAGCCCGCTCAGCAACGGAGACCCGGGACAGCCAAAAATAATAAGAAACAATTGAGAAGGTTATTTAAAAAGAGGACAGACTAAGAGATGTGGGATCAACGTCCCCCCTCCCAAATGAGAGCTGCAGCTCAGACATAAAGAATAGCTCGTACAGACAGCATCTTTATGGGAAGCTCTGTGAGTGAGGGAGGGAAGGTTGGGGAACAGAAGAAGTATCAGGCAAAAGGCACAGAACGTGAACTCTGGGGCCAGGCTGCTTGGGTTCTAACCCAGATCTCCAGCCTACTAGCTGTGGCCCCATTGGGCAAGTTCCTGGAAGTCCCCACGTGTCAGCTCCCCCAGCTGTAAAATGCTGGGCCCAATGATAATACTATATCTCACAGGCCTGGTGTAAGTAGTAAAAGAATTAGTGTTTAGAAAATGGCCTGTTCTTGGCCCTACTAAGAAAAATATTAATGATGATGGCTATGGATATTATTATTATTCCCCTCCAGGGACATGTAAAACCCTGGGCAGGGTCTTAGCTGTGTGGGATAGTGTGCGTGTGACCTTGTGGCTGGATTCCCGGCTCTTTGAAGGCAGGGGCCATGTTTTATTCATTGAGATATTCCACCTGCCACATGGCTTATTTTCAATAAATGTTTGTGAAACACAGACACAGACAGGGATGCGCGGGCAGGGTTGCCTCTGTCAGGAAGCGTGTGTGGTGGCTTCGTCCCCCACCTTCATCTCTGGTCCTTGGCGTCCAGGGCCACAGCAGCAGGTGGGCACTGTGACCCCTGCACGCAGGGAACCCCTGGGAACATACTCCAGGCCTGGCACTTCTCTGACCAAAGCGCCCCCTCTGGGGATGCGACAAGAGTCCACGACCCAGCAGAGATTCCCACCGAACTCCCCACAAAGTCCCTCCCCCCGACCCTTCCTTGCCACGCACATAATGGATCTAAATATGAATGCTGTCAAAGGAAAGAATTATGGAGGTTTAAGTGAATCCTTAAGATAGCTCTAAAGTGAGCTCTTGACTGGAGCCTTTATCTCATTGACTCACTGAAATGGCTCTTTTTTATCACACTATTTATGGCAACAGCCCCAACAGAGATAAATAGCCTCTGAGACAATAACACACTCGCAAGAGCAAGGCCTACAGAAGAGACAGGAGGGTTTCAGATCCACTCCGCCCCCCATCCCTGGACCCAGCGGCTCTTGAGCTACCGCCCTCAGCCCACTGCCTCTGCTCAAATCCAGCGCGTGGTCCGGGCTGCTGGAGGTGGTCCCTCCGCTCGGTCCTGTCACCCAGGCAAGGGGACAGCAGGTGGGTGGGCAGTGCCCGAGGGGCCGAAGATGAGACGGGCCAGGAGAAGGGAAAAGTCCAGGTGAAACGGGAAAGGCTTGATCCCCACGTGGTACAAGAGGCAAACTGAGCTGTTGGAAGGAGCAGTGCATCCCTGGGCCTTGATGACAGGGGAGGGCTCAGAGCGCAGAGGAAACCTGAGACCCTTTCTGCAGTCATTCTAAGTCAGCCCCCCCGCTGATCTGGCCCAGGAGGAGGATGGGTGGTCTGGGGCCTCTGGCAGACTCAGACATCGTGGCCAGATTGGCAGGGAGGAGCAGGGAGCAGGTGGTATGGCTGGACCTGTCCACCGCCCAGTGAGGGGGCCAGGTGACCCAGGCCACTGCAAGGAGCCGGGGGTGGCTGTCGGGTTCCGTGGAGGGAGAAACCCTCGTGAGGAAAGACAGCCTGCTGGCTGTAGGGCCAGCCTCACTGACGGGAACGCCAATTGTAGCCACCTCTCAATGCTGGAGACCCAGGTTCAATTCCTGGGTCGGGAAGATCCCCTGGAGAAGGAAATGGCAACCCACTCCAGTAGTCTTGCCTGGAAAATCCCATGGACCGAGGAGCCTGGTGGGCTATGGTCCACGGGGTCACAAAGAGTCGGACACGACTGCATGACTTCACTTTTCCCTTTCTGGCATTCCTGGGGCCCAGCGGGGGTGCCATCAGTATCTCTACCATTTGTCTGACCCACATGGTACCACTCTGTCTGGGTTCTAGTGAGGGCATTTCTGGCAAAAACTTTTCTGAGGAGCCCCTTACCTCCGAATCTAAGCCGGGAACCCAGGATGTGTGGGCGCCAATCCAGTCCGGATTTTGCATCTGTGAGGCGCCTGCTTCGCTCTCTCCCTGCATAGCCCTTCCAACACCTGCTGCGGAGGCTGGAAGCCAAGAGCGATTGTGCAGGACCCTGAACTCTGGCCCTCCGCCTCCGCCCCCACCCTAAACCGGCACTTCTCGTGGGGGTGCTCTGCTGGCTGGCAAGGAGCCCTGGAGTTTCCTAGGCCGCTGGGGAGCAGAATTCCTAGCCAGCCGCCTCCCCCTCTGTCTTTGGAGTTTCTTCCCTCTGCTCTCCCTCTGGGGCTCTTGGAGTTAGGAAGTTTACGTGCGATTTTGCATTTCTATTGGACTGGTATTCAGTGGCAGGGGGTGTATCTGAATAGGGATTGAGGCCAGTTGGAGTAAGATGTAGGCTTCTTGGAACCAGGGACTGACTGACGAGGCCAGAAGGGTCCTCCCAAGGGTTCCGAGTCCATGATCATCATTTAGACTTGTGTAGCTTATCCTGAGCTTCCTTACTGCCAAAGCATTTATTTAGCATTTAATCCTCACGGTTCACCTGCGAGGTAGGCATTATCCCTTTCTGGTGATGGGGAAAAGGAGGCCCAGGGTTGTCAGTGGACCATGCCGGGTCACACGGCCTCTCACTGGAGTCCAGACTCCAGGAATGAGGTGCCTTGTTCAGGCTACAATCTAGAGACACTTCAAATTCCCTTGCAAGTTCTTCCAACACCACTAGCCTTCCCTGTAGCAAAGGCGCAGACTTCAGAGCAGCTGGCCAGAGATGGAGGGAGTAGGGGTCGGGTTTTGGAGGTGAGACCACAGAGGCACTGCCCTTGGAAAGAAGGCACTTATGGCCTCTCTTCTTTGCTTTCAGCACTCTGACTGCGATTAGAATTACTGCTCAGCAGAGGGAAATTCCTCTCTCCCTGCAAACTGAGGTCACATCCCTCATCAACAGTCCCAGGAAAGTACCTGGTCTTCTGCATTCCAGGTGTTTTTTTCCAGACTGTGCCAAACTTACATGTTGTGCAGGGCACACCAGCCACAGTGAGGGTCCCCCGAGCTCAGGCACTCCCCACAGGTCGTGTACTGCTCACAGGATTCCACGGGGACCCTGGTGATCTGGCCGAGAGGGAAAAGACAGCAGGTTAGATCAGGGAGTGATGCCTCCGGACGGTGTGTTCAGACTCAGTTACACCTAACCACTGTAGCTCAAATGGGAAAGAATCTGCCTGCGATGCAGGAGACCAGAGTTCCATCCCTGGGTCGGGAAGATCCTCTGGAGCAGGGATAGGCTACCCACTCCAGTATTCTTGCCTGGAGACGTCCATGGACAGAGGAGCTTGGTGGGCTACAGTTCATGGGGTCTCAAAGAGTCGGACACGATTGAGTGACTAACACACACGCGCGTGTGCACACTTGCACTGCCACCACGCCTAGAGAGGAGACAACAGGGCTGAATCGGTCCTTCGGTGTTCTCATCTGTTTCCCCTGCACGAGGCAGGCACAGCTAACAGCTCCCAGGCTTCTGGCCTTCCCCAGGGGTGGAAGCAAGCCCTCCAGCCTCTCTCTGCCTGCTCTAAAGTCCTCAGGAGGGCCAGGCCTGCTCCGGGAAGACGCTGGAAATGGTTAAGTCTGCTGAAAGGCTATTGAGTGCCACCAACTAGCCTCTGAAGAGCTTTCAGCTGGGCTCGGGCTGAGACATCCTGCCTGCAAAGAAAACACTGATAAATAAAAAGAGAGAAGGAGAAACTTTCCCTATCAAATAGTATGCACTGAGTGGCACCATCTTTTTACCGCCAACCAGACGCACCACCTGGATCCAATTATCCCATTCTCTGATGTCTGTATTCACTTTTCTCTAGTAAATCTCCCGTCCTTTGAAAAGTCTGGCTAAATGTGAACAGAGATGAGCTGCCTGTCTGATGCCGTCTTGCTAGGGAAACGGGGAGTGTGTAGCTCAAGCCTGTGACCTCCCCCCAAGAGCAGGCAGCCTTCCCTTCCTGGCTTCCAGGTGAGGCCATGCTGGGATAGAAACCAGGCCTATGTGCTCATTACTCACCCTTACCTGCCCAGCGGGTGTTAACATTAAGGCCAGGCAAAGGGTCAGAAGATTGAAGTCTTGCATTCGGTATGTCCTAGGTATCTGTCGATGGCTGAGCCTGCAGGCAGCTGGGCTGCAAAAACATTTGCTAGGCTGGGAATGGGATCTCATGTGTCAGGGCAGAGAGGTTCCCCACCTACTGGACGTGTGAAGTCAAGCAGAAACACAACCTGTGGTCCAGCAGCCCAGTGTTCCGCCTCTGGCAGAGAGATGAAGGGTCTGATGGAGACGCCTTCACAGCATCCTCCCGAGAGGCTCGGGATGGAGTCTAACACGGCTCACCCAGCAACCGTTTATCAGATGTCACTGCGTCAAGGCTCCAGTGCTGTGTGCTAGAGAAACTGCAGCGAATCGGACACAGATCTGCCCCCCTGCAGAGCACGAAGCCCGCGGGACTCGGTAATTACAAACTGAGACCTACTCTACATTGTGGTGAACATCCATCGCAGGCGATGGGTATATGCCCTAGGGGCCTTGGCACATTAAAGGAGGGGCCACCCAGCACAATCTGTCTGGAAAACGGACCAGCAGCCGAGTGTGGGAGAGTCAGGGTAAGAGTGGGCCTGCTGCAGATGCCTGGAAGGGCCTTCCTAGCTGAGAGATTACCATGAGCAAAAGTAATCATGGCTGTTGGTGCATGCGAACTCAGTCCTGTCCGACTCTTTCGCGACCCCGTGGACTGTAGCCTATCAGGCTCCGCTGTCCATAGAATTGTCCAGGCCAGAATACTGGAGTGGGTTGCCATTTCCTTCCTCACGGGATCTTCCGACCCAGGGATCAAACCCGCATCTCTTGTGTCTCCTGCATTGGCAGGCGGATTCTTACCACTGCATCTCCTGGGAATCATGGCTCAGCTCAGCTTAACTCAAGTGTGGCGTGCACACTGGATGCAACGAGCTGAGAGATGCGGCTGGTGTGTGTGACCAGGGGTCAGATCATGAGAGGTTTTGGGTACCAACCCCAGAAACCTTCCTTCTCTCTATTGGGTGTCCCCTGCACCGACTCATTCTCCCCACATCTTAACATTCTGAATTACAAAGCTTTTCCCTCTGAGTGACATGATCAGCTTTAAGCATTCCTGAGTTGCCTTTAATAATAAAATAAATGAAATGCAGAAAGCCTAAGTGTAAAATCTGGAAATTCAGTTTAAAAAAGCAGATATTCTAAGTGGAGGTTGGAGACAGCTGGTTTGAAATAGCTCATGCACGACAGGTGTGCGGGTTTGAGTGGACTCTCAACTTGGAGGTCCAATTGGACCTGACAGGGTGATGGCACGGTTCTGGGGGCCAACTGGGTCACAGGCTGCGTTAATGGACGTGGTGTCAAGACGAAGGTGCCCCACCCTGGGGAGTTCCCAGTTTAGGGCTGGGCAGCCTGCCCCTGGAGACGTGTAGCCTCACCAGACAGACTTCCCAGAAGGGTGGTCACGATGGGGTGGGACCCAGCACTGGCATCTGAAGTACAGCTTGAGAGACCTGGATGTTTCTTTACCTCAGAGAAGGTGAATCTCAAGGGGGACACGGAAGTGGTTTGCCATGGTTTGAAGGGCAGCCCTGTGGCGGAGGTGAGACCCAGGGGTGAAAAGATCCACGAAAGCTCAACAGAAGAATGTCAAGGCTGTCCAATAACGCAGCAGACCGGGGTTCTAGCAGGGACTCCCATCCGTGGGAGGTGTGAGCCGAGTCAAGGGGACATGTGTCTGGGAGGCTTCGGAAGGTATACTTCTGACCCAGAGGAAGGCCGCTTGAGTCCTTCCAGCTCTGTCTTCCAGGATGCTCCTAACTTCTCCCTGAGACTGCTGAATGACGTGGACGGTTCAAAGGTAATCTCCAGCCATACCACCGGCCGCTGACAGCACCCTGCCTTAAGGAGCCCCCGCTGACCCCTGACTCGTGACCTGCGATCCCTGCCAGAAGCACCTTTCTGGCGTGTGCCTGCCGGATGCTCTCCCTGTGGGCCCTTCCCCACGCCCAGGGACCCTCAGCCCTTCAGGGTATCCCTGACCCCAGTCGCCCAGGGGGGCTTCCGCTAGCGCCCTCCCCCTCCCAACCCACCCTCGGAGGCCTGAGAGCCACGGTCCAGTGCCCCGCTCCCTTTCCTGGGTTTCGGGCTCCGTGTGAGTGATGTCTGCATCTGGCTGGAAATTAAAACAACTGTCTGCATTGCATTCGGCCCGTCTGTCAAAACACAGCCCTGCTCTCAGCAGCTGGGGAACGGGGCCCTGAATGGGAGCAGTGTCTCCAGCAACAAAGCCCACTTTCACGCCAAGTGCCGCGGAGATAGTGAGAAGCCTGTTCTTCTCCAAACACGAAACCAACTGCACAACTATTTTCCTGTTTCCTGGGCCCTCCTGGTGGGAATTTTTTTTTTTTTTTTAATACACAGAGTTGAAGAGCAAAGTAAAACAGGAAACTTTTATGGGAGTGGGGGTCCTAAAACTTGAATTTATTCTCTTTTCGGAGATCTGACAGCCACATACAAACTGGAGGAGAGAAACGTCACGGGGTACTGGAGGGAGGCACTCAGAGTCAGGTGTTTCCACGGGTGCTCTGTCTTCCCTATAATCATGTGCTTCCATATTCATTCATCAACTCGAAGGCATTGATCACATTGTACAGAAAGGCCAGTGCCGGGCACTTCAGGGCAATAAAATCAACAGCAGCATTAAAACACAGCCTTCACCTTCAAGTTGCAAGCAGACTAGCAATAAAAACAAGAAAAGTGATGTGTGTTCTAAGAGAGGTATTGAAAGAGGGCTGAGGGAATTTGCAGCAAAGAAAAAACTACTTCTACATCTATGCCATCCAACACATGAGCCCGTGTGGCTACCAGCATATGGAAGGGGCTAGCTGGAATTGAGATACGCTCTAAAGACAACTGGATGTAGATGACCGAGCATGAAAAACCAGGATGGGAAATAGCACATTAATAATTCTTATTGACAAGTGTTGAGAAAATTTAGTAAATTTTGGGTTAAATAAAAACCTCACTATTGATTTCAGCTGCCTCTTTTACTCTTTAAAATATGGTTGCTAGAAAACTTAAAATGACACACGCCGCTAGGTTCCTGGAGTTTTGTTCTCATGGGGGGAGCGTGGCTCTATATGGGTGTCCCAAGGAGGCTTTGTGAGGGATGTGGCCTGGGTCTGGGTCTTCAAGGGTGAATTTACACAGATGAAGAGCGTCCCAGGTGGAAGGAACCACATGAGCAAACAGGAAAGCAGAGCTTGAGGGTAAAGAGTGATGAGTGTATAGAAATCTGGAGAACAAGTCTGGGTTGACTTGGGAAGGACAGAGAAGTCCACACAGCTGGAATACACAATGTAAGCTCTCCAGTCCATCACTTCTTGGCCAAAAGAGTGTCCTCCATGAAGAGGCATCCTGGATCCTCAAACCAACACCCTTGGCATGACCTGTGAGCTTCAGAGACATCAAAATCCAGAGTCCAACTGAGTCAGAAATTCTGGCATGAGGCAGGGCCTGAGAAATGGTTCCAACAAGCTCTCCAGCTAATTTTTTTTAATGAGAACCACTGGTGAACGTGACCTCACATCCTGGGAAATCTTTTTAAATGTCAGGCTCTGCCTGGGGCCATGAAGAAATAGAATCAAACTCTGCCTTGGGGCTGCAGAAGGAACTAGACTGCTTCTCGGGGAGGAGAGCTGGAGGCTGGTCTGGGGACTGCTCCACGGCCCAGGGAGTAATTGATTCCAATATCTCTGAGTCTGTGGGGGACCTGGGGTCAGGGACCACTCAGCTGGCACCAGGCAGGCGACAGGTGGGCACTTGCTCCGGGGCCTGGGGGAGGATGGGCTGGGGATGCGCTCTGTCTTGGGGAAGCTCTAGAAGGAAAGGGAGCTAGTCCTGGAGAGCGTCCACCGCGTCAGGCGGGGCTTTGTCAGGGCTGACTCAGAGTCTAATGGGACACTCGATGACATTTTAATTAGTGTTTGTTTATTATGATTGTGCTTTCATTATGCTGGAGGCCCCCCAGCCCCCCAGCCTGAGTGCGGGGATCCGGGTGGCTGGGAGGGCACACGGGTGTGGCAGTGAGGACAACCCTCCCCTGCTGCCTCCACCACCTTCTCCCCTGCACCACGGGGTCACGCCACACTGGAGTCCACCCACCGCTCACTCGGCATTCATCTCCACTTGATCTTAGGCCTCGTAATTACGCCTCTAATGAATGTAACTGCCCTATTAAGTCATTTACTTAAGAAACACTCTTCATTAAAGGTGACTCATCCTGTGTTCTTGGCTTCTCCAGCTCCGGGGCCCCAGTCTCCAGGGCCTCCCCCTTGGCCTGAGTCCCAGGGGCTCATGTAACGCGGGTGGGGCTCAGCAGGGCTCAGAGTTTGGAGTGGTCCCTGCTCCCCACCCGCCCCTGTTGGCCCACAGGGTGAGGGGTCTAGCTCAACAAGGGCTGTGACAGCAGATGATCATTGGCTTTGGGGACAAGTCACCAAGGGAAGGGCTAGAAGCCACCTCCTTCCTGAAGGTCTCAAAGGACACGGCACACCTGCAGGGCTAGAACCGTCCAGGAAGGCCCCGGAGACCTCTGTGACCCTGGTGGTTACCATCAGCCTGGAGAGTTTCTCCGTCAGGTGCCAAGCCGTCCCTCTTCAGAGAAGAGCTCCCCAATAGCTGAGCGAGGGACAGCACGCCTCAGCAGGGAAGCCTGGGGAGAGAGAATCAAGCCCACATCTCTGCCACCCTGTGTGGACACCGAGAAGGAGCTACCGGGTTCTGAGAATCCGGGGGTGTCTACGGGAGAGACACCTGAGTTAGAAGGAGACCAACGTAGAGAATTCTGACCGTGGGCTGGGCCTGGGTCCCCCGTGACCCTTTAGTATTTACAGAGCATTTATACTGTGGGCTTCCTTGGTGGCTCAGAAGGTAAAGAATCTGCCTGCAATGTGGGAAACCTGAGTTCGATCCCTGGGTTGGGAAGATCCCCTGGAGAAGGCCATGGCAACCCACTCCAGTAACCTACCTGGAGAATCCCAAGGACAGGGGAGCCTGGTGGGTGGGGTCGTAAAGAGCTGGACATGACTAAGCAACACACACACACACAAAGCTCTCCACTGGGCTTCCCAGGTGGCACGAGTGGCAAAGAACCTGCCTGCCAAAGCAGGAGACATGAGAGACCGGGGCCCGATCCCTGGGTCGGGAAGATCCCCTGGAGGAGGGCATGGCAACCCACTCCAGTATTCTTGCCCGGAGAGTCCCCATGGACAGAGGAGACTCGCGAGCTAGAGTCCACAGGACTGCAAAGAGTCGGACTCAACTTAGCATGCAAGCTCTCCATTAGGCAGAGGGTGAAACGCTCAGGCCACATTCTCTGCTCTCTGGAGCCCATGGTTTGGTTGAGGACAAAACCAAGGAAACTGGATCATCTTAGCATGGTAGAACAGAAGCACGACGGAGGGACATCTGGGACATCAAGCAAGGGGCAGCTGTGGATCAGAGGACCAAGTGCAGAGGCTGGCCTCGGGGGCCTTTCACGTGGGCAGCCTGCTTCAGAGGGGGCAGGAGCCCTTGGCAATCGGGTAAGAGAGAGACAGAGAGAGGGAGGAATAAGGGAAAGCCGCTCCCCAGGCCGCAGGGGCCCTGAGGACTGAGCGTTTCACCCCCTGCTTCCCCGGAACCTGCGCCTCCCGCCCCCGCCAGATGTCCCCACCTGTCCCCACACATATCCCCTGCCTCCTGACTCAAGGAGAGAAACAGCGGCCTTCTCAGTGGCTGAGAGCCAGGTGGCGGGGCTGGGAGGGCACACAAACAGCCTGCGTGGAAGCATGCAGTTGGCCTGAGCCACAGCCTCAGGGGCCCCGGGGCCCCGGGGCAAAGCGCACAGCAGCTGAGGCACAGCTGGCTCCCGGAGCCGCCCTCCTGTCTTTTGTCCCTTTTCTTGATGGGCCCTCCCCCCCAGCCCACCCTCTCTTCCCTTGGAGCCTCTAGGGTCTCAGACCTCCTTTCTGCTCTTTTTCCCAAACCAGATATGTTTTTTCAAGAAGCAACCTGATGCTCATCTGTGGTCACAGGCCGAGGGCAGGCTGAAGGGAGGCCCTGCCAGGGCTGGCATGCAGGCTGGGCTCCTCGGCACCATCACAGCCAGGCTGGGAGAGGGTGTGAGCACGCTCTGCGCGCTTATCTCGTTCGCTGTGCTCAGCTCCTGCAGGCAGAGAGGCTGCGGATTGTTACGTAGTGAGAGATCCATTTGCTTCACCAGGAAATAGAGGCACCCAAGGTGGCTCAGATGGTGAAGAATCTGCCTTCACCGTGGTGGGAGACCCAGGTTCGTTCCCTGGATTGGGAGGATCCCCCGGAGAAGGAAATGGCAACCCACTCCAGTATGCTTCCCCGGAGAATTCCATGGACAGAGCCTGGCAGGTTACAGTCCACAGGGTTGCAAAGAATTGGATATGACTGAGTGACTAGTACACACAAAGTGTTGGCTGAAACCCTGGGGCCCGTCTCAGGGAGTGTAGAAGGTCAGCTGGAGGGGAGGGGGTCCTCCGTGGCCGTAGTGGTGACATGCCATAAGGGATCTTTTGGAGAAAAAGAGGGACAGGAGGTGCAGGGGTCAGTCCGGAGGCTGAGGTCAGAGTGGGATTCAAGAGGTGGGAAGCAACCAGAGGGCAGGCTGGGCTTTCATTTGACTCCACTGATCTTAGGAGCTGGCCGGTACCTGGCAGTTGTTACCGGCTGGCTGGGATGGGCGGGAGGAGTCTCTCTTCACAGGCTTAGCCAAATCTTGTCAGCCCCATGGGGAACAGGTACAGCTGGCCTGACAGCTTAGGGCTCTGCCTTCCCTGTACGCCCGATGGGGCCAGAGTTCAGCATTCTCGCAGGAAGAGAAACACAGGCAGACGGTTAGGGAGGCCTCGTCCAGCCCCCAGCCCTCAGGCATCCAAGCCAAAGCTGACCCTCCAGGGACAGGCCAGCCTCCCCAGGCTCCAAACACACCTCGTACAATAAATAGCTCTTTGGCTCAGCAAGACTTCATGGAATAATACCCTTGTTCGCTCTCTCGTGCTTTACAGGCAAAGAGCTGATTGTCGACCAGATGTCTGAAGCAGCATTTTAACCTCGTTCTCCTCTGCTAGGTGTGGTTGGGGGCAGCCGTGAGACCCCCTCTTTGGATCTGAGGGGGACTGAGGCCTCCGCTGAGGGCGCCCCAGGCCCACGCCACCTTCCTCTGAGCGGGCAGTTGGCTGAGCTTTGTCCAAGGAAGGGGATGAGGCGGCCGTTCATCTGCGCCTGCTGTACTCCGTCCTCTGTCCCCTCGCCTGATCCTCACACCAGCCTCACAGGTGAGGGAAGAGACCCACCTTGCTTGTTAGAAAACTGCTGCTGCTGCTAAGTCGCGTCAGTCGTGTGACCCCATGGACGGCAGCCCACCAGGCTCCTCTGTCCCTGGGATTCTCCAGGCAAGAACACTGGAGTGGGTTTGCCCGAGTCTTGGGTTCAATCACCTGCCCTAGTTGTACGCCTGCAGGTGGCGGAAACGGAACTGGAGCCTGGGTGTGCCCGACTGCCAGGATGGGGTGGTGAGGGGGGCGTGGCGGCAGCAGACAGGGAAGGCCCCTCGCCTGGGGCTGCCCCGAGGGCTGGCCGTCAGGATCACCTTTCTTCCTTCTGGACACGGGGGCCGGCCCCTGTACTGACACCTCCCCTCCGACCGCTGCTGGCCGCACGCTCGGCTTTCTCTGTTTGCTGACGGGGAGTCAGCTGGTGGATCTGGAGCCAGATGATACAAGGGCTGATGTGAGAGGGTGTGGGGGGGGAAGGCTGATGGGGCTGAGGATGCCCTGAGGGATGTCTTAAAAGCCTGCCAGGACCAGAGCAGTGGAAACGACTCTGAACGGGTCCCACACCCTCTACCCTGAGCCACAAGCCCTCAGCCAGCCCCGCCTGGAGGCCGAGGGGGCAGGGGCTTCCTGTCCTGGCCTTGCTAGTCATTTGCAGTGAGACCTCAGCAAAGCGGCTTAACCTCTTCAAGCCTCCCTCCCTTATTTTTAAAACGGAGCCCACCATACCCATCTCACTTCATCCTGCCTGCTCATCAGGGAGCAGAGCCCTTCTGAGCTCCTATTTTCAGCTCCGGCCTTTCCAACGAATCAACTTCCCAGTAATTAATGTGAAGAAGTCATTATTGTTTGTTCCCAGGTTTAGGTCCAGTTCTTTAAAAACCAATAGTGATGTGTGAGAGCCCCTTAAATCCTCATAAAGTAAATGCCAATCCAGCCCCCTGCCCATCCTCTGAGCTGTGAAAGTCACGTGACCAATAGCATCAAGAAGGAGGCGTGAACCTCTCAGGAAGCCAGCTGGAGTTTCTGGACCCTGTGATTGTCACCAAAGCAACGTGCAACCTTCTGACCAGAAGCTGACCCTGGGGCTGTCTCCTAAGAACTCCTGACTATCTGGACACCCGAGGGCGGAGTGAAGCTCAAAGAGAAAAATCTATTTTTAATGACTTGGGGGAGAAGAGTGGAGTGGCTGAGTAGTTCGGAGTAATTAAAGCTACCTATCATTCTGAGAATGGGAGCCAAAGTTCGTCGGACTTTTCAATGATATATTTTTTTTCCCTTTCTCATTCATAAAACCCAGCAGAGGGTCATGTAGGAGTCAAAGGGGAAAGGATGATGGGGAAAGCAATTTCTGGCCCCAAACAGTGGAATTCATGCTATCGATGAACACTTGGGTAATGATGGCCCCTCTTGAAGCCTTTTGGTAGAGGCCCTATTTACTTTGTCCTGGTTAAGAAGTGGGGCTTTGAAGGAGACAGATCTCAGTTTCAAATCCAGCTGCTATGGTGATCAATGAGTAAAGGGTCCTCATTGACCTCCTCATGCCTCAGTTTCCTCCTCTGTAACATGCCGACAATAATGATATTAACTTCACAAGGTTGTTTGGAGGTTTGAGTGACATTTGTACACGGAGAGCCTTGCACACAGTTGGTGCTTAATAGTGGTAGTTACTGTGCTGTCTCTTGGTGCAGACCCACTGAAGGTGGCAGTGTTTGCAAGGGAAGCTGCAGGCTCTGCACTGCATGTGGCGTGATCTAGAGCGAGCCACCTGGCCTCTCTGCACTGAGACTGCTGATCCATCATCTGGGGAGAATTACATCTGTACAGTCCCTCAAACTCTTCTCCTTATTCATGACACAGTCCCTGCTGGAGGCTGAAGAACACAGGACCCTGACCTCGGCTGAAAAAAGTCAAACCGGGCTTAGTCTCCTAAGAAGGTGGAACTTGGGCGAAGGAAGGACAGAGGGAGGAAAGTGAGTGGGCGAAGCAGAAACATCCAACACCACACCACACTTTGTCAGACAGGACTCCTGTGCCAGACACACTAAGAAGGTACAAGGAGGGCCCTTTCTCATTCTGTTTTCCGGAAGGATCTACAAAGCAGCAGAGATGCTGATACTATGTTGTCTCCATGACAACCGTGGATTTATTCAGTGAGGGAAAGCAGGTGGGGTAGGAAATAGGGGATGAGAGGATTTGGGAAATAGGGCCTAAGAAATAGCTAAAACAGATCTCTCACCTGGAAACCAGATGGCTGGGATTAGAGAGGGCCCACAAAGCTCCCTGCAGGGCCAACATCAACTCGTCATCAACCCCAGAGGGGAGAGTGATGATGGCAGGGGATGGAGTGATGAAGCAAGGATGCCCTTCACCAGCCCATTCCCATTCATTCATTCACACTCCTGTGGGTCCAGGCTTTTCCACAGGCCCCTGGATGCAGAGGGCCCACGGGCAGCCTTGTCACATGGAGCCTGATTCATCTGAGAGTGGGACATCTGCCCAACGCAACCTGGTTTCTGGGCCGCACCCCTTCAACTTCTGGCTCTCCCACCTTCCCATCACCTGGGGAGCAAGACAGGAGGGCGTGGCCCTCCTGTTAATCCTGAGTTCTCTTTGAAGGGTCTGCCGCCCATAAGTTCTAAAAGGTGAGGTTTGGGGAACACAGGTACACCCATGGCTGATTCATGACAATGTACGCCAAAACCCACTACAGTATTGTAAAGTAATTAGCCTCCAATTACAATAAATAAATTAATTAAAAAAAATAAAAGGTGAGGTTTGGGGACGGAATCATCAGGGCGGTGAAGAGGCTGCTCAGACACCTGGGGTAAGAACACCTTTGCTGTTGCCTGGGTAGGAGGTGGGGCTCCTTCAGTGTTGTCTGAGAAGGGGACTCAGGGACTCCTCTAAGACGGCAAGTGGGCCTTCAGGACACCCCTACTCCCCAAGGGGTTCACACCAAGCCCCATTTAGCAGAGTTGCTGGCACTGCCTCCCGACCAAGCTCCAGTTTCTGCTTCCTGGTGCCCAACGGCACTTCTGCCTCGGGTGCTGGCACACAGCGTTACTGAGACAAGCTGGTGGGGTCTCGGGACCTCAATACCTTCCCTGGAATACACTTCCTGGATAGTGAAGGGCCCCCAGGTTGAAGTTCCCAGGTCATCCTGATATAGGGAATGCAGCCCTCCCAGACAGTAGAAGCTGGACTCAGCTCTGGGTAAGCCAAACCTCCTAGGCCCCTTGTCAGCCCACCCCCAGCAGCAGCTGTGCACACAAGGAAGGAACAGAGCTGTCTCAGCCCTGCCCACAGGTGCTGGGTCGGAGACGGCCCCCCTCGCTGCCTGAGCTGCCACGCAACTCTGAGCAGACCGGAAGCCACTGAAACAGAACTCTGATCTGCAGTAGACCCAGGGAGTGCGTCTTTCCCGTCATCTCTCAACACGCCTTTCCAACTATCTGACACGACGACATCTTGTCCTCCCTGACACATTTGATGTGAAAACACTGATTTTTCTTCGAATGCTGAGTGACTAGCTCCCCTAGAAAGGACAGAGAAGTTTCTTGTGATTCACAGCTTTCTAGGACAAGTTAGTAGGTAGTGGATAAGTGTGCATGCACACGTGTGCACATGTGTGTAAGAGACAGGAGTGGAGGATACGACTGTATGTTACAAAAGTCTCCTCACTTATATTAAGATTTTTAACTTGCTTTCAGTATGCCTGCGAGCATGCTAAGTCGCTTCAGTCATTCCCGACTCTTTGAACCCCATGGACTGTAGCCCGCCAGGCTCCTCTGTCCACGGGATTCTCCAGGCAAGAAACAGATCAGATCAGATCAGTCACTCAGTCGTGTTTGACTCTTTGCGACCCCATGAATTGCAGCCCTCCCTAAGGGGATCTTCTCGACCCAGGGATCAAACCGGCATCTCTTATGTCTCCTGCATTGGCAAGTGAGTTCTTTATTACCGAGCTGCCTGGGAAGCCCCGCTTTCAGTATGCTGCTGCTGCTACATCACTTCAGTCGTGTCCGACTCCGTGCAACCCCGTAGACGGCATCCCACCAGGCTCCCTTGTCCCTGGGATTCTCCAGGCAAGAACACTGGAGTGGGTTGCCATTTCCTTCTCCAATGCATGAAAGTGAAAAATGAAAGGGAAGTTGCTCAGTCGTGTCCGACTCCTAGCGACCCCATGGACTGCAGACCACCAGGCTCCTCCGTCCATGGGATTTTCCAGGCAAGAGTACTGGAGTGGGGTGCCATTGCCTTCTCCAGCTTTCAGTATCAGATCAGATCAGTCGTTCAGTCATGTCCGACTCTTTGCGACCCCATGAATCGCAGCACGCCAGGCCTCCCTGTCCACCACCAACTCCCGGAATTCACTCAGACTCACGTCCATCGAGTCAGTGATGCCATCCAGCCATCTCATCCTCTGTCGTCCCCTTCTCCTCCTGCCCCCAATCCCTCCCAGCGTCAGCGTCTTTTCCAATGAGTCAACCCTTCGCATGAGGTGGCCAAAGTACTGGAGTTTCAGCTTTAGCATCATTCCTTCCAAAGAAATCCCAGGGCTGATCTCCTTCAGAATGGACTGGTTGGATCTCCTTGCAGTCCAAGGGACTCTCAAGAGTCTTCTCCAACACCACAGTTCAAATGCATCAATTCTTTGGCGCTCAGCCTTCTTCACAGTCCAACTCTCACATCCATACATGACCACAGGAAAAACCATAGCCTTGACTAGATGAACCTTTGTTGGCAAAGTAATGTCTCTGCTTTTGAATATGCTATCTAGGTTGGTCATAACTTTCCTTCCAAGGAGTAAGCGTCTTTTAATTTCATGGCTGCAGTCACCATCTGTAGTGATTTTGGAGCCCAGAAAAATAAAGTCTGACAGTTTCCACTGTTTCCCCATCTATTTCCCATTAAGTGGTGGGAGCGGATGCCATGGTCCTCGTTTTCTGAATGTTGAGCTTTAAGCCAACTTTTTCACTCTCCACTTTCACTTCCATCAAGAGGCTTTTGAGTTCCTCTTCACTTTCTGCCATAAGGGTGGTGTCATCTGCATATCTGAGTATAGAGCTCGCTTATTCATTCATGCACCCATTCATTTCCCTGGAGGAGGGCATAGCAACCCACTCCAGTATTCTTGGCTGGAGGATTCCATGGAGGGAGGATCCTGGCGGGCTCCAGTCCATGGGGTCGCAAAGAGTCGGACACGAATGAGCGACTAACACACACTCCGTCACTTAAGCTTGACAAGGTGGTGTAAGGCTGAATCCCATGCCTCAGTGCTGCTTTGGGAAGCTTTAGAGACGGGCCAAGTGGATAAAGACCATCCCCGCTGGTGGAGAAGCCAGAAAGGGAAAGATGAGAGGTTCAACGGGGAGTGACCCCTTCGGGCTGAAGGGGCAGTAAGGCATTATCCGGGGCGGGAGGCCTGGCAAACTGGGTGATATCTTCGGAGGCAGGAGTGGCGGAAGGACACTGTGCAAGGAGAGAGAAGCAGGCACAGAAAACAGCCACGCGAAGGTGCTGGGAGAAGCCGAAGGCCGTGCGTGTCCTAGGGTGAGACTGCCGACCAGAAAGGCGACGCAGGGCCGAGGCTTGGCGGGCCAGGGCGGCGGAGGCGGAAGAGGAAGGAGGAAGGCGCGGAGCTCTGCGTGTCCGCTCTCACGAGCGTGTCAGGTCCGTCCCTGCCCGGGCGTTCCCGCGGCCTCGCTCTTCGGGGCCCATCCTCACGGCAGGACGGGGCGGAGGGCCATCCATCTCCCTTCTCCGCCTCCCACACTGCATGTGTTCTGCACTCCCTCGGCTCTCCTCCTGAAAAAGGCGTAGTGCTTGAGGGCACGGGCCCTACAGTCAAGCCGCCTGGTCCAGACCCCTGCCCCTTTGCTTCTCAGCCAATGTGAACCGTGGCACGTTACTCAGCTCCGAGCCTCATTTGTGGCTTCCCTGGTGGCTCAGAGGGTAAAGCATCTGCCTGCCATGCGGGAGACCCGGGTTCGATCCCTGGGTCGGGAAGATCCCCTGGAGAAGGAAATGGCAGCCCACTCCAGTATTCTTGCCTGGAGAATCCCATGGACGGAGGAGCCCGGTAGGCTACAGCCCACGGGGTCACAAAGAGTTGGATATGACTGAGCGACTTCACAAAACGGTGATAGGTATAGCACATACCTGTGTAGGATTTCTCTCTGCAGATGGGGAAGAAACTGAGGCAAAGAGAGGCTTAGCGAATCTGTTGATAGTCACACAGTACAGTGGCCTTCCCTGGTGGCTCAGACGGAAAGCATCTGCCTGCAATGTGGGAGACCCGGGTTCGATCCCTGGGTTGAGAAGATGCCCTGAAGGAGGAAATGCCCTGAAGAAGCAACCTGCTCCAGTACTCTTGCCTGGAAAATCCCATGGACAGAGGAGCCTGGTGGGCTGCAGTCCATGGGGTCGCAGAGTCGGACATGACTGAGCTGCTAACACCCCATTAAGTAAGTTATATTCAGTAAGTCGTAGAGCTGGGATTCAAATCTTGGCAGGTTGGCTGCAGAACCTCCCCCTAAACTGCCTCTCAGGCATAAAGGGTGACATGGGTTGGAAAACACTTAGTCCAGTGCTTGGGATACAGCTGTTAGTTATTATTAATACATGAAGGGCCAGCTATATAGTCTGTGTAGGCATAGAGTTCAAAGATGAGTAGACTTTGGGTCCTGATCCTGAAGCACTCATAGTGTTGTCAGGAAGACACATGGTGTGCCAAATCATCACGGAACCGCACTATTACTGGGATGTGGCAAAAGTACGAGAGCAAAGAGGAAGGGAAAATCAGGGAAGGATTCTCAGAGGCGGTGTTCTGTAACCATGGCCTCAGCTAAAATACAAACAAAAATCAATACCTTCCCCCTGCCCAAAAAATAAAAATTCAAAAACAACAAGAAAAAAATGCTTCTTGGAGGAAGTTTATAATCCAAACATCCCAGCCCAGTGTTTGAGCATTTTAACCTCTGCTCCCCATCCGAGCTCACATCCCCATTCCAGACTCTTCTGTCAGCGTGAATCCCACGCCTGGCAGGCAGGCCTCCTCTCCTGCTCTGCATGGTTTTGCCTCCTTAACTTGCTTTGTGCGCACGTTCCTACTAATCAGAATGTCTTTCTCTCCTGAGCACGCAAATCCCTGCTCCAGGAACCCTCTTTCATTGACCTCTGTGACCTCTCTCTCTGAGTCTAGAATCCGATCCCCTGCCCAACTGGCAGGACTCTGAACATATTTTTTAAACTCTTCTGAGGTCTCTATCTTTTTAGGTTATTCACAGGGCTCTACTTTCTATTTCTTCATATGAGATATCCCTGTATGTTCCAACTCCAGTTTCTTACATAAAATAGGTCTATAAATACCTGCTGAGAAGCTAATCACACTTACCGGGTGATCCAGGTTTTATTTTAAGCTCCTTAAGTAAATGTACTAAGAACTATGCAAAGACGCTGTAGGTGTGGCTGAGGCTCCTGGCATTCTGCTGGGATCCATTAGGTGACGCGAAGGCTTTTTTTTTTTTTAATAGAGTTAATGTTTATAACCTAGCAGAGGTGCATGGTGTCATGGAAAGGACACGACTATTAGTGTCAGAAGCACTTGGCTCAGCCGCAGCATATGCTCAGCTGTGCTGGGTGAGCCACTTAACCTCTCTGAGCTTCAGTTTCCACACTTGTAAATATCGGTGGATGTCAGAACGAAAGCATCCACCAAGGTGCTGAGATATGACTGCTGCCTACTAAAGTAGGATGGCCGGCTGTCAGGCAAGATTTCAGAGTAGGTTCTTAAGATCCAACCACATGAATCTTCTACCCTTTACTCTGCATCCCCTGACCCACATTAATGCAATGTGGTCGAAGAAGAATGACGGAAGGATTTTGTGAGATATTCGGAAGAAGGCCCTGGGATGTTGTAACCCAGCCACCCTTCATTGTGGGTTAGTTGCTCAGTTGTGTCCGACTCTGTGATCCCATGGAATGAAGCCCACCAGGCTCCTCTGACCATGGGGATTCTCCAGGCAAGAACACTGGAGTGGGTTGCCATGCCCTTCTCCAGAGGATCTTCCCAACCCAGAGGTCGAACCATAGTCTTCCACATTGCAGGCAGATTCTTTACCATTTGAGCCACCAGGGAGGCGCATTCATTATGACCTCTTAGGAAGCTTGAGATGCATCCTCAGGACTGTAGGGGTCAGAGTGGACAGGAAGAGCTGGGAAGCAGGAAATCCAGAGAGTAGGGTGGCGAGCTCTTGGGAGACACAGGGAAGGCAGGACTTTGGGAGGCCACTGAGCTCCCTGGTGACAGTGACAGGCTAAGGATGTGCAAGGGGTCAGTAACGACAGCCTAAGTGGGGGGAGATAAGTGACAGAAAGACAGGAAATGCGTCTCCCCACCTCTGCAAGTGGGGAGCATGCAGCAGACCCAGGGGGTTGGGGGGAGAAAGATCTGGGCATCAGTGAAGTCCAGAGTTTTACTTCTAGTCTGGAACCAGGCATTATACTCCTGGCTGGAGACTGTGTTTGAGACATGAAGGACTTTTTATTATCCAAGAGTGAGATGATGAGCTAAGCAGTCTGCCCCAGGCAGAGGTGAAGGGATGGTGGGAAAAAAAAACAAAGCTGTGATTTGGTTCTCCGACATACCGGTTGAGTGTGAGAATGCTAACAACAGCTGTTCCTAACTCTCTTGTTGTCATGAGGGTCACATGAAGTGAGAGCCGGAGCAGTGCATTGTTCAGGATGGAGTTTACCGCACAAATGCAGGGGAGTTTATTGGTGTTATTTCTGGCGATAGACTGATAACTTATTGATGACACGATTTTTTTTTTTTTAAAGGAAACGTTGCACGTCGACTCTCGGATGACTCAGCAGACCATTCTTTCTGAAATTCTGGTGTCCTTGCAATTAGTGAACAGGTGTGAGGTCTCTTTTTCAAACTCAAGTGCCTCACGGGTCAAAAGGATTTATGAACAGCCACGATGGGAAGGAAGCCTGTCAACCCACTTGCCTTCGTCCTCCTGGAGATGCAAGTGTGATCATTACAGAAGACATCCCAAGCTGGTCTAAGTTAGGAGACAAGCATGTGGTGAGGAACTGGCTTCTGGCTACACGCCCTCTCAGCCCAGCCAGGCTGGGGCCATCAGTGCGGACTCTGCAACCTTGCCTCGCCTGGAGGCTGGTGCAGGGGACGGGCCACATCTTTCCCTTCCTCACTTCTTTCTGTTCATGGCCTCCTTCGATGGTGGCCTCAAATGTAACCAATGACACGGAGCCTCTGAGCATAGAAAGGGGTGGAGGGGGAGGTGGGTAGATGGAAGACAGACAAAAGATTCTTTATTAAAAAAACGGGTCCTTAAGAAATTAATTAGACCAAATAATCACCGAGTTGTCTGAGTCTCTATTTTACTTGGTGCATGCTGGGTCTGGTGGAAAAAAAAAGGGGGAATTTTAAATAATTTTGGAGTTATAACTGATGTAATTAGGTGCTCAGTGAACACTTAGCATCGAGCTGTGCTTATTAAAATTACTGTTTTAATCAGAACATTGGCGGAGAATCATTAATAATACAATGGCTTGATTCCCTGGAACTCTAATTAGACCTGGACTTTTAAGCACCTGAGCGTAATCTGGCTCCGTCTGGATACGCACGACGGGCGATGCATTATCATCTCGGGGCATGCGGGGTGGAGCATCAATACAGCTATTTCGTGACTGCCTGAATGCTTTATTTCAGAGTATGAGAGCATGCTGAGGGGGTACCAATGCTGAAAGATGGAGACAGAAGTGGAGGGGGTCAGCCAGGGGCCCGGGGTTTGAGGTCCCCAGGAAGAAAGGCAGACAGGTACTTCTCCCACTGCTGCAGGCTGGACACGCCTCATACACTGAACTGAAGAGGCACCACATCACAGAGCCAGGTAAAGGCCATTTCCTGGCATGCTCTGTCTCCACGATGACCTGTCCCTCATTCAAACCAGACGTGCATCTGGAGGGGTACAGCTTTAATCCCTGCCAAGCCACCGCACATCACAGTGCTGATCAATGGTTCATAATGCATGGGTGTGCACTCATTTGTGTCCAGCTCTTTGCGATCCCATGGACGGTAGCCCACCGGCCTCCTCTGTCCATGGAATTTTCCAGGGAAGAATACTGGAGCAGGTTGCCATTTGCTACTCCAGTGGCTCTTCCTGACCCAGGGATCGAACCTACGTTTCTTACATCTCCTGCATTGGCAGGCAGTTTCTTTAACACTGTGCCACATGGAAAGCCTCAACTGATGGTTTGCTAAGTGATAATCAAAAGTTAATCTGGTGGAGGACTGGGGCCACTTCTTCATTTTCCTGTCCAGCATTTTGTGTCACCCTGGAGAGAGATCAGGAGATGGGCTGAGTTTCTCCAGAACCTTCTAACCCTTAGGAACCAGAGAAGGAGGGAGGCTGAGTGGATGGGTTCTGTCCCCTGAGACACTCAGCTGAGCTGGCGTTTCAGGAGAGGGATCCATCAAGGCTTCGCAAACAGAGCTTTGGTTTTGCTACCCCTTCAGCTGGTGGCTCAGCAGATCAGCAACACTGACTTGGCCCCGAGTGGGGCCGAATCTTTGGATAGATGTCACAGGGGTGGCGGAAAGCAAAGGGTGGGCATGCTGTCCACCCTCCTAGAGCTTGCTATCTGGAAGGACACAACAAAGATGTGAAAAAAAGACTTAGGACACTTAAAAGGCAGATACTGATAAGTGAAAATTAAGCTGGAGTCAGACAAGAGCTATGTGGAGTTAAGCAGTGATCCAAGTGTGATGGGAGGGGTCCAGGCCTTCTGCAGGAGGGCTGCAGGGGCCTGGCTTCATCTGCTGAGGGCCAGGGAGGCAGCCTCTCTGCGTCCCCATCAAGCATGCCTCTGGCTGCAACTAGAGGCCTTGAGACAACAGGTATGAGCCCTCTGAGGCTCCCTTTCCTGGCCACCTCTAGCCAATACAGCCCTTTTGTGCAATTTGGAAAAGGTGACCCTTCTAGGTGCATGGTTTGGTAAGATGAGTAAGGACTTGGTTTTGGCTCCCCTTGGCCCTCAGCCAAAGAACTGACACTTTTGAACTATGGTGTTGGAGAAGACTCTTGAGAGTCCCTTGGACTGCAAGGAGATCAGATTAGTCCATCCTAAAGGAAATGAACCCTGAAACTGAAACTCCCAATACTTTGGCCAGCAGATGTGAAGAACTGACTCATTGGAAAAGACCTTGAGGCTGGGAAAGATTGAAGGTGGGAGGAGAAGAGGACAACAGAGGATGAGATGGTTGGATGCCATCACCGACTTGATGGACATGAGTTTGAGCAAGCTTTGGGAGTTGCTGATGGACAGGGAAGCCTGGCATGCTGCGGTCCATGGGGTCACAAAGAGTTGGACAGTACTGAGCGACTGAACTGAACTGGCCCTCAGCTTGCTGCACACAACCTGAACCATCACATCCACTGGCCCTGATGCCCAATAGGGCACGTGTGTGCTAAGTGCTTCGGTTGTGTCCGACCTTTTGTGACCCTACGGACTGTAGCCCAGCAGGCTCCTCTGTCCATGGGATTCTCCAGGCAAGAACACTGGAGTAGGTTGCCATGCCTTCCTGCAAGGGATCTTCCCAACCCGGCAATCGAACCTGCGTCTCTTACGTCTCCTGCATTGGCAAGTGGGTTCTTTACCATTAGTGCCACCTGGAAAGCCCAAACAGGGCATCTCTAGTGAAACAGGGAGGGGAAATGTGTAGTGTGGCTTGACCAGAGTTTTACCCAGATGACCCACAGACAGAATAGTTTCGGATCCTAAACACTATCTCTTCTAAATTCTCTGGGGGGGCAGTCCAGAGAAGGTGAGAGTCAAGAGTGGGTTGAGGAGAAGAGAAGGCTCCATGGAGGTGGGGGGCGGTTCGTGGAGGGGGTGGGTGAAGTGTCCTGGGCAGACACCAACAGACAGAATGAGCTTTCGGGTGTGCTCTGGGGACAGCGAAGGACAGGATAAAGCACGTCCCTTTTGAATGTCTTTTCTTTCCGATTCCTCAGGAGTAGCCATTTTGCATATGAATTAAACACAGTAAAACAGCTCCAGGCCTCCCTCAAGGAAGATTAGTCCAAAGCAAGAATCTTTCTATGAACCAGCAACGCAGGGAGGAAGGGTTGATCTCCATCCCTGGGACCTCTAAGCAAGAATTCAAGGTCCCTGATGAGCGCAAGGCTGGTCTCAAGACCCCCTTCCAACTCCAAGCATGTCTTAGGGGAGGAAGCCTGGGAGGCCGTCATGGGAGAGGGGGGAGCAATCCCTGTGCTTTGGAAATAAACGGCTAGGCCTTAATTCAAGAATCTGGGTGCTTCTGAAAATAAAGAGGATACAGTGGATGATAGCCTCCCGACACACACACACACCCTCACTCTACACACACATACTCTTCAGTACAAACACTCACGAACACAAACACACATTCATACTCTTCACTCACACTCCACACCAGCACACGGACAGCACGCACACTTCACACGTCCTCCCATCACACGCACACACATGCTCACGTCACACACACTCATGACACACAGATGTCCCCATCACGCTTGTCACCCCCGCCCCACTGCCTGCACACAACTGCGAGAAGAAAAGGGCCATCCGGAGCTGCCCCCCTCCGGCTTGTGGTGAAGAAGGATCAGGGCACTCGGAGATTAAACAGAGCAGTTAAAAGTGACAAACAGACTTCTAAAAAGGACCAGGCTCTTAATGAAACCATAACGAATGGAATGAATGGAGGGCCACACAGATATCACCCATAAGTGGCCATAAATATCCGGCCAACAGATGAGATCGTGGATACTGCAGTTTTGAAGCCCATCAAATGGCTGCTATTAGAATTCATCAATAAATAACCCAGTCCAGACTCATATTCAAGGTCCTCTCATGCTCTGGAGAATTGACGCTGAGGCCAGAGAGACCTGGCTTTTGAATTCTCGTTTTGCCTCTTGACCAGCTTGGGTTATGCTGCTCGCTCGAGTCTCAGTTTCTTCATCTATGAAGTGTGGATGATTATCCCCTTAATGGGGATGTTGTGCAGATTAGATGAAGTTCTAGGCAGCAATAATAATTTATCAATATAGTGAACGATGAATGTTCACGGTTATCTCTTGTCCCCTCCCCTTTCAGCTTCCTGGGGTCAAGGAAAGCCTGCTGGCTGGTGGGAGCATAGGGAGAGAAGGAAAAAGAGGGGAAACAGAAGGGACAGGTAGAGCAGAGACCAAGGCAGGAGACGGGCAGGGTGGAGAAGGGAAGGAAGAGAGAGAGAAGGACAGCCAGACCCCCTGGAGGCCCCCCGCCGGCATCACCCGCGGTGGGCAGCCATGCCTTCTCGGGTGAGGGTGCCGGAGGACGGCCCCCCGCCGGCATCACCCGCGGCGGGCAGCCATGCCTTCTCGGGTGAGGGTGCCCGAGGACGGCCCCCCGCCGGCATCACCCGCGGCGGGCAGCCATGCCTTCTCGGGTGAGGGTGCCCGAGGACCGGTTGTGGAGTAACTGCCAATCATGGCCCACCCTTCCCGTGAGTTCTCTTTAAGCCACAGCTTTATTGAGATATAATTCACATACTGCAATATTCACATATGTAAAGTGTACAAGTCAGTGGTTTTCAGGATATTCAGAGTTTTGTGTCCATGACCACGATCAATTTTAGGGCATTTCCCTCACTTTCCAAAAGAAACCCTGTACCCATTGGCAGTCACTCTCCATTTTGCCCGCCCCTGCACCTCTCCAGCCCCAGGGAAGCACCAGTCAGCTCTCTTTCTCTATGGATTTGCCATTCTGGACATTTTACATCAATGAAGCAAGCAACAGGAGGGTTTCTGTGGCTGGCTTTTTTTTTACTTAGTATTGTGTTTTCAAGGTTTGTTCCTGTTGTAGCTCCGTCCATGGGATTTTCCAGGCAAGAGTACAGGAGTGGGGTGCCATTGCCTTCTCCAGTAGCGTGTATTAGTAACTTCCTAAATTTCTTCTGTCAAGGCCAAGCAAGTGGAAGAGCAGAGCTTCACACACACACATAGAAGCCAGTGTCATGATGGAAACGGTCCAAATGTCGCCCCAAGAAATCTCACTGGATCAAGATTAGTTAGTAGTTACAGACTTAGAGGTGAGGCAGCTGGAGTCTATTTTTTACCACCGAGGAATAACAGTGGAGAAAGGATACATTCTTTTGAGTGTGTATTTTTTTTTTTTTGCACACACTATACCCTTTATACAAAGAAAGGAAAACAAAAGAGGATCCAAATGTAAGAGTCTCCTGTCTGCGGTTTTATGATTTAGATTTAATGTTAAGAGGCAAATGAGCGTCTCTTGGTATTCTGCCCATATGTCTCTCTCTTACCTCTTAAAAGTGACAATTCCCAGCTCTATTTTTACAGTGTAAAAGAATGACTCTCCTCTAATGGTTATCTGTCATTGTTTATGTTTCAAGTAATTTTAGACGTTCAGACTGTAGCCTTAGGATGCAGGGAAGCCACACCTCTGGGCCAAAGGCCCCCCTGAAGGAGGAGGGGCTTATACGCTGGACTGAAATGACAAAGCTATTCATTGGACTCGGGAAATGTCAATCACCTTTGTTCTATAAAGGATGCGAGATGTGTCCCTGAGGGGCAGGTTCTGAGAGATACAGGTTATCTATTCTGTCCACCTAGCTCCAGTGTGAAAATATTTAAAGACTAAATTGTTGGTGAAGCTTCAGTCTCTGTCCTGATGCCCACCATTATGTCATGGCCACTAGATGTTAGTCTAGGGCTACAGAGTGGTTCCAAATAGGAAAAGGAGTACGTCAAGGCTGTATATTGTCACCCTGCTTATTTAACTTATATGCAGAGTCCATCATGAGAAATGCTGGACTGGAAGAAACACAAGCTAGAATCAAGATCGCCGGGAGAAATATCAATAACCTCAGATATGCAGATGACACCCCCCTTATGGCAGAAAGTGAAGAGGAACTAAAAAGAGTCTTGATGAAAGTGAAAGAGGAGAGTGAAAAAGTTGGCTTAAAGCTCAACATTCAGAAAACTAAGATCATGGCATCTGGTCCCATCACCTCATGGCAAATAGATGGGGAAACAGTGGAAACAGTGGCAGACTTTATTTTTGGGGGCTCTAAAATCACTGCAGATGGTGATTGTAGCCATGAAATTAAAAGATGCTTACTCCTTGGAAGGAAAGTTATGACCAACCAGATAGCATATTCAAAAGCAGAGATATTACTTTGCCAACAAAGGTCCGTCTAGTCAAGGTATGGTTTTTGTAGTGGTCATGTATGGATGTGAGAGTTGGACTGTGAAGAGGGCTGAGCGCCGAAGAATTGATGCTTTTGAACTGTGGTGTTGGAGAAGACTCTTGAGAGTCCCTTGGACTGCAAGGAGATCCAACCAGTCCATCCTAAAGGAGATTAGTCCTGGGTGTTCATTGGAAGGACTGATGCTGAAGCTGAAACTCCGATACTTTGGCCACCTCATGTGAAGAGTTGACTCATTGGAAAAGACTCTCATGCTGGGAGGGATTGGGGGCAGGAGGACAAGGGGATGATAGAGGATGAGATGGCTGGATGGCATCACTGACTTGACAGACATGAGTTTGGGTAAACTCCGGGAGTTGGTGATGGACAGGGAGGCCTGGCGTGCTGCGATTCATGGGGTCGCAGAGTCGGACACGACTGAGCGACTGAACTGAACTAAACTGAACAGGTTAAAAAAAAAAAAAATTGAGCTTAATGCAAAGTAGGACCAGGTATACCATGGACTAATATCTATGCTTCAGGAAAACCCACCAAAAGAGGGTTATGTGACGTCTTCTTGCTTTCCTAGAAATTGATTTAGCTTGAGCTCCAGGAAGAGGAAATTGTCCACAGCCAGGCTGAGACAGAGGCATGGACTACAGTGGCCTCAGTTGCCAGACACGGGGGTCGTGGTTGCGGCCACAGGCGGAAGCAGGGAAGAACTCGGAAATGAGGCGTGACTGTGAAGCCCAGGTACGACGGCTGGTGACTTCCTATCTGGGCTTTTCAGTGACCCGTATCCCCGGGGACCTCAGGGGAGACCCGTGTGTCACAGAATCAAACTCATGTTTAGAACTACATCCATCAGAAAACAGCAGTCACGACACCACAGAGTCTGTTGTATAAGGCCCTATCTCGGGAAATAAAACGGTACAGAGCTGCTACTCTAAAAAGGTCAAGCATTGTTTATTAACCATGCTCAAAACATCTCATTAAATCTGGGGGCATGAGAACAGTACTGACTAATATCATACATGTGACATGGTTTGCGTGGCGGTGGGGACCGCGCTGGGGCCAGATCCGCAGTCTAGATTTCCTGCGGCTGCTACTTGGAAACCCTGGGCTTGACGGGCTGCTGTCCCATGCCCAGCACCTCTCTTCACTCCATGCAGCAGCGGGGAGGCACTGGTCACATTTACGCAGCCCTGGAGCTCCTTCTTGTCCTGGAATTTACTCCTCAGCCCATCCTTGGCAAACAAATAGGTGAGCCCAGGTGAGGGAGATAGGACTCCAGAGAAAGTCGGGGGACTAGACTTTTCTCTATTAATCTGGGCATGCTCCAATTTGCACTAAGAGCGTACATTTGCATGTTGGATTCTGGAGGCCCCAACTGCAAGAGTATTAGATAAAATAAAATTAATTATTGTAATCCTCTGTGATCACATTCAAACCTAAAATTCTCAGCTTGGCACACAGCATAGGTTTGTCTGCCTGCTTCCCTCCGTGCTTTCCTATTAAAACTATTTTCTCAAACGCTGATTGAGTTCTGGCTGTATTATAGGCACTGGGAGGGTGTGGGGTACCTCGGACCTGTAACAGGTACCCTGAGTAGCTTAGATCCTAATGAGGGAGGCACCAAATAGATATTCCCTCCAGGTATGTAGCTTTTACCATAAAGTTAGAGAAACTCAGAGAGCTAAATTCATTCTGCCTGGGGTCAACTGGGACCATCTTGAGTTCTGATGGAACTCAAGAAGAGGGCAGCAAGCAGATGCTCTCGTCTTTCTACAAGTTCAAAATACCTGCCTGGATCTTTCGTCTGTATTCTGCGTCCCCTCCTTCTAGGGAGGCTGTTCCTAAAAGAGACAGCTCCTCGAGAAGAGATGGCTCGAGGCTGAAGGAAGGCCCATGGCTCTGAGTAATTGTTGGGTGGGCCTGAGACAGTGCGTGTGGTCAGACAGCAGGATGCCAGCTCAGCCCGACTTCCTGCAGAAATCTGCTGGGCCTTGGCAAACAGTCTTGACATGGAGCTGTGGCGTGGTTCCTTCTGGCTTCTCCCTGAGCTGAGGCTTTCCCTGTGGTTCTGGAGATGGGATCAGTCATAAAATATGGGCCCTTCATTTTCTTGGAGAAATCAGACTCTCCACCCACCAGTCTTCAGTGGTCACTAGTTGATGAACTGCCCAGCACGGCCAGGGCCCATCTAGAACGTTCAAGAGCTTTTTCAAAGGCTCCTGCTTGCTGTGTGCCAGGCACCGTGCTCAGCGCTGTGCCTGCGTCACCTTATTTCACCCTGCCGCATCTGATAAAGTAGAGTCTACCCTTATAGACAATTTGAGGAAACGGAAGGCTCGATAAAATGGGGTCGTCGGATGAGGGTCAATATAGCAAGGGGTGGGGACACGATTCCAGATGTGCTTAACATGGAGTCTGCCTTGCCCCCACACAGCTCAGTCTTTCAACCCCAAGAAGGTAGCATGGCCTGTGCTTAGAGGTTCCAGCACCCCTCTACCTGCCTGGCCTTTCTGGGCGTCACAGGCTCCGCTTTCACTCTCTCCTCTGCTCCCCTCCCCTCCCTACCACCAGAGCACTCCTGGAAGGAAACTCAGGAGTACGCAGGCAGGCACACCGTGTCCTGGGCCCAGGGACAGGTGACCTTTCCAATTCAGCACCTTTATAAATCTTACCTAATGAAGTTAAGGGGAAAAAAGAATTAATGAATAAATGAAGGTTAAATCACTCCCTGCAGAAAATTGATGCTGACAGCGATAGCCAAGAAGAGAGCTTGGAAAGCAGGGAGCTGACTTGCCCAAAGGCTTTTAAAATTCCTCTCCCTCAACCCGTTCAAGGGAGCTGGAAGGCTGGCCAGTTCTGGGATGGGCATTGAAGGCTTTGGGAAGTCCAAGGCAGATGGCCTGAAGGTGATGGAGTCAGAAAGCCATACTCTACTTTGGACCATTTTTTCCAGAAGTGAATTTGCATATGATATAATATGGGTGCATGTGCGTACACATACACACACAGGCATACTGTATATACAATTAGCTCCTGCAAGACACAGAGCTTGGGTCTGCCTGGCTCATTTCTGGCCTTCTGGGACCCCTGTCAGCACCCACTTCTTAGTCATCTTTATCTCCTCATCACCTCTACACTTGTCACCGTTTCCAACGACGAACCCCCAGGCCTGCCCATCTCAGCCCAGCTGGCTCAGAGGGGCTGTAGGTGAATGTGTAGCTGGCTTTAGGGATGAAGGAGAAAGAAAAGCTGAAAGGGCTGTGGACCACTGCATCCATCCAGGCCAGGAGCTCGCACACAGGGTGGTAGAAGTTGAAGGGAGATGGAATGAAAACTGCAAAGGTCAAAGGACAGACTCTGGGGTGAGGAACTGGGAGAGACTGTGTTGCTGCCTTCCTGAGAGCTCTGGGGCAGGTCGCTTACTGGCTGACATCTGTGTGCAGCTCCACAGTGAAACCGAGATGGAGAAGGAGCCCCGCAGAAGAGAATCAGCAGCAGAAATCCTCCCTGGTGGGAGCAGCGAGCAGGAGCCATCCATAATTCTGGTTCTCCTTCCTCTCTATGCCTGCTCACAGGTTTTTAAGACTCCGATCATGAAGACGGGGTGGCTCAGAGGGCCCGGGGCAGCTCGCCGATCCTAAGTGTGATGGGGCATGGGAGGCAGGAAGCCAGCGCTGGGTTGATGGAGGGGCAGGGATGCTGAAGGTGGGCTGGAGCCGCGTGGTGGGCGGCGGGGAGCAGAGAGGTGATACGGAGCCAAGAGCCGACTAGATCAACTAGTAAATAAAAGGTCACAGTGATTCTCCCCAGGCGCCCAGGGAGAAGCAGACAGAGAGCTCTGCTGACGGCAGGAGCTGACAACTGGCAAATGAGCCTCTGCAGTTATCTGTTCCCTTCCTTCTTCTTGTCTCATAAGACAGAGGCTAGAAATAGATGCAACTGGCAGATGACTGAAGGATGAAAAATGAGCAACATGTTAGTTGGAGTGGGGTTGGCAGTGGGCGGTGCTCAGAGGTAGAGGAGCAGAAAGCTCATGAGTGAAGCAGAGGGAAGGACAGGGCTTAGCTGGAGCTGCTTCTAGGGTCTGGCTCTTCCTCTGTCCCAGGCATGCTGCAGGGATTAGTCACTGAATCTTCTTAGCACCCTTACAATGCAGGTCTTACTCTTCTCCCCATTTTTCAGAAGGTAAAACTGAGGCTTTAGGGAGGATAAGCCAGGCTCAACTGAAGAGCGGCAGAGCCGAGAATACAGGCCCACCTGCCTCCAAAAACGAGCTCTTTAGATTATCCCACAATGCTTCCGAACCCTCCCTTTTCTTGTCTTTTCCCCTCTTCCAAGACTTCAGCAACTGTTTATCGAGCACCTAGTAAGGGCCAAACACTGCAATATGTCTTTGGGAGACAGAAGCCGCCTGGACAGACAAGGTCCCCGTCAGCAAGGAGTGCTGTTGGGATGATCAACTGAATGAACCGAACCGGCGCACTCTCCTTTCCCACAAACCTGCGTCGGGCAGAGGTTTCCCTGCCGCACAGCCGGAGGGGGGACTGTCCTGAGGGACGGGGCGCTGGCCTGGCCACAGGGGGCTTCAGCAGTGGGCTCTGCCCGTGGCGGGCATCTTCCTTCTCACTGCGCATCTTTTGACTTGCTGCTCAGCTCCAAGGCCTGGCCAGGGTCCCCGCTGGTGGAGGAGGATCACAGAGAGCTGGGCATGGGCTTGTTTCCTCCCGGGCACCGTATGCCAGCGGCAGGGTTGGGGAACCAGTGGTGCCTTCTCTCTAGGCTGAGGCTCCTCTCCTCTTGGCAAGAGGAGGTGGGGAGCATCCACTGGAAGGCTGCCTGCCCATGAGCTGTGGATATTCCGCGAGGACTGATGCCCCAAAACCCTTGCCTTCGGCTCCAACATCAGATTTAGGGGTACGGTCCCTGAGCATGCTGAATTATTTCATGCCTCCATGCTTTCCCTCACTTGAGAAGCATTCCTTTGTTTTTTGTTTTTTTTTTTTCCAAAAAAATTGAAGCAGAGATGATTTACGATGCTGTGTTAGGAATCACAGGCTTCCCCCATGGTGGCTCAGTTGTAAAGAATCTGCCTGCAGTGTGGAAGAGGCAGGTTCGATCCCTGGGTTGTGAAGATTCCCTGGAGGAGGGCATGGCAACCCACTCCAGTATTCTTGCCTGGAGAATCCCAGTACGGGCTACAAGTCCGTAAGGTCACAAAGAGTTGGACACAACTCAAGTGACTTAGCACTCATGCATATTAGTAAACACAATGTGATTTTTCAGATTCTTTGGCTTTGGCTTCCACTCAGTGAACCCCCTCTTCTTTCATAATATACCTAGAATATCACCCCCTCCAGGAAGCCTTCCTTGACTCACCGGCTCTGTCGGGTAGCACCCTCTCACACATTCCCAGTGCTCTGCACACTGTTGTAAATGTGGATGTGTGCGTGCATCCTGGATCTGTGATTTTGTGAGGGCGAGCTCTGTGCGCATAAGAAGTCCTCAGAGGTTGTTGATGAGTTACTCGGTGGGTGAATGGCTCACTGAGACACTGTTCTCAGATCTGTCCACTTCACTTTCCCCTTTTCTAATCTTCCGTCTGCCTGGCTCTCCTCTCTGCCCATCTCCCTCTTCCCATCATTAAACACGACTTGATGGACAGACTGAACCCAGACTGCTTGGAAGCCACCAACGGCTGATGACATGGCCAGTTCTCCCTCCAGCTGGTGCAAATTTCAAACCCCAATCTGTAGGTGGTCTGGTAGGGAGTGGGGATAACCAGAAGCAGGAGAGAGGAAGGGAACTCTGGGCGGAGTGGTGAAGGCTCGGGGAATTGAACTGTGCGGCATGCAAACTATGAAGGAAGACTGTGGCTGAGACGCTGGGTCCCTAAGCGGGGCAGGCGAGATCAAAGGGCCAGCTGGAAAACCACAGCGAAGCCGGGCTCTGAAAACAGCAAGCCCGCCTGCAGGAGAGGGCGCATGACCACTTCCCCCCGCAGTGAGCACAGCAGAGCTTCCTGCCCTGTTGCAGGAAAAAGTCGTGTTAGTGGAGAGACCTCTCCACAGCCCAGAACACAAAGTGATGCTATTTTCACCTCCCTTGTCTCCACGTACCCCTGTCTCACGCACATACACACATGATCACACAGGCCGATCTGGGTCAGCCTCCAAGGGCTGTACCCATAGCCACCGTCTGAAATACATTTATGGCTGCAGAAACACCCACATGTCATGGCCGCGGGGAGCATTCCGATACATTTTATTGATGGGGAAACTGAGGCTCCAGTTGGCCTTAACTCAGAGGCACTCGTGACAGTCTGTGATGAGTCCCTGGAGGCAGGATCCTAACTTCCCACTCCCCTGACACTCTGCCACACTCACCCCTCTGCTGCCCCTCCGACTCCCTGGCAGCTCAAAGTTGGCTTCTAAATGTTGTCCCTTAGGCCAGCCCCAGAGGGAAAACCTGTCTGACAGGCAGCACATGTGAGTGAGCTGGGCAGAACTCATGGGTAGTGAAGCAACCCTCTCTCTGATATTTCTAGAAACTAGCTTAGGGGGTCATTTCTGGCTAGAGAGCTCAGCAACTTTTCTCTGGAGAAATCCACTAGTGATCAGCTTCCCGTGTTGGGGAAAGCCAGTGTTCTAGGAACCTCTGGATAAAAGGCCATCTCACAAGGGCAGTGGGACCCTGGTCCAGGCAGGAAGGAGCTCAGGCTGCCTGCTGAGGGACCCCATGGAGTATGGGCTGGGCTCTCAGAACCCTAACTTGTGCTTCTTCCCAGGGGCTCACTAACCACCCCCCCACCCTCGCCCCTTCCATACCCAGCCAATCTCTTGGCATCTCCAAAGCTTCATCTTCACATCACAGCAACTGTTCCAGCTGCCAGCGGGTAGAAATAACTGACAAGGGCTCCTCTTGATGTGGCCCTCTTTTGTGTTGATCAAAACACCAAAACGAAATCAGGCTCTCCGCATCTGACTGAAGCCTAATTGGAAATCCAAAGCGGCACTAAATGTTACGGTCTAAATAAAACATGCTCGGTTACAGAAACTCCACGTGGGGAGTGTGAGAGGGCGCTCTGGTAGGGAGCCGAAACGTAGGCTGCAGGGTTTTGGGGCGTCGTGATGGGGCCCCCCGCATTTGGCTAGATGAGACAGACTCAAGATGGCAACACAGAAGGCTCTTGAGAGCCCAAGAACCCCTGGGTAGGGCCAGCGAGGCAGCCGATCGGTACCTGTTGCCTGGCTCACACTTGGAAGTGCGCCTAAAACGCTCGATCAGCTTTGTGCAATGTCTCTCACGCGTCTGCACCTGCCCTCCTAGCAAAGGTGTGCCTCTGCCAGACAGGCCGTGTGGTAGAGAGTGCAGGGCAGTGCTGGCCTCACCCACTGGGCACCTTGAACTGGGCTCCTAGGTGGTGGGGGGATGGCAGGCAGGGCAGGAGATAGCTTGGCAAGCGCCTCTGCCCCGGCTCTGCCTCCTAGGAGTCCCTGGGGGGCCCGGCCTTTCTCTGGTCGCTGGACCCTGCCGCCCCTGACTTCCCCCCGTGTCACACGGGGCTGAGAATACCAGTCTTTCAAGGTTGCTGTAAGCGGCTGAGATGATGCTGGCGGAAGACCCGGCCTGCCGGACAAACAGCAGCTTCCTGGGGCGGGTGCCCTCTCTCTTTCCTCTCTGACCACCAGAGACATTTCCTGTGACTGGACACATCGGGCAGCAGGCCTCTATTGGTTTCTTTTTTATAAAACAAAACAGCGCCCTGCCCCAGGGTCCTTGGCGGGTGTCCAGGGAGGAGTCTCGAGTCTGGCCTGGTCTGGAGCCCTAGCTGCAGGTGGACCGGGAGCAGGGGGGCGGGCCCGCTGCAGCCGTGCGGCCACCAGGGGGCGCCATCCCCGGAGGACGCGGGACAAGGCTCGGCTTCACTCCGCGTCTGTTCCAGGGTCGGGGCGCGGGGGGTGGGGGGCGCTGTCCTAGCTCTGCCCGCGGGCCAGCTCAGGGGCCCTGGGCAAATTACTTAGCCAGACTGAATCGCAGTTTTCTTATCTATTAAAAAAAAAAAAAGCAAAGACAATACTATTTATCCCAGGAGATTGTTGTATTAGCCCAGATCATGTTTGCAAACTATCAGAAGAAAAACACGACCTAAATGTTAGTTAGATTTCAACACGTCTTAAATTAGGTAGAGCTGAGAGGCAAGGCGGGGTGGCCAAGTTTCTTTTCGAGGTGTGGCTGTGAGGGGAGCTTGATTTGCAGAGCTTCACCTGGCGATTATGCATGGGGCCACCACCTTAAAAGCATAATTACTGTTACTAACGTTTATTAAGCAGGTAATACATGTCAGGTATTTTTCAGAGTGCTTTTTAATGTATGAATTCACTTCATTTAATATTTTTAATGTATTCATTCACTTCACTTAATCCTCAAGCAATGTCATAATTATCCCCATTTTTAGTAGAGGCAAGCGAAGCAGAGAGGTGAAACAATTGGCCTAAGGTCACACAGCAGGCAGCCAGGAAGGTGGGCAGGCTGGCAGTCTCCAGAGCCCATGCTCTTCATGGTGGCCAGGAAACTGCCCATCATCCGTCACTATCTACTTCTTTGCACTCTGGCTTGGTGGATACTTTGGTCTCAAGGTCTCAAAGGTCCCCTGTTCTCACCTATAAAAGGAAGGACTGCCCTTCACCAGACAGTTCCTGAAGCTCCCCCAGCTCTGGACTGCTAGGTCAGGGAGAGGGTCTGTCCTCTGAATGAGCCCAAGCATGGAGGGACGAGGACAGGGCTCCCCATGGTCGGTATGAGTTACTTCAGTCACTGGGCATGCTGTATATCTCTGCGACAGTACTGCTCACTTTATATCGCAATTTATCTATACGTCATTCTTCCCCACCGGAATGTAGCATCCCTGAGGTCAGGGATTATATTTTATTTATCCCTATACAAAAGCATGCTGAACGGTGCTGTTGTTGCATTGTAAAGAACAGAAAGAAATCAAGAAGGTACCTATTTATAAGACCTTTTGCTGGAATATGACTTAGAAAGATTGCCCTGTCTATATCTGCATATGCAAATAACTTGCCAGTGGACAGCTCTATGCATTATACATGGTAGACACTTAATGGTCTGTTGAATGAATGAGTCTGTGTATGCAAATGAGATGCAAATCTTTCCTTATTTTAATTTGACCCTTGGGAACATCTACAGGGACTCCCTTGGGCTTGGGTAGCTTTAATGTTTTTTAATTGAAAGTCTTTTTTTTTTTTTTAACACAACCGATGTTCAGTCTGGCCTGTGCTGAGTGAAGCTGTTGCCAAGTTGGGAAAAGAATGCCGGGCTGGACCAGGTGAATTAGGATTAATTCTGGCTTTTTTGGTAATTCGGGGAATGATCTAGGAAGTGATTCCCCTCTCTGGCATCGTTTTCCTCATCTTTAGTATATGGGGAGGAGTTCCTTCTGGGATTGAGGTATGGTGATGTCCCACCTCTCCATCCTAGGAACGTCATTCTGGGTCATCAGAGAGTCAGCATCTGGCAGTCCTACCTGGTAAGAGACATCACGTCCCCTGCCAAGGATTAGAGGAAGAGTCTCCAGCCTCCCTGCGCATTTAGAGAAATGAGCTTTTTTGGCACCGGTTCTCCCAGCCTGGGCATTGTGTTCAATCATTTCTTTCCAAACCAAAGGATTTTAAAATAAGAGGCTGGAGTTTTCTTTCTTAAATACAAGCCAAGCGCCTGATTAATAGGGTGGGTTTGTGATTCGCTTCCTTCATGTGAAAATATTTATTAAAAATGCTCCAATGAGAATATTAATAGCCAGGGAATCAGCTCCGTGTCAGCCTCTTTGCTCCCTGACATTTGAAATGGGGGGAGAGAAAGAGGGGAAAAAAAATCAAACCCGAGCCTGGGGTGGTCACTGGTCCTTGCGCCCCATCCTCCGGGAGGCAGGCTTTGCCCCTCCTTTGGGAAAGACGCTGAGATGTGTGCTTGGCTTCTGGGCCACAGTGCGGTCCTTAACTAGAAACATGTGTGCATCAAAGGCCTGGATTGAAAGTGACACATTTGAAAACACAAGTACGGCAGAAATTTGCTTATCCTCACTTTCCTAATCCGCAAACTCTGTAATTCTCCCCCAAAGTCCCCCAGGCTCTGCTCCAGCCCCTGCCTCCTCAGATTCCCTCCTTCCCCGGCTGCAGCCCAGGCCTCTCAGTCCCGGCAGAAGGGAGGTCTCCTGTTACTGGGACTCCAACCGCCTTGTAAAAATACACCTTGGCACGCTCTGCCTGCGCCCTGGGAAGCCTTATCGCCAGGACTAAACAAATGTGCACAATCAAAATAATAGTCTGAGATGTCAAAATAAATGAGCAGGGGCCATCTGGAAGGACAGCTCCGCACATTCTTTTCTGCTCCTTCCCCAAGTCGTTAGAGGCCTAGGGGCTTGGCCGTTCAGTGGTGTTGGCCACAGGTGACAGACTTAGTACCCTTACATCACAATAAGGCCCTTTGAAAATGCTTCTTATTTTTGGCCCTTGGTCCTGGTTTATAGTTGACAGGCCCTCCTCCAAACCAAGGAAACCAAAATTGATTCTCAGGTGAAGCTGGCTGGGGTGGCATGCTAGAGGCATTCGGTTTGCCCTCCAAGTCCTCTCCCCCACCATGCACGGGGTCTTAAACCGGTGCAAGGAGCTGAGGGGCAGGGGTCTCTCCTACGCTTGAGACATTCAGAGAAGGGCGGCTTCATAATCTTTCCAAATAATTTTGATTTCTAGTAACTCCAGGCCAGAGTTCTCCTTGCCCCAACTCTCTGAAACGACTTAAGGTGGAGGTGGTGAGAAAGTCACTATCCATTCATCAATGGTGAAGTCCCATTGCCCTACCCTGCATGTGAAGGTGGATTGCCCAGGAGAAGGGTCTTTTGAGTGGGCTGCCGCAAACTCTGCACAGGGATACAAGACCAGGACAGCCCTTGAAAATCACATGCCATCACCTGGGCAGTTTCCAGGTAGCATGATCCTATTCCTGATGGATTCCTTCAAAGGCTTCCCAGAAGCAGTTTCAGGAGCCACCTTTGATGTAGGTCTCCTTTAGGGCTCAACACAACCTTCAGTCCATCAACAGCCAGCTTTAAAGCTACTGGCACTTTTCTGTGAGTTTAGGGAAACCAAACCAGTTCTGAGGACTCTGATCTTAGGTGTTGGGTTTAGCATAGGCTGAAATGGAAGCTGGCCTGCTCTACACCCCATGGGCCTCATACTGGGGTCAGGATGGGTGAGCTGTGAGTCCTTACCAGCGCAGATGCTCTGTGGGTTCCTGAGACAGGAAACCATGTATTTATCTTCCCCGTGCCTTGGGTCTCAAAGTGGGGTCATGGGCTACACGCGCCAGAGTCACGGGGAGACGGGCGGTAGAGAGGTGAGGAGGCAGGCGGAAGAAGGAACTGTAAGACTTCTAAGGTTAAGTCATAAAGAAGGCAGTAACAGTCCCACCTGTTAGATAGTTAGAATAGCAAACAGGAGTCCAGAAATGGCGGTGGTTAAAAGACAAGGAAGGGAAAAGCCCGCGAAAATGGAACAAAGGAAGGTCCGAAGACCGGAGTGAGGACCTCAGGTAGAACGAACAGCCCTGCTGGCTTGCCCAATTTACGCGGGGCAGGCCCAGGGGGAAGAGAAATCATATAAAAAGAGGAGCCGAAGGGCGGGGGTCTCTCTCTCTTTCTCCCATGCGCTGGCGTGCTCCCCCCTCTCTTCTCTTCACGTCTTTGGGTTGGCATGCCCTCACGCCTCGAGGATGTATTTTCCTGCTATTTACTAAATAAAATGGAGCTGTAACACGGAGCTGTAACATGGATTTGTCTAAGAGCTATAACACGGTCTGTTCGAGACCCGAGAGCTATAACAGTCTGTCCAAGAGCTATGACATGCCGAGGACTCTAACGTCCGGTGCTTCAAATTTTTGTTGAGACGAGACAGAACCAAGGAGAATACACTCGCCTGACACACGTTATCTGGGGGAATATTCACTCTTGGAGCCCTGAGCGGCCATGCTCAGGAAGTCTGAGCACCTTGAGGCCGCCATGCTGTGAGGAAGCCCAAGGCACAGGGGGAGGCCTCGTGGAAGCCACAGCAGCTGACGGCCCAGCTGGTTCCAGCTGCCATTTGAGTGGGAGGACGTGGCTCCAAAGCATGCTAGCCCTAGTCATCCAGTCACCCCCGCCCATTCACGTCTTCCCAGCTGAGGTTCCAGTCTGGATGCTGCAGAGAAGAGACAAGCAGCCTTTGGGGCACCTGCCTGAACGCCTGACTTAGTTTGTGAGCACGGCGGCTCCATCTATGGCAGTGAGCTGGAGATACAGTTCACTTCGTTGCAGAGGTCAGACATGGTGGGCAGCGCCTTTCTACCCCACTGTCCACACACGTGGCCAGACAGGAGCCTGAGTCTTGGGGGATGACTGGGGCTCAGGGTCCCCCTCCCTTCTCTCCACAGATGCCTGGAATACTGGCCTCCTGGGCCTCACACATGAGCCCAGAGCTGCCTCTGTCTGTATCAAGGGGAGCAGGACTGTTTAGTCTGCTGGGCACATTCCTGGACTTTAAAAATAAATAGCAGATTGTGAGCAACTCAGCCGGACGCTGTCGTTCGACCAGGGCAGAGGTTTCTGAGGCGTCCCTTGGGATCGAGCAGCAAGAATGCCAGGTTGGAGGTGTTTGCCCGAGACTGGGATCTGTCTTACCCGTAATTTACAGTGGAGATGCTTCTGGCCCTCCCTGAGGTCTCAGAAATTCGAATAATACCACTAATAACAATGTTGTTGTTCAGCCGCTCAGTCGTTTCCGACTGTTTGCAACCGCATGGACTGCAGCACGCCAGCCCTCCCTGTTCATCACCAGCTCCCGGAACTTCCTCAAACTCATGTCCCCTGAGTCGGTGATGCCATCCAACCATCTCGTCCTCTGTCATCCCCTTCTCCTCCTGCCTTCAGTCTTTCCCAGCATCAGGGTCTTGTGATAATGATGATAATCACTGCCACTTATTGAAAGCACTGGCTGTGTGACTGAGCACTGAGGTCTCTCAATCCTCGCAATGGTCACCACTATTAGGCCCATTATACAGATGGAGAAAGTGAGGTGTCAAAAAGTGAAATCGCTTTCTTAAAGCCATATATATAGTTAGTGGCAAAAGATGACGTGCAAGGTGGTCTGACGGCCATGCTCGTGCTAATTAACCACTATGCTATCTTGCCTCTCCAGGTCTTGAAGTAGACAGCAGCATCCCATGCCCTCACCCACCCTAAACACACACACACACACACACACACACGTGCGAGCACGCACGCCCACACCCATCGCCAGCCTCTCTGCTGTTCCCAAGGCCTTTTCCAGCCTTCGCGGAGCCATTCTCCACTGTGACTCCCTTTTTCCATTTCACCCTTCGCTGGATCATTTTATGCCTCTATTCCCTCTGCTAATTCAAACTAATTAAAGTATAAAATAGAATAATTGCTTCCATCCCCATACTACTTTCCCATCCACCCCGCGTACAGGGGGAGCTTCCCTTTCGGAGAGTGGCCAGCCTGACAAGCTGGGTGGAAACTGGGGCTATCAAGTTTCTTTTCATCTCATGACTTAGGTTTTCACTTGGCTCACTGCCTGATTTTTCCTGGACCCGCAGTCTGACTCCCATTAGACACCGAGGATGTGGTAGCGACTTGTATCCCCTCCCACAACATCTGCCTGTCGGTTCGCTGTCGAGGAAGCCGGGGCGGACTTTCTAAGGAAGGGCCGGGCAGCGTATCAGTGGAGCACCTGGGCAATTAGTAGGATTGGGGGAATCGGGTCCCAAACGCTCCCCTGGGACCGGCTGGCCTTGGATCTATTAACAGAACATTAACACTAACTTGTCAAAGGTCGTTAAGCAGTGGCACTAATGGTCCAACACTTCTTACTAGTCCTATTTCTTAATTACATTTAATTAACTAAGAGAGAGAGAGAGGAAGCTTGCCTGAACACATGAGCCTATATTGGATTCTTCTGACTCTGTGGGGAGGGGAGACTCTCTAGGCAGGACTGGAGGTCAGGCACCTGCATCTACTCTCTTGCGGCATCAAGGATACAACAGGCACCATGATTTGGGGGAAGGGGAGGGAAATGGAGACAAAAGCTAGGGACCCGGGGAAGGGAGAGATGAGAGGAGGCTGCCCAGAGGTTTATTGTAAAGTAGGGTGATGGAAACCCCCATTCCCATCATGTCTTATAAAGTCTTAGGTCTTTCAGGGAACTCCAAAGCCTTAGATCGTTGCCTCAAAACAGGAATCTGCTTATCCATGGTGGTGGTTTAGTCACTTCAGTCTTGTCTGACTTTTGCAACCCCATGGACTGTAGCCCTCCAGGCTCCTCTGGCCATGGGATTTCCCAAACAAGAATACTGGAGTGGGTTGCCATTGCCTTCTTCAGGGAATCTTCCCAACCCAGGGATCAAACCCGGGTCTCCTGCATTGCAGGCCGATTCTTTATCAACTGAGCCACCAGGGAAGCCCATAGCCACCATTCTATCCTCATTGCAGTGTTCATCCTTGGAGGATGAAGTTCATACGAGCACACACAGCCTCATAAAAAGCCTCCTTCAGAAAGTTCTTTTGGTCTAACCTCAAGATTGTTTCCTGTGCTTTGAGGCTCTCTTCTGGAGATGGAAAAGAGTCCTGATCCCCAGACCTTAGACAAACTGTTTAATAGCTGGAAGAGACTCAAAAGTCATATTTATTCTCTCCATCTTTCAAGCTGAGGACACTGAGTCCCTGGGAAGTCCAGGGTCTAGGTCACCCAGCTGGCTAAAGGGGGGCTGGAATGAGAGCACAGGGCTCCTGGCCTGGCCTGAGGCCTGCTGGCAGTACCGACCGCCACTCAGCTTCCTCCTAATCAGCACCCATGGGCTGAGAGCTGGGAGGGGCCGTCAGGAATGAGCGTTTGTGGCATGCGAGGTGATGCGGCAGGAACTCCCTGCTTGCCGTCTCAGCCCATATCACATCGACCCCCGTGAGACGAGGTGGTGGGACTTGTCTGAGGCCACCCTGTTGAGAGCGTCAGACCTCAGACACGATCCTGTTATTGGACACAAACCTTCCATTTCCACCAGGATTCACTGGTGGCTTAGACAGTATAGAGTTTGCCTGCAATGCAGGAGACCAGAGTTTGATCCCTGGGTCAGGAAGATCCCCTGGAGAAGGAAATGGCAACCCACTCCAGCATTCTTGCCTGGAAAAATCCCACGGATGGAGGAGACTGGCGGCGGGGGCTACGGTCCATGGGGTCACAAAGAGTCGGACAGGACTGAACGACTTCACCTCACTTCTTCCATTTCAGAAGGGAAGAAATAGAGGCTGTTAAGGGGGTCATCCATCCAGTATCAGAGCAAACACTGAACCAGAACGCACGTCATCTGATTTCATTACCATTGACTCACATTCAACTGCTCTCTTAGAGAGGTCCAGGCTGTCTGTGAGAACTCTGCACTCATCGCTGCTCGCATCACATGGCCCTCCTGAGTGGCTCTTGGCCCCTCTCCCCGAGCCCGGCTCCTGGTGAGATCCCTGGGGTAGCGACTGGCATGTGGCCTGTGGCTCTCCAAGCGACAGGACTCCGAGCTCTACCACCAATTCCCCACCCTCCACCCCGACACTGCCCACTGATCCAGGCTCCGCCTGGCACAGGGACCTCCCCGACTCACAGCTCACCTGATTCCAGATAGCCACAGGGCATTAAACCCAAACTCCTCCTATATCTGTTTAGTGTGACAGTTACCGCTGAGCAGCTCTGCTTTGGTGCAAACTGACAGGAGCTGGGCAGCAGACCCAGACGATGAGACTGAAGGAGGGTTATTCAGAAATGAGCTGCAGACGCTCAGTTTAGTCAGAGCTGATGCTCTCAGAGGCAACATCAGATATTGTTTGGAGAGGTCATTATATTCCCTGAAGGCCACTTATCAGCCTCCAGCCCTTTCCTTTGGTCACGTTTTGAATTCAATTTCAAAAAGCATCTCATTTGAGTGAAAGATATGAATCTCTGGACAGAGGAGCCTGGCAGGCTACACAGTCCATAGAGCTGCAAAGAGTCAGACGGGACTGAAGAGACCGAGCATTTAGCCCAGAGATGTGTCTCAGCATCGTCTCAGTCCCACTAAAGTCTCACTGGCCACTTCTGTTAGCTCTTTCTGCTTTTCCACTTCATGGGGCTCTGAGAACCCAAGACAGAATTTTTATCCAGAGTTAGCTTGCTCCTCAGCCATACTTAACATCTTCTGAAATATTAATATCATGTCAATGTGGCTCTATTTCAGGGCTCCCCAACCTCTGGGGTCTAATGCCCGATGGTCTGAGGTGGAGCTGGCGTAACCACAATAGAAATAAAGTGCATGATAAATGCAATGTCCTTGAATCATCCCGAAACCAACCCCGCCACCCCCCACTGCCGTCTATGGAAAAACTGTCTTCCATGAAATTGGTTCCTGGTGTCAAAAAAGGTGGGGGACCACAGGTCTATTTAATCCCTCTGACCATCCTTTTATGCACCTGCCTATGGGACCATCTATTCACCCATCCTTCTAAATCTGTAGATAATTCTGCAGAAGCATCCAGAATGGTGTTCATCAAATGATGACATGGTGTTACATTTGGGGCTGTTTGGTTTGGGAACTTGTTATTTCCTTTTCTGTGTGTATTATTTGAATTTGTATGGTGCCCATCTACCATTTTAAAGAAATAACTGTTTGTTTTATAAACAAAGAAAAACAGGAAGGAAAGGCAGAGCATTTATAGCCTCCAATCTGATGCTAAAGATTCCCTTGTTAGATTCCAAGCAACTTAAGGAGAGTGACCAAGTTCCATTTATTGTGATGTTTTTCCAGAACGTTGTTCCCAATAAATACATGACCAGCCTTTTTTTTTTTTTTTTCTTTTTTAGGGTTACAAGTTCCCATCTGGCCCTGTTTATGCCTTGATCATGGGGGCTACATAAAGGCAGGTAAAAAAAAAAAGCGGCTTCAAGAGGATGTGGTATGATTTGCCAATGATTAGCCTCTGATTTGTGTCATCTCTTCTGAGAAGGAATTTTCAAGTTAGAGTTGCAGCCCTACTGCCTTTATGCCATCAGGTATCCGTTTACCGCTGCCTCCCTCCCTCCTCCCTTGTCCCTGATTCAGAATTCACAAACACAAACATGAAGGAGAGAGAGAGAGAACGCTGGGCAGGTGAACCTGATGACAGATGCCTGGGATCTTTGCAGTGTTTTGAGAATGATGCTCGAGCAGGGAGGCAGCTTGAGAGAGCTCGCTGGTTGTCCAGCACAGCATCCTTACCTAGCCCAAGTCAGTGTCCTCTGCACCAAGACAGAGTCACGGTCCTTTCTGCTTCTTACGGCCTTGATCTTACCATGGGCAGGTCAATGACAAGGCCGCCGCCACTGCTGACCAGCTGTTGACCCACTGGCAATGAGTGGAAAAGGAGCCAGCTTTTCCTAAGGTCTAAGCTTTGCTTGCTGCATCTCCATTGCTTTGGTGAATCCCTGTCTTCCCCTTCTCTTATCCTTCACTACGGCTCTCCTTGCATTTGCCTTCGCTCTGCTCCTACATATATCAGGTCGAATAAAACCCCGAGGGAATAACGTTTCACCCAGGCAAGTGGGGAACCCACTCGGGGGTTACCCAGCAAAGGAGAGAGGTCCATTTCTCAGGGCTCCCCATCTCTGCAGGCAGAGCTGCAGCTCCTCAGAGCTGGCCAACTTCTACCTGGCATCCCTCTAAGACTCAGGCCAAGATTTTTTTTTTTAATCTCCTTTTGGGGCCCTATCTTGGGTCTATCTCTCCCAGGACTGAGTCCAGCCTGGAGGCCTGGATTATTTACACATCTTTGGCTCCCTTGAGCAGCAGACTCTGTGGGCCCCGGGGCAGTAAATCTACCTTCTAATCACACCAAGCTGCTCCGTGCAGTCTGGCCTGTTCTTGCGGGGCTGTTCATCATGTGCTCAGACAGGGTCTGTGGCCTGCAGAGAAGCTCCGGGAAGCGCCTGGCCCCAGTGGCTTCTCCCTGACTCCCTGCATAAGCTTCCCCGGGCCTCTGAGCAGCAGGCCCAGGGGTCTCTCTTGTTCCTCGGAAAAGCTTCTGCAAAAGGTCATGGTTATCTGCGCCTCCTGGGCTCTGGAGAGCAGGGGTAGGTGCCAGCACGTACCTGCCTCTCAGACATGATGTACAGGTAGCGCTGGTCGATGGAGAAGGCCATGTCCCGGAGGATGGGGCTCCCATCTTTGAGCACGGAGACCATCTCATATTGGACCCCACCGTGGGGGGGACCATCGGCTCGAATCTGCGAAAGAAACAAGGGCATCCTCAGCATCTGTCCTCGGCAGCCCCTTGTGAATTCCCTGCCTGAGCCTAGAGCAGGTAGTTTATAGAAGATAATCCTCATGTCCGGTCCCCAAGGGCTACCTGAAGCAGGCTGGGTTACAGGGAAGACAGAGGTGCTTCTTAGTTCAAACAGCCCAGTTTCCACCAAGAGGAATCCTTTTCCAAGCAGTCTGAGTGTGCTGGTCTGAACCTTCTAATGGTGGGTTTATTTGTGTGTGCATATATGTCTTTAGGTGTGATCTGAATATCCTTACATGGTTATTCTTGTGTGTGTATGCACATGTACTCAGCACCGTGTGATGGGGGGGTGTGAGTGTGTGCTTGTGCACACTTGGTTGCGTTTGGGGTAGGAGAATCAACATCTACACACAATGGTTCTGCCTTGAGCAGGTAAGGGAGGATGGTGGGGCCAGCACAGAAACCATCAAAAAACTGAGGATTTTAGGATCTCAGAAAGAGCTTTCTGCTCCCGCCACCCCACCACAACAATATCCCCTGAATGATGTGTGCAAATCCACCAGGTGATTTTGGGGAGCCAGGAATCCCTGAGGACAGAAATCTGGGAGTCAGTCTCAGAGTCCATCCCAGGATAAGAAATCAGGACGAACCTAGAGATCATCAAGTTTGGTGCTTCTCAGGCTCGATGTACATGAGAATAATTTGGGGAGGTTTTAAAACACATGGCTGGATCCATTCATCAGGAACTCTGTGCTTGGGGACCTGGCATCTTGTTTGGGTTTCAAAGCTCCCCGGGGGACGCTAGTGAGCAGCCGGGGTTTAAAGGCACCAATGTCACCCATGGTTCTCAAACCAGCACGCCCGGAGAACCACCTGAGGGAGTGGAGAAATTCACCCCGGGGACTATCCCAGTTTCTGATTCAGCGGGAATGAGGCCTGAGAAACTTCATTTCTAATAAATTCCCAGCTGATGTGGAGACTACCGGGCTGAGGGTTGGAGAAACATTCCTGTAGTCTAAGCATTACATGAAGTGTCCTGGTAGCTCAGGCGGTAATCACTCTGCCTGCAATGCCGAAGACTGGGGCTCGATCCCTGGGTTGGGAAGATCCCCCGGGGAAGAAAATGGCAACCCACTCCAGTATTCTTGCCTGGAAAATCCCAAGGACGGAGGAGCCTGGAGGGCTACAGTCCATGGGGTCACAAAGAGTTGGACATGACTCAGCAACTAACACTCAAGTTGTACACAGAATATGGAAAGCCAGTAGAGAGAGGCCCCCGAGGACCATCAGTTCATACAGAAACAAGATGACGGGGAGCCCATGGTTTGAACGCACTCCTCCTGCCAGGCTTCCTGTTTCCAACACACAAGCTGACTGTTGACCAATTTTGCCAACGCGGGCCGTTTCTTCGTTCTCTGTCCATCTAAACCCCCTCGTTCAAGCCCACTTCCCCCATAAAGCCTTCTCCAATATCTCTACCACACTAATTGCTCCTCACCCTGAGGGCTTTTTGTCCTGAGATTATAATCAATTGACTTGTTCATTGTATATATATTAGCTAATGCGTATTGACTACCTACTTAAATTGTTCTCTGATTGCCTCACATGTGCGTAAGTCCACCAACATTTTGAAGGCAGGAATGCTTTCTGTTTCTCTGAGGACTAGCCTCTGAGGACTAGAATGAAACTGGGAACAGAGCCGGTGACGGATAAAAGGGACTGCTTGAGAAATGCTTATTGAAAGGACATGAACTATGATCCAGCTGATAAAGTATCGTGGGCTCTTTCGTGCTAAATCAAAGTTGAGGTCAAAAGACAGTTTTCTCTGGATGATTTTAAGATGAAGTCCTTCCCTCCTATTCACTTTGATTTCTCTCTTGGACTTCTAACCATCTCCTTCCCTCTGCCCATTTCTCCCACCCCACTGAGAGCAAGGACTATGACTTATTCATCACAAGCGCTAAGCGTGGAGCCCGATGCCACAGTAAACAGGCAAGCATGGACGAATGGATGCATTTTCAGTTTTTACTGGCCTAGTAGGGAAGGTCAGGAGCATTTATTTACTGCAGACTTGGGAAAGTTGGATTAGTGCTCCTTTTCACATTTTTCTAGCCTCCTAAGAGTTCGCATACTTGAGGGGCCTGAGCAGGGGTATGGTCTGTGATTGTTGACTTGGCTGGACTGGCGTGGGTAAGAAGCAGACCACGATCCCACTGTGGGGCAGGGCACAGTGGTTCTGGAGCTCCTAGTGGCGGGACCAGCAGATTCCTGCGTGAGGCCCTGTGCCTGGATCCCAGGGGTGCGGCCAGTGGAGCAGGGCGAGAGTTGAGGTGCCGTGCTCTCCTTGCCTGCTTCGTGGGTGACTTTGGTGGGAGCTCTGGTCTTGAAGATGAGGGGGTGACCTCAGTGGAACCAAAGAAACTCGCTCTTAGCCACTCTTACCCCAGAAACTGCCCTGTAGGGTAGATTCTTCTTTTCCCCTAAACTCCTCTTTCGACCTTTTCCTTCCTAACTAGTGGCTTCCTACTGTTCCAAGCTGCTGCCTTGACAACTGTCATTAAAGCCCCTCCTTCCAGGCAGGGGTGAGGAGGCCATTTAGTTCATTCTTGTTGGGTGGAGGAAGACTCAGGGTCAGCAATGATGCGGTGGGGCCGAGGCTACTGTTCCCCACCCTGCAGCGAATCTCATGATGGATTCAAACAGAGGGAAGAACAAGGGTCTCAGTCTGGGAAAATGCCCCACAATGAAAATAGCTCCTCTTAGCTTTCAGAACAGCATTCTCTCTTAGATGGAGAAATCCAAAATTTCCAAGAGATTCTTCTAGAAACATAGTAGCTTTTAATCACAGAAGTTCTCAGCCGGGACTTCCCTGGTGGCCCCGTGGTTAAGAATCTGCCTTACAACACAGGGGACATGGGTTCAATTCCTGGTCAGGGAACTACCACGGAGCAACTAAGCCTGTGCTCTGGAGACCACGAGCCCCAAACTGGAGAGAGTCCTTGAGTCTCAACGAAAGATCCCCGTGATACAATGAAGACCCTGCATGCCACAACTAAGACCAAATGGAGTCAAATAAATACATTAATATTTTTTAAAAAGACTGTTAAAAAAAAAGTTCTCAGGCTACTGCAGGATGTAGGGGGAGATGTGATAGTCATGACTTCTGATTAGCTTAACCTCACTATTCCATATCCATAAAATGGGAGCGTTCAAGCTCCGCTTTCTCCTCTTCTTCCCACCCTCCCTAGGACAGCTGCTCCTCTCCAAGGATGTTTTAATTTTCCTCCAGGCACTGGCTCAGCCCCAAGAGCTGCAGAACCATCATCCTACTTCAGGGCTGGCCAGCTTAGGATATCCCCACCTGGGCAGGCTGGTTAACCCTCTGCCAGATATATCAACCTCCTCCCCAAGAGGCTGGGCACACACACTCAGAAGGAGGAACACCTCGTCTGGCCCTCCCTCTCTGGGCCCTGGGACTAGATGGTACCCATGGCCATGTTGGAGTGGAATCTTACCAAAGATAACTTATCATCACATACTCTGGTATGTCCCAGTTAGGACTAATCCCAGTCCTTAACTTTTTTCTGAATAAGAAGGCTAAACTTTTTTTTTTTCCTGTCTACAATCCGAACCTTTCAATAAACCAGTTGAGGCCAGAATCTAACCTACAGAACTCTGAAAACATCAGAGCTGAAACAAAACCAGAACAGAAAATGTTCTTCATACTGAACCTGAACTGAGCTAGCCTATGTCACTCCCTCTAAATCCCTGGAGAGGGGAGCAGTCCTGCCCGAGAAGTCCGTACTGTTCGGCTTGAGGTGTGCAGCCCTCCGAGATCCCGATGAGAAGACAGAGATGTAGAAGGGGGACAGGGGGCTGGGGTCCCAGGGATGAGGTGCGGGTGGGACCGGCAGGCTGAAGGTGGGTCGGGCCAGCTGGGCAGCAGAGGCCGTTCCCGCCCCTGATTCCTCTCTCTCCCTGCGGGCAGCACGCCTAGTGCGACACCAGGTTCCGGGGTTTCTGCTCTGACTGTGTTCTTGTTCTTGTCTGGGCTTGATTTCTGCCTCCTGTTTACTTTCTGGTCAGTTACCTCACCTCCCCGAGCCGCAGTTTCTCTCTCTGAATAGGCGATCTGCTCCGTACCTGTCACAGGAGAATCACAGACTTAGGGACACTGCTGGAGCTATGGGGCTTTGGAGCCCGTCTCATCCAAGCCCTTCCACTCGTGGACGCAGGCGGTCAGGGCTGGCCCTGGGGCTCCCACCAGCTCCATCCAGGGTGGTCCAGAGGAAAACACGGCTGATGAAGCCAACACCCCTGGACTGAGGAGGGACAAGGGTGGCCCTGTTGTAATTCAAGCCCAGGGGTCCCCGTCTTTCTCTGCCTTGGAAGTTTTCTGTTTTGACGTTGCCCTCCGTCCTCGTCAGACACAGGATGGGGGTGGTGGAGACTGCGGCAGAAACCCAGACAAAAGTGGATAGTAAAACGCAGCAGCTTGCGTCTGTCCTGCAGTGTCCCGCGATCAGAGTTCTCTTCAGCTTTGAAGCTTGAGCCCCAGGGCCAGGATCCAATGACCACAAGGACACAGGACGCTGAAATAGGCCAGGAATCCAATCCAAGAGAAGGGTGTTATCAGACCGAGCCGCACAGGCCCCAGCCAGGTAATCCAACCAGGCAGAGGAGGAGCGTGGAGTCCGTGCAGGCAGGGAGGTGACGCAGGCCAGAGGGGAAAGCTGGTCACTTCAACCTGTCTTTCTAGTTGGGCTCCTCCTCTCCTGGGAGGGCGGGATCTCAGCGGACACGCAGAGTTAGCGGTTGTCATTTTGCTTGGACACCGCTCAGAAGGTGGGACAAGATGGACAGTGTCCTACAACGGAGGGCGACAGTCTCCACAGAGACCAGCAAAAGGAAAATCATGTGCCTAAACCATCGGACAAGGAGGCTGAGGCTCGGTCCAGGCAGAATTCCTGCTGAGAGGAGCCCCTGCCGCACAGGGGGAGACCGCAGGAGGCGGCGCCCTCCTCCTCAGGAGGGCTTTGAACACAGGATTGCTTCTTTGGTTCACGGTTAAATGTGGACCTGCCTCAAGGTGGGATGGACTTGGTGGATTTTTCAAAGGGCCCTGTTGGCCTAAAGAATTTAATAATAGCTCCCATTTCTATTGGAGCTTCTTTGGTGGCTCGGCGGTAAAGAATCCACCTGGAATGCAGGTGATGCCGGTTCGATCCCTGGGTCAGGAAGATTCCCCTGGGGAAGGAAATAGCAACCCACTCCAGTACTCTTGCCTGGAAAATCCCATGGAAAGAGGAGCCTGGCGGACTACTGTCCATGGGGTCGCAGAGAGTTGGACACGACTTAGCGATTAAACACACAACACACACAACCGCTTCTATAGCTTTTATAACATGCTGACTGCTGTCGAAAGTGCTTAACAAAAATGAACTCATTTAATCCTTACGAGCCACCCCTGAAGGACATATTATTACCATTCCCATTGTACAGAGAGGAAATTGGAGGCGCGGAGAAGGACATCACTTTCTCAAGACCACACAGCTAAAGGGTGGCAGAACTGGGTTACCCACACAGCGTCCAGTTTCTCAGAGTCAATTTGTGACTCTCCTAAGAAATATTAATGGGTGCACACAGCTGTTCACTGCAGCTGAGAACAGAGGAGATGGGTAGATGAGCGTCCAAGCTCTGCCTTTAGCTGCTCTTCCTCTTTCAGACCCCAAGGCCACAGTGGGACAATCACCTGTCTCCCAGAGGTGGCAGTAAGCTCAGAGCCTCATTTGGGAGGACTGTGCTGGGAGGCTAAAAGTCAGCTGATGAGGGCTGGCTCTGAGGCAGGAGGAGGTGAGCTGAAATCCATGGGAGATTTACTGTCTGGTCTTCCAGGTAGGAGGGGCCTCTTCGAAAGGAGAATGAAATAGTAATCCTATTAGCAGTCACTTGCCTTTAAATCACAGCTAGGTCTGCACAGAAATTAATGACAGCCTCTTTACCTGAATATCCAATTCAAATCAGCATATCCAATTAACTAGGTTACCTGCAGGCCCTCCAAACGCTTTTTCCTATGCATCAACTTCTTCTCTAGTTAGTTCTAAATTATGGAGCTCTTGCTTGGGATCTGACACTCTCATATCACTTTATTAGTAGTAGTAGGGGTACTAGAAGTCATAGTATTTTTTGTAATAGCTGCTGAGGAGCCATAGAACCAGGGATCTTCTCGGGCGTCTCAGTAGGAAGAAGATTGGTTTGAGAGGCAGCACCCCGCAGAGGGAGGCGCTGGTTTGTGTCTGCAGGGCTGGGATCTAATCCCAGCTTTCTCATTAATTGGCTGTGTGACTTCAGGCAAGTCGCTTCAGTTGTTTGTGTAATAGGTTCCGTGGCTGCCAAATAAGGGTGGTAACTTCTGTCCTCAGAGCTCAGGCAGGATGTTGTGAGATGAAATGACTTATTAGCCATGAATTTCAGGACTGTCCAATATTCATTCAGGACATGGCCTCCTGGGAGCTAGGCTTCTGTTGAGAGCTGGGGATGCTTTGAGAAAGGGTCCCCTTAGGAAGGCCCAGGAACGGGCAAATGGACAATCCCATCAGACCTCACACACCTGGGCTGCCCCGTGTGACAGAGGTTTGCGGGGGGAAATCCAGGAAGGCTGGCAAGGAGGGGAGGGCTTCTTGGAGGAGCTGATACCGAACCTGAGAAACAGGAGGGGAAGGAAATGCAAAGTCTTTGCAAACTTTATAAGATGTGACATAAATATAGAAGTGCGATTATTACGTCCAAGCCCAGATTTCTTGGAAACTCGGTTTGTCAGACCTGAGTAAATTTGGAGAGGGTGAGGCTTTTGATATGTAGTCACTGAGGGCTCAACAATTTCAGCAGGTCTTACCACCGTGTGTCGTAAAATTCCCCTTGGAGGAGGCCTTTATTATTTGATTTTATTTCTGCCTCAGGACTCTGGGCTTGTGTAATGCATAATGTGTGTCTCCATGCACGAGTGTGTGCGTGTGTACACACTGAGTCTGTTAAAGAAGGTCGAGAAGCCTGCTGCTGCTCAGACTGAACTTGGGAGTGAGTTAATGAGCGTGTGTATCTGCAGCTGTGCATTTAGTGCTTCGAGGGCGAGGATTCGTGCTGAAGTTTATTTTTGTAGAGTTTCATGACCCGAATTATTTATAGATTGAAGTCTCTGGTAGATTCGGTCTCTGAGAGTCTTCCTCTCTTCGGCACTCACTACACGTGAATCCACAGACGGACACAGAGACACAGCAGCAGCAACCTCCAGGGTGCTGTAAGGGGCTCAGCGCCCCTCTCTCAGCCCCCAATCTGTGCAAACAGTAGTCACACACAGTCCAGTGGGCTGAGGCTCCCTGGAGGACAGCTGGGAGCCTGCCCCTAAACGCTCGGATAACTGCAGAGGACACAGGAGCCTGGAAAACTTGGCCTGTGGGTTGCATGGAGCCAGGAGAGACGAGGAAGAGGGAAACTGAGGATCTTTCCTGTCCACAAGATAGAAGGAGGTCACTGAGGTGCACTAAACCTGAGAACTCCAGTGACCCTCACCCTTGTGTGTGCGCGCACACACACACACACACACACACACACACATCCTCCACACACATGCACGTGGATGCTGCCTGCACTGGTCCCCAGTGAGTTGTCGGTCAATCCTGGGGCTTTGACACTGGAGACTATTTCCAGGTTCAGTTATTTCTGTTTCTGTGCATGTTAGGAACCTGCCCCAGATAGTAACCAGGGGGTGGACGGGCTAGCACACAGGCCTCGGGGCTAGAGGCTCCTGGATTTCAGAAGGTCAGGTCAGGGAGGGTTTTCTCCTGGAGAGCAGGGAGGGGGTCTCAAGAGGAACCACTTGCCTCTGGACTTCTGCATCTCTGGACGGGCTGAGAATTTAGGCTTCTGAGGACAGGGGATGTGGTGACTAGGTACTGCGCAGGGGCCTCTGACCTGGGGTTTAGGATGTTAGCTGGGGTTCTCTTCTAAGTCATGACTTCTCTGCTCCTTGTCAGCCAGGGGTGGCTGGCCAAGGCATCACCATCCAACAGCCCACAGAGTGGCGAGGAATCTTCCTGCCTTTCTGGGGGTAAGGACCAGCTACACTTCACAAGGGCACCAACTCCTGTCTCAGGGCCTGGCCCTGTACTTTTCATGGGAGAGCGACACCGAGGCCCAGAAGTACCAGAATCCAGCATCTTGGGTCTCGCTCTACCAGGGAGGGCTGGCAGGGGCTCGGGAAGGGACAAGAGAAACCAAGAGAGGTGAGTGACTAGAGGCAGTTCCGGAGCACGGGGCTCTGACCTGAGACCAGCTCTGCCTTTCAAGGATGCTCCAGCTCAAGGCTTGGGCAGGTCAGGAGGCTCCAGGAACAAGCTGAAGCTGCCAGGGGCAGAGGAAGCACTTGATTGTTCTGGGAAACAATAAGATAAACACAGCGAGGGACGGAAGAAGCATTAAGCAGCCTCAGATGAAATCAAATCACGCAGCGGCAAAGCAATAATTCGCTGGGAGCGCACAGAGCTGGGGGGCGGGGAGCACGGAGGGGTAGCAGGAGGAATTCATAAAGAATAATGAGCGTCTCCTGCTAAATTCAGAATCTCTGTTTACCCAAAGCTCTAGCAATGTTGGAGCCTCAGGATCTCCATTCAAGCCATCACACCCAGGTGACTGGCCTGGGGAGGCCCTGGCCGTGTGGGGATACAATCTAACCGCTTAGGCTTTTTGAACTGGGAATGATTTAGAACCAACCTATAGGTCCATGTTCGGGCAATGCAGGCTTCACCAAGCTCTGAAACAGCAGGCAGGGAAGATGAGGCATATGGACATATGCCTGCCAGGGTTAACTACTACCTCGGAAAATTTCCAGGGGCCACTGGCGGAGAGGGGTGGGGATGGGGCAAAGGAAACTAACACTTCCTGGGGCTGGGTTGTTTCCTGGTGGCTCCTAGGATAAAGCGTCTGTCTGCAATGCAGGAGACCCGGGTTCGATCCCTGGGTTGGGAAGATCTTCTGGAGGAGGGCATGGCAACCCACTCCAGTATTCTTGCCTGGAGAATCCCATGGACAGAGAAGCCTGGTGGACTACAGTCCACAGGGTTGCAAAGAGTTGGACACGACTGAGAGACTTCACTTTCTTTCTTTCTTTCTTTGAATGGCTTATCTCCCTTTATCAATTAGTTCAACATATTTACGGAACATCTATTGAGCTTGACAACCAGTGTGCAAAAAAGCTGGAGATACAGACAGTGAACAATCTTGAAAACACTCTGCGTAGGGCCTTCCCATCTTACAGCATTAGAAACAAAGTGTCGAGCTCAAGATCAGGCTGCTAGGAGGGAGTCTAGCAGACCTCCAAGCAGAGGCTGCCTGAGCCTGCACTCAGCCTTTCACTCAGCCATCCCCTGGGGCCTCTGCTTTCCCTAAGTCAAACAGGAGGACAATGCCTGCACTGGGACTAAAAATTACATGTGCAAAGTGCTGGGTGTCCCTGGAGATAAGTCCCGGGGAACAAAATAGATCATATAGCTGTCTCCTCCAGGGTGACAAAGAAGGCCACCTGCAGCTGGAAAAAGAGCAAAACAGGGCGGGAGCTGAAGAGGGTTATTACACTCTTTAATTAACTCATTCTTTTCAATGGCCTAAAATTGCCCCACATTTTATAATCTGGAACAGTAATCTCTTGCTTTCATTAACACGGAAGATGGCATTTCAGGCTGGAAAGATCGGAAGCGAGGTCTAGGCTGTGAGCATGGCTTTCTGACACCGGGCTTGTGCCTGAGTGCAGGGACTCCCTGAGACTTTAAAAGGAAAAGTCATTTTTTAAAAACGCATGTGGCATGTGTCTACCACGGTGCAAAAAAGGCACCATAACTGAGAGAAACACATCCACGTCGCTGTATTTCTGTTCCCATTGCTAACGGGCTAGGTCTGAGTCTTTATTGCCTCTTATCTGTGTTACTGCAATAACCTGAGAAATCTCCCTGCCTCCAGCATATTCCTGCTCTAATCTGTTCCACCAAACACTGCCAGATTAATCTTCTTAAAACACTTATTTGATCCTGCCTTTTCTGTATGCAAAGTCCTTAAATTTCAGGTGTTTGTAATTTTCTTTCTCTAGCTTATCTTGGCCTCCTATTTTTTTTTTAAATGATGAACACACACTACTTTTGGAAAATTAAATAAAGGAAATTACTGCATGCATCCATGCGCGCGCGTGCACACACACACACACACACACACACACACACAAATTACCTGTAATTGTCCCAACTGAATGGAGAAGGAAATGGCAACCCACTCCAGTACTCTTGCCTAGAAAATTCCATGGATGGAGGAGCCTCGTGGGCTACAGTCCATGGTGTCATTCAGAGGTCTAACTCATATGACCTTCTCACCATTTTCCAATTCAGTTCAGTTGCTCAGTTGTGTCCAACTCTTTTCGATTCCATGGACTGCAGCATGCCAGGCCTCCCTGTCCATCACAAACTCCTGGAGTTCACTCAAACTCATGTCCATAGAGTCGGTGATGCCATCCAACCATCTCATCCTCTGTCGTCCATTTCTTCTCCCACCTTCAGTCTCTCCCAGCAATTTTTTTCCCCGTTGGGTCCCCAGGTTCTTGGTTTTTATACCTCTGCTTAAGAATTCATTTTACTTCCTAGATCCTAATCATCCTTCAAGGCCCAACCCAAACGCCACCTCCTCCATGAAGTCTACACCAGTCCTTCCTTTGAACCCCCATAGTACCTAGCGTGGGGGTTAGGTACCCCCACAAGTACCTAGGCACAGGTACTTGTGAAAATGTGAAGTTATCTTTCCTGAGGTTGTTGTCAGTCCCTGGGAAGCAGACACTGAGTTCTGTACAGCACCATATGCCTTATGTACTGGGTACTGCTGTGTACTGAGTAGGACCGCAGGAACACATACTGATGGATGGATAGATTCTTGCTGCTGAAACCAGGCAGGAGTGGAACGCAAGTCACAGCCTTTATTTAATCCCTCTTATTGTTAGACAGGGCTTTCCAGGTGGCTCAGTGGTAAAGAATCTGCCTGCCCATGCAGGAGATGAAGTTCAATCCCTGGGTTGGGAAGATCTCCTGGAGAAGAAAATGGCAACCCACTCCAGTATTTTTGCCTGGGAAATCCCATGGACAGAGGAGCCTCGTGGGCTACAGTCCATGGGGTTGAAAAGAGTCGGACATGACTTTTAGTCACTAAACTTTAGTGACTTTAGTCAGTTTAGACTGAGCAACTAAACAACAACACATTGTTAGCTATCATGCCAAGGACTTTACACATCTCATGTAATCCACACAAAGGTCTTATTATCCCATGTCATAGATGAGAAACTGAGGCACAGAGGTGTGAGTAACTTCCGCAAGGTCACAGAGCTGGCAGGCAGCAAGCCAGAACTCAACTCTTTTGGGCCTCTGTTTTCCCATTTATAGAAAAGACTGGGGAGAGAATGAGGCAATCCTGTCCATATATCCACCCCATCCCCCACGGCCAAGTCTTCTGGAACCTGGCACGCAAACATACCGAGCACTTTAGCATCTGTTGAAATGAGCTTTTTTTGGCTCCCGTGGGATTGGTAAGAGCTCTTAGCAGGAGGTGTTGGAGAAGACTCCTGAGAGTCCCTTGGATGGCAAGGAGATCAAACCAGTCCATCCTATAGGAAATCAGTCCTGAATATTCATTGGAAGGACTGAAGCTGAAGCTCTGATTCTTTGGCCACCTGATGCAAAGAGCCGACTCACTGGAAAAGACCCTGATGCTGGGAAAGATTGAAGGCAGGAGGAGAAGGCGACGACAGAGGATGAGATGATTGGATGGCATCAGCAGCTCAATGGACATGAGTTTGAGCAAGCTCCAGGAGATGGTGAAGGACAGGGAATCCTGGTATGCTGCAGTCTCTGGGGTCACAAAGAGTCAGACGCGGCTGAACAGCAACAACTATAAACATTCAAGGTGCTGCTCTGAAAAGAAGCACTAAGCTGGGGCTCTGCTGACTCAGCAACAGATGGAGAGTGAGGGTTAGGGTCACGAAGATGGAGTCAGAGTTGAGGTCTGAGGAACAGGGTCCGAGAAGGGAAGGGCGGTGAGGACAGAAAGCCTCCACCGCCTGAAATCCGGGCGGCCGGGGCAGCTCAGGGCTGCCGTGCGAGCTCTGCTGTGTCTGGCTTCCTGGCGGAGCACAAGGGCAGAGCAGGCAGCTGAGGAAGATTCTGTCTGAATAGCTGTCGTTGTCTCACCTTTCCCATCTCCCCTCCCAGGAAAGGGACTTTAATAATGAGCTGCTTCATGACAACAGACCCCTAATTAATTCCTTGCTGTTCTTCGGGGGCCAGATCATTCTAATCAAGGTGGGCTGGGGGTGGGGTGGGGTGATGAGCAAGGACCGTCTCGTTTGCTCGATCCGCCATGGACTCTAGCCGCCTACCCGGGCCTCGCTGCTCAGAGACCCTTCCCGGTCACCAGTTTCTCTTGGGCTGGACACCTGCTTCTCCTCAATGCCCGCCCCCTCCTGAGCTGACACCCCACAGCTGCCAGGCGCAGCACCAGCACGCAGCCCCCACTGGGGCCTGGGTGCCACACTGCCTGCAGCAGGTGCCAGGGGCTCACGGAGGGGGCTGGTGAAGGCGGGAAGTGGGCTCGGCCTTGTGCACTGCAAACCTCGTACCACCTTTTCTCTGAACAGAACATCCCATGGGCTCCAGGGTCAGCCAGGTGCAGCCACTGCCCATTGTTTCTGGCTTCCCATCCTCCCGACCCCTGAGAGGGTCCCACTGCCTGGAAGGCTATGGGCCCCTGGACTCTGGGCAGCCACATGCCACGGCACCCAGTGGGTGGCTGTCTCTCTGCAGCCTATGGGATTCTTCCCATGAGGATGTGAGCAGAGGACAGGGGTCAAGAAGGCAGGGGGCTGTCCTGGGGATACTCTGAAACAAAACATAAAACTCCCCCTCAAGGCAGGTCACACTTGAAAAGAAAGAAAGTGAAGTCGTTCAGTCGTGTCCAACTCTTTGCGACCTCAGCTTCTCCACCCATGGGATTTTCCAGGCAAGAGTACTGGAGTGTGTTGCCATTGCCTTCTCCACACACTTGGAGATGACGGGAATTAAAGAGTGCCCGGGTCTCGTCTCTGTGAGGAGGGCAGCCTCTTCAGAGGGGTTTGCTGTTTCTCTTCAGAGGGGTTTGCTGTTTCCTCTCTGACACGTCAGGCTTCCCTTCTGACAGGCATAGACTGTCCAGTCAGGGCTGATGTCTTAACTGGCTCGGGGGGAGGCCACACAGGGGACCCTCAGTCAAGGAAGTTAATTTTTACTTTCTTCCTCTGCAAAAATGGTAAAAAAAAAAAAAAAAAACAGCCAGCATGACAAGGCTATGGTGAGGACAAATTAGATAAGGAATCTGGAAACAACCAGGACTCTGGAAAGGGCTGCACGGAGGTGAAGACTTTCTGACTGATTCACTCCTGATCCACAGACTTGGGAGGGACCAGACTGAGGAGGAAAACTGGGCCGGGAGGGACCTCTTCAGGGGCCCAAGGCTCCCCGCCCCCCCAACTCTCAGCCCTTTCCCAGGGGAACAGCTGGGGAAGGAGAGGGGGGCGGGCAGCGAGGGCAGGTGCGGCGGGCGCCCTTTGTGGGGCGGGAGGTTGCTGCCTGCTTTTGAAAGCGACCTCTGAGCGCGGAGGGGTGGTTTTGCCAGGGTCTCCCCAGGACCTGTGCTGGGGATGCTGAGGGCAGAGGCTGCTGGGCCCCCAAAGGATGGCTGCATTCCGCTGCAGACTCTTTTTCTGTGAGAAAGAGGCAAGTGAGGGGGAGGCCCCGGCTTTTCCCCACAGAGAGAAGGCCGCTTGGGGCAACCCTCCCCACTTCTAATCTCCTCCTTAAAAGAAAGAACTAGAAGGAGCTGCAGCTTGGCTTTTGTGTAAAGTACTAAGGCGACCCCCCTCCGTGCCCCTCCCACCCCCCACCCCCCCGAATCCTATTTTTTTTCCTCTTAAAAGAGCGCTCCACCTCTCCAGGGACCGGAATCATTAACTGAACAGCACTTTGCCTCTCATGGCTTTTGACAATTTGGCAGTGAGCTGGAAAGTACCAGAGAAACCGCGGAAAAAAAAAGCAGAGCAGGAGAGGGTGGGCCAAAGGGGTGTGTCCCAAAGACCAGCCTGGTGTGAGCCCAGCCCTGGCCGACCCCGCGATGCTCGGGATGGATCTGCCTCTCTCAACCCGCCCAGCTCTGGGCGTCTGCCCTTCTCTCCGCTGTCACCCGGAGGCTGCCTGGGGCTGGCTGGCATCCAGTCTAGACAAGGGCTGCCTCCGGGCGAATCAGGAAGGGATGCCCCTCACTCCATCTGACACCTGAACCTCACCAGGACTTGCAGAGGAAGGTCCCCTGAGGGCAGAGGTCTGGAGAGAGACCACGGGGCTGGGCAGGAAAGGATGGGCCTTCCCTACAAGGAGAGACGGGCCTTCCTTCGCTGAAAGGCCAAGTCCTGGGCGTCTCCAAAGAGGAAAGCAAACGGGAGAGACAGGAGGGTCATGGATTTCCCAGTCAACGGGTGATAAACATAAAGCTGAGAGGCAGAACTTAGGCTGGATAGCTGCAGAGCTGCTCTGGACCATCCCAGTTGTTAGGGAGTGATGGCTTTGAGGGGATTTCTCAGAGGGGGACCATGGGTCCCCGCCACCCTGGCGAGCCTCCTCGCTTGCTCAGCCTCCTCTCCTCATGCCAGGAAGGTCGCCTTCGTCAGAAACCCTGGAATGCAGTGCAGCTGCCCTTAATTGAGCATATGCTATGTGCCGCGTGAGGCAACAGCTGCCTTATTCCAAGTACCCACTTTAATCCCCCAGGCCCACTTTACTGATGAAGACATGGGCCTCAGAGAGGTCAGGCTAGCTTTAGGTCACATAGCCAGTAAGTGGTAGAGAGAGACCGGAACCTGGGTCAGTTTGATTATATAGTCTTTTACTAAGCTGCGTGCCTCCCCAGTGATGCTGGGAAAGATTGAAGACAGAAGGAGAAGGGGGCAGCAGATGACGAGATGGTTGGATGGCGTCATTGACTCTACAGAGATGAATCTGAGCAAACTCCAGGAGATAGTGAAGGACAGAGGAGCCTGGGGTGCTGCAGTTCATGAGGCCACAAAGAGTCAGACACGGTGACTGAACAACAATGCCTCCCCAAAATGCATTCACCCTTGTCTTATAAAGGATGTTAACATCTTATTATTGATCATTTTAAGGCTCTTATTCTGCTGTCTGAGCCCCAATAGAAGTGCCCACAAAAATGATAAATTCCCAGAAGCTGAAGCTATCGAGTTCATTTTATTCAACTTTCAACAGAGTGCCAAGCACAAAGAGGGTGATTAAAAAATTGCATTCTGTCCTTGAGTTAAGTTAGAGCTCCAGAAAGCCACAAACGTGGGCCTCTAGAGCTCAACCAGCAAGTTTCACTTTCCTCAAAGGCCTTACTCTTGCCTCTTTTTGTTGGTTACTCCATGAGAGCAGTTCACTGCCTGATGACTGCTACGAGGGGGTCACAGCCCCGACGCGTCAGTGGAAGGCGAGCTAAGAAACTGCCACATACAAGATGCTTCTGATTGTGATGCCAAACTTTTTTCCTGGTTTCTGTATAAGGGCTCACACGGCAAACTACTTATAGAACGTAATGTCTGGAAATTGTCTCTCCTGAAAAATAAAAATCTCTTCTATTGGAGATTAAAAATTTCTAGTTCAGCCCATTTCTCTTTTTGATGTGGCTGCCAGGATACTCAGGGCAAATTTGAGGCTGGGTGCTGGTATCTGTTTTGGCTTTATTCATGGCCTATTTATTTTTGCTCCTCTCACGACTTGGGCTTTCTAGTCCAGGGATGGTTTTCGTTATAAATGTCTGCCAGTCTTGTATGTCACCTAATTCTTTATTTGGAAAGAAGTGGGCTACTACATATGAATGCATATAAATAATCATTTTCAAGGACTCACACACTGTGCACAGCACAGGCTTGCACTGTGTTGTTTGATGTCCTGGTGCTTTGTCAGGTCTTTGTACAATGTGCTCAGATCCTCTGTGGAAAGGAGCCGGCCAGGAGGTGTTTCTGGGCTATTTCCAGGATGGTTTTAGTGTATGTGAGAGGGAAGAACTGAGGAGATTATCGCTCACAACTTAGAGCCAGAGTCAATTTCCATTCTGTTGGGCTAACGAAAATCCATACCTCAATGATGGGTTTGGCCCCTAATACTGCTCCCTCAGATCAGTTCAGTCACTCAGTCACGTCCAACTCTTTGCGACCCCATGGACATGCCAGGTTTCCCTGTCCATCACCAACTCCTGGAGCTCACTCAAACTCAGGCTCCCTAGCTATTTGTAAAATGGAAGAATGAATGAATAACTTAATGAATGAATGTCTCTCTGAGCCAGGAGCTTCTTCTCCTAGGAGAGGAGGCAAGGACTGGCAGGAAGCCCTATCTTCAGGCCACAGAAGGGACTCCAGATCACTAGGACCCCAAAGGAGCCATGCTCTTCATTGCAGCCTCGTCCTCCTGCTGGGATGAGCCTGCTCATCACCTGCGCTGTGGGTGGCAAAATGGGTCCGTGTGCCGGGCGCTAGAAGAAGGAGAGCGGGGAGAGGAGAAGAAGGAAGGCGGGGGAGGCCTATTTCCCCCATCCCGCCTTGAAAGGGACGCAAAGGCCAGCCCGCGGGACGCTGGGGCAGGATGCGGCCTCAGGGATGTCTGCTGTCGCCAGCAAGCCCCTCCCGCCTCCTGCCCGTGGGTCCCCTTCTCCCTCTCTTCCTTGTGTTTCTCCTGTCACTTCCAGTTTCTCTGCGTGTCTGTTATCCCTCTTTGTCTTTCTCTGAGCTGTCTCTGCCTCTCCCCCTGGTCTTTCTCCAACACACACACACATACACACACATCTCTCCTGTATCCCCAAGAGAGAAACTCTTGGAGCCCTCCTCCTCATCTCATGGCCGCCAAAGGGCAGACGACCCCAGGCTGGAGCACAGGGTGCTCGTGCCTTCCAACCTGCCCTGCCTTCAAACCTGGACCTCCATTCTAATCCCAGTGGCTTTGCCCACATCAGTTGGGCTAATTTTTTCCTGTAATTAAATGGGAGCCTTCCCCCACCCTCCATTCCATCTCTAATCCCAGATAATTAGCTCTCTGATTGCCAGTGCTGGGCAGGAAACCTCGTGTTTGGAGAGGGATTTTGGACAGGCGGATTAGGCAAACACCATGCAGGAAGTCGCGCTGGGAAAACAGGCTGTTCTCAAAGTTTGTTGTGAAAAGAGATTTGTGGTGGGCAAAGGGCCTGTTCCCTCCAGGTGGTCTGAGCTGCCTCTGACCCCATCAGGTTCTCCAACAAAGGATAACTTTACTCAGATTTCAGGATCCCTCTGGTGGGCTCTGTTTCCAGCCCACTAAGCTGAGGGTATTCCAGGGGTGGGGGGTACTCCTTCCTGCTCATGGAGAGACAGGGGGAGAGGCCCACAGGTGTCCAACCCCACATGCTGGCTGGGTGGCTGTTGTTCAGTCGCTCAGTCCTGTCCAACTCTTTGCAACCCCATGGACTGCAGCACGCCAGGCTTCACTGTCCTTCACCATCTCCCAGAGTTTGCTCAAACTTGTGTCCATTCAGTCAGTGATGCCATCCAACCATCTCATCCTCTGTCATCCCCTTCTCCTCCTGCCCTCAACCTTTCCCAGCATCAGGGTCTTTTCTAATGAGTCAGCTCTTCGTATTAGATGGCCAAAGGATTGGAGCTTTAGCTTCAGCATCAGTCCTTCCAGTGAATATTCAGGACTGATCTCCTTTAGGATGGACAGGTTGGATCTCCTTGCAGTCCAAGGGACTCTCAAGAGTCTTCTCCAACACCACAGTTCGAAAGCATCAATTCTCTGGCTCTCAGCCTTCTTTATGGTCCAACTCTCGTTTCTGTACATGACCACTGGAAAAACCATAGCTTTAACTAGACGGACCTCTGTCGACAAAGGGATGTCTCTGCTTTTTAATACGCTGTCTCGGTTTTGGGTAGTGATCAAAGGTTAATCAAATATGGTGGGTGATAACATGGCACCATGACCCCCCGATCAGGTCCCCGGGGTAGGGAGGTGCTGGGGACATGGAGAAATAAATCCCACTCCAAGAGGCTTTGGGAGGACACCCCAGAGAGGGAGGGGACAAGGAGTCCTAGGGGTCAGGGTCTCCAGCTGAGGCTGGCACTTATCACTGCCACTGCCACTGTGGTGTCAGCTGCTCTGCAGAGAGGATGGTCGAGGGGTGGTCTCCACCTGATGTGAAGAGCTGACTCATTAGAAAAGACCCTGATGCTGGGAAAGGTTGAGGGCAGGAGGAGAAGGGCATGACAGAGGATGAGATGGTTGGATCGAATCACTCACTGAATGGACACAAGTTTGAGCAAACTCTGGGAGATGGTGAAGGACAGTGAAGGCTGGCATGTTGTAGTCCATGAGGTCTCAAAGAGTTGGACAGGAACTAGCAACATTTTTTTTCCCTGTAATCCACATTTTCCTCTGTGATCCTCATGATCATTCCTGCAAGACGGGTATCCTATTAGGAAAGAGCAAACTGAGTCCCTCAGGCAGCAAACAACTCCTTCAAGTTTCAAAGCAAACCACCTTCAGGCAGAGCTGAGAAGCAAGTGCGAGGCTGCAGACAGCTGGTTGTCCCTGCCCTGGGCATAAATCGGGCTCTTTCAGCTCTTCGATCCCTTCGTTGGGAGAGTTTGGGCATTTAGAACACTGGAGTGACGGGAGTTGTAGGGCACCAGACATCCAAGGAGATTCAGGACTTGGACAGCCAAGGGCTGGGAGGATTCAGAAAGCCCAGGGCTACCTGGTCGCCCTAAAGGAAATCAGCCCTGGATATTCATTGAAAGGACTGACGCTGAAGCTAAAGCTGCAATCCTTTGGCCACCTGATGTGAAGAACTGACTCATTTGAAAGGACCCTGATGCTGGGAAAGATTGAAGGCAGGAGGAGAAGGGGATGGCAGAGGATGAGATGGTTGGATGGCATCACCAACTCAAGGGAGATGAGTTTGAGCAAGTTCTGGGAGATGGTGATGGACAGGAAGGCCTGGTGTGCTGCAGTCCATGAGGTCGCAGAGAGTTAGACACGACTGAGTGACTGAACTGACTGACTGACCTGGATGCCCATCTAGATGTCTTCCTGTTATGCATTGGGGAGACACTCTCTGGCCCCTGGAGTGAACACAGGATGGCTTGAACTCTGAGGCACCTCCTTCTTTGGAGCTATGGGGAGCCTTGAGGTTGGCTCACTCTGGTTCTGAGAGGAATGGGCAGGAACCCATGCCGGGGGCTGGTGCGGAGGGCATCTGTGCTTTTAGAGCTGGGAGAGGTTGTGCAGGCCAGTGGGCTGGCACCTGGGGGATTTGCCCAGCCTGCTGGTTAAGGCGCCAGGCCCTGCATTCCCACAGCGGTGGCTCCTCCAATGGGCTCAGGGCGCGGGGGAGGAGGGGGCAGTCCGGGGACAGATTCCAGATGGGCTATCAGGTTTGCCCACAGCCCGGCTCTGAGGCTCCTCTGGTCTCCGCAGCTCCTCGGCTCTGATTCAGCCGCAGGACGAAAGCCCGCTCTGGAATGCCAGTGAAACCCAACCTGCCGCTCCCACCGGCCTCCCCCTCACTCCCTGGGCACCAGAGACGGCACTCTCCTCCTCTGCCCCTTCCCTCCTTCCTGGTGACAACCCCCCACCCAGTAAAGCAGGAATGGTTAGAGCTGGGAATTTGGCTGCTGGCTGGGCCCCCAGGTCGGGATCACTGACCTACTTCTTCCAGGGAAAGAAGTAGTCATATACGGTCCTGGGTTCAAGTTTCAGATATTTGAGCATGAGGTGCCTGCATGGGGAATCAGGGGATAGAGGGCAGAAATGCCTCGTGTCTCTCTGACTCTCAGATCCTCTTGCTCGCTGTGACCCAGTCATGGGAGGGAAGAAGGGAGAAGCCAGAAACAGGCAGAACAAGGTAGTCAGACATCACTGGGCTGCTGCCTGGCTCCCAGACCCACAGTGGCTTCTCACTGAATCCACTCAACAGCCTGGAGGGAAGGGGAGCTCCCTCCATCTTCATGCCATAGACTAACATACTGAGGCTCTGGGAGACCTGGAGCAAAGATTTGACCACAAGCTTTTCTGAAGAGCCATGTGCCACTGATCCAACCAGTCCACCCTAAAGGAAATCAGTCCTGAATATTCATTGGAAGGACTGGTGCTGAAGCTGAAGCTCCAGTCCTTTGGCCACCTGATGGGAAGAACTGACTCACTGGAAAAGCCCCTGATGCTGGAAAAGATTGAAGGTGGGAGAAGAAGGAGATGACAGCGGATGAGATGGTTGGATGGTATCACAGACACAGCGGACATGAGTTTGAGTAAACTCCTGGGGTTGGTGATGGACAGGGAGGCCTGGCGTGCTGCAGTCCATGGGGTGGCAAAGAGTCGGACACGACTGAGCGACTGAACGGACTGACTGACGTGCCAGTGATGGTGCTTACGGCTTTGGGGATACAGAAACAAATGCAACAGCAATCACGCCGCAGAAGCCGGGACTGTTTTCCTTATGTCACATAATTAATAGATTAATTATTCTCATAGAGGGCCCACCGGGTCTCATAATATAATAGACTTCCACACGCCCTCACCCACTCATTACTGTTTAAACACAATCCAGTTCGTTTCTGTCCCCAGAGAGAGGAAGGCAATATTGTCAAAGCGGAATGAAGGGGTCATGCAGGGACTTCCTGTCTGACTCAGTGTCCCTTTCGGTGTTAAGGTTCTGCTCTCTGGTGAGCTCATTTTAAAGTTTCTGGAACCTTCCAGCGTGGCCTCCTCCACCCGGGGCGGGTACTCCTGATTGCTCAGGTCTGTCTTGGGTCGTTTGTTAATGACGGGCAGGCTGGAGGTGACGCTACCTTGTCAGGGTTGATTAGCTGGGCAGAAATTTGCATTTTGCTTCTGAAAGCCAGCTTGGGGTTGGCTGGCAGAAAGCAGCAGGGCTCCAGCTTCCGTAGAGAAAGCCCCGGAGGCCAGGCATTTGAATTAACCACAGAAGCCTTTTCTCCCCTCTCCCTCTGCTTCCTCAAGCCCCTTCTTCACCTCTCCCCTCACACCACAAGGCTGGTTAACCACAGCAAGGGTCTCTCTGAACGTGCTGGCAGAAGAAAAGGCTCCCCTCCACCTTTTTTTTTCTTCTTCAAAGAAGACACAAACCTCCCTCCAGCCTCTCTGGAGAATCGGCGAGGGAACAGGCTGTCTCAAAATGCCATTAAAACATCTCTCAAATTAAAAACAGCCCTGGAAGGTGCAACCTCACGAGAGGGGTTCAGGGAGACGCGAAAGGCACTCTTTCAATGCCCGAGTGTGGACTAGTGTCAAAGGCCCCGGCCCAGGCTCGGGTCCCTGGCTCTGTCCTGGGACACACAGCTAGCCCGGGGCAAGACGTTTCACCTCCCTGAGCTATGACCTTACCCTTATTAATGACACAAACACAACTGTTCTCTTTCTGCCCCCTCCTTAATTTCAGGGACTCGACCCCGTTCTGCACAGAGATAACAGTCTCGTTTCTCATCACATGCCATCTTCTGCGCCTCCCTCCCCTGCCCTCGCTCTCAGCCGCCGTGCTATTTTAAGTTGAGGCTTCCAGCCAAAATCCGTACTTTATTAATTACGCGTCAACTACTCTCTAATGTTTAATGCATTTTCCAGATTGTATCAAGTCCACGGTGAAGGGAGGAGTCTGAACGCGTCCTGGGTGCCTGGCAGGGAGGTGCCGGGAGGAAGTGGGATTGGGCCAGACCGTGTCTTCTGGACTCGGTTGGTTCCCTTCCCCTGCACCCCCCCCTCCACCCCTGGAGTCTCTGTTAGGGTCAAGTCCCGATCTGGAGTGCCACTCCCTACGTAAAGCACACGCAGCACCCCGACTGGAAGGTTGGAAAACCTGCCTCAGTAGGAAAGGCCAAAGGGCTGAGGACAGTGGACATCCATTAGCAGGCGGGGTCCGGGGTTGAGCGGCCATCTAAAGTGTGGTCACTGATACGCCGAGAGAAGGCTGAGACAATGCTGACCATCTGTTCTCCGAAGAGCACATAGAAATAGCATTTGTGTTGGCTCGGGAAAGGCTGATGAGACCTGGATCTCACATCCTGACCGTGAGGTTCCTTTGGCTGTGTGATTCGAGCAGGTCCTTCAGCTCATCTGGACCTCGGTTTACCAATCAGGAAAACCAGCATTCGCTCCAAATGACCTCTCTGGTCCTTTCTAGCTTGAGCCTTTTGTGTTTCTTTCTAGACCACAGGAGAAGCGGAATCTCTTTGGAAGAATACAAAGATGAATCCTGTGTGCTTCCTGACCTCCAGGAATTCACAACCAGGCAAGAAGAGCAGACAGCAATCACACAGGAAATAAAAATAAGAGGAAACAGGCCCGTTTCTGCATGCTTTACCCATGGCAATGATTACTTGCCCACAACAGCCCCACTGAGACAGGTACCACTGTTCACGCATATTGCTGATGAGAAAAATAAGACATAGGGAGCTTAAGTGCTTGGCCAAAGACACACTAGCAAACAGATCAAGTTTTGAATCCAGACAGTCCCACCCCAAACTCTGCGACACTGGTCACTGTGCATGCTGCCTTGGAGAGAGGAACGTTGAATAACTCAAGCAGGACGCTGGCTTTGCTAAGTGCTCTCCCCAACAGTAAGAGCTTAACTGACTGAATGGGAAAATCAGGGAGGGCTTCCCTGAGGAGGTGGAATCTGGATGAGGAGAGAGAAAGAGGCCTGGAGAACCCAGAACGAGGGCTCTGAGTGTGGCAGACGTGGGGAAGGCACATGGGTGGAGGTGAGGGGTTTCTGGTGGCCAGACGCCGGGACCTTGCTCAGGGGTCTGAGCTGCCTCCTAAAAGCTGTGGGGCGCTGTGAAAAGGGTTAGAGAATACGGCCCCTGATGCTGGGAAAGACTGAAGGCGGGAGGAGAAGGGGACGACAGAGGATGAGATGGTTGGATGGCATCACCAACTCAATGGACGTGAGTTTGAGCAAGCTCTGGGAGTCGGTGATGGACAGGGAGGCCTGGAGTGCTGCAGTCCATGAGGTCACAAAGAGTTGGACACAACTGAACTGAACTGAACTGATGCTGAAGCTCTAACACTCTGACCACCTGATGCCAAAAGCTGACTCATTGGAAATAACCCTGATGCTGGGAAAGACTGAGGGTAAAAGGATAAGGGGGCAACAGAGGATAAGATGGTTAGATAGCATCACCCGCTCAACGGATATGAATTTGAGCAAGCTCCAGGAGTTGGTGATGGACAGGGAGGCCTGGCATGCTGCAGTCCATGGGGTCGCAAAGAGTCGGACACGACCAAGCGACTGAATGGAACTGACTGAACTTAAGGGAAGGGATGCGGAGCCAGCAGAGGTTCAGGAGCAGGCGAGCAAAGCCTCAGCTGGGCTGGGGCGGGGGGGGCAAAGAGGAAGGCAGGAGGGGCACCTGGGGAAGACAGAGGGGCCAGCTGCTCGTGGGCAGCTGGAGATTGGGGACGGTGGGGGCTCCAAACTGCACACCCCAGGGCTGAAGCAGGGAGGCCGATGAGGCCTCCCCAACTCGGCTTACAGCTCACTTCCCCGGTGGAGCCTCTTCTGACCTCCCACCCCCAGGAACTCTGCATCCCTAGGCACAGGTCCTCACTTGCATATGGGACCTCATACATCCCTGTACCTTCAAACAGCGAGTCCTGTGGTTACTTGCTGGTGTGTCCTTTTCCCTATCTGAACTGAGCTGTGTTCTGCCCTAGGTGGAGCACAGCGTGGGGTACAGCGATGCTCAGTAAAGACTGGCTCAGAGAACTGAGCTCCACCTCTGGGCTGCACGCCCTTCTCCCACCCTTGGACGTCAGCATCACGGATTCTCATCACCGCTTCCCCAGGGTCTGAGCCTCCCGCCGAGCGCAGGGCGGGGGTGCGTTCCTGTGAACCCCTGTCCACTCTCCCCGCACTGATGGGTTCTGACACCTCTGTAGTGCTGGCCGCGTGGCCATAATGAACAGTTTAGCATGGAAATGGGCCTCAGCAGGAGGGGCTGGTGTGGGTGTGAGCCGTTACAGAGGACTTGGCTGGGGGACACCTTCAGCCCACCAGCGGGCTCCCGCTGAAGAGATCTTCCCTTCCGCGGCCAGCCCCTCCCAGCCGATCCGCCCCTGCCTGCCGTCCGAGCTTTCTCCAAGCTCCTCTGGGCCACCACTGCCAACCTGGACCTGAGGAGGGTCCCGGGGAGGGGCTGAGAGTCCCCCATCGTGTTCCCCGAATCCTTCTCCACCTTCTGGAGTTGCAGCCTCGTTCCCCTGCCCCCTCCAAAGGTAAGGAGAACGTGATTCTTCCTCCCTAGTCCCTCCTCCCATGGGTTCACCACCAGTTACCCCTTGCTGGTGTCTTCCCTTGAGAGCCAGTTCCAGACTCTTCTAAGCAATGCTTTCTACCCGAATTCCAGTGGGATTTTGAGAGGAAAGGGAAGCCAAGGGCATCTGATCCTCACTCTTTATCTAATACACGCTCAGTTGCTTAGTCGTGCCGGACTCTTGTGAGACCTTTCGGGCTGTAGCCCACCATGCTCCTCGGTCCATGGGATTTTCCAGGCAAGAATACTGGAGTGGGTTGCCATTTCCTCCCCCGGGGATCTTCCCGACCCAGGGATCGAACCCACGTCTCCTGTGTTTCCTGCATTGCAGGTGGATTCTTTACCTGCTGAGCCACCAGGGAAGCACTGATCCTTACTCTGGAATAACATGGCTCCTCTACATACAAGGAAAGGGACCATCCCTGAAAACGCCCAAGAAGCGGGGACACAGACCCCCTGGGGCCCCACAGGAGCCTCCTTTGCCCGGGGCCTGGAGCCAGCCTGCCCTCAGTGTCCATCATCCGGCAGGGGTGTCTGGCGAGGGCGCTCCGAGGACATACTTAGCAGGCACTGCCTGACGCTAGCGGCACTAATGGATTCTGTTATCTCGCCGGGACCCTTGTCTGCAGATCGGCAAAGCGGAAGGAGGTGGCAGGTTAAAAATACTCTGTTAGCAGAGCAGCTTAGGTAGGGGCCGGCTATGGGAGTTCCAGGCAGGAGAGGTCTCCGGGACAGGAAGTCAGGAGTGGAACCAGATGTGCTGGACTTCAGCCGCTCTTTTGCCTCCAACTCGAATTTGCAAAAGAGCTCGGAGATGGAGGGTTTCCTTTCTGCCTCATTTACGAGGTCTGGACAGTCCCGTATTGGTGGGTCTACTGCAGGCACCTGGCCCTCCCTGCGTCGGCTGATGGGTGCCTAGGCTCTGATTCATTTTATAACGCTCGTTCTCTTACCCTGGAGAAGGAACCGAGGCCTGGATGGGAGAGCATAATAACACCCTACCTTTATAGAATGCTTTTATTGCTTCTGAAGTCTTTCCTCATACTATACCTCACTGCAGCCTCACGACGTGCCTGCAGGGTGAGAATTATTATCCCAATTTTATATATGGGGAAACAAAGCTCTGCGGGTTTATGAGACTTGCCCAAGGTCACGTATCTAGGAAGTGGCAGAGCACGCGCTCGGATGAGGGTTTTCTGGATCCCGCATCCTCTATTGTCTCAACAGTTTTGCTCCCATAATCCTCCTCCCAGGGACATACCCACCCACCAGGCTCTCCCCATCAGCTCAGGACAAACCCTCGTTTAATGTCACTGGACTTAAAAGGCCCTCAGGCCCAGGTGCCTCCACTAGGTTTAAGGCCAGTCCAGCCTTAGGCTGGTCTTAGAGGATTTGTCTCTCTCTTGCGGGGACCCAGAGGCAAGTGTGTGGCTGGGGCCCCCCTCTTCCATCTTAGGACTTCAGAGCCCCAGCTCTGAGAAGAGCCCCAAGCATCCAGGTGGGATTCTGTCCTCTACATGGACGAGGGCACCTGGGTCTCACTTTTTGACCAAAGATGACAAATGTCCCGCAGTTTCCACGGGCACACTGACTCAGGGCTGACTATACTCCTCCCTCCTGCTCAGAAACATCCCCTGGAGGGTTCACTTCCTGCGACAGGCTGAGGGCTATTTACGCTGTACAGATAAATTGCGGGTCACCTTCCACGAGAAGGCAGGGCCCACCTCCAGTGGTCCAAGGACACAGAACTCTGAAAAGGTGCCTTGTCTCCACCAGGTTACCTTCTCTCACATTTAACACGTGGTGCAGAAAGAAATCAACCCCAAACAGCAACATTTTGGAAGGGAGAGAAAAGAAATCTCAACCGATCAGGAACTTCCGTAGAAAGGCTGGCAGCTGGTCACCCGAGTGCCACCCCCAGTCACCCGTTCTCTCGGTGAGGTCTCTGGCTTGGCTAGCTGCCCTAAGAGCTGATACTAGGCTGATAAAGTGGGCAACTGGCCACCAGGCTGTGTCCACTGAGGCGGGAGCACAAACTCCAAAGACAAAGGAAGATAGGCTCACAGACCTGCTGGGATGTCCTGAAGACGTGATGGGGACAGACTGCATCACTTCCAATACTGCTCGAATGCCTGTTATGCAAAGCATGGTGCTAGGCGCAGACAGCTGACCACGATCTGGGCTCTGCACCCAGCAGCTCGCACTGGGAGGGAACCTTACAGAGAACTTTGAAACTTAACAACAAATGCAGGTGGAATCTTCGGAAAGCGTTCTGGAAGTTCAAAGGGATGAGAGATTGAGTCCGTAGGGTAGAGGGCAAGGAAAGGGGAATTGACAAACACGTAAAGTGGGAGAGTAATGAAATCTGCACAGAACACAAAACAACTTCATGCACTGACCTCACACTTCACCAAAGGCAGGAAGGGGCACAGATTTGGAGGAGGGTGAGGGATACATACTGGCAGGAACTTGGGACAAAGGCTCTCTCCCCTGACAGTTACTAAGTGAAGGGATTCATCACCTCTGGCTTCAGTTCCTAACACCTCACCTGGCTTACTCCCTGCAGTCCTCCTCCTCCTCCTTGCCCCCGAAACCACTCAATTGCCAGCGTGCTGGGATTCTGTGCAGCTCAGCACCTGAGTGAGTCTGCACCTGGGGCTACAGGACGGGGGAGGGAGTTCCCAAAATAGAGAGCAGAGCTCGGGGCTACGATGGAATGTCAGCTCGATGATTTCCCTGAGTCTCTAGGTCGCTGGGGACTGGCATCAGCCAGACAAAGGAAATCCACACGTCATTTCCAAGCTTCACTGACTTCAGTCACTGCCAAGTTTTAACCCTCTTTGCTCTCTAGCTCTTTGACCAGAGCTCCTGATGGAGGCCGTTCTGACGGTCGAGAATTTCCTAGAGCTCCTTGAAGAAAAGGGCTTAGAGGAGGAGAAGAAGGCACCAGGAAAAGAGCTGGTGTTCTCTCTCCCCTCACCCCACCCACCACCACATACACACACACACCAAAGTGAGCGGCTAATGCATTCATTAACTAAGTCGTTTTGAACGTACTCCATTGCACCTCGTTGTCTGCAACTGCCATTCCCTGGAGGAGCCATAATAGACTCAGTGCACACTATATAATTAAATATCAACACGTGTGTCCCCTGCCCAGCACTGGGATGCGTATTTACTGGAGTTAATGAGAATCGGAATGGCCCTACTGACGAGGAGCCCACAGAGGTAGGAGGGCAAGAGACACAAGTCCCCTTCTGAAGCTGAGGGGCATACGCCCCCATCCTCCTGTCTTCTGGCCAACCACCTGACCCCCTCATCCTGCCCCTAGAAGGGCCTCCCAGGACCCCTGATGGAAACTGCTTGCTAGACTGCAGGCCAGAGTGCCATCAGCTTCCCGCTTCTCCAGTGTGAGCGAGCCATGGCAGCCCACACGTGATACATAATGACTATGTTTTTGCTTAATACAAATTGCGGTTATTTAGCAGCCCAAATGCCAATTCCCCGCCGAGACCCCCGTCGCTGATACCCCACGCACAGACTCGGCAGATACAAACACCAGCACCTGCGTGCCCTCCTGGGCCCCCCTTGCCCCCCTCGACCCATCACAGAATGACTCCCTGGCTTTGGGGACCCAGCGTAATTAGGACTGATTCAAATGACAGGATGAACTTGCCGTGCGGATGCCTGTGGGTGGAACCGCAAGGGCAGGGCTTTCGAGTCGGAAGGCCTGGCTTTGTATTCTGGTGTTGCTATTCTTGAGCAAGTGACCTAACCCTTTGGGGCCTTGGTTTTTTAAAAATGGAAAGTGTCCACAGTGATACCTACACGCTGGGAGGATTAAAGGGTACAATTTATAAGAAACGTCAGTGCTTGTCTCTCTCTCCTGTTCCCTCTGCATACAAAGCTGCGTCTGGGTGGGGTGTGGCGGCATCTACCCAGAGGAGAGGAGTGGACTGTGGGGATGGAAAGATGCCGTCCACTCAGGATGCTGATTTTAGAGCAGGTCACCAGAACCCAACAGGTTCTTTGCTCTTTTCTGCACTGATGTGTCCCCAACCCCTAGAACAGTAACCTATACACGGTAGGTACTCAAGAAACACTGAATAAGTAAGTGAACGACACCCTTTCCCTTATTTCATCCTCATAACAAACCCATGTGGAGGATTATGTTGCCATAGTTTTGTGAAAGAATAAATAGGCTCAGAGAGGTTGAGTGCCTTGTCCAAGGCACAACAGCTAATTTGGAAAAAAAAAAAAAAAAGGTGCCTGATTCAAGTGCTCTTGCTGGTGCTTCCATCAGGGGAGCTTTTCTAGTTTACGAAAAAGGGAAAATAAAGACAGAAGATATAAAGTATATGTGGTTTTAAAGAGTAACAGGTACTGCTCCTGAGAGGCTAACGCCTGCCCCCCCACCACAGTTCTTAACCAGGACATGGGGCCACAAGAGGTGGGACATCTGGGAAGCAGAAGGCTGGACGCCTCTAGGATCGGGTACTTTAGACTCCACCCCCACATTCATTCCAAAAGATACTCATCCCCTGTAGTGGTCTATCAGTTTGTGCTGATCAGCAGCCCATCCTGCACGCTGTAGAGTGAACTCCCTGGAGAGGGTCCTGATTGCCCTTGCCCGGGCCAAGTTATTGGATGTGGAGCAGCTGGGCTGGGTTGAGGCCGGCCCCTCCCTGCACTGCACTCCCCTGTGTGCTGTGGGGAGAGTCGGAGGCTGACCTCCGGGAGTCACGGGCAGATGGGGGTGACAGGCCACACGCTCCAGATCCAGACGTGACACATACTAAAAACCCGATAAACAAGTGCAGATTAATGGAGTGACGACAAGACACAGGGAGAGTTCAGATGGGTTATATAGTAGGATCAGCAAAAAATCTTGAAGCGCCAGCCTTGTGCGCTGATAAAACTGAACCTCATCAGGCAGAGTTCTCTGTCACCTACAGGAGACTGGGTATTGCACAGCCCCAGCCCCAGGGCAGATCGGTGCTTCATCCAGAAGGATAATTTGGGTGCACCTGGCCCTGTCCGGATATAAGCCAGAGCCCCTCTCCTAGAACATTTGCTCTAGAGTGAACCCTGTCTTGCGGGCAAGGGGGCAAGGGGCTTGGGCACCAAGGGGGTGGGGGCAATAAGGAGTCAGGCTTGGACTTGGAGATAGCGTTGGGGTTCCCAGGGGCAGAATCTGGGGGATGGGAGGGGAAGAACAGAAAGAGCGTGTTCAACAGGTGACAACGCGGACTCGGATCAGCAGAGAAGGGACCAAGACCCACAGAGGCGTGGAAACTGGGTGGAAACTGGATTCCAGCCTTGGTTCTGGCACTGGCTTTGAGTAAATCACCTCCCTTTCACACAGTCGAGTTTTTTTTAACCCCCCAAAACTGAAAGTCTAGGCTGGATGAACTTTAAAATCTTCACTATTTAAAAAAAAAAAAAAATGGGAAATTTCAGACTTAATACTCCCTCCTCAAATATCTGGACTTTCCTGGTCACAGCCAGTCTAGGCAATCAGGATGTGCAAGGGCTTCTGTGGCGTGGGGTGCCCCGTACCTCCCTTATCAGCTATTCACCACCTCTTCTCACTCCCAGCCCCCTGCGTTTCCCCATATGCAGATGGCTTTGTTTTCCAAACCTGATAGATGCTGACAGGTATATTGTCTCAGCATCACCAGACTGCCAGAGGCTGCTTAAGTCAAATGATTTTCTTTCCCCTAATAACTTAAAGGAATTTTTTTTTCCTTCTAAAAGGCAAAAAAAAAAAAAAAAAAAGAAAAGAAGTCTTTTTTTTTTAATGCTTTTTTTTTACCTTAAAGAGACAGAGTGTCATTTATCTTCCTCTTTAGCCCAAAGTCAAATGAAAGGAACTTTAAACAAAGAGCAGCCTGCCTTGGAGCAGTCATTTGTGACTGGAAGCTGGGGAGAAGGAGGGTGGGCCTTGGTGACCATCTCCAGAGAGTGGTGATTGACAGGCTGAAGGGGAAGTGGGGGGGGGGGAGGGGGGATCTGAACCTCAGCCAGGAAAACAGCCACAGCCACCCACAGAGAGGGGAGGGGCGGGGGGGGGGCCCTGCAGGGCTGGATGCCTGCCAGGTGAGGGTAAGGGGCAGCTGGTGGGCAACAGCTGTCTGTGGGGGTGCTCCTCACGGGGCTAGCTGAGCCAAGGACCTGAAGATGGAATGATTCTGGCGTGGCCAAAGTTGAACAGGCTTCATGATAGGATTTCACGACCCCAAAGTTACTTTGGCCTTTGGGACAGGCCTAGATACTGACCAAAACTGTCTACAATCTGCATTGCTTTTAATAAACAATCAACCATGATTGGCGATCCACCAACCAAGTTCTTTAAGCCCTTCTGAGTGTTAAATATCCCACAGTATGAAGCTTAAATAAAATATGGTCCTTGCTTCTCAAGAATCCCAGGATCTAACGAAGAGGACAAGACAGGGAAAGAAACCGGGAAGAAAGCCAGTGAGCAAATGTCTGATACTATCGATAGTCGTGCCAGCGGTTCAGGGATCAGTCAGGGCTGAGGAGGCAAGCCTCCCTGGAGGGGGTGCCATTCCCAGGTTGCAGGAATGGGTGGTCCTATCTCATTATGGTGGAGAAGGCAATGGCACCCCACTCCAGTACGCTTGCCTGGAGAGTCCCATGGACGGAGGAGCCTGGTGGGCTGCAGTCCATGGGGTCGCTAAGAGTCGGACACGACTGAGCAACTTCACGTTCACTTTTCACTTTCATGCATTGGAGAAGGAAATGGCAACCCACTCCAGTGTTCTTGCCTGGAGAATCCCAGGGACGGGGGAGCCTGGTGGGCTGCCGTCTATGGGGTCGCACAGAATCGGACACGACTGAAGCGACTTAGCAGCAGCATCTCATTATGGGGCTCAATCTGACTGCCAGACAGAATAAGGGGGCACATAGTAAAAGTAAGTAGGTAAATTTGCTTCGCACTTGACAAACTTGGAAAGAGGTCAGTTGCCCATATCAAAAAAGAGCGGTGACGGTGGCGGGAGTGAAGAGGCTGCCATGCACTGGCATTGCCACCATTTGACCTGAAAGGGCTATTAGGAATTAAGGATGCTGGGAATGGGGTGCTTTCAATCAGACTTACTTCAGTTCAGTTCAGTCGCTCAGTCGTGTCCGACTCTTTGCGACCCTGTGAATTCCAGCACGCCAGGCCTCCCTGTCCATCACCGACTCCTGGAGTTCACCCAAACTCACGTCCATAGAGTTGGTGATGCCGTCCAGCCATCTCATCCTCTGTCATTCCCTTCTCCTCCTGCCCCCAATCCCTCCCAGCATCAGAGTCTTTTCCAATGAGTCAGCTCTTCGCATCAGGTGGCCAAAGTATTGGAGTTTCAGCTTTAGCATCATTCCTTCCAATGAACACCCAGGGCTGATCTCCTTTAGGATGGACTGGTTGGATCTCCTTGCAGTCCAAGGGACTCTCAAGTCTTCTCCAACACCACACTTCAAAAGCATGAATTCTTCGGCGCTCAGCTTTCTTCACAGTCCAACTCTCACATCCACACCTGACCACTGGAAAAGCCATAGCCTTGACTAGACAGACCTTTGTTGGCAAAGTAATGTCTCTGCTTTTCAATATGCTATCTAGGTTGGTCATAACTTTCCTTCCAAGGAGTAAGCGTCTTTTAATTTCATGGCTGCAGTCACCATCTGCAGTGATTCTGGAGCCCAAAAAAATAAAGTCTGACACTGTTTCCCCATCTATTTCCCATGAAGTGATGGGACCAGATGCCATGATCTTAGTTTTCTGAATGTTAAACTTTAAACCAACTTTTTCACTCTCATCTTTCACTTTCATCAAGAGGCTTTTGAGTTCCTCTTCACTTTCTGCCATAAGGGTGGTGTCATCTGCATATCTGAGGTTATTGATATTTCTCCCAGCAATCTTGATTCCAGCTTGTGATTCTTCCAGCCCAGTGTTTCTCATGATGTACTCTGCATAGAAGTTAAATAAGCAGGGTGACAATATACAGCCTTGATGTACTCCTTTTCCTATTTGGAGCCAGTCTGTTGTTCCATGTCCAGTTCTAACTGTTGCTTCCTGACCTGCATATAGGTTTCTTAAGAGGCACGTCAGGTGGTCTTGTATTCCCATCTCTTTCAGAATTTTCCAGAGTTTATTGTGATCCACACAAAGGCTTTGGCATAGTCAATAAAGCAGAAATAGACGTTTTTCTGGAACTCTCTTGCCTTTTCAATGATCCAGTGGATGTTGGCAATTTGATCTCTGGTTCCTCTGCCTTTTCTAAAACCAGCTTGAACATCTGGAAGTTCATGGTTTATGTATTGCTGAAGCCTGGCTTGGAGAATTTTGAGCATTACTTTACTAGCGTGTGGGATGAGTGCAATTGGGTAATCATAATCATAGCTTACTTTTATTCAACGTTTACTATGGCCAAACACTATTCCAATCTTTAAAAGTTTTATCAGAGTATGTAGTCTTCACAATGTTGTCTTAGTTTCTTCTGTACAGCAAAGTGAATCAGCTATATGTTTACATACTGTTGTTTTTTAGTCTCCAAGTCATGTCCAGTTCTTTTGTAACCACATGGACTGTAATTGGCCAGGTTCCTCTGTCCATGGGATTTCCCAGGCAAGAATATTGGAGTGGGTTGCCATTTCCTTTTCCAGGGGATCTTCCAAACCCAGGGATTGAACAATTTGCATTGCTTTTAATGAACAATCAACCATGATTGGTGATGCACCAACAAAGTTCTTTAAGTCCCTTCTGAGTGTTAAAAATCCTGCAGTATGAAGCTTAAATAAAATATGGTCCTTGACCCCTGATCCCTGAACTGATCCTTGAACTCCTGGCATGACTATCACTGGTATCAGAATTTGCTCACTGGCTTTTTTCCCTGTTACTTTCCCTGTCTTGTCCTCTTCATTAGATCCTGGGATTCTTGAGAACAAGGGCTATAGTTTATGATCTCTCAGGTGTCCTGCATTGGCAGGTGGGATCTTTACCCTAGCTACGTGCTTGCAATTCAGGGCTGCCCCTCTTTCCCATTGCTGATGCCACTGCCGGCTGGTGCCCATGGCACTGCCTACATCTGCAGCTGACACTGGAGGTCACAAGGGTCTGATCTCAGCCTGGGCAGGCTGAGCAGAGCACATGCCCTGACACTTATCTCACCACTGGGGAGCAAGTGTTCTGAGTTCTTGGGTGGCAACCATCCCAAGGAAGCCGCCTGTGTTTCTAAAAGATCCCAGAGGGCAGAGGGTGCTGAGCGCATCGTGTCCCCAGGGAGTACTGAGCACACTGCCTCTTTGCGCAGAAGGGAAGGCTGAACTCCTGCCTTGCCTGGAGTCCCCTCAGGACCTGCACAAAACAGCTCTCTGACTTCAGGGGACGTTTCCTCCAGTAGCAGAGGAGAAGGGGCTAACTGAGTCACATGGGGCTGTCTGGCTGGAGAAGATGGGTCCCTCCAGCACCTTCTAAAAAAATGCGGCCAGGGCTCCCCGGTGGCTCAGTGGTGAAGGGTCCGCTCGCCAATGCAGGAAACACGGGTTTGATCCCTGGTCTGGGAAGATCCCACATACCTCTAAAAAGCTAAGCCCTCGAGTCACAACTACTGAGCGTGTGTGCCCTAGAGCCTATGCTCTGCAACGAGAGAGGACGCGGCGATGAGAAGCCCCCCGCTGCAAAGAAGAGGAGCCCCCACTCAGCACAACTAGAGAAAAGCCCACGTGGCAACGAAGATCAGTGCGGCCAAAAATAAACACATAAAATTAAAAAAATACATAATGTGGCCAATTAGCCTGTGGACAGAGAGTCCAGGCCTAGGAGGGAGAAGGTTCCCAGCTGGGTGGCCTGGAGCCAGTCCCTGTCCTCTCTGGGCTGGAGGTGCCTGGCACAGCCGAGGGTGGTAGAGGGTTGTGGTTGAGAGGGAAGCCCGGAGCCCTTCTTGCTCGGTTGGACTCCACGCTGAACCACGACAGGGCTGCATGACGTGGGGCAAGGTACTGCCCTTTGGCAAGCCGAATTTCCTCATTCATAAGGTGGGCTGGTGGGGGACTGTGGCTAATACACGCGGAGCACTCAGCACGGGAGCTGGCAGGGGAAGCATGTGAGGGGTTCACTCGGATGGCCGCGCTCCCTCCTGCTGCTCTAAGACTCTCAGATGCGTGAGCCCTTCCAAGGGCTCTAAAAAGTTTGTGGCTCGCTTTTCCTGCACCGTGTGTAGCATTTAGATTCCGACTCCACTAGCCTTTACTGAGCGCTGACTACACGCGAACACATTATCGTCCTTAATCCTCACAACAAGTCCTGTGAGTCCTGTGTTACTATGCTCATTAAGGAAGGAGAAAAGCTAACCTCAGAGAACTTCAGCTACATCCTCAAGGTCACGCAGCTAGCTCAGGCAGTCAGGATTCACGTGCGGCCCCACCCAGCCTCCATGCGCCCCCATCCATCTGCAGGGGGACAAAAGGCCCACGCTGCGGTCCCCAGCTGTCGCATCTGGCCGAGACCAGAGGCCCGGGCGCCAGTTCCAGGCAGATCCAGTTCTGGGCCTGAGTGTGTTTGGTGAACCCGTCTCCAGGGTGAGTCGGGGATTTGCCAATGAAAATGCTACAGCTGAACCAGCATTTGCCAGCCATACTGGGGCTGAGATTGAGGGGAACGAAAACTAATCCTCTCATTACAGGCCTGGCCTGCGGAGGGATGGGCAGCACTGGACCAGGAAGAACTCCCAGCAACATCTGCTCTGCAATCTCCACTTCCACGTCCGCGTGCCGCCGGGGATGCTGTGCGGGCATGTGCTGGGATGCCAGGGTGTGAGGCTCGTACAGACACACACACACCATGTATGGACACACACACAGAATGTACGAACAGACACACGTGTACGGACACACACACACTGTGAACGGATACCCACACACACACACACTGTGTATAGACACACACGCATGCTGTGTACAGGCACACGCTGTGTACAGACACACAGGTGTACGGACACACATACACACCATGTGTACAGACACACACACGCTGTGTACAGATGGATGGACACATGCCGTGTATGGATGGACACACACACACCATGTATGGACACACACACACACTGTGTATGGACACACACACACGCAGGCACAAACCACACCAGGGGCAGAATTAAGAGCCCGGGAGGAGATCCTTAGAGAGAGAAACACTGAAGTGAAAGTCGCTCAGTTGCGTCTGACTCTTTGCCACCCCATGGACTCTACAGTCCTTAGAATTCTCCAGGCCAGAATACTGGAGTGGGTAGCCTTTCCCTTCTCCAAGAGATCTTCCCAACCCAGGGATCGGACCCAGGTCTCTGGCTTCTGCCAAACCCTCTCTGAGGACGGTATTGGGGTCAGAGGCCAATCTCTGCAAATGAGTCCAGGGTCTGCCTGGTGACCCCGCCCACGGACTGGCCTCCCCTGTGAGCGGGGCTTCCGGATGTAGGAAGGAGGGGAGCGGGGGCTCCTGGTAAGACCTCAGGTTGTATGAGGGGCTGAGGGCAAGGGAGCGAAGGGCTGACTCCTCGGAGAGCCCGCATTCCTGCTCTGTTCTTGCAGGGCACCCGGGGGAGGCAGGCAGGAACACAGAAGGCAGGGTCATAAGGAGACTCCGTGGGTGGCTGGGAGGAGGCGAGGGCTGCCCAGGGAGGGCAGAGATGCTGCCTAACTCTCCTGCTGGTCGTCGGCCAGGTGTGGGGCCAGACGGAGGAGACGGGCTGGGGGTGGGCGCCGCATGGCTGGGCAGGGTAGAGCACGCGGCCGAGGGCGGCAGCTCTCCTAGGTCGGCCCGCTCAGCAATGCCGTCAGGGTGGCGGGGGGTGGTTGCCGTGTCTCCTAGCGATGCCGTCAGGGTGGTGGGGGGTGGTTGCCGTGTCTCCTAGCGATGCTGTCAGGGTTGGGGGGTGGTTGCCGTGTCTCCTAGCGATGCCATCAGGTTTGGGGGGGGTGGTTGCCGTGTCTCCTGCTAAGCCAGTTAGTGCGCCAGGACCATGCCACTGACAGGCAGCCTGGGGGAGGCTCTCGCGGCTCCCTCTGCATTACGTCTCCACCAGGACTCGAAGCCCACAGGACACTCCCGACTCTGTACCAGCCCCGAGCCCTCCCCTCCTGTGTCACATCCTAGGGGTCACTGCTGCAGAGTGACAAGGCCCCCAGGACAGCAATGGTGGGCCCAGGAGAGACGTGCTCAAGGAAATGAGCTGGTGCTTCCCTGTCTCCCTCAACATCCCTGGGACACCAAGGAGGTGGGATTTGGTCCCCTTGATCTGACACCTCCCTGATGCTGGAACTCTCTGGCCTGGCCTGGCCTGACCTGGCAGACTGATGCTCTCGGGAAGCCAGCTGCGGCTGGAACTTTGTGTGCCGGCAACTCTGTGGGTGCTGCTCCCAGATGCTTCAGAAAACAGAAGTCAACAGCACCTCCACCGGGCCTCCAGCAGTGAGCAGCCTGGCTGACGCTGCAGAAATCTTTGGAAGGAAGCATATGATGGGAGAAGGGAACACCTGGAGACCCTGGACCACTTGGAAACTAGACTGAGGGATGACGGGAAAGAAGGCTAAGGGGAGAGTGTGGCGGGGAGGACAGGAAGTGCTGGGCTGAGAACAAATGTGGATGTTCCATCAGGTTCACCCAACCCAGAGCAGCGTCGATGGTGAGTGTGGACTCAACTACGGAATACGGCCAATTGCTGGGGGAGTGGAGCCATTCCTTCTCAGGGGAAGTGCCCCCTTCCTTCACCACTGGACATCCCCAGGGCTGGTATAGCTGCCAGCCCAGAGTTCTCCGAATGGGAGATACAAAGGCTCCAGCATCCGAGTAGGAAAGGAGAGAGGCCACCTGGCCTGAAGGATGAGCAAGAGGTAAGGTTATCTCTTAAGGAGCCTGTCAGGGTGGACAAGGCCTAACTTGCCTGTGTCTCTTAAAGATCTTGGCAGCCTGGTGAGGACTCCATCCGCCTGCTTGAGCCCGGGACCAGAAGCTTCTCTGCTCGGAACTCTGGGACCAGCTGGCTCCCATCCAGTCATCACTGTTCTCCTGGGAAGTGGGCTGGAAAGCTGGAAGGGTTATCCAGAGTCCCAGCGGGGGATGGGAGCTACAGCTGGAAGCCCTGGGGAGCAGAGGTCAGGCTGCAGAAACAATGCAAGAAAGGCAGTTTTCCCAAGAGAGAGCCTAAGGAAACCGATGGCCCGAGACAGAGGGCCCTACAAGACGGTTACAAGGCACCTGGGGACTCATTCCAACTGAATCAACCTAATTCCAACCTTGTCACTCATGGTTGTTCGATCTTGGGAAAGACTGAGGGCAGGAGGAGAAGGGCATAGCAGAGGATGAAATGGTTGGATGGCATCACTGACTTGATGGACATGGGTTTGGGTGGACTCCAGGAGTTGGTGATGGACAGAGAGGCCTGGCGTGCTGCAGTTCCTGGGGTCACAAAGAGTTGGACATGACTGAACGACTGAACTGAACTGAGGGACTCATTGGGGTGGTTAAAAAGCTGGACATGGGTTTGCCTCCCATTGCGTGGTATCTTGGGGTTTCGTTTGAAGCAAATTGATGGATGACTCGACTCTGCGCTTATCTGAAGCTACCAGCCTTATGCCTCCTCCTTTATCTCATGTTTCTTGGGTGCTTTACAGCTTACAGAATGCTTCCAAATCCAGGTTTGATTTCAGATCATAAAACTCTGTTGAATACATGGGTAAGGAACTATTGCCATTTCACAGGTGAGAAAATGAAGGTCAAAGGATGCTGCCTCTGATATTCATTCCAACAGCATTTCCAATCAGATGATAAGAGCCAGTTTAGACAGATCTCACAAAACCTTTTAAATGCACTGAAGTAAGCCCTGAGAGGGAATTCAAATGGCTTGAAATTAACTCTGGGGCCCATCCATTTCCATGGGAGCGAGGAGGACGCAGGGCTATGACCCCTGTAATCCTTGACCTTATGTGTGTATCCAAGGATACCCGTACCTGCCCAAGCCGGAGCCTTGATCTACCTAAGCACGGACTTTGAGGCTATACAACAGCATGACTTGGGGTCATGGAGAATAAGATCCAATGACCATGAGTGACAAGGTCGGAATTAGGTTGATACCAGTTGGAAAAGCCTCAAGAAGAATGGGAAAGAGAACTAGAAAAAGTTCTGAACTGCAAAATAGACAAAGGATGTTGTTCAGACCGTAAAAAGTGCCAGGGAAAGTGATTTTGTTCAGGAATGTGACAGAGGGTGCAGTGGGAGGTGAGCCCACGGTAGACCCAAGGCTGGACCTTTCACAGTAATACCTCTGGTTATGCCCCTGACTTGCTCAAAGACCTCAAATGGCTCCCCCTTCATTCCGGAGTCCAAACCCCTGAGCATGTCATTCAAGACGGTGCACCGCCTGGCCCGACCTGCTTTTGCGGCAGCTCTCTCTCTCCTTCCCCTTCCTCCTCCAGCCCCTCGAACATGGAGCCACTCTCAGCCTCTGGACTGCTGTGTTCGTGAACACAGTGCCTTTGCACGGACTGTCTGGCTGCCACCAGGGAGTGGCCTTTTAGCCTTTTCTCCAGCTCGAAAACTCCTTCCTGATTTGTAAGCTGAGCTCAGCGCCCACTCTCCTTTGCCGCCTTTCCCAGGCCAAGCCACTCATCCTCCCTGCTTTACGTGCTCAGCACTTGGCACGGTGCTGTCCTATGGCATTCCTTCCGACTGTTAATACAAGGCAAAATGTGGCAAGCCTCTTTGCGTTCTCCCTACCTGACCCTTCAGAATCCAGTACGGTGCCTACCTTTCAACAGATACTCAGGAGCTGAGGACTGGTTAGGAGGACAGATCCTAGAACCACACTGTCTGGTTCACTCTGCCTCTGGTGAACCTTAACTCAACTCATAACCTGAACTTCCCTGTGCCTCAGTTACTCACTAGTCTAATGGAGATAATGATTCCAGATACCTCACAGGACCATTATGGGGATGAAAAGAGATAATATATGCAATGCTCTAGGACAGTGGCACTTAGTAAGCACTGTGTAAGCATTTGCTATAATGATTATTATCTTTTGAATGAATGAAGAAGCAGCTTGGAATCAGCAAGCTGGTCACATTTCTCCTCAGTGACCTCAGAAGAGCTCAGAAAGACTATAATCTAATGTAGGGGGTGGAATAAAGTTCTGATGAAGAGAAACACGGAATTACAGTCAGCAAAAGCCTCATCAACGGACTACAGAACTGGACCTGTGGTACTTCAAGCATGGTCCCCATGTCAGTGGCATCAGCCCCACCTGGAACTTGTTAGAAATAGAAGTCTCAGGCCCCATACCGGACCGGAGCTTCTGAATCAGAGCCCCTCGCAAGTGTGGGGGACACAACCGCGTATGTTTTAACAAGCTTTCAGGGGATTTTGATGCCAATTTGAGTTTCAGAACCTCTGGGCTAGACTCTGCCCACTTCTTATAATCCAGGTATAGTGTATGCCCTGAGATTTCAAACCTGTTGTTGCAAAACAAGTTTGGGGCCTGTGGCTGATTCATGTTGATGTATGGCAAAAAAAAAAAAAAAAAAAATTACAATATTGTAATTATCCTCCAATTAAAATTAAAAAAAACAAAAAACAAAAAACACAAGCTTGGGGCCTTCCCCAGAGGACCAGAGCAAGCATCAGGGGAACAAACACTCCTGCTGATGGGAGACCATGAGGAACACATCTAGCCTGGTCTCTGCCATACAGGAGCAGGCCACCGAGGGTCAGCTCCAGCCCGCCTCCCTCCTTTTCCTCCAGAGGTGTGATGTAAGAGCAGAGAAAGAGAAACAGCCCTGCTCCCAGGACGCAGCTTCTGGAGGATCCCTGAGCTCTGCAGCGGGTGGGGATGCGCGGGAGGCTACGGCACAGACTTGTGGGAGCCTCCCTTTGAGAACGTGTGCAGACAGTGGGCACCCCGGGGGCTGGGGACAGTGGGCACAGAGAGCCAGTCACCCTCTGCGGAGCCCAAAGCTCAGCTAGAGGAACAGGTGGGCAAGAAGCAGGGAGGAGGGCTTGGCTGCAGCCCAGCGTTCCCAACAAAGGTTAGCACGGTGAGCCAGGCTGGCCTCAGCCTCCCCCGGAGGAAGGCTCACCGAAATGCCAACTGAAGGCCTCAGTCTTCAGGGGGTGGGGAGGGTTGTTGCCTGCCTATGCCTTCTCTCCAAGGGGTCCTGCGGTGTAAGGGCTAGCAGTGCTCCCCACCTCCTGCAGCACCTGGGCCCTCAGCCCCCTGCCTGGGAACCGGATTTTGAGGCCATGGAATAAGGCACAGTGTAAACACCGTATCCAGGAGGATGGGAAGAGACAAGAGTGCAAGCGACTCAACCCTTTCATACTCAACTGAGGATGATTTAGGGCCATGGTTTGCAAAGTGCACTCCCTACAAGAGCGTCAGCATCATCTGGGGACTTGGCAAAAATCAGCATCTGGGAAAGACACGTTCTCGGGCCCCATGCCCCGCTCCATGAAATCTGAAACTCCCCGGACAGGGCCTAGCAATCTGCAGTCCAGCCAGCTCTCCAGGGGACCCTGAGGCACATTCAAGCCTGAGAACCACTGGCTTGGGGCCTGGATTGAATCTTGTTCTTGTCTGGAAGGAGGGAGACATATGCCATCTCCCAGCAAATAGGCCTCCCCGTTTGCCCGGGGAACCTAACCCCACCACGCGGCATCCCCATAGAAGGATATAGGCGCTGGACTGGGGCCAGGGAGTCTCAGGTGATGGGACAGGGAAGAGGCCCTGTGGGTGGTAAGGATGAGCAGAGGGGTGGGGAGGCTGCCACAACTCATTTTCTCGGAACACAAAAGCCCAGAGGAGGCCTGGGACTCCCTGCCATTGAAACTGGTCAATTACAGGATAATGATGGTGGTATTACCAATAATGATGATAATTGCACCAATAACGTGAGGTCAGACAGGCACGTCCCCGTCTTCGGTCAAGGGGTAAGGTTGCTGGGTGGGTGCCTTTGCTTCTGATTTAGAGGAAAACCTGGATTCCGGCCAGCTCCATTTCCACGCCTGGGGGTGCAGCGGAGCCCCAGGCCTGTGTCATCTCTCCCTTCTGCTGGATCCTTCCTCCTGCAGGTCAGCTCCTGCTCCGGGCCCCGTGTGGGTAGATGCAGGGCTGGGGACACAATCAAGAGGCAGGTGGCGCCTGTCTTCCACCTCCTAGCAGACCGTCCCCTGGATGTTCATTCACAGACAAGGTGCCATCCCTGGAGGCTGGGGCACAGCCCTGAGGGTGGCAGGCGGACAGGGTGGCCCTGGATGCTGTCTGCACTGGGAAGATGAGGGCCCTGGGCTCTGTGGGCCTCCGTGTCTCTCTCTCTGTTAGGCAAACCACAGAGAAGCTGGAGGTAGAAGCCATGCATGTTGGTCGGGGTAGCAGGTCTCAGCAGATCCATAAATACTCTGAGCCAGTGTCTCCCCTTAGAGACTGTCTCCTCCCTCCCCAGCCCAGAGAAGCAAGACAGCAGAGATTCAGACTCTCAAGGAGAGAAAAGGTCATCTGGTAGCAATCTCCCTCCATCATCGTCCCCAACACCCGCCCAGCCTGTCTTTCTTACGCTTTAGATTTCTCAGGGTGAAATATTTCCCTAAATGCTACAGCGTTTCTAGGAGGATCAAAGGGAACCACCGAATGCCCAGGCCCCTGTCTCCTCCCTGCCACCCCGCCCCCCTGCTCCGGCTTCAAACACAGGAGGAAGTCGGCACGCAGACCCCTGTCATCGCCGGCGGTGACTTGTGGACATGTGCTTGGGTTATTTCTCCTCCACTACAAGGGGTCTGGGCAGCTCACAGGGGGCTTGTATTTTTTTTTTTTCAGAACTATGTGTATGTTAAAGTCATTAAGGCTTGGAAAGGGGGGGTGGTGGGTAGGGGAGTAAAGGCCATTATATGGGAAGAGAAGAAAAATGACCTGTCTTCAGACTGTCAGCGGAGGAAACGCCTCTGCTTCAGGGAGAGGGGAGAGGGGCTAGGTCCAGAAGGGCTAAGTGGCCACCTCCTTGCCTGGAAGGCCACGAGCAGGATGAGGGGGCAGAGTTAAGGGGTCATCGCTCAGTCCACTCCTTGGCATGGCAGGGGTCATGGCTACCTTGGGGGTGGATGGTCAGTGGGTACATGTTCCCAAGGCCCCCACAAAGAACAGAGCTGGGAGGCAAGACAGAACCGGAAGAGCCGACACTGATCCAGCCCTGTGCTCTCTGCATCTGCTTTCACGGGGCGGCCGCGTGCACACCAGGGGGCACGAGCGATATCCCTGTTTCACAGAGGAGGACCCCCGAGTCACAGTGGCCAAGGGCCTTGCCCAAAGTCAGGCAGTGAGCAAGCGGAAGACGAAGCAATGAAGACAGAGATCATGTGATGCCACGGCCCTATCTTTGGAGACTTGGTTCCAGTTAAGACCAGCTCGTGCTGGGGAGTTCCTGCCCTTCAGGAGGATTTGCTGCTACCGCCCTGAATGCTGAAGCAGCCAAGGAGAGCTGTGGGAGAAGACATCTAAGCTGGGGGGGCGGGGGAAGAGTCCTACTGGCTACTGTCATGGTCAGGTCAAGTTTTTGGTGTCTCCCCACTCCCCAGGTTTGAGGGGGGCTGGCGGGGGCTGGCGGGGGCTGGTTCTTCTGGACTCCCAAACTCCCAGCCTTCCAAGCTGTCCCGGCACTCATCTCCGGGCTTCCCTCATGGCTCAGATGGTAAAGAATCTGCCTGCAACGTGAGCGACTCAGTTGAGATCCCCGGGCTGGGAAGGGCCCCCCTGGAGAAGGGAACGGCCACCCACTCCAGTATTCTTGCCTGGAGAATCCCATGGACAGAGGAGCCATGGGATCGCAAAGAGCTGAGCGCGACTGAATGAGGAAGACGAGCTAACTAACCGGGCCTGAGCTCACCACCACCTCTTCTTTCCTTTCAGACCTGATTTTGCCCGCACAGGAGACAGACGCGCAGGGTGGTTCTCTGGAGCCGCATGGCGATGCTGGAAGCTATCAGAGCGCTGCGGAAGCTGCGTCCTGGCTGGACCCTGAGGACACCAGCTGCCCGCGTGGCTGAGCCTCTGTGGTCCCGGCTGTGGCCTTCCCAGGCATTTCCGTCACCTCCCCAGGCTGAGGAGCCTGGGGGCAGGCGGGGTGCAGGGGAGACCGTTACTTAATCCTTCCCCCAGGTCGCAGGCCCTGAAGGCTGAGCCCCGGTTCCTCAGAGCACATGCTCCAAATCACCACTCCAGTGACAGCCTTTGTTTGCCTTGGGAGGGAAGTTCTGGAAGGATGAAAGTCCGATCCCACTGGTTGCTCCATGGGCCTCCTTTGCCAAAACATACTGTGAAACGACCCCTGACCTTCCCCTCATACTTTCCCTGCTCTACCTCCCAGCAGCCCTGTTTGCCTCCCTCCTCCCAAGGGAGGCTTAGACAGCTCAGTAATTTAGGGATCGCTAGCAAGAAAGGTGCAGAGGTCAGAAGTCAGTGAGCGGCTGGGAGGGGAATTTCACCCCTGGTTTCTGCCAGACCCCCCTCTTCTCCCAGAATCACCTCCTCCCCCGATCTGTAGGCCAGCCCCCACAGACCTGGCGGGAAGAGAGAGGGTCTGGGCATTGGAGGAGGTGGTGGTGTACCAGTAGGTAGGAGGAGGATGTATATTTTTAAATCCACATCCTGAAAAACAACTTTCAAGATGCAAATGTGCCCCTCCAACTTTCTTATTTGGAAACTCAGCTAGGAAAGGAAATGCTGAAATGCTCCATTCCCCGGAGAGTACCGATTTAGGAAGTCCTATTACCTCACTCTGGCTCCTCCCTGCTCTCACTACTGCACAAACAACCGCGAATTCACTAATATCTGTCCTCTGTCCCCTGCCACGGTCTGTTCAATCTAGCTCAGCCCAGTTCCAAAGTGCAGAGCTGGCGAGGCAGTGAGTGACTCCAACTCAAACCAAGAGCTGGCTCCTCTCTCTTCCTTGAGAAATCAGAGCCACCATGAGAACTGCAAGAGACGGTTGCTGCCCTTCCACAGCGATTAAAAGCCCCTTGCTTGGCCCACGGAAGTGGAGTTTGGTTTTTTTTTTTTTTGGAATGACATTCATGGAAGGTCAGCTTAAGAAGAAGGAAACCAAGGGGTATCTGCCATCATTCTGCTGGTTGGCAGCAAAACGGGGGCTTTTCAGCGGTCTCTGCAGGTGGGGCAAAGCAAAGGGGCTTGCAGAGCGGCCTCCCAGCTGAGATGACTTGTGCAGGGTCTGCGTCCTGGACTCCTGGGTGGCCACCTACCCTGGGAGGGGCAGCTAGCCTCTGTTCAAGGAGGCTCCACCCGCTGCTGGGCGATGAATGAACGCAGCTTCACAGGGTGGTCAGTTCTCTGGCTGCAGAGGCTGGCAGAGGATGCCCTTCTGGGATCCGAAGGAGGAAGACTTCCCTCCTGCTGGGCTTTCTCCTCCTGCAGGATCCAGCCGGGACTGCCAACCTCTGGCCCAGAAAGAGGGCTTTTCCCCTCTTCCTGTTGTGTCCCCGGAGGAACTGGGAAGGTTGAGGGCCGGGAGGAAGATGGAATTCATCCAATCTGGGGTAGGGAGCACAAGCTCTTCTGGGGCTTCCTCCCCTTCCGGGAGTGAGGTCCGGAGAATAAAGGTCACAGATGGACTGGCCACACGTGTTCTTGTGTTCCTGGGAGGGGGGAGAGCGTGCAGGACCAAGGGTCTGACGGCTCAAGACAGGAAAGAAGTCTCCGACGGCTCAGAGACCAGACAGGTTCATCCCGGATTGGGAGGGAGGGCAGTGAGGGGCTCAGAAAGTCACTGCCTTGAATATCCCTAACATTTCATTTCACACTCGCTCGGCCTCCTGTCTCCCTTCGTTCCCTCTTAATCTCCTGCAGCAGGGGATGGGGAGCAGAGGAGACCGGGAAAGAGGGCTGCAGGGCCTCTTTGACTCTGCTGACTGGAAAGAAACGAAGGGGCAGAGACGGAGGGCGAGCAGAGGTCTGCAGCTGCGGCCCCGCTCTGCGTGGCGCCCCCAGCCCCACCGCCTCCGAGGGTCCCACGCGGAGGACGGGAACCGGGCCAGGTGCAGGGGAGGGCCAGGGTGGTTCCCGGGCAGGGGGTGGGGAGGGCTGGGCCCCTCCTGTTTGTTCCCGCCCTCAGTGTCTTTCGCCTGGGGAACAGATCATAGAAAGGAGCAGATCGCGTGCTGTAGGCTGAAAATGCGGCTCACTCTGGGGGCTGATGGAAAATAAACTCTGCCTAGGCATCTGACAAAACTCCCCACCCCCTGCCCCCAACTTTTAAATTGGGACTGACAGACGGAGGATTCTCTTTTAGGCGTGAAAGGTGTCCTAGACTTTCGGGTTCTTTCTACTGCATATTCCCAAAGTACACCATCCAGTGGGCTAGCCACTAGCCACGTGCAGCTACTTATATCACAATTAATTAAAATTCAGGAAAATCAGGAGATGCAGTTTTTCAGCTGCGCTATCGTGTCTCAGTCTCTCAATAGGCACTTGTGGGTAGTAGCTCCAGTACTGGCTGGAAGAGACATAAACGTTCCCCTTATCACAGGAAGTTCTTTGGGACAGTGGTATTCTAGAAAGTTTCTGACATGAGCCTGACTTCCATTCCTGATTTCTCCAGATGCTCACACGCTGGCCTACGCCTGAGGAATGAGGAATGACTGGCCCTAAGGATGGGTGTGGGTGTGGGGTGGGGTGAGATGGGCAGGAGGAAGGGGAGGTGCAAGAATGTCACAACTGCCATGTTCTCTGCTGCCACCCTGGACATCTTCCTTAGACCCTGCATCTCCCTGCTGGTACTAGGCTATTCAGTTTGCCGGGGGAGGAGCGGCATGGGGTGTCTGCAGTGGAGGAGGAATACAGGTGACAGCTCCAGCCAAAAGGGTTTGGCAATAAGGTCCTGCCTCCCATCCCCTCCCGCGGCTTCAGAAGCATGTCAAGGGAGGTACATACCAAGGGCAATCCTACACGAGGTGGGTGTAGTGTCATTAGCCCAGCTTACTCATCACACCCCTGGGCCTCTAATGGGCGGGTATAGGCAGGGATGGGGAGGCGGGGCACAGGCTGGGGGTGAGGCAGGTGGTTATGCTTCAGTCAATTCTGAAAGCTGTTGACACGACGGAAATGGGATAAGAGGTGCAGAGTCAGATGCTGGGCTCGCCCAGCTAACCCTCCCACCCAAAGCACTCACGGCCCTGGCTGCCTCACCCACCCCGGGAGGGCCCTTGATGGAGAGAAGCTGGGAAGAGCACACGCACACAGGCAGGCATGCTCACACACACATACACACAAACCACACACGCACATACACAGAGACACACAGACACACTGCACACACATATATAAACGCATGTGCATGCACAGGCACATGCATATACACACTCACACATACATGTATACCACACATACATCATGTAATTCCAGGGAGATTCTGCAAAGAATCTTGGGCCCAGCTTCTCAGTAAGTCTTGGTTGTTCCTCCAGACTCCCAGGGGGCCAGCAGATGGTCCCAGCCAAGCAGGCAAACTTCCTGACGCCTCTAAAATCAGGGTCTGGGCCCCTCCAAACCCAAAAGTCCAATTAAGCTTTGTTCTCACAGGTGGGAAGCAAATGAATGCGGAGCATTCCTCCGCTTCTCTGGGTCATCAGCTCTCAGTCGTCACCCCCTCCGCCAGCACCCCTGCGCTTTCCCATATGGTCCCCTTGCCTCTCACACTCCACTCTGAAGATTAGGTTGCAGAACCCAGAAAGATCTCCTTCCAAGGTGTCCTCTAGATGGCAGGGACTTGCCAGAATAGTTCAGAGAACTCTGGGCTCAGAGGCTTGGCCTCCATCGGGGAGCCTTTCTTGGTCTAGGAGTGGGTCCCTGGGGATTAAGCCCAAGGACCCCAGTATCTCCCATGACGCTTGTGTTTCCTTCTCCGAGAGCCTGGGAGAGCTGCAGGGAGATGCTTCTGCTTTCCTCTTTCCAGAGGCATCTCCTCCTCCCTGCAGAGATAATTGGCATGACTGGCATAAATAGATCCATATAGCTCTCTATAAATACACCCATCTTTAGCTATATATATATATGTATATTTTTTTTTCTTTTTCTTTTTCTAAAGACTTGCCAAGAATTCCCCTGGAGCCCTTTCCATGACACAAGAGAAAACCAGTGGAGTCATCAAGTTTGATTGTTCCCACAAATACAGCTTTGGGTTGACCTTTGCAAGGCTCCCTTGAACCCTGCTTCCAGTAACTCAGCCCCTCCAGCCCTCACAGGCCGCACACCCCTGGCAACCACAAGACACAACTCAGTTTCCTGAAGCTGCCACTTTCTTCCTCATTGGCCTCTGTCTGAAAGCAAGGAAAAAAAAAAAATAAGAATCCACTGCTTCTGACCTACCATTTTAAAATAAATCATAGGCTTTGTATGTGAGCTCCAGCTGGCAGCAGGAAGAAATGAGCAGGGCAGCAGGATCCCTCGGTACTCAGGGACACTGTCGTGAAGAACGGGGTGTAGGTGGCTTCCGAGCAGCTAGACCTCTGTGTGCAGGATGGTGAGCCGCCCGGTGGGCGGGCTTAGCAACCACCTGGACGGTAAGCAGAGATGTGGTGGGTCTCCCTCTGATGGCTCCTGAGATAAACAGGAGGAACTCCAGGGCGGAAGCACAGAGCGGGAAAAGCCGTCCAGGTAACGACTTTCGAGGGCGTTGTCATGAGGCACAGACTCTAAGAACTGTCTCTCCATCACCCTGCATCAGCACTGCTGGAAACGGGCGGAGCGGGGAGGAGGGAACAGCTGGCGCCTCTGTCTTTCCCCCCTCCACTGCTAAAGGCTCTGGAGACTGGAGGCAGCCCCAGGGACTTGCATGTGAGCTGTTAAGAGCCTAGCCACATGCTGACACCACATTTCATCCCGAAACAGGTTTCCTTTTCTTGGTTTTCCAAGTAGGGGTTGGAGCAGTGGATTCATAAGTGGAAAGTAGAAAATACCCAAGAATAGGAGAATCAACAGAGAAATGCAGAAAAGGTAATTTGGCAAAAAAAAAAGCTCCGAACTTAGGACTACAACTCTTACAGCCTTTCTTGTCTGGCATTCTTTCTTTCTAAAGTTGGGTTGTTATCCGTGCACCAGGGAGTGCCAGCAGGTGCTGCCGGCAGCTGTTTAATGCCAGTGTCAAGAGTGTCTCCAGGAAGGTAGGCTCGGAGGCAGGAGGCAGTGATGGAGAAAGTGGGATGGGGGGGCGGAGTAGGCGGCCCCACATCTGTGGAGAGGGAGCTGAGCGATAGAGCGCTGCTCTGGGAACTGCAACGCTATTTTGTACCAAAGTCTTCCTGTAGGAAGTAAGGGGGAGGGACAAGAGACATATTTCAGCGTTTCGCGGACTTAAGAATTCTGAGCTGGAATTACGAGCAGCTCACTATGTCTCTGGGCAAATACTTTAGCTCCTCTCCTCCGCATCCCCCACTTGCTCATTTATGGTTACTGACTCCCCTGAGGATCAAGTAAAAGGATCTGGAGTCCCTGGGAGAGTGATCCCAGAAGCCCCCAAGGGTGACGGGCCCTGCAATTATCCCAACATCTGGAAAAGGTAATGGCTCCCGTCCTGGCAGGGGCGCGTCACAGACCAGCGAGAGGGAGACGTTTGGGTTACCTAGCTAATCTCAGCTCTGCAGGGAGCCAGAGACACCAGGCAGGGCTGGCTTTAGAAGGACGGGGGCAGCAGCCTTCACAAGGAGTGCATCCCGTGAGCACTTGAGACCTGAAATGCTTTTCTGCTCTGTGCTCAAGCTTACTTCCCTACAACCCATCTCACGAAGGCAACTCTGAAAACTTTCCCGGTTAAAACTCTTCCTTGGAGAGACCATGACACCTAGAGCTGTGGGAAGATAGATGTCCTCAGGGCACCTGGCCCTTCCTGAGCTGCTGATCCCCCTCCTGCTGGGATGGCAACCAAGAGCTGGTGGAAATTTCTGGCGTTTTGCTCTCCACCTGCAGGCATCACCGGGTCACGTGTTCCTGGAGTCTAACCTGCACGTCCGCGTCTCTTTCCAGGGCTTTGCTCATTCTATTATTTTAATGGGGAGGGATGTTATTTAACCTACCATCACGCATGTTTCAGTTTCAGTTCAGTCGCTCAGTTGTGTCCGACTCTTTGCGACCCCATGAACTGCAGCACGCCTCCCTGTCCATCACCAACTCCCGGAGTCCACCCAAACCCATGTCCATTGAGTAGGTGATGTCATCCAACCATCTTATCTGCCGTCGTCCCCTTCTCCTCCCACCTTCAATCTTTCCCAGCATCAGGGTCTTTTCAAATGAGTCAGCTCTTCACGTCAGGTGGCCAAAGTATTGGAGTTTCAGCTTCAACATTAGTCCTTCCAATGAATATTCAGGACTGATCTCCTTTAGGAGGAACATGTGAAGATGTTCAATTGAAGGGGAGGAGGGCAAGGCTTGGTGCAAGAGTTATAGCACGGAACTGTAATTCCTGGGTCACGAGACATATGGTCAGGCTGCAATGGTGATCTAGCGATAGAAATGTCTCAGAGTGTCTGAGGCGCCTAATAAGACGTGGCAGGGTGGGGTGGGGGAAAGAATGAGAATACTGAGCCTAACATTTGCTTTCCAAAAGCTTTCACACATATTATTTCACTCAATCTCCCCCTTAGTCCTTAGAACTAGGAACCAGAATTATCAAGGTCTCCACTTTAGATATAAGGGAACAGGACAACTTCCCCAAGGTCTATGGTTACAGAGCAACGGCTGGAGCCCAGGCTCCTTGATGTCTGGGCTCCTATTCCCCTGTTCTATATCCACCCCTGCCCCAGCTGCACTGCCAGAACCTCAGTGAGAGGGCCCACAGCATCCTGTCTTCAGAGGAAGCGAGAAGTAGGTAAACATATCCCACACCTTCAAATAGACTGCAGGTACCTGAGGAGAGGACCCTTGTGGCGCTGCCCTTTAAATCTCCCAGGGCCCATCACCTACAGGGTTCTGAGAACATGTTTTAAATGGTTGCTTAAGTAGGATATAAGAAAGAATCCAGTGAGGGAGCTGAGGCATCGTGGGGACTGTGAGCTTTGAACCAGGAAAGGAGAACTTCTGTCAAGGCTCCAGGGCTCACGGACCGAATCATTTTCTGGGAGCTGTTTACCCCACCTTCCTAACGGAGATAAGGAGATGCACCTCTCAAGCTGCTACCGGAACTGAACGAGACAGGGCGTGAGAAAGGACACTGCATGCTGTAATGGCCAACGCTGGATCTTCCTGCCCCTGCGGTTCAGGAGGTCACCCAAGATACGACAGCAGAGAGGAAAGGGAGCTCCTCTTCTGAGGGCCCTTAGAGCAGAGCTCATGCCTCCTGCTTCGGGTGGGCTGGGTGTAGTGCACCCAGGAGGGGAGGGTGGGCTGTGTCCAGGGGGCAAAAGGCCTAAGTGCTCGGTAGCTGCTCAATGAATGCGTTTTCCTCCTGTCTCCATTCATTCTAGGAGAGGTGCTGTTGTGAGAAGCTGGAGAAGGACAAAAGGTCGGTGCTGAGGACGGTTACTACTCCAAGGCATCTTGAAGATGGCTCCTGGCCCCAGCATCTGAAATGATGTCAGGATACAACTTTAAAAAGGGTCAGCTGTGCCACTTCTCACTCTTCTGTGGCATTCTTCAGGCCTCTGCTGGGTTGAGGGCCAAATGGGAAATATGGGTGACTCACGAGTTGTGCCAGGGGGTTGGCGGCTTTGGTCTAAGTCACCCAGCTAACCGCAGAGGCAGGGCAGGACGGCAGTCCTGTGGTCGATTTGGGGGCCTAGGCTGACCCACGCACACGAGCCCCAGAGAAGACCCAGAGCAGGTAGGGAGGCCCACCAGGAGGATGCACAGACTACAGCTCCCTCTCCGTGAGCCCCTGGGAAGAGCCGACCTGGGGCTGAAGTGGGAGATGGGGATACTGGCTTGCATTTCCCAAGGACTCACTCTTTACCAAGCACCACGCTAAAAGCTGAACATGCCTGCCCTCATTTATTTATGAAAAGCACCCTTCAAGGTATATCTCATCATTCTCCTTTCACAGATGACGAAATCAGAGCTCAATAAGGCTAATTTTCCCAATACCATCTACCAAGTAGGTGGGCCAAGATTTGCACCAGAATAGTCTGATTCCAAAGTCCACATTCTTCCCACGACACATGTGGGCCCCGTCCAGACAGCCCACCAGGCAGGAGCTACAGATAAAATACCACACCTCCTCCAGCACACACTAAATCAGCACAAGGAGAAGCTGGAGGCTGGCAGAGAGCAGATCTTTATCAAGACACTTCAGGAACAGGAGGAGAAATATTTCCACCCTTCTCCCAGCCGAAGGGTTGGCTGTGTTTATAAGATGAGACACGTTTTGAAGGGAGGGGAGTGGGGGTGCAATCTCAAGCGAAAATCACCACCCACACCAAAATAAACCTGAAGGCAAACTGGGGCCTCAGGGATGTGGTTCCATAGCTTACGTGCGTGTCTGGGAGCGTGCGTGTCCGTGTGGGGGAGAAGGGCAGCAGGGCCGGGAAGGAAAGCAGGACCTTTGTCATCATACCCAGTGGCATTTATCAGCTCCGCGTTCCTTCCCAAACTTGCGCTTCTCCTGTCCTTACTTATTTCCTATTTTCTCTCGCCTGCTCTGGAGCAGAGAGCTAGCCTGGTTTAATGGACGAGCACAGACTGTGGGGCCCGCAGACCTGCTTTTCCTCTCCAAATCCACCACCTGACTGAGCTGTCCAATAAACACACGTGACATGGATGAATGGGGAAATAATTCCACCTCCCTGCGACTTGGTTTTCTCATCTGGAAAGATACGGAGTCCTGGTCCCCGTGCTGCAGAGCAGTTGGGAGGATTAAATAAAGCCGAGTGCCTAGCGCAGTTGGCTGGCACAGGGCTGATGACCAATAACTGTACGTTGCTTCACTCAGTTTCTCCGCTGCGGCATTACAGCATGTGGGGCCAGATCATTCCTTGTTGTGGGCGCTGTTCTGTGCATCCTAGGATGTTCGGCAGTATCCCTGGCCTCCGCCCAGTGGATGCCAGTAGCCCCTCCTGCCCCAGACATAACAACCAAATGTCTCCAGACCTTGCCAAATGTCCACAGAATTGCCTCAGTTGAGGGATACTGGCTTAATGTAATTAATGATGATATCAGCAACAAGTAATATACTTGAAAGCACATAGTAGGCATCGATAGTAATATTCACATTTTTTTGAATGAGCAAATGTATGAATGGACATGTGAAGTAATCATGGACATAGTTCTGCACCTTCAAACCCTTGGTGGCAGGAGGCATACAGTCTACTAAGCTCTGGACTCCAGAAGATTGATGGAATCACAGAGCGGGCTGGGCAGAGCATCTTGGTATCTCTGCTGCCGGCTGTTGTTTGGTGCAGACCTGGTACCTAGTGGGCTTCTCTGCTGGCTCAGAGGGTAAAGAATCTGCCTGTAATGCAGGAGACCCAGATTTGATCCCTAGGTCAGGAAGATCCTTTGGAGAAGGAAATGGTTACCCACTGCAATATTCCTGCCTGGAGAATTCCCTGGACAGGGGAACCTGGTGTGGGCTATGGTTCATGAGGTTGCAAAGACTTGGACGTGACTGAGCAACTAACATACTGGTGCCTAGTAGGATTTGCAGACAGAGAAGTGACAGGTGAGTGAGGCTGTGAGTGAAATGAGGCTGAAGGAATTTTCCCTTCTGGGAAAGGGTAGTCCCAAAGGAATCTGCCTGCGGCAGTTGACGGCTTGAATTCCTGTGTATGAGATGTGATGGCTTGACTCACGTGCACTCCTCAAAGAATCCCATCTCTTGCTCTTGGCCAGGCAGAGACATTGCTAGGAACTCCTCAGTGCTCCCTTATGTGGAGGAGGACACCCCCGCAAGCCCTTTCTGACTCCCACCGAGAAGATGCCTTACGACAGGGGCAGAGAGATGACTTCTGTTCGAGGAGTTCTTTCCCCACTGCTCACTTTCCCTGACTCCTTTCTTTCTTTTTAGACTTGTACTGAGTGACTGCCATATTATTTGATCCTACAGACGCAGAAATGACAAATGCAACCACAATCCCAAAACTGCTGAGTGTACTGAAGGGCAGGGACAAGAAGCAGGATGATGACGAAACATATAATGACCATAGGTGACATTCACTGAGCCCTGGTCCTATTTTGGACACGGATCTACATGCTTTACCTGTATTGGCTCACCGACATGCAGCTCATGTAACTAACTCAACAAGCCTGTGAGATAGAAACTTTCACTATTTCTAGTTTGCAGATGAAGCAGCAGGCGTAGAGAGGGGGAGTGATTCCTACTGTGTCACCGAAGTACCAAGGGGCAGAGTCAGGAGTGGAACCAGGACATCTTGGCTCTCGCGTTTGGACTCTTATTAACCACTGTGTTCTCTACTCTGATAGCCATGTGATGGGGCCCCACGGAGCACACAAGCCGGGGTGGGGGGCTTCCTGGAGGAGGTGATGTCAAGGCATCTTGACAATGAGAAGGTGTTAGGTGGGCAAGGGGAAGGAAGTGCTTCTACTATGAGAGGACGGCACACAAAGTCCCAAGGTGAGAAGGCCACGGAGACGCATCAAGGTTCTAGGAGTAACTCACGCCCTCCCCATGCACACCCCTGTCCCTGGCCTCAGGCTGGGCTTGGAACCACAGACTCAACGATCAGGACTCCTGCCTCCGGCCTGGGCTAGTCCTCCGGACACTCACGTGGACCTGCCCATTTGTCCTCCTGTCCTGGCCTGTGCAGTCCGATTTGCCTTTGCAACCAGGACAGGGATGGGTGTTCTGCCTCCTGCCTGCGTGGTCTTCCCACAGGCCTGATCTAGTCTCCATGCCTCGGCTCTCACTCACCTCTTGGCCTTGATCTGGGTTCCTTCTGTCTCACCTTGTTCTGTTGCCACTTACACCAGGTTGGGAATGGGAGCGGTTGTTGCTGTTGTTGTGTGTGAGAATACACACTTGTACATGTGTTCATGTGCATACATATGTGTCTAATATGTGCGTGTGTGCATGGTAGGTGGTGAGTATGCTATAGGCATGCCTGTTACAAGAGGCACACACCACTCGATGGTCAGGTAAGGCCAAGATTTCATCACCTGTCATTTGAACTTACTTTTTAAACAACAAAGGAATCATACTGGTAACCCTGACACATATTAAATAGATGAGAGCAAGATGCTTTGATTAAAGGAGGATGGAATTGGGGGACTGAAGTCATCGCCCTACAGCTCAAAGGCGCACTGCCTAAAAACCACGAGGGAAAAATTGAGAGAATGACCCTGACGTATGAAACAGCTCGTGGGAAGCCGTTGTATGACACAGGGAGCTCAGCTTGGCGCTCTGTGAGGACCCAGAGTGGTGGGATTGGGGGCTGGGAGGGAGGTGCAGAAGGAGGGGCTATATGTACACCTATTGCCGATTCACACTGCTGTACAGCAGGAACTAACACATCATTGTGAAGCACACGCCCTCCAATTAAAAATGTATATATTAAAAAATTAGAGTCAACGTTGTAGGGTCATGGACTGCCCTGAGAATCTGATGAGAGTAATGGGCCCTCTATACACACATTATGGACATATAGACGTTTGCAGAACATTTGTGGGGCAGATCGTGAACTCTCCCGAATCCCGGAACGTTGGTGAAAAATCCCATGCATTCAGCTCCTGCCACATCCAGCTCCTGCCACATCCTCCTAGCGGACGTCCCTGCCCCTCTGACTTTGTGAGGAAGAGTTACAAGATGCTGGCGGCTGCAGCGTGGTGAATGATGAAACCCAGACAAGTCCCGGCACTGCTTCATCTGCTCAAGGAGAGGAGAGGCCCAGGGTCTGGAAAGCACAGCCTTCTTGTACTCACATTCTTGGGACAAGGGCATGGCTGTTAACACGGCTCCCACACAGCCAGCCCTGGGCAGCTTGGGTGTCAGAGACGGCTGCTGCCTCAGTTTCCACACTAGCTTAACGCCTGTGAGCTCCCCTACCTAGAATGGACAAAGGATCGGCAGCCAGGGTCTGATTATAGTGCTATCGTCGGGTGATGCTGGGCAAACCATTTGATGCTGCTGGGCCAGCTTCCTCATCTGTAAGATCAGCCTATGGGGTTGTTAGGATTACTAGATGAGCTCAAAATGGGTGCTGTATATATGAAAGCTCTTTGTACCTCAAACCATTAGGTGAGTTCAAGGGGGTTCTTAGTATCTTGGCATTCAGAGAATGACCAGGAGATTTACACTGAGAGAGCTACCTTCTGGACTGGAACCAGGGAGGAGAGCAGAGACCACTTTGACTTAAAAGGGACAAATTGATGCCCAAGGGGCAAGGGTTCATTCAGGGTCATCTCTCAGTAAGTTGGGGTAATCAGAAGCGCTCACAGCTTAGGGATTTAGTTCTGGACGATCCCAACAACATCCAGGGGTCCTGGGCTCATCCACCCTCTCTAAGGGCTCCCATCCCTCAGCCTCTGGGACAGCCCCTTACCACTACGCCCCTGGCTCTCTGTGCTCAGGTGGGGGCTCTGGTCTACCACATAAGATGCCAATCAACTTCCGAGTTCAGAGTCAGAGAAAAACGAGAAGGCTCTTCATTGGGTCTGCCTGCTGTTAATGAGCTGATCTGGGGGGAAGGATTGAGTGAAAACGAAGACTCACTACCCAGAGTCACCAGAGTGCTCCGCACAGCCGGGCCTATGTCTGCGTTTTATGTGGTGCTCAGCCTGCCAGGGCCTGGGACCCGCAGGCAGGTTTATGAGATTAAAGCCCAGTGCCCAATAAATAATTTAGCAGCTTACTGCAAAAAAAACATACATGTGGTATAATAGCTACTATCTCCAGCAGCCTGATGTGTACAGACATTTTAAATGCACACCACTTTCATCTGCTTGTATCCATTTGATGTGGGGTCTGGAACCAAAGGAGGAGGAGAAAAAGAGCGTCACCTCCACCCTCAGTCCACGTGCTGCCGTGACGACGGGGTTGAGGATGAAGAAAACTCTTCCACGCACTCATTATTCAGGGCTTTGCTGGCAGTCCTTCTCCACCAACCGCCTCCTTCTATCTCTGCTCCATTCATTGCTTGCGGTGGCTGTTTGTGCGTGCAGAAAGAATCTGAAAGCTCCACCAGACCAATTATTCATTCAGAATTTGGTTTTCTTCTCCCAGGGGTGCCTTTTATGGAGCAAAGCTGGCTCCAGGTGTTGGCTCCTGCGGCGTCACAAGCAGCTTGTGTGTGGGTGCCGCTTCAAGCCGAAATACATAAATATCACCTCCAGGACCACCAGAGTCCTGGCTGAAGTTTTAATGAGGCAGAAGTTGGCCGTGATTGATTGGTAAGACTAGGTCTTGGCCGTAAGGGAGGGTAAGAAGATTGGAGAGGGGAGAAGGGAGAAGGGAGGGGCTGGGGTGGGTGTCCCAGGGACACGGGGTGGCGGAAGGCACAGACACTTGGCGGACAGCAGCTCCAAGATCTAGCAGCATCAATGGGATAGGAGTGGCACTGAGTGATCTGTGTAGTAACACGAACTGGCAGCAGAAAATGATGCCAAAGGGAACCATCCTCTTCTTATTGGAAAGTTTACTGGTTCTGATCACAGTTCAGGGACAAGGGGCTTGCATGGGAATGAGGGAGCGTGGTAGGATTTCCCTCTGGCTTTTGCAGAAATCCGGGACTGTGGCATCCACTTCTGCATCAGTCCCTTGCTTCTCCCTGTGGGCGGCAGCTACTCCAGACCCACTGGCCACTGGGCATGTAGAGACAGCACCAAGCTCCCCCTAGCCCGTACTCTTTGTGTCTCCTTGGCCTTGGATGCATTTACTGCGAGTGGCTGTGGTTTATCTCCCATTGTTTATGGCCTGGGACAGGCTGCCTACAAATAGCTCCCCAAAGAGTGGGGAAATGCAGGCATCTGCCATTCTGTGAAGCTCTTTCCAGAAATGAAAAGGACAGTCATAAAATGTTGCAATGGGGGGGTAGGGTGCAGGGTAGGTAACATGCATCATAAAAAGCGTAATGGACTAATGCTAACACAGACTGGCTGCAGCCCAGGGGTGTCTGCTGAGCTCAGACATAAATACTGGGGAGGCACCAAGGAGACAGATTTTTTATTTCTTTGATTTGATGGTGGGGGGAGGTTGGGCATATTTTTTCCTCTGTTTCTCTGACTGTGGCCATTCCTCTGGGGAGACCAGCAATCTGTCTGGGACTGAAGCCACTCCGTGTTTTATGGATTCCAGAGCAGTTAGACTCTTGGGAAGACTGGAGGTTCAGCAGCACTTGTGGGAGCATCACCTCACTGGGTGAGCCCATGGGGGTTTCGCTTGCATCATTCAAGATCTTGCAAGTGACAAGAGGCCATAATGGGATGAGCGTTCACTGTGCGGTTGTGCTTGAATGCATATATGAGTAACTAGGTGCTTGCCCAACAGCAAGCTAATTTAAAGAATTAAAGGGACTGATCTATGCTCTCTGCCTGGTGGGAACCAAAAGAACAGTGACCCCCTCAACAATACCCCAACACGAATCTCTACCCCTCTCAACTTCAGGCACAAAGAGTAAAATAGTTGTTTGCTAATTTGTGACAAATTCGGGTACTTGAGGACTGAACCAAGCACACTGTTTTCCAGGCTTTTCTATCAATACATTCTCTGGCTAATGTTGGCCACTGGCCCCTGCACATGCCCGCACACAGAATGGGTAAATGTACCCTGGAGGTGTGGGTTGAACGCAGAACTGAGTAAGACTCCTGTATGAAAAAGAGCCTCCATTCCAGGAGATGCTAAGGCGCTCTCACCCCTTTCTCTGCCTCGAGGTGCTAAGCGCTGGGAAGCCATGCTGGAACTCAGGGCCCCTGAATACCCAAGGATGTGTTCAGTCCGCCTAGGATTCTGTGTTACTTGAGAATACAGAGAAACAGCAGAGACTTGGGTGTCTGTGGTGGGGTGAGGAACCCCTGTTCAGCCTTCTCATGAGTAGTGAGCAAAAGATCAAAGGCATTTGGAATTGATGCTGCAGCTCACCATTCGTTTGGAAGAACCAATTTTCCATGTGCTGCCCCTGAGAATAGGTGGGAAATAGAGTGGCATTCTCCCGAATGCTGTGGGTACCAAGAGTTACCGCCTGTCGTCCTGTGCATCCAAGTATGTACGTGAGAAAGGGGAAGGGAAGCGGGGACTCTCATTAGGTACAGAAGCCCTGTGATAAGCAATTCAGACACTTCTTTAAAATCATTATGATCCTTACAAAGTAGATATTACCATCCCTGCTTTAAGGATGCAAACTTGCAACTCCAAGTTTCCAAGAGGTTACGTAACTTAGCTAAGACCACAGATTTAATAAATGGGAAGGTTAGGACTTGAACTCAAACCATTGTCTTCTCACAATGACTTAAAAACATGAAAGGAAAAAAATCAATAAATGATGATAGGGAGGAAAAATTATTTTCAGGCTGAAGGTCAAACGGGCAGGGACTAATGCATCCCTTATGCCGACTGGTGCGCACTGCTATTCCCAGGGGCCAGGGCCCGTCATCACATGTGTTGCTGTTGGAAAAGGATTAGAGGACCCTTTCGTGCACCATGACACGTGATTACTCAGAGGCTGAATGGGGGCATCGGGTCTCGAGTGCTGACCTGGGGACCTCATGGTAATAAAAGACGGGGCTCCTCAGTCAATGAACCTGCTGTAGGTTTAGCTGGGAAGGCATCTCATCACGCTGGACAGCTCGCTCTTTCCCAGCAGGCTAGCAGGGGGCTCTTTTAGGTGTGAGGTTCACTGGTGCTCTCTGGATGGGAGGCCTTGGAATCAATTATGAGTTGGGGGGTCATGCTTACTCATCACCCTAGAAATGCGGCCAACTGGGATTCTCAATAGGGGTTTGGCTCAGCCCCTTCCAGCAAGCTTGGGGCATACCAAGACACTCTTCTTCCCTTGGTTGGTTCATATCCCCCTCAAAGTCTGAGAACAAAATTACGAGAGTACCTAGTCCCTTAGCCTAAGCTAACTAGAACTAGGTTAAACTTAAGGAAGACCTTCCTGACTCTCTGCTCTCTGTAGCTGGACCATGAGCAAGCAAGTTGGCTCTGGAATATCCTTTCCTAAAGACTTGGAAGTGTGAGAGAGATACCTAATTGCTGCCCACAGCCACAGGGCAGGGGAGAACCTTCCAGCCAGCCTCACCTTTGCTCGCTGGCATTTTAGTAAAGGCCCAATACAAATATAGAATGTATAATTTTCGCGTCATTCTTGGCAAATCCCAGGTGCGCCCCATTAGCAGAGTTCCAAGGATGCCATTTCTATCAAGAAAAAGACATGCCGCATCGTAGAGCTTAGCTCAGGGCCCTATTAATAGCAATCCTAATTATATGGCTGCAAATTTAATTCATAGCAATGATTAGTGTCAGAATCAAAGGCATCAGGCATCAATATTGATGGGATTGCATAAGCTCCATAAACAGAGAACAAGCATTGCGACCCACCCACCCCCACCCCCTGGCCGTGGTTTGCTGTTAACTATTGCATTAAACGTCTCTTCCAATGTCGCCAGATCGAAATGACTCCATTGCTCACTGTCTTCCTCCCCACGGCCAAAACCTTTGCCCGGACAGCTCCAAACGGTATGACGGGCACACAAAAGACCCCAGACAGCGTCTTTGAAGGAGAGCCGGGAGGCTCCAAGGGATGCCCGGGTGATGGGCTTGACAGCAGCGTGATGCCCCACACTTGACACAGCTGCTCTTCGCCTCGTCAGTAACACTGCTTTGTGTCCCCTTCAGAAAGCTCATGGCAAACAATGATGCCTGGGTAAAGGGGGGGTCAGCTGGGGACTGTGTGTGGTGCAAAGGCAGCCACGCCATCCTCTGTGGTCTGGGCTGAGGTGGGTGGGGAGGGGAGGAGGAGGCCTGCGGGGAGTGGCACCAGGCAGCGTGTGCTGGGGGGACAGCTGCCATGGCCCCGGGCACCTTGGCTGGAAAGAGGGCAAACTCGGTCCCCCCGACTCTCCTCTCTTGCAGCTCCTTGCAGCTCCCTTGGGCAGGTGGTGGGTCACAGAGGAGCCAGCCGAGCCTTAGAGGAGGGCAGCCCAGGGCTCAGCGTTAGTGGTTCACTAAGCCCAGGTCTGGAGACAGACAGGTTCAGATTCCAATCCCAGCTTTCCACTTAGTAGCAATGAGGCTCTGGCTAGCTACCTAACTCTGCTGAGCCTCCCTTTGCTCATATGGAAAATGGACATACTATTAATCCTTACCTTACAAGGGTACGGCGAGGCTTAACTAAAAAGCCACTTAGTGCAGGGCTTAGCACGTGTGTGTGTGTGTGTGTGTGTGTGTGTGTGTGTATGCTGGCTCAATTGTGTCTGACTCTTTGTGACCGCATGGACTGTAACCTGCCACGGTCCTCTGTCCATGGGATTTTTCAGGCAAGAATACTGGAGTGGGTTATCATCCCCTCCTCCAGGGGATAGTGAGTGCTTAACTTATAATGGGCTCACTCCTCGTCAAAAATAAAAAATAAAGCAGCATGCCTAGAAAAAGGACTCACCTATAAGACCTGACTGAGGTCCCCAATTCAGTGTTCTTCTGACTTGTCAGAACTTCTTAGTCCAAGAGAAGCATTTTGTGGGTGAGCAGGCCCCTGAGCTGGACAGCCTCTAGGAAGCGCCTCAGGTCACATATGGTGAGGGCTCAGGGATGCTGGCCACCCCAGAGGAAGGCTGCATGGCCAGGCCTGGGACAGGAAGCTCAGCTAGACTCAGCTAGAACAATCCCTGGACTACGTTTGGGTTCTGCTTGGGGTGCTTAGAACCCACGGAGAGGCAGAGGTGAGCCTGAGGTTTCGTGCAGAGGGAATGTTCTTCCAAACGATACAGAAAGAAGGGTCCCCGAACTGAAATCTAAAAACCTAGATTTTAGTCTTGCCTTTGTTACTAAGAACCTGGGTGACCCTGTGCTGATCACTTAACCTTCCTAGGCCTCAGCCATCTTATTCACAAATGAGAACAATGAACATCTCACCTGCCCAGAGTCTGTTGGCTGGACTAATTTCTGAGATCCTTTCCAGTTATAAGATCAGGGGAACCTTCCTGACTTCGTGTGATAAGAGGGCCTGACCCCTTTGCAAGGTCCGGACTCCATGGCTTTCTCCTCTTTCCTTGGCTGCACTTTCGTCCACTCTGAACAGACAAGGGTGAGAACTCCTGATGTGTTACTAAAGCAAGTGGATGCCACTGCCCCTTCCAGGTTGGGACGGGGCGTATCTACCCAGCTGGTCGCAATAGCCTTTGAAATCCAATGAGGTACTGGAGTGTGATGAGATACCGGGACAATCCCAGAGGCACCAGCTCCTACGAGCCTGGAAACCTTTTTGGAGGCTGAGGCCAGAAAAGACAGAATCCCAGCAAGAAATTCAAAGGACAGAACCTCAGGGTGACCTTCACCATCCTGCATCTCCATACATCTCTGGTTTCTCTGGATGGAAGCATACATGATAACAGGAAGGAAAGGAAGCTCAAGTAGCTGCAAGCTTTCAGCTTCATCGTTGCAGGGACCATACAGGTGACCAGATGCGTGCTGTACCATGTCCCCCTGAAATATCTGTGACAGCTCTCATTCCAGTCTTCCCTTGGTTTACCCTGTGGCCCTGAGCAATCCATGATACCTGTGAACCTCAGTACTACCATCTGCAACAGAGCATTTTTCCTTGTCACGCAGGCTCACTCGTGTCCGCCTCTAGAGACCCCATGGACTGTAGCCTGCCAGGCTCCTCCGTCCATGGGATTCTCCAGACAGGAATACTGGAGTGGGTTGCCATTTCCTTCTCCAGGGGATCTTCCCGACACAGGGATCGAACCCAAGTCTCCTGTGGATTCTTTACCACTGCCCCACCTGGGAAGCACCCTGCTGCTGCTAAGTCACTTCAGTCATGTCTGACTCTGTGCGACCCCAAAGACGGAAGCCCACCAGGCTCCGCCGTCTCTGGGATTCTCCAGGCAAGAACACTGGAGTGGGTTGCCATTTCCTTCTCCAATGCATGAAAGTGAAAAGTGAAAGTGAAGTTGCTCAGTCATTTCCTACTCTTAGCGACCCCATGGACTGCAGCCTACCAGGCTCCTCCGTCCATGGGATTTTCCAGGCAAGAGTACTGGAGTGGGGTGCCATTAAAATAAGGATTCATGAGCTAATAGAAACCAAGAGAATCTGCGTGGTTGGAAGTAAAGCATGGTAATGGTACAAACGTGGTAGCAATAATACTAGAGAGGGTCCCGCTTGTAGCAACAGCGGTAATGGCAACAACGGCGGCCGTTTATTGAGCATCTACTATGCACCAGGCCCGAGAGTAAGTACTTTACAGCCCCCGTGTCTGACGTGCATAGCAATCTTACAAAGCAGCATCAGTGGGTCAGTTTAGGAAACTGAGGTCTGCTCAAGATCACACAGTTCATCTACGTCAGAGCTGTGCAACCCAAGGATATTACGGTGGGCTTGGGAGTGAGTGAAGCACAGCGAATGGTTCCACTTTAGTTCATACTACCAAGCTGTAAGAGCGGAACCCGCACTTCCCCCAGCCCCGCCTCGAGGAGGGGTCAGTACCTACAGTTGGATGATACGGGACTTGGAAAGCTCTCCCTGGTGACTAAGGCAGCTGGGTGGCAGTGTCCAGCAGGGTTAGATTAGTTTGGCCCGGCTGGTCTAGTCTTCTAAGTATTTTCTTTCCCATGATTAGGGCTGGGGGCAGGAAGCAGGATTCGCTTCCTCCATCTGACCTTGCAAACATGTCACTAAAAAGGAGGCTGATCTGACAGCTCCACTCCCCCAGGGAGTCAGAGGAGAAGTGGGCTTCGGGGGCAGCCTCAGAGATGCTGCTAATAATAAAGAAGCGCTTTTGTTGCCAAGCACCAGAGCAAGCGCTTTTCATACAAGATTTCACTGTGTCCTTCCAGCAACCACGCAAAGTGTTTATTACTACTACCCACTCCACAGGGAAAAAAAAACAAAACCGTGAGGCTCACAAGTTAAGTAACAATCGTAGTCATACTTAAATGCATATAAACTCAGCACCCCGCTTTTCATAAATTATTTTATTATGCTCTATTTTTTTCGTTATCACTTGTTATCTTCTAAATATACTGTATATTGTGCTTTCCCATTATTTTCTCATCTGTCTTCCCACATTAAGGTATAATCTTGACTAGGGCAGGCAGTGTTGACTTTTCAGTACTGTATACCCAGCAAATGGTGCATAGTAGGCATTCAGTACATTTTTGTTCAAAAGCGAATGATTTCATTTAATTCTCATTACAGTCTCACGAGGCAGGTATTATGATTGTCTTCATTTTACACATGAGAAAACTAAAGCTCAGAGGTCAAGCAGTTAATAGTTGGAGTCAGGACTGCACTCTGGAAGCTCAGATGCTCTTTGTTATGCAAACAAGCTCCTATCTGAGGGCAGGAGGACAGGACCAGGTGGTCTTCGGAGGTCTTGTCCAACTTTGAGCTCTTTGCCATGCTCTGTATCCACAAGCAGGCGAGGCTCAATGGTCCCAAAGGATGTACGTCGATGCGGTTTGTATGTTCCTAAAGATGCTCTGCAAACATTAGCACTGTGGCCTCTGAAAAATTCTCCAGAACCTATTTGGGCCACTTGGGTTCCGAGAGCTTGAATCATGACCCTTGTGCTTCACCTGCTCTGAGACACAGCCTGGACTCCAAAGGGTTCCTCTCGGGTGTGGTAAGCAGCAGCTGAGCCGCGGCCTGGCGCCTCACGCAGGGCCTGCCTGGGACTCAAGCACACGAGGAGGCACACGAAAGGTGCAAACAGTAAACGAACCTTTCCCTTCTCCCTTTCAGAACGGCTCTGGGAGATCAGGGCCTCTTCCCTGGAGCTCAGTGGGGGCTCAAGATAGAAACCCACACCCCTCTCCCCGCTTGTCATGGTCAGGGAGATGTTTTGGCCGGGGGCAAGGGTTTAGGGGGATTCTGTAAATATGCCCCCTTCCCTGTGCCAACGAAATGCTGCCTTTCCCAGCTTTCAGAAGACCGGTTCTCGGGACCCAAGAGGCCGATAAAACAACAAAACAAACAGCGAGTTTGGCGGCAGGAGCCTGGGCAGGGAGCCAACCTCATTACTAGGGATGTGATGGTGAGCTCCAACCACCACCCCAACCTCCTCCGCGCAGGCCCTAGGGCAGGAGGAGAGGGTGTCTGCTTCCCACTCCCCCCAGCCCCTGGAGCTGCTGCTGAAATGTCTCGGGGAGCCAGAGCATCGGCCCAGTGGTCCCAGGTCCCGGGACAGCCGCTGAGTCTCCTGCGACAAGAGCCGCGACCCTGGCTGTTTACTTGGTCCAGGGTTCACACCGAGAGACCGAGTGAATCATTTCCACTCCGAGGAATGAGGAATGAGTGGCTATTGTTCGGTGGCGTTGGCTCACAGAGAGGGGCATGTTTCTCAGCTTTGCATCCAACTTGGCTTTCCGTCCACAAGACAACCCCACCCCACAAAGGAGCCAAGTCATAGGTTAGGAACGTCTGTGTGGGAGGAAGCCTAAATGCCAAGCTTTCCGTGTTGCCAACGGCGGGGCCGTGTAACCTTGGGCAAGATAGTGAACATCCTGGGGGCTCCGTTTTCCACGTTTGGAAGATGGAGCGGAGATGCAGGGAGCAGTCACCACCCTTAGCTGGAGTGTTTGTGGAGGATGCAAAGAACTGCGGAAAGATATCTTAGAAATAATCAGTGTTATCAAGTAACTGAGCCATCAGCCCCAGGGCCCGGGAGACTTAATCCTTCTGTGCTCCTGATGGAGCCTTTCCAGCTCTTAAGCTACTCCTGCAAGAAGCTTGCAGTTTTCCTGACTTGGCTCAGTAAATCGTCTGTGAGCTTACAAAGAGAAGAATAGGAATGGGAAGGGACGTCAGACGGGTTTCCTGTGGGCTGCGGACTGGAGGCCTTCGCTGCTAGGTCCCATGGGGGAAGGCAGAAAGAATTTTCCTCAAGAATTTCACAGGCATTCTGGTGGCTGCCTTAGCCATCGGGAAAGAAGGTGGGGCTAGAAGAGGCCACGGCCCTCCCCAGACCTTGAAAAGGCTGAGTCTCTGTGGATTTGCCAAAATGTCCGGGAGTTCGTCCAATAAACAGAGGGCTGGCGGGGGGGATGGTGCTGAGGAGGGTCGTCACCTGGGCCTTGGTACCTGCCTCCGTGCTGGAGGCCAGCCTGCCCGTGATGCAGGCAAAGCAGATGGCTGGCCATGCTCTCCCGGGGACACGCAGGCGACTGCGGCAACCCAGCTCCCTTCTCCCAGCTCCGTCCACATTTCTGAGACCTCCGCTCCACCCTCTTCCAAGCGCTGTTCACCAGCAAACAAACTCTCTTCCTGTCCTGGCGGTTCTCTTGCTTCTTAGACTCCTCACCCGCCTCCCCTTCCGCCCAGACTTGCCCACCACATCCCAACTTCCTTCCTCTGCAAACCAGCCACGTGAACAGGAGTCACTCTTGGTGTCTGGCTCTGTATCACTGTGTACAAATGCACGTCTGGCCTGGAGGAGGTATGCCCAGTACATCTGAGACAAATTTCATGAGCACCTGAGGGGTGAGAGGCAAGGGATCTGACCGCAGGGATGGGTGACATCTATGGAAAAGAGGGTCCCTGATCTCCAGGATGGTGACTCTCAAGAGGCGGGGATGCGTTAGCAGCTGCTCCCGTGTTTGTTGGAGCAAAGCGGTGGGGTATCTGAGGAGGGCCTTACGGGCTAGGTGAGGACAGGCCTCCAACAGCAGGAGGGGTGTCGCGATGCAGGGACAAGAAGGAGAAGCGGGCCCCTGCTCTTGGGAGGCCCTGGGGCTGGGGGGCCAGAGGAGGCTGAGAAAGGGGAAGCCAGGCCTTGAGGCAGTGGTTTCAGCAGCTGCGAATGAAGGAGAGGAACCAACAGGTCTTTGCCCCAAGCCCTGCGAGTCCCACCTCCTGCTCCTGGTGTCTCTTGCCATCTCGGCTCAGCCCCTTCCATCCTACAGCCTGCGGCCTGCCTCTCGGACTGCACGCGCCAACCTGGGATGTGGTAGGCAACGAGCTCGTGGTCCCTATGGCCACACTCTTCCCTGTCTGCTCTGGGGGCCCCCAGGGCCCGCCCGCGGCCAGGAGGGCCGTTGGGAGTCGGTCGCACCCAGGTCCGGGGGGCCCCGCGTCCCTGGCCAGCCCACCTTCACCATCATCTGCGCCCCGTCTCGCCCTCTCTCTGGGCCAAGTGTCTCCCTCCTGACCCCGAGGGGCCTTTCTGCCACACCCCAAGGGTCAGCACAGGCCCAGCGGGGACTCCAGAGCCCACACACCCCAGGGGCCTCGGCCTCCCGGCTCTGGACGCCTCCTTCAGTCCCCCTTAACCCCTACTCCTACCGAAGGAGGCAGAGCAGGAGCCGTGGCATGAATGGAAAGTCACGTGCGTGGGGCAGGCGCCCTCCACAGCCTCGCTGATCGGGGGCCACCCAGGCTCTGCCCCAATGTTTCCACTGAGACTGGGAGATCATTTCCTTCTGAGTCAACCCTTTCTATGATGGGATGGTTTGGCTACCAGAAGCTCCTTCCTTATACTAAGTGGAAAGCTATTTTACCGGAAGCCCCACCTGGTGGCCCTCGGGTGCCCTTTGGGGCCACACGAGTCCGTCTAATTCATCTGGCACAGCTTAGAGGAGAAGCCCGAAGCTTGGGAAACCAGGTGATCCAGGTTCGAACCCCAGCTCTGCCACTTACTTTGCCGTGCAGCCTTGGACATATTTCTTTACCTTTCTGGGCCTCCGTTTCCTCATCAGTAAAATGGAGGGCATCACAGCACTTACCCCAGTGAGTGATATAAAGATTAGATGAGTTAGGAGATAAAAGCTCTATGAACAACACTTAATAAGTGCTCAGTAAATCACACTGTGTGAAGAAAGCTGTTAGGTCTCCTCCTTTACTCTTCTTCCCTTGGGCTAGCATCCTTTTAAACATATTCTCCGGAGAGCAAGACTCCCATATCCTTCCAGCCCTTGCTGAGCTCATGCTTTTTAGTTGACTTAGCCCTCTTACAATGTTATCTGCAGTGTAAAGTGGAGACACCATTTCCCATGACTTGGAATTCGCTCTTTTGTTTGTGTGGTGAAGGCTAATTAACTCTGCCAGATCAGACAGTTGGCTCACAAGGTCAGTGAAAATCCCAAGGTCCTTTTCACTTGATCCTCTTAACGCCTGAAGCCTCAAGACACTCTGCCTCTTGGCTTCTACATCACCGAGTCCTCCAAGCCCCGCCAGGCACTCTAGACCTTCCTGACACATGCTTCGTATCTTCTCAGTGTGGCAGCCGAGGTCTACAGGGTCCCTTTCTCCCACCCTCAACTTTGTTTAATTCAGTCTTGGAGCAAATCCTGGTAAGCTTCCTCTTCCAGGAAGCCCTCCAGGTTAATCACCCGGTTGCAGCTGATATCTCTGGAACTGTTCCATCTCTGTAGGGGATTCTGGCCTGTCCTCTTATGGCCTCTACTGCACTGGACCTTAGGCTCTGCAAGTATGACCCCTCTTGGTTCTGAGATCTCGCCCTTATTCTGTTTGTTCCCTCCGCGTGTTCGCGACTCAGCAGGCAGTGGCCTGTCTGCACTGCTCTCCACGTGTCTAGCAGAGGGCTGGGTGTGAGCATGAACGTGACACAGCACAGAGCAGCCCTTCACGGTCCTGCCACGTCTAGCGAGTCTCTGCTTCCTCTAGCCGTCCCCACTCGGGACATCCTGTTCCCATGGGCTGCCATGGACGCAGTCCACACGGTCTGACAGACGCCTGGCCAGGCAGGGAAGAAGTGAGTGGTTCTGACGCACCCAGCTTCCCTCCCGTCTCCAAACTCTTGGCTATATATATATATTTTTTCTTTATTTTCCTTCCTGTGTTGAAAGAGCTTTGGGGCCTGGACCATGGTAGGGTTTCCTGGGGACATTCCACAAATTCCTTATGGGCCATTTCTCTGGGTAAACGGGAGGCTCGTGGGAGCCTGGCATTGGTATCAGGTGCTTTCAAGGAGTGTGGGTGGAAAGGAAGGGTGAGTCGCCGGAGGAGAAAGAGGGTATTATGAGCTCATAGAAACAGGCAGAGAACAGCGAAGCCGAGAGAGAGGAGAAGGAGCCAGCCTGCAGGTTGGAACAAGCTGTGGGCGGCCACACCCCCAGCCTCGTCCTCGAACCCTGCAACTTGCCTCCTTAGTGACCTGTCTGCTGGGGTTCCTACAGGGTTAGGAGAGCTCGGCCACCTGGAGAGCCTGGCTTGGAAAGGTGCCCCAAGCAGCGCCCTGTCTGTGTGCACAAGACGCACAGAGGCAATGGAAGGTGTGCACAGAGTCCTTTGGGCCTAGCTGGGGGGTTCTGCCTTCACTCAGCCCTCATCCATCCATTCAGAAAACAATAATTCCCTAACTCGGATCCAGAGTCCAGCAGAGTGAAGGTGCTAGCCCCTGGCTGAACCCTGTAGCAAGCCTGAACCCGAAGACTGTTCTCAGCCTCCACCCTCAGGCTCCGTGGCTGCCTCTTTATGTAAAAAGGGTGCCAACTTGGGTGTCAGGGCAAGAGGCAATTTGTCCTCATCTCCAAGCTTGGATGAGTCATTTTTCCTCTCTGGACCTCAATTTTCCTGTCAAATAACACGAGTGTTGGGCTAGATGGTCTCTAAGAATTCTCAGAAAAGGGTTCTATTTTTCAAGATAGTTTTGGGGCCCATCCCAGGAGGGAAAATTTGATGAAAGGATGAGGCAAGAAGAAGGAAATAAATATGAATGAAGCATGACTCCCACCTTTAATAGAACTTTTAAGAGAACAGAGACAGGGTCACAGGAATGATCCAGAAGAAGACTGAAGGTTCCAGAAGGACAGGAAAAGATGCTGAGCACCAGCCTGGTTGTGGCTACTGCTGGCCTTAGAAAGTCCTTGTGCAGCTGAGAAGGAGGTGGTTTCTATGGGCAGATGAAAGAGTAAGAGGACCCCTCTGGGGGTATGTTTATACCCGAGGGTGCCTGGCTTGACAAGAAGAGTTCGGGCTAGATTTCAACTCCCATAGACCCTTTGGCCCAAAGTCCCTGGGCGAAATTTACTCGACTGTATAGATAACCCTGCAGAAAGGTAGCCAGCCTCGGAGTGTCCAAGTTGAACCCTGTGGATAGAATATATGCTGTGCTCAGTCGTTCAGTCATGTCTGACTCTTTGCGACTCCATATGGACTGTAGCTCACCCGGCTCCTCTGTCCATGGAATTCTCCAGGCAAGTACTAGAGTCCGGTGCCCTTTCCTCCTTCAGGGGGTCTTTCTGATCCTACACTACTTTTTAAAAGTCAAAGTATAGTTGATTTATAATGTTGTGTTAGGTTCAGGTAGGTGTGTGTGTGTTTGTTGCTCAGTTGTGTCCGACTCTTTGCGATCCCATGAACTGTCCCCTGCCAGGCTCTCTGTCAATGGAATTCTCCAAGCAAGAATACTGGAATGGGTTGCCATTTCTTTCTCCAGGGGATCGTCCCAACTCAGGGATCAAACCCGGGTGTCCCCCACTGCAGGCAAATTTCTTTATCATCTGAGCCACACCAAACTGATTCAGTTTTAAATATATACATTCCTTTGCAGATTCTTTCCCAGAATATACCACTTTTAAATCCTAGTGGAATCTCAGAAGGCCAACCCCTTCCCTCTCCACTTTTGGAAAAGCAAACACAGGGACCACACATATCCTCAGTCTCCTGGGCCTGAAACCAAGCCAGGGCCCACAGTCCCAGGCCGAGGAGAGGTGCAGGGCTGGAAGAGGCAGGAAGCTCTCCCTGCAGTGAGGAAAGGCTTAAGGGGCTCTGGTACCACGAGAAGAAGAGGTCTGCTGGGTTCAGCACCTCCACATCAACCCGGACTGATTTTTCTCACCTCCTTTGCCAGCAACTCAGAACAAGCAGAACACAGTACTTCCTCCTCAGGCTCCTTCCCTGCCACCCTCCTTCCCAAATAACACCTCTCCAGAGGCTCTAAATGGATTAGGAGGGAAGATCTAGGAGGGTTGAAGCCAACATCAAAGGTGAGAGGCAGAGAGGTCTGGCTGGTGCCTTGATCCACAGGTGGGAGCACGGGGAAAGGGGGCAGGATGGAGGGGTGAGCTTGGGAAAAAGGGATTAGCAGGGACCGGAAAGAATGCAGCGGCTGTAATCCCACGTAATGAACCAGACTGCACTCCGTCATCTCTATGCCCGGAGCGCTAGACAAGCAGGTACAAGCTGCCAGCCTCAGCCTGCCACGCAGGAGGCTTCCCGCGCTGCCAGCCCCAGAGGGCCCATGCCCTCCTGCAGGCAGAAGCGCCCGGGTCAGGCGTGCACGCGCGCGCACACACACACACAGGATAAGATGTCTACTTCCTCCTGGGTCCTGGGGGTGGGGACGGAGGGGTGGGGAAGGGTCTGCGATTGCAGGAAAAGGAGGCAGGGGAATGGCCTCTAAGCCAGGCACGTATACCATCCCAGAGCTGCACCCCATTTACTGAGAACCGGGACCCATCATCTGCTTCAAGCAGCTTCTTGGGACTCAACAAAGACTTCTGCTCAACTCTAGAAGCTGTGGGGAGGGATTTGTGATGTGAGCCATTCATAATATAGATAATCAAAAAATCAGTTCTACTTGATTTGAAGATAACATTTGTTTTTTCTCCTTTAGACAGACACACCTTCCTAATTCCTTGGTGTTTCAACAATATTGAAATATGTGTATATTCCCAAGACACTCACTGACCAACAGCTAGAGGAACTAGCTGGAAGATAAACCACAGATTACCCCCTAGTGCCGTCCCCATTTTAACTAACCCCACCCCCAAGAAAACCAAGTTGCCTCTAGTTACAGCATCGTGACATCCAGGCTCAGACCCTTACCTTTTTCAGCTTGCCGCTTTTTGTCCCCACGAACACCACGCTGTAGCCGTTGTAAACGTAGGAGGCCACTGAGGTCATGCGGTCCCGGCTGGTGGCATACAGGGTCAGGCCCTCCACTGGGACCGAGCCTCCGAGTGGCTGGTTGATGTCCAGTCCACAGAAGTTGTCATCGATGGGCACCGGCTAGAGAGAAGGGGAGGGACCTGGGGTGAGTGTCAGCGGAGGCAGGGCCGAGTCACTCCACACCAGCCCAGCCACTGCGGCCATCAGCCTGGGACACTGGGCCTCGGAGAAGTGCAGGCGTGGGGACTAACATGTGCTGCCTGCGCAGACCCATACACCCGCCCTGTGAACCTACACTGGCTCCAGCGAATCCAGAGAGAGGACCCAGCAGCTTTCTTCCTCCTGCACCTGCTGCCACCCAGAGATCACCAGCGGCAATTTGCAAAACTGATTGCTGGAACTTATGTCCTTGTCATTGAAACTCCTTGTGGCCCATGCCATTGGTGGGGTTCTTTCTGTTTAGACAGTGAGGATTCAGTCTAGAGGCAACCTCACAAGATTCTTACCAGCCTGGACGGGGCTCCTTATTTGTTTCCTGGACTGTAAAGTCCTGCCTCTGGGCATAAGGAATTTTCAGCCATTCCACATCCCATACTGGGGATAGACTGAAAACAGTTATCGTAATATTGAATAGTGCCTTATACTTTGGAAAAGTTACTTCATCTACATGAATCTCAGTTTCTTCATGTGTCACACTACCTGCCCATCTGCATGAGAGAATCACTGGGGAGGAAAGGAAATGATGCCTGCAAAGATTGGTTACATTGGACAGTGATTTTCAGGCTTCCCTTATGGTTCAGTGGGTAAAGAATCCACCTACATGCAATGCAGGAGACACGGGTTCTGCCTGGCTCGAGCAGATCCCCTAGAGGAAGACATGCAACTCACTCCAGTATTCTTGCCTGGAGAATCCCAAGGACAGAGAAGCCTGGTGGGCTACAGTCCTTGGGGTCGCAAGAGTCGGACACGACTGAGCGAGTAAGCACAAGCACACAGCGATTTTCACCATCGTCTGTTAGAGGGCTTCGATGGAGTTTGGGTAGATTCTGAGGATGAAGACCTTCCCATTAGCAGCCTTTTGCAGGGTGTGCTTGTATAAAGAGTATCTACCAGGAGAGACTGGGGCACTTCAAAAGGAGATGGCCTTGAACAAGTGGAAAAATAGCTGGAGAGAAAGATTTCTACCCTCTGCTCTATCTCTGTGTGGCTCTGTGAACCTTAACTAGTAACATCCTCTTTAGGAGCTTTTAAATTATTTCCAAGATCTCACTCAGCTAAAAAAAAAAAGAAGAAGAAGAAAACAGACTGCATGCATCCCAAGACCAGGTCCTGCTAAGGAGCTTGCATTCTCTGTACCCTGTTTGGCCTGGGGCTGGCCATGACGGGTCCTCTGACATGGCCTGGCTGATTACACAACAGGGGACCCTTTGGGCAAAAGTTGCCAACTCTGGGCCTGAAAGAGCACTGAGCACGGTTGCAGCTGTTCCTTCTGGGCATCTCAGGGAGGAAGGAAATGATGGTCACAGGAAGCATGGAAGGCATGGTGGAGAGACGTGTTCCCATTACGCTCCTCCTCTCAGCCACACCAGGGAAGAGCGGGCTGACTTATTGCTCCCTGACAGACTCATTTCCTAGGAAGAACTGGTGTATCAGCGTGTTTTTTTTTTTTTTTTTTCCCTTTTGGTAAAACAGGGACTTCCCTTCCATTCCCTGTTCAGATCCAAAGGGCACAGTGTTTGCATCCTTCTGATTCCTTGGTGTTTTGTAGTGATCTGCTGCTCCAACAAGTGACTCATGGCACCACGCTTGTGTGTGGTTGTGTGTGTGTGTATGTGTTTATTCTTTAGGAAAGGAAACTTAAGTCTCAGGTTAAGGATTACCTTGAACTCTGGATTTTATGCAACTCTGTACAACAGAAGAGATAAGTTTCTCAGGAAGGGAGTGAAGCAATGACCTGCTCCAGCCAGCTCAGGAGGGATGCCCATACATCTATCTCTGCATTTAGTGGCATCACATTAGTGGCTTGAAATCATTCACAGTCGGAGTATTTACACCAAGGACATTGGCAGATGCTTTTGATCAAGATCCCCCAGCCCCATCTCTTCCCTACCACATTCACTGCCTGCATATAACCATGAGTTTAAGACTCACCAGCACATCCCTGGAGCCAATGATGGAGATTTCAAGCTCCCTAGAAAGACAGGTCAGGGGACTCAGCTACCACTTTTTACATTTTCTACTTCTCTTTCTCATCCCTACGCTGTAGGCACAAGTGCCCGGTAAAGAATCAGAAAATCTAGATTGTAGCCCTGCCTCCAGACAGGTGATCTTGATCTGTCACATACCCTCTTTGAGTCTAAATGTTCTCAACTGTAAAGGAAAAGGATTGGACCAGGCAATCGTCAAGCTGCCTTTCGGCTCTGAAAGTTCTTGATTTCATGGCCTTGCTTTCCTTTTCACTCTCTCCAGGGACCAGTAAGGCTGCAGAGTCTGGGCTCAGGCATAACTCAAGCCAGCTTCTGAGAAATAATGACAGAAGCCGAACATTTGTCTGTGATTTTGAATTTCTCTATATCCCTCCTGAGTCTAGAATCCCCAGACTGGGAGGGAAATGGCTTGTTCTGAGCCTAAGCTGCCAGGATTGGCCAGCATTTCTTTCTCTCTTCTCTAAGTTGTCAGATATTCTCAGACACCTGCTGCCTGTTTACTTTTGTCCAGAAAGGGAGAGCCTGAAGCATGGCTTTCCTTAGGAACATCATGGCTAAAGGCAAAGAGCTTGGATTCAGAAGTCCTATGGGCTAAACCGCATCCAACCCCCTGCTGTGCCATTTATGGTTGTATTGATGTTAGCAATTGAGTTTTGGGGATCTTTATTCTTCCATCTGTCAAACATCCTTGCTTTATAGGATCATACTAAGGATCAAGTGAGATAACCCTTAAGCTGGCCAGCACAGCCTTTAGGACAGAGCTGCTATTAAGTGAGTGAGGGTCCCCTTCCTTATTTCTTTCCTGGGAACAGAGCTCAAAATCTTTTATCTGAGAGTTTCCTGTGAGTCCAGAGAGCATGTTAAAATTAAGCCCTGGGACCTCTGCTTCTCTCACTCACCCTTAAGCCCCTCTGAGGCCACCAAAATGCCTCTGGGTGCCCAGGTCTGGGACTATAAGGAGGGTAAGGGGCCCTTCCTGTAGCCCCCCACCCCACCCCTGCTATCCAGGTGACCTCAGCAGAGTCTGATGCTCTGGGTGGGCGTGGTGAGTGCGGGGCTCTTCTCTCCGAGCCCTATAGCCCACTTGCTGTCCCCCGCCTTTGCAGCCCTTTGCTTACTAGCCCAGGCTTGTCTCTGCAGACAGGGGAGTCCCGTGAGGGTGTGGGCTCTTCCTCCTTCCTCTGGCTCAGAAGCAGGCAGGAATCAGCAGTTTCCTCCTGACAAGGCCCCCTCTGGGCAGTGGGAACCAGGACAGACTCTGCAAGGCGTTAACCCTTTCGTTTCCTCTCCTCTCTGTTTTTTTAAGTGCTTGAGGGAATTTTATTTATTCATTTAACAAACCTGTGGTGGGCAGCCTGCTGTGCTGACTGAAGGCCATTTCTTCTTCTTCTTTTTTTTTTTGGTTGTCAATCTGTATTTTTGTTTTATTATCTTTTAAATTTATTTTTAATTGGAGGATAATTGCTTTCAATACTGGGTTGTTGTCTGCTGTACAACAACGTGAATCAGATGCAAGTATACATATATACCCGCCCTCAGGAGCATCTCTCCCCACATCCAAGTCATCACGGAGCACTGGGCGGAGCTCCCTGGGTTATATAGCACCTTCTCACTGGCTGTCTATTTTACACATGGCAATGTATATATCTCAATGCTACTTTCTCAATTCATTGGGGCCATAGGTTATAGAATTTCAGGGCTGTAAAGAACTTTGGAAACTATTTGGCTCAACCTTCTCATTGTACAAAGGAAAAATAACAAGAAATGATTGGTTCTTTAATTAATATATAGCTGTCATTTATCAGATGCTGCTGCTGCTGCTGCTGCTGCTAAGTCACTTCAGTCGTGTTCGACTCTGTGTGACCCTATAGGCAGCAGCCCACCAGGCTCCCCCGTCCCTGGGATTCTCCAGGCAAGAACACTGGAGTGGGTTGCCATTTCCTCCTCCAATGCAGGAAAGTGAAAAGTAAAAGTGAAGTCAGTCAGTCGTGTCTGACTCTTAGCGACCCCATGGACTGCAGCCCACCAGGCTCCTCCATCCATGGGATTTTCCAGGCAAGAGTACTGGAGTGGGGTGCCAGTGCCTTCTCTGTATTAGATGCTATGTGCCAAGTATTGCACTAATACATACTTTTAATCCTCATAAAAACCATAAAAAGAGACTTGGTATTTCTATTGTTAAAATAAAAATACAACTCAGATCAGGTGCGTAACTTGCCCAAGGTCACACAAGTGGTAGGAATGACTTTTAAATACAAATCTGTTGGAATTCCAAGCCTGTGGCCTTAACTACTGTTCTATTTACCAAGAAACCGACAGTAGAAACAGAAACATAGTCTACATGTGATTTTTTTTTCTTGCTTTAAGAAGTGGCTTTTGGTCCCAGTAGCAGACACTCCCCCTTTATGGGGTTCAAAAGGCAGCCATATGGGTCACTTGGTGTCACATTGTTCCCCAGGCTGCAGATCTCGTGTCCACAGGACTTTGCACAGAAATCCGTCTTAGAATTTGTCACACTGCATAACAGTTAACTAATAATGGCCAACCTAACACGCCAGGCATGGTGTTAATCTTGCCACATCTGATCATCCTGTGAAGTAGGCATTATGAGTCCCACTTCACAGATGATGATGTAGATACACTAAGCCACTTCTGAAGCCGGGAAGTAGCACAGATGGAATCTAAACTCTGATCCCAAACTCTTCGGCATCACATGACGCTGCTGGCTATTTTTTTGGAGAGTCACGACCATGTCTTTTTTATGTGCGCATTCCCAGTGCCCAGTACGGTGCTGGGCACTCGAGAGATCTTCGATACCCTCTTGCTGAATGGATGGACGGAAGGAGGGATGAAGGGAAGAACGGAGGGGTGGGTAGATGGATGACGTGACGGATGGATGGACAGACTGATGGATCATGGTGACCACCGAGATGGCGGCATTCTGATCCTCTCACAGGACAGGGCTCGCCACCAACTTCCTTGTCTCTGCCACCCTCAGGTCTGGACTCTGAACTCCCCTTCCTCTCCTTCTTTCCCTCTGCTGGGATGCCTGGTTCTTCTTCCCTAGTTTTCAGCCTATCAGTTGCGCTTGACCGTCTTCGCTCTCTTCCAGCCTACATACCTGCCTGCCTCCTTTACCCCTTACCGTGGCCGGCAGGGCCCTGCGTGGACAGGATGTGGTTCCTGTTACCCCTGACCGGCCTCCTCTCTAGCCACAATTTCTGCCACATGCTGTGGTCCAGCTGCAGTGGTCTCCTCGCTCTTCCTCACATGCTCTGGACATGCCCGGCATTCTCTGTACTGCTGTTCCTGCCCACTCTCTCCAATGCTCTCCCCAGATACCCACACAGCTGGCTTTTCCTCATTCTTTGCTCAGATGCTGCTTTCTCAATGAACCAGTCCTCTTGGGTCCTGCCTCTCCCCATTCCCTGCTTTATTTTCTCTCTACAGCAACAGTCATCACTGGAGAGACTACCCGTTTTATGTATTTCTATGTCTTGCCTCACTAACGAAGTGAGTGAGGGGCTTTCCTTGGTGGCTAAGACGTTAAAGAATCTGCCTGCAGCACGGGAGACCCAGGTTCGATCCCTGGGTTGGGAAGATCCCCTGGAGGAGGGCATGGCAACCCACTCCAGTATTCTTGCCTGGAGAATCCCCATGGACAGAGGAGCCTGGCGGGCTGCAGTCCATGGGTTCGCAAAGAGTCGGACACGACTGAGCAAAAGTCATGGACACACACAAAAACTCCATGAGGGCAGGTCGTGATGTGGTAGGGTTCACAGCTGAAGCTGGCAACGCTTACAACAGTGGCTGGTGGGGTAGAGACACTGGATGAGATACATGCGGGATGATTCCGCAGGATCAACAAAGGTAGCTCAAGTGCATGAACCTGCCATCTCTCTCATTGCAGGCTGCGATGGTCTGGGTTGTCCAGTAGCAAAGTCCTGTCTGACTCTTTGCGACCCCATGGACGGTAGCCCCGCCAGGCTCCTCTGTCCATGGGGTTTTCCCTGCGAGAATACTGGAGCGGGTTGCCATTTCCTCCCTCAGGGGGTCTGGGGGCAGGCGTGTACTGAGCGGGGTGTGTGCCAGGGGCGTCCTCCTTACCGCCTTGGTGCACTGCACGTCCTTCCCCAGCAGCCAGTTGAGCTCCAGGTTGCCCTCGCCCTGGTAGCACGACTGCAGGCGCTCCTTGATCTGCAGGTTGATGGCGCGGATGGGGAAGGCGCAGAGGGCGGAGTCATCCGGCGGCTGGTGGTACTGCTTCTGCCCTTTGGAGAAGATGGCGAAGAGCACGTCGTCCTGGCTGCTGATGTTGAAGGCCCGCGCCAGCGCGTCCCCAGGCTTGGCGAGGTAGGCGGCCTGCAGGAGGCGGTATTCCACCCCGGCCCGCGTGCAGCCGAAGGGCAGGGACACGTAGGAGTGGAACTTGGGGTCGTCCTTGCAGAGCCGCACGATGCGCGAGGTGTAGAAGAGGTCCCCGGCCGAGTTGATGGCCACGCCTTCGGGCGTCTCGGGCTGGACCGTCAGGAAGTAGACGAAGCCCCCGCTGGCGAAGCCGTAGATGTAGAAGATGTCGAAGTGGGCCACCAGGGCCAGGGTGTCGGAGGGGATCTTGATGAGCGAGGAGACGAAGTCGCTGTGCAGCTCGTAGTCGAGCATGGCGGAGGACTCGGGGTCGCGCGGCAGCTTGCGGCTCGACAGCGTGGGGAAGTAGTCCTGCTTGCCGTCCACGGCCGTGCCGATGAAGAGCTTGCCGTCCTCGCCTTCGGAGCGCACGATCACCCCGTACATCGTGCCCGTCTTGTTGACGCTGGACAGGTAGTGCTCCTTCTTGTGGGACGGCTCCACCAGGATGAAGAGGTCGTCGAGCCGCAGCAGCTTGCACACGCCCTGGTACAGGCTGCCGCAGGCCAGCAGCCGGTTCTCCGAGTAGTCGATGATGAGCAGCTTGTTGACGTTGTTGGTCAGCGTAAGCACCTCGCCGCAGGGCTGCACGATCAGCGGCGGGTAGCAGGACTTGTTGTCCTCCTCCGGGCCCGTCTTGTGAGCCACCTGGATGGTCAGGTTGCCCGTAAGCTTGTACACGCGGTTGATGGCGCCCACGTACACCGCCCCAGTCCCGCGGTGCACCGTCAGGTGGTTGAAGGTCCAGTCGCGGTTTTCCGAGTGGAAGGTGCTGAACTGGGGCACGCCGGCCGCCCGGGGCGCAAGCAGCACGCAGACGGCCGAGAGCAGGACCACAGGCCAGCCGTCCCCATCTGCCGCCCGCTGCCCGGGCCTCCTCTGTTCCATTCTGAGCCGGCCGAGGGCCAGGACACAGGGCCTCCGATCTCTCGCGAACTCCGCCTTCCCGGCCTGGCCCTCACATGGTTCTGCAAAACACAAGAGGCAGAGCGGTCAGACAGAAAACAAATCTTGCTTGACCCAGGTCCCAGCTCCTACTAGCTCTGTGAGCCTCTTCCTTCTGTATTTGGGTTTTTCTATTTTTAACAAACATTCTCCCTCTTCGGGATGTTCAGGGAATCCTATTATCTATTTTGGTCTCCAGCTTTGACACTATAAAATGCTTTTTTTTTTTTTAAACTTTACAAAGCATCTCTATTTCTGTCCTCTTCAGAGATCGTTTTTACCTCTCAGAGAGGTTAACAGACTGAGTCCCCGCAGCCAGTGGATCCCAGTGTGAGGACTAAGGCCAGTCTTCCCACTCAGTTGCCAGGTTCCTCCTGCTTGCTCCCAGTCCAGTGGAAAATGCTCCAGCCTGTGAAACACCCGTGGTTAGGGAGGCCCTCTCCCAGGCTCTCCCTTCCGAATCTGGTGTCACAAATAAAATTCCTTCTTATTTCAGCCGTCCACCCCCTCGCACCACTGGTTTCCTCTTTCACGCTCCGTCCCCCACAGGGAAGGAAGGAGGGGAGCTGGTCATCTAACATTGCCTCTCACCGCCCTTCAGTCCGGTCCTCTCTAGAGAGAATCCCGCAGTGTTAGCAGGGAAAACTTGTTTGGAGAGTGAGCTAGGCCCGGGGCCCCCACGGGTGCTATTCAGGACCCTGAAGAGTCCCCGGGAAAAGGGCAGACAACCACCCACCCCTCCTCTTTGAGTCAGGAGGACGTCAGCCACTGCTTCCCCGGAAAGCATGGACCCTGTTGCCTCCTTTGCAGGCTGAGTCCAGCGGGGAGCCGGCCACCTTACTCACGGGGACTGGCTGGCTGAGTCCAGCCCTACCCACCCGGGCGAGAGTTCTGGGTTTGGGAGACACGGGCAGGAGCAAAGGGAGGTGAGTTGAAGGTCAGTCTCATGGCAGCCACTGCTGGAGCCCCATGATGGCTTAAGGCTCCACACGGTCAACCTCAGGCTGCCCGCCCCCGCCGGTGAGTCCCCTGCCCTGACTTCCCTGCTCCCTCCCTGCCCTCCCAAGCCCCAGGTTCTACAGCTTTTCCTACTATTCCAGGGAAGCTTGCCCAGAGGGGCAAGGTGGGGCTCCCGCAGACCTTCAGAGAGTGGTGGGCAGGGGGTAGACGGTGGAGCCTTCCCATTGCTCTGCCTGCTCCTGACTTTTATGGGGGAGGCGGGGACAGTGGTGGCTTTAGCAGAGAAATCTTTTCTCCCGGCTGGACAGACTGTCCGGCAACCTTCTCGGACAAGTCCAGACAGAAGTCGGGGCAATGAGGCAGCAGGAGTGAAAAGGCTCACGCCCAGGATGGAGCACGTGCTCCAAGGCAGCCTAGGAGAGTCCAATTCAGTTCAGGTCAGTGGCTCAGTCATGTCCGTCACTTTGTGACCCCATGGTCTGCAGCGTGCCAGGCCTCTGAGTTTACTCAAACTCACGTCCATTGAGTTGGTGATGCCATCCAACCATCCCATCCTCTGTTGTCCCCTTCTCCTCCCACTTTCAATCTTTCCCAGCATCAGGGTCCTGGGTCCCTTTATTTATCCCCCACCGGGCTACACGGGGCTGGAATTGGGGATCGAATAGATGGCCCCTGCGGGATCCACGTGCTCTCTGCTCCGTGTCTTTCAAAACTCCCCCTGTCCTCCACAACTGTGCCTCCCACACCTGACAGCCCCCATGGTCCCAGAGGCGGGCCCCACCTGACTGCTCGCCTCCAAGGAGGCTGCACTGGGGTGCTATTCTGGGGTGATTCATCAGGCCCTGGGCTTCCTTGGAAAGAGGAAGGCGCAGCGGCATGAGGCCTGGGCTGACCTCAGGAGCTCTGACACAGCCCTTCCGGCCCCATGCGCTCACCGGCAAAGCCTCCCCTACGGACTGAGCTTTCGGTTTGAAAATCGGAGGTTATTTTTAGCTATGTCCTGGGGCCGGTAGCCGGACATGAATTCCTCAAGAGGAGCTGTGGAAAGGAAATAACAGAATCCTCATATTCTCCATCTGGGTAGGGAGCGGCAGGAGGCAGGGCTGTGCGCGCCCCTTCTCTGGGCGGGAGAGCTCCTTTGCCTACAGTTGGAGGGTAGTGCGTCTCCCTCCGCCTCCCGCCGTGAGGATATAGTTGCCATCATGATGTACTTGGGGTTTGGCCTTTTGGGCAGGGCTCTCTGAGACACTCTGGCATTGAGTACGCGGGCAGAGAACCCCTGCCTGCCCCACAACATACATGCACAGACATGCTTAGCCCATGGGGGGGCGGGGACGGTCCCAGGAGCAGAGGTGACACCAGAGGACACCAAGTGAGGTTAAGATGAACTGTCTCACCGCCCTGCCAGGCATCCTCCAGAGACACAGTTTGAAGAGTGAGTGGCTTCTATTGTCAGGCAGAATCTGGGAAGAAATTTGGGACCTTGGGCAAGTCCAGTCTCGTCCTCCTTTCTGGGAGGATGGGATAATGACGGTACCGACCCCTCGGGTTGTCATCCGAGTAAATGAGATAATGCGGGGACGCCTCTTAGCATGGGAGCTGGCACTCAGTGAACGCTTAACTCATACTAGTTATTATTATCATTGAAGCCTCCCCAAGAGACAGCACTTTAGGAATCCTGCCAGACCTCCTGACTTCTCTTTTCGCTCATATTCTTCCTTTCCATGGGAATGAACACTGCGGGCAGCCCATTGAGCCCCAGCCCTCCCTGGCCTGGTGAAGGTGTGCATCAGAGAAAAGAGAATAGATTGAAGGTGATCATCTCCAGCACACTACTGCACAAGTCCCAGCACGGCTCTCTGCAGCCTGCAGGGAGCCTGGTAGAGGTACAGGATCCGAAGAGTTGAAGTGTGAGTGGGAAAACTGGCCTGGTGTCCAGAAGGCATGGAGCCCTGGGGCAGGGGGCAGAGTGGGGAACTCAGAGAGACCTGCGTTCAAATCCTGCCTGTGTCACCATGAGGTGTGTGGCTTTAGGCTGCTCCAGCGTCAACCCGAGCCTATTTCTTGACCAATAAAGGATGTTATTTGATCTTAAAGAATGCTATTAAAACAAAGGATGTCATAAGCAGTTGGTAAGATTTCTTCCTTCAGACAAAATGGTATCTTGAGACTTGCTTCTTTCAGTTTCTAGAGTCAATAATTGCAATAACAGCTGAGGTCCTTCTGTCCTGCCTGGCAGGGCTGGTTAAATCTAGAGGTCTCAACAGACCAGTAATTGTACTGTTTTCCCCTTCCCTCTCAATCAGCATCTACTCTGGGACAGACTGCTCCTGGGGACCAGCCACACAGATTCCTTCCACGGGGCTCAAGCGTGGTCCACGTGGGAGACGCAGGCACTGGGGCGTCAGGGTCAAGAGGAGACGGGGTCCCCTGCGGTGCAGGGGCGGAGGGACGCTTGCATCCCACCTTGGAATTCACAAGGACAAACTGGCTTCAAGAGTGAATCGAGAGCTTTCAATGCCAAGGCTGACGTTACCAGGTAGCTCTTCCAAAGAAGGGTCTGGTTGGCAAGGTCTGGTCTGGTTGGTCCTGTCTGAGTTCAGGGTAAGGGAGAAGGGTACCCACCTCTGTGCCTCTGATGAGATGCCTCTGATGGAGAGACTCATACGCTCTGGATTTAGGTGCTTGGATTCAAACAGAGGCAACAGCTGTGTAAACTTGGTCAAGGTACATAGCTGTTCTCTGATGCTGTCTCAGTAGACGTAACGAGATTGGCACTAGCATCTACCTCATAGGGTTATGACGGTGAAGTCATTTAATACACATAAAGCGCTTAGAACAATGCTTGGCCCATCGTAAACGTTCGAGACACCTTAGCCTTTATCAGTAGTAATCTATTTGTCAACATTCCCAGCTTTTCATCTCCGTCCATCCCACGGTCTGTCTTAGAATACATTTTCCACCCTTAATTTGGTAGAAGCCAGTGAACACATGCATATGGTTTTGTAGATCTAGCATTTCCTCCTCACCCCAAGTGTCACCCCCGGGGATTTTGTCCATGATGCCTCCTTCCGGTCCCTCTTCCTCTCTCTGTCTAGTTTGTGAAGTCGCTGTGCCGCATGCGTTCTCGAGAGCCACACCTGCTGAGTGGCCGTTCTCCTACCAGCTTCCCTCTCCCCCATCCCAGGTCTCAGATGAGGACGCACCGCCCTGGGATGCCAGCTCTACCCACAAAGCACTCAGCGCACTGATGCCAAGGGGAGGCCACACTTGCCTCTTTGGGAAGCAAGAGTCACTAAATATTCCATTTGGAGGGCCTGGTGACACCATCTCCCCGATGAGGCCTCAGGAAGCAGGTGTTGATGAGAGCTAGAGAAGGCATCTAATACCTTCCCGATCAGATGCTGCGGGCACCAGGGGCAGAGCAGGGACGAGACGACAATCACGCATTTCCAGCTCAGCTCAGTGAAGGATTCTCTCCCCACAACCCGTTCTGTTGCCTCTTTCAGGATATCTGGGAGCACAAGCCTCTCTGCTTGTTGGCCCCCCTTATTGCAAAAGGAAAGAAGAGGAGGCAGGAAGAGGAGTTAGCGTCGGAATACAATTTTGCTAAACTGAGTGAAAGTTCTTGGTGCTTGAGCCCCCGCCCTTGGGCCCATCCGCAGCTCCTCCATCGCTCTGTCACTGCCACTGCTGGCACCAGCACACCCAGGCTATGATACGTTTCATCACGATAACAGTAAAGGTGTCTATTATTGTAACTGCACCAACTAGGCGGCTCACACAGCCAGGATCCTGAGAAGCCAGAATCCACACAGTAAGTATGAGGACGGGGGCTGTGCGCTACTTACAACAGGCAAGACGTGGAAGCAACAACAGTGTCCATCCACAGAGGAATGGATCAAGAAGCTACGGTACGCATATACAATGGAATATTACTCAGTCATAAAAAAACGGAAATACTGCCATTCGCAGCAACATGGGTGGACCTAGAGAATATCATACTAATTAAGACAGAGGAAGACAAGTATTATAATGATATCACATATGTGGATTCTAAAAAATAATACAAATGAACCCATATACAAAACAGATACCAACTCAGACATAGAAAGCAAATTTATGGCTACTAAAGGGAAAAAGAACGGGGGCAGGGATAATTTAGGGGTATAGGATTAACAGATACTACAATATATAAAGTAGGATTTACTTTAAAACAGAGGGTGCAATATTCAATATCTTATAATAACCTATAACGGAAAAGAATCTGAAAAAATATATATATAGCTGAATCACTTTGCTGTACACCTGAAACTAACACAACATCAGCTATAATAAAATCAACTATACATCAATAAAACAAAACGGACAGGGAAGCCTGGTGTGCTGCAGTCCACGGGGTCACAAAGCGTTGGACACGACTGAGCGACTGAACAGAAAACAAACAGAAAACGAGGCCTGTGAAGTCAGAGGAGTCAGCAGCTGTTCCTGGGCTTCACCCAAAGCCCTTTCCTCTCCATGTTGGGGAGAAGCCCGTTCTCTCCTCAGCTGCCCCTCCTAACAAGTGGCGCCTTTAAAGCAGGGATTCCAGGCCAGCGCTGAAGGCGACTCTAAGATGACTCCAACCCACTTCTCTTTTTTCAAATGAAGAAGCCAAAACACATGGAAAGGAAACAAATCGTCAAAGGTGAGTCAGCGTGACTTGCAGGCAGGTGCCAGCAGAACCCAGACCTTGTGACCAAAGCCCCATTGCTTCCTCTGCTGTGGGCGAAGCGGTCCCAGGGGTCAGTTACGTTAAGCCTCGAGGCTGCCCTGTTTGGGGGGCGCAGAAGATGCCTTTTGATGGTGGAGGCCCAGTGACGGCGGAAGTGGGCCTGGCACTGGGCCTGGACAGGGAGGTGATAATGCAGGGCAGACTCAAGGGGTGCAGATTAAGGGGCAGGGAAGAAAAGGGACACAAGGCTCCCCTCTGTGTCAGGGAAGTGACCTCCTCCAGGCCCAGGCAGGCCCAGGCGGTCATCACGCATGAGAAGGGCGCCTCTTCTGTGACTGGTCTTCCCAGTGGTCATGTGTGGACGTGAGAGTTGGACTGTGAAGAAAGCTGAGCACCGAAGAATTGATGCTTTTGAACTGTGGTGCTGGAGAAGACTCTTGAGTGCCCCTTGGACTGCAAGGAGATCCAACCAGTCCATTCTGAAGGAGATCAGTCCTGGGTGTTCATTGGAAAGAATGATGCTGAAGCTGTAACTCCAATACTTTGGCTACCTGATGCGAAGAGCTGACTCATTTGAAAAGACCCTGATGCTGGGAAAGATTGAGGGCAGGAGGAGAAGGGAACGATAGAGGATGAGCTGGTTGGATGGCATCACCAACTCGATGGACATGGGTTTGGGTGAGCCCTGGGAGTTGGTGATAGACGGGGAGGCCTGGCGTGCTGTGGTTCACGGGGTCGCAGGGAGTCGGACACGACTGAGCGACTGAACTGACTGAACTATGACTGGGGAGCTACCACAGCATCCCGTACCATCTTCCTTGGGCTTGCAGACAACCTCATAGACAGGACACGTGTCCCAGCACAGGCCGTGTCTTTCTTTTTCTCAAAGAGTCAGAAATAGAGCAGAAGGGACAGGAGTGAGCTATCCAGCGGGCATCCTATCCAGAGAGGATCCCGGGGCATCCTGCCAAGGAAATTATGGAATTTTCTGACGGTGAGTTTTCCTGACAGCTGTTGAGGAATACGCTTACCCAGAGGCAGGGGACTGGTTCCAATGACCCGAGAAAGTGGCCTTTCTGGTAGGATTTCTATGAATCAAAATCTACGAGAGTAAAATGCTCTCACAGCAAAATTCGGGGGGCCCCGCCTTGCCTCCCGTGGATGGACTGCTCCCGAAGGACCCACACGCATGTCATCTGCATGGCTGTACATGCCAGGACTCCAAGTGTCACTCTGTCGAACAGCGACCTCAGCGGTAGTCCAGGCACGCTGGGTAGCACAAGGTGAGCGCCAGGGCGCGCGCAGAGGCCCCGGGTGACGCCGACAGCTGAAAGGCCTCAATTAGAGTGAAAGGAGTTATCTGGTATTTAAATAATTATTAGATGGAAGGAGTAATCATGGGTTTGAGCTGATTTTTTCCCCCACTGTCACCCTGATGGCGTCTATAATATTATTATTCAAATGCCCATGATTCTCATTGAGAAGAGACCAGGAGAGAAAGTGGGGGGAGGGGGAGGGGGGCAGGGAGGGGGTGGGGGAGAGACTCATTTAATCTCCATGTGACGGGGCTGCAGGAGGTACGATTAGTCTTTTTCTTATTTCAGCTGTCACTCAGGCACAGACACCCGAGATTGTTATTAGTGTATTTCATGCACACGATTTAAAGGGAAAAGGGGAGGGGGTGGGGTGGGGAGAGGCAGAATTTCCTACAGAAAATAACAGGACCAAAGGAACAATTTAGATGTCACTGCTGCACCAGCTGCGTTTGCATCATTAATCGAATGTCATTTTCCCCCCCAGACTCTGGGCTGTTCTGTGAAGCTAAGTGGCTACACCTTGCCCCAGAGCGAGAGAGAGGAGGCGAGGGGAGACGGAGGAGGAAAACGGGCCTCTGTCTATGTGGCCTCTGGGCCTCTTTTCTGAGAAAGTGAAATAGACGACATTGTGTTCCCCAGCCCCCACCCCGCAGTATGTCAAGGCAACTTTCAGTAGCATCTGGAAGTTGCTCCTCTCACTGTGCGAAGGGAGATACCCTGCTTATCCTTCATGCCATTCTTTTCCACAGGTGGATAAATCCAATCCAGTTTCAAATAATCAAGGAGTAAATGAAGGAAATGTGGGGGCGTCCCTAACACTGATCAGCAGTTAGGGAAGCACCCAGATTCCAGATGGTGAGGGGGCCAGGCGGGTGCCTCGCATCCCCCATGAGTGCATGGCAGGGGCGGGTTTTCCGCCCCCAGATGGCACCGTGGGCAAGGCAGGGGCAGGGGAGGTTCAGGGCTGGGCCCTGGCTTGAAAGGCAGGTGTCTCAGGTGTGCCTCTGCTGACACGCACCCCCAGATTCATACGGCAAAGTCTTAAGCCTCACGACCTCAGAGCAGGACTGCGTTTGTTGTCAGGGTCTTTACAGAGGTAACTGAATTAAAATTAGACAATTAGGGTGGTGTGTGTGTATTATAAGTCACTTCAGTCATGTCCAAGTCTTTGCAACTGCATGGACTGTAGCCCGCCAGGCCCCTCTGTCCACCGGATTCTCCAGGCCAAGAATACTGGAGTGGGTGGCCATGCCCTCCTCCAGGGGACCTTCCCGATCCAGGGATCGAACCCACATCTCTTATGTCTCAATGTACTGGTGTCCTTACAAAAAGGGGGCATTCGGGCACAGAAACAGATAGGCTTTGAGGGAAGACGTGTGAACAGACACAGGGAGACGACGGCCACCTGCAAGCCAAGGAGAGAGTCCGGGACAGCGCCCTCCCTCACAGCCCTGCCCGCACCCTCACTCCAGGCCTCCAGGAGGCCGTTAACCCCCAGTGTCTAAGCCACCGGGGGTGGTGCTCAGCCACAGCACTCCTCGCAAACTCCTGAAGCCAGGAGGAGCGACCCACTCCACCGGCTGGGCTTGCGACCTGCTCCTTGAAAGAAAAGGGTGTCTGTGGCGAGGGGGGTGGGTGGAAACCACCACGGGGCCAACTCTCCTGGAGATGGAGGCCCCTTCGGGTTTCTGTGAGAACCGAGGGTGGCGAGACGAGCTTCCCTTCTCACCCAGGCAAACACAGGGCCCCTGAGCCCACTTTGGCCCCGGCGGGTGTACTACCTCTCACCTCTCTCGTTGCTCCTGCAGAGAGTTCCGGTCCATCTCGCCTCCCCCACCCTCTTCTGCTCCGGCCCAGAAGAGTCCACGTGTCGCCTGCCCACCCCAAGAACACTTGGGGATACTCTGTGGCCCCCTGGGAGCCACATTGCTCTATTCCCACCACAGATCCTCCTCTGGCCTGTCCTCTGGGGAGCCCTGCCTCTTCACCCCGGGGAGGGTTTTCTGTTGTTGTTTTTAATTTCTCCCAGTTCTCCCAGTGGGCTCTCCTTGAGCCCTGGAAACTGCACCAGTTCTCCCAGCACCTTAGCAAAACACGCCATGTTTCTCCTCTCCACTCACAGGCTATCAAAGTTTGGAATTGTCTCCCTGCATTATGAAGGGGTTCCAAAGACAGGCGCTGATTTGAAGGGCTGCAGCAGGGAGGGGCTGGGCTCCTTTCTGGGGCACTGGCTGGGCTGGCTCCGCCAAGTCAAAACAAGATTCATTACCCCGGGGGCGGGAGCAGGGAGATACACCGCCTGACCCTGCAGACCTGCCCCATATGTCAAGGGCCTGTCAGAGCTCTCCCAGAATTCCCTTTATTATCTAAAGGTCGCCCCCCGGGCAGCGCGGAGAGGGGCCCACGGTATAAACCAAACTACAAGAACCATCAATTTCAAGCAGCTGCCAGCCCGCCACCCCTCCCTGTCCCCCTTCCGTGGGCTCTGCCCTCTTCAACCCCCTCTGGGGGATGGTGCGGCCCGGCCTGGCCGTGACCACCTCACCCCCGGGGCAGAAAGAATTTCGGTGACTTAGCGGGGCACTGAGCCTCCAAGCTGAGCTCTGGGAGTGTGCCTGCCCTCTGCATTATGGGGCCCCTAGAAAGGTTACCCCACTGGTCCCCGGACTCCAGCCGGACTGTACCCAAACCACCCCAGTGGTGGGGTTGTTCTGTGGGTAGGCCTTTTGAAATCAAAGGACAGGAAGAGGCATTTTCAAGCCCCTTCCCAAGTCTGGCAAAGGAATAAAAGTGGGAATTTAGCTTTGCTAAGTCAAATCCAAATTCATGTTTGAAGACCTCATAATTGAAGGGCCGTGACTAGTAGGACGATAAAAATTTCCATGATGGCAAAAATAATAAAGAGGAGCAGCTATCATTATTATTATTTATTAACCATCTGCTATGTGGCACACTGCTAGATTCTTGGCAAACGAATGGGTAATTTTGTGATTATTTTGCAAGATAGGTATTATTCTCCCCATTTCACAGATGACAAAAATGGAATCTTCTCAGGAGGGTTGAGTAACTAGCATCATTCTGCTAGGAAGCAGAACTTACTGACACCCATGCTTTCCCCACCCTTTTACATCACTGAGATATTTACAAATTATTTTTCAACCAAACTCTCTTGTCCCTGGTCTCGGAAGACTCGTGAGAATGTTAAACAAGACTTGGCAAGTACTTTAAAGGTCAAGCCTTGAGGTTCCCATTTTATCTGGGTAAGGGAGCAGGGCTGAGGGTGGAGCGGCCAGGACTGAGTTATCTGATACAAGGTGGAGTCCAGAGGTGCTTTGTGACAAAAGGTTTGCTGGCTGGCAGTCACCTTTCAGAGAAATTCCAAAAGATCTTTCCGAGAGGCCTGGCAGGGCGTCTCCTGCCTTCTCACCCATGCTTACTGTACAAGGGAGAGCTAGGAACTCCGAGACAGAAACAGGACAAGAGAGCAGAACACAGGGCAGAGGGGCCCCACTAAGGGCTTAGATCCTAATCAGGTACAGTTACTCCACATGATGGCATATTATGCTCCGTTACCTGCCATATTTTCAGAGAATAGTGACACATGTCCAGTTCTCAGCAGTGAGGGGTGAGGTGTTGGAGGAGGCAAAAGAGCGAAGAAAGTGAAAAAACAAAGCCCTAGACATTCATCTCAACTCAGACAGGGGACTGGACCTACACGACACTTACTCTCTGGGAAGCGGTCCTGCCTTTCTCCTCTTGAAGAAGAATTTTAGCAGCTCCCAGGAGACCCTGGATGCACTTGCTGTTTCTCTTGCAGACCTTCCTGCTTTCTGCCCCATGGCAGCCACTGAGAGGCTCCAGGGACCAGGGGAGCTCCCCATCGCTGCTTCCTTGTCTTTGTCAGGGAAAGTGGCCATTAATGCCAGATCAAGGTGCATTTTTTTTTTTAATGTGGTTTCCAGAAGCTGGGGTTCCCAAAGTTCAAAAGAGTGGTCCTCTTCACCAGCAACCCTGCACTGCCACCCTGAAAATGTGCATGTAAGACAGTCACCATCCAGGCTTCCCACCCTGATGGACGCCCCCGGCTATGGTGAAAGCCACCATCATCAAAGATTGAGCCGAAGATTTCCTGCAAGGTGTGCCTTGTCCTGCTTCATTTCTCGTGCGTCAGAAGACTACCGTTGACTGACTTTGCCAGGCATATGGCCAAAGTATGACATCCACCCATGGAAACACCCTCCTGGGTTCCCTGCTGTTGCCCAGACAGACCTGGGACTGCTAAGTGCACAAGTTCAAGTTCTCCCAAGCTGGCTCTTCTGTCTTTCTCTGGCTCTCCTTCCTGCCTCTTCCAGAGTGACTCCACTCCTAACAAACTTGTTCATTTGCCGAGTCCCCAAAAGACCTCGCACAGTTTTATCTCTGGAATGCCCATCTCCACTTTCTTCTTGGCGTCTCCAAACCCTGCCCATCCTTCAGAATTTCAGGAAGCCTCTAGACGCTCACCTGTCTCTTCTCCAAAGTCAATTAGAAATTGCTGTTTCTAGCAAACATTGCACTGTAGTGTCTGCCCTCTTTTCCATGTGACTATGTCCTACCTTCCCATTGAAGTAGAGGTCTTTGACATCTGTGCAGGGTTAGCATGAGGCCTTTGACTCAACACTGCACTCAGTCTCAGAGAAGGCGATGGCACCCCACTCCAGTACTCTTGCCTGGAAAATCCCATGGGTGGAGGAGACTGGTGGGCTGCAGTCCTTGGGGTCGCGAAGAGTCGGACACGACTGAAGCGACTTAGCAGCAGCAGCAGCACTCAGTCTGACTTGTGGAGAGCAGGGCAAAGGGGAGGGGATTGCATATATGCTTCTCTCACCCCCTAGGCTGCTCTAAGCCGTGGTGGAACTAACACACTTGGCTCAAATATTTGTCATAATCGGTCACTGGGCAGCAGTGAAGAAGAGAGTGAACCACTTGGGAAGGATCCTGGCTGCTGTTCATCTTGGGCCCACTGGGTGATTAGCAAATGTCATTAGCTGGATGGATAAGGTGGGGAAAAGGATGGAGCAGAGTGGGAAGATGCCAGCTCTCCTTTGAAGAATGCCCCCTACAGACAGGGCTGGTGCAGGAAAAGCCTTGGCAAGAGAGTGCCAAAGCCATGAATCATATACTATCATTGATCACATTAAAAAATACACACTCGTAAGTGGCCAGCAGATAGCATAAAGTGATCAGGAGCAGAGGGGGTGGGGTGAGACTCCCCCCCGGAAGGTTTCAGAGGAGGACTCTTCTATGAGGAAGTCAAACTCACTGTGACACATGGCAGCAGACGCAGAGGGAAGGCTGTGGGTTTTGGAGGTAGGATGTGAGTGCATGCTAAGTCACTTCGTGTCTGACTCTTTGTGACCCCATGGATTGTAGCCCACCAGGCTCCTCTGTCCATGGGGTTCTCCAGGCAAGAATACTGGAGTGGGTTGCCATGCCCTCCTCCAGGGGATCTTCCCAAACCAGGGATCGAACCTTCGGTTCCTGGAGCTCCTACATTAGCCAGCAGATTCTTTATGGCTAAGCCACCCAGGAAGCCCTTTGGAAGTAGACCTGGGTGCAAGTCTTGCTCTACCACTTACTAGTTCAGTGACCTTGAACACATTATTTAATGTTTTGGAGTCTGACTTTCCTCAACTGTAAAAGGATACCTCACAGGGTTGTGGTGAGAGTCCATGAGAAAACAGACGAGGTGTTTTGCAAACACTACAGTTTTGAATAAACACCAATTACTCTTGTTTCTGTTTTTGGAGAAACACTTGCAAGGGCATCATCTCCTTGGCAACAATGGCTGCCCTGGGTGGTGGCGACGACAAGGAAGCCTTGGCCTCACTTAGGTGATGGGGTGGTTCTTGTGCGTGGAGCTTGGGGACCCAGGCCTCTGGGGAGGACTGGTAGCCATCACTCCAGTCCCTTGGGCTCCACACTGCCCTGGGCCTCACCCCCTCCTCTCAGGGTCCTGAGAGAGATTTAAGGGCCCCTTTTGGGCTCTGGATGATTCACCCAGGTGCCCCTGGCAGGAAAGAAGGAAAGGGGAAGAGAGGACAGCTGGTCTACAGGAGGAGGGAGAGATGCTGAGAGCTGCTTGCCCGGGCTGATCTCCACAGTCTGGGGGGGCTCTTCCCATGCTTGGGGTCTGGTCAGCACAATGGATGGAACTCCCCTCCAGTACCTTCTCCGCCTCTCCTTCTTTCCCGGGCTTTTCTGAACCAACAGCCTGCCTTTGAATAAAAAGCTATAACTCCTTTTTATGAGGAAGCTTCTTAAGCAGGCTGTGTCCCCACCCTGTCCCTCCCCACCTTCAGCTTCTATTATTTTTCTCTCTTTGTCTGAGGCTCTGAGCTCTTGGCAGAAAAGATCCAGAGCTGTCAAGCAGCTTCTGTTAAGTAACAGGCGCACTCAGGCTCACACGGAGCAGGGAAACCGCGGTGGCACTGGATAAAGGAGACACGTGGACACGGCGGGGCCAGGGGCACTCTGGGCAGAGATGTGCCCACTTACGGGGCTTGTCTGTGCCAGAACGCACTCGGTCTGGAGGACCCTGAGCACCTGGGTGAGCGGGGAGGAGAGAAGAGGCTTTTGAGGCCCTACAGTGGTGAGCGAAAGGGAAGGGCACAGTTATGGGAGACGCCGGACACGGCCGGGAGAAGAATGTGCCGGAGGGGAGAGAGGGAAACACAGGCCGGGGCAGCACGGGGCCACCTGGGCCGGAGATGAGAGGGCTTTTCCAGGGAGGATCTGGCCCCCGATGATGAATGGGGTGTGAGAGAGGAGCCTGGAAAAGGGTAAACAGCCAGGAGGGAAGCGAGAGGGAGGGAGGCGGGAGGAGAAAGAATGTTGAGGTCAAAGAGCAAAGAAAACGCTCCTGGAGTGATTAATTCAAGATCTAGCAGGCGGCCTGTCAGGAGCCACATGTGCTCAGGACAAGCGAGGCCCCGCCTCCCCGGCCATGGCCCCGCCTCCTCACGGCCACGCCTCCCGCCCGAGGCCCCGCCTCCCCGCCTGAGGCCCCGCCCAGGTGCGTGCAAATCTCTTTTCCCCAGACCCACTCCACATTCTCTGGCAAACCTTCCTTTCCATTTGTCCTGAGTCTCCAAGGGACCCCACTGTAGTGTAAACTAGCATTTGTGTAGCGATCTTATAGCTAACCATAATAAGAATTTCACCTACACTGAGTGCCAAAGAATTGATGCTTTCAAATTCTGGAACTGGAGAAGGCTCTTGAGAGTCCCTTGGACTGCAAGGAGATCAAACCAGTCAATCCTAAAGGAAATCAACCCTGAATTTTCAATGGAAGGACTGATGCTGAAGCTGAAGTTCCAGTACTTTGGCTGATGGGAAGAGCTGACTCATTAGAAAAGACCCTGATTCTGGGAAAGATTGAAGGCGGGAGAAGAAGGGGGTGACAGAGGACAGGTGGTTAGATGGCACCACCGGCTCAATGGACATGAGTTTGAGCAAGCTCCAGGAGATAGTGAAGGACAGGGAATCATGGGGTTGCAAAAAGTTGGACACAACTGAGTGACTGAACAACAGCATCCCATTAATGCACTGCTCATGCAAGCCTGTGAAGGAGAGAGGAGCATCAGCATAACCACTTCACAGACATAGGCAGACTTGAGGTGAAATATTTTGGAGAAAGCACTGATTTGGAAGTGGGCCTTGGACGTGATCCTGGAGTTACATCCCTCTCTCTGCTGCTCTGCTGTGGGGAGTGAGTGATACCAGCAAGGACAGACCCCCAACTCTGGAGGTCAGTCTCCCTGCACCAGGCAGGCTCTGGCCACACCCAGCATACACGGTCACCACTCTTCCGGAATGGGGGTGCAGTGTAAGGAGCTTAAGTCAGACTTGCATTCTTGGAGACACCCTGTGAGAAAAGAAGAGGCCTGGCTAGGAGCCCTCCACCCAATGCCCCTTGGCTCCTGTCCAGCCCTGGGGAGGGGCTGAGGACTGGAGATGGCTCACGGGCTAACGCAGGTGTGGCAGGTGAAAAGAATCCAGAAACAGGGCTTTGCAGGCAGAGAGGCTGGAGTGCCAAAGTCCCCTCCCCACCTGACCTGCTCTTATCTGTGGGGAAGAAAACCTATACTTGCCACCTTCCCTTCTAAGACCCTTGCTTCCACGGTCCCAGCAGCTGGCCCGAGATCGCAGGCAGCCCCTACCTGCCTCTGATTGCCCTGTCTTCTCCAGCTCTCTACCCCGGCTCCGCGGGCTCTGAGTCCCAGCCCTGGCAGATCACTGATTAATTCAGGGCTGTTTAATAACCCTTCTATTTCGATGAAACAAGCTGTCTCGTTTTCTTTATTTTTAACACCGACTTTCGTTTCTTTGCTAAGCATCTTACTGTCATTTAAATTTCTCTGTCTCCAACCAAGCTGATAATAGACTGGAGTGAGCAGCTGCTTCCATCCTGTTTATGACAGTGATTAGAAGTTAGAGCTGTGCAGGCAGAGAGCTGACCATGTACGCAGCTCTGCCCCTGCTTGTAGACAGAGGGCTCACTTGGACACGATTAGGACAATTCTGGCTCCAGGAGAGGCCAGGGCTTATCCCAGTCCTCCAGCCTTCCTGGCACCCTGCTCTGAGGGGAGTCATGGGGTGGGGGCGAAGGTGTGAGAACCGGCTCTGTTTACTGTGGAATTTAGGCCAGCAGCTGCTGGTCATTCTCAAGGGCCTGATACCCAACCTCACTTCTCAAAGGAGCCTTTTCCTGCATTGAATTCCCCGAGCAGCAAACATAAAGACCCATGGTGAGAGCGCTGGGGTGTGGGTGAGGACTTTGGTCATCACCTCTTCCACCTTCCTGCTTCACAGGAGACCTGGTCATTACCTTCCAGCCTCTGCTTGAATCCCCCACGTGGATGCAGAGTTCCTTCCCTCCCTGGATCATATGACTGGCTGATTTCTCTCTCCTATGTTCCCACAACACTTATTTTGTATGACCATTATTTGCGTGTGTTCCCATTTTCCTTGCCACACAGGGAGCTCCTCAAGAGCCAGGACAGCGCCTTGCCTCCCTCACATGATACCCGCCACATAGCAGGTATTCGATAAACATTTGTACAAAGTTAATTACGTTGTGCCAACTTCAGCCTCCTTACAAGTAATGCAAAAAAGAAACCAAAAAACCCAAAACCTTTCTTCTGCCTGGGCAGGCTCCTGGGGAGGTGGCCTGTCTGTCCCTACCTGGACAGGTGTTCTCCGCTTCCTGTCCTCAGGCCAGAGGCCACTGCTTCCTCAGAAGACAGGGCCTTGCTTGTCCCTCCAGGCCCAGAGTGACTACACGGCTGGTGGAAGCCTTGGCCCAGGAGGCTGGGGCTTGTGGCCGGAGTCAGTCAGGTGGCCTGGGCCAGGTCCGCTGGATCCCAGCCCTGCCTCCTGTGGCCTTCGGGCCCACCATGGCCGCCTGAGAAAGCTTGCAGGTGTGAGCTGGGCAAACCCGGCCGGCCCCGGCTCCCGCCTCCTGTTCCAGCAGTCTCCCAGCCAGCTCCATTTGCAGACAGCTGCTCGGGTCATTGTCTCAGCCTCTCCAAGCTGTGAATGCCGAGTCTATAGAGACCGCCACGCAAACAGTGCCCACACTGCCTCTGGGGAAGGAGGGGAGAGCTAGGCTTTGCCAGGGCCATTGACTCTGCAAATAGCAAGGCCTGCTGTGGATGGGGGAAAGCTTGTTGGAGTCTTTAATGGGGGGGAGCGGTTTCTCCACACACTGCCCTGTGCCATGGAGAAGCGTGGGGGTGCCCGAGGGCTGGCAGACTGGCAGGGCAGGGGAGAGGTCCGGCCTCAGGGACACCTGCTCAAACCCAAGAAAGAGAGTCAGAGACGTGGCGGGGCTCAGGGTCGAGGCATGAGAGGCTGGAAAGAGAAATTCTCACACAGGCAGGTGGAGACGGTGTGCTGGGCTTGGCTGGGGCAGACGGACCTCCTCACTCTCTCCACAGCTCGACTCACCGGGCTGGGTGACAGTCCACTCCCCCAGGTTGGGCTCAGCTTCTGCATCTATTGTGTGGACCGGGGAAAAGTTGCTATCAAACACTCAGAGACGTTTCTCAAGTGTTCTATGTATAACACCTATTCTCTTGCAGTGCAAACGGTTTTCTTCATAACATTCTGGAAAAGAAACCCCAGGCACCTTGTCACCCTCGCTTTCCACCTCTGGCTCTTGGGCAGTGCTGCGGAAGGCACAGGGCTCCCTCTGCTTGCGTCCGCCCTCCCGTGCTGTTTCCAACGAGGGGCCAGGCTCTGCGCTGAAGAGGGGAGGGCTGGGTCAGGGGGAGCTTCTTGGGCTAGTAGAAGACAGCTTCTCCCCCGACATCCTGCTACGTTCTGCCCAGGGATCAGCTCTGCCCAGGGATCTAGTTCCTGAGCCCCAGGGTCTAGCTTGGGCCCTGGGCCCCAGTGTCTGCAAGTGCTTTTCATGCTGTGTCCATCCCATTCATATCCACGCTTCTAGGAGCTCCCTCTGCAGACAAATGTAAGCTGATTGCAGGCAGGCAGCTAGGAGCCTGAGAACTCTGCCCTCTGTCCTTCATTGGAGGCTGACTCCCAGGAAAATGCCAACGTGTCAGGTCTGTGATAGTATCCTAAATCTCTACTCTTATATGTGAAGACATCAAAGCTCCAAGGGTAGCAAATTCGGAATTCAAACTCCATCCCCACAGCTTAGTCCTAACCCAGAGCCACACATATGACCTGGGTGCCAGGATCACAGTGGGTTTTGTTCTCAGTTTCCAGTCTCCATTGAGTCTTAAGCTCTTCATCTATTTCTACATATAAAAATCTTTAGCACACAGATTTTCTTTAAATAAAATCTTATTTTTATCAGAAAATTCCAAACAAATTTCAGAGAGAGAGAGAGAGGGGAGGGGAAAACAATCTCTAGCTTGGCTGTATTTCTGCTCTTTTAGAATTATTTTGCATGTTGTGACAATTGTTGTTTTTCCAAATCCCTTAACATTATCTTCCCATGCCCATCTCCAGAAACAAAGGCAAGTGAGGGCGCTTGAAGAGTCAGGGAAAGAATTCATCCCCACTATACAGATGAAGAAACAGAGGTGCTGTGTGAGGGGCAGGAGGCCATTCTCCCAGAGTGCCTTGGGGCTCCCTCGTATCTCCCTCTTTGACCTGGGAGCAATTGGAGGATGAGCATTAGTCAACAGGTGAGAAAGCTTTCAGGAAGATGGAAGAGCCACAAGTGTGAAGGCAGGCCCTTTGTTCTCATGCATCAGGACCCTAACCTGACACAAGCCTCTTCCTGACCATCTGTTCCGACCCCTCTTAGCTGCTCTCAGGATCTTGAAGGCGGGTGCCAGGTGTGACTTCCCAGTTTCACAAATGGTTCACATGGTTTTCTCAAAGCCTCTCACAGCTATGTTCTTGGGTCCAGAGCCTGCAGGGCTTCACACGCTGGGGGTCACTCGGAATGGGGCGTTAGACTTGAGTTCTGTTAATTTCCAGATAAACCTCAGGGGGTGTTTGCCTGGCCGAAACCCTATTGGTTATGGGTTTTAATTTCACAGAGAGTCAAGGGACTTGCCAGGAAGGTCTGGGTGGCTGGGGTGAGAGTAGGGGGCCAGTCCTTCCAGAGGCTTGTGAAACCCTGACTGCCTCTTTCCTGGAAAAATCACCAGCCTTCAGCGTGGAGCAGGGGTTCAGACCCTGTAGGGCTGGCTGACCTGGGCTCCCAGGGCTGGGTGCAGCGGTGGAGCCTGGCCCTCCCGCCTGGCTTTGGCCAAGGGCTTCCAATGAGAACCCTGAGTTCAGAAAGCAGCTTCTTCTCCCTCAGGTATCTTTGTAGCTCAGGAAAAAAAAAAAAAAAAAGGGAAGCTGCAGTAGGGGGCGGGGGTGGTCAGGGGAGGTGGGAGGTCAGAGGCCAGCGTAATATTTACCCAGCCCAGCTGAGGCCTTTCGCTTTCATGGAGCAGGAAACCGCTTCAAAGCGGCAACGTCCCCTGGTGTCACTTCTGTCTGCCCGCTGGCCCTCCTGCCTCCACAGGGCAGTCAGGGCTTTCTCACCCAGCCCTTCTTCCCCTCCTGAACCTTCCACCCTTGGCCCCTTCAAGGCAGAAACCCTCTGCCCTGCCTCCTGCCCAGAGAGGTGCCATGACTTGTCCATGGTTGCACAGCGATGCCCACACCTGGGCGCTCCAGCCTTGGACCCCTCGTCTTTCCTCTGAGTCAGTCATCTGTCACTTGGGGACACGGAGCAGGCACTGGGGTTACAATTCCTCACCCGAAGCCTCTACACCACCAGAGCATCAAGTGGAAACTGAGGCCAAGTAAGCTCCTGGAGCCTCAAGTTCAGTGGTTCTTCACACCGGGCGGGGGCGGGGGTGCTTACAAATTCCTTCTCTTCAAAAATACACACACACAGACGTACACACATACACGTATTTCTCAAAAGCATAGACTTTAAAGGTTTCAAAGGCCTCTTACAATCCAAGCACGCCCCCTGGTTCTGTCCACCCCAGGCCCGGGTCTCCTCGCACCCCAAATCTGATCTGAACACATCAAGGTACAAGCAGAACACCACCCTCCATTATGGGATTAGAGAAAGTTTTCAAGTTGAAGTGAGATCCGCCTGCTTGTAACCTCCCTCCCTTAATCCTCCTGCCTTCTCTATGGACAGAACCTTTAAAGGAGAGTCCTTCTCCAGGAGGCAGACAGAAGGCAGGGATGGCTCTTGGAGGGGGCTTTCCTGCTCAGTCAAGGTGAGGGGGAGAAATCCGAATATATTTTCTCTGGGTTCCCTTTAATGGGTTCTTTCAGACAAAAGTGCGTGCGCTAACAGCAGGATTCTGGACACTTCAATGTGAATACAGATGAGTAACAACATTTCCTGATGAAGCACAGTGGAGTCCAAGCTGCCAGCTCCAGGAGACCGGAAAGGGATGCAATTTACATAGAATACACAGTGCAAAGCCCTTGGGAGGGTGCTACATGGAGATCTTGCTCTAGGATGTTGACTAATAGAAAACAACTACAGTGGTGTCAGTTTAAAATCAGTGGAGGGGGATGAGGGGGGAAAAAAAGGCTGGGGTAGCTCTGAGAGGCTGAGCAATGGGAGAGGCTGAGACAGGCCCTCCTGACGGGAACTGTGAGGTTTTCTGGCATCACAGTCTTCCTCCCAGAAAACCTGCGAGCAAAAGGGAAACTTCTGCACCTCCGCTCCCTCTGATCCCCCAGCATACTGCTAACTCCATTCTGCCTTTACTTTCATATTGAAATTCTGGGAGGGGAGGTTCATTTTCCCTCCCCCATAGGATGCTGTAACTGTCTTGAAGGTAGGATCAGTTATATTTTCGTCTTGGTACTGGGTGTTACACAGTCCTGGCACTGCCTAAGTGATCAATTTCTACTTGATTAAACCTAACTGGGTTCCGATTCCAGGTTTCATTGTCTTTCTGTCTTGGTTCAGCACAAGGGCAACGATTCTCACTTGGAGTTTGTTGAGCTGTTCCACTCCTCTTTCTGCTATCCCTCCCTGTTCCTCCATAGGCAAACAAGAAACCAAGGTGGGAAGGCAGGCTTGTAAATGCAAAGATACAAGAAGTTTAACTCCCCAGACAGCGTGGAGAAGAAGTCAAGGTGCCTTAGTCAGGGCCTCCGCCCCCTCTCTCAAAGCTGCAGAGAGAACACATGTTTTTTGCGGGGGGCAGGCAGAGCAGGGGGGATAATCCACTGGCCCTGGGAGCTCTCCCCCACTGCCTTCTCGCAGACAAGCTGAACTCTGCAAGGGCGACTCCACTGCCTTTTATCTCTCATACCGAAAGTAATTTTAGCCAAGGGAAAGCAGGATTAGACTTCCATAACATGATACATTTATCTTGTTTTTCTTTTTTCCTTGCTCTCTCCTCCCTCCACTCCCTCTTTGACCCCAGGTAAACGTGAGCCAAAGGGGGAGCCAAGATTAAATATCAGAGGAAGCTATCAGATCCTAAGAGATGCTCCTTTCCGGCCCGCTGCCATCCCCAAACTTTTAATATCTTCCCCACCCCCATCAGACGGTTACTGTCTGCTCAGATGAGAAAAGCCTCTGGACCCTGTTCTCTCCATATTGTCCTCTGCTGAAATGAAAGGGGGAATTATAATTCAGAGAAAGGCTCCCACAGAGAGTATGAAGACAAAGATGAAATCAGTGATACAACGCTGACATGCGTTCAGTTCCTGAAAGGTCTCTTTTAAAAAGTCTCCTCAGGAGCAGTCTTGCCACCACCTGAGACTGTTTGGAAAATGCACGTTTAGTGGGGCTGGGAGAAAAGGAAAGCCTGTGAAGGCACCTTGGGGTCGGGCCAAAAACTTGCATCGCTGATAAAGAGAGGCTAGAGCCTCTCCGTGGCGGGGCCAGCTGGCGGCCAGGACTGCTTGAGAATGCCTGCCCACCCCCCGGCCCCCAGACGCATCCTGCCAGCCTGGCAGGCCCCTCCTGGAGCGGCTCCCCCACCCTGGCCCCCCTCTTAATGCCGCAGGCGCCCTGTCCTGCTCCCCTGCCACCAGACGGGGCCCCGACGTCCCACCAGCAATGGGACCCTGCCCGTTGTGGCCTCAGAGCAGTGACAGCTGGGAGTTTCTAATATATCTTAACTATATTTTTCCTTCTCCTAAAACAAAACAAACACAGCAAAAACAAATCAGAAAACACACACACAAAAAACCCTCTACAAAAGCCACTGTTTAGGGCCCAGCCTGGTTTTCAAGCGCCCCCTCTAGTGGAGAGAACCTGCAGCTTCGGTTTCCCGGTTCAGCCCCCTTAAGGCCCCCGGAGGACCCGAGGGTTGTTCTGCCCGCATCCTTCCCACCGGCTGTCCCTGAGTTTGCTCTCAGCCCTTCCCGCCCCCCTTCCACCGTCATGCTCTCTGTCTTTATCTCTGTCCTCTGTCACCCCCGCCTGCCTCAGCCTGTCTGTGACTGCTCCTGCGTCTTGACTTGGGTCTCACCACGTGCGCCTGGCGTGCCTGTATCTTGGTCTGCATCTCTGGTCAGTCTGCTGGGTTCCATCCCCACAAAGTTCAGGGCTCTAGGTCTGGGGAGAGGGAAATGCTTTGACCAAGCCTTGGAGCAAATAGCCTGTCTCCGAGGGCCAAGGTGGGGACTCCTCACCCAACTCAGGCGTTCCCCGAGGGGAGGGAACCCCAGCCTCACGACCGCTCCCTAGCAAACCTGGCACCCCCACGGGGCTGATGCGCAGGTTTGAAGCAGTCTGTAGCCTGAGCTCGGAGCTCCAGCCTTGAAGGCCTGCATGAACCCAGCATGCCCCCTCCGTCCACTCTCCCCACCATCCCGCCAGCATCCCCGTGGGGCAGCCTGCTGCCAGGCCAACAGCTGGCAGAGCCTCAGGGAGGGGCCAGCCGGCAGGGGTTGGGAGGAGGATGCTGGTGCCAGCGGAGGGGGGCAGGGTAAAGGGTCAGTAGGGCCCGGGCTGAGCTGGGGGCCGAGGGGAGACAGGGCAGATGGCCTGCGGTGAGGAGAGGGGGGCACAGGGAACACCCCACCCTGTAGGAGACAGGACCAGGCCAGGCCAGGGGCCAACGCGGTGGGAGCAGGAGCCCCTGCGCTGCTGGGACCTTTTCTTTCCTCTCCCCGCCTCCCCTCTTCCTCTCCCTTTACACTTTCCCAGTAGGGACCTGGCTCCCCAACAAAGAACTTTCTGGCCTCTATTTCTGCCCTTGAATCCCAGATAGAAGAGTAGAGGTTCCCTATGCCCCAAAGGCCAGGAAACGGGGCCCTGAAGAAGCTGAGGGCTACGCCCATGGAGAAAGGGGGTGTCCAGCTCTTACCTTCATCCCTCCTGGCCCTTGGGACCAGCTGTTTGACCCCCTCCCCCCATCCCCGGGAAGAACGGCCTTTCTCTGTCTCCACAGGGCTCACCTTTAGAAACAACCAGACAAGAAGGGAACACCCCCCCACCACCCCTCATTTACTCTAATCAGGCATGAAATCTTTGTAACTAAGTGGAAAAAAAAAAAAAAAAAGCTGTTTCCCATAAGGGAATCGGTTCCGTTCATTATTGTTGGAACTGAGCATCTGCAAAGGGGAGAAAGATGCTCTTAGAATGAATTGATAACAGACTGGCCCTGGGCGAGGGCGGCAGTGCTGGGGGGTGGCTGTGTCCACGAGCTCTAAAACTACAGCACCCCAAAGCCTGCTCCTGCCAGTTTCCCTGTTGACCATCCTGACTTATTTGTAGTTCAGACTCCAGTAATACGATGCTCCGGTCTCTATGATCAGAACGGGCCGGGGCGGGGGGGTGGGCTGCGGGCTTGGCTTGGGGCGTCTCTCTTCCCCTCGGCTGTGATGGACACAGATGATACTGCCCCCCCCCCCCCATCCCTGTCTGCGTGTGTGGAGACAGCTGTGTGGCAATGCAGGGAGACAGCTGGGGCGGGGGGTGGGGTGGGGGAAGGATATCGCTTCTGGAGACAGAAATCACCTCCCCCTGCACCAAACCCCAGAGCTTGGAGAGGCAGCCATAGCAGAGGAGGCAGGACAGAGACTAGAAACCCCCCCAACAGTGACAACTCCAGGGCCATAAATATTTCATGGCACCTGAACTGGCGAGTTGAGGCTGCTGCCAGCTGCCGCCGTGTATATTTAACTGTGTCACTGGCCTCCCCTCCTGCTCGTGTGTTTCCTTGTAATGTGCCCATGAAATAAAGATGAACAGAATTGCCAGAAGGATCTGGAAGTGGGAAAGGAGCCTGGTAGAGAAGTAGCTGTTCTTCAAGGGGTGTCTCTGGAACCTCATGTTAAGCTCAGACTCCACTACAACAGCTGGAGAACTTTTGCATCCGACATGCCTGCGGCTCTGATGGTCTAGAGGCTGGAGGGGGCGAATGTTCCCTGGTGCTCTGGGGACAGGGGTGGGTGTTCAGAGCAGCTCTGAGAGCAGGGCCACCAACCTTGTAATTGCACCGTTTCTTTGGGGGTGATGGGACACCACCATTTACTCTTCATTTAGCCTAGGGCTGAAAGGCCAACCAGTCCCCCCGTCCGGCACCAGGCTATGAGTGACCCTGGTCCTTACATCCTGTCAAAGAGAAGGGCCAGGTGGAATCCCCTTGCCAGACTCGCAGTCCTGGGCAGAGGGGCCCTTCCCACTCTCCATCACTTCCCACCTTGACACTCCTTAGCCGCGTCTCCATTGCACAGCGCTCTACATGTCATTTCCATTTAGCTGCTCTGCAAGCCAATCTGCCCCATCCTAATACGATTTGTTGAGGACAGCGAGGGAGCAGAGAGGGCAGCCCGCCCTGCCCTGCCGTTATCAGCAGTGCCCGAAGATGGCTGGCTGGAGGGCTGAGCGGAACCTCTCTTTTAGGTGACGCTGACAGCCGGCGAGGACACATTCTGGGATGAGGAAGGGTGGGTAGAAACAGAGATGCCAGGTGGAAGAAGGGGAAAAGCAAAACCTTACCAGGGCATCTTGCCAGATGGCTCTTAGTTTACCCACCTTGCCTCTGGACCCCCTCCCCCCAGGCCAAGGAGGGGACAGCCTAGGTAATTACTTCAAAAGGTACTAGATGGGGGTGAAGGGAAAGTTAATGGATTCTTCTCTTCTTGCCAGGAGGTCACAGGAGAGGCAGCTGCTAGCAACTCCTGGAGCATTCTGGGGTGACTGCACAAAAGTTGTGCATCTCAAATAGGAATAGCTGAATTCTTCCAGCCAGAGCTATCTCTTCCCTGGGCTCTGTCGCTCTGGGGAAGGCCCTAGAACCCAAAGCCTGTCCAGAGGGAAGAGTGAAGTTTCAAGGTCTGGGAAAGAAGCCCAGCAAGACAGAGCCTGCTCTTGTTGGGGTGGGGGTGGAGGCTGAGCTGAAGCTGACTCCCAGCTTCCAGAAGGTCCAGCCCTGCCCAGCCCAGTACTCATCTTCATCTGCCGCTCATAACCTTGTCCACTGTGCTCAGGGATAGTAGGAAGGGGATTGAGTGGGTTCCAAGATCCCAGTGGGTTCCCTCCAAGCTGCTGGGTCCCCAAGCCACCACCTCGAGCTGGTCCTGTCTGGTGTCCCGTGTCTACCTGCTGCTAGGATATGCCACGGTTGCCCTAGGATCTTAGATTCTTACAGGAGACCAGTGATATTTCCACTACCCACTTCATAGGGCTCTCATTTCTAGAAACAGCTGACTCCCTCCAACTCCGTCCCTACAGGATGAGTCTGAGTAGGTAGCTCTTTCCTAGAGCAAGGGTCGTGCCAAACAGGTGGACATTCGTCAGGGGCCTGGGATGGCAGTTTCGGGATGGCTCTCTCTCTGACCATCCAGACCATGATTAACGTATGTATAGAGACTACCTGTGGGATGGAGAAACAGGGCTAGAATTTTCTAAGATCCCTACATCACTTGTGGGGTGGGGCAGGAAGAAGCCTAAGGAAAGAAATATTCTAAAGTGGCTTATAAGGCGCCTCTCAGACCCGAAGTAAGCTCATCCTTCAGCCCCCGACCCTCTCCTGCAGCTCAGAGCTGGGGGTGGCAGTGATGGGCGCTTCACCGCCAGGGCGCACAGAGCACTTGTCCCATTCGTGCCTTGGACTCCTTCCCTGAGCCTCGGGAAGCTGCGCCTAGGATTCCCGAGTTCCCTGCTCCAAAAAACCGCCAGTGGCCTCCAGGGTCTCTGGGCTCCAGAGGGAACGCCGCCCTCCCCTCCGCCACCCGTTGAGCGGCGGCCACCATGGACCCGGCTTTCCTGCGGGTGCGGTGTCCGGGTAGGCCCGCTTGGGGCTGCAGCTCTCGGGACAGCCCCGCCACCCCTGTGCTGCCCGGAGCCGCAGCTAGCCGGCAGGTGCGCCGTGGAGGCGCGCGGAGGAGCGCCGCCTGCCAGCAGCCGGGCGGGGAAGCGAGGCGCCGGCGGGGAAGCCGGGGCGTGAGGCGGCCGCACCGAGTGAAGCCCGCACACGCGCGCGCGCCCGGGCGCCGCGCTCCGGCCCGCGAAAGTGGCCGGCCCGGCGCGGGGTCTCGCCGGCTGCAGCCGAGCCCCGGCGCTCGGGGCTGGGACCCCGCGGAGGCGGGGTACCGGGGAAGCCGCCGCGAGGCGAGCGCGCTTCCGGAGGATCGGGCAGCGGGCAGGCGCCGCGGACTCCGAGCGCCCGGCCTTGGGCACCGCTTACCCAGCTCGGAGATGTCGGTCTGTCCTTCCGTCCCCGGTCCGACCGCTTCGGCCGCCGGCTACCGAGGCCGGCGCGCTGCCTGCTTCTCCGGCTGCTCACGGCTCGCGATCACGCGGACGACCGCATCCACATGGAGTCCAAATTCATTAAAATCCACGTCAAGCCACCAGCCACTTATCTGTATTCCTGAAGTGGCCCCTCGGTCTCCGGCCCGCGAGCCCCTCCGTCATCCGCCGCCCGGTGGCAGCCCCGCCGGGCGCGGTGGCCGGCTCGCGGGGAGAACCGGGAGGCGCCGAGGGGGTGTGGGGGGCGGGGGGCGGCGGCGGTGGTGGCGGCTGGCGGTGGTCTCTCCTTGGGAAGCGGCAGAGCCCCGGCTGTCTTCAGATTTTTTCCAGCGCGACTTTCCGGGCTCCTCTGACATCAGCAATCGCAGCGCTTCCTTCCCTTCTCGCTCCCCGGGTTCGTTCACAGTCCCATTTCCTCCGGGAACCTGGCTCTCCGGATCTATTTCGAGGTTGGCTCCGCTTGCTCCGGCGGCCCCCGGGCTCCCCACGGCTCCCGAGCTCGCGCGGGGTCTCGGTCTGGATCGCGGGGTCTCGGTCTGGATCGCGGGGTCCCTGTCTGAATCGCGGGGTCCCTGTGTCTGGATCGCCTGCCCTCTCGGCTGAAAAATTCCCAGCAACTGCGTTCGGCCGCGCTCCCGCTCCAGTCTGGCGCGGACGGCGCTGCGCCCGGCGGCTCGGCTCCCGCGGCGGCGGCGGCGGCGGCAGGGCCCTGAGCGCCGGCCCCCCTATATTACCAGGCGGCTCATTATCATAGAGGCCGCGCGCCTTAACCCCCTCCCTGCCGGCCGCGCCCGCCCGGACGGGGGCCGCGCCCGCCGCTGGCACCGCCCTCTGCAGCCAGCCCCCTGCCCCTTCCCCGCCCACCCCCCCCCCCACCCCTGCCACCCCCACCCCCGGACCTCCTCCTCCGCCAGCTGTCAACAAAGGACAACCAGCTTGGGCCGGGGGAGGCCGCCCCGCTGTCTTCTCGGCGCCCAACTCCAGCCTGGACCCGCCAGCCACCTTAAGTGGCCAAAGCGGGATTGCGGGGGGTTGGGCACGCCAATCGTGCTGGGGCCTGGGAATTCGGGTGGGGGCCTCGCCGAGCCCCGCGGGGCGTGCGGAGCTCAGGACTGAAGCGGAGTGGGTGGGTGAGGTCAGTCGGGACGTGGGCACCCCTCCCCCCACGCCCCCGCCAGCATCACCTGTCACCGCGCGCATACTGCACAGTTCCTCTTCGTCTTTAATTGGAGGGGTGCGTTGCGGGGGGTGGGGGGGACCGGCCTTTGGCTGATGAGGTTAAGAAGGGGGCTCTCGGAATTTGTGCAAGCAAATTCCGTCTGCTCGTGAATCTCAGAAAGCCAACAAGCTGTCAAATGAGGTTTGAAGTTGTTGTTGTTGTTGTTTTTAATTACCATTTTTATTATGTGAAGACGAGCCTTGCTCTGAATTGCAAGTTTCCGACTCTGGTTAGAGACCCTAGGCATCTGGCAAATGTAGGGAGGCTGAGACAAGCGGGGAGCTTTCTATGTCCAGACCCAGGAAGCCTTCCTGGCAGGGGAATCAGAGAGGTAGCGGTACAAGAACTTGTTTTAATAAACTAAGGTGAGAGGCGCCTGGATTCCGGATGGCAGGGCCTCAGTGCCTTAACTTGCTTGCTTCCACGTCCTGTAGAATCTCGGTTCCCCCGCAGCCTCTGCACGCGGCTTTGCGAAACAGGCCTGCGAGCTGGACTCCAGCGACTTCGCTGGATCTGCCTAGTCCCTGTTGGCGATCAGAGCACACGCGAGTTTACTCAATACGTCCAAGTATTCTGATAAGCTCCGTCTACTGCCCTCTCGTGGCCACAGCCCTCAGTAGTATAAAGAAAAGAGAAGGGGGGGAAAAATCACAAGAAACCCTAAAACAAATCGCACGTAATTCTCAGGGCAGCAGGGGCCTTAAAGAATAAAAAAAAAAAAAAAAAAAAAGGAGAAATAAATGTAGACTCACCTGTTATGCTGTGCAATCACCCCTTGAATTAAGTAAGGTATTGTGGGGGAAATGTAAGATTTACTTCATCCACAAAAATTAGCTCATTTCTCAAAAGTTCTTTCCTCACTGTTAATTAGCTGAAATTTGTCTTCTTGTGACTTAAACTGGTTATTCTTTGTAGTGTCCTGTGCAGCCACAAAGAATTTGTCTAAGCTGTCTTTCCTGATCCATACCTGCTCTCTTCTTTAAACTTCTTTAGTATTTATTGTTGGCAGTCCTCCAGGCAATTATCATGTTACTCTATACTGTTATTTATTTCTCTTTATAACTTGATCTTGCCTCTCCATCCAGACAGCCTTGCCTACCGTCTTAACTTTGGTTAGACTGAATATAAACCACAATTTATTAAGGAATATGATTTGAAGAAGTTGCTAGAAGATTTTGGAAAATTTCTTTATTTGATACATGGAGCATGGGTCTGGTCAGCTCAACCCAGGATAGGCAGTGGTAGGCTTGGAAATACCTAACTGATAAAGCTTGAAGCTGAAAATTAGGACCTTCTGGTTCTCAAATCAAGTGCTGCATGGCTCTGGAAGAGGTTCCATCTCTCTCTTTTTTTGTTGTTGTTGTTGTTCAGTCGCTCAGTCATGTCCGACTCTTTTCAACCCCATGGACCGCAGCATGCCAGGCTTCCCTGTCCTTCATCATCTTCCAGAGCTTGCTCAAACTCATGTCCATTAAGTTGGTGACGCCATCTGACCATCTCATCCTCTGTTGTCCCCTTCTCCTGCCTTCAATATTTCCAAGTATCAGGGTCTTTTCTAATGAATTGGCTCTTTGCATCAGGTGACCAAAGTATTGGAGCTTCAGTTTCAGTATCAGTCCTTCCAATGAATATTCAGGGTTGATTTCCTGTAGGATGGACTGGCTTGATCTCCTTATGCCTCAACTTAATTATGTCTTGGGACGATTTTGATTTTGGTAGCAATTTAAATAACTTTCTAATCCTACCTCCTGTGGTCCAGAAATCAACCCTAGAAGGAAGAGTAAGGGAGGTAAAATGAAACACTCACTGCCTCCTTCACCCCAGTCTCCCCTCTCCCTTTCAAATAAATAGTGAAGAGAGGGAGGGAGAGAGGGAAGCCAGGCAGGAAAGCCTGTCGCACACGACCCGACGCCACCCCGTCTGCACGTCGCCATGGAGCACAGCCTGAGGTCTGAGTCCTGTGACGTGATGGGGGTGCCTGTGGCCAGCACAACAATGGCAAGGACACTACTCGGTCTACTGGGAGGCACCTGTTAAGCACCCTCAACTTCTCTGGGCCTTGGTTTGTCCATCTGTAAAATGGGAATTCCTACTTTCAATCTTCAGAGAGTTGTGGGAGCTAAAATAGAAATATATAGAAATGTTAGCAGATTTTAATAGTGTCATTAAAATGGAAAGATTTGTTCATATTTTTAGTCCTGATAGGCTAAAACAAATATAGGTCTTATTAGTTAAGCACATTATTACAACAATATATCTTGGGAATAAAAAAAGAACACCTCGGATTCATGCTGTATATTTAGATATAACACTCTCTGAGGCAATGGCAATATATATGAGCCTTTGATCTTCAAAGGTGCTCCAATAATCATATCCTTTTGATCACTGGGTATCCATTCATTCATTCATTCCACAAACATTATTTATTAAGAGTGACTTTATTAGATTTCTTAAATGGAATGGTATATAGTACATGATTATTTCTTCCACACATATTTTTTAAGGGAAATTATGCTGATAATCTTGCTCATAGGTTTCATGCCCTCAGACCCATCTACGTCTTTCTCGGACCTGAGTTTCTTGGCATCTTTGTGAGCTTTGATGTCCTCTTTCTCATCCTGTTCAGCTGATATCAAACTCATGGCCCCTGGGGACTCATCAAGCCTCTGCCAGCCCCTTGCAAGTTCCTCCTCGTGTCCATCAGGAGTGATGGTCACAGCCCAGCACAGCTCTGGGCAAGTGGTGGGTGTTTAGTAAATGTCTATCAGATGAATAGAGGAATGGGTGGGCAGATGTTTGCTGTAAGCCCAATCCTCATCTTTGGAAGACTGTAGCTCAACAGGGTTTTCCTCGCCCCAGCCACCCACCTCTACAGGCCACGGTGCTCCTGGATCCTCAGTCCTGCAAAATCACTGGTGCCTACTGCATTGCCATTCCAGGCCCCAGGCTCTTCTTTGCTGGTCCCCAGATGGGTGACTTGGGCTGGGGAGGAGGATCATAGGAGCAGGAGAGAACAGGACAAAGGCACACTCCGGAATGGAGCCGAACTTCGCCCGGGAGAAAGAAGCATTGCTCCTGCAGAGGCAGGTCTGGCTGAGCAGGCCTCCGCAGGCCTCCGCAGGCCTTTGCAAGCAAGCCTGAGACTTTGGGGGAGAATAGGCCCAAGTGGGCAACAAGCCCATGCTCAGGGGAAGTCCTCTCTGTCACAGTAGCAGCTCCAGCCCCACAAATAGATGCCAGTCCGGTAGCCCCTCGGATGGCGGGAGGTATTTTTGGTGCTGGAAGGCGGCCATACTTTGGCAGGCTTTCAGCATCCAGTCTGCTCTCTTTCGGAGGTTGGGAGGGTGGCAAGCAGTCAGTGTTGAGCATGGGAACGCTGCCTGCGAGTGTGCCCGTGCATACATTTAGGGGGCTTTGAGTGGCACGGGGCCTGGGCTGGGGGGCTGCATGCTTGGAGCTGTGGGCAGGAAGCCAGTGTCAGCGGTGACCATTGGGTGGAGCACGGTCTCTTAGCGGGCTTGCCTCTAGCTCCCAGAGCTGAGACCGCGGGTGCCCTGGCTCCAAGCTCCCCTGGCTCCAAGACGCCTGCCCCCTTTCGTTTGCCCCACGCGTCCTGAACCTCCCCCACTTCACGGCAGGGACACGTTCCCCGGTGGGTGGGCCCTTCCGTCTCCCACCCCCCACCTCACTTTTGCCAGTGGATGCTGAGGCGGGCGCAGTGCAGAAGCAGCCGCCCCTCCGCCCCCCACATGGACTGGGACCAAGGGCCTGGTCTGATGGGCCAGACTGGAGTGTGTGGGCCAGGCCACGGGAATGAAGAGCGGCGGGCCACTGGCTGGGCGCTGGGGACAGCGGTCCAGGATGTGGCCACTGGGCACCTGCTCCAGGATTCTCAGCACCATTCATAAAGATGTCAGCCGCCTCTCTCCTCCCCTTTTGGCCCTTCACAAAACCCACGTTCCTGTGTACCTTAAACAGTAGCCAGCCTGTTAAGGCTCCAAATCAAGCAAGGCGGGATTTCACTCCTTTCTCACTCAACCTCCCACAAGTGGAGCTGGTGTGCCTGTGTCCTCAGCTTCTCTCCCTAACCCTCCCTCTCTCTCTCCATCCATCAAGAATGCTGCTCTGGGAGGAGAATATTCTCAGAGGCTCAGCCAACTGCAGCCCTAAACCTATGTGAAGGGCCTCTGGATCCATCTAAAGACTCCTGTGTGTCCTGGGTGAGAAGATTGCAGGGGGCGAGGGGGGAGCATGGACCGCCGGGCTTCAGATGTGGGAGGTGAAGATGGGGCGAAGGGCTCAGCTGCGGCATGTGGCTTTTGCTGCTGTTCTGTGCAGGGTACTGAAGACCTGAGACAGGGTCCTCTTTGCTATTTTTTTTCCCTAAGAGATCCCCCCAAAAGGAGACATACTACCGGTTTGGCCATGTAATCCCTGGCTAAGCCTCTCTGTGCCTCTGTTTCCTCATCTATAAAGTGGAAATGATATCCTTGGCCTGCATGCTCTGCTTCACAAGAATCAGACACGATGCTCGCTGTGAGTTGGAGAGCACAACACATTTGTCTAACAGGGATGCAGTCTTAAAGTTCTAAAGGTCCTTTTGAGAGCCAAGCCTTCTCAGTTGCTGAATCTACAGTCCATCCTCTTGTTCAGTGTTTGAGAGAATGAGTTGGTTGCCTTAGAGATACCCCTCTGCTTTTGGGGTGGCTACATCGTCTCCCCATCCCGTTGGCGTCCCTCCTTCTCTCCCACGCATCCAAGGGAAAGTGCTGCAGACCGAGATTCTGCCCAGTTCCCTTCCTGTGTGGAAGCACAGGGCACTTCCCAGCTGCAGTCGGCCCTCACTGCAGGCCGGTCCCCATCCACCTGCTTCTTCTAGACAGGCGGGGGAGGACTGGAGATGCTGAGATGCCTCGGAGGACACTCCCAAGTGTACAGGAATCAGAAAGGCGTGGACCCTCACTGCCTGAGAGACAGTATGAAGATGCTCTTTTGAGGTCCTTCTCTGCTTAGCCGCCCTCACCAGCCACAAACTCCACGTTAACCTCCCAGCCTGATTCAGAGGACAGTCACTCTCCGAACTCCAGCCGGAGCTGGGCGGCCTGGCTTTCTGAGGACGCAGTGTCTTGTGGGCAGACACAGGCAGGGCCTTCCCAGTGGGAGTAAGGCAGCGAGGACAGAGCCAATGCAGTCTACTCCTCTGAGATCAGAACCTGTAGGGGAGCACCTCCTTATTCCAGGTTTCTTCATTTAGACAAAGGGATACCTGCCCTTCAGTTGCTCATGATTTTCGTCATAAGGTGGTCCATGCTAACATGCATTGGGTGCCCACCTTGCTTCCATCACTGCAGTTGGCAGTGTGCCCACCTGACTCCACGTCCTCACAAGTCTGGTCTTCATAGGTGTTACCACCCCACTTTCTAGATGCAGAAACGGATGACCAGAAAGCCAAGGAACTGACCCGAGATCGTCCAGGTAGTCCGAATTTGAACTTGGGTTTCTCTGACATCCCTTTTCTCTAGTTTTGTTCTCTTCTGAGGAGGAAAAAGGGATGAAAGTATGGGAGTCTGCTCTTCACGTGGCAGGACACGGGAGGCTCCAGGCCTCAATCCCCATTCTCAGCACTGAGCTGGCCAGTGAGCCAGAGGCTCCTTGGGAGTCCTCATCACAAGTCCAGCAGAACATCGCCGAGCTCCGCTTCTGCTGAAGGTCAGCAGTCATTTTCTCCTACACAGGAGAGCGTGTCGCCGTTGTTACGGTGATTATTATAAACAATCATACTGATGGGCTCAACTCTCCTCTCTTTCGCAGGGTGAATGCATTTAACCATGAGACTTGGTCCAGAGGAAAGAAGTTGCCCACACGTGCAGGTCCCCACTAGCTTCTGTCAACCTCTGCCCCGCACAACACCACAGGATAATGGGGTGATGGGCTGGAGCCCCAGCCTTAGAGACAGCATACCAGCCGGTCACTGTGGGATTCACAGGGAGCAGGGCCAGCCAAGCACCAGAGTCTGCATTCTCCTTGATTGCATCTGGGCTCTGCAAACCCCAACAGAATTGAACTTACATCTCCTCCCAATTAGGGGAGAAAGGAAGACAAGAATGATAGCAGAAGAATTTCTTCCTGCCTCTGACTGCAGGCTCTTCAGGGACAGAACATTAAGCTCTTTCTCTGTCTGCCCCCAGCCTTCTCTCTCCTGTCTGATACCTGGAGGACCTAATGCGGTGCCAGGCCCTCCCTGGGACTGGAGCCTGTGTGTGATTCGAGTGATGAACAGGGGCTGGTTGGAAAAGCTAGACCCCGCCCGGGGGCTTGTCTCGGGTCTGCTGATCTGCTGGGAGGCAGTGCCGAGCAGGGGCTGGCGAGGAGGGGCCTGGGATGCCTCTAGCGGCTGATCCTGGGCCCTTGGACGGGGTGGGGGTAGGGGGATGGGGCCTTGCCCAGAGGAGGCTGGTGGAGAGTAAAGTCCACTGCCCTCACTGCCTAAATAACTCAGATGTCCTGGCATCCAGATGCCTACCCCAGGGCCTGCTTCAATGCTGTAAATTTAGGGCAGGATGTGAACTACTAGTGTCTAAAAGGAAAAAGTCAGAAATGGCGCAAGTCTTGGCAGGCAGGAATCAACAGGGTCATCACCAATCATGAAACAATTAATAGCCACCAGGAAAGAAAGCACTTTAACATTATTTGCAGTATTCTGAGTTTTGAATTCCTAGAAAGTAAGGTCCACACATTCCCCTCATAGTCAGTTTAATAATTCCGTTTTTATCCCTTTTCTGAAATAAATTCTTGCCGGTTACCCTAGTATTCTTGCCTGGAGAACCCCATGGATAGAGGAGACTGGTGGGCTATGGTCCACGGGGTCACAGAGAGTCGGACACAGCCGAAGCAACTTCGCACATACGAGGTGGAAAGCAAAGATTAAGAGCAAGAGCGATTCTGGTTCTGTCATCTTCTAACTTTCCTCGTCTTTCTTTCTGGGGTCACAACACTGATTTTTGTTTATTTGTTTTTGTGTATGTGTTTTTCTTCCCCTTTCTGAAATGGCTTCTATGCACTCAGAATCAGTATCCAAATGGCAAGGCTACTATTTCCATCAATAAACGGAGGTTGGACCCCCTCCCCTCTGGGTGTTGGGCGACCTGAGTGCTGACCTCGCTGCCACGCTTGCCTGGCCTTGCACGAGACCCTTCCCTCCTTTTGGCCCTGGTTTCCGCATCCGTAAGAAGGAGGAATTAGACTCCTTATGCCCCTCTCTGCTGTCCTCACTCCAACTCTCTCCTTGGAGAATGGAAGAAGGGCCTTGGACACTAGACAGCTTTCTGGCCACGACTAAGAGAGCCCAGTGCCCAGGACACCACCCGGGATGTGCAGTGCAGTAATGGAGCTGCAAAGGAGGAATTTGCCTTTGAATTGCCTGCAGTTGGATATTTCTGTCTCTGCCTGCCTTTGATAAACTCTCTTGTCCAGGGCTCTGCTGTTATGACGCTTTCTGAGTCGTGGGTGGCTCCAGCCCCTTCGACCCATCCAGCTGATAATATTTCCTGATGTTTCCGAGGCGAGTAGGGGATTATCAGGTAGGGTGGATCTGCTTCACTTCCTCCCCTCATCCTCCGACCCCTCCCACCTGGCTCTCCCGACCCCTCTCCTCTTTGTGGAATTTCTGTCTTATGCTGTCCCACAAGGTCCTGCTGTGCTGTGCTTAGTCGCTCAGGCGTGTCCGACTCTTTGCGACCCCATGGACTGCAGCCTGCCAGGCCCCTCTGTCCATGGGGATTCTCCAGGCATGAATACTAGAGTGGGTTGCCATGCCCTCTTCCAGGGGATCTTCCCGACCCATGGATCAAACCCAGGTCTCCCGCCTTGCAGGCAGATTCTTTACCATCTGAGCCACAAACCCCAGCTCTGCCTGCCCACCTGGCCTCCCAAAGCCCTTCTGTGGTCTCTCGGGGACGTTGCCCCCCCTGGTGGAATGCTGGGGAACTTTTCTGGCGTGGGGAAAGCTGGGCAGCCTGGCAGCGGTATCTCTCTGCTATGCAGTTTTTCCGTGTGGCTAATAATTATTACCCTGTGTTAATCATGACAATGGAAGAATTGTGGGCCTTTATTTCGAAATGATTGGCTCCAGTCAATGACTACTTATGACAGCGAAGGGGAAACATCAGCTCCGGGGAGCCCCCATGTAAATGGGGAGTTGAATGAAAGATCAGAAATAATGGAACATGTATTTAGTTCCATTTTCCTCCCTAAAAGGGCCCTGTCAGAGTAATTTCCCCTTCTGTGCACCATACCTCGCCATTATTTACAATATCCTCTTGGGAGAATAAAGCTACACCAGCCCCCGCCCCCTCTCTACCCTCCCCCCCTCCCCCCCCCCATCAATTGTGTCTCTTTCTGGAGTTTGGCAAACACAGCGACTTCTTCCTGCTGTGCTCTCAGTGGAGCTGAAGTGAATGTGGCTCTGGTTATTTTTTTTCCCCTTAATCATTCTTTCTCTCTCTCTCTTTTTTTTTTTTTTTTGCTGGAGAGCATTTTCATGAAGCACAATCACAGAGGAACAGAATGTCCTGATGTTTGGGTGAGCAGCATGAATTGCTTTGCTTTTTCCTCCCCTTGAATAAAAATAACACCCCATGATCATAATATCAGAAGACGTATAGGTCATCTTTCAAGGTTCTTCATTACCTTGCCCACTCTCTATGCTCAGTCTTATTTCTGAAAACCTCTGTCCACCCATCTAGACTACTGGTCCTCTCTGGGTTTCCTGAAATTGTTAAGCCTGTTTTCTCTCCATACTTCTGCCCATGTTCTGGAACACATTGTTCCTTTCCTCACTTCCCAGAACCTGAACAAGCTTTAGGATCTCAAGACCTTTTTTTTTTTTTTTTAATAGTCCTACCTGCCTCTTGAGAAACCTATATGCAGGTCAGGAAGCAACAGTTAGAACTGGACATGGAACAACAGACTGGTTCCAAATAGGAAAAGGAGTACATCAAGGCTGTATATTGTCACCCTGCTTATTTAACTTCTATGCAGAATACATCATGAGAAACGCTGGACTGGAAGAAACACAAGCTGGAATCAAGATTGCCGGGAGAAATATCAATAACCTCAGATATGCAGATGACATCACCCTTATGGCAGAAAGTGAAGAGGAACTAAAAAGCCTCTTGATGAAAGTGAAAGTGGAGAGTGAAAAAGTTGGCTTAAAGCTCAACATTCAGAAAATGAAGATCATGGCATCTGGTCCCATCACTTCATTGGAAATAGATGGGGAAGCAGTGGAAAGAGTGTCAGACTTTATTTTGGGGGGCTCCAAAATCACTGCAGATGGTGATTGCAGCCATGAAATTGAAAGACACTTCCTCCTTGGAAGGAAAGTTATGACCAACCTAGACAGCATATTCAAAAGCAGAGATATTACTTTGCCAACAAAGGTCCATCTAGTCACGGCTATGGTTTTTCCCGTGGTCATGTATGGATATGAGAGTTGGACTGTGAAGAAAGCCGAGCGCCGAAGAATTGATGCTTTTGAACTGTGGTGTTGGAGAAGATTCTTGCGAGTCCCTTGGACTGCAAGGAGATCCAACCAGTCCATCTTAAAGGAGACCAGTCCTGGGTGTTCTTTGGAAGGACTGATGCTGAGGGTGAAACTCCAATACTTTGGCCACCTCATGTGAAGAGTTGACTCATTGGAAAAGACCCTGATGCTGGGAGGGATTGGGGGCAGGGGGAGAAGGGGACAACAGAGGATGAGATGGCTGGATGGCATTACCGACTCGATGGACGTGAGTCTGAGTGAACTCCAGGAGTTGGTGATGGACAGGGAGGCCTGGCATGCTGTGATTCATGTGGTTGCAGAGTCGAACACGACTGAGGGACTGAACTGAACCGAACCAGTTTATTAATACCAACCCACCTCCCTCCACCCTCATGCACAGGTGCTCAGTAGAGTAACCCCATGGACTGCAGCCCTCCAGGCTCCTCTGTCCTTAGACTTTTCCAGGCAAGGATACTGGAGTGGGTTGCCATTTCCAGGACCTGTGTTTTTAAAGATATTCTTTCCAAGGTCTGCTCAGGGCACTTGATGCTCATAAAGGGTTAATAATTTGTAAACTTGTTTCTATCCATAGTGAGCTTGGCCTAGAGAATTCACTAGATACATGTTTGCTGAGTTAGTTTCACCATTTCCCAGAAGATAAAGGTAAAGACGTTCAGCAAGCTTAAGCCGTTTGTAGATCACCCATCCAGTTATGTGGCAGAGAAGATACTGGAACCTGGATGTTTTCACTCTGAGTCCAGGGTCTTTTCCTTTTGCTATGCAACATTTCTGCTACAATCTCCTCTGACCTCTCTTTTTACTCACTAGTGTGCTTAGCTTCAGCATTGCATTTTTTTTTTCATCAGGTTGCGAAGTCCTTTTGGGCAGAGGCCAGGCCTTATGTTTCTCTTGTACCTTACCTTGGAAGTGAAAAATTTTAATCAATCTGCTGTTACCACTTCACCCTGGCTTTCCTCCAGTCTGTCAAAACTGGCTAAATACACATCTTGGAGCCAAACTTTAGAAGGTCTTGGTTCTGACACTGGGGTCTTCTGCAGACCTGGATCTGCACACACCCGTGAACTGTGTTCCTCCGCCCAGCCCCGCTCCACCGATCTGGGTCTCCCTTTCCTACATGGAATGTGACGGCACAGGGCTCTCAGGAGGCTGAACGTCTCCTCATTTGAGACATCCGAGATGCTTTCTAATTCACTGTTACTGGTACAGAAAAGACCCTTTGACATAAGAACGTGATAAATTGCTTTGTAGTTTCTGAAGCCACCTCATCCCAGGACCTGTGACTCACCTGTGTGCTTCTGACGAGCTTCAAAGTCAAATTAATGCTCACTTCTCTTAATGCAATAATATATAAAAGTTACAATTAATAATTAACATAATAGTGTGTGTAGCAAGCATTGGCAAAGTTTTCAAGTGCATTAGGAGCAGGTGGACACATGATAGAAAGCTGGCTGGGTCCAAGTACAGTTGCTCAGAGCACAGACTTCAGAGTGGACTTGGTTCCTGGCTGTGCCACCGACTCCTTTTGGTCTCAGCAGTTACTTAACCTCTTGCTGATGTCAATCCCCTCAACAGGAAAATAGGAAAAGAATGTGGACATCACAGAGTTGTTAGGAGAATTAAATGAGTCTTGTAAACCGCAGTGTCTGGCTCGAGAAAACCTGCTACTTACAGGGCAGCTCCTCCGTGTCAGCCCCTGTCTGTCACTAACTGGCACTGTGGCCCTGGGGAAGTCAGGCAGCCTGGTTCTCCTCCTCCGTAAAGTGGGACGCATTGGGTCCTGATATGTTTCAGTCTTCGGAACAACACAGAAAGATAGCAAGGAAGTCAAGCAACATCACTGTTTTCCAACGAGGCCACTGAGGCTTAGGAGATCGAACGCTTCATTCAAGGGATGCAGCTGATAAATGGAGAAGCCAAGATCAAGGCAAGATTTCTGAGGCCAGCTCCATGCACTGTTCATGGAGATGTGTGGGCTCCCCCGCAAGTCTCTGGAAGGTGCCCTGTCCCTTGAAGCTTGTGCCATCTTTACTTTCAATCACGATTCCTCAGAAGTGGACTCTGGTGTCAGCCTCTAAGAACTTTGGCATTGCCTCTAAGCCATCTGTCCCAAGTAACTCAGGCTGGGAGGTCACAGTGACCTTGAGACTGAGCCCACTGTCTTTCTTCTCCTCTTCTCCTCCTCCTCCCACTGCCTGGGGGAGATTCTGCCTCTGAAGGCATCAGTGGTGATGTGGATTGGATTATCTTAATTGTTTGGGATTGAATGTGCTCCTGAGTCAGGAGTCGCACTTGCCAGCTCTGGGTACTAGGGTCTGGTTTCCGTCCCCAAGAGCAAGCACAAGGTATGCAGCTGATATTTACTCGAGGGGCAGGAAGAGTGAGCATGTGTGAGAGAAATTCATAGCACAATGAAGTCTAACGGGATCTTCCCGACCCTGGGATGGAACCCTCGTCTCTTGTGCCTCCTGCGTTGGCAGGTGGATTCTTTACCACTGTGCCACCTGGGCAGCCTATTGGTTTCCTAAAGGACCACACACTGGATGGTTTAAACCCACAGATTATCCTCTCATGGTGGCTGGAGTCCAGAAATTGGAAGTCATGGTGTCAGCAGGGCCATGGGTCCCTCTGAAAGCTCTAGTGAAGACGCTTCCTTGCCTCTTCCAGCTTCTGGCTGTTGTCCAGAGCCCTTGGAATTCCTTAGTTTGTAGTCAGATCTCTCCACTTTCTGCCCCTGTCTTCACATGGTCATCTTTCCTGTCCATGTGTGTGTTCCTATGGCCTTCTGATAAGGATATCAATCATTGGATTTGGGCCCACCCTAGTGTTGGAGAAGACTCTTGAGAGTCCCTTGGACTGCAAGGAGATCCAACCAGTCCATTCTGAAGGAGATCGGTCCTGGGTGTTCTTTGGAAGGACTGATGCTAAAGCTGAAACTCCAGTACTTTGGCCACCTCATGCGAAGAGTTGACTCATTGGAAAAGACTCTGATGCTGGGAGAGATTGGGGGCAGGAGGAGAAGGGGACGACAGAGGATGAGATGGCTGGATGGCATCACTGACTTGCTGGACCTGAGTTTGAGTGAACTCTGGGAGTTGGTGATGGACAGGGAGGCCTGGTGTGCTGCAATTCATGGGGTTGCATAAAGTCAGACATGACTGAGCGACTGAAGTGAGCTGAACTGAATCCAGAATTGATGCTTTTGAAATGTGGTGTTGGAGAAGACTCTTGAGAGTCCCTTGGACTGCTTGGAGATCCCACCAGTCCATCCTAAAGGAGATCAGTCCTGAATATTCATTGGAAGGACTGATGCTGAAGCGGAAGCTCCAATACTTTGGCCACCTGATGTGAAGAATTGACTCATTGGAAAAGACCCTGATGCTGGGAAAGATTGAAGGTGGGAAGAGAAGGGGATGACAAAGGATGGGATGGTTGGATGGCATCACCAACATGATGTATGTGAGTTTGAGTAAACTTCGGGAGTTGGTGATGGACAGGGAAGCCTGGTGTGCTGCAGTCCATGGGGTTGCAAAGAGTCGGACACAACTGAGCGACAGAACTGAACTGAACTGAACTGAACTGAACTAATCCAGTATGACTTCCTCTTAACTTGAATACATCTGCAAAGACTCTATATTTAAATAAGGTCACATACAGAGGTACTAGGGTTAGAAATTGAACATATACTTTTAGTAGACACAAACTTGAACATATATTTGGGGGGGATACCCTCTATAAAAATTATTGCCTGCATCAACTCAATAAGTGGTCATTCTTTATCTCTTTGTATCCATCCAATGATTAAGCATTTACTATCTTATAACCTTTAGGAGACCTAGAATATATTACTAAAACTCTTGGTACTTGTTATAGTTTTTACAGCACTTTTAGCCTGGAAGATTCTTAAATTCTAGCTTACAATTTTCTTTTGAACTTTAATCTAGTGAAAGCAGTGATTTTTCTGAAAGCCTTGGGCAGAAGGCTGTTCTCTACCACTGACCTCTGTTCCAAAGGAGCCACAGGGAACAGCTGGGAGGCTCCCATCCCACAGCACAGTTTTGTGTGCGTCCCAGTGAGAGAGACCCAGAATTATCCCAGTGAACTTCTCAAGATTAGCGTCCCTATAGAATGAGCACTCTTCCTTCAAAGCCCCTTCCCTGGCACACACCCAAGTTCACCAGCATGCTTGCCCCCCTCCTCCCCCCACCGGTTTCCTTCATCCCTCATAACCTCAGCCTTGTGATCTGCATAGAGTTTCTTTTTTTTTTTTTTTTTTTGCCTTTCTTCACAATGTGGAAGATGGGGAGGCCAGAGTGAGTCCTGGAGAGTACAATGAGATTGTGTGTGTGTGTGTGCGTGTGTGCGTGTACATATATGCTGCCTGTGATTGAAAAGGATCTGTTGGGTTTAATTGATGCATTCGATTACTGTGATGACTTCCTCCCCGGAGTTTTCCAAAATAGCCAGATGTACCCAAGTGGACCACCTCCAGGTTTTGCCTTTGGTTCAAACTGGGGGCGGGGGGCAGAGAATGGTGAGGATTACGGAGCCTGGCACAATGGAAGAAAAACCTAGGCCTGTTTCTGTAGAGCTCAGCCACCATCCCTTTCCACCAGGACACCAATTAGACCATCTCTGGCTTAAAGAGCCTGGGGCTAGACGTGAAAAGGCAGAATTGGAGGAAGCCGATGGCGCTGCTACTTCAGGGGGCCCCTGCCCCAGCCATCCCACCCACCCGCTGCCCCGTTTCACTGCCAGATGATCAAGAAAAATAAAATGAGAGCTCATTTAAAGCTATTGTAAAAGGAGGAGATAATCCTTTCTCCACCAGCTCCCTCTGCCCCCCCAGCTCACGTCTGGTGGCTTCCTGGACACTGGTCTGGGAATGGCTTTGTCACTGAAGCTGAGACAAGTGGAGCAGGATCTGAGTCCTGCCTTCGACATAGTTGCAGAAATCTGAGACTTCTGAGACTCGGCCCATTTGGCTGAGACTAGATGTCAGCAACCCCAACTCAGCTTTGTTCGTACCCAAAGCGTGGATGCAGTCCCTGTTAACCGGGTGACATAGGAAAGGGTGAGACTGGAGGCATTGAGGAAAGTAAAAAGCCTGATCAGCCCGGAAGGCTGGAGACTGGGCTTCTAGTCTGAGCCCTGCGTTTAACTGTCTGACTCAGGACAGGGCTGTCTCACCTTAGGGATTGGATCAGATCCCTGAAATCCCTTCTGGATCCTGCCTGGGGATGGAAGTGCCCTTGGAGAGACAGAGAAGACGTGGGTTATCCCTGCCCTTGGATAATCCTGGGCTTGGTAAAGGGAAGCAACTGTTTTACTAATGATGACGAGCTCTGGGCCAGGAGACCATGGAGCCAGTTTTATCCTTGGTGTTGACAAAACTATGTGACCTTAAAAAGTAATTAACCTTTGAATGCAACCATTTTCTTTCAAAGGCATAAGCCCACCCTCCACAGTTCTTTAGGTTTTCTCCGGAGGAAATCCTCAGGGAAAATGAAATGGCTAGCTAAGCTTTCCTCTTGGTTGTACTGACACAGAACTGCCCCACCTTAAACAGCGGAGGGGAGACTCTACTAAGAAACACCCACTGCAGCTGCCTGCACGTGCTCCACGGGGGCCTTTATGTGGAGTGGCTTTTGGTCAAAGGCTCTCAAACTGGCTGTGTAATAGAATCGTGCTTTATTATTTAATACAGATTCTTGGTGATCACATTTGGAGATTCTGATTCAGTGGGTCTTGGGTAGAACTTGGCAACCTGTACTTATTAAAAAAGCTGGAAAAGCTATATGGGTAATTTGGATGCTTATCCAGGGCTAAGAGGCCCTGATTTATATGCTTTCAATTCAACGAATTTTCATTAAGGGTGGCTGTATGGAACATAAAAAAAAGATATAAGGGCTGGCCTGGCCTTGACTTTCTAGGAAATCTGAGCAGCATTTGCTCCCAAGAGAGGCAGATGCAAATGCAACGAACCGTCATCGGGTAAAACTCGGGCACCAACCCATTAGAACAGAAAACGGATCCATAAGAATGGAGGTTAGTTGTGAACAGTGTGGCCATACTGGTATATTGTTAGGCAGGTGATCCTTCTAACTGTAATCAATTTGGTGAGTACTCAGCTCTTGGTGGTGAAGCCTCAGAGGAGTAATGTTGGAGCTGAGCCTTGGAGAATGAGGAGGATACAGATGTATCTTTGTATTTGCTTAGATTAAAGTAATTATAGAAGGATAAACCAATGAAGGATAAATTGTGAAAATAGTTTGTTTACCTTTAGAAGGAAGAAAAGAGTAGAGTAGAGGAGACCAGAATAAGCATTAGATTTCTTTGAATGTTTTATAGAGTTGTCTTTGGAACTATATAAATGCTTTTACATAATTTAAAAATGCAACACAAAAGAGCAATTCCTATTGATTTAAAGTAAAATGAAATTTTAAAAAGTGAACTTAAATGTACATCCAGTTGGAACATCAGTTCAGTTTAGTCACTCAGTCGTGTCTGACTCTTTGCAACCCCATGGACTGCAGCACACCAGGCTTCCCTGTCCATCACCAACTCCCTGAGTTTACTCAAACTCATGTTCATGGAGTCGGTAATGCCATCCAACCATCTCATCCTCTGTCATCCCCTTCTCCTCCTGACTTTAATCTTTCCCAGCATCAGGGTCTTTTCCAGTGAGTCAGTTCTTTGCATCAGGTGGCTAAAGTATTAGAGCTTCAGCTTCAGCATTGGTCCTTTCATTGAATATTCAGGACTGATTTCCTTTAGGATTGACTGGTTTGATCTCCTTGCTTTCCAAGGGACTCAAGAGTCTTCTCCAACAACACAGTTCAAAAGCATCAATTTTTCAGCCCTCAGCTTTCTTTATGGTCCAGCTCTCACATCCATACATGACTATTGGAAAAACCATAGCTTTGACTAAGCAGACCTTTGTCAGCAAAGTAATGTCTCTGCTTATATAAAAAGTACATATTTTTATTTCCCTAGTGATATATGCCCTAAGAATAAAAATAACTATACAAAATGAAACAGAACCTTATGTTATGTTTACCAAGCATATTGCTGGTGGTAGCATTGATATTTTGCTATCCAAAGTTGTGGTGTAAGCGAAGTTGTATATTGGGTGTATACATTATTTTATGTGTATGTGTTGTATGTGAGTAATCAAATGAATGTCATTGACAATAGGGATTTTTGCCATGGGAGAAAAGGAATACAGATGTGAGATCAATGAAGCAAAGAAAAACACGTGGTTTTGCATCACTAAGGAAAATATTACAAATTTATGAATTTCATTATCTTTGAAAAAGATACATGTTTCCTGGGTCTATTTGCTGAAAAGACCTACAAATAATGAACACCTCAGTAGCATGGAACTCTTGTAGCTCCCTGGTTATGTTTTCTAAGTACCATTTCCCCTTAAAGGGAAATAGGGTTTCTTGAAGAAATGCCTGATTTAAGATCCAGGGCTGGAAATATACATGATGAGCCTAGAAAATCTGGTCACGCTAGAAAGCAAACTAAATATTAAACTACTGATGTCATGTCAAAAAGGACTCAGGAGCCTACTAGAATAGATTTTCACTGATCAGAGATGGGATGGTTTAAGCATCAAAAAAGATAATAACTGCAAAGAGTTGGAATTCACAACAAATACATTCACATCTGTGAGCTCATGAGGTTGCCTCTATTGATCATTAGAGGATGTATCTCATTATTTTTCAATTGACAAGTAAAAGAAAAAAAAAGTCAAGTATCTCTTCTGCTTCTCATATGTGATATGTATTTTAGGGCTATCAAATCAACGAAGGGAAGTGCATGTTTAGAAAAATATGACTAAGAAATAAAAAAGGAATCATAGAAAGTCACTGTTTTGCAGCCCCTTATTATGGTTGCCAGATTTAACAAATAAAAACATAGAACCCCACTTAACTATAAGTTTCAGATAAAAAACAATTAATTCCTTAGTACAAGTGTATTTAAAATAAACTGACACTAAGAATTGTTCATCGTTTACCTGAAATTCAAATGTAACTGGACGTCCTGCATTTTGGCTGCCGATCTGACCATGAATTAATAAATCTAGACGGTGATCACTGACACTGCTGACATCCTCACCAAAGCGCCAGCCAGACGTTGTGAACCTCCTGACAGTGGCACATACCGCTGCCCATGAAGTAGGCTTGTCAAATTATTGAATCTCGATTATTAAAGTAGATGTATCAAATTATTAAAGCCTGCAGATCTAATGATCAATATACAAGAAATAAAAAGGATGGAGAAACATGTTAAATGATATGTAATCAGTAGACTCCAGACTGTTAGAAAGTCTATACAACAAATGCTCCGATCTTATGACAAAAAAGTTGCAAGGAGAAAATGAGTAAAAAAAATAAAATTGAAGGAGGAAACTATAGGTCATCTGGTCCCATCACTTCATGGGAAATAGATGGGGAAACAGTAGAAACAGTGGCAGACTTTATTTTTTTGGGCTCCAAAATCACTGCAGATGGTGATTGAAGCCATGAAATTTAAAGACCCTTACTCCTTGGAAGGACAGTTATGACCAACCTAGGTAGCATATTAAAAAGCAGAGACATTACTTTGCCAACAATGGTCCATCTAGTCAAGGCTATGGTTTTTCCTGTGGTCATGTATGAATGTGAGAGTTGGACTGTGAAGAAAGCTGAGCGCCAAAGAATTGCTGCTTTTGAACTGTGGTGTTGGAGAAGACTCTTGCGAGTCTCTTGGACTGCAAGGAGATCCAACCAGTCCATCTTAAAGGAGACCAGTCCTGGGTGTTCATTGAAAGGACTGATGCTGAGGCTGAAACTCCAATACTTTGGCCACCTCATGTGAAGAGTTGACTCATCGGAAAAGACCCTGATGCTGGGAGGGATTGGGGGCAGGGGGAGAAGGGGACGACAGAGGATGAGATGGCTGGATGGCATCACTGACTCGATGCACATGAGTTTGAGTGAACTCCGGGAGTTGGTGATGGACAGGAAGGCCTGGCGTGCTGCGATTCATGGGGTCGAAAAGAGTTGGACACGACTGAGCTGAACTGAACTGAAAGAGACATACCAGGCTTACTTGGTAGGTCAGCGGGTAAAGAATCTGCCTGGGATGCAGGAGACCTGATTCCGGTCCCCGGGTTGGGAAGATCCCCTGGACGAGGGCGTGGCAATACCCACTCCAGTATTTTTGCCTGGAGAAATCCCCATGAACAGAGGAGCCTGGCAGGCTACGGTGTGTAGGGTCACAAAGAATTGGACATGACTGAGCGACTGACCACAGCAAGAGACATATCAACAAATTTCAATGTGTGGACCTTTCTTCATATTATTTTGAACAGAGATGGAAGATATTTGATATTATAGAATCACTTTATATTTTGGGAGGAGGGTGATAATGTTATTATGGTTATTAATTTTTTAAAGTGTGCCCCTTTTTAAAGATGAATACTGAAACCTTTAAGGATTAAATAGGATTTGCTTTAAAATAGTTGGGGCTGGGAGTGAAGTGGGTGGAGTGCAGTTGCAGCTGGATGAATCATTCATGATACTATTTTGATGTATGAGGGCCCATTATACTGATATTAATGCTTTTGTATACATAGTATATACAATTACTTATAGTAAGTTTTTTTACATTGAGGATCTCTATTGGCTGATGTGGTGGAATAAGCGTATTCTAGGTGCTTTACTCATGTTGGATCATTTTAACCTCACACACACCAAATGAGGTAGGTCTTATCATGACCCCTATTTTACAAATGAGGGACCAAGGCTCAGACAGGTCAGTTGGGTTGCCCAGAGTCACCTAAGAGTAAATGGTAGGGCTAGAGTTTGAGCTTAGGGGGTCTAATTCCGGGCAGTCTCAGCCCATGGTCTTAAGCAGCATTATCCCCTAAGCTGGTAAAGTTGTTTCGTCTGTCTCCATATCTGGTTACCACAGCGATGACGCAGCCTGTGTGGTCCTGCCCCTCAAGCTATTCGGACGACAGCAACCTTCTGGGCAATGGAGGTTCCTGTGTTGGGAGGCATTCTTGATGAGATGGGCCAGGTGACTAAATGGACTTTACAGTCATGTCTGATTGTGAGATTTTGTGATTCTAAAGCCTTCTCTCCCCCTAGGGTGACTGTCCTGAGAGTGTGATGTGATAACACTTCGTCTCCAGGAGCTGTGAAGGCCACTAGGAGAGAAATCGGTAATCCGGGATGAGGCAGGACAGGAGGAAATTCACAGAGCCTGGAATTTCTCAAGAAGGGCCCTTCTCTGCCTCCCTCAACCCCTGCCTGGGGGAAGGCTGTCAGGGGGTTGCATACTTTCTGTTTTCCAGGTCAGATGATTGGCTTGAATATTTGCAAATGTTTTCTCCAGCTTCTGGGTATAAATCTGGTTTCCATCATGAGGACCCACTCTACTCCCGAAGGAGGTAGACAGCGCCTGCAAATGCCCTTTTTCCCCAACACTGAAGTTCCTCCAAGTTGGACCAAACCTTCCCCAAGTTGTAATCTTGCCAGGAGCTGGAATTTGAATGCCTCCCCTTGAAGAATACAGCTATGTTTCTCTGTACCTTAGATCTTCTCTTTCTTTGAAACACCTCTTGCTCTTTTGCCTTACAAACTTCCTTGGGTAAAAGGTTTGAGGGGGTGGTCACATCTAGGGGAGCAGAACAGGTGGCTTCAAAGGACTCTGAACTTGGCAGGTGCAGTGGCTTTATCAGCTATAGGAAGGAGAGATGAGTTCATGTGTAAGATTGCCTTTTTTTCCACCCCCCCGCAAACTGGGACAATCTCATAGATTCGCTGACACATATGTTCTATTTTTCATAACTCAGAACTATCTCTGGAGCTGCCAAGAGTCAATTCCAGCTCTCTGTTTGGATAAGATGGAGGTTTCAAAGCAAAGTTTTCCTTGGCAAAATTTATGCCTTGGCTGGAACAGTCCCATGATGAAAATACCCAAGACCAAAGGCGAGGTAGGGCTGCTTCCAATTACTGGAGTTGAGCTCTTTGGGGAGAGGCCTCGTGACAGGCCTTGGATCGGGAGCAGACTGTTTCGAATGGCAAGCCAGGGGAAAAAGAAAGAGATCATGTCTCTGCTATTTGGTGGACTTTCCCAACGATGGAAAGGTAATTCAAGTCTTTGGTGATTTTGGAAGCCTTTCCACTGGAAAATTCCCCTTGAGTTTTGGTATTTGACTTCTTTTGGAGCATTGAGAGTGGGCTGGAGGGAGCAGAGTCTAAGTTGTCCGGGGGCTTGAGATGAATTCACAGGCAAGTAAGGCAGAAAGGTTGCCTGGGACTTGCCCTGATGCCTCTGAAGCAGGCTCTGGCTTTTCACGGGAATTGAACTCGTTACAGACCAAAGAAGAGCAACCTGGGCTGCTGGCACAGAGCGAGTCAGAAATCCCTTCAAGGCCGAAAACCGAAAGAAGCTGAAGTCAAGGCATTAGAAAAGGAACTCACAGGTGGGGAGGCTGGGGGAGGAGCAGTGTTTCTCCTCTTCTGACCTGGAAGGTGGGACAGGAAGAATGACTATTTTGAGCTGCTGCCTGGCATTTTACAGGATGCCAACACTGCTTACTCCGAGTCTGGACACGTAGATAAGGATGGAGCTTAGGAGTCCTGACCCAAGTTCCCACTTGGCTTTTCCTGGGTCGCCTTTTGAAATAACTGTTCAGAGTTGAGCTCATGAGAAGTTAGTGATCTCCACCCCAACCATCTTACAAGTAACAGGTGCTCACTACCCTGCTCTGTATTTTCTGCCCACCTGCCTGTGACCTTTGATCTGTGATTGACCTGGGAAGCAGGGGTAAAGGACTGTCCCTGCCTCAGCTCACTTTGTGCATCCTCCCCATTTGTGGGATCTGTGAGAAGCAAATTTTGTCACTTTCTTTCCTTTGTGTGGGGTTGTTGAAACTGTGTGCTGTGCATGCCAAGTCGCTCGGTCATGTCCGATTCTTTGTGACCCCATGGACTCTAGCCCACCAGGCTCCTCTCTCCATGGGATTCTCCAGGCAAGAATACTGGAGTGGGTGACCATGCCCTCCTCCAGGGGATCTCCCTGACCCACGGATCGAACCCGCATCTCTTATGTCTCCTGCATTGACAGGTGGGTTCTTTATCACTAGCACCACCTGGGAAGCCCTGTACCAATTAAAAGGACCTCAGAGTTTTCAATCCCTTGAAATGGGAGCTCTGATGCTGAGGAAGTTAGCTGCTGATCACATGTAAGTGGCTTGTACCTCCACCTTCAGTAGGTCATATGTGCCCTTACTTAATTTTATTATTGGGGTAACACTGGTTTATAACATTATATCAGTTTCTTGAGCATAGCATTGTACTTTGGCTTCTGTATACTCTGCAGTCTACTTACCATGAAAAGTAAGCCTCCATATGTCACCACACAATTGACCCTCTTTGTCCATTTCATCTTCCCTCCATCCCCTTCCCCCTCTTGTAACCGTCTGTTCTCTATATCTACATGTTTTTGTTTTGTCTTGTTTGTTTACTATTCTACATATGAGTAAAATCATATAGTATTAGTCCTTCTCCATCTGATTTTTTCACCTAGGATAATACCATCAAAGTTCATCCATGTTGTCATGAATAGCCAGATTTCATCTTTTTTATGGCTGAGTAGTATTCCATACATATAGACCATATTTACTTTATCCATTCATCCACTGAATGGATGAACAGCACTTAGGCTATTTCCATGTCTTGGCTGTTGCTAATAATGCTGCAGCTAACATATGGGTGCATATTTATTTTTGAGTTGATATTTTCGTATTCTTAATATAAATTCCCAGAAATATCATTGCTGGATCATGTGGTGATTCTATTCTTAATTTTTGGAGAAACCTTGATACGGTTTTCCACTGTGACTGCACCAACTTACACTCTCACCAACAGTGCACGAAGGTTCCCCTTTTCCACATCCTTGCCAACACTTGTATTTGCTGTCTTTTTGATCATAGCCATTGTAACAATTGTGAGATGATCTAGCATCATGGTGTTAATTGCATTGCCCTGATGATTCATGATGTTGAACATTTTTTCATGTATCTGTTGGCCATTCGTATATCTTCTTTGGAAAAATGTCTGTTCAGATCCTCTGCCCAGTTATCAATCGGATTGTTTGTTTTTTTTTTGTTATTGAGTTGTATATTCTTAATTCAGCACACCAGCTGCAGCTTTTGAACACACCAACTCAGTAAGTTCTTTTCCTTTGCTGATGATCCTCAGTCACTGATAAGCAAGTTTGAAGCACTCTGCCTGGACGACTCGTGCCAGCAAAGCCAAAGGGGGTGGATCTCACCTTTGATCCTTGACACCGCCCTGTGCTCCTTCTGAGCTTCATACTTGCTGAGATACTTGAGTGGAGAGGAGATGAGAAAACTTGGGCTAAAATAAATGGTTCCCATTTTCAAAGTTTCATGTCTTCTTTTAATCGGAAAACAGCTGCATGTGGCCAAACAGCTGCATATGGTCTCCCACCCAGGCCCCCACCTCCTTCAAAAGCCACAGACCTCCCACACTGTCTAGACCCTCGAGTCTTCTAATTACCATCTGTCTCACCCTGGACAGGTCTCAGCTGTCTCAGCCATCATGAAGGAGGCAACACTTTCATGTTTTGGAGCTCTCTTCTCAGTACTGAATGAACACATGAAAGGTCACCTTTAATAAAATCTAAGATATAAAATCTAAGGAGATCAAACCAGTCAATCCTAAAGGAAATCAAGCTTGAATATTCACTGGAAGGACTGATGCTGAAGCTGAAGCTCCAATACTTTGGCCACCTGACTCATAAGAAAAGACCCTGATGCTGGGAAAGATTGAAAGCAAGAAGAGAAGGGGATGACAGAGGATGAGATGATTGGATGGCATCATCGACTCAATGGACATGGGTTTGAGCAAACTCTGGGAGATGGTGATGGACAGGGAAGCCTGGTGTGCTGCAGTCCATGGGGTCACAAAGAGTAGGACATGACTTAGTGACTGAACACCACCACCAAGATATACGTTTGGTAGAAATAGTACATATTAAGAACACAATTCCCTTGGCCCCCTTGCACATGGAAGGTGTCCAGAGGAGCTGTCCTGACCATTTTCACATGGGCAGTGAAGGCTTGGTTATCAGTGGGATCACAGTTCCCAGTTCTGCCCTTGGTACAGTGGCTAGCCAACATTCCCCCTGGAGATTCATGCCAACCTCTGCCGCCTGGATGAGAAGAGACAGGGCCTTCTGTCTGCCCCTATTCAAACACAGGCCAGACTTTCTTGCAGTGGCAGGGGCGGGAGGGCAGAGAATCACCGGCGCAGAGTTGCTGGAATCCATCTTACACGACGTCCCCACCCACAGCACTCTCTCCCTGGCCTACGTTCCCCGCACCCGCCTCAGGCTTTCTGCAGCGGGAGGGGGAGAGTGTCTGGGAGGGATCAAACACTAGCAGGGTTGAGCAACTTCAAATTTAATTTCCTGGAAGGACACAAGACACAGCAGCGTTGTGGTGACAAAGCCCTCCTGTGAAAGATCCCGAGGTCTTTTTGGTGCAGACGGGAGGTGAGAGGGCAGCATGTCAGGCCCTTCTCAACTGGTGTGGAGAGCCCAACCACCCTGACAGTGCCGTCCCCTGCCATCTGTCTGCCCTCTTCCCAGATGAGGCCTCAGATGCCAAAGGTATCTCCCATGCCATTTGACCTTTCTCTTTACCCTTCTTCTCTAAGATCCAGCCACCTGCGTTTGAACACGTTTGATTGGGAGACACCCACTCCCACTTGGGAAGCTTAGCAAGGTTGATTTCCACATTTGGAATGTCCCTCCCATTCCATTTTGCCAAAGCATGCCCTTCCCCTGTTCTAAAAATCTCAGTCTATTTCATTTCCTTCTGGAGCTCAGATTGCTCTTCCATTTTTTGCATCCACATTAGGGATTGATTTGTTACAGCATCGTAAAAAAAAAAAATCAGAGCCTATGGTGGCCTTGGAGATTCTCCAACATGCTCCTTTGGGGAAGCTGAGGCCCAGGAGAGGAAGGAACTTGTACAACCATGTGACGGGGGAGTGGAAGAACCATGCTTACAGCTCAGGGTTTGTATTCCCTGGTCCAGGACTGTTTATTCTGTGTGAACTTGCCTTGCTTCTCCTCTTCTTGTATTTGACCATCTTTCCCATCAAGCTCTAAGCTCTGAGGACAGTTGCCTCCCTTTCTTCTTTTCTAGGTTTCCCAATGCCTACAACAACCAGCATCTTACACTTTGGGCACATTATATGTTTCTACACCTATCTACATTATTTCATTTCATCCTCATAAAGACACTCTCCAACAACCTCAGAGACAGAATGGATCTCCTTTATCAGATGATGAAACTCGAATGCAGAGAATTCAGTGGCTTGTTCAAAGACACCTAAGTACACCAGGCAAGGAGATCCAACCAGTCCATCCTAAAGGAAATCAGTCCTGAATATTCACTGGAAGGACTGATGCTGAAGCTCCAATCCCTTGACCACCTGATGTGAAGAACTGACTTATTGGAAAAGACCCTGATGCTGGGAAAGATTGAAAGTGGGAGGAGAAGGGGACGACAGAGGATGAGATGGTTGGATGGCATCGCTGACTCGATGGACATGAGTTTGAGTAAACTCTGGAAGTTGTGGTGATGGATAGGGAGGCCTGGCGTGCTGCAGTCCATGGGGCTGCAGAGTCAGACAGGACTGAGCGGCTGAACTGAACCGAAGTACACCAGCTCCTCTGGGACAGCAGGAGACCCTGGCACAAAATAACAAGGCAGGCAGGGACACGGATTGTTTCTTATAAGACCTGTAGCCAAAGGGAACTCAGGGGCTCAGAAAAGATGATGTGGTTCTCATGGATCAGTGCACGGCCCCAAATTTCCCCGTGGTTCTCCACTGGCTAGATGCCTGATTCCCTTGTGCCCCGCTTTAAGAGTGGCAGTGCTCAGAGGCATGGCTGGATCAGGAAGAGGGGCCTTGCTTAGCTCTGACTATGTAACCAACCCTGGCTCTTCCCTCCCGGCACCCCCACGTTCACCCCATACCACGTGCGTGCCTCGTGCAGACTTCCTGAGGGTCCCTAGGGGAATACCATGATTCCAGACCCGGGCTCTTCTCTGCCCACCCCTCCCGCCATGTGCGCGGGGTTGGGGTGGGAAGGAAATGGACTCACATCATTTGCATTTATCACGGAGAATATACCGCCTTGTCTGTAGCCTTTAGTCTGACTGAATTGCTTTTCTGCTTCATGAGACACACGGCGCGGCAGCCCAGCGCTCCCCTCTCCTCACTTCAGCAGCGTCGGGCCGTAACCCGCTTTGCTCTCCCTCGCATTTATCATATTGATCGTATAAGAAATAGATCATAAGCAGAATGAAATTACCGAATGCAATGATCTGGGGCATCCTATGGACCAGATCAATCTTGGGGCAGCCGGGGAAAAAAAGTCCCTTGCTGTGACGTGTTTTATCCAAAGTTGATTTTCATTGCAAATAGAAATTTCCATCAGCTGAGGCACCCTGGTGGGGAAAGTCTGCTGTGCTGACAAGGGGAGTGTGTGTGTGTGTGTGTGCGCACGCACGCGCGTGTGTTTGAGAAAATGAGAAAGAGAAAAAGAGAGACAGAGAAAATAGAAGTTTGATAAGCCTCATAAGGCTCTTTCATTAGGAAGGAGACTTCCTTAGCTAGAACTCATTTGAGATGGATATTTGAGGCTCTGGTTGTAACAATATCCATCTTCTCTTGCCTACTCCAAACTGTTTTTCTTATGTGTGTGTTTGGGGGAGGGGGTGGGTATGGAAAAAGATAGAACTGTTCCATGTTCAGAAGATCATCAAGGACCCTTTCTAATCTCCCGTGAATGCCTGGGCTGAGAGCTGCCTGTCTTCGTCACCCTGGCCCCAGTGTGTGAATTTGCAGTGTCGGTGGGTGGCTGGAGTTTTGGCGGCCTGGCTTACACAGGACAGTGAGAGATGTGTTTATAAACTGCTCCTTGAAAACAGGAGCTTGAAGCTTCCCCTCTGCCCCTCTGCCCCGACCTGAGGCTCCAGACATGACCTCTGCCATAATAAGAACTTTCTCCCCGTCTGGAGACAAGGTTGGTGAGTTCAGCTGGGACTGGAAATCCACGGGAACAGGGTCTCTGGCAGCCTGCCACCGGCTCAGACTGAAGCTGAAACCCACAGTGGGAATGTGGTCTGAGGCCCCGGTCATCACCCCCTTCCCACTGTGAAATCCATCCCCAGACGCTGAGACTCGGCGCTCTTGGCTTTGGCAACATTCGTCATGCCAATAAACTCATTGAAATTGAAGAACCCAGTGGGGAGAAGGAGAGCAGGGTGTAGATGGGGACGGAGGAGGGAGCGGGGGAGGAGGGAGCTGGGGAGGAGGGTGTGGGGAGAACGACCCCCAGCTCTGCTGTGAGCTCGACGGCAGAGATGTCATGGATGCCAAGCAGCTGAGTTCACGGAGAAGCCACGGCTCAGCCGTGAACAGCCCCTCTCCCCACCCCTGAGCCACCTCCCCCTAGCTCTTCATCTCTGCTCAAGCTTCTACCCTCATGGAAATATCCCTGGAAACCTTCCCATGGAGCAAATGGCCAAGAAAATGCACATGTGTGCAAGCACACACATACACACAAGCACTTCTATCAGCGAGATGATGAAAAAGAAAACACCGCAAAGTATACCCACCAGGACTACGGAGAAATACCGTCAGCACACGCTGAACCCGGAGGAGACCCCGGCTGGGTTAAAGGGTGCGAATGCTGGACCCAGCCAGACTCCCATAGCACTCCTTCCCCTCCTGGAGTCTGCTCGGGCCCTGCACCCTGCCCTGGGAAGAGCCCCTTGGACATTTTTATAGTTTCCTAGAGTTACAGAAACTTCTAAGGATCCACCCGGGCTAGCTCAGCATTATTTTCTTCTCAGATAGAAAACCGCCTCTCCTGATCTTGAAGACCCCGGAAATGGTGAAAGCCGTTTCACAGCCCGCACCAGCAGAGAAGTCCCCTTGCCAGCTGATATCGTAGCCTCCGCTATTCCCTCGTCTCTCCCAGCACAGCACAGCCATGTGGCCCCTGCATAGGGCCCCACAAATTCTAATGAGGGCAGACTGCCAGGCTGCTCTCTGGCACCTCTGGATAAAACAATTCCTACTTCCCTAGCCTCCTCCCCAGGCTGTCAGTTTCGAAGACTGTCTTTCCTTCCCAGTGGTCCTATACTATTCTGGCTCTTTTCTTGTTTCTTACTTGAGATATTTTTCCAAATCCGGAGAGACCTGGCTTGTCTGTTCCTTAAGCCTATCTTATTCCCAGAGCCGCCTTCCTCTCTGTCCTAGAGATCAAATATGCAGAAAGATAAGAGCATCTGCTAGGTGAGGAGCGGGGGAGAACTGCTAGAGGAGATTTAGACTGATTTTAAGTTAGCCAAAGTGAGGGCATGGTAAGATGGCAGAGAGGGAGACCACACAGACCTATGACTGCAGCTTTCAGTTGGTAATCCAAGAACATTGGACGCTTCCAAGACCTTGGCGTTTTTTGAAAGCTGAGTTAGGGTTGGTTGGATCCGGCATGCAAAAGAGGATATTAACAGGTAAAAACCATAATTTGAATTTAGGAAGGGGCATTTGCTTTTCAAAAAGAAATTATTTCTACATCACAGATTATTCTATTAATGCCCCATCAGCAATGTCATTCCTTTTGCTACTTGTCCCAAGGCGGGTCACAAGTGTGGGTTTCTCAGTGCAAACCCATCCTGGCTCTTGACATGCATAAAAAACCAGTGCCTTCTTGGCCAGGGGAGGATTCCTGGGTATCTGCTGGCAAACGCCATCATGTTACAGGGGCGAGAGCAGCGTCTGACGCAGGGATTTGGAGAACATGTGTCGTGTATAAGCAGACAACTGTGTGTAGTTTGCTGAGTCTGAGCCAGCTGAGCAAAACTATGTGGACTCAGAAACTAAATGGCGTGAAGGGCCAGAGGTGGTGGGGCGCAGGAATTTTCCCCAGGGACTCCACAGGAAACTTTTTGATCAGCTGGGGGCTAATTTGAGACAAAAGGCTGATACAGTGAGCATGGGATTCCCGCCCTGTCTTGGGCCTGATGGATCCATTCCCTTAATGAAATGCACACAGTTTATTTTACCAACTCTAATTACGTGAAGAATGAGTGTCAGATTTCTTTATCCTTCTGCCGGCCCTGAATCCAGGCCAACCTCACGAGCCTTACGTGCAGTGAGGCTAATGGAGCTTTTATTCCAATGAGTCAAGAGCCAACCCACCTTTGTAGAGAGAAGAATATTTAAAAAAAAAAAAAAGAAGAAAGAAATACTTAATGTTCGTCTGGTGGATGAAAAATTTCACAAGATAAATTAAAGTGTTTTCTGGCTGAACGGAGAAAGTGGGGCAGGATGGTGGAGATAATTTTCCCAGGACTCAGAATGATTTATCTTATCTCTGTGTTCTTTAGACGAGAGGTTCCATTTATTTAGTCATTTATTTTATTAGTTTTGTGAAGTTATCCTGCCCTACCCCCATCACCAACACAAAGACTCCGCGCTTGGCACAGGGAGCTCGAGGCTGGGAAGGAGACCAGGTCCAACCTGCTTCATCCAGGCGTTGACCCCTCCCTTTGACGCCTGTGCCAGGCACCAGGCTGTGGACTGGAGAGACGGCAGGGCTCAGAGGGAGACGACGCCTGTCCTCATTGAAACGCAGTCTAGTGGGAGACATCGCTCACAAGCAAGTGAATATCATTCTCTGTGATTAATGCAACGCTATCAGAACGTTCTCTGCCACCTACATACCCCAATGGGCTTTGAAGAGACTTTGCGAGACTCTCTAGTTCAGTGGTTTTCCAAAGGGGTGAAGCTGCCCTCCCCACCAGCCCCTCCCTCAACCCCAGGAGACATTGGACAACGTCTGAAGATATTTCTGGCTGTCTTACTGGGGAGCAGGATGTCTGGGATGTAATGAATTGAAGCCAAGAATGCTCGAAACATCCCACCCTACACAGAAAACCTCCCTATGGCAAAGAAGCATCCAGCCCCAAATGTCAAGAGGGCACCACTGATAAACCCTGCCCTCGAGCGTCCTCCGGCCTTGACAGTCCTGCGCCGACTCTCCACATGAGAAACCCTGCTGCTTCTCTCACGCCTCCCTGCTTTGTGTGGCTGCTCTCGTTTAGGCCTGGAAGAGGGCATTTCCCTCTGCTCTGGCCTCGAAACTGGAGTTAGAAGTCGATTTTACAAGTAGTACCAAGGAGTAAGATTATTTGTGTGAGGTGGTATTAATAGAAAGAGCTCTAGGAGAGCCTCGCAACCCCAGTGTGAGGTAGATGAAAAAGGACAATCCTGCCTGGATGCTTCCCATGCCTTTGTTGGGGGACTTTCTACCGCACACTCAGAGCTCCTCACTGGTGGAGTTCTTGGCGGTGGAAATAATATGGGATGCGGTTGAGTCCTTAAATAGTTTCTCTTTTGCATGTCCCAACCATTATCTGAATGTTTGTAAGAAGACTGCCAAGGCTTTCTCTTCGGATCTTCATGTAACTGTATGTTGCATACCATGGGGTTATTTCTGAGCAATTAAGGCTCCCCATGCCAGGTTTTCTCTTCATCTACCAAAGGCAGAAAGAGGGGGGCCTTGTGTCTGGCTTTCCTGGGGAAGCAGATGGCACTTGGAGTGCTGGCAGGAGACAGGTGTGAAGTTTCAGGGGCCGGAGGGCTTGTCTGGCATCCTATGCAAATCTGGCTCCTTTTTGCATCCCTCCCAAGAGCTACAACCAAATGGAACCTGCTCTTACGTGTGTGTGCGTGCGTGTGCATGTGTGTGTGTGTGAGAGAGGGGTGGATTATGTCGGAGGTGTGTCTACATGTGTATCGGGGTGATTGAGACCAACTGAGCATTTTGTGGATGAGAACAAAATAATTCTTAGGTGGCGAGGAAAGCCGTGACTTCATCCTGATGGGAACTGTCCACAAACGAGATGGAGAACCCCCTCCGAGAAAGCTCCCTGGGAGGACACTGTGTAACCCGCCCCCCTTAACTTGATCAGCTTCGAAGTCTCGCCCAGGTGCTGCACTGGCCAGAGCTGTCCTGTGTGCTCACAGCGATGGAGGCTCCTCACTTGCAGGACGCGGAGACCTCTGAGTCACTGGCTGAGCCACTGAGAGTCACACAGAGGCCCAGCTGAGCAATGCTGATGAGGTCTTACATGCAGATCACAGGTGAACCAGAGTTGTGATTAATGGTTTGTGTTAATTGGTTTATCCTGAATTACACGCGCTGTATTCATCTCTAAGTGAGGGCACTATGTGAAGGTGACCACATGTCAAAGCTTGTTCAGGAACAGTCCAAATTTTCAATGTGTTTTTTTTTAAACTCTCTTATATTTTCCACACTTGTCAAACCATATGTCCAATTTTTATATTAAAAATATGTTCCCTGTAATTATCTGATTATCGCTTCTACCATGGAAACACTCCTTAGTCCCCGATAACCCAGAAGCCACAAGAAAGGAAGGCTTACTTCTTCTGACTTCACAGTTTCTGCTCCAGCTCCGCCCAAGCCCGCTAATCCAGATAAGTCAGTATGCGGCGGAACGTGAGTGTCATTAGCGAGGGAACATCCACTTGCATTTCCTCTGATCAAAGAGCAAGGTTGGCCACAGCACCCTTCCTTCTTGCCTCTAATGATTCGAGTTTACCTGCTTTCGTGTGTATGCCCTTGCACAGCAAGGATGGGTCACTCATGGCCCTCCACTGGCTAACACACATTGTCATTTGGGCTAGACAAGTGAGTGTGTGTTGCTCAGTGGTAACCCATTCGCAGGGGTTGGTCAATACCATATGTTTGTAATGAAAATGGCTGCATGTCACTGAGTAGCAATGCCTTCTCCTTGGGAAGCCTTCAGGGAAGATAGAGAATATGTGTTGTGAACAAAAGGAACACCGTATTTGCCATCTGGGGACCCGAATCGGTTAGGTAGAAGGCACTGCACACACAGGCCTGGTGGTCCTCTCACAGGGGGATGAGGTGCCGCACCCGTGCTCACCTGGCCGTGTTCAGCATCTAGTGGCGTACTTGGCATTGAAGGCCCTCGGAGATAAACACACAGAGATCGACCTCCAGGAACTCAGACAGACCACAGAGGCAGCGAACGCCTTCCTCATCGTTTAAGAATAGGAGGAACACTGTGTTCCTTGCAGGGTGATTACTTCCTGGAGTGAGGACACAGATCTCAGGGAAACCAGCCGAGACCTGATCGGATCAGTTCACTCCTTAGAAGCCTTCAGTGGTCCGCCCTGCCGGCGCCATCCCATTGGAAGCCCTTGGCTTGGCACTTTATAGTCCCACATGCTTTGATCCCCAAGTCCTCTGGGCACACTGCTTCCCACTATCCCCACCTATTAAGTGGTGTGGGAATATTCTCAGTTCCCCGAGAGGCCCCACGTGCCACCGTTCCCATGGAACACTGCCCCAATTCACAACTTCTTATTGAAGTCTACGTGTTGAGATTTTATATCAAGACTGAGGGCAGGGGCTCCCACTGGGGATAAAGTTTGAAAGTAAATATTCAAGGTACGCGGGTATGTGCTAAGCCGCTTCAGCCATCTCCGATCCTCTTTAAGAGGAATGGCTCCTTCTCTTTCTTAATTCCACAGCATTTCTATTGCTTTTTACAACTTCCTTAACTGCTATATTAGAGAAGGCAATGGCACCTCACTCTAGTACTCTTGCCTGGAAAATCCCATGGACGGAGGAGCCTGGTAGACTGCAGTCCATGAGGTCACTAAGATTGGGCATGGCTGAGTGACTTCACTTTCACTTTTCACTTTCATGCATTGGAGAAGGAAATGGCAACCCACTCCAGTATTCTTGCCTGGAGAATCCCAGGGACAGAGGAGCCTAGTGGGCTGCTGTCTAAGGGGTTGCAGAGTTGGACACGACTGAAGCAACTTAGCAGTAGCAGCAGCAGTAGCAGTAACTTCTATATAGGGGCTTCCCTTGTGGCTCAGACAGTAAAGAATCTGCATACAATGCAGGAGACCTGGGTTTGATTCCTGTGTGAGGACGATCCCTCGAAAAGGAAATGGTAACCCAGTCCAATATTCTTGCCTGGAGAATTCCATGGAGAGAGGAGCCTGGCGAGCTACAGTCCACTCGCTTGCAGACAGTTGGACACAACTGAGTGACTAACACTACTTTCTCTGTGTGTTCATCTGATTTCCTCGATTGAGAGCTCTATGTGGGCAGGAGCCATGCTTGTTCAGGTTCGTATGCCCAGAACTGTGCTGGATACAGAGGAGGCCTTAGCACCTTAGTTACATCTAACTGACTTGCACAGACAGCTGAGAAGACTCTAGGTCCCATCATTGTGGTAGACATTTGAACTTGGTCCTAGGAGTGTGTGTGTGTGTATTTAGGAGGGAGGCCCCAACTAGAAGCGGGGTTTGGAGTGAAGATTATGGAGATAAAACAAAGTACAGCTGGGCCAGCTTTCAGGGAGCTTGAGATTTTGCTTATAGAGAGTGTAATTCCAGATCGATATGAAAGCCCTTTCTTGACTCAGCCATGGCCCTCCTTGTAGGGGCCTCAGAGCGGGAGCACTTAGTTCAGAGACTTCTGAGGCTCTGCCACATCAGGGTTCAGACTGGAGATGTAGTGGGTGCTCCTCCCAGCACCCCCTGAGCCTCCTCTGCCCTCTTGAGAGCTTTACTCTCCTCTATTTGTGTGCCTGCCAACTCCAGCACCTCTTTGCTTCTCTGAGTTTTCTCCAAGGCTCTTGGAGCAGCGATACTGTGGGGTCCCTGGGACTTTAGATCCTGAAGTGAGTTGTAGCTGTTCTGGAGGCCCCTGACTGGCCAGCTCTGGAGAGGACTGTGTAGCTGGGGTAGTGCCCGTGGGCCTGGGATGGAGTTTGGATCTGGACCAGAAAGGGTGCTCCCTCTTCTGGACACAACTGTCACTCATTTGACATCTCAAAGACTACCTGTCTTGATTGAAAACTTTTGTATCAAATGTTGTGCTAAAATCTGGGGCAATAGAGCTGAGTAAGACACAGTCCCTGTTCTGGAGGAGCCCTTTAGAGGAGAGTGACACACAAGCAAGTAACTTCAAAGCAAGAAGTGTGATAGTCAAGGTGTGGATCAAGAGCGCAGAGGAGGCAGGGAGCTGGAGCAGAGAGCATCTGTTTGGTGCCTCAACCTGAAATAGATGCCTTGCACATCCACCAAGGGGACAATATGGCTATGCAGTTGGGGTGAGGAAAAAACATTTCTGCAGCATGAAAGGAGAAGGATTTATCTGCAGAAGTATTGACTGAGACCAGTCTATCCTAAAGGAAATCAGTCCTGAATATTCATTGGGAGGACTGATGCTGAAGCTGAAACTCCAATCCTTTGGCCACCTGATGCGAAGAACTGACTCCTTGGAAAAGACCCTGATGCTGGGAAAGATTGAGGGCTGGAGGAGAAGGGGATGACAGAGGATGAGATGGTTGGATGGCATCACCAGCTCAATGGACATGAGGTTGAGTAAGCTCCAGGAGTTGGTGATGGACAGGCAGGTCTGGCGTGCTGCGGTCCATGGGGTTGCAAAGAGTCGGACACAACTGAGCAGCTGAACTGAACTAATCAACTGGGAGCTGAAGAGTGCTGCAGGGCTGAGTCAGAGAGCACAGATGGGAAGGCTGAACCCTGGCTATGGGGTCTGGGGCCTGGGCTCAAACCTAGCCTCTCTGTATCCCGCTGTGAGCCTTGCAGCCTCGCCTCGGTCTGGAGCCTTCAGAGCTTCCATCCCATAAAGTTGGCAAGGTGGCCGATGACAGTGTAAAAACTGGCTGCCCCCAGCTTTGAGATTGAGCAGCTGTTGAAAAGGGAAGTATCATTTGATTCTTGCTGTCAGAAAGAGTTATTTAGGAGAAATTTTCTGTAAAACACACGTGCAGTTCAGGGACAGTTTATCATCATTGTGGCTTTAGGTTTTTACATGTTTTGCTGTTGTCATATTGATGTACAAATTCAAGGTTAGTCCTGACATCCAGAACAAGAGGAGGCATGAGTGTGCGTCATCCTCTTTACTAAACTTGTTTCCTGATGGAGCGGAGAGCTTGTTACTATTGATTCGAGTGTGTTCAGGTACCACTGACAACAGTAAGTGAATTTCAAGAACATGACTTTATTCCAGGGTCCCAGTTTCCTCAGAAGAGCCTCTCCAAGCCAAGTCAGGGTGTGTGGGGCAGCTCTTGTCCAGCAGAGGAACTCAGCGTCCAAGCAGAACCGAGTGGCAGGCAGGCCTGGGAGACCAGAACCAGTGAGAGGGAAGAAGAGCCTGAATTGCAGGCAAGTACAGCAGCAACCCGAGAGGCTGTGGGCGGGCACCGTAAATCTATAATGCGAGATGAATCAGGAAGTAAAAAGGTGGGAGGGTGAACTTTGCCTGTGGTTGCAGAACGTGAAATGAAAAGAAATGTGAAAGGAAAATAGATCGAAGGGGACTGAGGATTTAAGGGTGTGAGGAATAGAAGAAATACGTGAGTCTGCCTGTCTTTGGAGAGTTGGGGTGAACCTGACTGCCTGGAATACAGGTAGAGCGTGAATATCTGGTTCTAGAGAGTATTTGGAATCCCTCCATCAGAGATGTACTCCCTTCAGTCAGCACTCATTCGGCCAACATTTCTTGAGCATCTATTATGTGGCAGGGATTATCCTAGATATTTTGGGATACATCGTGATGGAAAAAAAAAAAAAACCTCAAGAAACCCTGCTCTAATAGAGTTTGTATTCCAGTAGGATATGCAGATAAAGGAAAATAAACAACATAGACAATAAACCAGTAAAGTATGCAGTATGTTATGAAATGATGGGTGCAACGGAAGAGGAGAGCACAGGACAGGGCAAAGTGGATCTGTGGGGAGGGGGCCTGAGGAGGGGCCAGGGCAGCTGGGGTGCTCTGGGGCTTAGGGAAGAGGGGAGGCTCCTTTGACAGGTGGTATTTGAACAAACACTTGATGTGATAAGGGGATGATCGGAGGAGATTTCTAGGGAAATATGATTCTAGTCAAAAAGCATAGCCAGGGCAAGGACCATTAAATCGGAGATCCAGCAAGGAGACCATTTGCTGGAGGGCTGTGAGAGGGCAATTATTAAGAAATGAGGGCAGACAGGCTGGGGGTGGGGGGCACATTGCAAAGGTGCCGTGGGACACTTGTAACGGGGACTTTGGCTTCTCCTCTGAGGTTAAACACTGACCAGCTTGATCATCTATTCTTAAGGGCAGGACAAAATCACCAATAGCTGATTACGAAAGCATTTGTCAGATAGCATACAGCTTGTGGGTAGAATGGAACTAGAATATTCAGGGCTTCTTGCCTGTGCCAGGAAGAAAGAGCACACAGAAAGTCAGCCGTGGGCTCCCCAAGCCCATATTCATCCAGCTCACCTGCCTTTACATCTCTGGATGAGAATGTGTTAAAACCCTGTTTCAATTTCTTTTCATTCTTGATTTGCACATGGCAGGCAGGTTGGATGACATCACTGACTCGATGGACATGAGTTTTGAGCAAGCTCCAGGAGTTGGTGATGGATAAGGAGGCTGGCCTGCTGCAGTCCATGGGGTTGCAAAAAGTCGGACACGACTGAGCGTCTGAACTGAACTGAACTGAGGCTCCTGATGGATGGATTCTCCTCTGGAGGCTGTGGCCTTCCTTCTTCTCCCTTTCTGGCAGGGCAGCCTCTGGAGGACTTGGGAAGGGAAGAGGGAGAGGGAGAGGGAGGGAGCATCCTAGCCTCTGCCCGCCCTGGGGTTGAGGTGGGCAGCTCCCCTTCTATCTTCCTTGATGGGAGACGAGCTTGTCTCCACAGCAGGAAAGGAGAGACATGGACAAATAAAGGCCCTTGGGTTTGCTGCTTGCTTTCAAGGGGTTGTGCTTGGTAGCCGATCAGTAAGTGATTTGCTCAGGTTCAGTGGAGCGACTGCACTGAACTGATAGGCTGACCCAGAAGGACAGAGAGTTAACTTGGGTTGAGAGACCTGGAAGCCTGGAGCAAGGCGACAGTTGAATTTCCAAATGTTACTGCCTGGACAGCCCATTCTTAAGCCAAGTCTGGGGAAATATTTTTCTTTTCAAAGAATGTGTTGGAAGTCTCTAGTTTTGCTTATCTGATCTTGTTTTAAGGACAGAAAATGTCAACTGTGTGCCTTTAGGAGGTCCTGGGAAATCAAATGAAATATTCTGAGTCAAAGTTAAATGTTCCAAGTTGAGAACAAGAGTTTTCCTGGGAAATCACCTTAGATTCATCTCTGTGAACAGGTAGGACCGAACTTCTCCAGGCTGGAGAGTGAGAGCTGTGTGTGTGTGTGTGTGTGTGTGTGTGTTCATGTGTGTGTTGCAGTCATCTGTCATACTTCCACAATCTCCCTCTCTGGGAAGTCTTTCCTATATCCATGTAAAATTTCTCTTGGTCATAACCCTAATGAACACAATTTCTATTGAGATAAATACAAAACAGTTTCAATCTCCCTTCAGATGGGTCTGGCTTCATTACATAGAGTTGCGAGAGATACGCACCATTATTTGAGACACACTTGACCCCGTGAATTTTCTCTGTGACCTATTACAGTGCCCCAAATAGCATTACAAGCAACTCATTTCTTTGCTCATTGAAGCCTCATTAAAAGACAGGCTATTAAAATGTAAATATCTCCAAGAAAGGGAGCTTCAGGTAATGCTTTTTGACTCTACTAAGACAGCTGGTTGAGGTTGACAAGATCCTTTAGGAATAAGCGTTTGATATCTTCCCGACCGGGGTTTGAATCCTGGCTCCACCATTTAAGAGCTGTATGATCTTGGCAACTTCTTTAATATCTCCATTTTATCTTCTAATAAAAAGGGAAGAAATTGGGAAGAAAACTGGGAGGAAATACCAGTTTTCAGCTTTGCCTAAGAATTAAATGAGAAACGGAGTAGAAAACATCTTATTCAATGCTTAGAACATAATAGATATCAACCTATGAGTATTATTATGATTATTAAATGCTCTGGGGACAGAATTTAGGATGACTGGGGCACAAATATGGGGAACAGCTAAAAAACAAAACAAAACAAAAAACTCTCAAGGGAGAAAGGCCTCCAGAATCCTTTATCCTGCTTCTTCAGTTGGTTCTACCCAAGACCCCTCTGGAAGCTGTCTGCAGGAAGATGAATGAGCAGAGAAAGAAGTGTTCCAGGTTTTGTTTCCTCTAAGCCCCCTCAACCCCTTTGCCCCTGTTCCTTTTCTTTTTCATCTCTCCCCACTTATCATGAATTTCTTTATCTACTACCCAAGGCACGTTCAAGAGAGAAACTTGGCTCTCAGCACCAGGCTCCCATCACGTGGGCAGTAGGGCAACCAGATGCCATCCCGAGTGCTGCATCAGAGCGGGTGAGACTCGGGCATCATGGCCCTGGCACAGCCCAGACTCCATTGTGCCAAGGCTCATACTGCGTGATCACGCCGCTTCCTCTTCTGAAGCCTGCTGCATCCACAGATTTAGGAACCAGCTTGATGGAAGGGAGTGGGCACTGGTGAGTTTTGGAGCATCAATCGTGCATGCCATCTGTAGCTAGCTTTATATAGTGCAGGGGAAAGGGACAGATCAGGATGAAATGGTTGGCGTTATTGACTTCGATGGGAGGGAGGGGGATAGGAGGAGTGGGGATGCTAAAATTGCCGGGGAGAAGGTGATGGCAGTTCTTTTCTCCACTACTTTGCAACAAATTAACCTGTAGTTTCTCTGGAGGGCAAAGTAGAGACAGGCGCATCTGGTGATCCGATGGTCACAGGAGATAAAGGTGCCAGTTTGAACTTGTGGATTCTGAGACAATAGAAAAGGTTGCTATTATTGCTGGGTAAGAGAGAGAAAGATAAAGAGGCAGATGCTACTATCAGAGGTGATCAATTCAGCCTCTGTCTCCACAGGTACAAAACGAATCCAGGTAGGTGGAGAACCCTTGAGTGGAGGGCTAGTTTCTTCCTCTAGCGTAGGAACAGGGCTGCAATCTACACTCATGCCTTTCAAGGGGATATATTTTCTCTTTAATCTTAGGACCATTGAGTCTCAGCTCTACGAATGAAAGTGTTAATTTTCTGCCACACAGGAGATACCTACTCTGTCTTTTTGGTGAAGAGGTAGCTCAGGACAGGATTCTAGACACAAACTTGGAATCCAGTGGATGGAACTGACCATCCAAAGGATGGAATTTATATCCATTCTTAAAGTACAACTCTTAAGTCTCCTTTTCCTCATGCTGTTTTTTCACCACAGAGAGCGCTAACCACATTTCTCTCATCTTCAGGCCTGGCTGCATGCTTTTATCATTGAACGTGGTACTCTGATTTTGCGTATTTATTTTTTAAAATTAATTTATTTACTTGGCTGCACTGAGTCTTAGTTGTGGCATGTGGGATCTAGCTCCCTAACCAGGGATCAGACCCTGGGCCCCTGCATTGGGAGCACGGAGCCTTGGCCACTGGACCCCCAGGAAACTTTCCTGTGCCTATTTCTGTATGTATCTTCCATAGAAGTCTGCAAGATCTTTGAGGGCGAGGCCTATCTTATTCATCATTGCATCCTCTGTGCCTAGTTCTGTGCCTGAAGGAAAGCAAGTAGTCATCATCCCAAGACTTTCCTGGGATTGGGAGATGCTCAGGAAGAAACAGCCTCCATGCAAGCTTGGAGCACCTATTATTAATGACATCCCAGTCTTTCAGAAACATTCTCTTTTCAAATAGGCTCAGATTTCAGACTTGTTGTTGGTAAATGATCCAGTGATGGCTCTTCTGGAGGACAATTCTGAAATTGGAAGGTCCTCCTGGTCTCTACAATAAAACTCTCAGCAGGACCCAGCATGGAGGAAAGCTGACCTGGATTGGAAAAATTCAAAGTTTAGTTTATTCTCCAAGGATGATCAGTTTATTCTGGCAACCTCCCAAACCTACTTTGAGAAGGAGAAGGGCATCATGTTAAAACTTGATGGAAGTGGTTCCCACGCTTGTCATTGTTTCCTGGGAGGATGTTACTTTTCTCTGGAAGACTATCTTCCTGACATTTCTCTCCTTTCCAGGGAGATTAGTGAATCTCTGAGGTTTGGCATGTGCCTCCTGTTTTAGCAGGCTTCCAGAGGAGATAATTAGTCTCAAAGTTCAGCCCCATATCTAGATGAGTACAGGTGAAACTGTTCTCTTCCTTCCCAAACTTGCTCCTTGTGGGACCATCAATTTCCGTGCCTGGCTGTGAGGAGACTTGTGGTTCTATCCAGAAAGAATAAATTACGTCAGCTGGCAATGACTCCCATTGGTTCTTTCGGTATGGGCTGGTGACTCAGCCTGTACGGAATAAGAAGCTGGTGTTAGTGAGAGGAGAATATGTCCAAATCCCAGTACCTTCACCTACTCCCCAGGTGATGTTGGGTGAACCCCTTAATTTCTCCAGACCTCGATTTCTCGTTTCCACAAAACAGCAGGAACCACTGCTTTACCCCCCTGCAGTGATTTTAGGGGGTTAAATTTGGTGCTTTCTATGAAACTTGTAATGGCACCCCACTCCAGCACTCTTGCCTGGAAAATCCCATGGACGGGGGAGCCTGGTGGGCTGCAGTCTGGGGGGTCGCTGAGGGTCAGACACGACTAAGTGACTTCACTTTAACTTTTCACTTTCATGCATTGGAGAAGGAAATGGCAACCTACTCCAGTGTTCTTGCCTGGAGAATTCCAGGGACAGGGGAGCCTGGTGGGCTACTGTCTATGGAGTTGCACAGAGTTGGACACGACTGAAGCGACTTAGCAGCAGCATGAAACTGGTATGTGTTCTCATGAACAGAGAGGAGGTACTTGGTGTTATCTTGGAGGCAGTGTGCTCTAGAGTACTGTACATGGGTTTTGGATCCAGTCATCCATTCAAAACCCAGCTCTCCCCTGCTTATTAGCTTGAGATGCCATGGGCCTTCCCTATGCTTCACTTTCTTGGGCTTTGAATGAAGAACACATACCTCTATGAGTTGGCGTAAAGCTTAACTATGACAGCACGTGCCTTCAACATTGCTTATTTCGCATACCATCCCATTTGCACCTGGCAGTTGGACTTGAATTTCACTAACTCCTTAGATTATACCTCGGTTTCAGTTTTTAGAGATAATTTTCAACAATCTTCAAGGCATTTGATGAAATCTTCCTGTATTCTTTTAGAAAGCACGTTTTCCTGGACTCACTCTTCCGTAAGTCTAAATTCAGAAGCTTTATGACTCACAGGGATCTCAAACGCAGATGCTCATAGAGGCCGGGTGATAATAAAATGTGTGAATTAGCCCACGTATAAGACATCAGGGAAGACTGAGGACTGTAGTAGACAAAACTGTCTGTTCATCCAAAGCCTTTCAAGTCAGATTAAACTCAGTCAACAAATAACAGGCGGCTCATTGGTAGAGAATCCGCCTGCCAAAGTAGGAAACGCAGGTTCGATCCCTGGATCGGGAAGACTTCCTGCAGATGAAAATGGCAACCCACCCAGTATTCGTGCCTGGGAAATCACATGGACAGTGGAGCTTGGCGAGCTACCGTCTGTGGGGTTGCAAAAGAATTGCACACGACTTAGCTACGAAACAACAACAAAGAAAATAACCAGTAAAATACTTTGCAAGACAGATAGCCTCATTTGGCTCAGAGGATACTGGCTTGAGACTCATGTTTTATCACTCTCAGTTATTTGGGTCAACCTCACTGTTGGAGAGGATCCGGATTGATGGGGGCGCCTACAGTCTGGTGGCACTCAGGCAATTTGGTGCAATCACTTCATAAAACAATCTAACCTTATCCTGGGAAGTTTAACATTTACTTTCTCTATTTCCTTGAAATTGCACTGCTGATCAATACCCAAGAGATACCTCTGCACATGTGTACAAAGATACGTGCATAAGAATATCCATAACAGCATCGTTCAATAGCAAAACAACTTGTAAACAACTCAAGTACCCACTGAGGGAGAAGTTGTATAATGTATATATAGAAGTTGTATAATGTATAGTTAGTTGTAGAATGGAATATTATCTGGCACACAAAAAGAACATACAACAGTTCCATGCAACAGTAAGACTGAAATCTAGCAATACAGCATTAAGTTAAAAAAATCAGACACAAAGATATTATGTCACGTGATGCTCACTTCAAGCTAGCTTTAGTTTAAAAAAACTAAAATAAAAAGATGCTTTTTGGAAATACATATAGAGGGAAGAGACGGCTTCCTTTAGCGTGGTGCTACAGGGTACGGGGTAGGGGAGAAGTGGGGTGGGCGAAGACGACAACACTGGCGAGCACCGAAAGTGCAGATCTGCAGTAAGGCTCTAACTTTCGCTTTGTTGGTGGGTACATGGCTGCTTGCTACATTATTTAGAGATAAAACAAGACAAGATCAAATATGCTTCATACCTTTCAGAATGCTGTCAGAAACAAATGGGTAATGCGAAAGTGCTTTGTAAACTCTAGCAGGCAACTGGAACTTAAGGGGTTATTATGACAAAGGGATCATGAACACTGATAGCTTTTGGCTAAATTCCTGGGGTATTGTGAGTTATCCCTCTGGTGGATTGTATGCCTTTGGGTCATTTGTAGTATCAGGCTCATTTCTTCCAACTTCTTGCTATTTTCTCCCCTTCATTCTCTAACATGTACGCAATCAGCAAAATAAAGGTTAAATTATAAAAACAAACCTCACAGGCAATTGCACATACCACATTGCTCTTCACACATGCATATATGTGTGCACAAACGCACATCTATACCACAGAGGCATACACATTAGCTAGAAAGGACTTCTAGGGCATCTGTTGATTTGAGCTATAGATACCATTCTTTTTGTCAATAAAGCTGGTGATAATCATTTTCAGAGTAATTAACTATTGATTCTGCTCCCTTGTTTTTTCCTTGGTTGAGATAAAATGGGGTTGCAAATAAATATATATAAAAATATTAAAACTAAAGGGGCAGAATTTAGGTGAGAGAGAGGCAATTGTTAACTATCTATTAGGCATCTACCATGTGCCAGATACTGTTTTAGGGACTGGGGAGACGGGCATGGATATTCCCAGCCTCTGCCCTAGGGCAGCTCGTATGGAAAGGGGTCACTGACTCGAAAGGTGGTGACACACGCTAGCTAAGGGAACTCCTCCGTACCTTGCAAGAGCACGGACAGGGGAACCTCATTCAGCCTGATGGTCAGGGAAGGCATCCTGGGGGAGGCGGTGTCTGGCTGTGGAGGAACTGAAGTCGGAAAGGCTGGACAGACAGTGTGAGATCCATACTGTATCTTGGAGAAAAGAGAAAGCATAGCTATTGGGCGCTTCTGATGGGTGGAATGGTGTGTGTGTGTGTGTGTGTGTGTTTGGGGTAGAAGAAGGGATGATGTTGGTAAGAGAAGCAGGAGCCAATTCATGAATTGGTCTCATTACAAGGCCTTTGGATTTTATCCTAAAGTCAATGGGGAGTCATTTAAGGATTTAACCAGGAGAGTAACAGAAGCAGATTTAAGTTTTAGAAAAAATCACTCTGGGAACAGTATTGCATTGCAGGGGAAGGGACCAGAGGCACTGAGACCACTGGGAGATGGTTTCCCTATTCTTTCCAAACATTACTGCTTTTTTGGGTCATGCAAGGCGAGTAACTGGAGATTCTGTGGGAAGGTATCTTATTCTCCCTTGCTTAAACTATCAGGTATGAGGCTGCCTGAGTAGCTGGGTGTCAGACAACGGAGTTCAATTTCAAATCTCTCAGTGCTTTGCAGACTTGGGTCAGTTCTTCTCCGGTGGACCTCAGTTTTCTGTTAAATAAGGAAAGGCATTTGCAGTTCTGCCCCTTTCTTCTGGAGTGGATAGGATGACAGCTGCTTCTGACGCTCTGAGTTGTTGGAGAATGGACTCACCCACATGCCATTTATTATTCATATTTCAGAGCAGCATTCAACATCGTGCTAAAGAAAGGAAGACTTCTGGGGATGCTTTGCTCCCCAAGCCGGGTCACAGAGTCACCATTCTCGGCCTCCCTTTCCCGACAGTCTCTGCTCCTGGCTCTGAGAACTGTGGGTCCCCAGTGCTTTGTGAAGTTGTGTCTCTTCTTTTTAATGAGACTGATGGTTAATTAATGAATCTTTGGCCTTACTAAGTAAAACAAGATTGGGATGAGAGTATTCTGTTCCACGAGCCCCTGGAACACTGACCGGGGGATAAGAGCTTGAGCTGGCTCTTTAAGTGGCTTTATGCTCTCAGACAGCTACCCTTCACTGTGATCTTTTGCCCAAATGCCTGATTTTGTGAGGCCGGCCTCATTTACGGTGGCGGTGGCACCCACCAGATTTCCTAGTCAGAGGGGAGACTTCCTGGTCATATCCAGGCTCGCCAGCTGGTAGCCATGGAAACCAGACAACTCGGGGCACTTCCCCAAATTCTATTCTGTGGCACAAGCTCCCGTCTCTCTGGGATAGTTTAGACAAAGTTTCCATAGAAGCAGGAAAACAGACAAGATGAGGCCAGATCATCCTGGTAGCCTAAGGATCTTGTATTTGAATTCTTTGGAGCCAAAATAATTGAGTAATTGGTATACAGGAGACTGGTTTTCAGAGAAAACACATCTAATATTTATGGAGCAATAAGCAGGCTCTGTTCTAAGCAGTTTACTTATGTTAACTCATTCAGTCCTTACAGCAACCTTCCTATGGTCTGTGCTTTGCAAATTAAGGAATTAAGGGACAGAGAAGTCATGATTTGATGTCCAAGGCTGCTTGTCCAGGATATGATACAGCTGGGTGTAAGCTGTTTCTCCTCTGTGTTCCCTGCCGCTGCACGCTTCTGCCTCTTGTATACTGTTGTAGTCCCTACACCTTGCAAAGACCTCGATAGGTCATTTGGCCCAGTCCCCAATTAAGGTTTTATGGTGTGTTTTCCCTTTCCCTTAAAAGTGGCTCAGTCATGTCTGACTCTTTGAGACCTCATGAACTGTCCCTATATTCTCCAGGCCAGAATACTGGAGTGGATAGCCTTTCCCTTCTCTAGGGGATCTTCCCAACCCAGGGATTGAACCCAGGTCTCCTGCATTGCAGGCAGATTCTTTACCAGCTGAGCCACAAGGGAAGCCCTACAAAGTAACAAAGGCCTACAAGATTGAGTAATTTGTCAAAACTCGTAATATGAAATGCGTGGATGGAAGGGAGAGCCCCTTTCTAAAGGCTCAGCAGACCCCTCACTCCATCCGTCTGGTGCTCCCCCTTTTATCACGGGCCAAATAAGACATACCCTTGGGTTCTGTCTTCAATGAGTCTGCTTTTCCTCCCACCTGAGATTCCCCTTCGTTTTCTCTGATTTTTGAAGGTGGATCACTCAGGCCCAGCTCTGGGTTTTTATTTTGCTTTCAAGAAAAGTTTTCAAAGACCTACTCTTCCTGCTTTCTGGCTAATTGGCTTTGACTAGGTCACGAAGGGGCAGCGTGTCCGAGATTCCCTCTGGCTCACGACCTGGCCTCTGGGAGGCGGCCGCCCACCGTCCCGCCAGAGGGCCCTGCCTTAGAGGGGACGAGGGGTACTGGGGAGGGAGGGAAGCTAAGGACGGGCAGATTTTACCTCCTGCCCTCCTGCTGCAAATCACAGACAGATTTCCAAGAGTTCAGAGACATCCAGGAGTGAGATGGAGTTATTTTTCTTTCTGTTAATTCAAGGCAGCTGAGGAGGACCCTTTCAGTAGGTAATTGCAAGCCTGCCTCTGCTCTCCATGGTTTTCTCAACTTTAACCTTGACTTTCCTACACACACACCCACACGCCCATCCTGATCTACTCATTCCTCACTGATGGCACAGGCAGAGATGAAACTATTGGCAAAGCCATCTGCCAATGGTCTGTGCCCAGCGCAGCATCTCTGGCCTCCCCCAGGTGATTCCAGCCTGGGAGTCTGGAGGCTAATGGTGCAGGGAGGCTGCAGATCCAGGGGGCGGGTCGTCCACATCCTTGGCTCTCTCTCCTCTCCACCGTGGTCTGCCCTGGGTCACGGTCAGCAGCACAAAAGAGAAGAGCGCGGGATGCCTGCACTGGTTAACTGTGCTTTGCACACTGGGGCATCTCTGTTTTATGAAAGTGAAAGTGAAGTCGCTCAGTCGTGTCCGACTCTTTGCGACCCCATGGGCCATACCCCACCAGGCTCCTCCATCCATGGAATTTCTCAGGCAAGAGGATTGGAGTGGGTTGCCGTTTCCTTCTCCAGTGGATCTTCCTGACCCAAGGATCGAACCTGAGTCTCCCACATTGTAGGTAAACTCTTTATCATCTGAGCCACCAGGGAAGCCCTGTTTTATGAAGTTGAATGGAATTCACCAAGAAGAGCTTTGAGAACAGAAAGACTGTGATACTGGGGGACACATACACCCTCTTCCTCATCCCCACACCTAATCCATTCACAAGTACCATCAGTTTCAGCTCCAGAATAGCTCTTGGATCCATCCACTCTTTTCCCCACCTCCTCTGCCCCTCCATCATCTCCCATGTGGGTGACTGAGATAGCCTTCTCACAAGTCTCCCGGCCAGCATTCTGGAACCCCCTCAAGTTCGTTCTCCACACTGGAGCAAAGTGCCCTTTGGCATAAAGCAAAGCAAGTCTCTCCTCTGCTTAATAAGCTACCTTTGCTCTTAGACTAGAACCAACCTGCTCGGTGAGGCACCCACAGCCCCCTGTCCCCTGCCCTGTCCTGGCTTCTGCTCTCGAGGACCTCACCCAGCATGCTCCTCCCATCACTCTGTGGCCACATGGCCTCCTGTGACGTCCCTGAACAGGCCATGCTTGCTGCTGCTCCGGAGCCCTTGAACCTGCCCTTCCCGCTTGCGGGCACTCTCTTCCCCTTGCTTGTCACACGGGTTTCCTTTCACCCTTCAGGTCTCAGATCCAGTGTCACTCATAATGTAGATCTTTCCTGACCGCCATGTCTAAGAGCGTCCCATCTCCAGCCCCTCCCTTTCAATCAGATCATCTCTGTGCCCTACATAACATTATCACCATCTCAAATTGTCTTACTTAACTACTATGGGTTTATCTATAGTTATCAGGCTCTCTGAGTGTTTTCTGTAGCTAGAAATGAGCTTGAGAAAGCCAGGGTCCGTTTCTGTTTGTCAAATCTCTTAGGCTTGGAGCTTAGCAGACATTCACTGAATACTTGTGGGATGAAGGAATGAATGAATGACTTTGACTCTGGACAAGTTAAAATTCTCAAGTTTGGGGACATCCATTAAATTTTGTTATGTCTTCTAAAAGCCAAAAGATTGCACATGGTCTGTGAAGACTTTTTGCTTTAGTGTGAAGTTCGACGGAGTCTGGAGACGCACTCACTCCGGTGTCTGCCTGGCTGCCTCTGCCGTTTCCCTCGGGCACCTCACTGCCTCCTTCACCTGGGGACTTGATTTCCTGCTTGATAACACTCCTCACAGGGAAATGGATTTGTTTCTGACTCCAGCAATGAGCATGACTCATGCACTCTCCTCTTTCTCAGTGCATGACCTCAATTTAAATCCTTTCCTGTCCAACTCGATCCGGAAAGGTTGCATTCTGGATCTCTGCTGAAACAAATCCCTGCATGCACAGTCAGTTATTCCTTGCACCGTGAGGCCTCCCAGCTGAGTGGAGCCTCTCCCTACAGTACCGGGTCTGGGTCCGCATGATGAAACCAGCAACCACAGAGAGAGAGCTGACTTGGCTCTTCACTGCCTTTGCCCACAGACCACAGATGGATTCCTTCCCTGTCACAACGTGTCCTACCCCTTGAACTCTGTTGGCGCACATAGCCAGTTTGAATACAGAAATATCTGAATCATAAAATACATGAGATTCAAGGGACTTATAGGAAGGCAGTGGAACGTTCCAGTGAAATGTGACCTCAGAGATTTAGTCCAGTCTCCTAATTTGCCATGGTGCTGTATTTCAGTCTAGAGTTAGGCTGCCTGAGTTTAAATCCCAGACGAGGCCCCTTGGGAAATTTATTTAGCTTCTCTGAACCTTAGTTTCCTCATCTGTGAAATGGGAATGATAATAGTAATTACCTCATAAGGTTATTGCAAGGATTGAATACGATAATGAACAGTTCTTCACACTTTTATCTATGATTGTCATAGCTAAAGAAGGGGAAACAGCTTGAGAAGTCACCAGAAGTCATTCTGTTAATTGGAGACATGACTGTTAGAAATAAGCTCCCTTAGAGCAGAAATAATCTGTCCTGTTATTTATCCACCTCAGTTTCAACATCTGAAAAATGAACATAAAAGCATTACTTACCTCAATAGGTTGTTGTCATATCTAAAAAGTTAGTTGCTCAGTCATATCCAACTCTTTGTGAACTCATGGACTGCAGCCCACTAGGCTCCTCTGTCTATCGGATTCTTCAGGCAAGGATACTGCAAGGATAGTGGGGGTGAAGGGGGGTAGCCATTCCCTTCTTTAGGGGATTTTCCTGACCCAGGGATCAAACCTGGATCTCCTGCATTGCAGGTGGGTTCTTTACCGTCTGAGCCACCAGGGAAGCCTCTAACAGTTAAAGTACTCAACAAATATGAATTACTTAGGATAGCACTTAACACAAATAAATCACTTCAAATGTTATTACTAACATTATTGTATTACTTTTGTTATTTTTTTTATTATTATTTCAATTGCTATTTTAAGTTTTCCAGAACTTAGCATAGGGCTTGGAGTCTGGCAGGCTCCCAGTGAATTTATAATGAGTGAAAAGATGAACCCGACAGAGAAGCCAGGTCTCCTGATCCCCAGTTCCAAGTCTTCGCTCCACATTGCATGGCCCTGTGCCTTCCAATATTGTGCTGCCCCATGGCTAAGTTAGCGTCACTCAGAGTTAAAATATTACTTAGCCACCCTGGGCCTCCCAGGCATGGCATTTCCTCTGCTTCTATTCTCTGGCTCAAAACCAAACCTTTGCCTTTAAAATATACCCCCATTAGCTTCTGCTAGAAAGCTAAACTGGTGGCCACATTCTCTACTCCTTGCCTCCTGCCCTTTGCATCCTTCTCAGAAATCCCGTTTGCTTTCCATTCTCTTTTGTGCATTTGGTTGGAGACTGTTGGTTGTTTCTGATCCATAATTGTTAGAAATCCTGTCTCCTTTTTCTCCTTTTTTGTTTTTTGACTCTCTCTAGTTGATCCCATCCAGGATGCTCAATGCTCCATCTCTCCTTCAGGTCCATCTAGGCTGTTTTAGCTAGCTCTGACCAAGCTCCAGTTTTCTCAGACACTCACCTGAATCCTCACTGGCTTCAAGATTTCTCCCCATGGCGTCACTCACTGTCCCACTCCAAGCTTTCTCTCTCCACACTTCCCCAAGCCTAAATATCATTTTCTCCCCAAATTCACAGTATGCCATGTGCATGGAAAAAAAGGCAATTCCCATCTGGCTCTTGGAATGTTTCAGAGATTTTTCACTCAAAATATTTAAATGACTTAAAATCCTATTATTCACAGTCACTTTGGGCAGAGGGAAAATTTTACTATTTGGTTCTTTCATCCTCTCTTACCTTGTCCTCTTGGTATTCAAAGTATGTTCTGAGGACCAGCAACAGTGATGTCATCTGGGAGCTTGCAGAATCTTGACCTGAGTCCAGACTTATTGTGTCAGAGTCTGCATTCCAACAAGACCTCAGAACTCGTGTGGGTATAACTGAATCACGTGGCTGTACACCTTAACTAACACATTACTGTGAATCAACTAAAAAGAAAAAAGAAAAGAAAAAAAAAAAGAGTAGGCGAAAACAAGAAGCCTAGTTAAGTCACATGCATGTTAAAGTTTCTGACGTGCTGCTCCACCCAGGTCCCTCACACTTCAATCTAGATGAGACTCCCTGTGGTTCTTGAACTAAAAGAGGGGAACTGAAGGGGCCATCTTAGCACCCTGGCTGCTAGTTGAGTAAATTAATCCTGTATGTCTTGATTAATGAGGGAAACCTCTGCAGCTTCCCTGAGATCTTTATCAAACATCTGTTTTTGTATGGGTTCAGTGTTCTGCTGAGTTCTCCTGTTTTCTGCGAGGTAGATACAGGCATACCTCATCTTACTGTGCTTTGCCCATATTGCACTTTTTACAAGTTGAAGTTTTGTGTAACTGCATTGTTAGAGGATGGTCATTAGTAATCAATATTTTTAATCAAGGTACACACATTTTTTTAGACATAATGCTATTGCATACTTAATCGACCACAGTTTAGTGTAAACATAACTTTTATATGCCCTGAGAAATAAAAAAAAAATTCATGACTCTCTTTATGTGATATTTGCTTTATTGTGGTGGTCTGGAACCGAACTGGCAATGTCTCAGAAGTCTGCCTGTAATATCAAATAATCTGACAAACTCCTTACCTTTTTTTTTTTTTTTCCCTTAAAAGCCAGCCACAGAGCTTGGAGATATGAAGGAGTTTCTATTTCCAGATTTCTGAATTTGGCTGCCAGACTCCAGCTTCTCAGGATCCCTTTCTCCTGGTATCTACACCTTTATGTAATTCCCTTACCTTGAGTGTGGGTGAGACATGCAAATTCCTTCTAATAGAATACAGAGAAAGTGATGAGATGTCCCCTTTTATAATCACAAAGCACAGAGCGTGATTGTATTACGTTGTATAAGATTCTGTCTTGATATCTGACACAAATCCTCTCCTTGCTGACATGATAAATAAACGTGCATGCAGAGGAAGCCTAGGCAGCAAGGAACTGCTGGTAGACGTTAGGGAGAGCAGCCAACAGCCAGCGAAAAATAGCGGCAAGGAACGGAATGCTGCCCAGATTGTGGGGGCAGACCCTTCCTCAGCTGAGCCTCCAGGTGAGAACGCAGCCCCCACTGACATCTTGTAAGACCCTAAGCATGGAACCCAGCTGACTCATGCTCAGATTCCTGGTCTGCAGAAACGGTGAGACAATAAATGTGTGTTGCTTAAGTTTATGTTCGTGATAATTGCTTTAATTAGTTCAGTTCAGTTCATTTCAGTGGCTCAGTCGTGTCCGACTCCTTGCAACCCCATGAATCGCAGCACGCCAGGCCTCCCTGTCCGTCACCAACTCCCGGAGTTCACCCAAACCCATGTCCATTGAGTCGGTGATGCCATCCAGCCATCTCATCCTCTGTCGTCCCCTTCTCCTCCTGCCCCCAATCCCTTCCAGAATCAGGGTCTTTTCCAATGAGTCAACTCTTTGCATGAGGTAGCCAAAGTATTGGAGTTTCAGCTTTAGCATCAGTCCTTCCAATGAACACCCAGGACTGATCTCCTTTAGGGTGGACTGGTTGGACCTCCTTGCAGTCCAAGGGACTCATAAGAGTCTTCTCCAGCACCACAGTTCAAAAGCATCAATTCTTCAGTGCTCAGCTTTCTTCACAGTCCAACTCTCACATCCATACATGACCACTGGAAAAACCATAGCCTTGACTAGACAGACCTTTGTTGGCAAAGTAATGTCTCTTCTTTTTAATATGCTACCTAGGTTGGTCATAACTTTCCTTCCAAGGAGGAAGTGTCTTTTAATTTCATGGCTTCAATCACCACTGCAGTGATTTTGGAGCCCCCAAAAATAAAGTCTGACACTCTTTCCACTGTTTCCCCATCTATTTCCCATGAAGTGATGGGACCAGATGCCATGATCTTCGTTTTCTGAATGTTGAGCTTTAAGCCAACATTTTCACTCTCCTCTTTCACTTTCATCAAGAGGCTGTTTAGTCCCTCTTCACTTTCTGCCATAAGGGTGATGTCATCTGCATATCTGAGGTTATTGATATTTCTCCTGACAATCTTGATTCCAGCTTGTGCTTCATCCAGCCCAGCATTTCTCATGATGTACTCTGCTTATAAGTTAAATAAGCAGGGTGACAATATACAGCCTTGACGTACTCCTTTTCCTATTTGGAACCAGTCTGTTGTTCCATGTCCAGTTCTAACTGTTGCTTCCTGACCTGCATAGAGATTTCTCAAGAGGCAGGTCAGGTGCTCTGGTATTCCCATTTCTTTCAGAATTTTCCACAGTTTATTGTGATCCACACAGTCAAAGGCTTTGGCATAGTCAATAAAGTAGAAGTAGATGTTTTTCTGGCACTCTCTTCCTTTTTCCATGATCCAGTGGATGTTGGCAATTTGATGTCTGGTTCCTCTGCCTTTTCTAAAATCAGCTTGAACATCTGAAAGTTCACGGTTCACGTATTGCTGAAGCCTGGCTTGAAGAATTTTGAGCATCACTTTACTAGCGTGTGAGATGAGTGCAATTGTGCAGTAGTTTGAGCATTCTTTGGCATTGCCTTTCTTTGGGATTGGAATGAATACTGACCTTTTCCAGTCCTGTGGCCACTGCTGAATTTTCCAAATTTGCTGGCATATTGAGTGCAGCACTTTCACAGCATCATCTTTCAGGATTTGAAATAGCTCCACTGGAATTCCATCACCTCCACTAGCTTTGTTCGTAGTGATGCTTTCTAAGGCCTACTTGACTCACATTCCTTGATGTCTGGCTCTAGGTGAGTGATCACACCATCGTGATTATCTGGGTCATGAAGATCTTTTTGTACAGTTCTTCTGTGTATTCTTGCCACCTCTTCTTAATATCTTCTGCTTCTGTTAGGTCCATACCATTTCTGTCATTTATCGAGCCCATCTTTGCATGAAATGTCCCCTTGGTATCTCTAATTTTCTTGAAGAGACCTCTAGTCTTTCCCATTCTGTTGTTTTCCTCTATTTCTTTGCATTGATCCCTGAGGAAGGCTTTCTTATCTCTCCTTGCTATTCTTTGGAACTCTGCATTCAGATGCTTATATCTTTCCTTTTCTCCTTTGCTTTTCGCTTCTCTTCTTTTCACAGCTATTTGTAAGGCTTCCCCAGATAGCCATTTTGCTTTTTTCGCATTTCTTTTCCATGGGGATGGTCTAGATCCCTGTCTCCTGTACAATGTCACCAACCTCTGTCCATAGTTCATCAGGCACTCTATCTATCAGATCTAGTCCCTTAAATCTATTTCTCACTTCCACTGTATAATCATAAGGGATTTGATTTAGGTCATACCTGAATGGTCTAGTGGTTTTCTCTACTTTCTTCAATTTAAGTCTGAATTTGGCAATAAGGAGTTCATGATCTGAGCCACAGTCAGCTCCTGGTCTTGCATTTGCTAACTGTATAGAACTTCTCCATCTTTGGCTGCAAAGAATATAAGCATAGATAACTAATACTCTTGTAATGGCTACAAAGTTGGCCTGGAAGGAGGCAGTTGCATCAGCTGCTGGAGCAGGGAATGGCCCCCATTGAGAGTGAGGTTTCCAGAACTGGTATCGGCTGTACATGGTTTGCCATCTCCACAGTGGTTCTCATGAGACCAGTGAAGCCGGCGTGGCCAGTGCAGAGGTGACAGTTCCCTTGAGTTCCTCACTGACTAGGTTCTCGTGAGATGGTAAGGGAACCTTCCTCAGGACTGTTTCATCCTTCCTTCCACACTGCCTCAGTTTCTCTGTCTCTCACAGCAATCAGACCCGCGCTTTCCACTCGGGTCAATAGAGCCCAGGTGACAAGTCATGCATGACAACATTTAATTAATACCCATAACCTGTTTAGAGACTGGGATAAAAACTGCTATATAAGTGAAAAACATTTTATTTAATTAATTTTTTTTCACGTGGCACACATCATTTCTCTAAGCCTATCAGATGTGTTAGCTTTCTTCTGAAATCCGCTGATTCAGGCTCTCTCGGAAAACCAAACAAAAGGAGATACACAGAGACGTAAACACATTTCCCAACCACCAGATAGATGGAGTTTAGAGCAAAGAGGTTATCTTTCTTAACCCTGTGAAGACTGCACAAGATGCCATCTCCTTCTGGCTGGGAATGCTTGACCCTTGCACGTGTGTGTGTGTGGCGTGTGTGTGTGTGTATGTGTGTGAAAGAAAACTTGATCAATAATTCATTCCAGAATGCTTCCTCTTTCTTGGCACTCCCTTTTCCCATCCTTTCAGGAACACTTCAGTCACTGTGGTGTGTATATTTAATAGGTTCCAACACAAAACTTGGTCACCTTGAAGGCAAGTGGTTTTCAGGAGCGAAGGTCAGAGGATGAGGGTCAGAGGGGCATCTGTCTTTAGCTCTGCCTCAATTTGCCAGGATGGAAGGATGGATGCTGCATGTGGTTGCTCTCTGCGAGGGCTGCGGAGCTATGACCTGGCTCAACAGTAAATACAGAAGGAATCTGCTTTTCAGTTGGAAAAGGTTAAGTGACGGTGTAATGTCAGGCAAAAGGCTTTGTGATGGATGTTTTAGGTGGGCGCATGCGTGCTCCTCTCCAGTCTTTTGTTAGCATCTCCCTAGTTGATGAGGAAGCCTGAGCCTCCTTCTCACAATCCCCTAGAATGTTCTGCAATGAGGAGAGGAGACAACTTAAAATTCAAGATTTCCATAGATAGTTTTATGGCTGCCAAAGTTACCTCAGGACTTCAGGCTGGCATTTTACATCACGAGTAAGATTTTAATGATGCACAGACACATAGGCTGGGAGGTGTGGGGAAGGTGTGGGGGAGAGGGGGCCACTGCCACACTCCACACACTCGTCCATGCCTGAGGCAGGTTCTCCAGTTGCAGCCACCACCCACTTCCGGCCCCGTCTCTGAAGGCAAAGCCAACTCCATGTTCTGACAGTGTTGCCAACCGCACGTTGCAGAATCCCCTTCCTCGCCATCAGACTTGGAGTTTCGACTGAGACGAAGCAAATATAAACGCATCCCAAAGCAGCCACTCCTCACAGACCTCGGGCGGGTTCCTGCCTGTGTCTCTGCTGGAGTCCTTGAGGCTGCGGTCACACCCTGAACACTCTGCGTGGCAAGGCTCTTGGAAGACTCTGTGTGGAATGAGACAGAAGGGGACGGCAGGGAAAGGGGGAGAGAGCCTCTTGGTCTGAGGATGTCCTGTCCACACTGTACAGTCAGTCAGTGCCGTTGCTGCATTTTGTTCCCAAAAATAACGCAGCTCAGATAAGAAGGAATGGCCCTGTGTCATGGAGTCTTTCCCTTTTATATTTTTCAGATTAGAAGACTAAGCCTCATTTCCCCTGCCTTTACATGTTTCCCTCTATAATATAAGAATGTGTGCACCTTGAGAAGTTTTGCAAGTTTTCTCAAAGGGTAATCAACAAGCAGGTACTTATTGATCATGGATCGCTTATTCAAAATAGGGCGAGGTGTTTTGTAAAAGAGAAGCATGCAGAACGGTCCTTACCATGGAGTCCAGTTCCCACCTCACAGGAGCTAGGAGTGTAGGGGAAACAGGACTCACACGAGGTGAGTAAGGATGGGGAACGAGACAGGATGCAGACGAGTAAGATGCGGTCTTTTCTCACTCTAGTTGCTTTAGGGGCTCCAGGAAGGAGAGAGGAAGCGACACAGCAGAGTCAGGGAAGCCGGTGGGCCAGGGAGAACAGGAAGGTACACAGGGGTTCCTCCCACCGCCCTCCCTGGAGTCGGGTCTCCCTGGGGCCTTTGTTTTTCTTCATTTTCCCTCCACATTTTGTGTCTGCTGCTGTCATCCTCTGCTTCCAAGCATCCTGGACTTGTAGCTGCAGTAATTTTAGGCCAGTCACCAGCACTCTCTGGGCAATGGACTGGCTGATCCTCCAGTTCTAACAGTCCACAAGTCTCCAGAAAACAGAGCCAGGTCAAGAAAAGTATGAGCAATCCGAAAACTCTAGAATGTCTGCTTCCCTAAGCGCTGTCTAAGTCTGCTCCCCTCCCTTTCCTCCCCACCTTCCTCCTCCTCCTCCTCCTCCTCCTCTCTCTCTGAGTGGTGAGCACTGGTGACTTAAAGCTTGACTGGACTTTGAAATGTGGGGAGAGGTGTGGTGAGTCCAGGGTTGTTAAAAACAAAACAAAACAAAAAAAAACTCAAGACTAAGAATCACACCAGCTCTACCTGAGTTTGTCTCTGTCACTGACTAGCTCTGTGGCCCTGGGCAAGTCACTTCGTGACACGTCTGGACTCTGTTTCTCCTGGAATCCAGATGTTCTCCAGCCTTCAGACGTTACCCAGCCTCCCCTTATTCACAGTCAGCACCAGCCTCCTTTTCCACCCAACTACAGAACAGCACGCCTTCGGCCAGGTTCCCCTGGCCGCAGCTTTGAAGGAGGATTATCGAGGAGTGGCTGCGTGGTCCACAAACACATCCTGCGTGACCCTCATCATCTCCATACTGGTTTTGTGCTGCATCTCTGCTACTCTGATACTCCTCACCATCTTGCAATTGTTTTGCTTTTGCAGACTGCTCTCTCTCAGGCTGACACACTGAACAAAAGTGAGGTTTGAGGGTAACAGAAGGAAATTATAACTGAGCATAGAAATGCTTGAAACAGAGCGACTAAGCAGCTTGGCTCCTATTGTTTACGGCATAGGACTCCCATTCTCCCTGCCTCTTCTGTGGCTCTGTCCCTCCCTCTCTCTCTCTCTGTCTCTTTCTGTCTGTCTCTCTCTGTGGCTCTGTCCCTCTCTCTCTCTCTCTGTCTCTCTCTCTCTGTCTCTCTGTGTCTCTGTCTTCCATCATGTCACCAGAGCCAGATGCCAGCCCACCACACAAGTGCCTTTGTCCATATTCTACACTGAGATCCCATCCCCTCAGGCTTCTTGGAGGCTTCAAGGGAAAATAAACAAGAAATTGATTTCCCCATCCTCTCCACAACACCCCAGGAAACATAATAGTAATTTCCAGAAATATGAATCTGCCTACAGTGAAGGCAGAACTTGACATGATTTGCAGCACAGATGAAGTTTTCCTCATTCCAAGTGTCTCCACTGGCTTCCTCTCTTTGTAAGCAAGAGTTTAGTGTCTACTTCTTACCATCAAGGAGATCTCAGCCCCCAAATGTAATATGCAAATATCTAATGTTTGTCTAATGTGAACAATTTCTTACAGCTTTGGAATATGAATTTCCTCTGCTTCTAGCCGTCCGTGATTCATAAATATTGGGGTCCTTTCACAGAGCACACTCTCAGTGGGGGGCTGTACCTCACCCTCCGGGGATCTCTCCAGCTATGACAGCCTATAACCTCTTGGTTTCTGTGAGGTTCTGTCTCTGGAAGAGTCTCCCTTTCAGCCTGTTTTTGGGTAAGCTTCTTTTCCTAAGGCCCGGGGAGGACTGACAGAGGACGCTTACTTGGGAGGCACTGCTATTACGTGCCCAGGCTCAGCCTAAGTGAGATGTAAATGTCCGGGGGTCCCTGGTGACCACCCGTTCCTGCCTACGGTGGTGCGGTGGTCACACAGAGGCCTTGGAACCTCTCTTCCCCGTCACTTGCCTGCGCTCATTTCCTTTACATCTTCACCTATTCTGGGAGCAGTCAATCTTAGCCTGTATTTGCAGCCCCAGCAGGGAGCCCATTTCCATCGAAGAGAGGCCTCCTTTAATAAATCCAGCTCATTTGTGCAAGAGCAGTGCAGCCATTGATTAGAGGACTGATTGGAGCTGTGACTTTCCTTCGGAAGAAAATTAAGAAAACAGATTAAAGGCAAATGATGGGCAGCTTTGTCTTCTTGGAAAGCGTGGGGCAGGGGTGGTGATGGTGGTGGGGATGCTCCTTGTATTCTGCCTCACCTGTGCTGACTCAGGTTTCAAATATTTTGAGATGAATTGACTCCTTCAGGTTAGCTGAGCATGGCAAGGAATCACGAAATCTCAGAGCTGAGATGGATGTTGACCGTTCTTTGCTTAGTTCCTTTATGTTGTAGATTACGTCACCAGAGACCAGATGGCGGGCAGGAAGTGAGTGGCGTTTGGTAAGGGCAGTCCTCCGAGCTGTGGGTGGCACTCCCGACGTGTTTCCATTCTCACTTCCTCCCGGAAACTTTCCCTGGTGTTCTTGACTCCACCATCTTTGTGGTCCTCACTCACCCATGTGCTGGTTCATCCTCTCTTTGGCTCACGTGGTGAGAGTGCCTTTTATTTTTCAGAGCATTTTGTAGACGCTCAGGAGCCTCAAGAAGCCTCTAGGGCTGCTCTGCAGTTGTAGTTTGTTCATAGCAGATTTAACTCTAAGGTAATGAGATAAATGAACAGCAAATGTTAGACGTCTAGTCACATTGCTCTGTGAGCTTTTAGACATAAAGGGGCTATTTGCATTTGACTTGGCATCCCCTGAATCTACCAGATCTTGGCACTTCTAGGTGATCCAAGGACATTTGTCAACTTGCGGACTAAACGAATGAACTGTGTAGATATGAGTTTGGCCATTTAAGGTTGTCTTATCAGGAGCTTTACAATGATGGCAATTATTCTTGCTCCCAGTATAATGACTTTAAAGTTCCATTATAAGAACTGCCTTCAGATTTAATTTACTAATCACTCCACATCTTTTATATTTAAAAAAAAAACTGCTTTAGAATTTACATTTGGATTTTATGGCCTAAGGAACACTTTTATATATACTATTATCTTTTGGTTCTCATAAAAATCCTATGAAGGAATTGTTATCCTTCCTGTTTTATAGATGAAGACACTGAGGCTGAGAGACGTTATGGCCTTGCCTGAAGCTACAGGACTGGTAGGTGTCTGAGCAGAGCACAATCCAGGTCTTCTGACGTGGAATCCTGAGCACTTTTTTCTACACCGCCCTGCCTCCCACACCCAAACCTAATGTCCCAGGCTCGCGTCCCAGGTGTAGTCTCCAGAGCTAAGAAAGACATCTGGTTATAACCGAAGATCGAATCAATTCACACTTAGAGAATGAAGAGTTGCCACTGTCAGAGCCATCCTGAATTTTCTAGAGCCCCTGATATCATTCTGAGGAATGAGTTCTGAAAAAGAGTCTTTTGCATAATGGCAGCTCTATCGTTATCAAAGTGTAACTTCTTAACTACGTGTATTATTTTTCATAGGTGTACGTGTACGAGAGAGAGAGTGTGTGTTCTCTTTGGTTAGTTTGGGGAATCTGAGGAGCAGAGAATAGGGACTTTGCTAATTACCAGATTTCAGACCTTTATTTTCTATTAACCTATTTAATCCTCACATCACTGCAATAAGTGAACTGAGATTCAGGGGTCTATGAGAGAACCCAGATCTCCCAACTCCCAGTCCATAGCTCTTTCTTCTGTGACGTACCTCATGTAGAACTATCCAGTCTTTATTCCCACCAGAGAGTCAGTAGGAAAACAGAAGGAAAGCAGAAATTCTAAGCATCTCCCTGGTAGGACTGGAGGTAAACAGTGTTCCCCAGTTTGGCTGGGGTGCCTGAGTCCTATTTGCCTTCTGCTAATGATGCTGAAGGTGGCACAGAGCCTGTGTGCGTGAGGGAGACAGGAGTGAGAGGGAGCAGGTTACCCTGATTCTGTTTATATTGGATAAAAGCGTCGAAGCTTGAGAGTAATCTGTGTCTCAGCTCTATTTACTTTGCAAATAGAATAAAAGCCTCCTTGCATGTGCATCAGTGAGATGGGAACTAGTGAGGGAGGAAAAGGCTTGGGGAGGTAGTGGGTGGAGAGTATTTTTATGCAGGCAGAAAGGCCCATGAGTCTTGGATTCTAGCCTGGCTTCTGTCACTATTTATGTGTGACCTTGTGCAGACCACTTTCCCTTTCTGGGCTAGTTTCACTGTCTGCAAAATTTTAGACTAGAACTAGGACTCCCCTATTGGCAGCCAGTTGGCAGAATTGAGCCTAAGGACATTTTTTTTTAAAGCAGTGTTTTTAAAAAATCAGGACTTTCCTAGTGGTCCAGTGCTTAAAAGTGCATTTTTCAGTGCTGGGGACATGGGTTCAATCCCTGGTTGGGGACCTAAGATCCCACAAGTTATGCAGCATGGACAATAAATAAATAAAGTAGTGTTTTTTTTTTTATTTAATAAATTTAGGCCTCTTTCATATTCCCCAGTTCACAGGCCATACTATTCTTGCTAGATGTTACTTGCCCTTTTATACAGGCATTTGAGATAGACAATTGGACTACTTTCTTATAGAAGGCTCTGGTGTTATTTGGGAGAGATTGAAGGAAAAGGTTGAAGGTGGGAGGAGAAGGTGATGACAGAGGATGAGATGGTTGGATGGCATCACTGACTCGATGGACATGAGTTTAAGTAGGCTCTGGGAGTTGGTGATGGACAGGGAGGCCTGGCATGCTGCAGTCCATGGGGTTGCAAAGAGTCAGACACGACTGAGTGACTAAACTGAACTGAATGTTAATTGACTCTATCCTTATACTCAGCTTGTTCATAACAGAACCTTTTTCCTCAAAAAATTTTTTTTAAATTTAGTTTTTATTTTATATTGGGTTATAGTTGATTTTGGAGAAGGGATAGGCTACCCACTCCAGTATTCTTGGGCTTCTCTGCTGGCTCAGATGGTAAAGAATTACCTACAAAGTGGGAGACCTGGGTTCAATCCCTGGGTTGGGAAGATCCCCTATAGGAGGGTATGGCAACCCACTCCAGTATTCTTGCTTGGAGAATCCCCATGGACAGAGACCCCTACAATCCATAGGGTCACAAAGAGTCATACACGACTGAGCAACTACACACAGCACAGCACATAGTTGATTTACATGCTGTGTTAGTTTTGGGTGTACAGTAAAGTGATCGCATTATACATATATTTATTCTTTTGTGGACTCTTTTCCCTTATAGGTTATTACAAAGTATTGAATAGAGTTTCTTGTTATAAGTAAGTCCTTGTTGATTGTTTATTGCTGTTTAGTTGCTAAGTTGTGCTGACTCTTTTGCACCCCATGGACTGTAGCCTACCACGCTCCTCTGTCCATGGGATTTCCCAGCAAGAATACTGGAGTGGGTTGTCATTTCCTTCTCCAGGGAATCTTCCCAACCCAGGGATCGAACTCATCTCCTGTATTGGCAGGCAGATTCTTTACCACTGAGCCACCAGGGAAGCCCTTCTTGATTATCTATTTTATACATAGTCATGTGTATATGTTAATTTCATAACAGAATCTTGATGAACATAAATGTGAGAAGTAGCATAGTGTCTTGGCTAAGTGTTTGGGCTCCACAGCCAGTCTGCCTGCCTTTGAATCCCTGCTGTGCCACTTGCCAGCACATCTCTGATCTGCAATGTTGCCTCTATTCCCTCATCTGTGTAATGGACACAATCCTGGGAAGAATAAATAAATCAGTCTCTCTAAAGTGCTCAGAATACTGCCAGACACATCCTAAGTGGTCAGTCGTAGTTGGTCGTCACTCTGATTATTATTAGGCCTTTTTCTGAAATATGTATACAATCTTGAGTAGCAAATCATCTTAAAATGTTTGGCTAAAATTTCCAGGATAAGATGGAGTGCCTGGTATTATGAAATGTGTGTTACTAAAAGCACAAGGGTCAGACACAGAGGACCGTTTCCAAAAGGCTCTCCAAGCCAGTTATGTAAATAAATCTGAAACCAATTGGTTTCCGGGATTCTTTTTATCTACAAACTTTCATTTGCCCATAACTCACTCAACCCCTGAGATGCTGGGAAAGGCTGAGTCTATGGCACTTTCCTGGGCTTGCTGGCTGACTTCCTGAGCGCCCGGTTCTTATTTCCATGAAGATCTGGGGCCCCTGTTTCTTCCGGTCCTTGGGTGTGGGTTTTGGCTCTGCGGCTGGCGTGGCCTGGCCTGGCCTGGGCTAAGTGGTTCTGAGAATTCTGGTGTCATGCTCACTGGAACAGCAGGTGGGGGAGACGACTTACAGAGAAAATTCACCAAACTCATCAAAGCTACTCATCAAGTAGCTTCCCATCCATTTTTCATGTGGTGTAAAATATAAGTAGATCAGATTAGGAAATGAAGGCGAAAATGATGTGTGTGGACCCTCTCTGCGAGTCACTGTGGTGCTCTCGGGCTTCAGTAAGAAGTATGCCTGCTCGAGTACTTTGTTGATCATCAATTCTAAACTTCAGGCATATTTATAACCCTGTTAATATGGCCAGACCCCATAATGTGTGCAGAATTAGATGGCCAAGCCACAGTTCTGGGAATACTTGTTTAAAGGCTAAAGCCAAGGCAACACTGGTCTTTTTTGAAAGCAGGAAAGGAACAAGGGGGTGGGTGTGTGAACTGGCCTTTGTAAAAATTCTCCCTTGAAAACCTTTTGTCCTTAAGCAGATGGGGGCTGACAGGGACAGTCCTGGGAATTATGACAGGCAAACAATTAGCCTCGCAGAGAAGGATCGCAGTCTTTAAGAAAAGGGAAAGAGAAACGGGAAGGAAGAAAGGGAGGTGGCAACTCCCGGGTAGCTGACTGCAGCTTTCCGCAGAAATGACCGGCCACGGACTGCGTTGCCGCCTCTGCAGGTGTTTTCTCCCGGGAAAGGCCACGGCCGACTTCCGCCCTCCTGGAGCGGGGCGCTCAATGAAGCGCTCGGAATGATGCCTTGCTCTCCAGGGATCTGTGTCTCCTGGTTTTTCCGAGCTTGGGAAACTCCTGATTCACTTTGCTGAGTGTCTTGCGCTTTGGAATCTATAAGTGATCAATAGTGTGTGTGCTTGAGGGTGGAAGTGGTCTTCCCGCTCCTTGCCTCCTGTTTCCTCCTAGAAGAACTTCTGCTTCCCATGGGGGTGCTGGTGGTATTTTGGGTGGGACCGTTCTCGGTGAAAGGCACTGCCCAGCGGGCATTAGGGATTGTTTAGCTCTTACTCCTGCCTGCTGAGTGCTTGCAAATCCCTTTGCATTTTCCAAAGCCTCCCACCTTCCTGGGGCATTTAGTAATGATGGAAAAGAAAGCACCAGATAGAGGTAACACTTCTCTACCCAACCCTCTCTCCTCTCCAGGGCGGGGAACAGTGACGTCTTCCATTACGGAATCTAAGTGGGAGAAACTGAGCTCCTCCTCTTGCTTGCTTGCTCTCTGGCCTGGCCTGTCTCATGCATTCCTGTCTCCTCTCTCCTGAGCAGGAAGCCTCATGGGAGGCCAGAGGTTGTCTGGCGTGGCCTCTCACACGGTCAGTAAATCGTGAAATTCAGGGATGAAGTGTTAGCAGACCTCTTGGGGAAGGTCTTGTTTTCTTGACACTTAGCAAAGAGGAAAGATGACCTGTTGTTCTCCATCTGTTGATTCTTTCTTCTATATGGAGGGAGAGAAAGGAGTGTTACTTCCCAGGCACCTCAAAACTCAATAGATGTACATTGGGGGTTGGTCAGCATCTTCTTTCCCAGTTCTCTGCCTGAGTCCATTGCTGATCATCTTGCTTGTAGGAGGATGGCCCGGGGAACACCTGTTCATGGAGAAGGAGCGGCTCTCTCTCCTTGTCCCTGCTGCTCACGAGGAGAGACTTGTTAAGAGAGGTGTCAGGACAGTTTAGTGTTGGGTACCAGCGATTCAGTGAGTTTGGCCTCAATCCCACGCAGACTTGAAACCTCTGCTTCACCCTGTGGACTCTCCCTGAGTCCAGGAACAGGAGCAGCTGGGGCTGAGTCAGGTCAAAGCCTCATTCCCTAAATCTGAAGGTGAATGCAAGAGTGGGCTCTTTATAGACCTGGGGAAATGAGGAAAGCCAGCCTCCTCCTGAGTCCTCAGTAGGTTGTTTCCAGCCAGGGTGGAGCACAGGTCACATCACTCTACTCACAGGGCATGTAACTGGGTGGGACAGGGTGGCCTGAGTGGGGCTGGAGAGCTATTGAGTGTTGCCTAGGCAACAGCTCCAGAAGAGCTTGGTCCAGCCAGAGGCAGGAAGCTGATGCCACTGGGGGTGTTCCCTAGTGCGTGAGTGCTGAGTCACTTCAGTCATGTCTGACTCTTTGTGACCCTGTGGACCGCAGCCCGCCAGGCTCCTCAGTCCTTGGGATTCTCCAGGCAAGAATACTGGAGTGGGTTGCCACGCCCTTCTCCACGGGACTTTCCAACCCAGGGACTGAACCCACATCTCTTACATCTCTTGCTTTGGCAGGAGGGTTCTTTTTACCATTAGTGCCACCTGGGAAGCCCTAGATCTCAACAAAGCTGGGAAAAAATTATCTGGCAGAGCCTAAAATGGGGATCCTTGTTCAAACAATTTTTTCTCAGCTTCGTTGAGATATAATTGACATATAACATGTGTAAGTCCAAGGTGTACAGTGTTGATTAGTTACACTTATATATTGCAATATAATTACCACGGTGGTGTTAGCTAACACCTTCATCACATCGGGTAATTATCATCTCTTTCTTGCAGTGAGAACATGTAAGATCTCCTCTGTTAGCAACTTTCAAGGGTACAGTACAGTATTGTTATCTATAATCACCATGCTATGCACTAGATCCCTAGGATTTATTCATCTTCTAACTGGAAGTTTGTACTCTGTGGCCAATGTTTCCCTTTTTCCCTACTCCTCTGGGTCTTGGTAACCACCATTCTATTTCATGCTTCCATAAGTTCAACTTTCCGGGATTCTGAGTGTGAGAACCTACAGTATTTGTCTTTCTCTGTCTGGCTTATTTCACTTAGCATAATGTCTTCAAGGTTCATTCATGTTGTTGCAAATGGCAGGATATCCTTCTTTCTCATAGCTGAATGATATTCCATTGTATATGTTTCTTTGTGTGTGCTCAGTCACTCAGGTGTGTTGGACTCTTTGCAACCCCATGGACTGTATCTGGTCAGGGTCCTCTGTCCATGGGATTTCCCAGACAAGAATACTGAAGTGGGTTGCCATTTCCTTCTGCAGTGGATCTTCCAGACCCAGGGATCAAACCCAGGTCTCCCACATTGCAGGCAGATTCTTTCACTGTCTGAGCCACGAGGGAAGCCATTGTATATATACATCTCAATTTTGGAGGCGTGCTCTTGGAGGAAGGAGAATGAGAAGAACAGGATGGGACAGAGGGAAAGGTTAAGGAGAATATATTTTCTGGACACTTGCTTTGGTTCTCATCATCAGGGAAGCTGTGAAGCACAAATTGCGTATAAAACATGATCCTCCTGAGCAAGGCTCTGGAGGTGGTGGGATATGGTAGTTATGGCTTAACCCAAGGCAATTCTACAGACGAGGGAGCCGTGAGCTGATATCTAGCCAATGCACAGCAACTAGGACACTTATACCTACAGGTAAAACATCTGGGTGGATGAAAATTGTATCTACTTTATGGGGGTCGTATGACTATTAACAGTTGTGACTTAGCCCAGAGCAAGTCTCTACATCAGGCAGTCCCAGGAAGAGGGACTGTAAACTGGATATAGTTATGTCTCTTATCGAGAGTGGCCAGGTATTCATTCCTAGGCAACACACACATGTAAGCCATCAGTGCGTTCTATACTGTATCTCTAAAAACCTCTCTCACACTTGGCATTCAGACATTGCGCTTACACTGAAACTCAAATCAGGGCGCTTACAAGTAAATCTGATGGTCGTGTTTATAAATTAAAGCTCACAGATTTTTACCCAAGAGAGATGGCTGATGACTCCCAAGAGAAGAAGCTTAAAAACTAGCCTGCAGAATGCAGATTCCACAAGGTAGAGCTTCCCTAGAACCCTCACTAATATGAGCAGACCCATCTTTTGTGTGAACCTAACCAACACAGATGCCATGCTTAAATTGTATGAGAAACCCAGTTAATTGTGTCTGCTGTGCTAGATCCATGATATTTCGTAGGTATCCTCTGTGTATGCAACCCAATCAGATTCACTGCTTGAGCCAGGTCTTCTGTGACCAATACTGTCTTCTATAAGGGTCACATTGCAATTAATCTTTCTCTACGTCTCTTTTACTTTTAGAGATAAGTCAAAGGTAATGCTTGGAGAAGGTAATGGCGACCCACTCCAGTATTCTTGCCTAGAAAATCCCATGGACACAGGATCCTGGCAGACTACAGTCCATGGGGTTGTAAAGAGTCAGACATGACTGAGCAACTAACACACACACACACACACACACAATGGTAATGGTACATTTTGGACCAGACTGAATGGAAACCTGAAGCTCACTCTTCATTTGGTCAAGCAGTGTGCTCCCACCTCCCTTGGCTCTTGTCTCTCTTTCAGTGCATTAGGGCCCCCTGAGCCCTTTCCCTGGTTCCATTCCACCTCTACCTCCAGTAGCCAAGTTGCCCTCTCATCCATTAGCTGCCTTTTACAAGATCGCCACTTATCCTATCAAAGCTGCTCTGTCTTCCATCCCATGGGTCCTACTTTCTGTTAACCTGATAATATGTGGCATCATGCAGGCATTTGTTCAGCAGAAAAGAATCTGCCTGCAGTGCAGGAGATGCAGGAGACCCGGGTTTGATCCCTGGGTCAAGAAGATCCCCTGGAGAAGGAAATGGCAACCCACTTCAGCACTCATGCCCAGAAAATCCCAAGGACAGAGGAGCCTGGTGGGTATTGGTCTCTGGGGTCGAAAAGAGTCGGACACCACTGAAGCGACTGAGCACGCATGTACGCACGTTTGCACAAGCCCAGCTCCCAAATGAAATGCAAGTGATTTGTCTTGCAAATGTAAGTCAAATAAGCATACATCTAAACATAAATTTATATTGCTCAAGAAAGGAAAGAGGAAAATAAGACGACTTTTTTGGTGACGGGTGGGAGAGGAAACTATAGCACCCAGGGTCCGGATGGAGGTGGTGTCTGAGGGGGAAACCCACCCAAGAACAATGAGGACCAGGAGACTCAGAAACAAAACGAGAGGAGGTTTACTGGTCAAACCAGAAAGGTTTGGGGTTATGGATATCACGCAGATAAAGGAAAAAGCATGACCTAGGAATTAAAAAAAATAGGTATGACATATTCAGCTTACTACATAGTAGCTAATGTGATCTTGGACACATTATTTAACTGCTCTGTGTCTCTGTGTGTTATCTTGTATATTAAAGGGATACTGATAATCATGTCATGGGTTGTTAGGCAGTTGGATCAGGTGACGCATGTGAAATACTTAGAATGACTGACGCACAGAAGGGACCAACTAAATGCTGCTTTTCTCCTGTCCCTTAGTTAAGTCCAAGAGTCACAATGACCTTAGTTTTTTTTTTTTTTTTTTTTACAAAAGGAGTTATAGATCTAGTAAAAGGCATGCTGGATGTCAGAACCAGAGAGAAGACTCATCCATCCATAGTACTAGAGTGTTGAGGAAAAACTAACTTCTGCCTGAGATTGGAGTTGTTTGGGAGAACTACCATTAAGGTGTTGCTCCTGTGTGGAGTCTTAGCCACTGGCCCACCAGGGTAGTCACTTCCTTCTTCTTACATACTGGGTTAAAGCTCACTTTTCACAGCTTCTAACAAATAGTGGAAGATTTTTAGTTTCATGACCTCTCTCCCTATAGTCAGGATGGATCATCCAATAAAGCAAAATCTTTAGGGCAATAAAGTCAAAAGGAGAGGAAATTTTCAGAGGTAATCATTAGGTTGAAAATCTAGTCCCTGAAAAATGATATATTTCTGAGTATTAGTGCTCACTATCCAGAAAAAGGGCTTCCCAGGTGGCTCAGTGGTAAAGAATTCACCTGTAATGCAAGAGATGCATGCAGGTTAAATTTCTGGGTCAGGAAGATCCCTTGGAAGAGGGCATGGTGGCCCACTTCAATATTCTTGCCTGGAAAATCCTATGGACAGAGGATCCTGGCAGACTACAGTCCATGGGGTCACGAAAAGTTGGACACTACTTAGTGACTAAACAAACAATCTAAGAAAAGAGCTTAGGTGGATTAAGAGAGAAGCAGAGAGGAGCTAAGGTCAAATGAGAGTTAACTGACAAAACTAGTGCCTGTAGCTGAGAGAGACAGTGAACTCCGGAGATTAGACGTATGAATGTTGGAGTTAAACCAAGTTTGTTTCAGATCTTCATTTGGCAATTAGCTGATGTTACGGCTTCATTCCTAATCTCTGTCTCAGTTTGCTCATCTGCAAAATGGGGACAGTTGATGTTCCTATCCTGTAAGACTGTTGTGAAGGAAAAATGAGATAATATACATGTACTCACACATTGTGTTAGTCAGTCAGTTCAGTCGTTCAGTTGTGTCTGACTCTTTGAGACCCCATGGATTGCAGCACGCCAGGCCTCCCTGTCCATCACCAACTCCTGGACTTTACTCAAACTCATGTCCATTGAGTTGGTGATGCCATCCAGCCATTTCATCCTCTGTCATTCCCTTCTCCTCCTGCCTTCAATCTTTCCCAGCATCAAGATCTTTTCAAATGAGTCAGCTCTTTGCATCAGGTGACCAAAGTATTGGAGTTTCAGCCTCAACATCAGTCCTTCCAATGAACACTCAGGACTGATCTCCTTTAGGATAGACTGGTTGGATCTCCTTGCAGTCCAAGGGACTCTCAAGAGTCTTCTCCAACACCACAGTTCAAAAGCATCAATTCTTCGGTGCTCAGCTTTCTTTACAGTCTAACTCTCACATTCACACATGACCACTGGAAAAACCATAGCTTTGACTAGATGGACCTTTGTTAGCAAAGTAATGTCTCTGCTTTTGAATATGCTATTTAGGTTGGTCATAACTTTCCTTCCAAGCAGTAAGCGTCTTTTAATTTCATGGCTTCAATCACCACTGCAGTGATTTTGGAGCCCCCCAAAATAAAGTCTGACACTGTTTCCACTGTTTCCCCATGTATTTCCCATGAAGTGATGGGACTGGATGCCATGATCTTAGTTTTCTGAATGTTGAGCTTTAAGCCAATTTTTTCACTCTCCTCTTTCACTTTCATCAAGAGGCCCTTTAGTTCTTCTTCACTTTCTGCCATAAGGGTGGTGTAATCTTCATATCTGAGGCTATTGATATTTCTCCTGGCAATCTTCATCCCAGCTTGTGCTTCTTCCAGCCCAGCATTTCTCATGATGTACTCTGCATATAAGTTAAATAAGGAGGGTGACAATATACAACCTTGATGTACTCCTTTTCCTATTTGGAACCAGTCTGTTGTTCCATGTCCAGTTCTAACTGTTGCTTCTTGACCTGCATAGAGATTTCTCAAGAGGCAGGTCAGATGATCTGGTAATCCCATCTCTTTCATAATTGTCCACAGTTTGTTGTGATCCACACAGTCAAAGGCTTTGGCATAGTCAATAAAGCAGAAGTAGATCATTTTCTGGAACTCTCTTGCTTTTTCGATGATCCAATGGATGTTGGCGATTTGATCTGTGGTTCCTCTGCCTTTTCTAAAACCAGCTTGAACATCTGGAAGTTCACAGTTCATGTATTGTTGAAGCCTTGCTTGGAGAATTTTGAGCATTACTTTACTAGCGTGTGAGATGAGTGCAATTGTGCGGTAGTTTGAGCATTCTTTGGCATTGCCTTTCTTTGGGATTGGAATGAAAACTGATGTAGCACACTCCAAATGATAAAATATTATTTTCAATACACTTGTGCATTGATGACCCTGTGTAACTCCTTCCTCGGCTGCAGCATCTGGCCATAGAATGATTTATTCATCACAGCTGCTGGCTGAGTGTAGGGCCTGCTGAAGAATCATTTAAAAGAAAGAACTCTAGGCTTGAGGGTCTGGAGTGGCAATGGAGATGAGAAAATACTGGTATTAGAAAGGTAGATGAGTCATGAATTCCACTTTGGACAGCCAGTGTCTAGCTATTCATCTATTTATGCTCTGAGTCAACAAGTGTTATTGCATCCATATTTGTATGAGGTGCTGGGGATGCAGCCCTTAAGAAAGTTGTGATCCTGAAGGAGAAAGAAAAAGTAAAATTTTCATCAGGACCATAAGGGGCATGAAGGAAAAATCAGGGTGATGTTAGAATTAAAGATGAGGAAAATCTCTCTTCAGAGGAGACATAAACAGAGACCTGAAGGATAAACAGGAGTCAGGAAGACGAAGTCTGAGGGAAGAGAAAACATTATATCAGGGACTCAGAGGCAGGGAAGAGGTCAGTGGGAATTAGGACCAACTTGCATAGAGCAGAGAGGAAGAGGGAGGGGGATGTGTGAAAATACAGCTGGTGAGGCAGGCATGGCCTGATCCTACTGGTCCCGCAGACAACGTCAATGAGCTTAGATTTATTTCTAAGAGCCACAAGAAGCTAATAAAAGGTTTACAGGAAAAAAATAATGCTTTCTATAATTTTCTTCAGCCAGTATTTTGAGTGTAGTTGCAGGAGGTCCAGCCAGCTAAGATGTTGTAGAAGGGACAGAGGGCAAGGTCTTCACCATTGATTCCCGCTGACGCCAGGCCCTGGACATTGTGGACAGTGTGGTCAATGAGACAGTGGGTGGGAGATTCTTATCCTCAGAAATAGATGTGGATGGTCCCTTATGAGAGGCGTAGGGCTCAGACAAGGATCAGGGAGCAGGTGGAACTTGATCTGAGTTGGGTTGTCCTCGTGTCTCTATGCGCAATGGTCTAAAATGATCCGGAGAGGATTTTGAATCCACGCAGAAAGTGCATCAACAGGATAGCCAGCAATTGTTAAAAGTCTCCTCTGTATCCATAATTTGATTTTGAATGACCACCCATGATAAGAGGCATATTATTCAATAACAGGTTTAAAAATCACTTTTATTCCACCATTTCCTTTGACCAATAGTAATAACAACCTTATTTTTTGAATGATTACTATATCCCAGGCATTGTAGGAACTGCTTTACACACATCATTTTATTTAAACTTCACAGCAATCTTGCAAATTAATTGTTATTAAGCCCTTTCATAGATGAGAAGACTAAGGACTAAATTAAGAAGAAATATCTCATAAATGGTAGAGCTGGACTTAAACTCAGGTTTACCTGAGCTTCATTTTCATTTCATGATAACTAAAAAAATATATAAATAAATAAAACTTGATGGAGCAAAATATCCTAACATTAATTACCTCATTTTATCCTAATATTGATTGCCTCATCCTGCCATAATGCTTCCCAGATAAAGAGAAGAGACCAAGAGGTTAAGGAACTTAGAAGAAATGGAGACCTGGACTTAAACCACATTGAAAAGAACCAAGAGAGACAGGTGAAGTTAATTTTATTTTTATATTTTATTTGACCCAATATTTCTAATGTATCATTTCAATGTAGAAACAATATAATAATTGGGGCTTCCCTGGTGGCTCAGAGGGTAAAGCGTCTGCCTGCAATACAGGAGACCTGGGTTCGATCCCTGGGTCAGGAAGATCCCCTGGAGAAGGAAACGGCAACCCACTCCAGTACTCTTGCCTGGAAAATCCCATGGACAGAGAAGCCTGGTAGGCTATAGTCTATGAGATTGCAAAGAGTCAGACATGACTAATATAATAATTATCAGTACAATATTTTATGTTCACTTTTCATACTTACTCTTCAAGCCCATTGCCCATTTGTATACTTACAACACATAAAACAGTCGTTACATTTCAAGAGCTTGGCACATGGTAGCCCCTTTCTAAGTTCTCTCTTGTCCCTAAATTTCAGTCACAAAATATGGAGGATATCTCCTTCAAAATCTCTGCCTTACATTCAGGAGGCTAGGTCCAGTTCGCTTTGTTAGGCATTACATAGTCAAGGGGAGCTGATTTTCTTATCTCATTACATTCCATAGATCATAGTTCAGAGAATTTTCCTTTTCTGAGTCATGGACAGAGGAGACCATAAAGCACCCCGAATGGCAGGGAGACTCAAGCCCTGCCCCCTCACGGACATCAAGAGTTGATGCCACATTTCCCGATGAGGGCAGATAAGCACTGAGGTCTGTGTGTACAGCAGGAGAGTTCATTGGTTTTATGGATCTTATTGTCAGAACGATTGGGAAGAGGCAGCTAATTTATTTGGGAGGGAGATCTGGTTCCAAGTGGAAGATAGAATGCATAGTTAATGTCACCTTTATTAGATGATTAGCTTGTTTTTAGCTTTTAAAATTATAGCCGAGAATCAAGACAGGAGCTGGCTTAAATTAGAAACTGAGCTTGAAAATGTTACTTTGGTCTTTCTGCCCAAATTTCTCTGGGCAGGACTGCTCAGCACCCTTCATTACCTCGTTCTTCTTCAATTTCCCTCCTTTTGGAACCACCTCCACTTCATTTGCGAGCTGATTTCACGATGGGGCAGAAATGTCAATCAATCGTTTGGCCATCCGTAGGAGAGCATCCCCAATCTACATTAGTCAGCTGGGCTGGTTTCCAGAGCATCGTCTCCTACATATGAATTATTACCTAAACATTACTGCTGTCGGTACATTCCGTGCTATACAACTTCCTATTATTATTTTTTTGGTGGACAACATTGAAATTTTAAACAGTTCCATCTTGCTTAAGTAATGTGAATTTGGTGGCTCTAGAAATAACTTTTGCCTCATTGGTGAAAATCCACTCACAACAGTGAGTGGGCTTAAATGCAGGCAGGGAGTGGGGTCTGGTACAAATGGAAACCCAGAGACAGCTTTGATTTGTTTTCCCTTTTCTGATTTCATCCACTTCCCACCCCTACTTCTCTTTCCCTTTATTGTCAATGGCAAAATGAGGCTTCTTGTCTCCTAAGGTTTGGGTAACGGAGGAGAAGTGGAAGGAGCTGTGGATAAATCAGCTTGACATCAGCAGGGTCATGTAGTGTAGCTCAGGTCTTCTCTCACCAAAGAACTCGTGTGCCCAGGACCACTGAGTGCAGCCGGCTGACTCTGTGATTCATCTGGACTCTACATTATCACGGGGGTAATAGATCTAGCTTGGGAACTCACAAACAGAATGAGATGGTTTTTCTCTCTTTTAAAACTCCGGGAAAATGGGTCATTTATCATTCTGCAGTGTGTGTGTGTGTGTGTACGCGCGCGTGCGTGTGCGTTCACACATCCATGCGTGTATGTGTGTGTTTAATAGAGACTTTGGGGAGCATAGGGCCACAGTTGGAATTCAGTTGGTAATATTGGGTAGGGGAAGTCTGTTAAATCAGGTGGATCAGCCAAAAGTCCAGTTATACTTGACCAGGGAGACCAGGATTGGCTGGTGGCCAAGTTGCAGTTATATAGAAAAGAACGAATATCCCAAAGGTACCAAAAAAGAGACAGAAAGAGAAAATTTCAAATCCTAGGCCAAACATCAGAAACCAGTGGAGGTACGAAAGCTCAGAAATGGAACCAGGAAGCAGAAGCGGGGACGTGATGAGTATGTGCCAGGAATGAGGACTTGGGTTGCTGAGGCAATCCTTGGCCTTGATACTGGGCTCTTCATAGCCTTCCTGTGTGGGCAGGAACTAGGTTAGCTAGCTTAGGACACAGAGGAAAAGGCAGTGAGTGTAACCGCCTCAGGCAAACTGAGGAGGTGGAAAGAGAAATGACTTCCGTGGTTGGTATTTGCTTCCGTTCGCGCTCTGCTGAGGAGTGTGACGTTACACACAGCTCTCGGCACCGTGGCCCGTCTCCCTGATGGCTCTCTCTGGAATCTCCCACGTGTAGTTTTTTTTTACCATGAGTGTGCTTAGACAAATGTTCGGGTTATAGAAACACTTTCCCATAGGGTCCTGTGATCTCACAGCATACATCTTGTCTAAGTGTCTCAATCCCTGTTCCTCCTTAGTGAAGGGTCTCAATTTTGACTGTAGGTCACTCCATTCCTGAGCCAAATTCAGGAATGTAGGTAGGACCCATGCAAAAATCCTCACCCTGCATTGATCTGGGAGAATAATCAATCCACTTTGTGAGGCCTTGGATCAAGCAATTTAGCTACATAGACTCCTGGTTTTCCAGGAGTTCTATCTTTCTCCTAGGTGGACCTTGGATCCCACGACCTATTCCTGGGGACTTAAGTAAGCCTTCAAATTATGGAGCTTCTCACAGTTTTCCAGCATAGGTTTGGTCCACAGGGCACTCTGCTAAGGTGTTGGACTTTTCTAAAACCCGTCGCTTCTGGGTCTGTCCTCAGGGGAAAGGCCTCCTTGATCTTGAACTGAACTTTTTCTCTGGCCGTTTTCACTGGGGGTGTCAGGGAAGGATCATGGGGGTGGACCCTGCCCTCTAGATTGGCCCCTACTTTAATCTTCAAGTCCTAGGCAAACTGTGGCTGGCTAGGTCACCTCTGATGATTGTAGCAGACTCCAATTATGGATATTTATGTTTTCTGTTCAAAAGCATAATAACACTCCATGCCAGTTTATCTTAGTAAACCTTAAATCTTTGTTTAGTTCCCTGGAAAACAGAGCCTGAGGCATAACTTATGGCAAGTGCTTTATGGTGTGTTCGTGGAAGAGGTGATCCCAGAGAAGCAGGATGGAGATGAAAAGGAACTGACACAGGGCAGGAAGAAAGTCAAATAGAAGGCAGCACGTGGTCAAACTGGCCATGGCTTCACCAGAAAATATGGCCATGTGTGCCAGCCTTGTGGACTAGCCCACCAGGCTCCTCTGTCCATGGGATTTCCCAGGCAAGAATCCTAGAGTAGGTAGCCGTTCCATTCTCCAGGGGATCTTCCTAATCCAGGGATCGAACCTGGGTCTCCTGTATTGCAGGCAGATTCTTTATTGTCTGAACCACCAGGGCTAGGTATATTTGCCTAAAAGAGTTGACATTTATGAATGCTTACCTTAAAGGAAAAACCAATTTCTTATATATATTAACTCACTTGTTCTTAATAGTAATGCTATTAGTAGCTGTTTCATGTCAGAGGAGATGAATGTTCAGAGATGATTGAAGGTCGTTGAAAACACATTTGAACCCAAAGAGTTTGGCTGTAGAGGCTAGTACCTAACCATACCATCATATTTCATATTGAAAGTTCCTATAGGTGATTCTTTGGGATTGGAATGAGAACTGACCTTTTCCAGTCCTGTGGCCACTGCTGAGTTTTCCAAATTTGCTGGCATATTGAGTGCAGCACTTTCACAGCATCATCTTTTAGGATTTGGAATAGCTCAACTGGAATTCCATCACCTCCACTAGCTTTGTTTGTAGTGATGCTTCCTAAGGCCCACTTGACTTCACATTCCAGGATGTCTGGCTCTAGGTCAGTGATCACATCATCCTGATTATCTGGGTTGTGAAGATCTTTTTTGTACAGTTCTTCTGTGTATTTTTGCCATCTCTTCTTAATATCTTCTGCTTCTGTTAGGTCCATACCATTTCTGTCCTTTATCGAGCCCATCTTTGCATGAAATGTTCCCTTGGTATCTCTGATTTTCTTGAAGAGATCCCTAGTCTTTCCCATTCTGTTGTTTTCCTCTATTTCTTTGCATTGATTGCTGAAGAAGGCTTTCTTATCTCTTCTTGCTATTCTTTGGAACTCTGCATTCAGATGTTTATATTTTCCCTTTTCTCCTTTGCTTTTCACTTCTCTTCTTTTCACAGCTATTTGTAAGGCCTCCCCAGACAGCCATTTTGCTTTTTTGCATTTCTTTTCCATGGGAATGGTCTTGATCCCTGTCTCCTATACAATGTCACGAACCTCACTCCATAGTTCATCAGGCACTCTATCTATCAGATCTAGGCCCTTAAATCTATTTCTCACTTCCACTGTATAATCATAAGGGATTTGATTTAGGTCATACCTGAATGGTCTAGTGGTTTTCTCTACTTTCTTCAATTTAAGTCTGAATTTGGCAATAAGGAGTTCATGGTCTGAGCCACAGTCAGCTCCTGGTCTTGTTTTTGCTGACTGTATAGAGCTTCTCCATCTTTGGCTGCAAAGAATATAATCAATCTGATTTCGGTGTTGACCATCTGGTGATGTCCATGTGTAGAGTCTTCTCTTGTGTTGTTGGAAGAGGGTGTTTGTTATGACCAGTGCATTTTCTTGGCAAAACTCTATTAGTCTTTGCCCTGCTTCATTCCGGATTCCAAGGCCAAATTTGCCTGTTACTCCAGGTGTTTCTTGACTTCCTACTTTTACATTCAAGTCCCCTATAATGAAAAGGACATTTTTTTTGGGTGTTAGTTCTAAAAGGTCTTATAGGTCTTCATAGAACCCTTCAACTTCAGCTTCTTCAGTGTTACTGGTTGGGGCATAGACTTGGATTACTGTGATATTGAATGGTTTGCCTTGGAAACGAACAGAGATCATTCTTTCGTTTTTGAGATTGCATCCAAGTACTGCATTTCGGACTCTTTTGTTGACCATGATGGCCACTCCATTTCTTCTGAGGGAATCCCACAGTAGTAGATATAATGGTCATCTGAGTTAAATTCACCCATTCCAGTCCATTTCAGTTCGCTGATTCCTAGAAAGTCGACATTCACTCTTGCCATCTCTTGTTTGACCACTTTCAATTTGCCTTGATTCATGGACCTGACATTCCAGGTTCCTATGCAATATTGCTCTTTATAGCATCAGACCTTGCTTCTATCAATCACCAGTCACATCCACAGCTGGATATTCTTTTTACTTTGGCTCTATCCCTTCATTCTTTCTGGAGTTATTTCTCCACTGATCTCCAGTAGCATATTGGGCACCTACTGACCTGGGGAGTTTCTCTTTCAGTATCCTATCATTTTGCCTTTTCATACTGTTCATGGGGTTCTCAAGGCAAGAATACTGAAGTGGTTTGCCATTCCCTTCTCCAGTGGACCACATTCTGTCAGATCTCTCCACCATGACCCGCCCGCCCGTCTTGGGTTGCCCCATGGGCATGGCTTAGTTTCATTGAGTTAGACAAGGCTGTGGTCCTAGTGTGATTAGATTGACTAGTTTTCTGTGAGTATGGTTTCAGTGTGTTTGCCCTCTGATGCCCTCTTGCAACACCTACCGTCTTACTTGGATTTCTCTTACCTTGGGCGTGGGGTATCTCTTCATGGCTGCTCCAGCAAAGCGCAGCCATTGCTCCTTACCTTGGACCAGGAGTATCTCCTCACTGCCGCCCTTCCTGACCTTCAATGTGGGATAGCTCCTCTAGGCCTTCCTGCGCCTGCACAGCCATGGCTCCTTGGACGTGTGCAGATGACACCACCCTTATGGCAGAAAGTGAAGAGGAACTAAAAAGCCTCTTGATGAAAGTGAAAGTGGAGAGTGAAAAAGTTGGCTTAAAACTCAACATTCAGAAAACGAAGATCATGGCATCCGGTCCCATCACTTCATGGGAAATAGATGGGGAAACAGTGGAAACAGTGTCAGACTTTATTTTTCTGGGCTCCAAAATCACTGCAGATGGTGACTGCAGCCATGAAATTAAAAGACATTTACTCTTTGGAAGGAAAGTTATGACCAACCTAGGCAGCATATTCAAAAGCAGAGACATTACTTTGCCAACAAAGTTTCGTCTAGTCAAGGCTATGGTTTTTCCTGTGGTCATGTATGGATGTGAGAGTTGGACTGTGAAGAAGGTTGAGCGCCGAAGAATTGATGCTTTTGAACTGTGATGTTGGAGAAGACTCTTGAGAGTCCCTTGAACTGCAAGGAGATCCAACCAGTCCATTCTGAAGGAGATCAGCCCTGGGATTTCTTTGGAAGGAATGATGCTAAAGCTGAAACTCCAGTACTTTGGCCACCTCATGCGAAGAGTTGACTCATTGGAAAAGACTCTGATGCTGGGACGGATTGCGGGCAAGAGGAGAAGGGGACGACAGAGGATGAGATGGCTGGATGGCATCACTGACTCGATGGATGTGAGTCTGAGTGAACTCCGGGAGTTGGTGATGGACAGGGAGGCCTGGCGTGCTGCGATTCATGGAGTCGCAAAGAGTTAGACACGACTGAGCGACTGATCTGATCTGATCTGATCTGATAGGTGATTCTTCTCAGCCATGAGGATTGAGAACCATCCTTACATCTTTCCACCTAGACCTAAGCTAGGAAGTAAAGCTGAGAGAGACATCCTAACATTCTACATAATGGAATAGAGGCAGCTTTCCATAGCTCCTTGAGCCAAGTTCTACATCCTCTTTCTTAATCTCCTCTTTGCCAGCAGCCTCTTGGCGGTACTGTGTATGTGTGTGCGTGTGCATGCGTGTGTGTGTGTGTGTGTTCATATGTCTTTCTGGCCTCCCTGTATTTTGCTCACTTCAATTCTGTTTGGATAAATATATGTGCCCTGAAGTGTTTCAAGGAACATAAATAGGATATGTTGAATTTGACAGAATATCACAAAATATTTCTGTTCACACTGGGCTTTGTTATTCTCCTTAGAAAGACATGTGTGTTGACATGCACAAACCCTCCAACCTTACTTGCGTGTATGAAGTTATCTGACAATGTTTCTAACATGTAATAAATGTTATCTAGATCCAGGGCTGTTCTTTGGGTACATAGTAAAGAACGTCTTATAAGGCATTAGTAATACATTCTTGACAGATGATGCTGTAACAAGTTGTTCCTAGAACAGATTCATTATAACACAGAGATAATGTTAGAACAATGGATTTTATTTTCAGCAAATGCACATATCGGAAAGAAAAACAGTTAATGATCGTAGAGTCTGACGTGTGTGAGCATGTGTGTGTGTGTATATGTTTGTGTACGTTTATATCCAGAAGGCAAATGGAAATGGCATTGCTATTTAAACCCTCCAGAAAAAAGTTGGGGAGTCAGGTCTTGGTATGTAAATCTAGTCACCTGTGTGGTCACCCTTAGTAACTAACCCGGTAAATCACTAAAACCTAAATTAGAGTATATTTCATCATTTTACAGGTGAGGAAACTGGGACCAGTAGAAACTAATTGTTGGTTGGAGATAAAGCTAGGATTTTACCTTTTCGTTAGATCTTCCAGCAGCTTTTCAGGCCTAGATGGTAAATTTTTAAGGTGCTCAGGAGAACTCTAAGGCAAGGCCTTTGGGGCTCTCTCTCTCTCTGGCCAAGAAATATGTTTTTATAATGCAGATTCCCCGATTCTTTGGACTCTGAATTGAATATCTGATTATATAGTCCTGGGCGGCCTTGATCTTATCTTCCTCAATCATGAGGAATTGGATTAATAGGCAAATGTTGTCCTCAGTTTCACAAAAGGGGAAACGTGAATGATAAAAACTTCAGGCCAGTGATCTTGATGTTCACTCTTAGAGAAGTCCTAGAGTGTATTATTAAGCAGATGGTCTGTGAACACACAAAACGTAAAGAGATGACTATTAGAAGCATCCACGATTTCCTACAAGAAAGCCATGCTGAACGTCCTCAGCTCCTTTTTTGATATCTTCATTAGTCTGGCAGACAGGAATGGTGGTGCTGGGGTGGGTGGTAGAGAAACAATAACAGTATAGTTAAACTCTGACAGAGTTTCTCCTGGTATCCTCTGGAATGAGCTGGAAAATACAGGCTGTGTGTGGATTTAAGGCTGATAGCGCAATGCCATTCAAAAGAGAGTTGATCTCTGGAATGGTATCTAAGGGGAGGCAGGTCTCTAGGAGCATCTTAAAGGTTTTTGCGTGTCTCTGTCATGTTTCAAGAATTTATCAATGACTCAGATGAAACATTGACCCTGTGCTTATCAAATCTGTGATGACACGAAGCAGAGGTCAGTTAATATGACAAATGATATAAACAAGTCTCAAAAGATCTTGATATCTGGAAAGATAGGTTGAAAGCAACAAGATAAATTTTACAAGGATAAAAGTAGAGCCTTAGTTTTCAGGTTTGAAAGGCAGCTTGATTTTGCAAATAGAGGATAAAGAAGAATTGGTTTGAATACAGTTTATAAAAGAAATATTTGTGTGAGTTTCAGGTGACCATAGACTTTACCAGGATATACACGTACATTTCTCTGCCCTGTTATTTATACGTGTATGAATAACATGAAGGCCTGCCCTCTTCTCTCCTAGTTGGAGTCGCTCAAAGCCCTCTAGTCAGTTCTGGGCTCTGTACTCGGGAAGGACACTGAAAGAGAAGAAGGGGGACCAGAAGGCTGAGAAATGTCTCGGTATCTTGTCAATAAAAGACTGATTGCGCTGGCAATGAATTTAGAAAGAGAATACTTCAGGAAGCAGTAACAGCTGGCTTTAGGTATTTGAAAGTGTTCCATGGAGAAGATGAATTGGATTATTCAGTTGTGTTCCAGAGGACAGAACTGGGGTCTGTGAATGGTAGGAAAGGGAAATGGATATGGACTCAACGTACAGAAGATTAGAAAAATAGCTGGCAGTATCTAGACGTTGACAAGGCAGACTTCCAAGTTAGCCGGCTCCTGATCACTGATAGGCTTAAGAGCAGAGGTTAGGCGACCAGCTGAGGACCAGATGCTGCTGCTAAGATTCTCGCACAGAATGGGTGGGCGGGCTAGGGGATCTCACTGATGGCTCCCAACTCTAGGATTACAGTCTGTTCTCTGAGTCAAGCCACCTCTGCTGACCCCTAAAGGGTGTTTGACCCTGATTACAGAAGCCCCTGTCCCATTGTCCACACCCTACTCCGTAACTCTATAGGAGAAGATGGAAAAAGGGAAAATAAACAGCTGTAGGGAGAACTGGGGTTGTCAGAAAATTCGGTTTGTTCTAGGTTCTCGGCTCTGAGCTCTACAGAGAGCAGCTGCCCCTCCAGACAGCCCAGATGCCGGAGGAGATTCCTGCACTTCAGATGAAAAGGAGAACGGCCACTTCTTTGAAGTGCATGTATCAAAGCTTTAATAAGAGCTAATAAAACCGTTATGTTGGGTTCACATCTCCTGAGACTAACAAGTCAAAGCCTCCCTGAGGAAAGAAACTGTTATATAACTGTTCTTATGATTTCCACTTTCCCCACATCAATCCTTAATTAAAAGACCACAATAATTATTTTGTATTCATTGTAGAATAATAATTAAATCTTAATTGATCTGTCCAGATTTTTTTTTTTTTTTTTTTTGCAGCAATGAAGTGGCTAAAAAGTGAACACAAGGTCGAGCCACCTGAGTGAACACTGGGCAGGGGGCTCCTGGGAATCTTTGCTGTCCCACAGCTTCTAACGGTGTGGCAGTGAATTCCTTCATCCATGAAGGGTTCACATTTCCAGAACGATTTTGCCCAGACAAGGACAGGTCACCTCTCGGAGCTCCAGGTGCACTGACTACCAGTCTTTGGAAGAAGGGACTGTACTGTCCGTGGGCATGAAGAGTAAAGAGGGAGGCTGGCAGCTCGAATACCCAGAACCAGAGACAGTCCAGGTAACCAGCATCTGGTTGACCAGGAGAGGTTTTCTGGAAAGGAAGAAAAACCTAGAAAAACCGATGACTTCTGTGCCAGTTACATGCTAGGAAGTGGGTGTTATGATCCTGAATACCCAGCTGAAGAATCCAAAGAAACAGTTCCCATCCCATGGTTGTTCAAGGTCAGATAGATTTTCAATGGCAGGGCTGGGATTTGAACTTCAGCCAGCCTAATCAGTCTCACTACCCTGCATAGACTCCAAGTGTATATATTTCTCAGTCCATGAAGAGTGGCCAGAGGGATGCTTTCCAGAGTGGGGCATATGAACTCACCTGTGAAGAGGTCTCAAACACCAAGCTGCCACCTGCCATTCTGGTTCCCCAGGGATCAAAGGAGCTGTGAGCAGCCAGGCAAAAGAGGGGTTCAAGCCAGAGGGTCCTGGAGACAGTGAGCGCTCAGAGTGACAGAAGGACGTGCTCCCCCCAGCCCAGAGCTCTGGGGGAGCTTCAGGCTGAAGAGCAGTGCAGGGGAGTGCAAAGCAAGAAGGGCCTTGAATCTAAGAGCCAGCTGGAGAGATGGAGACTGGGAGGACCCCTTCCTGGTCAGAGCCTATTGACCAAACACTCAGGGATGGGAGAGACCCCATCACATGATGAGCCAGCAACTATTCTGAGTCAAGAAATTGAAGAGGAAGAACAGGGACGCGGGGGGCGGACAGAGCTGAAGGGGTGGTTGTGAGAAAGCGAGGGGCGCACCGTGGACCCTGCTCTTTCTGTGAGAGAAAGGGGCCACTCCTGATGTCACTTTTGATTCGTGGGACAAGTTGCAGTTTATCTCACTTGTCTGTTCTTGGTGCCTAAGAATTTAAATATTGCTGTGTTTGGGGGCTAAAACAGAAATGCGGGTTTTACACTTGCACAGTAATTAGGCACCCATAATCAGGACAGAGGAGAAGCGGGTTTTGATGAGAAAATCCTAGGGAACTTGAATCCTCATTCGTCCACCTCCTTTCCCCCAGCAGAATGGAAGATACTAGCCCAGCTGAAGGCGCATCAGGGTCTGGGAGGAGGACCCGCATTGTCAGCCCTCTCCCGGGTGCTCCTGGACCGTGTTCTGAGTAAGCAGGCTGCCCATCAGCGCTGCAGGGAGGCGGCTTGGGATCCAAAATCTCGGTGTGTTCACATTCACATCTGTCTATCTGACCGAAGTGCCCTGTGGACATCCTGCATTTTGCTTTTCTTCCTGCTCACAGCAAAGGGGCAAAACAGCTGAACCCTTTCTTCATATTAATCCTTTGGATCTTTCAAATTCCCCAAGTCCTCGGAGTTACTTGGGAAGCAGGGGGTGATACAATTCTGGAGAATCTGGAAGCCTTGACTCTGGAGCTTCCCTGCAAGCCTGGCCTGATTCTACGCTCAGTGACTGATTGGAAGGACCGAGATAACCATCACAGCTTTTCAAGACCAACAGGGATGGGAAAAATGATGAGAGGAAAGAGTTTGGGAAAAGCTTCCGGTCAGGTCAGCTGTTTGGCAGCTTATGCTTTTTCTGTGTGTTCCATATGCTCTCCCTAGGGCCAGGGCCTGTGTTCCCACGGGCGCCTGGAGCAACGGTGCGCGTCTGTTTCCTAGGCTGTTCTTTGTGCTCAGCCCCTTGCAAGTCAACACAGCTTCTTCCAGGCAGATCCCGTGGTGCTAGTGCGTAGTGAGCACTTTCTGAATGAAGAGCCCCCAGGGGGCTCCAGTGCTGTCAGGTGGGGTGGGAATCAAGAGCCCACCTGCCCAGGGGGAACCCTTTCTGAGCTACTTCGGAGTAGAGACAGCCTGGAGCACAGTCTTCACTCCCCAGACCTCTTGGGAGCCGTGCATCAGGGTCCTCCTGATGCCCTGGGGTCTGCCCCTCACCCCCTAATCCTAGGTCATGGGGATTTTCCTCTTCAACCCGCTAAAACTAGGTTATCAACTCTCAAGTCTCTGCCGGCCCCCTTCAGCAATTGGCATATGTAAATGCGATGGATTCTGCCAAAAAGAAAGGCCTGGCAGGCAAAGATCTCTTGGATGATACCCCTCCAGGCTGGGCAGACCACAAAAACCCTGACAGCCTGTAGGGGTGTGAGCGCATTGGGTAGTTACCAAGCAATGGCCCCTTCTCCTCTCGGGGTGCCCCTCCCAGAGCTTTGACATTTATTTTGGGGTGGGGAGCTACTCGCAGTTTATCTTTGATGTCTTTGAACCTGTAAACCTTAACCCTAAGAGGTGACTGGAAGGAGGACTTGTGACTCAGGAAAGAGAACCATAGAGGCAAAGATTCTAGACTGGACTGTGATGTCTTAGGTAAAGCATGTTTTTTAATTATTTATGAGTCAGTTTTACTTCCTCTAAATTTGAGAGCATTTGATTCATTCATTTATTCATTCTCCTTAATATATGCTAATTTATATCCAGTGCTGTGTGGGGCTGTGTAGCAAATACAAAGGGAAGCAACAACAACATTTTAAATCACTCACTCAAAATATGCCTTTCTACGCAAAGTATGCTGAGTCCCAGCAATACTGGCATCACTCGGAAGCCTGTTAGAAGTGCTTGAGTTCCGCTCCAGACTGTGAATCAGAAACTGCATTTGACAGGATCCTCTCACTGATTTGTGCGCCCATTAAAGTTTGAGAAATACTGACGATGTGGATAACACTGTCCTCTGCTTTAGTACACGTCATCTCAGGATACACGGTCCTCTCCATAAGGGGCTCGTAATCAAGCATGAGAGAAACGGATTCTGACAGATCCCCATTCGACAGTGTAGGGAACATCGTTACAGAGAAGGGAATAGGATACGATGGGAATTCAGAGGAGTAAGTGATAGCCTGTGCCATTCTTTCAGTCATTCATTCTAAAAAGACTTGAATACTTGCTATAAGCCAGGTACTTGACTGCCTGCTGCGAGATGCAAATAATGCTAGAACTATTCTATTTTTACCGAGCTTAACTTCTAGTGGGTAAAGACAGGTAATAAACAAGTATTATGCATACATTATATATATATATATATATATATATATATATATAATTCCACATAATGATGAGCACTATGAAGGCAATATGCAAGGTAATATGATAGTGACTAGGGTGAGGGGGTGGAAGCTACCTTCCGGCTTGGTCCAGATATGCCTCTTTGAGGACCTGAAATCTACATATGATGAGGAAACCATCACGGGAAGATCTGAGCTGTGGGGTTCAGGAGAAGAAGGTGCTGGGAGGGTGGACAGAAAAAGGAAGGCTTCATGGAGCAGAAGAGTCTGACCTTATCCTGGCGCAGCAGGAACTGTAGGGAGCTTGGTAAGAGGTGAAAGCATAGAAGCTGTGAGGAGCCGGCTTTTGTAGGGCTATGTGGGCAGTGGTGAGGGTTACGGTGAAGTTTCCTCTGAGTGCAATGGTAATAATACACATTGATATATAATTAAGACACAGAATTTGGATGTTGTGTGAAGACTAGACCATGGGTAAGGTGGTCAGTGGGGAGACCAGGTAGGAGGCTCCAGCAGAAGTGCAGGCAAGTGATAACTAAAATGGTAGGTGTGGACACAGAGAAGGGTGGGTGGATGGGGAATACATTTTGGGAGGAGCATCAAAAGCACCTGGGAAATATCTTTCAGGAGAGGTTATAAGCTAATGAGATGGGCTTTGAAGAATAAGTAGGGATTCCCTAGGTAGACTTTCAGATTCTAAGCTTAGAAGACAAAGAGTCTGGGGTCACGTATTTTGGAAGAACAAGTGTCCTTCACGGCATTCTTCTAAAAAAAAAAAAAAAAACAAAAAAAAAAAACAAGGAAAAATACTCTAAAGTACATATTTCTCATGGCTATGCAGTTATTTCCATTCACAATGACAGCCCTCAAATGTGGGATAACTTTCCTCTTTTCTGAGCAAGGTTCTCCCAATCCCTCTACCAAGCTCCATATTTCAACGACCTCACTAAGCACTGGGGAGAGAAGAAAGGTCTCTCTTTTTTCCTTCCAGTAGATCAGTGGTTGGTCCTAGATCTGCTTATGTACACTTTCTCTTAGAAGAGACTATTTTGGTCTTGTGAGCAGTATGTTTTCAGTTCTAAACTCCAGAGCTGCCCCAGAAACCACTCAATCCAACCAGGAAAATAAATGTGAATATCACTAACTCAGCAGCCTGGCAGCTGCAGACGATCCCATTATGTCAATCACCATCAGCAGTTCACTGTAACTGGCGGGCTGTCATTCTCCTGGAGATTAATTGCTAGGAACCAGTGGTATATATTAATAGATCATTTATTCAGATTGATCTTTCACCCATTGATCTTCAATCTCTGCACATGGCCAGGTAGCTATCATTCTGCGATCTGACTTCTGGGGCCAATCTTTACTCTAAAAGACCCTCCTGGGATTTCTTAGCAAGCAGAGTAGCCCCATGAAGGCTCCAGGTCCACAGACCACAGCTGCAGTCAATCTCCTTCCCTCTCCAGAGAGCCAAGGTGCGCTGCTGCTTCCTGCCTTTCTGCAATTTGATGTTTCATATCTTAAGCTCCAAATCTGCAATCAAAGCACTCTGTCAGGGTGTGATCTGAATCACCCCTTGAATAGCTCTACACCTTCCTTCTTATAAATGTGAGCTCTTTCCTCATCCCCCTGCTTTCTCTGTGCTGTTCTCATCATTGGACCAGAGAGAGAACCCGAGGTTCACCCCAGTCCTTCAGCTGCTGCTGCTGTTAAGTCACATCAGTCATGTCCAACTCTGTGCAACCCCATAGACGGCAGCCCACCAGGCTCCTCCATCCCTGGGATTCTCCAGGCAAGAACACTGGAGTGGGTTACCATTTCCTTCTCCAAAGCATGAAGGTGAAAAGTGAAAGTGAAGTCGCTCAGTGGTGCCTGATTCTTTGCAACCCCATAGACTGCAGCACGCCAGGCTTCCCTGTCCTTTACCATCTCCTGGAGCTTGTTCAAACTCATGTCCATCAAGTCGGCGATGCCATCCAACCATCTCATCCTCTGTTGTCCCCTTCTCCTCCTGACTTCAGTCTTTCCCAGCACCAGCGTCTTTTCTGATAAGTCGGCTCATCGCGTCAGGTGGCCAAAGTATTGGCGCTTCAGCTTCAGCCGTCTGTTATGGGCTGTATGCATATGTTGAAGTTTTAACTCCAGTATCTCATCATGTGCTGTCTTTGGAGATAGGGCCTTTAAAGAGATAATTCTGGTGAAGTGAGGTGGGCTGTAATCCAATTGGACTGGTGTTAAGGATAAGAGCAGATTAGCATACGGATGTGTATACACGTGGCGGAAAGACCATCTGAGGACACAGCAAGGAGGCTGCCATCTGCAAGGCGCAGAGAGAAACTCAGAGCGGAACCAACTCTACTGACACTCTGATCTTGGACTCCCAGTTCTAAACCTGCAAATAAGTAAATTTCTGTTGTTTGAGTCACCTAGCCCATGGTACTCTGTTATGGCAGCCAGAGCTGATGGGCACACCATCTTTCAAGTCTCTTGATAATCGCACCTTTTCTAAAGAATTTCTTGAACTCCCTGATTAGCTTAGGTCATCCTACTGTCTGCTTCCACATCTCTGTCTTTTTCCTGCTCTAACACTCATCATGCTACATTATAATTACTAACTTTGTGTAGTCCAGTTGGATGCTCAGGAAGCAAAGGAGAGCATGGATATTGGTGAACACTAGGAATTTATGCCATCTATCTCTGGCACCAGTCATAGTGTCCAAGTCATAGTAGGTACTTTCAGTTCAGTCTGTTCAGTCGCTCATTTGTGTCCGACCCTTTGAGACCCCATGAATCGCAGCACGCCAGGCCTCCCTGTCCATCACCAACTCCCAGAGTTCACTCAAACTCACGTCCATCGAGTCAGTGATGCCATCCAGCCAACTCATCCTCTGTCGTCCCCTTCTCCTCCTGCCCCCAATCCCTCCCAGCATCAGAATCTTTTCCAATGAGTCAACTCTTTGCATGAGGTGGCCAAAGTACTGGAGTTTCAGCTTCAGCATCATTCCCTCCAAAGAAATCCCAGGGCTGATCTCCTTCAGAATGGACTGGTTGGATCTCCTTGCAGTCCAAGGAATTCTCAAGAGTCTTCTCCAACACCACAGTTCAAAAGCATCAATTCTTCGGCACTCAGCCTTCTTCACAGTATTTTAGCAATGTTTTAATTAATTAACACATTAACATCCACAGGTCATGCACTGCGCCTCAGATGAAACTCGGATAGGATGGTTTAGAATCACAGGCCCAACTTCTCTCCTTGGGGCATGCATACATGCTTAGTCGCTCAGTCATATCCGATTCTTTTGCAACCTCATGGACTGTAGCCCACCAGGCTCCTCTCAAAAATCTCTATAAAAGGAACAATCCAAATAAAGGATGTTATGTCATCTCCAGCCTCTTAGCAAGAACAGGCAGCTTAGTATGTGTTTTTGCCATTTTGCTACAGTTATTTGACTCTGAGTTATTGTCCTCTAAACTCCTGGAGAGTAACACATTAGCCATCTGCGTAGACAGCTTCAAGCCCAGTGTCTGGTACATCTTCAACTTCCTTTCAGCCAACATTTATTGAGCATTTACTATATGCTGTGCTAAGTGCTTTATATCCACAAACTCATTCAATTTTCCCATGGAGTAGCTGCAACGACTGTCTGCTTTTCAATGTCACGAAACTCGGTGCTCAAAGAGCTGAAGATAACTTGCCCAGCATCCCAGAACCAAGTAAGTAGTCAAAGTAGGCTGCAGAGTCAAGTACCTACTATTTCAAAGCTCCGGCTCTTAAAGCTGCCTCTCCTGCTCATTGAGAGGAAACTGGTCATGGACATGAGAGACGAGGTTTGCCGACCTTGCGAGCGGGCAAATACTGCACTGCTTGGCCATTGTCTTAATTTTGAGAGTATGTATCTCCTTGCTTCCTTGAGAAAGGGCTGCCTTTAATATCTCTTAGAACACCTAGCACAGAGCCTTCTGCAAAGAAGATTCTCAATGTATGTTTCTGTTCTCTACAAGGTTTTTGAACCAGGACCTAAGAAAGGGAAGGAGCAGCCAGCCTGCCTCTGCTGACGTGTGAGTGTCTCCCTCCCTGAGCACCTACTCACAGTCCGCCTTTACCCCCTGCTCAGCCACCCCACCCAGAGCTCTTCTTGGAGGACTTTCTTTCTCTTTCTATAAATAGCAGGGACAGATGGTGGCTTCTAGAATACTTTGTGAGCAAAGGACACTTCTTCCCATTTCTGAGATGGATGTTGATGGTACAGGGAGGGAGCCAGAGGTTTCTGATGGGATTTTACTTTGAGATTTAGACAGAAAAGAAGAAAAATTCACAGTAAATCAAGTCCTCTCAGGAAATATGACATATGTATCTGCCTTCCTAGTCATCCTCCTGCATTCTTCTGAGCCCAGTTCTTTCAGAGTCCACGGCCCTTTTCTTGCAGTCAGTAAAGCCCAGGAGTAGTGGTACTCAGTTACTACTGCCACGGTTACAGCTCCTGGGAAGCAGAGACGGAGGACTATCTGAATCCTTTCTCAAATTCATCCTGTAATAAAAAAAAAAAAAAAGAGAGAAATAAAAAAAAAATAGTTGGATACATGTTGCCCAGGATATTTTGTTAGCGGGCTTTCCTGGCAGATAATTTACCAAAAAAAAAAAAAAAAAAAGTAAATAATTTAGTGTTCTTTTTGCATCATTTGGCACAAGTGAAGCCCCCTCCTGTGTGAGCACTTGGTTGAATTATTTCTCCCGACTGGCTTTCCTGTCCCTACAATGAGGAAGGCTGCAGGGCTCCAGCTGGAAACTGTAGGGAGATCAGGCTTTGCTGTCTCACAGATGCACGGGGCTCTCTCTTCTCCTTCAGGTAGAGGGGCTAGAGCGGGCATAATAAGTAAGGGAGGGGTGGGTCAGGCAACGTGGTAGGTACTTGTGCAGATTTCTTTTTTTGGTGAGGTGAGAAGAAGGAGGATTTTCAGCAGCTCCAAGGAGATCCTGAATTGGTCCATGGCTCCTCCATGTATAAGGAGAGCTCAGAGTTTTCAGTGCTACATGAATTCAAGCTTGAGCTTGGCAGGAGCCCCTTGGGGATAGCAGGTACAGAGGGGGCTGAAGAAAGACGTTCTCCAGTCACCCCAAGTTCATTTCCACTTCAGGCTGAGGGCCGAGGGGAAGCTCTGTCTCATCTGATTTGGTTTAAATCGAGGTCATCCATCCCAGGTGAGCTGCATTGCAGGCCTTTCCTTGCTGATGTCAAAAGGCTGAATGTGGACTTCAGGAAGGCTTGAGGGCTGTCTTGCCTGCTAACACTGATTTTATGATATGCTAAACATAACATTCAATAGCTATTACTTCCACTGTCAGAGAAACAACTTGAGCCATCTATCTTCCTGCTCAGACTATATTACATTTCTCCCTACAAATGACAATGCATTATAATATCTTTTATTATAATATTACTTATTTATCGCCAAAGGTTTCCCGACATTAATGCTGAGGGCTCTCATCCTTTATCTGCTTTTTGGTTTGTTTGTTATGAATGTCACATTTTATTTATCAAGATGGGCTCTGCTCAGAATTTGTGGAGACGGACTCGCTCTGATTTACTTCTTATGCAAACGTGAGCTTTTATCCCCTTAGATTTCTCAGCACGCTAGGAGAACAGGATGGACAAGGTATTCTGCCTTCTTGCTTTATCAAGGGATCCAGAAAGGAAGGACCAGGCTTTAGGGTTACGGTTCTTGAGCCTAGAAGAGAGTGCTTCAGGTCATTTATGTCAGGGGCCCTCTCTGTAGGCAGGGCTGCAATCTTGAGCATTCCATTTAAGCAGACTTCTGCAGAAGGAGCTCCCCAGATTATTCTTGATAACTTCTTTCAAATTATAGCAGCCTTCCTAAGAAGCTCTCCTCCTCCTCCACCCCAAATTAAACCTACTTTCTTAATTCAGTAAGAAAAAAATAAAAGTGACATTTTTCTGAGATCTTATTTCTCTAAGAAGGGTACTAGAAAGCCCAATGTAGAAAACAGTTTAAATGGCATATACATTTGGAGGCGGTTACTATTTGTTTTATAAGGAAGAAAAAAGCTCCAGCATACTTCCTTGAAGAATGAGTCCTCTAGTTCTCCTAAGTCACTGCGTATACATCATTAATGACTAGACAGAAAAGCTTTTTTTCCCAGTTGGGGGTCGGTAGATATGCAGGCAGAGAAGATAAAATTTAAGTGCCAAAAAACTAACATTTTCTGAAAGTCTGACAGAATTGCTGATATAGTCCTTGTAAAAAAAGAGAAGTGTTTCTATTGATATGTTGATATAAAAGCATCAATCCACATGCCACTTTGTTAGAAGGAAATGTGGTTCAGTTGTGCTTGAGACCGAACCTTTGCCCTGCATTTCTCTCAAAATTTCTTCAGCACTAAAATCCAGTGGTGACTGAGCCTGGGGTCAGGACAGGCCTTGAACAAGTGGCCAAGTGAGGGCTGTGGTTGCTGCTGTTTACCTTTGTCTCCCCACCTCCTCTACCAAGGCTCCTTTCCTGTTGCAACGCAAGACTCATCCTATGTCTTATCAGCTTTCCTCACCTGGGCACCCAGTACCTAAATAACCCTAGCTTTCGGTCCTGTTCCGTGTGCCTCAGATTTGTTAGGTGGAAACCTGAGAGATCAGAGAAGGAAATGGCAACCCCCTCCAGTGTTCTTGCTTGGAGAATTCCAGAGATGGGGGAGCCTGGTGGGCTGCCGTCTATGAGGTTGCACAGAGTCAGACACGACTGAAGCGACTTAGCAGCAGCAGCAGCAGCAGCAACCTGAGAGATTAGTGACTGATTCAAGCCCAAAACCAAAATCCTTCTTGTACTAGTTTATGTGTTTATATCAGACCATTGGGGAACAATATTATTACTCAAAGAGTGATACTATTATGATGGAAATTCAGACATCACAGAGAACTGGCCAGGATGTCTTTTTGACTTGGTTTAGCAGCAAAGAGAAGTTGGGAAGTTCTTCAAATCACTCCAGGTAAAGACTCACATCCTTCTGTCCATGAGACCAGATCAAAGTGTCCAGTTGGGCAGCCTTTCCCTGACCCATACCCTGGAACCCTCCTTTCCTTGGCAACACCCCAAGCACGGGACAAATGTGATGTTGTGACACCTTGACCATGAAGAGGGGTGTGTTTAACATCCACACAAAACACGACTGTGTGCACTTCCAGCTATTTCCCCTGAAACAGGTGATGAGATGAAAGGTCTGTGTCCGAGTGGGACGACGCCTGGGAAGGCTTACAGCTGCCATTCTTGCACCTATTCTTGCCCGCCATCTTCAAAAGAACAGAAAATGGTATCGCTAAGAAGTCCCGCCTGATCAGATAGGATTTCAAAGCGACACTGTCACAGACAGGCTTCGAGCAGGGGCTGGGATGTGTGACCCGGTGCCTTGGCTGATCGGGAGGCCTTGGGTGTTGCTGGAAACTCATATGGATCCCGTCTCAGGGTTTCACACTGGCCACTGAGGCCTTGAGCTACTAGCCAGGCCCTGGGGACTTGGGAAGGCTCGTGAATTACTCACAAGACAAGGGACTCTTCCTAAAGCCGTGTAGACCTGATTCCGAACGCAAGTGTAGGTTGGGAAAGTGGAGAAAGGGATGCTGAAACTCTACAGTTTATTAGACCTGTCTGCCTGTCCATCAGTGTTGTTTTTCCCTAAACAAACACATCCCAAAGATGATGAGTTGAAATGAATGGAGTTTCCTTGAATTTTCTCCCATTTTTCAATAGTCCGGCTGCTCCCCTTTCCCCTCCTCATTGTTATAATAAGTTCAGTTGATTTTGCGTAGACTTGTTGCCTCAAAGCAGCTGACTCTCCAGGAGGAAGGAGAACAGATATCCTTGTCTTGTTCCCAGTGGGACTTAGGCATCTTTTGCAATGACTACGGTCCTGAGGCGTGGGCTCCTGTTTGCTGCTGCTGTGGTATCATTAATGGGCTGAGTTCAGGATGTTTTGAAAAAAGTGCAGCGCTGAGCCCTGGTCGTACATTGTTTAAGACAAAAATATCATCATTTATAGGCTATGTTGGAGAAGGAAATGGCAACCCACTCCACTATTCTTGCCTAGAGAATCCTGTGGATGGAGGAGCCTGGTGGGCTGCTGTTATAGGATTGCACAGAGTCGAACATGACTGAAGCGACTTAGCATGCATGCCTGCATTGGAGAAGGAAATGGCAACCCACTCCAGTATTCTTGCCTGGAGAATCCTGGGGATGGAGGAGCCTGGTGGGCTGCTGTCTAGGGGTAGCACAGAGTCGGACACGACAGAAGTGACTCAGCAGCAGCAGCAGCAGCATGGGCTGTGTGCAATAACTCTATGCGTATTGTTTTCTGGCGACGCATAGACCCAAGTTCTGGGAAGTGACTGGTAGGCTCTGTGGGATGGAGAGAAAGACCTCCCTAAGCGTCTCGCTCTTTCAGTATGGGAGTCTTCTCTGGGCACACCACCTGATACTTCAGAGTGGTTTTGACCACGCACATTGTTCATGGCTGTTATTTATTTGAGGTGCCTCTGGGTGATGCTGAATTGGTCTCTTCGACACCATACACTTGATAATTTCTAGGGGAATGAGGTTGATAGGGTGCAGGGGGCGGGATCACCCATCAGCTTCACCCTCTCAGTGTCAGGGTTCTCAGCAAACCTTTTTTAATAGGAGGGACCCAGGAAGAAGTTACATAGGGCGGTGTCCTACACTGGTCCAAAGGACTCTCAAGCCCGTCTCTCTTCCTTCCCAAGCAACTGCTTTCCCCTCACAGCTGATTAGGGCTATGTCAATGCCCACCTCTTCCTAAGCTCCCTAGATTCAGGATTTTCCTGGGATTATTGTAAGAACCCCCTGACTGCTCCCCACCTCTGCCTCCAGTCCTGGACTTTTTCAGTCCATCTCATAATTTGACCACGATGGTTGTTTTAAAATGTGGACCTAGCTCCATGTGCTGTATAGCACGTCCTTGTAATTTATTTTGCATACAGCACTGGCGTGTATCTGTCAATCCCAAATCCTCAATTTATCCTTCCACCCTTTGGTAACCGTGAGTCTGTTTTCTATGTCTGCAAGTCTACTTTTGTTTTATAAACAAGTTCTATTTGTACCATTTTTTCAGATTCCACATATACATGATATCATATGATATTTGTCTTTGTCTGAGTTACATCAATGTGTATGTATAATTGAATCACTTTTGTGTACATTTGAAACATTGTAAGTCACCTATACTTCAATAAAAATTAAGTTAAAAAAACTGATCATTTTGGCTGCTGGCTTAAAATTATCTTCATTAATCTCGGGATAAAACACAAATTCTTTTGCAAACCCACCCTGAAGCCCTTTATAAACTGTTCTTTTCAGTCTCACCTTTTATCACCATTCCCATCCTAACTTCATACTGTTTTACTTACAGCACCTCTTCATTACCTGGAAATTCCTCAAATGCACTCCATCCTCCTTGGGATATTTTCCGTCAAACTGCTTTCCCTCTTTCTGGTTAGTTACTATTTACCCTGTAGGACATATTCAGAGATTTCCTTCTCATTGATGTGCATAGTTGATTGCCATGGATCAAGTCTGAGATAGGTGTTTGTTCTTGGTGTGCCTGTAATGTTTGGACTTGCTTCTGACACAGCAGTATCTCCCTGATTTTATGTTTTCTCTTTACTTGCCTGTTTGCCTACAATAAATTAAGTTCTTGAGGCAAAGACTGTGTCTTAGTCATCTTTGTAACTTTAGTACTTGATCAATAGAGTAGTTTCTTAGCAAATGGTAGATGAATAAATGTCTGACCTATGCCAGTATAAGCTAATCACTCATAAGAAAGCTGTCTCCTTTCCTTCTTCTTTCCTTCTTTCCACTCTCTTTCTATTCTTTCTTTACTTCTTTATTTCTCTCCTAGTTTGGGAGGGTATTTTTTTTTTTCTTGGTGCTACATATGGAACTTCACTGGGCTTAGCAGGGCATCATTTTCTAGACGGATATCAATTTCACAGTCTCCTCTAGGTAATTCTGTTAAGAGATTCTGAGCCCTTGCCCAGTTCCCTCCCAGATTTTCTACTCTTACCGCCAACCAGACATGTATATGATTATCTCTATGATAGCTATATCTACCTAGAGACCACAGCACGGCCAAGATAGCCCTGTTCTCTCTCACATTCTCTAAGTATTCCAGTAGAAAGTTGGAAGGTTCTGCTTCTCCTGTCCTGGAAACAACAACATCAGAACCCTTTATTAAGTTCCAGCGGAGTGGAGCAATGGTGTGAATAGGGGATGGAGGCTTGGGAGTGAACCCGGGGTGCTGCTCTCACTGGGTAGAATCTGGTAGGGAACCATTCTTTCCTCTCTCCACCCTTCTTCCTTTGGAGCCTGGGGAATGCACACAATCTTTGGTAGTCACTACTGCTGTCCATTAAGTTCTTCCCAGACTTATGGCAGAATTTCACGTACTTGCCCGAACAGAAATGGAGGGTGACTTCCAGACAGAGGCTCCTAGAACTGAGGCGTAAGCCATCCTTCTCAGACACTGGCTGCTCCACCAGCCTGGTCTGAGGGCGGACAGTGACACTCAGATGCAATCTGCACTGGTGTGCCCAGTACCGAGGGTAAAGCTTCGTGTTAAGTGCTGAGATCTGCAGGCTAGCCGTTCCCACAGGGAAACCTGGTCTCCGCTGGCTGATACAGTCACTGAAATAAAATGGTCTCCTCACTAAAAGTCTTCTGCTGGGGATTCCGTGGGAAGAGGGGGCTCAGTGTCATAGACACTGGCACCTCTGCAGCTCTCCTTGATCTGACCCCCGTCATCCTTACCTGATCTTCCCATGGTGCTGCAGTTAGATGGGCCTGGAGCTGTTGTTTTGCCACAGGTGACATCTCTTGTTTAATTTCTGCACCATCTGTCCCACCCTCCTGCTAAGATCAATTCCCACTTCCCTTCTGGAGGTGCTTTTGATCCACCTTATGATTACAATGGGCTGCTGATCATGGCATTGAGTACCCCTGACTGCAGTAATGGGCACAAGACCTGTTCATCCTGACCATTCATCCTTCCACAAGTGATTGGTTCAAGAGGTGGAAATATGAACCGCATTGATTTAATCGAAAAACTTCTTAAAGCAGAAGTTTTAAAGTGTGTACATTAAAGTGCGCACTTAAGAGGCCTCTCTCTCCTTTAGATTCTAAGAGAGGCTGGTTTGAGTGCAGAGCATGCTTCCTGCTGCAGAGCGTTCGTGTGCAACACGTGCAGATGAGCATTGTCAGCACACACAGCAGCAGAGACGAGAGCTGTAGACAGAGAAGCCTGCCAGTTTTGTGAGCTAACAAATCCCCTCCTTGTTTTATCACTAATCCAAGTTGCTTATCTGACAGTCTTCACAGAAAAAAATTCTTACAGATTCACCCAGAAATATTCAGTCTCCTCTTTATGAGTGATGCGTGTGTTTTCCACGTCCCTTCCCTCCACGCTCTGGTGGTAAATACATAAGTGACCCCAGGGCCTTGGTCCCATCTTTCTGGTAAGCAGGCACTCCACTCTGAGAGCCTCAGGGCTCTGCAACCATTAACCTTGTTTAGCCAGAGGTCAGATGGACGTCCTCTCCAACTTCCTGAACCCTGCTGGAAACAGACCTCGGAGCTGATGAACATAACTCACCCTCAGTCTTGTGAATATTATTCCTGGGACCATCTATTCAGAAACTCTCAGAGGTGATTTCCTCATGTTGTACTTCCAAACATGACCTTCTCAATTTTCTTCCACCTTAGAATACTAGCAGTACCTCATCAGAAAGGGCGAGGGAGGTGGTGCTTTGTGTCCTATTGGCAGGAAGTGACACTGGATACTCAATTCAAAGAGAAGCTTGAAACACAATAAACAGAAAGAAAAGTGCCTCGAGCTTGGGGCTGGCAAAGGTCTGGACAACGAGTGTTTCCTGGGAGCGGAGCCCAGAGCACATCCCTATGCCTCCACTGCCCCTAGAGCTTCCTGCATAAGCAGATGCTCCTAGTGCAGACCCTGAGACAAGGCAATGATAAACTATGTTTGAGTTCCTTGGTTTACTAAGGCAGGGACCTATACAATTCATTAAAATAGTACTAGGATTAATTGTCTCAAATACTTGACATTCAAAGAGTTACGTTCCAGTTTTTTTTTCCTAGAAAATGTATTTATGTAGAACAGCCCTTTCTCTGATCTGGGTCGATAAGGTGTGCTGTATTGTTTATCAATATAAATAATTTGCAGTGTGGATATCTCCGTTTTGTTTATACGCACACGCTTTAGTATGTGATAATGTTGGTGAAAGCATTTTGTAAACAGTAAACTGCGATGAAGCTGTTCTTTATCGCCGTGCCTCATGGGCAGTCCTGAAGGGCACTATTTCTGGCTTCTCCCTGGAAATTCCTACACTAGAGCCATTCTCGAAGTTTAGTGCAATCAAGCTCTTCTGGGAACCTGTTAAAAGTGCAGATTCCTAGGGCCTATTCTCAGATAATTCTGATTTAATGGCTCTAATGTGGAACTCAGAAACCTGCATTTTAATAAAAGGGGCTCCCGTTGTCCCCCAGGGACTCTCACACAAGTAGTTCAAAACAAACCTTTTAAAAATAATGCTCTCTGCTTCTCTGGAGCCTCCAAGTGCCCTGGAATGCTTTCATTCCATTTCAATGGGTCTGAGAAGACATTTCTTCTGTGCTGTATCCAAAGTCAGAACCCAGACCTGAATCATTTCACAGAGGCTGGACTCATAAAATAAAAGAGGATCTGGTTGAGGTGACTGAAATAAGTTACAGAAAAACATAAAGACTTCCTAAGTCAAGTTTTAGATGGTGGTATAATTAGAATTATTATCCATTATTTATGTGGCAGATGATGCTCATGACGTGCTTGATGACTCTGTGTTAATAGGCAGTGTCTTTGCTGAAGGAGAACGTGACATTGGTCTATCTTTTCTCTCTCCTGCCTCCCTCCCACCGTATCTCTGCTTCTGCTGAGCCCCAGCCAGTTCTGATGGCATTCCAGGTTTGCCACCTGGTAGGGATTTATGATAAAGAAGCAAAGCCGCCGCTAAGAGTCTGATGTAGAAACTGGACCTCCTCCTACAGGGCGTCAGTTGTTTGGTGACAGCTGCTACCATCACCAAAAGGTAGCTGCTACCATTCCTTTCCCATCCTCTACGCGCTGGACGTTTGGCAAATTGATCGCATCAAATTCTCACAACGGCCTTGCAAGTAGATGTCGTCTCTTTAAAGATGAAGAAGCTAAGGTTCAAAGAGATTAAACGACCAACTCGTGACAACACCACCAGTGAAGAGTGGACCTAGGTGACCCTGAGTGTAACTCCCAGGGCTTTGTCACTATTTTTCAGGGCATCAGGGCTCCCAAGGGCCCTCAGAGGGAAGCGGGCTGCCCAGCTCTTCACTTTGGTAGCTCCGCAGCGTCAATTTGGTGTTCTGCCCTCCCTACGGTCAACAGCGATCTTTGCCAGGTCTTGTTGACTTTAATTAATCTTCCTTGGGTTCTTCCAGCACCAAAGCCTGGACTGCTTATTATTTCCTAAAAGAGCACTTTTGGTAGAACGGGATCGATGTCAACCTGAAGGTTTCTGAGAATACAAAGTACCTGGTCCATGTGATCCTAGCTCTGCAGATAAACTGCATTAGCTCCACGATTGCCTTTGCTGTGCCAAATTACTATTTCTCCTTCCTTCACTTGGATATCGCATTTCAAGAAGTCAAGACCTATCACATGAAGTTGTATGTCCTAGGAGGAAGGGGAAATGCAAAGTTAAGCACGGCCTGTCAAGACAAGGGGCAATTGGGCTTGAAAAATCCCTGCTCTTCAGGGGCACTGATACCCTGCTTTATTGTAATGAAAGTTCTCGTGCCCAGTGTCCTCTGACAATCTGACTTTAATGGGGTTACTACAGCTGGGGTAAAGCATTTTATATGGAACCAGGTTTATATTATCCTACTCTTTAGAGATCTTGCTTGCAATGCTGTTCAAATCCTTTAATCCATAAATAGGATTCCAGACAGCGCTGGGCTTCCTTCCAAAACTGTAATCTTCCAGTATATGAATTATTACCAAAAGATTAGGGTGTTTCTAGTAATAACATTTCAAATAAATCAGCTTTCATGGAGGAACAACAAACTAATATTGGAAATAACAATATAAAGACATTTATATAGCCACTTGCTAGAATAACTTCCCTAACCAGGGGCTTCTTTTCTCATTTACATTCATTCTGTTTGAAAAGTCTTTTTTCATTTATCATCAGCTACTGGCTTTAGCCTTAAAGCATGCCACATGTTCCCAGGTCCTGGACTTCCTCAGTCCCTTCTTTGAAGCCTATGAAAGGACCAGATCTGTTTACCCAGGAATGGTCAGAGGTGTTGACTACTGTCCCTAGAGGCCCCAGATCCCTTTGGATTTTCTCTTTGGCTCTGAGTGAGGGTGTAGGAGGGAGGTATAAGTAAATTTCAAGCTGAGAAATACTCTTGGGGGGTTTGTATCAAAGTTCATGAATGAGACCATGGACTAGAAGAGAGGGTTCCTTGAAGGGTCTTAGAAACTGAGTCTTTTTTGGTGACACTAAGATCTCTGCTGACCCCACATGCAGGCACCATGGTGATGACTCCAGGCCTGTGTGAGATGAGGTAAGGGTACCTGGTTTATACCTGGATGAATTCTGGCTTCATCATCGACAAGTTTGGAATCCTAGGCAAATTCTTTTACCCTTTCGTCCCTCCATTTTCTCATCTCCTAAATGGGGATACTTACTATCCCATGGGATTATTGAGAGGATTAAATGAGCTACCAGTGGTACCATTAGCTCAAATATGAGTTCTTTCTCTCCTTTCTATTGTTCTTTTTACCCATTTGAATTCATGGCAAGTTGGCTGATGAGAAGCGTTCCCCTCTCTTAGCCACAAATGGCTGTTTTGAGAAATGCCTCCAGCCTAGAAGCTGGGATACCTGGTTCAACTTCCATTTCTGTGGCTAAGCCACTGTGACCTTGAGTGACCTGTCATACTTCCAGGGCCCCGTTTCATCTTCTATTAGAAGAAAAGTGTCTGGCTTCTCCCTACCTTGTAGGGTGAGAAAGCAGTAAAGCCAATATACTTATATGAGATCACTTTTAAAGGAGACATTTAATAGTCATAGCACTTTAATGTTAGAAGGGGTTATCTATCTAGGAAGGGAGGGAATTAACAGTCATTAAAAGTACTCGCCATGTTCAAAGTGCTTTATACGCAGTGGCATATTTAATCCCAACAAACCCATTAGAGAGGTGGGTTATGCCCAATTTACAGAAGTAGAAGCTGAGACTCAAGGAGTCACATTTAGGTGACTTAAACCCCTGGTGAACACAGATAAAATGTGGCAGAGGCAGAACACAAACCCAGTTCTGTAGGACTCCAAAGCCCACTGTGACCCACTGAACCATGTTTCCCATCTGTAGTTCTCATTTTACAGGTGATAGAACTGGGAGTCAGTCGATGTCAAATCAGTCATCTATGGACTTAGCTGGTTAGTGAAAAATTCAGGACCAGAACCCAATTTTCCTGATTGCTATTCTTGAGACCTCTCCTGCCCCCCACAAAGTGATATGAATCATGAAACCTAAGCCTCTATCTTTCATTATTATTTCAAAGATGTTTTGTTTTCATTTCTGATAGATTTTCAGCAGACAGAGCCTCCTAACATTTTAGCTCTCAGAACTCCCTTCTTATATGAAAAGGTTGGAATAGTTGATGTCTTTGGTTCCTTCTAGCTCAAAAATTCTATTATTCTTATGACCCTCCATTCCCCAGAGCAGTTAATGATCTGTAAAGAAACCCTTAAATGCACAGGTTTACTAGCCTCTCACTCTGTGAGCTAGAGGGAAGCCAGCTATTATTTTTCTTCTTCAAAAGGGAGATCTGAGACCCACATTGCTCGAGCAACTAACTCAAGGACACCGCTGATCACCGGACTGAGCCAAGCCTGCAATGCTTGAGGGAGATTCATATTTTCTTCACCTTTTAACCTTGATCTTTAGCAGAGGGTCTTGACATAGTTTGTGTTGGTTTAGAGAACAAATAAACTCATGCCTTCATGGGTAAGTTGAACCCAGGCTTCCCTACTCCCAGTGTAGATTATTAGCAGCTCCCATTTACCTACAAAAGCTTTTGTAATGGAGACAACTTGCCTATTTTCTGAGGGCTTCATATAGTGGGCGTTCCTGAAGCAGGGTAGACCTGACGGGGTGGGGGGAGGATTTCAACAGGAGGATGACTTACTTACGGGTCCTGAGCAGAGGGTCTGAACACTGACCTGGGAGGGTGCATGGTGCAGTCTACTCCGACTCAATTTAAGGCTGCATTAGCGTCCTCTTAATGGAACGCGAAAGGGGAATGCCTGGGGAAGAGATGTTTGTGAATTGTCTCCTCAGATTAAAGGGCCTTTGGAGTAGAAAGCATTAGCCCTTTGATTAACTGAACCCTGCACTTTATATTTTTGGGCTTTTAAATGAACAGGGAAAAGAAAAGAGGAAAAACACCACTGTGTTTTTGGAAGCTCGTGTCATTTTTCTCTCTCTCTCGCCCTCCGCTTAGCTGCCCCCAAAGGCAATGATGAATGGCGTGCACTACAAAAGGGAGCCGCTGGGCACACACGGCCCCGCCCTGTTTCCATCAGGGCTGCTCAAAGGAAGTCTGCACCACACGCCGTGTCCCTCTTTCCTCCCTAAACAAATGTTGTTTTACTGAAGTGGTGACAGTCTGATTTAATTACAGGGAGAAAGAGAAAGTTCATTCTTCTCTGTGGACGGCGTGGGTAGGCTGGGAACCAGAATTTGCCAGTCTCCAGGCCCCCCTGCTCAATGGCACAGTCTACCTTGGTTTCCCCATCTGTTTAAAAGGGAACAAAGCTTTCCTAGCTGTCTCAAGGGGAGGGAAAGGACTGCAGTTTACAAATTGATCTGATGGCCAAAGTATGGGAAAGAGGAGAAAAGGGCAGGGGAGGGGCTATGAACGCATAACTTCATACACTTGTTTCCTATTAGAAGGAGAGGTGGGGATGGGGCCAAATAAAGGAGATGGTTGGGACATATTTCTCCTTGGGGAGTTTTTGGAATATACCAGCTGCCTGTGGCCACTTCCTCCAACATTTGCATAGATATTTTTGTTGAGATGATATTCAAAATCCTAAAAGCAGAGGGGTGGACTCTTTGACCTAGAGAAGATCATTTCAAACCATGATTCTGGAACACTGATCTTTGCTTTGGGAATTGAAGACAATGTATCTTCATTGAAAGGCTCTCGTCGTCCTCCCAGCCCACCGCACAGGGATGGTTCCACTCATTAGAGGGCAGGCCTGTTTCTCAGGGACCGGCCTGCGCTTCTTAAACAACCATTGTCTCCTGTCCTATTCAGCTGTCGGCTCTTTTCCCATGATGCTGCTGACTTTCAGTCTGAAAAGAGCCCTCTCCCTGCTGGGCAGTGAAGCAAGTTTCATCCAAAAGCGCTGTGAACCCCCTACCCCCACCCGCACTGTGGACCACGGCGAAAGAGCAGGCCTCCTCCTAATATCACACAGTGATCTCAGCTGGCCCCAGTCTTGTGAAAATAAGGAGACGGGAGGACGAGTAAATGAATAACTCTTATCTCTATTTCTAGACATTCTTGGTACTGGGCAAAGAGATTATGTGGAGTCAAAATATGTTCAGCCTAGGAACTGAAAAAAAAGAAAAAGAAAAAAAAAAGATGAGAAATTGCCCTAGGATAAATTGGACCATACGTTTATGTTTAGAAATTAGGCAAAACCCCAAAGATATCATGTCATATCACCTGGGGGAAATGCTAGGACCAGGAGTCCAGATATTCAGGTTCTGGTTTCAACTCTGGAGCTAACAAATTAGCTTATCTGAATCCAACATGCTGCAAGGCTAGTGAATGACAGTGAATCAGTTGACCAGAGGGTGAGCTTAGCTGACTCTCTGTATCTGTATGAAAACAGATCTGTTCATAGGCATGGAGCATTCGATGGTACATAAAATAGCAGTAGCCTTACACATGGAAGACTAGATATTTCCTGCATTCTCTAGACATGTCCATCACAAGTGTAAAACGTCTTTACTCTTTTGCCTTTTGGACTCTAATTTATTTTGAACAGATTTAAAAAAGAGACGAAGGAGAAAGAAAATTCTTTAATTTTGTACACATTAGAATCTTAATTATTATTAAGGAAGTACTCCTCAAATATGAAATATGATACACTAGAACCCCTACCCAACACCAGTCACTCTTTCCCTTTCTCCTGGGGTGTCTTAGGGTGAATCTCATTTGGAAAGTTCCAGAAAGGACAAGCCAGCACAGAATTGCTGTGGCTCCTGCCCCAGGGTTGCCCGTGGTGGAGGCAAGTAGAAATTCAGCTTTGGAAAAAAAATGGAAAGGTGAAAAGTTCATGAGATGTTTGAAGCTAAAAAATGAAAATCGTATATCCATTAGAGGAAAGAAAAGAGGGAGTTTCTAAAATTGCTAATGGGACTAATTTGCCCACTCTCCCTTGAGAGGCTGGTTCATCCCACACTTCAGGATGTTATGGATCTCTTGCATTTTCCTGCTGTTTTATGAGTTTTTTTTGTCAGGTGACTTCCCCTTTCTCCCTTGCTCTATTCTTTGGCATCCTTTCCCTTCACCTCGGGCTTCCAGATAATCAGCCCCATGACGCCAGGTGTCTTGCTCCCGTTCAGCATAATTGAGTTTTCACATTCACTTGAAATTTGGGCCCCTTCGGAGCCGGCCAAGCCTGGTAATTAAAATGTCCCCTTCATCTCTAATTGCTTCATTTAGCATCTAGTGCAATGGTTTAGGAGCACGTGTGCCCTCCACAGCGATCGGTTGTGCCCTGGATAACTGTGTGGCTCTTGCCCTGGCTATGGAAGGTTGGTCTATTCCGGGGATGGGCAGTTTTGAATCCCAGCCCTCTTCTTTGACCCACCGTGCTCTTCTCACTTGTTGGAAAGCATATTTTTAATATCTCTGCCTTCCTGGGTGTCAAGAGGGGCCAGTCCATGCCTTCCTCAGAGACAAGCTATTACATCTGCCAGCAAACCTTATGGTAGAGGCCACACATTCTCACCTGAGCCAGGTAAGGAGGTGGGGAGAAGCTCTGGGCTGGGAGGGGCAAAGTCAGAGTTTGAGTCCCAGCTCTTCAGGCCCTGGTCTGTAAGTGTCTCATCGTGACCTTGGCAAAGTCTCTAGATTGAGCCACAAGATGACCCTGATCTGTCAGCGTCTCATCGCGACCCTGGGAAAGTCTCTAGATTGAGCTGCAAGATGTCCCTGATCTGTCAGTGTCTCATTGCAACCTTGGCAAAGTCTCTAGATTGAGCCGCAAGATGACTGTGGCAACCGAACGAGGGAGGTTTTGGACTGTCTTAACGATAAAGACTTTATGTTATGATTGTGACACAGGGGCTATCTGGGACCTCGGGTGTAACACACTTCTCTCACTTGCAGCCTCTGAGCATGGCTGTTGGGGAGGTGACCACACCCCCTAGACATGAGTTGTATTGGGCAGGAGGCGGCAACGCTGCCGCAAGAAGTGCCAAGGCTACGATTCTGTACCTCTCTTCTCTATACTGCTCTTCCCAAAGAAAGTGTGGTTGGGAGGCAGGGGTAGGTACTTCCCACTAGAGGGATGCTGTGATGTCACCGCTGTCCCGCTCAGGAAGGGTGGGTAGCAGGAGCTTTTGCTCATAATTGGAAGACTTGGCCAAAGTAGCAGATTCCAGTTAGATTTGCTGGAAACACTTTCAGGTGTTGGGTGAAGTCTAGCAAAGTGGTCTTTTCTGCTCAGTGCTGGCGATATTAAGAACTTCTCTCCACTGAAAGTGAAAGAAAAAAGGTCAACGCATTGCCATCTCCACCCACATTTTTTCAGTGAACTGAACAATGCTTTGAATCTAGTAACTTGTATCTCGTGAGCATCACAGAGTAATAGGGCTTCCTTTCGTAGGGGGTGTGTGTGTGTGGACGTGTGTTTGTGTTCTTTCATACGTGTGCCTGTGCACTTGTGGGTGGATGCGGTATGGAGCGGAGGGGAGTCATCATCCTCTCATGGGGTGAGATACTGTGAGAAGACAAATCCTGGAACTGGACATCTGAAACTGCTTATTTAGAGGAAAGCATAGCCTTGTTGAGTACCAGATTTATCAAATAAACATACATGATGCTCAGTTAAATTTGAATTCCAGATAAACAATGAGTTCTTTTTGTTAGTATATATATGTACAACGTGCTATTTGGGACACACATTATAAACAATTATCTGCTGTTTATCCACAGTTCAGATTTAGCTGGGCATCATGCATTTAATCTGGCAGTTCTACTTGTGGTGTGGTAGGCAGTATCAGAGTCTCTTTGGGTCATGAAGAAAGCACACAACTGTTATTGTTTTTCCAAACGTTACAGTGCCTAGGAGAGTCAGAAACTTGGGGGAGGAAGTTAAAGACTTTGTACCAAATCAAGTGTTTGGAAACTTCTGCTGTGTAGCTTAAAACAGTAGAGGAGCTGAGAAAATCACCCAGTTAGTTATTCAACATAGGGTCTCAGGACTCTGTGTTTATTCAGGATTAATCTTTTTTATCCTTTCATTTGAAAACCACTTTTTGAGCACCTACTGTGTTCCAGATACTGTGTCCCTGAGTAACCACAATGGAAAACTAATTATAATACTGTGTTGTTGGACCACCTGGATTTCAAGGGAAAAGAACAGACATATTCAAGAAAGCTCAAAATTGAAGAAGTAAGTTTTTCTATCAAACACTGCATGTTTATCTCAGATTTTCTCTAAGTTTCTGTTCTGTTCTCCATTTTACCAACCACCTTTTTCTACTTACTAATTCTCCATATGCTACCAAATGGCTTCCCTGCCACCTAAAATTATATATCCTTTCAGTTCCAAAAGTGCTTCCCTGGTGGCTCAGACGGTAAAGCGTCTGCCTGAAATGCGGGGGGCCAGGTTCAGTCCCTGGGTCGGGAAGATCCCCTGGAGAAGGAAATGGCAACCCACTCCAGCACTCTTGCCTGGAAAATCCCATGGATGAAGGAATCTGGTGGGTTACAGTCCATGGGGTCGCAAAGAGTCGGACATGACTGAGCAACTCCACTCACTTCAGTTCTAAAACTGCCCCTCAGTATTGTATCTCTGTGTATCTTAAACACTTGGGAAGAATTTGACTGGCTAGCTTGTCTTTCAGGCACTCTTCAGTCTACGCCATGGCTATTGCGTCAAGTCTTCACCTGAGGTTCAGTCAGCTATGGTAGGATTGGGGAAAAGGCAAGAAGGACTTGCAAAATACCTAGCATATTCTGTTCCTGGTTTTCTTTCTTTCTTTTTTTTCACATGCTTATTTCTCATATTATCTCTGACTAAATAAATTATTATTTGTAAAGCTTAGTAGTGAAGGGGCTTCCCTGGTGACTCAGATGGTAAAGAATCTGCCTGTAATGCAGGAGGCTTGGGTTCGATTCCTCAGTTGGGAAGATCCCCTGGAGAAGGGAATGGCAACCCACTCCAGTAGTCTCGCCTGGAGAATTCCATGGACAGAGGAGCCTGGCGGGCTACAGTCCACGGGGTCTCAAGAAGTCGGACACGACTGAGTGACTTTCACTTTCACAGTGGTGAAGAGTCTATAGTCTGGAATCAGACAGATTGAGTTTGAATCGTGGCCCTACCATTTCAGTTTTATTATGTCCTCAAGACAGTCACTTAACATTTTCTATTTCTTAGTGTTTCCCCTCATAGAGCTGCTATGGATGAGAAGCCGAGCATTTAATGCATGCATGCTCAGTCGCTTCAGTCAAGTCTGACTCTGAGACCCCGTGAATTGTAGCCCGCCAGGTTCGTCTGTCCATGTGATTCTCCAGGCAAGAATGCTGGCGTGGGTTGCCACGCGCTCCTCCAGGGGATCTTCCTGACCCAGGGATCAACCCCGAGTCTCTTCCGTCTCCTGCATTGGCAGGCGGGTTCTTTACCACTAGTGCCACCTGGGAAGACTGAGCATTTAATAAGTGGCAGCTACGATTGTCAGTATCACCACACATGCAGACACGCATACCCAACCTCCTCCCTTTAGAAGGCAACACGACGTCAGAGCCCACTATTCCACCCAGAGTCGATGTCGAAAGAGCCACCTTAAGTGCTAGTTACAGGTTCCTGGTCACATCTGTTTCTTCTCTGGTTATATTCCAGTAGAAGTAAATATAAAACTTGACATAAAGGTAGACATAAAAAAACCAGAAAATTATGATAAAAATAAAAAAATATAATGCAAATTATAATGATGATTCCTACTGAAAATAGGAAGAAGAGGAACTTTGTAGAACATGCAGCCTATCTTGTAGGAAATCCCGTTAGCTATTTAACACAGGGTGCCCTTCCTGACCCTTTTCTAAGTAGAGCCCTTTGTATTTGTGGGTGACAGAATATCGGCGGAGGCCTGAGTAATCTATGCCTCTTTCTAAGACCCATTCAGTTTGTGTATGAAAATTACAGCAACTCTTAAAACGGGCCTGAGCCTTTTAAAAATAGCCTGGTACCTTTAACAGAAACCAGCCACTTGCCCATGAACACAGGCACAAAAAACTGCTCCATCCTACAAAGGTTAAATCTCCTGCGACCCACACTTACCAAAGGACAGACTTGTGACACCTCCGCGCCTGCTGCATAGAAGCATCTCCAGCCTCTCCATGCGTTACTTTGATTTCTAAGTGTCTGCTGTGCCTATCTCAAGGTGGGGAAAAGAGGGCTTATTGACTTCCGTTGTAATGGAACACATGCTTATCCAGGTGGGACTGCTTGAGAGTCTGTGGTTCCAAGACGTTTGGAGCGTCCTTGCCCTTGGTTTGGTACTGATGGGAAATGGCATTTATGTCCTGAGACAGAGGAGATGGTTACATTTCTGTAGCACTGGGAAAGGAAATGGCAGAGTCAAGGCTGGATTACAGGAAAAGGGAAGAGAGTTCCCAAGGTACTTCTTGCCCTTTCTGAGTCCCCTCTATCCCTGGGGCAAGGGTACATAAGAATACAGTATCTTCCAAAGTTCTAGGGTTCAATAGTAAACATAGTAGGAAGTGACCATAGCCACATGGGTGTGATCTAATATTCACCTTTGAGTCAACTAACTTGTGTTGAGGTCTACCACAAGTTTGGTTTCCCTGGTGGCTCAGTGGTAAAGAATCTGCCTGCCAATGCAGGAGACATGGGTTCAATCCCTGGGTCAGAAAGATCTTTTGGAGAAGGGAATGGTTACCCACTCCAGTATTCTTACCTGGAAAATCCTATGGAAAGAGGTGCCTGGTGGGTTATAGTCCATGGGCTCACAAAGAGCTGGACATGCCTGAGCGACTAAACAACAACACAACCACGTCGTGTTGGAGGAGTTCTCCAGCCTAAACGTCAAGAAACTTTGGTTCCCGTCAGAGCAGCACACTTGTGTGCACCCCACACTTGCGCACATAACCCTCCCTGTCCCCTCTCCCACAACACGCCTGTGCTCGGAACATGGAGCAGATTTCTAATGCAGGGGCACTTCAGAGAAGAGTTAATGCTGGTTTTGCCAAAGCCATCACGGAAGGTTTAATGAAAGTGACATCACTGCGGCACTACATTAAATGCTTGACGGCTTTTAAATAATTTGGGAGAAGAGAATGAGCATTACAGGCTGGGGGTGGGAACAATTTGGAGAGAGAGAGAGAGCCAAACCATAACCTGTTAAGTTACTGAGGAGAGAATGAATAAAATGTGTGTGAGTGTGTGTGTGTGTGTGTGTGTGTGTATGTATGTGTGTGGGTGTGTGTGTATTTGGTGAAGGGGCAGTAACGGAGGAGGTGTATAAAGACACCAGGGTAGAAACACGCATATTTTTCCCGTAGTTATAAAAGAAAGGCTTTTCGTGCCTCTCCTATCTGACCTGTCCTGGGTGTCTGTGATGCTTGTAATCACATTTCCACACATAGGGAGAACATACATTCCACAGATGCCTTTTCTTTGTACAGGCAGACTCTCCACACAAATTCCCAACCACAGAAAATGCTGCATTAATTTGATTCAGGAGCACCTTTTATGATAACATCTTTCCAAAACACACAGACCAGCTCTGTCTCCTCTTTCTCCCTTTGATGTATCAGCCTTGTGGGACTTCTGGGAAAGCAGACCCTTCCACAGGCTCAAGGGCCCCTTGCCACTCCTCTGCCTCCTTGCCACCTAACGCCTTCCTTCCCTTCTCCAACTGGCCACTTCAACTCCCTTCCCCCGTGAGAAATACATCAGTTTGTCTTCATTTGCGGAACAGAGGTCCCTACAGCCTACGTTCAGGGAGGCTGCATACCCTCCGCCTCCCCTCACCTCCTCCTGACACAGAGTCACTGGTCCCAGGCAGGCCTCTGTAGCAGTCTTACAGAGTCTCTGTGATTCTGGGCTCTGCTCTGAGAAGAAATCTGACTAGCGGAATGCTGGACTCTGTGATAGTGATGGTAAGTCAAAATAGATTTCGGAGAAAGGATATCCCACCAGGGTGGGATAAAGTGGCCAAGGAAAGCGACATGGGAGAAGTGGGGTCTGAATTGCCTTTTGCAGGCTGAGGAGAATTTGGGTTAGTTAGAGAGGAATGAGGGACTTCCCTGATGGTCCAGTGGTTAAGACTCTAGTGCTTCCAATACAGGCGATGCAGGTTCAATCCCTGGTCAGGGAAGTAAGATCCCACCTGTGAGGATAACCAAAGAAACAAACCAAGCTAAACGTTAAAAATTAAACAAAACAAAACATGTAGGAACATGGTACTACATTTTTTAAAAAGAGCAGAATGGAAGGCATGATGGAAATTTTGATAGTGCCCTGGCCATTGATGATACAATGCTAGATGAGATCAGTATAGGTTAGGAGTGCATTTCCCTGCAAAGTCCTTGGCTTGGATGCATTGAGTTTGAAGGGCATCCTAGGCATGTTTCCGCCTCTCATTGCCCGTTCCCTACTGGACTAGCCATATCACCAACATTAAGCTATAAAGAGATTTCTTTCAGCAAGGAGAACTCTTTCCTAATTCCAGCCTTTTCTGAAAGGTCTGATCAGCTTCCCCTCTCCTCTCCTCCCCAGGGCTTTTTTGTTTTTTTTTTCTCTCCAGGTTGATGGACTCCCCTGGTATAAGAGGGAGAGGGAACTGCTAACGAGTTGTTTGCTGTATATCTTCATCAATGTCTGGGCAGGCGAAAAGGGAGAGGCTGACTCAATTAAGTGGAACAGCGATGGGGAAAGGGGCGTGGTGGGTAGGGTTTTAGGAAAGGATGGTGCTAAATCAAGCACATAATTTCCAAAGTGCCACCAATCAGAATCAGCTGTCAACAAATGTGTGGTCGATTTTTAAAAGGACATTTTAATGATGAAATGACCATCTTTGAGACTATTTTGTGAGTAATTGAGTAAAATTCCCTTGTGAAAAATGTTTGGCATCAAGTTCTTAAAAATGCTTCCTCTTCTTTGCTCCCTAATGGACAGAAGCACAACCAATCTCTAATCACACGAAACACAGCTCTCCTTTCCAGCCTGTGATTACGGAGGGGTCCCAGAGAGATGCTAGTTCAGGACTCTGTCAACTTGTCCATTAAAAGAGCTGGAGTTATGTGGGAGTTGTGTGTGTTTTCTTTCTTTCATTTTCCTTTATTGTTATTATTATTTTTTTTTTCTTTCCCCTGAAAGAGTTCAGATCACAACTGTTTCCAGTGAGGCTGAAGCTTTGACATAGATTGTCAGCAGGGGAGGAAATTATCCTCCACAAACTTTGCACTTAAAAAACAAAATGAATGCCGCTTTGATTGGAGGGGACCAATTGGTTCTCTGACCTTACTGTGTTCCAAGATTCCTGCTGATTTGGAGCCTGGGTTTAGGCTTGCTTTAGAGTTGCCAGGAAAAACAGAGGCACTTGGCATCTTGCTTTGAGGTGACAGGGGAACAGACTCCAGTGTTTCACGCCTGACTATAGAGTTAGTTTATCCCCACCCCCTTTTTTCACTGTGCTCCTAGCTCTCCTATTGGTTACCGACAGTCCTCGACTTGGGGACAATGCCAAGTTTACAACTGAAACGTTCCTCAGTTGAGGAAAAACTGAATGCCAAGAATTATTATTCAGAAGCATTTCTCCTTCTGTTCTTTTCCATTGGAACTGCTTCTGTTCTAGACCTAAACGGGAAACGTGGGCTCTTTAAGGAGAGAAGGATGGATGTAACGGCTAGAAAGGGCTTTGGAAACAGGCTAATCCGTGGTCACTCTGGGTCAAGTGTTACCAGATCAGGAAGGCAAAACCCGACAGCGAAGGTAAAACCCTGAAATTCTTTCTATACGGAAAAGAATTAGATCACTTATGATGAAATGGACGCAGAGCCAACTTGGGTCTTGTGGATTATGTGTTGCCCGATTTGCTCCCCTCCCCCAAACGGGAAGTCACCCCATGTGCACAGAGTAAAGGAGAAGCTTCTCATCCTGGTGGGACTGAGGACAATGCAGGGCAGGGTGCCGCCTGCCTTGCCAGCGTCACTCGCTGCCACTGCCCTCGTCACGCCCGCCCCAGCAGCACTCGCCCCCTCAGGTTTCCTGGCCCAGTCTGGCCCCCTCCACCTCCTTGTCCGCGCCCCTCTGCTGACTCAGAATGCTTTTGTCTCTCGACCCTGCTTCATCGCCTTGGGGATTAGGTTTTTCAATGTATGAATTTTGGGGAGATACAAACATTCAGTTCATAGCAGATGGGTTAACAGACTTAGATGACTGAATGGAAGGGAGAGATGGAAGGGTTCAAGGTTTCAAGCTTGGAGAACAACTTAGAAACTAGTTCAGAAATCTGTGTTTTCCTAAGGGATACCATCTCATTCTCCAAGACTCAGAGATTCTGAGTAGGTCTCCACGAGGAAATAAAACCCACCCAGATACCATCCTAGTGTTTATCAAGCACCCTCTCCCTCACGTACCCTCTCCTGATCTGACCAATGCTAGCTCCCTCCCTCCTCTGAAGGCCTCCAGCTCTTTCTTCATGGACAGTGTGTACCCTTGTGTATTTGCCACACTTCCTTCCGGTACTGCGGGCTCCGACTTACATTGGTGATGACAAGACTTCGCCTGATATTTTAGTGTGGGAGGTCAGTTCTTTTTTGGCTCAGTTTGAGGAGTGTTCTGATTTCCTTTCACTTTCAGTGGGGTTTCCATTGTAATGGAGGATCAGTTCTAATGGAACATCCCTGAGAAGTAGGGAGAACAAACTGCCTCCTTCTTTGTCCATTTTCAGGATTCAAATGAATCTCTTCCAGAGGAAAATCTTTCCATTCTTTTCCTGGTATGTTGAAATTCCTGGACCAGTGAATCAGGCTTCTGGTTCCCCAGTGAGAAGCACAGCTTACATACAAATACAACTAGGAGAAAGATTAGAGGTTATTTTGAATCATACTAAGGGTAAGTTACTGTTACAAATTACATGTTAAAAACATGTTTTGATGGTGACTGGCTCTGGAGAGGTCTACAAATGAGAGGAAAGTGCCGATATGAGAGCAAGTGCAGAATTTGGGGGTGACTGATGAATAAATTAGGTTACTCACAGTTTAGCATCGAACTAGGTTGAAATCAGAGATTCCTTAAGTCACTAGGAACTTCAAATCTATACTGCCCATTTCCCACATCCTCTCAAATCTGAATTCTCTGGCAGGGCTGGACTGAACGCTACACAAGCCTATGAGCTACTTTGCAGAAAAGGGCCTCTGATAATCTACCTCCTGCCTCACTCAGTTACTGGGAGGCTTTGATCTATATTCAAATGAAAATGCCTCAATTGTCTTAATCTTCGTGAAAATAAGAAAGCAATACTTTTTTCTGGAAAGAGGTTAAAAAGGAGGGAAACCCTAAGGTTGTTAGGCTCCCAGAGGAAGAGAGGAAAGAAAACCTCATCTTGCCTTGGGCTGGGTGAATCCCTCTTCTCCCCACCCCTCCATACGCCCATATCCCCATAACCGTGGCTCCACTCTTTGTCTTGTAGCCCTCGTTGGCTATGCTCCCTTCCTTCTGTCAAGTTCCCACTCCCAATTCAATTTCAAATTAAACTCCCTCCCACTTTCTCTTATTCTAACCCAGAGGAGATGGAGAACAGCTGGTCACCATCTTCCTTATGATAACCCTTCATATGGTGTAATTTTATTTCCTTAAATTAATGACACTGTGTTGGGTGTCTTCCATCCCAGACACATTTTAATAGATGCTTTTAACATACGGAGAGCCGAGGGACAGAAAACAATGCTTCTGTCGTGTTTGGGCACATCCTAGATCTGAACATGGCTGACTCTCAACAAAGCTAGTGCCTTCTGATTTGGAGACAGATTTTAGAGATGTTTACACATCCAAGAACCCCTGTGAACAGCCAGAACGGCACAATCCTGCTTGATGTGTCCTTGGGTGAGGTGTGATGGGCTGTATAACTCCAAAACCTCCTTATTCATCTGAGATCAATTATTTACTGACTTTATAATATTGTTGCTGTGATAGATGAGTCCTACAGTGAAAGCAATCTTTCCCTACTTCCCGCTTGCTAGCGTTCTTTTCTCACAAGTCAGGGGAAAATGGCAATGGGTGCATTTTGGTCCCTTATGGAGACCTGCTTATAATCTGGGGAAAGGGATGGTAGGCTTAGCAAAACGCAGATTTTTAAACTATTTTCTGTTTTCTCTAAGCTTGAAATCTCAGGATTCTACTCCCCTCCATCTCATTCCATTTGATAATCAAAGCCTGTTAAGTCATCTGCTGTGGACTAAATGTTTCTGTCACCCCGGATTCATCTGTTGAAACCTGTTTCTCAAGGTGATGCTAATGGGAGGTGGGGCCTTTGGGAGGTGATTAGGTCGTGACAGCGGAGGTCTCGTGGGTAGGACTGTGTGTGGGCGCACTTGGTCGTGTCTGACACTTTGCGACTCCATGAACTGTAGCCCTCCAGGCGCCTCTGTCCATGGGATTTCTGAGGCAAGAATACTGGAGCAGGTTGCCACTTCCTTCTCCAGGGGGTCTTCCTGGCCCAGGGATTGAATCTGTGTCTCTTGCGTCTCCTGCATCAGCAGGGAGGTTCTTTACCAGTTGAGCCACCAGGGAAGCCCATGGATAGCATTAGTGTTCTTATAATGGAGAAGGCGATGGCACCCCACTCCAGTACTCTTGCCTGGAAAATCCCATGGATGGAGGAGCCTGGTAGGCTGTGGTCCATGGGCTTGCTAAGAGTTGGACACAACTGAGCGACTTCACTTTCACTTTTCACTTTCATGCATTGGAGAAGGAAATGGCAACCCACTCCAGTATTCTTGCCTGGAGAATCCCAGAGATGGAGGAGCCTGGTGGGCTGCTGTCTATGGGGTCGCACAGAGTCGGTCACGACTGCAGTGACTTAGCAGCAGCAGCAGCAGCTCTTATAACAGAGAGCTGCAAGGACACAGAGAGAAGACAGTTGCCTGTGAAGCAGGGTGTGGGTTCTCTCCAAAACCCAACTGTGCTGGTCCCCTCATCTCAGACTTGCAGCCTCCAGAACTGGGAGAAACAAATTTTTATTGCTCCTAAGCCACCTGGACTTACACTGTGTTACAGCAGCTCAAATGGACTAACACATCACCTTTCCAGACTTTCCCATTTCTTCCTACCCCTGCAGTTACCACTTTTGACCAGGCTTTAATTATTTTGCTTCTAGACTTTTGTAGTGGCTTCCTAAATGGTCTCCCATTCTCTGGGAATTTCAATTTTTTTTCTTTTAATTCATTCTCTCTCTCTTTTTCTTCCAAGCCCATCATTTTTTCTCATTTTTCTTGCCCTCTGTCTCTTTTGATTTATGCCCTTTCTAGTATGCCATTTCTTTGCCAAAGCATGGGTTGCAGAATTTGTATCCCAGCCCTGCCAGTTACTAAGTGATCATGAATGAATTACTGAATCTCTCTTTGCCTTGATTTTCTCATTTGGACAATGAAGCTGAGGATTGACCCTCTAAGGAAAGTCATAATTCTGATTTTTCTGAGAATAATTTTTTTTTTTTTTTTGCACAACCCTTGCCTCCTGAAATCTTTCAGTTCTTCATGATCAAACTCAAATGTCACCCGTTTCCTTCAGGCTTTTCTAATGGATCAGTTAATGAACGTTTGCCCTTCTCTGAATTGTGACGTCATTCTTTAGTGGATATTGTCCAACTCTTTTCACTTTCTGTTTATATTATGCTCTATTTTCTTAAGGGGAAAGACTCTATACCTTGCCCATTTTATATTTTAGCCCTTCTCTCTATGCCTGGTCCCATGCCCTCTTTGCTGTGGACACTCAAAATAGCGTTGTTGATTTTCATGAATGGCAGACAATAACCCTGGGGTTTTGGTGTAGACGTTAGCAAGGGGAGACAAAGGCCATCAGGAGCACCTTCACTGGTTTGGGCCATAACCGGAGGCTCAGTACAGGGCTGGAGGGAATGAGACAGTGAGTTTAGTGGGAGAAACTTCACAAGTGCTTCTACCTGTACCAACATAATGCTTAACACAGAAAGTGTGCTCAAAAATGTTGTATGAGTGAATGCGGAAAGCAGAGATGCGCAGTGCCTGACGTGCATAATTTATGTATTGCTTTACATTTCCAAACACTCTTCAGTTTTGTTCTCATATTTGATCCCCAAATACCAAACTGGAACATATAATAGGACAGATATTATTGCCCCTACTTTGGGGATTTGGACGTTGGGTACCTCAGAAACTTGACCAAGGTCGTGTGTAGCACCAAGATGCTGGATACTGAGGGTTGAAAGAACAGACATAGTCCTGGCCATCTGTGGGCTCACGGTCTTGAGAGGAAGGAAGATGGATGGGTAGATGAGAAGCAGTCATGACCTCGTAACATTATCTCACGGTACCTGTAATGGGAGCAGACCAGGAGGACAGTCTGCACGGATGAAGGAAAGATTCCAAGAGTGGAAATGCTTAAGAGAAGTCTTAAAGAAGGAGTAGAAGCCAAGAATAGGAACTCAGGAATCCTCAACTCCCAGCCTAGTTATCTTCCTTTTTGGGTAGAGAAAGGTCCAAGTTCAAAACTGTTTTCTAACTTGCAGCTGAGAGCCACCCTCCCAGCTTCAAAAGCCAGTAAGTTTCTTCTTTGTGTTATGGGAAAAGCAGTGCCACACAGAAAAATGGACAAACACACAGGTAGCATTTTCATGTAAAATTCATGGCAAAACTGCAGAGGCAGAAAGGGCTCCCCAAGGCCCGTCCTCCTTTGTAACCCAGGCCACCGTTGGCACTGCGGGCTGGGGAGACAGCCGGAACAGGCTGGGCTCCAGCTGGTACGTGTCTGTCTGCTGGGTCTGGGCTGCTGCAGGCTGGGCTGCTCAGACAAAGGGATGAATGGCCTAAGGTCTGCAAAGGTGGGAAAAGGGAGGCGGGCAGAGGAGGGGCTGGGTGGCGGGGTGACTGACTAATTGCTTTGTTTGGTGGCGGAGGCCTTTCAGCAGCCACAACGGCTACTTGAGGCCCATTGCTTAAGTGCTTTTCATCATCATTACCTCCTGTCATTAGTCCTATAAGCTGCTTCCATCAGCTCATTGCTAGTCAGGGGCCATGCATGTCACCAACTCGCTCTTGTTTGCAGATCTCTTTCTGCCTTCATCCAGAGAGAGGCCCTGTTCCTCCAAAGTCTCTCTCTCTCTCTCTGGCCGCCGGGGCCCAACCTGTTCCCCTGTTTCATGGGTCCATCTGTTAGGAGGCCCGCTGATGGCTGTCCCTGGACGTCTGTGCTTCTCCTGTTAGACTGAGAGCAGAGCTAGGTCTGTGGCTGCCCAGCACCGACCCTGCGGCCCTCTCCTCAGCAGTGACTCTTATCCTGCTGTACGGCACGAAATCTCTACTGTCACAGGTCCCTGCTGTGTCCTGGCCTCATGAGGACCCAGGAGGGCGCTGCTTTCTCTAGGGACCCCAGAGCGAGCTTTTCTCTCTTCAGTCTAAGTTTGTATACCTAGTCTGTATGAGGATTGCCACTGATTATATGGGTCGTTAACTGAGGGCTGATACCTACCAGAGAGCATGCTGGGAATTATGTGTCTGTTTGAATCCTCTGAGGACACGGGAGATAATGCTATCTCCATTTTACAGATGAGAAAACCAAGCCTCAGGGAGGCTGAGTAACTTAATTGAGATCACATTAGCATCACCCTACTTTTTATGGCTTCAGAGTTGTGATTTATTCCTTGATTAGCCCTGTGGAAAAATGCTATGAAGGCAAGATTTGGAATCAAACAGAGTTAAGTTAGGTTCCCGCTTCTGGCACGTAATAGGTGAATAACTCTTGGCAGATCACTTCATCTTTTTGGCTCTCAGTTTTCTTATCTAGAAAATGGAGATTTAACTTCATCTTATTACCGTTGTTAAAGGGATTAAATGAGAGAATGTATGAAAAGATGTCTAGTATAGAGTCTTTGAAAAATGGCAGTATTACGTAGGCTGTAATTGCTAACAAGGATCACGATTAGGAAATACCACTGGGCATAGCAGATTGTTTTACTTGAATCGTGGCTGTTCGGTTCATGTTTCTTTATACCTTGTATTTGTGTATTAGTCAGAATAAACTGCGTTACGTTATGGTAACAAATGTCCCTTGGAGTTTACTGGCTTACAACAGCAAGGGTTTACTCCTCCTTCTCTGCTATGCATCTCTATCTTGAGTTGTTTGGGGCTCTGTTACATGTTATCTTTACTCCACGTTCTTTACTTTGGACCTCTGGCTGAAGGAGTATTCTCTGGCTAAGGTGGATCAGTTGGTAAAGAATCCGCCTGCAATGCAGGAGACCCCGGTTCAATTCTTGGGTCAGGAAGATCCACTGGAGAAGCGATAGGCTACCCACTCCAGTATTCTTGGGTTTCCCTTGTGGCTCAGCTGGTAGAGAATCTGCCTGCAATGCAAGAGGCCTGGGTTTGATCCCTGGGTTGGAAAGATCCCGTGGAGAAGGGAAAGGCTCCCCACTCAGTGTTTTGGCCTGGAGAATTCCATGGACGGTATAGTCCATGGGGTCACAAAGAGTCTGACACAACTGAGCAACTTTCACTTTCACTTTCTTTTTCAAGGTACTCTTGGTAGTGGTTGCAGAGGGAAAAGGACATGGTGGAGCTCTGAGAGCTTCTGCTTAGAAGTGATGTCTATCATGTCTGCCTACATTTCACTGGCCAAACCAAGTCACATGGTTGCTCAGGAGTTGAACAGAGCTGGTATATATCATTGTCTCACAGGGAGGGGCACTGCCGGGAGTTGAAACCAGAATATTTAGCAATGAGTAAGGCAATCAGCCTTCCCTGGTGGCTCAGAGGTTAAAGCATCTGCCTGCAATGCGGTAGACCTGGGTTTGATCCCTGGGTTGGGAAGATCCCTTGGAGAAGGAAATGGCAACCTACTCCAGTATTCTTGCCTGGAGAATCCCATGGACGGAAGAGCCTGATGGGCTACAGTCCACGGGGTCGCAAAGAGTCGGACACGACTGAGCGACTTCACTTTCATGAAGGCAATCAGCCACAAATGGGGCGGCAATTGATTTTGATAGTCTCAGAACTTACATGAGTGAGTGAGTGAAGTCACTCAGTCGTGTCCGAATCTTTGCGACCCCATGGACTGCAGCCTACCAGGCTCCTCCGTCCATGGGATTCTCCAGGCAAATGTACTGGAGTGGGTTGCCATTTCCTTCTCCAGGGGATCTTCCCAACCCAGGGATCGAACCCAGGTCTCCCACATTGCAGGCAGACGCTTTAACCTCTGAGCCACCAGGGAAGCCAGAACTTACATATTTTAGTCTTATTTTACGTACTGCTCAGATGTGCCCAAGAGTGTTTAGGTTTGTTTTTGTCAGTTTTGATGAACCAAGATATTGCCTAAAATAACAAAATACACTTAGACCTAGTAAAAACATTTTCAATTGCTGAAATTTCTGGAGGAAAAATAACTATCATACATCTAAAAGTGTCTAGCCTCAACTATCTTTTTCCTTCATTAGAATAATTTTTGTTATGCTATTTGTGATAATGTGATATTTCTTAAGAATGCAATCATTATTTGATAGTAGGAAACAATACTTTTTTCCCCTATTATTCCTTAATTTTAGCTGTAATAACTTTTGGTTGTCCATGTTCCAGAAAAGGGAAGTTTAGAAGATGCATCCGACAATGTGCCCAGCCAAATACATAGTTTTTTCTTATTCACACATCTTTGCCTCCATCTCTCATGTAGCATTTATCCCGATTCTGCTTTATTCAGGATTATTTATTTATATATCAATTAATCATAGTTTGCTACTAGACTGTCAGTTTATGGAGGGTAGTGACTCTTTCTTTCTATCTCTGTGTCCCTTCTGGTACCTGACTCTGCTTTCCATAAGGTTTCTTGAGTTGAACTGGGTGGGAGGCAAGAATTATTCTCAAACATAATCTAAAAGGATAGGCTATTACAGTAAAAAGCTGTAAGATTGTTTTTTCCTCCAGAGAAAATAAAGTAGGGTCTTGCTAACTATTCCTAAGGGTTGCCTCTAATTGGCCTTAAATTGTTCTTTCTAAGCCCAGTGCCAACTATGCAAGTGAGATGCTAATAGTTTTTCTTCTCTTATCACCCCATCTAATATTTGCTTATGCAGCCCACCTTTAGAGACATTCTAGCTATCTGTGTTGGTGAGTGGGAGGGAGGAGGTAGAGGGAGAGGGAGAAGGCAGGAGATTTGGAGTGAAGGCACAGGCAATTGTGAAACAAAGAAAGAATTGTATACCTTGCTGTTTGGGGAAAAAAAAAAAAAAGATAAGAAGCATGAAGTCCTGATAGAGTCTGTTGTATTAAATTGAGAGGAAAAAATTCTTGCCTCTGACTTTTTTAGCTGAGACTTAGGGTGAATAGAGCAGAATGTGATGTCGCTGGTAGCTGATTTAATATTCAACTTTTGCCTATAAATACAAAAGCAAGAGAGGAAGAGTAAAATAGTGCTATACAGAGTGATGCTGTGACCCACCTCTAAAAAGCAGGACCTGAATAAGGAGAATCCCACTTACTTAGTTGATAATGAGTTTGTGAAAGCTCCTTAAAGAGACATGTCAACTGCCTTGTTTACCAAAGCGATGCATGGAGTTCAGCACAGAATTCTAAGGACTAAGTCTTTTTGGGCGCGTGACCTGGGAGCTTGCTTCCCTCTGCTGCTTGGGATTCCTGGATTCTCTACCCATGTGTCCAGACTACTACACCTTGCTCATTGGATACCCTGTTCCAGCCTTCTTGATACTTCCCACCATCATGAACATATATTCACTCCTCTTTACAGTCTTGGGTTCCTGGGCTAACTAAAGTAGACAAGAACTGCTTATAATCTTTTCAGTTCAGTTCAGTTCAGTTCAGTTGCTCAGTCGTGTCCGACTCTTTGCGACCCCATGAATCGCAGCACACCAGGCCTCCCTGTCCATCACCAACTCCTGGAATTCACTCAGACTCATGTCCATCAAGTCAGTGATGCCATCCAGCCATCTCATCCTCTGTCATCCCCTTCTCCTCCTGCCCCCAATTCCTCCCAGCATCAGAGTCTTTTCCAATGAGTCAACTCTGTGCATGAGGTGGCCAAAGTATTGGAGTTTCAGCTTTAGCAACAGTCCTTCCAAAGAACACCCAGGACTGATCTCCTTTAGGATGGACTGGTTGGATCTCCTTGCAGTCCAAGGGACTCTCAAGAGTCTTCTCCAACACCACAGTTTAAAAGCATCGGTTCTTTGGTGCTCAGCATTCTTCACAGTCCAACTCTCACATCCATACATGACTACTGGAAAAACCACAGCCTTGACCAGACGGACCTTGTTGGCAAAGTAATGTCTCTGCTTTTCAATATGCTATCTAGGTTGGTCATAACTTTCCTTCCAAGGAGTAAGCGTCTTTTAATTTCATGGCTGCAATCACCATCTGCAGTGATTTTGGAGCCCCCCAAAATAAAGTCTGACACTGTTTCCACTGTTTCCCCATCTATTTCCCATGAAGTGATGGGACCAGATGCCATGATCTTAGTTTTCTGAATGTTGAGCTTTAAGCCAACTTCTTCACTCTCCTCTTTCACTTTCATCAAGAGGCTTTTTAGTTCCTCTTCACTTTCTGCCATAAGGGTGGTGTCATCTGCATATCTGAGGTTATTGATATTTCTCCTGGCAATCTTGATTCCAGCTTGTGCTTCTTCAAGCCCAGCGTTTCTCATGATGTACTCTGCATAGAAGTTAAATAAGCAGGGTGACAATATACAGCCTTGATGTACTCCTTTTCCTATTCGGAACCAGTCTGTTGTTCCATGTCCAGTTCTAACTGTTGCTTCCTGACCTGTATATAGGTTTCTCAAGAGGCAGGTCAGGTGGTCTGGTATTCCCATCTCTTTCAGAATTTTCCAGTTTATTATGATCCACACAGTCAAAGGCCTTGGCATAGTCAATAAAGCAGAAGTAGATGTTTTTCTGGAACTCTCTTCCTTTTTCCATGATCACAATCTAAATACTTTTGGCAGCAAGAAGTAGGTGGGAAATAAGAAAGAAGCTCAGACGGGGGAGATGAGTTGGTCTTCTGTAGCTTCTACTCATAAAGTATTCTGTAATTCCACAAAGACTTTGGACATTCATTTTATTGTGATGGTATGCTGCTGCTGCTGCTAAGTCACTTCAGTCGTGGCTGATGCTATGGCAGCATGCAATTCTGCAACATGATCCATAGACCAGAATCCCAGCCCTACTTCTGACTCTTCTAACTCATTTATTAAATATATTTTGAGTGCCTTCTACACTATGCAAAGCTCTGGGGGATACAAAGATGAAAAAGCCATCATCTCTGCCTTTGAGAGATGCACCATTTAGTAGAGAAGCTTGTAAACATGCAAAAAGTGTGATAAAAATACATCGTGGTAATGCATGTAAAAAGGGACAGTACATGGCTTTAGATATACACCCAGAAAATGTGAGCAATTATCAGGACTATTGCTGTTATCATTATTAAGTGATAACGGTGGCATGTTCAATGTATTACAGGATCATTAAGGAAAAATTATACCTGGGGTGCTAAGTGGGAACACAGGGGAAGGCCTCACAGGAGAAATCACTTTTGACTTGCATCTTAAAGAAAGATTGGAAGATCATAACTGAGTGGGATTGGGATGGCAAGCAGGGTCGGGGAGGGTAGGAGTAGGGAAAGGCAATGCGCATGGAGAGAACCATGTGCCCAATGCAGGGATGTGGGGGAGAGCGGCTGTGTGCACGTGTGTGCAGCTTGGCTTGGCTAGAGTGTAACAGGGAGGCCGCGTGAGGAGAACGGAAGGCCTCCTCTTCTGGTTGAGAAATTAGATCTTATCTTCTGGGCTGCAGGAATGAAAAGCATTTCATAAACTTCAACCACATTTTCGTTTCAGAAAACTAACTCTGGCCCTGGTTAATCATCTATACACAGAATTGGGATTCACAAACAACATCTGTGCTGCTGCTGCTGCTGCTGCTAAGTTGCTTCAGTCGTGTCCGACTCTGTGCGACCCCATAGACGACAGCCCACCAGGCCCCCCGTCCCTGGGATTCTCCAGGCAAGAACACTGGAGTGCTACATGCATCAAAATGAGGAATAAGGAGGTGAAGGTCTCTTTGCTCATGACATTATCTTTGATGCATCAGACATGCGCCTGATTACTTCTGGGTCTTTGCTTATATTTCCTGCCTCTTCCTTTGCCCACAGCATAACTGCTTCCCACCCTCTTTAAACTCCTTCAAGTTGTCAGCATATTCTTCTGGGCTCTGCTCAAGTTATTTCTGGTCGAAAAAGACGTCTGCTTTCATCTTCTATTGCTGAATTAAAAATTCCCACAAACTTATTGGCTTAAAACAGCATTCATTCATTATTTCACATTCTCTGTAGATCAGGAATCCAGGCACAGCTTAGATAGGTTCTTGGTTGAGGGCCTTACCACAGTGAAATCAAGGTATCTTTCCAGAGCTCAGGTCCTCAGGCGCACAAGGTAGTTGGCATAATTCAGCTCCTTGAGGTTGTAGGATGGAGGTCCCTACTTTCTTGCAGGAGCCCCTCCCAGCTACTAAAGCCTGTCGGCCGTTTCTTGCCATGTGACCCTCTCAACAACAGCAGTTGCTTACTTGAGGCAAACAGGAGACCATCTGGTGCCGCTTGGAATTGCTGACTTCTTCTATCTCTGACCTTTAGACTCTTCAAGAAAAGGATTCACTTGATTAGGTCTGGCCCACCCACACTCAAGGACAGGGGATTAAGCAGCAGCAGGCGCACCAGGGGGTGAGGTTCCTGGGGCCTTGTTAGGAGTCCACCTACATACCTTCCCTTACTACCCTACGGAACAGTTCACCTTCTTGAAATTCTTAAACTTCCCATGTGGTCTGTTACCATCCCCTCCATGTAAACAAACACTCGATTGTGTTCTGCCTCTTATTACACTTGAGCTGTTGCAGGACCAGTCCTTTCAACTGCCAGAGCCAGAGAGATGCCTTTCTTTTCTTTTCTTTTTTTTTTTTTTGCATCTATTTGCACCCCGACTCATTGCTGGGGAGACTAGAAACTTAAAAGATGCTGGTATTTTTTGTTCATTTTTTTCCTCTTGTCCTAGACATTGCCAGGCCTGTGTTCTTCATGGGCATGCTAATAATACACAGAGCAATGACCTTGCTCAAGGCCTCAGGAGAGCCCACTGAAATCCCACGCCGCTCAATATCTTTGGGCAGGCTTTTAGTGCAGTCCTGCACGTTGGAGACCCTGAGTCTGGGAGTCTTAAGGTAAATGGAGAAACAGCCTTGTTTGTGAACAGAAGTAACTTCTCTGCTTAAAAATAATGGTATTCACTTTAGGTTAATGTCTAGCAGAAGCTTAGCTGAAGCCTAGGTTTGCTCTGATAGGAAATCTACCTTTGAACTCAGTCTCTGTTTTTACTTTGGAGACTGGGCTTTAAAGGAGAACAACTTGGTAAGCCCCAAATCAACCTCCAAACATTTCACCTCCTGGGATTAACCTTCCAAAGAACAGGTGTAGTGTGTTTGGAAAACAAATGCCTGGCAAATGCCGTTTGAGGCAATCCATGTCCACCCAACTAACTGAACTTGACAGGCCCTAAGAGATGATAAAGCATATGAACTACTTTCCACAGAGTAAGTGAGAGCTTAGAGCTTTTTCTGTGGTTACCGCTACCTCTGGCTATTGCACAGCAAAATCACTCAATAACTTTTGATGTAGAGTTTGAGGGGAGGGGGAAGTTCTGTCCCTGTTTATTTTTTTCACATTTGCTGTAATGGCAGATTGTCAAGACAGGACTATTAAATATGTATGGGTACATGGCCTGGTCAGGTCCAAACTCAACCCACCCACCTTGTACAGACAGACTGGTGTTTAAAGTTGGACGATGGCTGTGTATATCCAGGGCAAACAGATGTATTGTGTATATAGAGAAAATGTATACAATAGACTGCATTTCAATGTATACGCTGAGAAATGGGGGCTGCTTGAAAGAGCAGAGCCGAGAGTGGGAGGACGAAGAACTCCAGCCTTTCTGAGCCCTAGTTACTATTCTGAGAGGCAGAAAATGCTCGGCGGATGAAAACCTGTCAACACTTCCTCCTGAACATAATAGCTTCATTATCTCCCTAGAGTCACTCACAAGCATCTAGATAACCTAGGACAGTTGCGACCTGCCCCTGGCTGGTCCTAGTAGTGATGCTGACTTAGTTCAGAGCCTCACAGTCAGTGCCAGCCAGGCGTGAGGTTGCCCACGCTGAGTAAACACGTGGATGGATTGGTTGGCCAGGGAGAGAGAGGTTAGATCATGGCTCTTTTCCCGTGAAGATCTTATTAGAATTCAGAGTAAATTAAAACTGAAAGCAATTCTAGAGATGGCCTCCCCAAACTTCTCATTTTGAAAATAAAAAAGCAACCGAGATTCAGAGAAACTGAAAATAGCTTGTGCGAAGGTCCAACCGCCGAGTGGTCGCTGAGAATAGCCCGGGACCCAGACCTTCTGGTTCCTCATAGTAATATTCTTCCATGACACTCACACAGAAAGACCTTAGAGCCTTCAGCCTCATGTCACCCTTAAAGCACTCACTAGGTGTTCACTGAGTGGCTGCTGGAGTGGGCTTTGTGCTCAGCATGTAGAAAGGAACAAACAGAAGACTTTTCTTGTTCCATGTAGTGAAGCAACTTTCATGGGCTTCAGGAAGTTTCTCTCACTCCCTGTTGTTGCTAGAATTCTGCCACAGTGCTCCATTCCTTAGCTTAAGACTTAGGCATCCACTGAAATACAGGTGTCTCTGGCAAAGCCATAACCTTCACCCACTCCTTACTCCCAGGAGGAATGATTTTAGGAGACTCTCTTCTGATGTAGAATGGAGGGTGGGGAATGTTTAAGAGCTGGAGAGAGAAGAGGCATTGAAAAGAAGGTTGTTTATAAGGATGGGGCTGAAGAGCAAGTTTCATTAGATCATCATTTTCCCAGGGTCTCAACCTAACAGTGAAAACTGTATAATATGGTGGGATTCCCTGGGTGTGGGAGTAGGAAGGTTGCAAAAATGGCCCTTAGTTTTCTTATCCTTAGAATCTGGGCTGCTTTTGTGACTTGATTTGGCCAGTACAATGTGGCCGACATGATGTTCTGGTTTTGAACTCGAGCTTGGAGAGGCCCTGCATTCTTTTTCCTTCTCTCCTGGGATGTCTGTAATCATTGTCTTGTAGACAAACTCAGGCTAGCCTTTAGGAGGATGAGACATCATGTGGAACAGAGACCATGAGGCCAGCTGACACTTCTTAGGCTATCTGGCTGGTTGCCGACTGTTACGGGTTGAACTGTGTTCCACCCCAAATTTATATGCTGGGGTCTTGACCCCCAGAATCTTAGAATGTAACTGTATTTAGAGATAGGTCGTTAAAGACATAATTAGATTAGAATTCAGTCTTTAGATTGGGCCCAATCCTATATGACTAATGTCCTTGTAAGAAGAGGACATTTATACACAGAGGTGTGTGCAGAGAAGAAAGACCATGTGAAGATACAGGGAGAAGATGGCCATCTACAAAGCAAGGGGAAAGCCCTCAGGAGAAACCAAACCTTCTGATACTTTGATATCGGACGTCTAGCTTCCAACATTATGAGAAAACACACTTCTGTTCTTTATCCCAATCTGTGGTGCTTTGTTGTAGCGGCTCTAGTAAACCAGTACATACCAGCCTAGCGGTTATCCACAGATGCGTGCACACGTTTTAACAGTGTCAGCCAAGTCTGGCTCAGGTTATCAGAGCCCCCAGACCCATCCCAGCCAAAATTGCTCATCCCTGGAACTGTGATACAAACAAGCAGTTGTTCATTTAAGTCTCTAACTTGTAGTGGTGTTTCTAGCAGCCATGGATAACTGATACAAGGGATAAAGACCCACCGGGCGTCTTGCTGCAAGTACTTACGTGCTGAGTTGGTCCCCAGAATCCACAGCATTTCCCCATTCATCCCTATGTGTGTGTGCACGTGTGTGTGAAAGCCCTTTATTAGCAAGGAGTTTACTCTTTATTGACTAAACCCTACCTATCCTCTCATCCCAAGCACCTACTCCATCAGTAACAAGAGCTGAGTTAATCACTGCTGCTCTCCTACTCTCTAGCCTTTCCCAACTGTGCCCACCGTCCCTTGGCGTAAAGAGCTTCTCAACCAAGAGTCAGACAGCTTATCTGAGTTGCGCCAGAACAACCACCAGAGGCCGGGTTATTATTCTCCAGTGAGACGGGAAGAGCGGCCTGACATGGTGGTGCGAGGAACAAAGGTCTTGCATATTGGCACTAAATGCCTCTGGGTTGGATTTCTAGGTTGGCCAAATTATGCATCTTTTGGGAAGCTCTGCAAGCAGGTATTTCCTTATGGATACAGTGTGGATAATAGCACGCACTTACACAGTTGTTATATAACATTAATTCTCATAATTTCAGATAGCCCAGAATTCTGTATGTAGTAGACAGTCAATACATGTGAACTTTATTTCTTCCCCACTGGACCACTATTAGGAGGCTCAGATCCACTTATTCACTAATGTTTTTGTTTAGCACTGAGTGCCACATACTGTTCTAGCGGTAAGCCAGACAGATAATGTCCCTGCTCTTGTGAAGACTATGTTCTATTTGGGAATATGCAGATGTTAAAATCTGTCTATCCATCCTCTCTCTGTCTGCCTATCAATCTACCTATCTACTAACTATTAATCAGTCTTGGAGAGATCACAGAATGTTCACCACTTTTCTTCTATTCCTTTGTCTTTCCTCAGAGCAGCTTCTATTTATTTTAGAAATTGAGCTTCTGAGTAAGGTTTGGCTTGAAGAAATGGTTATCTAGTTGGGGAAAGAAGTTTGGGAAAAAAGTTCCATTGGTTCATTTGCCTTTAGGGAATTCCACGTTTTTCTTCCCATAAATGATTTTAAAAGTTAACGCAAGGTTACCACTTTAACATGGAAATCTTACAAGAGTACATAGATTATAAAAAGAAAATTTTGTAAATATTGTAAAGCTCTCCCTGATGGAGTATGCTGAGGATAGAGTATGTAGAACATGGAGCAGTTTTCTTCGTGGTTTCAAATAATCAGCCTCTTTGAACCATTGGACAACACTGACACCCCACTCTTCAAAAGCTTCCTAGGTATTCATACACTGAATTTTTCAGTTTTTGGCCCACTTTTGGGGACCATTTTCTTCTCAGTTTCCTTAACCTACTCTTGTTATTCCTTCTACCCCTTAAATGTCACTGAAACTTTTCTCCTATTTTTATTCTTTCTCAAAATAATTCCTTCCCCATGTTTCCAACAATCTTCTCCTTACAGATGGCAAATGACCCCAATTTCATATTTCTAAGGCCATTTCTTTTCAGAGAGCAAAACTTGTCAGGTTCTTATGGGGCAGCATGGCCAGCTAAGGTTTTAGGGGTTTTACAAACACAGGCCCCAATCCTGAATCACAGGTTTCTTAGAAGCAGCTCCTACCTTTTTATCTTTTATCTGAGCTGTGGCATGGCATTATCAAGCCTGTCAGTCACTGGCTTAGAACCTTGGAGTCTTCATCATCTAAAGTTGCCCCTTCACCCCTGACCTCCAGTAATTTTTAAGATCTGTTGATTGAGTCCCACAAATAATGACTTCTTTTTATTACCTTGGTTCAGCACCCAATTTTCTCTCACTTGTAGTGCTGAAATTGTCTCCTAACTGGATTCCCTAACTTTATTATCTGGCTTTCAAAGTTATCTTTATCTATTGCTTTTAAAGTACTCTTCCTACGGCAGAGCTTTGATTATATCAGTTGCCTATTGGAAATTTTGTATGACTTCCCACTGCATACAAAATAAATTCCAAATTTCTGAGTATATCACCCTCCTTGACCTGGATCTGAATCGCTTTCTTCATTGTTGAAGTATAGTTGATTTACAATATTGTATATGTCATTTTCACATGTACAACATAGTCATTCAGTACTTCTATGAATTGTGCCCCACCTACAGTTACTATAAAATAATGACCCTATTTCCTTGTGCTGTAGACTATCTGCTTGCTGCTCACTTATTTTTTACATAGTGGCTTGTATCTCTTAATCCCACACCCCTATCTTGCCCCTCCTCTTTTCCCTCTCCCAAATGGCAACTGTATTGCCGCTGTTCTCTATATCTGTGAGACTATTTCCTTTTGTTATATACATTTATTTTATTTTTAGATTCCACATATAAATGTCACTTAGAGCTTTAGTCTTTCTCTGACTTATTTCAACAAGCATAATACTCTCCAGGTCCATCCACATAGTTGCAAAAGGCAGAATTTCATTTTTTCAATCTATGAGTAATATTCCATTGTGTATATATATATATATATATATATATATATATATATATATATGGCGTGAGCGCTGTCGCTTCAGTCCTGTCTGACTCTTTGTGACCCTGTAAATTGTAGCCCACCAGGCTCCTCTGTCCATGGGATTCTCCAGACAAGATTACTAGAGTGGGTTGCCATGCCCTCCTCCAGGGAATCTTCCTGACCCAGGGTTTGAACCTGCATCTCTTATGTCTCCTTCATTGGCAGGCAGGTTCTTTACCACTTGTGCCACCTGGGGAGCCCATGTATATTAGCACATCTTCTTTATTCAGCGCAGGAGATGCGGGTCTGATCCTGGGTTGGGAAGATCTCTTGCCTTCTCCTGGAGAAGGAAATGGCAATTCAGTCTTGTGTTCTTCCCTGGGAAATTCCATGGACAGCGGATCCTGGCAGGCTCCTGTCTGCGGGGCTGCAAAAGAGTTGGTCATGACTTAGCAACTAGACAACAATGGCAACAGCAAAGGCCCATCACAATTAATGCATATTGATGCATCGTATCAATGTATCAATGTATAGGTTTGTGGTTGCCTGGGGTGGCTGGGACTAACTTCAAAGGACATGAGGGAACATTCTGGGGTGATGGAATGATTCTATCTTTTTTGGTTAGCACTTACAAGAAGGTATACTTTTGTCAAAGCTCATTGGGTACATTATATTGTTTCTAAATTACACCTTAATAGAACTGATTAATAAGTTAAAACATTGTTATACTTTATTTCTGCCATTTATGAATAGAGAACACTTTAGGCCCTCTGGCTTCCCTGGTAGCTCAGCTGGTAAAGAATCTGCCTACAATACAGGAGATCCCAGTTGGATTCCTGGGTCGGGAAGATCCACTGGAGAAGGGATAAGCTACTTTATTCTTGGGCTTCCCTGGTGGCTCAGATGGTAAAGAATCTGCTTGCAAAAAACAACCTGGAAAGATGGGTATTATTAATTCCTCTTCAAATATAAGGATGGTAACATCAGAGAGGTTAAATGACTTGCCCAAGACCACACAGGTACAGAGAGAGGCTGGATCTCAACGCTGTCTTAGGGCTTTGTAGTTTTATAGACCTATTTGCTTCTATGCTAACAAGCCTGTTGTAGCTTTATTTTGTGTCTTCTTGAGTTTAATTTTTATGTTTTGCTGTTTTCCTCTCTATTCTACTTTTTAATGCTAGACTTTTCTCATTATCCACGTACCTGAGAATCTAGAATCCAGCAGTGCCCCCTCCCTATATATAGTCACTTGCCTTTTTTGATAGCTGTTGAGGACCACAAAATTATATAAATGGCTTTGTTGTGAATTTTATCTAAAATAAGAATATATCGATTTGAGGGAAGGCAATAGGAGTTTTCTTATATATATATAAATGTATAATTCTAGGGCAGGAACTTTTCTAAAAACTTTTAAAAAATTGAGGTATAACATACATCCAAGTGTACAAATCATAGGTGCATAGCTCCATGACTTTTTACAAAGTAAATATCCATACAACCACCACTTAAATCAAGTTGTAGATAATTGCCAACAGCCCAGAATCTTCCTTTGTTTTGGGCAGGAATTTTTTGACAGATATTATGATTCAGTGTTCTTCTTTGCGTATGCCTCTGTTCTGGATGGTTGCACCTCTGAATAATAAGTTAATATTATTCGCTCACTTTAAGAGTCTTATTTTTCGACTGTACGCTATGCCTCTGAGGTACTCAGACAATGGAGCCATGGCTGCGCCCTCCCTCCGTTTTGGGACGTGTACTGCACTGAGGTGGGTGTGGGGGGCGTGGCGGGTAGGCGGGCTTGATGAACTCAGCACTCCCCCCATTGGCTCTTTTCTGTGCATCCCACTCACTCCGGTTGTCATGAGTCCAACCTCTACACTGACTGAGCCCTGTTTGCAGATTTTTGCATCTCCCGAAGCCGGTTTCCGGCCATGCTGTTTCCTAGCCTCCAAAACACCTCTGAAAGCAGCTGGTCTTTCTGTGCGGGCATCATGTCACGTGCACCTGCCCTGGGACTGATTTTCTTTCATGCTCACTCTGTCCCTCTAATCTGCTAAAAATGTCCTTCTGTAGACTTCTGATGAAGACGAAATTAAACCTGGGGATTAGGGCAGGGGAGGCTGGGCCAGAGCAAGAATGTGTTGCCTGAGGCCTTGGCTGGGCTGTCTTC